>NC_086321.1:217435055-219844023 GCF_036172605.1 Pelobates fuscus | reverse complement strand
ACCTTTCTCCAACGTCGGGCTCCCTCGGCGCTGGTGACCTCTCCTCCCCCTGCCGACGTTAGATCCGAATGCGCATGCGCGGCAAGAGCCGCATGTGCATTCAAACTGCCCATAGGAAAGCATTACTCAATGCTTTCCTATGGACGTCCAGCGTCTTCTCACGGTGAGTTTTACAGTGAGAATTGCGGAAGCGCCTCTAGCGGCTGTCAGTGAGACAGCCACTAGAGGCTGGATTAACCCTCAGTGAAACATATGTTTTCAGCTGCAGGGTTAAAACTAAAGGGACCTGGCACCCATACCACTTTATTGAGCGGATCCTTAGAAATAGCATAGGAAAGGGATTTAAGTTCAAAAGATGTAGCGGCTAGGGCAGAGGTTTTGTAGAAGGGGGCCAGGGCATGGGGTTTTGTATAAATGCGCCATTTTTGTAGAAGGGGGAAGACCAGTGCTTTTGTAGAAAGGGGCTGGTGAGAAACTTCTAGAAAACTCCTCCCCTGCCCCTTTCTACAAAGCCCCTGGCCTCGCCCCTTCTAGAAAACCCCTGCCCTTCGCCCTTCATATAAAAACCCTGCACACTGATCACATAAATTTCATACACTCCGTACACATAAAAACCCTGCACCCCGATCACATAAATTTCATACACTCCCTACACATAAAAAACCCTGCACATCCCCCTTAATTAAAAAAAAAAAGCTGCACACCCCCTTAAAAAAACCAAAAACCTGCACAACCCCCCTTAATTAAAAAAAATCATGCAAACCCTTAATAAAAACCCTGCACACCCCCTTAATAAAAAACTAAAACTTTCACAGCCCCCCTAACAAAAAAACATGCACCCCCCCTTAATAAAAACCCTGCACACCCCCTTAATAAAAAACAAAAATCTGCAGTGCACATCCTCCCTTAATAAATAAAATACTGCAACCCCCTTAATAAAAAAAACAACCTGCACCCCCCTTTAATTAAACATACCCCCTCTAAATAAACTTCCCCCGTGCTGAACCCCCTTTAATTAATCCACATCCCCTTTAATTTTATAACAAGACACGGAGGCTCATATTGCATATCCCTTTCTTTACTGTTGACAAATAGCAGCAAAGGAAACAAACAGAATGAAAAAAGAATGAACATGTGATAACATAGGCCCCTCCCCCTCAGGTCCCAGTATAACAGGCAGCACTTCCCTTCCATTTCCCTCTTTCTTTGCTGCTCTGACACAAAGATAAGTACATGCCATATTTTCTCATCATATTTCTCTTATATACTGTTCATTGATAATTTAATTGGTATTTATTTAATTTGTATTTATTTAGTCTTTTATTTCTAAGGTTAGTATTTGTATCGTTATACACTAGCCTCAGGGCCCAGACCTCCCCTGCTTATGTAATCTTGTCTGTTTCTTCTGCTCGAGCGCCTCTCTGCGCACTTCTCCTTGTTTCATAATTTCACCGCGTTTCTCGCGGGTGCCGCCAATCCCGCGAGATTCCCGGCGACCATTTTCTGACATCCTGTCCCTACCTCTTAGTGTGTCGCTGGTCTGGGCCCTGGTGAGAGCGTTTTTTTCCTTTGCTTAGTTTGTTTGGGTGACTAACCCATACGTCCTTTATCATGCCTAAACCCAGACTTTCTACTGGGTCCGCTCACTCTGGGGAGTCGGATTCCCCAGTAATCAGAACTGAGGCCCCTATCACCTCAGATATTTCGCCTTCTATGGCGGATGGGACTACCCAACCCGGTGGACCACAGTTTCTAGCGCTACAGCGCTCAGTGACAGACGCCATTATGGCTGCTATGGGGTCTATGTCCTCCACCCTCTCCCACACCATTTCACAAGCCCTCTTGCCCCGTCCTTCAGACGAACAACTCTCGGGCACCTTGACACCCCAGGGAGAGGTATCTAAAGGGGACTTCAAAAAGGCTGCCCGTAAGTCTAAACACTCCTCTGCCTCCAGAAACACCATGACTGGCGTACCTTCGGTCGCCCCAGAAAGCGTGTCCCATCCACGCAAAAGAGCCTTTCCGCGCCAGGCAGAACGGGCACGGCTTTGGAAATGTGCTAGAGCACAGATTGAGAGCGACACCGACTCAGAAATCGGGTCAAATGAGGAGGCTATGAACGAGTCAGATACCGACTCTGATGCGGATTCCGCCGATGGCGCTCTCGACCTCCTTTCCTCTGCTCAGGCAGAGATGCCCGGAGGCGAGACAGGGACTAGGAACCCCGCGGCTGCGGGGCCATCCCTCGTGGATCCTTCGGGGGTCCCACTCTTCGACCCGGATGACCTTCATCATCCGAGGTCGGCGGAGTGGCTCCCGGCCGACCACGTTGCCACTTACCTGGAAAATTGGGTCAGAAAACCCTTAAGCAAGGCGGCCCGCAACAAATTGAGGGCGGAGTGTCCTAGGCCTCTGGTGCCCAACAAGGTGTGTGACACCCCAGAGGTTGATCCTAAAATGACCCAGTTCCTCACTAAACTGGGCTGGAATCCCCGTAAGGGACTAGAGTCCGCTTTGAAGTCCTGCCAGGACAAGCACCTGGACATATTCGGGCCTTTGGCCAAATTATTTGACTTGGCGGAAGACGCCAGAGCGGAGAACCGCATGGTCGACCCTGAAGACCTTAGAGGTTGGGTCCAGAGAGCAATTTGTATTGCTGGGAGTGTAAATACCTCCCTATCTATTGAAAGGCGTAAAGCCATATTGTTCAAAATTGAGCCCAAACTAGCCAACCTCGCCCTTACGGAGGCGGGCAAAGACGCCCAAGGACTCCTCTTCGGAGACTCCTTCATTAAAGACTTAGGGCGTTTTGTGGGGGCATTCACGGCTCTAGACAAGGCCCAGGCCTCCATGAGGCGAGTATTCCAGGGGCGGGTCTCTACCAGGGCCGGCAGAATCAGGAGCCGTCTGTCCGGCCGCAACTATCCCCAATCCCGTGGCACGGGACGAGGCTCCTTTCAACAATATACCCAATACCAGGAGACCTCCCTCCCCATGTTTTTTCCATCCCGTGGACGTCAATGGCGATCCAGAGGCCTTCGGGGTAACCCAAACTCCAGACGACCATACGGTGAGTTGCCTTCTACCACACATTTCTTCTCCGGGTTACATAGGGGGCAGACTCCAACATTTTTTCCCAGCCTGGTCACAAATCACTTCAGATCCCTGGGTACTGGCCACTATTCGGGGCTTCCATATAGAACTCACCTGCCACCCTACACACATTCCCCCTCCTCGACCGATCCGCTTTTCCCTCCAGGATCGCGGTCGGATCGACGAAGAACTCTCAAACCTCCAGTTCAAAGGGGCTATCGAACTAGCACCCCCCAGCCCTGCGGGCGTAATAAGCAATATCTTCCTAGTGGAAAAGAAAGGCGGCCAATTGAGGCCAGTCATAAATTTGCGCCCCCTCAATGCCGTAGTCAGGTACCGCCATTTCAAGATGGAGGGTATTCACCTGCTAAGGGATCTCCTCCTCCACGGAGACTGGCTAGCGAAACTAGACCTAAAAGACGCGTACCTGACAGTGCCAATAGCGGAGGCCTCTCGGGACCTCCTACGCTTTTACTGGCAACACGAAACATGGCGATTCACCTGTCTGCCCTTTGGCCTATCCTCAGCCCCGTGGTGTTTCACAAAACTTCTACGGCCCGTTATGGCCTGGCTACGCAGTCGAGGAGTTCGGCTAATCGTCTACCTAGACGATATTCTCCTCATGGCTCAGGAGCGATCCACCCTCCTCACACATCTACGACTAGCCATAAACCTCCTGTCACGCTTAGGTTTCATAATCAACTGGGAGAAGTCATGCCTGACCCCCGCCACCCGCTTGGAATTCCTAGGATTCCAGGTGGATTCGGGGGCAGCGACGCTGAGTCTCCCGATATCCAAGATTCGATCCATCCGCAAGGAATTACGCAGGGCCCTTATCCGACCCCAGCTCACCTTACGCCAATTGGCACGCCTCATAGGCCTACTGGCCTCTTCAATCCAGGCTGTGTTCCCAGGCCCACTCCACTACCGAGCGCTACAGCGCCTAAAGATCGCTCACCTAAGAGCCGGGGCATCCTACGCAGACCTGGTCTCTCTGGACAACGAGACGAAAGACGAGTTGCGATGGTGGATTCTCAACCTGTCTGCATGGAATGGCAAAGCCATCTTCGGCTTGACGCCGGAATTCACGATCGACTCGGATGCGAGTCTACACGGTTGGGGAGCCCACTGCGAGGGCATCTCAACTGGAGGCCGGTGGTCGGAGTCCGAAGCCCGACTACATATCAATGCCCTGGAACTTCTGGCAGGCTCCTTCGCCATCCGCAGCTTCGCCAAGGACCGTGCCCTATCGTGTATTCGGCTCCGCATGGACAATGTTTCGGCGGTGAGATATGTCAACCACCTGGGTGGTACACAGTCGGCGGTCCTGGCCAGGTTGGCGAAAGACTTTTGGGAATTCTGCCTGGAACGGAACCTGATGGTCTACGCAGAGTACTTACCTGGTCTGCACAACGTCCAAGCGGACTGGGGTTCACGTTATCTTTCAGACACCAGCGACTGGAGATTAGCCAGGAAGGTGTTCTCCAACATATCATCTCTCTGGGGACCATTTACCATAGACCTTTTCGCCTCCCGGCTCAATGCCCAACTCCCACGCTTCTTCAGCTGGAGGCCGGACCCAATGGCGGAGGCAGTGGATGCCTTCCTACAAGATTGGAAGGGAGGCCTCCTCTATGCCTTTCCCCCATTTTCCATGATCCCTCGCTCACTCCTGCAGACCCGCAAACACCGGGCGGAGCTAGTCATGGTCACCCCATTCTGGGAAACGCAGTCTTGGTTTCCCCAAATGCTCGAGATGACGTTGGACTATCCTCGACTCCTGCCGGGTCGCCACGACCTGCTGCAAGACCCGACGGGTCGCTATCATCCCCTCCGGCTGGAGGGCTCTCTCCCACTTCTGGCATGGCGAATCTCCGGGGACCCTGGGAAATCCAAGGAGTTTCGGACGCAACTAGACTCTTACTGGCTGCAGCATGGGCTCCCGGCACTAGACGGGCATATGGGTCAGCTTGGCGAGCTTGGGCTAGCTGGTGCATGGCTCGGAACGAGGATCCCGTTTCGGCCCCTGTAACAACGATCCTGCAGTTCCTGACGTCTCTCTTCGAAGCCGGTAAGGCTTACAGGACCATTAACCTTTACCGTTCCGCTATCTCGGCGATTCACCAAGGCTTCGAGGGCCGCCCCGCGGGACAACACCCTCTAGTGTGCCAACTCGTCAAGGGCTCTAGATTTTCAAGGCCACCCAGGCCCCGCTACTCCACGACCTGGGATGTTTCAGTTGTATTGGCTTTCCTCTCATCCTGGCCCGCTAACGCAGGACTCTCCCTCAAACAGCTGTCGGCCAAATTGGTGTGCCTGCTCTGTCTCATCTCATGCAAGAGAGTCTCGGATGTCAGTGCACTGGACGTCGATGCCAAGTCATACACCCCGGACGGGGTAACTTTTAACATCAGCAGACGCACTAAGACGTCCATCAAAGCGGTATCCTACCCTAGTTTCCCTGCCTCTCCTTCGCTATGCCCAGTGACCTGCCTTCGTGAATACGAATCTCGCACCGAACCACACCGATCTACTGCCTCCCGTCAGTTGTTCTTATCTTTCCGTCCCCCTTTTCACCCAGTTTCCAGCATTACCTTATCACGCTGGGTGAAATGGCTGCTGGCCCAAGCGGGCATTGACACTACAGTGTTCGGCGCCCACTCAGTACGAGGGGCATCGGCCTCTTCTATGATGTCTGCGGGCGCCCGCCTAGAGGACATTATGAGAACAGCTGATCGGTCTAGGGAATCTACCTTCCGAGAATTCTACTTTCGGCCGGCCCCACACACATTCGCTGTAATAATGGATCAGCTTTAAACTTGCAATATGAGCCTCCGTGTCTTGTTATAAAATTGCATGATTTTGCTATTACATGACGAAAAGTCATGATTTTATTAAAGACACGGAGGCGAGTATTGCCCCACCCTTTTTTGTTATTCTCACGCTGGTAAGTATGTATCTCCCCACCCTAATTACTCATACCACGATACACCACATAGTATAGTTTGGGACGGTAAGTGGGGCCGTCCTTAGACTTGTTGTTGTTTTCAATATTACTGGATATGTTAACATTGATTGTTTTTGTGGGATTGTATATACAAGGGTCTTTGTTCTCACTGGTGTAACCTTGTAACTAGTTACAAGTATCGACTTTAACCTGTTGGCTCCTGTCCTTTATATCTCCACAGCTTAATCTGGCAAGACGTCTAGCAAGGATCCAGTTTATTGGTCTCCTCCCGCTGTCCTCCATCGGTCCTATGGATTCTACGGCCACACTTCCCAGTTTGTGATGTTATACCTCCTCGGTTTTTCTGTTATTACCTTGGGACTTTGTTCTCGCATTACTCTAGTTATGGACATTGTTCTTTGGTCGCATCTGCAGAAAGAGGGAAATGGAAGGGAAGTGCTGCCTGTTATACTGGGACCTGAGGGGGAGGGGCCTATGTTATCACATGTTCATTCTTTTTTCATTCTGTTTGTTTCCTTTGCTGCTATTTGTCAACAGTAAAGAAAGGGATATGCAATACTCGCCTCCGTGTCTTTAATAAAATCATGACTTTTCGTCATGTAATAGCAAAATCATGCAATTAATCCACATCCCCTTTAATTAATCCACCCCCTCTTTAATTAATCCACCCCCTCCAATTAATCCACAACCCCTCTAATTAATCCACCCCCTCTAATTAATCCACCCCCTCTAATTAATACACCCCCTCTAATTAATACACCCCCCTCTAATTAATACACCCCCTCTAATTAATACACCCCTCTAATTAATACACCCCCCATTAATTAATACACCCCCCATTAATTAATACACCCCCCTTTAATTAATACACCCCCCTCTAATTAATGCACCCCGCTCTAATTAATACACCCCCTCTAATTAATACACCCCCCTCTAATACACCCCCCTCTAATTAATACACCCCCTCTAATTAATCCACCCCCCTCTAATTAATCCACCCCCTCTAATTAATACACCCCCCTCTAATTAATACACCCCCTCTAATTAATCCACCCCCCTCTAATTAATACACCCCCCTCTAATTAATACACCCCCCTTTAATTAATACACCCCTCTTTAATTAATACACCCCTCTAATTAATCCACCCCCTCTAATTAATACACCACCCCTCTAATTAATCCACCCCCCTCTAATTAATCCACCCCCTCTAATTAATCCACCCCCCTCTAATTAATCCACCCCCTCTAATTAATACACCCCCTCTAATTAATACACCCCCCTTTAATTAATACACCCCTCTAATTAATCCACCCCCCTCTAATTAATACACCCCCCTTTAATTAATAAAACCCTCTAATTAATCCACCCCCCTCTAATTAATACACCCCCCTCTAATTAATAATCCCCCCTTTAATTAATACACCCCCTCTAATTAATACACCCCCCTTTAATTAATCCACCCCTCTAATTAATCCACCCCCTCTAATTAATACACCCCCCTCTAATTAATACACCCCCCTTAATTAATCCACCCCCCTTTAATTAATACACCCCTCTAATGAATCCACCCCCCTCTAATTAATACACCCTCCTCTAATTAATACACCCCCTCTAATTAATACACCCCCCTCTAATTAATCCACCCCCCTCTAATTAATCCACCCCCCTCTAATTAATACACCCCCTCTAATTAATAAACCCCCTTTAATTAATCCACCCCGCCCTCTAATTAATACACCCCCCCTTTAATGAATCCACCCCCCCCTCTAATTAATACACCCCCCCTTTAATTAATTCAGCCCCAGACATAAAATAACTACTTTATACTTACATTTTGATGATGCCTTGCTTGCCCGCCGAGTCCGACCACTGGGTGCCTCACCGCCCGGAAATGGATCCTTCCGCTGAAGATCCGTGAAGGCGGACTGACCGCGCTGCGCACGTCATCACGTTGCGCGACACCGCGGCCCGCAATGCTCCTCCCCCTCCTCCTCATAAAGAAGGAAGTTCCGCCGGTGTTTGGCCGCAAAGGTGCTGGCTGTGCGCAGCGTAATGATGGGGGGTAACACATGACACTGGAAGTCATGGCACCCCCCTAGTCAGTGTCACCCGGGGCGGGCCGCCCCCCCCCCCGCCCCCCCCCCCCGCCCCCCCCTTAGTACGCCACTGCTTGTATCACTGTCTTTGCTTAATAAAGCAGCAGTTTGGAACCTATTATACAGACTCCAGAGTGCTCTCTACTTGGACTATATACATTTTGGTGGAGATTCTGCACCGGAGCATTTAAAAGACCAGGAACTTCTAGTACTGGAACCAGGGAAGTTATATATATATATATATATATATATATATATATATATATATATATATATATATGCATATACCGTATTTATTCGAGTATAACGCGCACACGTGTATAACGCGCACCCCTAATTTTCGATTAAAAATCGGTATAACATTTTATACCGATTTTTAATCTAAAATTAGGGTGCTTGTTATACTCGAATAAATATTCGAGTGGGTGCTCGATAATACCGACCGCCGGGCTCATTACAAGCCCGGCGGTCCTGGGGGGGTGGGCAGCAAGCGTTTACTCACCTCCGTGCAGCTCCTCCAGCTTCCCAGTGTACATCTCGCGAGACCCGCGGCCAGCTCTGACGACATCAGAGCGTCAGAGCTGGCCGCGGGTCTCGCGAGATTTACACTGGGAAGCTGGAGGAGCTGCACGGAGGTGAGTAAATGCTTGCTGCCCACCCCCCCAGGACCGCCAGGCTTGTAATGAGCCCGGCGGTCCTGGAAGGTATATTTATTCGAGTATAACGCGCACCCTTAATTTTAAATTAAAAATCGGTTAAAAAAAATGCGCGTTATACTCGAATAAATACGGTATATATCCTCTCTTGCAACTGTCATTAGTCTAATACTATACTTATCTTTTGTGTCATTTTACCCCACTCCCAGCATGTAAGCTCATTGAGCAGGGCCCTCAACCCCTCTGATCCTGTTTGTCCAACTTGTCTGGTTACAACTACACGTTTGTTCGTCCACCCACTGTAAAGCGCTGCAGAATTTTGTTGGCACTATATAAATAAAAACATATTAATAATAATAATAATATTGATACCGGAGAAACTGACGGAAGCCAAGCACAGAGAGATGGACACAGGTTTCTTCAGGAAGGAAGAGATTCTTTATTGGATCACCGATCGGGACTCAGAGGGACTAGCGTCACCAAAATACAGCAAAGTCTGAGTACTGAATACATAGAGTACATTCCTTATATAGCACTGTAGCTCCTCCCACAATTAACTACACCCACACATACCCTTAACCTATTTAATAAATAGAGTCTAAACTCATCCATCCGGTCTAACCACGTGGCTCATCTGATACAAAGGAGAGGGACGCGTAATTCCAGTTCTTACATTCCTGCACCTGGTCAGTACAGTGATAACAGTATCTTAGCTACGTGTAATTAACTAACTGATACTACAAACACATATACATACATATGCCTTGTGGCAATCTTAGCCTGCTAAACTTGTATTTTACTGGAATTACATCACATTCCCCCCTTTGATGCCTCTGATATTTCACAATTACTTGAGGCATCACTTAACCTTGGTTTGCATATACCTCAGGTTACCATGAACCAGACCAGACTTATCTTATGATGTGAATCTTTTAACACTCATCTTCCTGCATTGGTTCTCCTTGATCTAGAGCCTTATACTTATATATCGCCATTATCTGTGCAGCAGCCTTCCTCTCTGCTATACTTCCTATCAGGCTTTGCACAGACCTAACTACTAAGGGTATAAGACACGGTAGGAGTAGACACAACAGTAAAATCAGTAGGACTCCACCTACCACTGCCTTAAGCCCTCCAAACCACTCATACCAGCTACCAAACCAACTACTTGGATTGTACCCTTTCCATACCTGAGTAGGCACATGCACTAGTTTAACCATATGGCTAGTAAGCTCAGCTATTGCTTGCCCTTCGTCATCTATTTGAAGACAGCAATTGCTCAGGTTAAACTTCCCACATACACCTCCCTCTACTGCCAAAAGGTAATCCAAGGCTAATCTATTTTGGTACACTGCTGTCCTCATCCTGGTATTATGCTTCGCTAGAAGATTGAGTGCTTGTGAGGTCTCATTAGTAATAATCTCAACCACCGCCTGTAATCTTATAATACGGTTGAGCATATAAATTGGGGTTCTATAACCAAAGGTACCATCTTCTGCCCACGTGGCTGGCCCATAATAATCTATGATACGCTGGGGAGGCCATTCATTATCTTCCCAGGTGCCTATCTCTAAGGGTCCCCTTTTCTTCCTATGATTCACATCATACACTTTAACACCTAAAGTCTCACCTGTTTCAATCGGTAACAAGAAGAAGGATGGTTTGAGCATACCCAACACACATGCCCCTTCCCAGTCCTGTGGCAACTCCGAATAGGCTTTCTTACCACAGATCCAGTACAAATTTGCTGGGGCTCTCCAGGTAGATGTGATGGATAAATCAAACCACACATCCTTTAAACTGGCATATCTAGCAAACGGGTTAGATGGTTCTGAGACATTTGAAGCCGACCACCAAGTTGTATTTTTAGTATCATCATCATAAGCTTTTTGCCCTAGACAAGTTAATTCTCCTACAGAAGTATTATACATTATTCCTTTCCTTGCTATGCAAACATAACCTATGATGGAGGTCTTTAATCTCCACTCAGATTTACCTCTAACACTCAAATGATAATCGGCTTGTGTAGATATTAGTTGGTCAACTGCCTCAGAACCGGACATTACCTCCTTTGCTTCCCAAGGCCATTGGTCTCCCATGTTAGTACCTCCACACACATAGCAGTTGGTAACATTAAGACTACCGGCAATACTCTCAGCTAGGTCAATGAACAGGTTTTTAGCGTTATGGGGGATCTTATTATCTATACTCATCTCTTCATAAAAGGAATGGTATACTTGATGAGTCTGGGAGGATACCGTATCAGTCTCTATTCCTATAAACAATAATGTCCCAGGATCTAAACCCGTCCCGTATATCTGAAACCCAAATAAATTTCCATACTTATCTAGGAACTTGTCGGGGTTATTAATAAGTATATGGACTGGGTTGCATTCCATAGACTTACAATAAGGGCTAGTCGGCAACTTAGTCACTATCATGTCTTTATCTACTGTCTGTCCCCAAGTCGCCCACCCCACACAAGACCAATATGGACAAAAGTTATAGTCTTTATTTGGGCATCTAGGACTCACATATTTATTTTTACTACTGGGACAAATATATTTATCATTAGACCCATACGTCCTCTCCCATCTAAGATCCCCACATACATTCCACGGTTTTCTACCACTTGATATCGCCTTACATGCATCAAATAGCAGAACACCCGAAGAATGTACGGATTCTAACACCGTCTTATTAATTAGGGTCCCCTGAGGATCTCCATTCCTGAGAGTCAACCAAATTGTACGAGGTTGATACTCTGGACTGAAGCACTTAGGTTCTCCTACTCCTAAATGGCACACACTATAGTCTATATTTAGGTATCTACATCTTGATACCTCTCCTTTACATTCGTATTGTGAATGCCAAATTAGGGTTTGGGAAATATGGTTACCTGTTCTCGTAGTCTTAATGCATACCTCACAGCTAGGAGTGTCGGTACCTCTACCTTCCTGAATATAAAAACACATATAAATAAACACAATCAAAAGCACTTCTTTCGACGTCTTCATCCTCAGTCTTCGTCCGTGCGATGGAACCTCAGCTTCCAGGATGTGAGGGCTGCAGGGAATGGAGTTCTGCTCGTCTTCACAGGTGTCCCTTCGAGACTTTCCTGGCTTATACACTATGTGTTGGTAAGCGGACAGGCTTTATTATGGCCTTCTCACTCACACCTGTAACAATAAAATTTGTAATCCACAATAATTCCTCGTTACTCCGACTGAGTAGTGCGTTTCAACCGGATCTTGCAGGGATTCTCTGGATCTGCTGTAATTTGCCAAGAATCGACTGCTGCTGGTTTAACCCTGGAGTGATGTATCCACGGAGTTACTTCGGCTACTTTTATCGCTGTAGGGGTAGACAAAAGAACAACATAAGGACCTCTCCACTTGGGCCCTAACGGTACATTATTCCACTCTTTAATCCACACTTGGTCTCCTGGATGATAACTATGAACAGGGGGATAAATATTCACAGGTAATCTATCTTGTACCCATTTCTGTACCTCCTCCATAGTCTTACCCAACTCTACAACCTGCTGCCGGGTAATTCCTTCTCCCAACTGACTCAAGTCCCCCCTTAAGTTACCAAGTACGGGAGGTGGTCGCCCATACATGATTTCAAAAGGAGAGAGGCCCATCCTTCTGGTAGGGGTACTGCGGATTCGCAATAAAGCTATGGGTAAGAGAACGTTCCACTTAAGTTGGGTTTCCTGACACATTTTAGCCAACTGGTTCTTTATAGTTCTATTCATTCTCTCTACCTTACCAGAACTCTGGGGTCTATATGCAGTATGAAGCCTCCACTTTATACCAAGCATATGAGTCAGTTGTTGTAGGCACTGATGAACAAAAGCTGGACCATTGTCCGATCCTATAGAACAGGGTAGTCCATATCGGGGTATTATTTCTCGTAGCAGGAATCTTACAACTTCTCCTGCTTTCTCTGTACGAGTAGGACATGCTTCTACCCAGCCTGAATAGGTGCACACAATTACCAACAGGTAACGATGTCCACCCGATTTAGGCATTACTGTAAAGTCTATTTGTAGATCGGACATGGGGAGTCCCCCCATAAACTGGACTCCTGGTGGCTTTACTGGTCCTTGTCTTGCATTATTCTTAGCACACGTTACACATCTGCGTACAATGGCCTGAGTCAAGTTGGACAATCTTGGTATGTAGAAATGTTTCCTGAGAGATTCTTCAGTACTGTCTCTCCCAGAATGTGTCCCGTTGTGATAATTTTGGACAATTTCTACCGCTAGTGATGCTGGTATGACTATTCTTCCATCTTCTAGCTGATACCACTTGTTCTCCAAATACTTTCCCGGTTCAGTCTTTAACCACTCCTCTTCTTGAGCTGTATAAACTGGAGTCCATTGGGACAGTGGAGTTGGTATAAGAGCAGCTATATGCCCCACATACTCCTGTCTTCCTGATTCAGCAGCACGCTTAGCTGCACTATCTGCCATCCGATTTCCCTTGGTTACATCACCATCTCCTCTCAGATGCGCTCGACAATGTATGATACCGACTTCTTTCGGCTCCCACACTGCTTCCAATAGTTGTAGGATTTCAGCTGCGTACTTGATTTCTTTGCCTTCTGAATTCAGTAGTCCTCTTTCTTTATACAAAGCTCCGTGGGCATGAGTGGTTAAAAACGCATACTTAGAGTCCGTATAGATATTTACTCTTAAACCTTCAGCCAATTGTAACGCTCGTGTTAGTGCTATTAATTCTGCCTTTTGTGCTGATGTTCCTTTCGCCAGTGGCCGAGCTTCTATCACCTTGTCTATTGTTGTCACTGCATATCCTGCATAGCGGATCCCTTCTTTCACATAACTACTGCCGTCGGTGTAATATTGAACATCGGGGTTCTGGATGGGAAAATCACGAAGATCTGGTCTACTTGAAAATACTTCATCCATTACTTCCAAACAATCATGTTGACTTTCAGTAGGTTGCGGCAAAAGGGTAGCTGGATTTAAGGTGTTTACAGTCTCTAAATGCACTCTTGGGTTTTCACACAACATTGCTTGATACTTGGTCATACGGCTGTTACTAAACCAATGATTTCCTTTGTAATCCAACAACGTCTGTACTGCATGTGGGACTCGTACATAAAGTTCTTGACCCAGAGTGAGTTTATCGGCTTCAGCTACTAGCAGGGCGGCTGCAGCTACGGCTCTTAGACAAGGTGGAAGTCCGCTGGCCACTGCATCCAGTTGCTTAGACATGTAGGCAACAGGTCTTTGCCATGATCCCAAGTACTGTGTCAATACTCCCACAGCCATTCTTCTTTGCTCGTGTACATATAAGTAGAATGGTCGTGTGTGATCAGGTAGACCTAATGCTGGGGCACTCATCAAAGCCTTCTTCACATCTTCAAATGCCGTTTGCTGTTCTTGGGTCCATAAGAAGGGGTCGTGCTCTGTACCTTTGATGGCTGCGTACAGAGGTTTTGCCAGTATCGCATAGCTGGGAATCCATATCCTACAGAAGCCTGCTGCCCCCAAGAATTCTCGCACTTGTCTTCTATTCTTGGGTATTGGTATTTGGCAGACAGCTTCTTTTCTCTCTGGCCCCATAATCCTTTGACCTTCAGAGATATGGAATCCCAGATACTTGACAGTTGGCAAACACAACTGAGCCTTCTTCCTGGACACCTTGTATCCTGCCTTCCAGAGAATATGTAGTAGATCGTGCGTTGCTTGCTGACATTTTTCTTTTGTAACTGCTGCTATCAACAAGTCATCTACATATTGTAACAATACACATTCTCCTGGGATAGACTCGAAATCCAGTAGATCTTGACTTAGAGCTGAACCAAATAGGGTAGGTGAATTTTTAAACCCTTGGGGCAGTCTTGTCCAAGTCATTTGGCGTTTTGAGCCCGTTACAGCGTTCTCCCATTGGAAAGCGAAAATACATTGGCTTTCTGCGGCAATTCGGAGGCAAAAGAAGGCATCTTTGAGATCTAAGACTGTGAAGTAAGTAGCCCCGCCCGGAATTAAAGCAAGCAGGTTATATGGATTGGGTACAACTGGATGTATGCTAACAACCGCATCATTGACTGCTCTTAAGTCCTGTACAGGTCGATACTCATCTGTACCGGGCTTTTGAACAGGCAGCAATGGGGTGTTCCAGGGGGAAGTACAGAATTTTAGGATACCATACCGTATGAACTTATCCAGATAGGATTGGATGTTCTTCTTAGCCTTCTGCGGAATGTGATATTGTCTTAGGCTCACTGGATAAACCCCATGTTTCAGTTCAATTTTTATTGGTGGAATATTGCGGGCCAGTCCTGGTGGGTTGTTCTCTGCCCAAACTCCTGGTATGTTAAACAATGTCTCATCACTCCTAGGGTTTTGGCTAGTCAACACTGTATAAAGTCGCCACTCTTCTTCCTTTGGTACGGATAAAGTCATAATACCTGAAGGTCCATTAAACTTTAAGGATGTTGTTCCATTTGGTAGGAACGTAATCTGCGCTTGTAATTTTGATAGCATATCACGTCCCAGCAATTGGACTGGACATTCAGGCATATAAAGGAATTGGTGTTTTACTACGTGGCCTCCCAATGTACAGAGTCGACTTTTAAGAACCGGTTTTTCAGCACTTCTTCCAGTTGCTCCTATCACAGTAATAGTCCTTCCAGATGGAGGAGCAACTAGATTAGTCACCACTGAATGTTCAGCACCAGTGTCGATCATGAACGCACTCCTTTTCCCCCCTATTGATACATCGACCATAGGCTCCGCTCGACCAAGGGGGATGGAGCCCGGTCGGTATCAATAGTCCTCCATGACCGTGTCAGCCAATCCTACAAAGTCCCTACCTTCTCTATCGCGGGACCTTTGCGCTGCTGGAATATACCTGTCTTCCCTAACACTTCCTCTGTTCCCATTACTCCCTCTATAACCATTACTCCCTCCGGGGCCTCCTCTACCTCTCGCTCTACCTCTAAAGTTTCCGTAGCCTGCCCTGGGCTGGTCTCTCTCGTACTGCTCTCTTTGCGGACATTCGTTCCTCCAATGCCCTTCTTCCTTGCAATACGCGCATTGATCCCTACTCAAAGGCTCCCTACTCCATCTATTATTGCCTCTATCTGGGCCCCGTTTATCTACGCCTGCGATCGCTACCGCTAGCATATCAGCCTTTTTACGCATCTTGCGCTCTTCCTCTTTCTTACTTTCTGTATCCCTGTTCATATAGACCTTATTTGCTACCTCCATTAGTTGGGTGATGGACATACCTGCAAACCCTTCTAACTTTTGTAGCTTGCGCTTAATATCTCCGTATGCTTGGCTGACAAAGGCGGAGTTAACCATTCGGGAATTGTCTGCGTCTTCCGGATTAAAGGGGGTATACAAGCGGTATGCCTCCAATAATCGGTCATAAAAGACACTGGGCGCTTCATCGCTTTTCTGGATCACCTCAACTGTCTTCGACATGTTAATGGCTTTCTTTCCTCCGGCTTTCATGCCAGCAATTATAGCGTCTCTATAGGCTCTGAGTTGAACCATATCAGCACCATTTACGTTCCAATCGGGATCGGTGTTGGGATAGTGTGTCGCGGCCCATGCTGCTGGATTGGCTTGGTTCAAAGCACGGGCTCTATCCTCTAATGCTTTAATGGCTGCTTGATTTATTCTTGTCCTTTCCTCATTGTTAAATAAAGTCATTAGTAACTGCTGGCAATCAGCCCATGTCGGATTATGCGTCTGTACTATTGAGGTGAACAGATCAGTCATAGCTTGTGGTTTCTCAGTATACGAGGAATTATGGGTCTTCCAGTTTAAAAGATCGGTTGTGGTAAATGGGACATATACGAAGACTGGGTCAGCGTGTGCCATTTGACCTGCGGCATCGATATAAGCTGACCCGGGATTCAGACGAAGAGGCATCTGATAGTGCTTTAATTGTTGGGCACCAGTCAACTGTCGGGTTTGGATGGGGCTACGTAGAGAGGCGTCAGTCATGGGTTCCGGTCGGGGAGAGATAGGGTATGGGGATGTGGGAGGTCGGTTTTGGGAAAAGGTCGTAAATAAAACACTTCGAGCCGAGCTAGATGAAGCTTGACCGGAAGTCTGAAGTGGCGCCAAATCAGGATATTCGTTTCTAATGGGGGTGGATTCTGGTTCCGGAAGGGGAGATTTAGTACGAGGGGGGGTGGATCCTGTACTGGAGGAGGAAGCGGAAGTGGATGAGGGTAATGAGGGGAGGGGTGCAGGACTTCCTGCGTTTGCGTCACTTCTTCTTAACGGAAAGTAAGGGGGCGGCAAAGGGATCTCGGACTCAGGGGGCGTGTCCAAAATGGGCCTAACACCAGTCCTAGTGGACGAGCAAGTCCTAGCTACCATGAGGCGACACTGCTCCTCGTGGCATGTCTGGAGCCATTTTGGCGAGTCATTTACGGCCTGTCTCCAACAGTCAATATAAGGAAACTGGCCGTAAAGTTCAGGCCTACCCGATACAGCCACGTGTAAGCGCTGTACCAGAGTTGGATCCAAACTGCCACGTGGCGGCCATGCCGCAACCAAAGTAGGCCACTCCCTAGTACACAAAGTGACCAAACGTACAGGAGACATCTTTACCCCAAAATCACAAACTTTGAATCCCTTTTTAAAATTCTTAACCATACATCCTAAGGGATCCGGAATCGTTGACTGCGACGCACCCATACTTAACAATGGAACGTCGTCGACAACGAATACTATACACGCGTACTATTCAACAGTCACACCCGTTTCCTCTGGCAACAGCACCACGTGGTACGGTTACCAAGTGAAACGTACACAATAACAATAAACACTCAGGGAATTCCCGTACACACACAGCTGTTACACCAGTCACTATATAATCAATATTATGCCCTTTGGCGTAACTATACAGTCACCCACGCTATAATTCTCTATATACGAATTACCCGTCTATAACACACCCCAGTAACATCGTCTTTTACAAATAGCGGTTACAGTACGGTTAGCATAGGTCAAAGCACAAGTTAAGGTCACAATACAATTATTAGTGGTTATGGTGTTAAACATGCAATGGACGACAATGATTAGTACTTATTATATAATGTCAGTAAATATACAGGGTTATGGTACCGTGCACTATAATACAGCAACACACTATTAACACTCTCGCTAGACGGCTGAGCTCGCGCTATCTAACAAGATATACACTTTACTAAAACAATCGTTAACACATTTACAATTCCCAACTAAACTATTGGCCAGTACCTTGAATGGACTACCTAAAACTATATACACCCGTTTTGGTTAGCCACACTGCCCAATCACCACATATATAGCGAGCTAGAGAACCGAATTTACACAGGCGCCTCTTAGTCGCACTATCAAAAGTCTAGTGGGTTCCAAATTTACACGCCTTCCCACTTAGCCCAGATAGGATGAGAACTAGCGAACCGAATTTACACAGGCGCCGCTTAGTCTCCCGGTCCCTCCGACCTAGCGAACGTAATATACACCCTAGAACGCTAGTCTAGACAAGACACCGGTGTCCGGCTAGGGCTATTTACACCAGGACCCCGCCTGACTAACCAAATCAAACGGTCTGACTAAAGAGCGTTCGATCGAGCGGTGCGCCTTCGCTCCTTCCCTCCGACAGAGGGGGCAGATACACAGATTCAAAACCCCTTTGGGCCTACCGCACAATCGGTATACCCCTAGTGGGTCCTGCCGTCTAAAACAGCAGTTGTCTTACCTCCTCGTTCCTGAACCTGAGTTCACACTCATCGACGGGGACACCCCAGCACTTCTCACGTAGAGGCCGATGATCTCCTGGACAACAGACCAGTGGCGCCGAGACGAAGGGAGGTCCACGCAGAAGTTCAGGGGTGCAGCCGTAGAGAACGTGGGCAAAGATAGACCGTCTCACGCCTCTGCCTCTCAGCTACCGTTGAACGATGAGCTTCCCGGCCAATGCACCAAATGATACCGGAGAAACTGACGGAAGCCAAGCACAGAGAGATGGACACAGGTTTCTTCAGGAAGGAAGAGATTCTTTATTGGATCACCGATCGGGACTCAGAGGGACTAGCGTCACCAAAATACAGCAAAGTCTGAGTACTGAATACATAGAGTACATTCCTTATATAGCACTGTAGCTCCTCCCACAATTAACTACACCCACACATACCCTTAACCTATTTAATAAATAGAGTCTAAACTCATCCATCCGGTCTAACCACGTGGCTCATCTGATACAAAGGAGAGGGACGCGTAATTCCAGTTCTTACATTCCTGCACCTGGTCAGTACAGTGATAACAGTATCTTAGCTACGTGTAATTAACTAACTGATACTACAAACACATATACATACATATGCCTTGTGGCAATCTTAGCCTGCTAAACTTGTATTTTACTGGAATTACATCACAATATACATATATATATATGTATATTATTATTATTATATATATTTGTTACCTGAAACTATGGTTGCTGAAGCTGGAAAACATCAGTTGCAGTTATAAAACTACATTTTTCTATCACACCTGCAAATTTGTTAAAATTTGGAATAATAAGATATGCTGCTAAGAGAGCTCTGTATAGACAAATAATAATAATAATAATACAAATAATAATAATAACAAAGTATTTAACCAGGAAAGGTACATTCAGATTGCTCTGATTTCCAAGTACGTCCTGGGGATGTTACTGCCAGTAGGCCTCAATTAACTGAAACAACTTTATAAAGAAGAGTGAGAGACTAATAAAGTCATACAGAAAATGATTATTACAAGTTATTGCTACTAAAGGTGGTTCTACAAGTTATTGAATCATAAAAAAAAAGTTTTTCAAGCATAGCAACTCCATTTTGGCTATTTTGTTGTAAAAAAAATCATGACATGGTGTAATATGTCATGTGTTGTTGTTCATCTGAGGTTGTATTTGCCTATTTTTAACACCTGCTAAGGAACAGATGATTGTTATTATGTCCTTAAATGTAAAACCATAAAATTCAAAGAGGGTGTACTTTCTTTTTCCCATAACTATATAACCCTAACTGAGAATTTTGTAGATTTCTTAAAATATGATTTGTTTTTTGGTTGTCAATTCTAACTTTCAGTTCTGTCCATTCATTGTGCACTGGTATTGTGAATACTGTTGTTATCTACTTCTCAGTTTGCAATTTTGTTTAGTTAACATTTTTGCTCCTGTAAAGGGGCTGCCTCCTTGTCAAAGTTTTTGAAAGATGAGATGCTGACACATTTGGCCTTCTACAAAATCTAAGGCTCATTTTTTGCATTTTTATTTAGAAGCATGTGAAAAAATAATAATATCCCAATTATGTAAATAGTTAGAGATTAATTCGCTGAAGAATCACTGGAATTATTTCCCATATTCTGTGGATATTTTCTTTTATCATGAATCACATCATAAAATAATCATATAATAATTGTGCACAGAGTGCACAGAGTAGTAATTAGTGTGGAAGGCTGAACTCCAATATATCTTACAATGTCCACTGCTGAATTGCAGATATTCATCTGGAAGAATGTGGACAACTAGAACTTGGCAAAAAGTTAATTATGTTTTTGCCTACTCATTGCACAGTAGTCTGCAAGTCTGCCATTAATACATGCTCCAGCCAAGAGTTTATGTTGGGTTGCTGTCCTCAGCTCAACAGCCAGTTTTTTGGCTGCAGTGTATGTTGATGATCGCCCACTAGTCAAAAGGTTTTAGAGAATATCATCTGAAATTATATGGTTATTTGCTGAATAAGTAAGTGTTGGTTCAAGGCCCATAGAATCCTGTATTTCTATTTATTTGGGAAAGTAAGTACAATTGTGGGTACAATTTAATACATGTTAATGTATTAAATCCCATTTATTTTGGCTGTAAAACATTGAGTAATTTTGTTTTTTTAATAAAATCTTGAACACCCTCTCATATAATCAGTGTGATTTTTTTGTAATTATGCAGCACTGTAATCTTAAAGGGACATTCTAATGAAAAGTAGGTGTTGAAACTGCAAAATGTAAACTATGTTGTTTCTAAGAAATGTCTCGGTTTTTAATTTTGCAAGGCTGTAGGAGCAGAATAAATACCCCAAATTCACTTCATTAAGATTACGTTATTTTGGTGCTTAATCCTTCCCTTGAAGCACATCACAGCAATGTTTGAATATGTGGAAGTGGCTACAGGAATCCCTATGAACAAGTCACCATGTGCACATTATCTGACCAGGTTTTTAAGTGTGATAGAAACCGGAAACTCAAACTAAACACACATATTCCACCTGTACATCATTCATGCCAATATCAGCAGATACATTAAAATATTCTTAACCTGACTTATTACAGCTGCACGTCAACCACAACAGTTGGTAATCTCCCCTTCTATAGTCACTACGTTTCTCTTTTGCACCCAAGACAGAGTTTTCTAATTAGGATAATCACAATTGTATCTTCAGCTCATCAACCCATCAACTATCACAGTTCACCTGTTTATCTGTTATCTACAATCTGCAAGTAAGAGGTCAGAAACAATTACATATAAAAGTTACACTTGCAGAATTGTGTACTTTGCAGAAAATCCTGAAACCCATTTTAGTTAGATTTTTACTTTGGTTCTGTAAGAACATTAGCATACCTTCCACATTGAGTGGTATAAGATCAAGAGAGGAGGGTTGCCAGAGGATTGATTCATAACACTGGCGATTCCCATAATGGGCAGGCCCATCCTAAAAAAGGGCAGGCCTGCCCACTGACTGAGCATGCCAGCCCAGCATCAAGCACACTTGACTGACAGACAGCCTGCCTGGCCAGGCCCAACATACAGGGTCATGCAGAGGGTGGTACTGAAGCACTCGCTGCATGGTCCTAGTTCGAGTTCCCAGTGCATCTAATAATGTGTTTGTGATTTGCTTTTCAAGGATAGTTTGCTGCTGTGGGACACCAGGGAACAAAATCAGGACAGTGGGGCAGGACATCAAACTGGCACTGTCCCACTTGAAATAAGGATTGTCCTACCCAAATTGGGACTGTTGTAAATCCTGCCATAGTAGGTAAGGAGACCTGAATATTCTGAGGACACTTATAAGAAGATATATAACAGAATAGTTTATAAGTGTTTGACTTTACAAATATAACATACATGGTAATGAACAGAGAGACATATTGGAGATCAAATTCCAAACGGCATAATATATGTGCCAATATTAAATTGAAACAAGTGTGAAAGTGAATAGTAATAGTGACCAGGGCCAACTTTATAACTGTGGAACCTTGGCTAAGCAAAGGCACACATGTGTCAAAGTGGTGCCAGGTCCACCCTGTCTGATGGATGAATGAACCTGGTTTATGAGTTTAAACAATGCCAGTTACTATTACTATGACTCAGAATGGTTTAATGTAAGTATTAATTGGTCACAATTGTCACATGTCTGAACCTCAATCTTTGTATTTTAAAATGTTCACTGGAACTTCTCTTCACTTTGCAGTGATGACTAGCAGTTAGTATAGCCTTAGTGGAACTGCATTTCATTGGCTGAATACTGTGCACCATGCTATACCTGGAGTGCCAAAAGTTAGAGATTACTGTTGGATGTAGAGAGCTTTCTTACCATACGGTTCCTGCTTGAAGAGCTGTAGCTAATGTCAATGCCTTGTCCATGTCTTTGGTGAAAACACCAGCAGCTAATCCATAGGTTGTGTTGTTTGCCCTCTTAATAACTTCATCTATAGTTTTAAATTTAAGGATTTGTTGCACTGGTCCAAATATCTATTGATAATAAACATGAAAGATTGTCAATTAAAATCATAACAATTCCTTACACCATGAGTAGATTACACAGAATACGATATTTACTATCTTGCTTATAATATATGAATATATAATAATAAAAACATGGTCCAGTTTTAAAAATTCTGTTTTACCAATACTTCATTATTAATGAAATCAGTCTGTTTATGGTAACATTATTTGGACTTTTTTTTATTATACAGTATATATTTGGAAATTACAAGGTTCTCTTGTATTTGTTCTGCTGTATAGTTATACAGAATTTGCTGTTAACATAAATAAAATAAAAACTTACAATCTAGTGTTGGACTAGTCTCTATATACTGCATCTATTTTATTTTTATACTACCCAGCTTACCTTGCTTTGCAAAATGTTCAAACAATTGATTATTCTTTGCAAAAATAAAATGTGTGAGCCCGACACTATATCCAATTAGGAAATCTGTTGGGTATGTGTTTTATCATAACTGTAAATTATGTTAAAAAGATATTGCATGCATTGTACTTTTACAATAAGGGCTATTTTAAAACCATCAACACAAACATACTTCTTCTTTGGCGATGCGCATATCATCTTTGACATCTGAGAAGACAGTGGGCATAATATAGAAGCCCTTGCCTTCACGTGCATGGCCGCCACATTCCAACTTTGCTCCTTCTTTCTTGCCGCTTTCAATTAGCTCAAGGATTCTATCATACTGTTCTTTGTCAATCTGTAATTGTGTCAATCAACAAGTTTATTGTTAAGGTGTTGCACAATAATAATGCTTGGTCTGACTGTCAACATTTATCAAATTCCTGAGTTAGTCATGATACACAATCATTAGAAACATTTGGAGTTTATTCATTAAAGTTTAATTCAAATCAAAAAGAAAACCTCCAAAAAAAATTCAGCATGATAAATTTGGTCTAAAGTCTGCTATTCGAAATATTTACTGGATTTTGGAATAAACCCTCTGTTTTGACTAGTTTAGAAGCTCAGCAAAACGAGTGACCTAAGTAAATTCTCCTGATAGAGTTAAGAAAGAATTCGCTAACACAAACATAAAATATGTGCTAATAATTATAGGAATACACAATGCCAGAGACACAGACACACTCATTGAGAAATACACATGCACACACTATCAGGCACAATGTGCAACTTGATCCATATAATATAAATTACTTACTTATCACCTCTAATTACTTAGAATTTAACCACTATTAAAAGCAGGTTCTTAGCTGCATTATGTGAAGACATTACATAACATACCAGCATTCAGGGTAATTCAATAAGGTAAGATTAGGGACACAATAAACTCACATTTCATATGTCACATGCAGAAGGGGGTGTAATTTGAAAGATTATTTTTCTCTAGAGAAGGAACTGCAAATGTATGGCTCTTATATCATACAAGTTGTGTTAGACTACAGTTCCTAACAGTGAACTAAGTCAGTACAAATTAATTTGTAGGTGTTTGCTATAGTCATGAAACCATGATCACAGTTACTTGCCAAGTGTCTAACGCAGTTAATTTTGTTAATTAGTATTAAACCTTGGAATGCCAAGAATTATTTTTTAACTGCCTGTACACAGGGCCGGCGCGTCCATAAGGCCTTAGGGCGCAACATGTGGGGGGGCGCAAAAATCCGAATCCTGGGCCCTTTGCCTGTGACTCGCATATTAAAAATATTTCCTGCTCCTGATTTGCTGCCCGGTTCCCAGTGCTGCTCTGATATGTCAGAGTAGTCTGATGGGCGGGGCTTCCTCCTCCCTGCATTCCAACTCCCCGGCGGTCTCAGTTGAACTGAGCTCAGGCTCAGTGTGCAGCTTCCCTGCATTGAGTCACTGCTGTACCTGGACAGGACATACACAGAGCTATTGATGGGCCCGGCAGCATCACCAGTGAGCAGGTAAGGAGAGCGGCATGTCAGATGTTTAAATTAACCCCCTCATTACCCCATCCCTCTAGCTGTGTGTCACTTTGTTCTTAGTCCTGTTTCAGTCTGTCCCAATAATCCCCTCACCCCTAGCCCTGTCTCACTGTACCCCTAATCCCCTTAGCACTGTGTCACAGCCCCAATAATCCCCTGCCCTGTGTCACTCTGCCCCCCCCCAGTCCTGTGTCACTATGGCCCCCTGGGCACGGCCCCACTAATCCCCTGCCCTCTAGGCCTGTATCACTGCCCCCCTAGGCCTGTGTCACTGCCCCCCTAGGCCTGTGTCACTGCCCCCCTAGCCCTGATTTACTATGTCCCCCTGCCCCCTAGGTAATGCCCCACTAATCCCCTGCCCCCTAGGGCTGTGTCACTGTCCCCCTAGGCCTGTGTCACTGTCCCCCTAGGCCTGTGTCACTGTCCCCCTAGGCCTGTGTCACTGTCCCCCTAGCCCTGTATCACTCTGTCCCCCTAGCCCTGTGTCACTATGTCCCCCTGCCCACTAGGCACTGCCCCACTAATCCCCTGCCCCCTAGGCCTGTGTCACTGTCCCCCTAGGCCTGTGTCACTTCCCACTAATCCCCTGCCCCCTAGGCCTGTGTCACTGTCCCTCCCCCTAGTCCTGTGTCACTGTCCCTCCCCCTAGCCCTGTATCACTCTGTCCCCCTAGGCCTGTGTCACTATGTCCCCTTACCCCCTAAGCCTGTGTCACTATGTCCCCTTACCCCCTAGGCTTGTGTCACTATGTTCCCTTACCCCCTAGGCCTGTGTCACTGGCCCACTAATCCCCTGCCCCCTAGGCCTGTGTCACTGGCCCACTAATCCCCTGCCACCTAGGCCTGTCACTCTGTCCCCCTAGCCCTGTATCACTCTGTCCCCCTAGCCCTGTGTCACTATGTCCCCCTGCCCCCTAGGCCTGTGTCACAGCCTCACTAATCCCCTGCCCTGTGTCACTCTGCCCCCCCAGTCCTGTGTCACTATGCCCCCTGCCCCCTAGGCCTGTGTCACTGTCCCCCTAGGCCTGTGTCACTGCCCTTTGTCACTGCCCCCCTAGGCCTGTGTCACTGCCCTGTGCCACTATGTCCCCCTGCCCCCTAGGCCTGTGTAACTATGTCCCCCTCCCCCCTAGCCCTGGTCACTATGTCCTCTTGCCCCCTAGGTCTGTGTAACTGCCCCACTAAACCTCTGCACTCTAGCCCTTTGTCACTATATCCCCCAGCCCCCTAGACCTGTATCACTGGCCCACTAATCCCCTAACCCTGTGTCACTCTGTCCCCCTGCCCCCTAGCCCTGTGTCACTATGTCCCCCTAATCCCTGCCTCCAATTACTATGTCACTCTGTCCCCTAATCCCTGCCCCCTATTACTATGTCACTCTGCCCCCATAATCCCATGCCCCCGTAGCCCTGTGTCACTCTGTAACCCTAGCCCTGTGTCATTGTAGCTCTAATTTCCTGCCCCCTAGCCCTGTGTCACTGTCTCCCTGCCCCCTAGCCACGGGTCACTGTTCCCCTAATCGCCTAGCTCTGTGTCACTGTCCCCCTAATCTCCTGCCCACAGCCCTGTGTCACTCTGTTCCCCTAATCACTGCCCCCTATTACTATGTCACTTTGCCTCCCTAATCCCCTGCTGCCGTAGCTCTGTGTCACTGTTCCCCTGCTTCCTAGCCATGGGTCACTGTCCCTCTAGCCCTCTGTCACTCTTTCCCCTAATCTCCTGCCCAATAAACCCTGTGTCACTCTGTCCTCCTAATACACTGCTTCCCTAGACATGTATCACTTTGTCCCCCTAGCCCTGTGTCCCCCTGATCCCCTGCCCTCATAGCCCTGTGCTAATCTGTCCCCCTAATACCCTGCCCCCTAGTCCTGTGTCACTCTGTCTCCCTAATCCCTTGTCTGCCTAGCCCTGTCACTCTGCCCCCCTAATCCCCAACCCTGCTATCACTTGTCACTCTACACCCCTAGCCCTGTATCACTTTGCCACATAATTCCCTGTTACTATCTGTCCCCCAACCCTTTGTTACTCTATCTCCCTTGTGTCATTGTAATGCCCCGTCTCTCTAGCATTTTGTTCCCTTTGTTTAAATTTTTTTTTCAATATATTACAAGATCAACAATTTAATAAATAGAAAATGTAATTCCTTGTGAGCCGTAGGTGGAGTGCATGGTATGCACCTGTGCCTGGTGCAGACTATTATAATTACTGTCTCATGGTTTTGGTGCCCAGTTATAGAGTCAATGCACTCACACTGGGATTCCTAGCCTGAACTTTGACTCATAACAAGCACCAGACTAGAAGGAGGGGTCTGCAGTGCACCAGTCATAAGTACAGGACATGTGTTTTACCACCTGGCCACCAGGGAATTTCGCTCCCTCCATACAAAAAAATGTAAACAGGAGTAGAGGTAAAACATCTTTTTTTATTATTATATGCATTGAGCACCCACTACACACAGCCAACACATGCACATGAAACATATCACACACAGACCAAACACAGCACATCACATTATTATGAGGTTTATTATAGTGGAGCTCTGTGATAGTGTTATACAAAATGCACATACATTTTATAGGTGTGGAGCTCTGTAATAATCTACTATGCACATTAACGATTTGTGATACACTCAAAAAATACATTTCTGTTTTTTTTTTTTATTGCTGTGGATCTCTGGAATTAACTCATCCACAACACATAATACTGTGAATTTTAATGCCCAGGATCAAGGTAAATGAGGAAAACCCAGTCCAAAGCAATAATCTTTGTGTTTGTAAGTGGCACCTCTGTATACATCAAGGGAGTGACGGGGCGGCAAAATGCATCTCCGCCTGTGTACCTAAAAATTCTTGCACCGGCCCTGCCTGTACATTAATTTGACCCTCTGCATCTCTGCTGAGCGACTGTAAATGGTGCTCCTCGCACATTCTAAAAGTCATGGCTGATTCTATCACCCAGGGAGGATATTGGAGGAAGGTTCTGACAACACAGAAAATATACTATGATACATTAATACTTGAATACATGAATTCTTTCGCAGCGAGAATTTACCAAATTCTTTCAAAACAACAATAACCAATGTTTTTGACCGTTTCCAATTTTCTATATGTGTCATACCTATTGTGTTTCACATTCATATTTTTCTGCCCACAATTTCAGTAAAAGATGAACAGAATGAAATTAAAGCTAACATTGTGTTAATGTTCTAATGTTGTTAATACTGCAAACTAAACACATTTTTGTTTCATGCCTCGCGTAGATATCAATCTCATGTTTCAAAGAAATGTTCACCAGTTTCATTTTTATTGAAAGTAACTTGGTAGTGAAGGAGTTACACATTTTTATTCTACGCACACTTCTCTCCAAATTGTGGCTTGTACAATCTTTCCATCAAAAAATAGCAAATGTTCCAACCTGATCCCAAATTTTATGCTTAGATTACAAAAATAAAAAAGATTAAGTGTAGAAAAGAAAGTAAAAAAAGCAGAGCTTTTTATTATAAAAAAAAAAAAAAAATAAGCTTTATGCCACTGAGCACTAAAGGGCTTATTTTATCAGTAGAAAATTCAAAGAGGATTTTCAGCTTTAGATCTTTTTTATGGAAACTGATAGGAAAGCCTGGCTAGGAAAGTTGTCCAAAAAGTACATTTATATTGCACAACCCACACTACTTGTTAAAAATGCATAAACAAGCTCAATGTTCTACCATATAATCTCTTTATACAGATACACAATTCTTATCGTATTTGCAGAAAGATGTACACATCAGAATTCAATTTGGTAACAGTTCAAGCAATATGTTTAATTATGTGGCCAAGCCAAGGACTGAACACAACACCTTGGCATCCGGCCAGGACAGAATAGTTATTTCCTTGTACGTTTTGATCCCTAAGCATAGGAAGCCTGGGAACCTGGCAAATTCACATAGCTCCTAACTGCAGCTTTGACTCGCATGTATAATTATAATACCTTTTGGCTGATTGTGCACTGTACTCTTTCATTAAGGTATACACCAGGATATAAAGCTAGCGTTACACTGAAACTGAAGTCAGAATAGTAGATGGTTCATGACGTTATTGTTTGAACGTGAAAACATTCAAAAAATAAACAAATTAAAAAGTCATCTCTGCTTACTATTTTTCGACATTTTATTTATTTGAAATCTGACATACACTCTTTCTGACAGTTTATGCCAATATATTGTTTTTTAAAGCAATGACACAGCCCTTTCTAATTATTTACAAAGCCTGACTATTTGGATATTATTCATGCATGTGATAAGTTAATATATAATAATGTTGGAAGGACAAATGAAATAGTACAGTCAAAGCAAATATGGGCACAAGCAATAACAATTATTGGCATTTTTACATTTATTGAGATTGTGGATTTAATGGTCTTAAAGACACAGCACATCTTTTTTGGTTGTTTATTTTTTACTCTAGCCTGGCACTGATGTACATATTATTTCTACATTTATTCTAACTTGTGTAGAATGCAGATATCAGGTATTGTGTAGAATGCAGATATCAGGTATCAGAATGCAGATATCAGGTATCAGAATGCAGATATCAGATAGCAGGAGACGTATCGGTAATATTGTTAAGCAAGCAAAGCAGGAAGGGGAATTGGATGTACTTGTCCATTTAGGGACAAATGACTTGGCTTGCAATGAGGTTTCAGAGGTTAAGGAAGTTTTTAGTGTTTTTGCCAATGATATACGGCAGGTTGCTTCCACACTGTCATTCTCTGAAGTTCTGCCTGTGCATAACACTCAGAATGACAGGCGGATGCGTATTAGGGACTTTAACTTGTGGCTTGGTGAATGGTGTCGGGAGCAAGGATTTGGCTTTATTGCTCATGGTAGCTCTGTTTGGAATGGAAATAAACTGTACAAAAAAGATGGTTTGCATCTTTCTCAAAAGGGAACAAATGTTCTCAGTGAGCAGTTCAGAGGTTTTGCTAATATGTATTTAAACTAGGATGGGGGGGCAAAAGGGTGATAAAACATCAATCCAATTGTCCCCCAAAACAAGGACAGAAGGTGCCTGTAGCAAGTGTGTTAAAAAATGATAAGCTTAGAGTCATGTCTACAAATGCTCGCAGTTTAGGGAATAAGATACCTGGAACTTGTGGCAATAATGGCAACTGATAGTGTAGATTTAGTCGCTGTTACTGAGACATGGTATAATGAAAAAAATGACTGGGACATAGCAATACCAGGGTACTCTTTATATAGAAAAGACAGGGAAGGCAAGAAAGAGGGAGGGGTGGCCCTGTATGTGAAGGATAGCATAAAATCTAGCCTAATAAAGGTTAGTGAGACGAACATAGAGTCCATTTGGGTTACGTTAGAATTTGGTAATCACACAGTAGTTCGTGTAGGTGTGATTTATAGGCCCCCAGGACAAATTGAAGAGTTAGATAATCTACTAGTTGAAGAAATAGCTAAAATGACAATGAAGGGGGAAGTTATCACCATGGGTGACTTTAATCTTCCTGATGTGAATTGGAAAACAAAAATAGCTACTTGTGCCAGAAGCACACATATTCTAAACTCCCTACTGGGATTGTCTCTAAAACAAGTCGTTGAGGAGCCAACTCGTAAAGAGGCCATACTAGATTTAGTGTTAACAAATGGAGATTTGGTATCAGATATTACTGTAGGTGAAAGTTTAGGATCCAGTGATCATCAGTCAGTGTGGTTTAATATAAGAACAGTGACTGAGTCACACCACACAAAAACAAAAGTTTTAGACTTTAGAAAAACAGACTTTTCTAAAATTAGAATATGTGTAAAGGAGTCATTATCAGACTGGAGCAATTTAAATGGAGTCCAAAATAAATGGGATTATTTAAAAGCTGCACTACTGAAGGCAACAGAAAATTGCATTAGGCTTGTCAGTAAAAGCAAAAAATTCAAGAAACCACTGTGGTACTCCGCAGATGTGGCCAAAATAGTAAAAAACAAAAAGTTAGCATTTAGTAATTATAAAAAAACCCAGAGTGAGGAAGACAGAACGACCTATAAGATTAGGCAGAAAGAGGCTAAGCAAGTTATAAGAGCTTCCAAATCACACACAGAAGAGAAAATAGCACAGTCAGTAAAAAAGGGGGGCAAAACTTTTTTTAGATACATAAATGAGAAAAGAAAAGTAAAACAAGGATTAGTTAGATTAAAAACAAAAGAAGGAAGGTATGTAGATGAGGATAAAGGTCTAGCTGACTGCCTCAATGAATATTTTTGTTCGGTATTTACAGCTGAAAATGAAGGAAAGGGACCTCTGTTAAAAAAAAGGATAAATGAGTCATTTATTACACGTGAGTTTACAGAGGAAGAGGTTCTATTTCAACTGTCAAAAGTAAAGACAAATAAGTCAATGGGACCTGATGGAATACACCCAAAGCTATTAAAAGAGCTTAGTGGTGTACTAGCAAAACCATTAACAGATTTATTTAACCAATCATTGTTAACAGGAGTAGTCCCAGAAGATTGGAAGTTAGCGAATGTTGTGCCCATTCACAAGAAAGGTAATAGGGAGGAGTCGGGCAACTATAGGCCAGTAAGCCTTACTTCAGTAGTGGGGAAAGTGATGGAAACCATGTTAAAGGATAGGATTGTTGAACATCTAAAAACACATGGATTTCAAGATCAGAGACAACATGGGTTTACTTCAGGGAGATCATGCCAAACTAATCTTATTGATTTTTTTGATTGGGTAACTAAAATTATAGATCAGGGTGGTGCAGTAGACATTGCTTACCTAGATTTCAGTAAGGCTTTTGACACTGTTGCACATAGAAGGCTTATCAATAAACTGCAATCTTTGAGTTTGGATTCCAATATTGTTGAATGGGTAAGGCAGTGGCTGAGTGACAGGCAACAGAGGGTTGTAGTCAATGGAGTATATTCGAAGCTTGGGCTTGTCACCAGTGGGGTACCTCAGGGATCTGTACTTGGACCCATTCTCTTTAATATTTTTATTAGTGATATTGCAGAAGGTCTTGATGGTAAGGTGTGTCTTTTTGCGGATGATACTAAGATATGTAACAGGGTTGATGTTCCAGGAGGGATAAGCCAAATGGCAAATGATTTAGGTAAACTAGAAAAATGGTCAGAGTTGTGGCAACTGACATTTAATGTGGATAAGTGCAAGATAATGCATCTTGGACGTAAAAACCCAAGGGCAGAGTACAGAATATTTGATAGAGTCCTAACCTCAACATCTGAGGAAAGGGATTTAGGGGTGATTATTTCTGAGGACTTAAAGGTAGGCAGACAATGTAATAGAGCAGCAGGAAATGCTAGCAGAGTGCTTGGTTGTATAGGGAGAGGTATTAGCAGTAGAAAGAGGGAAGTGCTCATGCCATTGTACAGAACACTGGTGAGACCTCGCTTGGAGTACTGTACACAGTACTGGAGACCATATCTTCAGAAGGATATTGATACCTTAGAGAGAGTTCAAAGAAGGGCTACTAAACTGGTTCATGGATTGCAGGATAAAACTTACCAGGAAAGGTTAAAGGATCTTAACATGTATAGCTTGGTGGAAAGACGAGACAGGGGGGATATGATAGAAACATTTAAATACATAAAGGGAATCAACACAGTAAAGGAGGAGACTATATTTAAAAGAAGAAAAACTACCACAACCAGAGGACATAGTCTAAAATTAGAAGGACAAAGGTTTAAAAATAATATCAGGAAGTATTACTTTACTGAGAGGGTAGTGGATGCATGGAATAGCCTTCCAGCTGAAGTGGTAGAGGTTAACACAGTAAAGGAGTTTAAGCATGCGTGGGATAGGCATAAGGCTATCCTAACTATAAGATAATGCCAGGGACTAATGAAAGTATTTAGAAAACTGGGCAGACTAGATGGGCCGAATGGTTCTTATCTGCCGTCACATTCTATGTTTCTATGTTTCTATGTTTCTATCAAGAATATCCCACCTGTGGACCTTGATCTACTCCAAGAGAAAGAGTGTCTCCTAGAATCCTTTTCTTGGCTCTCTCAACACTCCTGCGTACAAACTCATCATATATGGGTTCTTCCACAAATATCCGTGATCCAGCAATACAGCATTGTCCTTGATGATAGAACAGGCCCTGGTGGGCAACCTCAACTGCACAGTTCACTGGGAAACAAATACAAAATTTACTACATGTTCATTGTAGTTAAACATATCAAATGCAGTCATCTCATAGTATTATAGTAGTATTACTTTACGCATCAGCTCCTTATTACTCCTATAAGAGACTCTGCATCCCACAATGTAGTTTTACAAGCGTATATGTTAGCAACTGATAGCATTGCAAAATGCTATTATAATCACAAAAATAATTTATTGCTAGACAACGTTTTACTAACATTCAGCATCTGCAAAAATGATGTTTGGACTTTTTCCACCAAGTTCCAGAGTAACTCTTTTAAGATTAGTCTTTCCAGCTGCTTGTTTAATCAGCTTCCCAACCTAGAAGATTGAAAAGAAAAAAAAAACAAAACATTTTTTTTTTAAATGATGTTTAGTTACAAATAAAAGTGCATTTGATAAATTGTTTGAGAAATTCAGATTTTCAAAGAAATATTTGGATATTCAAATTCATTATTTATTTATTCATTCATTATTATTAGAGGAAAAATTTGAAACCTTGTCTCTTTGATATATTATGTTAGTCCATTAAAAAAAGTATCATTGCATACTGCAATACCCTGGTATTTTGGCATTATATATATATACACACACACACATACACATATTATTATTATTAGATAGATTACAAGGGGTAAAACATCCATCATGGAGTTTCTTATTTGATACATATCTCAGGCATGTTGAAATTAATTTAGTGACATCAAACATCTTATACTAATAATGCATTACCTCTGTGGAGCCAGTAAAAGCAACTTTATCAATGTCCATATGATGAGAAATGGCTGATCCTGCTGTTGGTCCATAACCTGGAACGATATTCACTACTCCTGGAGGAAACCCTGCCTAAAAATATATTAACAACACAGAGTTACTGTTTGTGTTCATTTTCTTATTCATCCGCCCAATAGGTTAAGACACATGGGATAATCTTCCAGCAAATCTTAGACCTGCCACTCATCTAAAGTTGTTGAAAATATATACCTTCAATCAAAGAAAGCAACTACAATTTATAATTGAATGACTGTTGAGGCAAATCACATTGCTTCATTCATGTTTCACTGACTGTCTGTTTTAGAGAATGCAGAATTGAAAACAATCTATAAATGTGGGAAAGAGCTTTTTTTCCAATAAGTTATGTAAGTGTATGCAGTTACTACAGTGATTAAGTACGGTGTACAGTTTTGTTTTGGAGGTAACAGTACTTTTACGGTTGTAAATCCATAATGGTATCGTGCCCACTATAGATCCTAACATGCTTGCCAGTTTGTAAATAAATCATTTAACCATGAATAATTAAACGTTGGTTTTCAGTTATATTTTTAATCAACTACCATCTTATTTTGATACTTTTTTTTTTGCTTCCGTTAGCTCTTTGCTTACGATATTTGCTTCAAAAAGACATCCTTTTGTTAATACAATAGAGGAACACGTGAAAAAGGGGAATCAAAAGTGTTTTTGTAAGTTCAGATTTGATGCTTATTCAACAATTCCTGGAGCTGATTTTTCTGACCCTCACTCACCTCTTTTATTAGTGATCCCATATACAGTCCTGTTAGTGGTGTTTGCTCGGCTGGCTTGATTACAATGGTGTTGCCACAGCAGAGAGCAGGAGCGATTTTCCATGCAAACATTACCAGTGGAAAATTCCACTGAAAAAAAATAAATATATAAAAGCAGTTTATCTTTACAACTTGTTTGATTTTCTAGATCTTAGCAATGCAGTTTAAAACCAGCCTCATCAAGCCAAAATATTTGAAACATTCAAAAATATTTATTTTGTTCCATAAATGAACAAATTGAGTTTTGTAATTGTTTTGTTATCGATAAATAAGTAAACCTCTAAGACAACCACTGTTTTCCGAACACTGGTATTCATATTTCAGCATACAGAGTACACTGCAAATGCAATGCAGGGCTGAAAAACGTTTGTTAGTTAAACGGGAACTATAGTTTATTTGGAATTTGCAACATTGAATAAAACACTGACATTAGTTATCATTTATGTTAACCATTCTTTCATTAGATGCTCCTTAAAAAAAAAAAAAAAAAAAAAAATCATATAAAAGATTAAGCAAATTATATGACAATGCAGGTCAAACAAGACAGCACCATGCAAACATTTTAAACGAAGAAGAGAGATAGAAAACTAGTTTCATTTCTAATACTCTCCCTATGCCGACTGCCAGGTGCAAAGGACAGAGATTTAAAAAATAAAAAAAAAACTGCCTAGCAACACATGCAACCAATCACAGTGTAGATATAGTGTCCCTATAAGGCAAGTGTATCCCAAGATCCCCCTCTTTCTTTGCTGCTCCCTCAGACTAGCTAAGTATTTTGCAGTGCTCTGTGTGTGTTTGATGTCTTTGTTTCTTTGTGTTTTGCTGTATTTGTTTATTTATATTATTTTTATTTATCTGTTGTGTACTAATTACTTATATTATTATTAATAATAATAATAATATTATTTGTGCTGTTTATGTATGATTTATTTGTTTTTTTTTGTACTGTTTATGTATTATTTATTTTGTTTGTGCTGTTAGTCAATCTAGACTTGGCCTCTAAAGGGTTCTAGGTCATGCTGGATTCCACCATGATTCACTTTGTCTGAGGTGCCTCTGCCACGAGAGCGGTGTCGCCATCGCCTTCCCAGACGCTCAGCCCCCCCCCCACATTTTTGCTGCTCTCTGTGGCTACCTCTGCTCTCCTGGGTGCTGGACCTTCCTCTGCCCCTGCCACACCTACGGCCCTTAAGGCTATGGCGAAGGCGAATCATCTCACCTCCCATTCCTCGATGTAGGTTCTGCCTGCCATGATGGAAACGCTGAAGGCAGTCACAGATGGCGTGTTCCAACCACTCAAAATTGCCCCTGGCTGGGAAAAAATGGCTAGATTATGTATACAGGCTAGGTCCCGTGAGGAAAGGTCGGTTCCACGGTAGTGTGGAGGGTGACTTGGATGCCCCTGATTTTGCCTCTTATGATGAGGATGACACAGAGGATTGCAATTACCTTCTGGGGCTGACTTGTCTACCCAGGTTGGTTTCTCTTGGCTGTCTGTCAGGGAGCGTAGTGCTGTTGGATCCGCAGGGTGTTTTCCCTGTTTGATCCAGTTGCTCTATGCCAACCCGGTCAGCTGAATGGGGGCCCCCTGGATATATTGCCCAGTAGTTGACACATCGTATGCGCACTCCCCTTTCAAGGGAGGCGCACAGTGTTGCACCCAGAGTGCCCTAGACCTTCAGTCCCTGGATCTGTCTGTTAATCCCTGACGTGGATCATCATGTAGCCCAATTTCATCGTAAGTCAGGCCGGAAGCCCTAGCAGGGGCTAGTTTAAGAACTGTCAAGGTAATACCTGGACTATACTGGACCCCTTTTTTCCTAGGTTGTGAGGTCCTAGATTCCGCTAAGGCGGTTGAGTCCAAATTAGACGATGTGGCCATTGGGTGGGTCTAGTGGACTATTTGCCTTTTCGGCACTGAAATTACGGCCATGTCTGCCGCATACTGCAAGGCGGTATTGCGTGAAATAGACCCTATGTTAGCTAGTTTAGCTAGATCGGAACCCGGTCCTGCTGCTGACAACATGCTGTTGGGGACAGGTTTTCAAGGACCTGGGCATGCGTGGCAGGACTTTTACTATCATCAATAGGGCCCGGGCGAATACATAGCGGGTGTTTTTCTTTTTCCCCAAAGGGTTTTTTGGTGGGGCCGGGAGAAGCAGGAGCCGTCCACCTGGCCTTGCCTTCAGGGGCTCATTCGTGGCCAACCGTGGTTCCTTTTTCCTGCACAGAGAATTCCGTGTGGTCAGGCCGGCTGCCTTTTTTTCTATCTGGGTGTAGACCCTGGAACTCCTGTTTTGCCTCGAGGTTCCATGTCGGGCAGACGCCCTTATGGTGACTACCCATTTTTCCCCCTCTTTCTCAGGTACAGATTGGGGGGCTAGTGGGTTCGGTTCTACCACGGGTGGGCAGAACGCTTCGGTCCTCCTATGGTTCGAGGTTGTCACCTTCATTTATTATCCCTACCCGTTTAATCCTCTCTTCCACGAGAACTGTCCCTGTCAGCGGGACTGGACATGTTGATCTCCTCGAAAATTCAAGAGCTGGCCGCAATAGATCTGAGAACTGCCATACTCATGCCAGGGTTTCATGGGCAATCTTTTCTCGTCCTCTCCATGTCTTTCCTGTAGTATCAACATTTTGAATGTGGGGCATTCATTGTCTGGATGACCTTCTCCATCCTTCGGAATGGTTGGTCAAGCCAGAGTGAGTGAAGAGTATGTCATGGTTCCCACCGCTATGGAGTGCAGTGACCTTTTCCATATATTTTTTTTTATTTTTTTAATTCTTTATTTTATTCGTGAAAGAATTAACAGTTAGGTCCGTTACGCCACAACAGCGATGTGAAACCCTATATTAACAATTGGCAACATGGCATAAGCAATACTGTGCACATTTTTTTTTTAGAAAATTAAAAGTAACGTACATGTTGAAACAAGATGTGTCAGTGACTATGAATGCGTGAGGTTTAACAACTCCTTACTGTGTAGTTTGACACTGAGTGATCGAGTATGGGAAAATAGCAGGCTATGACCTTGGTAAAGTCTTGGGTAGGTTAGTGCATGTAGGTCGGTACATATAGTTTGTCGAAAGTGGGGTCCGGTGTATGCACTATGTGTGCTTATGGTGGGCTTGTGAATTCTGGTGCAACTCTGAGCCTTTAAGGGTATGTAGCTTGTCAGTTGAGTGGGGTGTCTGTGCACATAGCTTGGCTATGATTCTGGGTGCAGGTCACCCGGTCGGAGTTGTGAGACTTGCTTTCCAATATAACAAATATAGGATTATGCGATAGCAGAGATTATCAACTAGTAGTGTGCATTATATGTCTGATTGTCTGCACAATTTATAGATTGCATTTTAACAACAAAATACTAATGCTTTTATGGTAAAAGTAACATTGAAAACATGTTATTATCAGGGCGTCCATAATACACTAAAAAGCAAAATATTAGTGATTAGCCTGGATGCAGGCTCGGACCGGGTGAAAACAGTCCTCTCAGCCTATGCCCGTGGTGATCAGGTTGGGTGCAGGCATGTGCAGGAGGGGTATGTGCTCACCGAGGGCTGATGACGTTCCCAGGGTTGCAGAGCGTTGGGGGCAGCATTCTTCACTTTTTCGGCCTCGGGCCGGTTTGAGGACCAGTATCCCTGAGCCTTGAGCCCGGGGGCATGAGGAGTCTAAGTCCTGTTTGCCACGTGGGAGATGGAGGGTCTTGATGCTTGGTCGCCGCCTATGGTGGATTATTCTCCGTCCTCGTGGGGAACGCTGCGAGGTGGAAACCCTCGAGGCCTTCGGTCTGTGCGAGGTGGGCTTAGGTTTGGCTGCGTGCCAAGTGTGTTCTGCTCCCCCTGGTGGGCCAACCATTCCCCGGTCAGCTCCCCGCCGGCACCTCTTTGAGGCATTCGCTGTGTGTTTGTCATCCGCTCTTCCATTTTGGCCCAGAATCGGGCAAACAACTCGTATAGACGTTGGAGTGTCCCTTCCAGGGAGTAATTTGTGGTGAGTGAGCTGCATTCGTCCGCCATTTTGGGCTCCCATGGGTCTCGTGGTTGATGGTAGCCTGTGGCAGGCTCTGGTCGCCCGCTTTTGTCATGCTTGCTTGGGAGGACCGGGATAACCCCCACCGGTCCATAGGGGGAGGGGGGTGGGGGACAGCCGTAGTTGTTTTTTACCGCCAGTGGACGCCGTAGGAGAGCGGCCGTCTCTCCTCGATCCGGTCACTGGTAGGCCACAAAGCCTCAAGGTAGGTTTGCCAGTGGTGGAGAGTCCTGCAAAAGGTATCCCCGGAACCGCCGACATGTCAGGAACAAAGTTTGGTGTTGCTTTGTAGCCCGGTAGGTATTTGGCTTTAATATTTGTCGAGTTTGTGGTGTGCCAGCCACAGGAGCTCTTGCAGCACACGTCTGTACAGTTTCATAGCCAGGCTCCGCCCCGACCTTTTCCATTTTTACATGGTGAGGAAGGCGATGGCAGTCTACATGTCTAACGTTCAATCTCGCTTGTGCTCATTGGTGTCATGGAGCTGATGGTGTCATTCCTCCGCACAAGGGGTGTTCGATGATTATTATTTGGCCGATATCCTGCTCAGCTTCCAGTCACAGGCACAACTTCACGTATGCTTGACATGGATGACCAATTTAATTGAAACCCGTAATGTCATCTGCGCTGTCCATGGAATTTTGGACTTCTCAGGGGATTTCATCCATCAGTTCCGGAATCTCCCGGAATCCATAAAGAGGACCATATCATGGGGGATCAAGTGGAATCTCTTGGAGCTTTGGAGCTGTCAATTGGACAATTAGCGAGGGTTTTCAGCCTACTCATAGCTTAATTTCAAGCAATTTTGGCCATCATCAGTAGTGCTGTTAGCTCAGGTCCGTGCACTCTTATGCGGCGAGATAGATGTTGGACTAGGAACGAATTGGTTTGGTGACTCGCTCACATAGGGGTGTGGTACGGCAGAGCCATGTTTGAGTCAGTTCAAGATGTGGATCTGTTTGCATCCAGACTGCACGCCCAGTTGATCCGATTCTACGGTTGGGGGCCGGACCCAGTGGCTTTCGTGACAGACACCCTCCTTCAGGTATGACCGGGCACGCAACACTTTGCCTTCTCTCTGTTCACATGATTTCTCTCATGCTGTCGAAGTTGCTCAGGCAGGGCTATACACTGGTGATGGTCATCCTATATGGAAGTCTCAACCGTGGTTCCCTTGAGTGATGGAGGTGTTGATGGATTGTCCACGCCTGAATCCGACTTCCCCGACCCTCCTTCTGGATCCGGATGGGAATGTGCTTGGCTTGGTAGAGCGAGACCTCCTGCCTCTGGTGGTGTGTCCTTGAATTGCGTTTACCTCGGAAGGTATTTCTTTCATTATCTCCTAAAGGACGAATCGGCCACTAACAATATGTTTTATTGTAGATTTCCAGGAGGTCCTGGCTTTGTGCCCGGTGGGATGTTTAAAATCGTATATGGATTCCACATGCTCACTTCGTTCTCCTGAACTGCACTCGTTGTTGGTTTGTTTCCAGGCTCATCATCTACCAGCATCGACTCTCACTTGGCGCATTGGATTAGTTTACTGTTGTCCTTAATGAGCATCAATATATCAATTTTAGGGCCCCAGTCGGTGCATGAAGCAATGGCACCTAAGGCTTCTGCTGTTGGTTGTCATCTGGAGGATATTCTACAGGCCGCAGAATTGTTGCGGGAATCTACTTTCCATGACTTTTACTTCCGACCAATTACCCATTTACATCTCAGGTGGTAGCTTAGCTTTAAACTCCCAGATTTGACTATTAACATGACGTAAAGTCATGATTTTATTAAAGACACGGAGGCGAGTATTATTCCCAACCATCCTGGGGTCTGGCATCGTCTTGGTCAGTACGGTGAGTGTTCTGTTTTTTGGTGAGTACTATTCATGAGCTTATGGTTTGGTCATGGTTGTTTGTGATTTAGTTTTTATGATACGTATTCATGATGATCTGTTTATATATTTAACAGTACTGACAAATCTTGAAATTCAAGTTTGGATTTTGGATATTACCATATTTTTTCTCTTCCCATTTTATCTTGAAGTTACCGGTTATGTCTGGGTCCCTGTTGTATACAGTGTTGAAAAATTTCTCGTTACTACATGGTCTTCGGTTGTCGCAAGAAAGAGAGGGATCTTGGGATACACTTGCCTTACATGGACACTATATTTACACTGTGATTGGTTGCATGTGTTGCCAGGCAGTTTTTTCTCAATTTGATATATATATTTTTCTCTCTCTTTGTTGCTGAGAGAAATAAAGAAAGAGTTATGCATAATACTCGCCTTATTGTGTGTTTAATAAAATCATGACTTTACGTCATGTTAATAGTAAAATCTGGGAATTATAACAACGATTGACAGGCACCTATTAAAATACAATGATAATATAGGATAAAGAGATGTCTACATTTATTTTTCACACCTCCTTTCACAAATCCTGGGTAATGACAGTTTCCCTTTAAATAGTTAAAAAAACATAGTTACAGATCATCTGGAAGGACAGTAATGCTATGGAATAACCTGGATTAGTTTTTTGGTAAAAAGTTTTTAGGAGAACCCAATGTTTTTGAGTATACAAATAATCTGTACATTTTCGTGTTTAGAAATAAACACACACTATGGATGAACATACAAATGGCACTATTATGGTTATTATATCACTTATAATTGTGGTTTTGTCGTACTAAACAGTATTTCATCTTTATTTATCAACATTTTTTGTTATTTTTGAACTAGTTTATTTTTCTAAAATGCTTTTTTAGGCCACCTTTGTTGAAGACAATGGAAAAATTTCCTAAATTCTCTAACAAAAATGTAAAACATCATAGGTGTGAATAAAATGACTATAACATCATATGAAGGTTGAAGGCTTTGCTAATATAATCTATTTAATAATTTCAGAGATAGCAAGTGTATTATCACGGCTGGCATTTCTTTACATAAACAACTATTTAAATACTATTTGTGACTTAGAACATGAACTACATTGATTTTGATAGTTTTCACATGTTGAGTGTAAACATTTTTTCTATTTTCTGTTTATATTATATATATTCTTGATCCTTCCAGTTTGGCTGTTATGGCTATTTTGGCATTAAATTTGAAATTCACTTTGACTTAAACTGGAATTCTCACTTTAGTGAATAACCCTGAAAATGATTTTGTTGCCTTACCGGGATTATTTGCCCACACACTCCAACAGGTTCATGTCTAGTAAAAGTGAAAAAGTCTCCATCTAAAAGAAAGCAATGTATAAATATTTTAAATTGAGGAAGTACAAAAATCTGCTTTGAACAAATAATTGCTGGTGTCTACTGAATAATTCTGTAGATTCACATTTGTGATAGGGAAATTGTATCCTTGGAAGATACTTTTTTTTAACGTTCCAGTACGATTTCAGGAACTACTGATTTGTATGAAAAATATTTTGAAGACATTTTGAAGAAATATACTTGTAATTATGAAGGATTAAAAAAAAGGTATCACAAATGCTTTCAGAAAATAAGAGAAAACATCAAATTATGTGTTCAAACCACTATAGGGCAAGGTAGCTGTTATGGTGCCACATCTGCCAAAGTACCCTCCTAGAGTATCTGTAAACTTATTTTAGAACTGTCTTGACAACCTAGCTAGGTTCCCTTGTGTGCCTGTGCCATGTTCTATAATGGTTTAACTATTCACTCTTGGAGTGTGCCACGGGTCTCCTGGCACAATAAGCACTACAGAGGGCGGCAGTGGTTTTGCTGCTTGGAGACTTTATTTAAGAACTGTTAGGCAGTATGTGGATCTTCGGACATCTTGTATTGGGCATGCAATCATACTTCTTCAGAATAATAAATAATCACTCCTCACTGTGTGAATAAGAACCATGTTATATCTTCAGCTAATGGAATCCTTGTCTTAACCTTTAAATAACATATATTATGCCCAAGAAGCATACACTACATTCTAAGGAACATATCTTTGAACATTCTTAAAATGTCATATATGTTTAATGTAGGTGTGATAACTTTCTTGTAAGTCTTTATTGACCATTTTACATTTTCAGAAAATAAACACAATATAAGATCAAGTTCTGTAAAAGTTATTTACCCATTGGTATTGTTTGACCGGTGTTTTTATCGGCCCAGCCAGCACAATAGCGCAATGATCTAATAGCTCCTGGTAAATCAGCAAAATATGATGCAGCAAATGGTTTTCCACCATCAATAGATTCCAAAGTCTGAAATAGAAAAATATGAAAAACATAAATTAGCTGTAGGCTCAAGTAAATGTATCCCATAGCTATTAGTATGGTTTGCAATAGGAGTTATAATGGCATACTCCCCTCGGTCAGATTGGTTATCTTTCTCAGGCTCTTCATGACTGCAGACCCAATAAATTTGTAGGCTACCATATGCTAATGTCTGTATAAGTTAAGGGCAGATTTAAAAATACTTTTCAAATATTGAAGTAAAGTTGTTGTTCCAGTGCTATCCTTTACAATGTGGGTTGGTAGTGTATGAGATACACTAAAGGGACACTATAGTTACCAGAACAACTACAGCTTATTGTATTTGTTCTGGTGAGTATAATCAGTCCCTTCAGGCTTTTAGCAGTAAACAGGGTCTCCACCTTCTGCAAGGAGACACTGAACTCTCCTCATTGGGATGCATTGATTCAATGCATCTCTAGGAGGAGATGCTAATTGGCCAGTGCTGTGTTTGGCTTGTGCTAGCTTTGCCCCTGACCTGCCTTCTTGACAAGCTCAGCCAATCCAATGGTTTCCTATGGGAAAGAATTGTGATTGGTTCTGATCACCACTTATGATGATGTCAGCAAAGCAAGCATTATCAGGGGCAGAGTCAGCACTAACGGTAACTGACTGGAATAAAAGTAAGATTTTACTATATTTAGGAGTGCAAGGGAGGGCCAGGGGGGCAAGATGGTGTTTCTAACACTATAGGGTCAGGAATGCATGTTTGTGTTCCTGACCCTATAGTGTTCCTTTACCGTTTCCCTAAACCTTCACCCCCATTTATACTGAAGAGGTTGCAAGGCATGGCTCTCTTTATTCTGAGCTAGAAAGTGTTAGTGCAAGTTAACCTTAACCTTATAGTTCTCCTACTAGAATGTTTACATCAACATATACATTTAAAGGGTAGATGATACTTAAAATGTCTTATAACAGCTGGTAGGACAACATTGTGTGTTCAGGTCTAAATTACATAGTGATCACCATTCTACCTTTTTATATACTGATATATAGAGATGCAGGAAATATAATAAAGTAACAGCAACTTTATAGTATAACAGTGTTATACTATATAGTGAAAAACACCTATTATTGAGTAATGAATTGCACTCAAAAGCCACGAAGTAATGGGGGCATTAAAACAAACTCCAGGCATTTTGGATCAAGTAATATCTCAATGGACAACCGGCAATACCTGGTGCTATATCGGACGTTTTTCACTTATACAGCGTTTCGTTTATGTTCCTTTATTGTAGGTTTCCTGTATCTCTGCATATCAGCACGTGGGTTTGTAACTATAAGTATTGTGGAATCAACACATTTTATTGGGTCAAGTGTATGATTTCCAACTCTTCGGTGTGTTTGGGGGTTGTGACATCTTTTTGCAATGGATCTACCTTTTTGGAAGGCCAGAACAGTTTTACCACATTTATTTGTAAGTAAATAAGCAATAATAAACATTTGCAAAATAAATTCCATTGACTTCAGGTGTACTTTGTAACTTATGGAGTTGTCACTTACACTTAGAACTAAAATATCCCGTTCCATGAGGTCAGCCAATTTGTTCAAGAGTTTCCCCCTTTCTGAGGCATCCATTCTTCGCCACGGGGACCCCAGCTGGAATGCCTCTCTGGCAGCCTTTACTGCTTTGTCAACATCTTCCTACAAACCGTGACATATGTTATTTATACTATAAATAGAAAAAAATACTTTGTAATAAAACTAAAATGTTAAGATTATTATAAGTTAACAAGCCAAGTGACGCCATTAAAACTACAAAATCCTGATTGGGTCTGAATTTTGGCCAGATTTCAGCCTGCTCGAACACTGCTGCACAGCTGAAATATGGACAAGAATGCTTCAAATACAGTGCCGGACACTCCAGCTTGCAAATATGTTTTTGAGTTATTTTTTTTTTTAATCCGGGCCCAGATTTAAAGCATTCGACCAAGATTTCAGCCATCTGGAAAAGCAAATTTGGGCCTGAATTGCAAATCCAGATATTGTTGAATAGCAGGAGAATATCCAAATTTTGCAGCTTGAATAAAATAAATAAAACATGGATGATTGCTAGACCAAGCATTGTTTTCCTTATATGAATTGTTACAAATTCCCCTTAGACTCAAATATTGAGGTAAATGAGTAAAGAGAGAAACGTTTTACACAAAATGTATTGGAAACAAAGCAAATAAAACAAAGTCAAAATATATAATCTAGTCTACTGCACTGATGTGTTTCGGCTATATAAAGCCTTCCGTAAAGTGCGATACACACTTTATCATATCGCACTTTGAAAAAGACTTTATATAGTCTAAACACATCTGTACAGTAGACTAGATTATATATTTTGACTTTGTTTTATTTGCTTTGTTTCCAATACATTTTGTGTAAAACGTTTCTCTCTTTACTCATTTACCTCAATATTCGAGTCTAAGGGGAATTTGTAACAATTCATATAAGGAAAACAATGCTTGGTCTAGCAATCACCCACTATATATCTAATTTGAAGACCAAATAATCTGAGCCTGCTTTTGATAGGCTCAGCAGCATGTTTGCCCTTTGTATTTTTTAGGCTGAACCATTTTACTCAAGTTGTGGTAATATTGTACATACAGTATCTCACAAAAATGAGTACACCCCTCGCATTTTTGTAAATATTTTATTATATCTTTTAATGTGACAACAATGAAGAAATGACACTCTGCTACAATGTAAAATAGTAAGTGTACAGCCTGTATAACAGTGTAAATTTGCTGTCCCCTCAAAATAACTCAACTCACAGCCATTGATGTCTAAACCATTGGCAACAAAAGTGAATACACCCCTAAGTGTAAATTACCAAATTGGGTCTAATAAGCTATTTTCCCTCCCCGGTGTCATGTGACTCATTAGTATTACAAGGTCTCAGTTGTGAATGGGGAGTAGGTATGTTAAATTTGGTGTTATCGCTCTCACACTCTCTCATACTGGTCACTGGAAGTTCAACATAGCACCTTAAGGCAAAGAACTCTGAGGATCTGAAAAAAAGAATTGTTACTCTACATAAAGATGGCCTAGGCTATAAGTAGCTGGTCAAGACCCTGAAACTGAGCTGCAGCACGGTGGGCAAGACCATACAGCGGTTTCACAGAACAGGTTCCACTCAGAACAGGCCTCACCATGGTGACCATGGTGACCAAAGAAGTTAAATGCACATGCTCAGCGTCATATCCAGAGGCTGTCTATGCAGCATTGCTGCAGAGGCTGAAGAGGTGGGGGGTCAGCCTGTCAGTGCTCAGATCATACGCTGCATGCTGCATCAACTTGATGATGCACAAGAAAGCCTGCAAACAGTTTGCTGAAGACAAGCAGACTGAGGACATGGATTACTGGAACCATGTCCTGTCGCCCGATGAGACCAAGATAAACTTATTTGGTTCAGATGGTGTCAAGCGTGTGTGGCGGCAACCAGGTAAAGGAATACAAAGACGAGTATGTCTTTCCTACAGTCAAGCATGGTGGTGGGAGTGTCATGGTCTGGGCCTGCATGAGTGCTGCCGGCACTGGGGAGCTACAGTTCATTGAGGGAACCATGAATGCCAACATGGACTGTGACATACTGAAGCAGAGCATAATCCCCTCCCTTCGGATTCTGGGCAGTATTCCAACATGATAACGACCCCAAACACACCTCCAAGATGACCACTGCCTTGCTAAAGAAGCTGAAGGTAAAGGTCAAGTATGTCTCCAGACCTCAAACCCTATTGAGCATCTGGGGGGCATCCTCAAATGGAAGAAGGGCAAGGTCTCTAACATCCACCAGCTCCATAATGTCATCATGGAGGAGTGGAAGAGGACTCCAGTGGCAACCTGTGAAGCTCTGGTGAACTCCATGCCCATGAGGGTTAAGGCAGTGCTGGAAAATAAGGGTGGCCACACAAAATATTGACACTTTGGGCCCAATTTGGACATTTCCACTTAGGGTACTCACTTTTGTTACCATCGGTTTAGACATTAACGGCTGTGTGTTGAGTTATTTTGAGGTGACAGCAAATTTACACTGTTATACAGGCTGCACACTTACTACTTTACATTGTAGCAGATTGTCATTTCTTCAGTGTTGTCACATGAAAAGATATAATAAAATATTTACAAAAATTGTGCTACTTTTTAATATCCTTATATATTTTTTGCACATTTTAATGAATTAATTATATACTATATTGTAAAATGCTGTCACCTCCAGCTTTAAGTGCCTATTAAACCATCCCCGTTTTTTGCCAATAGGAAAATAGACTTTTTCATAGTTGAGAATACTGAATGGAAGAGAAAACAGACCTCTTTTATATAGATGGGGTTTAGCTGTTATATATTTAAACCTCCCAGAGGATGTGTAAGAAGTGTAAAAGCAATAGGCAGAGTAAACAGTGAGATGGGGAGTATACCAAGGTGATTCCCTTATTGTTTTAGCAGCGGCCATGGGATTCCTCTTACCTCAGCATTGTTCTGATCTGTAGCAAGCAGACTTCCTGTATTAGTGGGAAGGGGCACGTCAGGTCACTGAGAATGCATTCCGAAAAAATGTAATTATAAAAGGGACAAGTCTATTTTCAGAAATGTGGCTGGAGGTATGGCCAGAAGCAAAGCAATTCTAGAAATATGTTGTTTGTACAAACTACTTGTTGTAACTGTCTCACTCTTCTGAAATAATCATTTCTAATTTGCAGCAACTAATAACTAAATGTATTCAGTGTATATTAAAAGACTTTATGATGAGTTTTATTTTATTGATGTTAAGTTCCTTGTCTTACTTAAACACAAACACTCAGTATAAGAAAGAGAAACTGATGGATTTTAGTCCCAAAGAGGAACGGGCTCTCCTACAGCACAATATGTGAGGGGGATGTAAAGAGAAGAGGTCCCTATGTGGTTGGATGTCATGAGATATGATTGTAGAGCTGAAACATGATGTCCACTTTATAGATTCCTATACAGTTTTGTTTGTCTTATAATATTTTAGGTCCTCATGGCAATCTCCTCTCGGGCAATCAAGGTCTTTCTTGCTTAATGTGTTATAACCATATTGTTAATGTGGTGGAGCACAAATTAATGTGCACCATGGTATTTCCATCCCCCATCTCCTGCAAAAATGGATGCTGACCAATCACTGCTGTTATTCTTTTTAAAAAAAAACATAATACAATCATCTCCATACGTACAAACTTACTGTTTCATGGCATTGTTCAATCAACTGTATATTATTGCATGATACAAGGAGAAGTAATGCTTACATCCAAAACAATTCTACACGCTCTCCAAACACATGAAACAATGGGATTCAATGAACAAAATGGTCCAAATCAATTTATACCACATTTTATAGGTAATATTTAATAAGCATTACCAAAGAGTGGCAAATCCATACAAACAAATACCTTGTCTCCTTCTTCAACTTCACAGATAACTTCTTCTGTAGCTGGATTGTAAACAGGGAACTTTTTTCCACTGCATGAATTGTGCCATTCATTGTTTATAAAGATCTGGTAGAAAGGAAAGCACAGATGAAGCACTATGATTGCTAAATTGTTGTGTATTTGAAAATGCTATAATTTAGTATTAAATACCAGTAAATTCAATTGCATACATTCCATATTTTTAATAACAAGATACCTATAGCACCTCACTTGATATAAAATGATTACTGGACAATTACAGCTACTGGACTACTAAATGTGTCATGATCTTTGGTGCTAGGCAAAGATCAAGGCAAACCTCTACTTTCAAATTGAAAATCCTTCAAAATGGTATTTAACATTCATTTATTCCCAAAACAAAGCTAGAACATCTTAATTATTTTATGTTTAAGGTATCAATATGATGTATCTTAAGGCTAAAATGAATGAAAAAGGAATATTGGTATGTTCAACTTAGAGTGATTAAAAAGTAACCTGGATAAAGTTCTTGACATGACTTTCAATAGCGCATGGTAGAGAATAATAAGTTGCAATATTTGATATTGTTGCATTAGGATATTGCATGATTAGACAAGTATATCATGGATGCTAAATTGACAATATGCAAAGACGAGTAGCTTGTTATCTCGAATGGCAGCCACTATAACTTTATAACCTTTTCAAACTAATCTCACCTACAATACAAGTCGAATTATATCAGATGCCAGGAAATTGTCCTCTGCATGAACAGGAATCCAACATTCTCCATAGGTACATTTTGGTTAATAATGAACCGGGGTGGGCAATCTTTGGCACTCCAAATGTCATGGACTACATAGCCCCTAATGCTCTGCCAGCCTTTTGGCTATAAGATCATTGTGGGAGATTTAGTTCATAACATCTGGAGTGCTGAAGGTTGCCTACCCCATCATAGACCATGTCTGGGACACACAGTAAAGAAATGATCCACCACAGTGTCCTTTTATCAGAGTGTTTTCAGTGTAAAAAAAACATGTACACAGTTATGGTGTAAATTTTGCTATGTTTTACACTGAAGACACATTTTGTAAAAGGAAACTGATGAAAAGGGCATGCGGGACCATTCTTTACTCTTTGTATGTGAATTGATTGGAGGTTTCTGTGCACCCTATGGGTAGGTGCTGTTCCCCTTTGTAACATATTTAGATGATATCAGTGAGACACCACTGGTTTTTGTCTAGGTACAGTAAAAATGGCTTAGAATCTATTTTAAGGAGAGCAAATGTTAATATGAAAACATGTATGGTAGAGGCTGTCACATAAGCCAGTCCTGCAGCTGAGCTAAACATTATAAATAAATAAATAAATAAATAAATACATAATAAAGAAAAAGCTTAGAAAATAGCCAGGCTGAGAATTTGTGGTCCACAGCAGTTGATAAAGAGAAACAAACAAGCAATTACTGCATGTTATTACACTCCATGGAGTTTAAATGACTTTAGACAGGGTGTTAAGGAATTTAAGAAAATTACTTGATGGGGTTTTAGTGATTACACAAATCACACTGCTTGTCTGTGATACTCAAGGAGTGTTGCCAAAAGTCACACATTTCCCTTAGATGTGAGTACATCAGGGTTAACAAGACCTCATTATGCAGAACTCAAGCTGTGTTCAACTGTATATGCTTCCATATTTCATCTGCCCATGAATGGCAAGTTATGAGTTCATTTCAAAGGGATTTACTTTTGATAAGCCACAGGAAATGCTGACTTGATTTGTTAGAAATTCAAGTTATAAAAGTTGTTGAATGTACTTTTATGTTCTGTGCATTCTGTGATGGTGCTTATGGCACAGTGAAATAAATGTTACAGTAGCACTGACTGCATATCTGGCACACACTGTGCCGTATTGCATTCAACACTCTGCCAGTGGACACCTAGGCTGACCTGCTCTAATCATGCAATTCAAGCCCAGAAGCTACATCTTAAACAGAGACAGCTCTGTTAGCTGGTAGAAAATTATGAATTGCACTATTATCTGACTTTTCCTTGGGACACTGTAGCATATGTAATAAACATCTCGGGTCATTGTAAAATGACACTGGAGTGACTAATTCTTGATGTGTAAAATGTGTCACATGCCATAATTATTTCAATTATATGTTCGTGTTTCCACCCAAATTTGACTTATTTTCATTAAATTGTCTTGTAAACACAATTGACTGTGAGATCTGCCTGTTCTGTATCTCTTTGGACATATTTAGAGTTTGACAAGATGAAAGGAGTTTTGTTTGGATACTTTTGAAGCATGTGATAATGTGTTTTTCATTAGCAGAGTGTCCTTACGTGTGAGTTTTTTTTTTTTTTTTACATAGTAGCTAATCTTATTTGACACAGCTGTGCTGGCATCTTTGCTTATTCACTCTCAAAACAAAAGTATTAATTTAAAAATGGATGGCTTTTTAAGTAGTCACATTTGAAACATAAAATGCAGTGTTTATAAAGAGTACTATACATTAAATAAAAGTATGGCTTATTCAGTAAATAACAAACTTTTTTTTTGTTTTATTTTTTTTTGGAACAAATGTGACTACAACTCTGGATAGGTCCAGGGACCTCTACAACCACACACCACTTTATCTCAATGAAGTTGTCTTGGTTCAGTGGACCAGTCATTTTAACCTTGCACCCCGGAACATGTATTTCCAAGTAGTGGTGCGGCCACAAAGACCAAAATATATACAGAATACAGATTAAAACCGCACACACAAAAAATAGTTTAGCATTTTACAAGGCTACTTAAAATCACCTATCTGAGCAAACAAATATGGGGATTCAGTTACACCATATTGGTTGTACGGTGATGTGTTGGTAGACTTGACCACCACTATGTCACAGTTCCCCAATATCAGTGGGTTCTACACTAATTTGAACATGGGAGATTAACATGCTAACTGTATATATCTAAATCTATAGTGGATGGGTGGGGTGCCAAGCCCAATAGGAATCAGGTTTGGATTCCAAATCTACACTAAAAAAGTGGAATTGTTGACACACCTGGAACATGCATTTCTAAGTAGTGGTGCTGCTGTAAAGGCCAAATATATACTTAATACAGATTATGGAAAAGTGCACACATAAAAACAAAAAAAAAAACAGTTTCTTTACGGCAGTACCAATACTTAGAAATGATATTCTGGGTGTGCCCCCAATACCCCTTTTATTCGGTGTAGAAAAGGAATCCGGTCCAGGTTCCTACTGTGTTGTGAACCCCACCCATCCATTATAGGAGCCACTATATTAAATGTTAAACCTAATTTTCTCTACTTTAATACTTTCAATGCTTTGAAATACATGTCCATTAGCTTAACAGATCTAAAACATTTTAACAGATTTTTTTCAATATCTTCAATTATTTAACATGATTTTTCTTTTTGTTGAGTTGAAATGCTGCAGGCACAGATCTTTAAGCAGGAAATCTCCTGAGGTATTTGTCAACAACTAGGGTAGCTAACCTACGATTTTCTTTGATAAAGATGTTTTGTCCCACCAATACATTTTGGTGTCACCTATTTGCTTATCAAATATATAAACAGTTGAAACAAGTAGCACCTGGAACTAATTTTATTTTTGTGAACTCTTTGCTGCCTGAAAATCCAGAGATGAGTATTTGATGAAACATGCTTCTTTGAAGCAAGAGAACATATTACTTCAAAGTGCTTTGTAGTGGTGATAATCTTACGGCCTTTTATGGTTTAGAACATTGAACCTGCAGTAAGGGGAATGCATTACTTGAATATGTAGGAAGATAAGAGAAATATACCATAGGGCATTGGACCTGACTGATGCAACTAGTCAGATCTCATTTGTTTTGCTAAGTGTTTTTATTGTTGTAAAATCTCAGAGAGGACTTTGGAAGCAATATTATGATTTCACCTACTGTAGCACACCACAATTCAGTCAGATAACAGACTTGCTGATGTGATTATTTAAATACTAACATTTAACAGCAAAAAAGTGTGTTATCTGTAAATACATTGTAATTAACATTGCTCAGAACTCAGTAAGTGACATCATATTTGTGCATTTATTCCTAAAAGAGGTAGACATAATTCCAGTGCTGAACTGAAACACAGAAATTTGCAAAGTAAGATTCAATATACAGGTTGAATCATATCATTCCACCTGCTTTAGGAGCCTCATAATTAATTTACAAACTAGAAACTTCAAGCACATGTATTCAATTTTCACAAGTAGGCAGATGCACAACAAGTAAATGGACCATAGTGTGTGTGTTTGGGGGAATGTAGTGTGTGTAGGGGAAGCAGTATGTGTGTGTGTATATATGTATATAGTGTGTGTAAGGGATATAGTTTTTGTATTCTTGGGATGCAGTGTGTGTGCATGTGTGTGTAGAGCATGCAGTGTGTGTGTGTGTGTGTGTGTGTGTGTGTGAGAGCTGGGGATGCATATGTATGGAATGTACTATGGGATAGGGGCTTCAGAGTGTATGGCAGTGGAGTGAGCACGGGCTTATATTAAACATTTCAAATTATTTTATACACATAATTTTTTTTTATTATTATAAAGAATTTTTTTTTTTACAGTTTAATCCCCCCTCCATCATGTTACCTTGGGGCAGGGAGGAGGTTGTGCAGATTCCTGGATGTTCAGGGTACAGAACCTCTCAGCCTCTGCCAGGTGCAGAATTGATGTATGACTCTCATATATATCATACTGGTAGTTGCCATGGTACCCCACATGAAACTTCTAAACTGCCCAGAACTAGCCGGAGCCATACACAAGTTCTGCACCTGGCAGAGGGTGGAGGCCAGTGGGTCTCTACTCCTGTTCCCCCTACAGTGGATGCACTGAGTTGGTGAGGAAGAATTTTCATCTCCCCACTGACTTGTAATGTTATCCCTCTACATGTGCCGATGGGGTTCATTTTGCACCCCCTGCCAGGTGCCTTAAGGCAGCCACCTATGCCCCCTTAAAGTGGCACCAACCCTGTCAATGGGTCTCGAGCACACATAACACCTTTCTTTGTGTCTGGAGAAGAGATAGACTTCTTCTATATATAATATACCAAGGGTATGATTGGCCTCCTCAAGTTGACAAACAGAGCTCATATCAGATACAGAGTAATTTATACCGTGCAGTACTTTGGTGTTAAGGATGTTGTTTCCCATTATGCTCATGCAGGCCAGAAAGGATACATGTTCTTGTATAAAATTATCTTTCACTTTATTAACTTTATAGTGATATGTGAAGTGGCCTGATGATATCACATCTTCTTGCTGTTAATATCTTGCTTCGCTCATTTACTGTGAGGGTGAATAGAAAGAAGTATGTGCCAAGCAGTCACATGCAATAACTTCACATATGAGAAGTGACTCCCTAATAAAGTGGGGGAAAGGTCAACTCCACTAAATGTTTCTCTTAAAGGGACACTCCACAGCCCAAATTCAATAACAAATCAATATTTACTATCTATATCCCAAATAAAAACATGCACACATTTAATTATGCATTTTCATTGGGGATATATCTATATATATATCTATCTATATATATATATATATATATATATATATATATATATATATATATATATATATATATATATATACTGCTTGCAATAGCTGCAGTTCTTTTTTCTCCTGCCTTTGCAAACACTCTCCCACAGACTTCCCAATGCAGCTCAACGAGAAGTCTTTTCAAGGCAGATGCTCTGGATAATTGATAATAAGAATTAACAGGACCGATTATCTGATTGACAAGTACTGGGTGTAACAAACCTAATTTATAAAAATCTTACTTTCTACATAATGCTGCTCCTGCCTTTACTTACTGATACATAAGTACGTCCCATTCAGATCTGCGTCTATTCTCTATTCGTAATTACATCTCTGACGCCTGCCCTCAAGACTTTTCTAAGGCTTCACATTCCAATGGAACTCCCTTCAAAAGATGATTAAAAGCTCACTTGTTAAGGAATATATATCAATTAACTGTTAGTAGCTTTCACTCCCTACACCTTGGTTACCCAACCATCTTCCTCTTCTGCAACTGTGTAGTGATGTCCCAAACGGTTCACCAGCGAATAGTTCCCGGTGAACATAGCTTGTTCGCGTTCGCCACGGACGGCGAACATATGCGATGTTCGGTCCGCCCCTATACGTCATCATTGAGTAAACTTTGACGCTGTACCTCACAGTCAGCAGACACATTCCAGCCAATCAGCAGCAGACCCTCCCACCTCCTAGACAGCATACAACTTAGATTAATTCTGAAGCTGCATTCTTTTTTTTTGTGTTTGTGTTTATTATACATTATCCTCCATAGCCAGTAACCTGTGTTTATTATACATTATCCCCCATAGCCAGTAACCTGTGTTTATTATACATTATCCCCCATAGCCAGTAACCTGTGTTTATTATACATTATCCCTCCCATAGCCAGTAACCTGTGTTTATTATACATTATCCCCCATAGCCAGTAACTTGTGTTTATTATACATTATCCTCCCATAGCCAGTAACCTGTGTTTATTATACATTATCCTCCCCATAGCCAGTAACCTGTGTTTATTATACATTATCCTCCCATAGCCAGTAACCTGTGTTTATTATACATTATCCTCCCATAGCCAGTAACCTGTGTTTATTATACATTACCCCCCCATAGCCAGTAACCTGTGCTTATTATACATTATCTCCCCCATAGCCAGTAACCTGTGTTTATTATACATTATCCCCCCACAGCCAGTAACCTGTGTTTATTATACATTACCCCCATAGTCATTTATCGTTGGACCTAGGCAGCATGATGTCTTAGGCTGGCCCAGAGAGTGAGTGAGTAAGTGAGTGAATAATATAATATATATGTTCAGAAACATATTAGTAATATATGTAAATCGGGTTCATGCAAAGAGGGTGAAAAGGTATTAAAGAAAAACACACTTATTGCATCAAATTTACAAAGCCAAACTTTTAAAAGCTTTCCTCATTTCTTTCTCGGGATGAGGAATATTTCGGTTGTAGACTGAGGATTTCCATCTGCCTAATCTATTAATAATATGCACTGGAGTGTCAGTGTTGAAGGAGACCGAAGCTGCCCCTATTCTAAATGAAAGACCCGAGACATGGATACAACCCAATCTTAGGAGTAGTGTTCTGATGTAGAAGATGAATTTAGCCGTAGTCAGAGGGATTCAGTGAGAGTAGTGGTGAAATGTGTGTGGCATGACTGAGTGTGGGTAAGTAAGAGTCAAGTATTTTAACTGGGCACTAGTTCTAGGTGGGATAAAGTGGTATTGCGGATGGATGAGAAGTTTGGTTCGTTTTAGAGGTTTGTAGAGAAAGTATATAGTGATCATGATTTTTAGCGATATCCAATATTTTTAAGGTGGTCTCAAACAAACATAAAATGCTATATAAAATTTGTGGGAATATCGAATAGTCGTGTACAGTAAATCAGAGAGGGCTCAGAATATCGAACCATCGATCGGTAACCTGGATGAAGTAGGGGGTCTGTCTGTTTTATTAAATACGCGGTAATATGCTTTTAATGGGATAGGACGTTAGGAAAGGTGTGTGATTGAGATAAGTGGTTGTGGCCAGTGGCGTACATACCGGGGTCGCAGGGGTCGCGGCTGCGACCGGGCCCGGCCCACCAGGGGGCCCGGCCGCCCTGCGACCCAGGTATGTACCCACAGGGCCAGCCTCTTCTGCTGGGGGGCCCAAGAGCCGGCCACCTCAGGGCCCCCTGAGGCTGGCCCTGCTGTCACCCGGCTGGCTGGTCCTGCGGGTGCGCGAGGGAGCACTCTCCCCTGAGTGCTTCCTCTTCAGCTCCCTCGCGCACCACACTGAAACCGGAGACGTCATCTTCCGGCTCCGGTATCAGTGCGCGGCGCGCGAGGGAGCTGAAGAGGGAGCACCCAGGGGAGAGTGCTCCCTCGCGCACCCGCAGGACCAACCAGCCGGGTGACACCACTGGACCCCAGGGAACCCCCTCAGCTCTCCCACAGGTAAGGAGGGGGGATTAAATAAATAAAATAAAAAAACATGTGTGTGTGTGAGTGTATGTTAGTGAGTGTGTGTTAGTGTGTGTGTATATTAGTGTGAGTGTGTGTTAGTGTAAGTGTATGTTAGTGAGTATGTGTGAGTGTATGTTAGCGTATCTTAGTGTGAGTGTGTGTTAGTGTAAGTGTATGTTAGTGAGTGTATGTTAGTGAGTGTGTGTTAGTGAGTGGGTGTTAGTGAGTGGGTGTTAGTGAGTGTGTGTTAGTGAGTGTGTGTTAGTGTGAGTGTATGTTAGTGAGTGTGTGTATCTTAGTGTGAGTGTATGTTAGTGAGTATGTGTGAGTGTATGTTAGTGTGAGTGTATCTTAGTGTGAGTGTATGTTAGTGAGTGTGTGTTAGTGTAAGTGTATGTTAGTGAGTGTATGTTAGTGAGTGTATGTTAGTGAGTGTGTGTTAGTGAGTGTGTGTTAGTGAGTGTGTGTTAGTGAGTGTGTGTTAGTGAGTGTATCTTAGTGTGAGTGTATGTTAGTGAGTATGTGTGAGTGTATGTTAGTGTGAGTGTATGTTAGTGAGTGTGTGTGTGTGTGTGTTAGTGTTAGTGTGTGTGTGATAGTATTAGAGTGTGTGTGTGTGTTAGAGTGTGCGTGTTAGTGTTAGAGTGTGTGTCTGTGTGCGTCTCTTAGTGACTGTGTATGTATGTTTGTCACTGAGTGTGTATGTATGTCTGTCACTGAGTGTGTGTCTGTTCAGTTAATGTGTTTGTCTTAAGCACTTACCTTTCTCCAGCGCCGGACTCCCTTGGCGCTGGGGATCTCTCCGCCCCGATCCGCCTCTCCGCCTCGATCCGCAAGAGCCACGCGCGCATTCAAACCACCCATAGGAAAGCATTACTCAATGCTTTCCTATGGACGTTCAGCGTCTTCTCACTGTGATTTTCACAATGAGAATCGCAGAAAATCCTCTAGCGGCTGTCAATGAGACAACCACTAGAGGCTGGATTAACCCTCAGTGAAACATAGCAGTTTCTCTGAAACTGCTATGTTTTCAGGTGCAGGGTTAAAACTAGAGAGACCTGGCACCCAGACCACTTCATTGAGCTGATGTGATCTGGGTGTCTGTAGTGGTCCTTTAAGTGTATGTGTTTATGCATGCACTGGCGTACATACCACGGTCGCAGGGGTCGCAACCCTGCGACCAGGTGCCCGCCGCCATGTGTTGCGGCCCCAGCCCGCGCAGAGTAAGCGCGCGCGGGGGGGCTCACAGATCAGTTTTCGCACCGGGGCCCCATGGGTTGTGTGTACGCCACTGGTTGTGGCTGTATTTACCTTATCCTGGGACCGACCTGGCTCCTAAGCTTGAGCCGCGTGTGGCTGGATCACTCCTGCCTCCACACAAGCCGCATGCGGCTTGATCTCCTCTTCTGACTTAGCCGCGTGCACTGACCGCAGTGATCGGTCACGTGGCCCGCCTGGCACTAGGAGTACGGCTCGAGTCACGAGCTCGCTCTTAAAGGGGCAGTGGGAGCCAAAAGTTGATTCAGGCTCTCATTGGCCCACGTCATTCCAGCACCCCCACACACAAACATTTTGGGGGCACAATAGCTTGCATTTAAAAAAAAAAAAAAAAACTTTTTTGACTGTAATGTAATAGTTTCCTTCACACGTGTGCGTTTCAGGGCCTGCCAGGGCACAGTGTCACACCAGTGCAACTCATATCTGGTGTAACAGTAGTGTACATAAAAAAAAAACTAGAAATTTGACTGTGAAATAATAGCAATCAGTTTCCTTCACACGTGTGCGTTTCAGGGCCTGCCAGGGCACAGTGTCACACCAGTGCAACTCATATCTGGTGTAACAGTAGTGTACATTTAAAAGAAAAAATACTGGGGGCTTGTTGTAACCTTTTGGGGACCCTTGGTGTTGTACGTGGCTGGGTGAAGGAAGAGACCTTCAATGACATCAGTGAGGACAAGGAACGGGACATGGCTAGCTTGGTATCCAACCTTGTGCAAATGGGGAGTTTGTGGTTGTGCAAATGGACTGTTTGCGGTTGTTTGCGGTGCGTTAAACGGGGAGTTTGGTCTGTCACTGTGAAGCGGGCGTAACCCTTACACTACCTGATCGATACAACATCATACCTGATGTTTTAAAGCACGTTATTCCAAACAATTTAGGAATGTTAGGTGATTTATGCCCTTTATGGATTAAAACCAGACTCTGCATCAACTATGTAATTTTCCATGGGAGTTTTGTCATGGATCCCCCTCCGGCATGCCACAGTCCAGGTGTTAATCCCCTTGAAACAACTTTTCCATCACTATTGTGGCCAGAAAGAGTCCCTGTGGGTTTTAAAATGCGCCTGCCTATTGAAGTCTGGGGGCGGTTTGCCACGTTCGCCTGTTCGCGAACATTTGCGGAAGTTCGCGTTCGCCGTTTGCGAACGGAAAATTTTATGTTTGCGACATCATTACAACTGTGTCATCCATTAAACTAACCCTTCATTGTCAAATTTTCTAGCAACCTACTTTTTCATGTACATGAAATACATCCTTCCCTTACCTCTTGTGCCACTTTACCCCACACCCTCTCCCTCTAGAACAGGCTTCCCCAAACTCCGGCCCTCCAGATGTTACTGAACTACAACTACCATGATTCTCAGCTTATCTATTTGAAAGTCTTGATGTCACTCTGGCCATATATTATGAAAAAGGTACTCAAAATTCCAAGGCAACAGCAGATTATGAAAAAAATAAATCACTGGCTACTTCAGACTAATGCAATATTTAGGCCTAGAGATAATGTTCCAATATCCCTTATGTTAAAGGGACATAATAGGCACCTAAACCACTTAATCTCAACAAAGAGGTCTGGGTGCCATGTTTCTGTTGTTTCAAGACCATCAATATTTATATTGCAGGTTTTAAATACCTTTAGTGGTTGTCACTCTGAGACCGGTGCTGCAAGGGACAAGGAGTGGGGGCAGTGAGGGGGCGTCAATCACCTATTTAGGTAGAATGCACTAAAGCGATAGCAATACACATTTGTATTCCTTTTGGTATCATGTTCCTTTAATTTGACCTCCAGATTATTGCACTGGATTATTGTACTGGAAGCAAGAATTTCACACACATGCCTTCCTGTCATTTCCAAATTCAAAAGTCTATAGAGTGATCAAGCTAATAAAAAAAAATGTGTGGATCCTATGGAGTGATGATTAGACATTTGCCGTTAAGGAGCACCATTTTAACCCCTTAAGGACCAAACTTCTGGAATAAAAGGGAATCATGACATGTCACACACGTCATGTGTCCTTAAGGGGTTAAAGTCTGTTCATACCATAAATGTTTGCTCACAGACAGCGTGAGACAGTTCATTTTAAAATAAAAATATTTTTCTCAAACTTGCTATTATCAAATCAGCTGACTTGAATTGGCCTGAAATTAATGTCCTTTTGAAGTTGGTCAAAAGTCATACTCTTGTGCAATTCCTTTATGAAACAAATAGGAATAGTGCAACCTGACCAAGTACAATTAAGGGTTGTATGTATGTATAAAGGGCAATAGCGGGACAAAGTTCTAAAAGTTGAGCAGTTATCTGGAACACATTTTTAGTTCCTATCATAGGCGTGTGCACGGGGTGTGCCGGGTGTGCCTGAGCACACCCTAATCCCCGCAGCCCGCGCTATGTGCCTCCATGTGGAGGTGCAGGAATGGAGGCAGAAGAGGACCCAGGGAACTCTAGCCAGCAGCTCCACCCGGTTCCTCTCGCGAGGTCAGAGCGTTGCCACAGCAACGCTCAGATCTCGCGAGAGTGAACTCTAGCCCCGCAGGGATGGCAGCAGCACGGTCCCCCCTTCCTACAAAAGGTAAGAAAGGAGGGGGGTTATTAACTAAACGGTCCGCACACCACCACCCCACACAACACACACAAACGTCACGCACCCACACACAAAAATCACCCTTACACATATACACACAGCACACACACAGCACCCTCACACATACACACACACACACACACATCACCCTTACACATACACACAGCACCCTCCCACACAGCACCTTTACACACACACTAACAGCAACCTCACACACACAGCACCCTCACACATACACACACACTAACAGCACCCTCACACACACTAACAGCACCCTCACACATACACACATCACACACTAACAGCACCCTCGCACACACAGCACCCTTACATATACACATACACACACACACACACAGCACCCTCCCACAAACACACAGTGCCCTCACACACAGCACCCTCACACACACCACCCTAATACACACACACCGCACCCTCACACAGCGCACTCACACACATAGCACCCACACACACAGTAGTGTGTGTGTGTGTATGTATATATATATATATACGCGTCGTGTGTGTTTGTGTTTTAGGGTGCACACCCTTATGCAATAGGCTGCGCACGCCTATGGTTCCCATGGTGATTGTTCCCCATTTTAAACTCTCACCAAGTGTGTTCAAAGCCCTTGAACTGATTGTTTTTTCTGTCTAAGGTGCAATATTGAAGAAAAAATAATAATTATATGCAACAAAGAGTTACCAAGATCTGGTTAAACTGCAGCTCACATGATCTTTTGTAGCATATTATTAGGCTTTGACTGATAATCAAGGGTACTATAGTTCCACAGTGGGCTGAAAGGTATTTCTTTGAAATCTATTATATATGAATAACAAAACACACACAAAAAAATAATACCACAATTTGTGGTAGGTTCAGGGTTCAGTTGCTCCAACGTATAAAAGGATACCTGATATTGTATGCTAAAAGCTAACACACCTTTATTTTGTAAGGGAGCACCTCAGTCCCTAGAACACTTCACAGAATTATAAATTCAAATCATAGAAAGGTATTCTTTCAGTCTGCCTTTCCACAGTCCATCGGTTAAGAGCAAATACAGCTCCGGAGAGTCTTAACAAACCTTAGGAATTAAACAATTCAGGCAGTTCTTCATGTGAATACAAGTTGTGGAATAAATATAATTCAAAATTTGAAATTATGATTATAATTTCTCAGATCACCTGTCAAAGACAAAAACTATAAATGTTTACACTTGTATGAGCAAATGTTATAATCCTTGTTTATCTTGTTTTGTTGTGGTTTTCTGCAAAATAATTTTTAAATGTAAACTAAACAAACTTTGGCATTAATTTGGATTTGACTATGGGGTAGTGTACTGATACTCAGAATATTCACATATCTCAGGTTTAGTGACTTGTATCAATTTACTTCATTTTAATTACACATAAAATACACTATAGTATCTCAATCCAACTTTTGCAATCACAAAATAAACAATATACAGTAATTGTTACATGCAACACAAATAAATTGTATTGAGCACCAACGAGTACCTAACACCTGAATACACAGCTGTGTTTCTTATTTGAGCTAAATGTGTTAGGCTGAATACTCTGGATGGCTCAGATTGAACGACCACTCAGCGAGAAAATCTTGAACAAATTGGCTACACTGGGGCAGCTATATGGGAATGGGGAAGTCAAAAACAGTTTTAAGTCATATGTCAAGGAGCATTAACAGGCTGCCAATAAGCATCAGGAGTGTCACAAACATTGACACAAGACAAAATAAATCACTTATATTTTCCCTTGTTTGTCTCCGTGTGCATATAGGCTAGTTTCAAACTGTTTTATTGAACCAACCTTACACTACTTTTTCATTTTACATTATAAATGAAAAGGGAATCTCCATAACGTTCAACAATTCACATGTACTAAAAGGGACACTTTAATATTAAGGGTGTGGCGAGGTGTGGGGCTGTTCTGAAAAATGTTAGGTAATGTACTAATAACAATTTTTGCAACTAAAATGTAATTTAGAACAAGAACAAATAATCTTATTTACACTGACTGATTTCTAAAGACATTTATTGCAGTTTAAAGACAAATTACTGTATTATTGCTATGGAGATCTGTTATACACTCAGACACACAAACAATATGCATCTCCTAGAAAAGAGGGACATTAGGATAGAAAAAAGGGGACAGAAGGATTTCAGTCCAGAATAGGGACTGTCTCTCCTAAATAGGGACACTTGGTAGGTATGAATCTCTCCTGAAATGTCTCCTATAAGTGCTCTTCTCTGTACATGTTTGGTTCACACTGGGGTGTGGGGTGTCTTCATTGGTCTTTGGTCGTGCTTTTTTTCAACCGATTTTCTAAGGTCAGTTGAAACATCTGTGTTAGGTGAATAGACCAAAGACATATCATGAAGCACAGTTCTAAAATTGGAAGTCTCCTTGGAAGCCAAGAATGTTATTTTTATTATTGGCATCTATATAGTGCCAACTTATTCTGCAGCACTTTACAATGTGATAAAGGAGGGACTTTAACAACAAGTGAGAAAAACTATTAAAGAATTTGACAGGAACATTAAGTTGGTGAGGATCCTGCTTGAACGAGTTTACAATCTAGAGAGTTCCATACAAATTCTTTACTTTTAAAAGTGATCTTTACAAATATATGTATGTAAATTGCAAAACTATGTAAAATTGTCAAACCAGTTTACTTAACCTATTTTAGTGCGTTATTCTTTGTTTTTTGTGTAACCGGCTTGTTTAAAATGTTTAACTCTTTAATACAGTCACAACTTAAAGTTAACCGTTTTGCACTGTAAATAGAAATGCATGCATTTTTATACTTGTCTTTCTTGACTATTATTAACCACTGTTTAAATCAACATTTTGCTTGCAAGATAATTATGAGGCATGTAATGTGGGATTGCTAGACACTCACAATTCTTGCTCTCTGGAACCCGCCTGAATGTTTACAAACAAGAATCCCACGTCAACCAGGCACACAGATAAAAACAGACCCTCTGCAGATGCAGTGCAGAACTGATTTTTTTTTTCAGTGCTTTTCAGTAAAATGTTAAAGCTGGACAAAGCACAGAACGGGAATGTGAAAAACAAGAGGTGAAATTTCAGAATCATACAGCAGATTGAAATTCATGTACAGTGTTTAACTTCTTTGCACAGTGTTATGTTTACATATATGGGTGGTGTGTGCAAATATTACAATGAAAATAACAGATATTCACCAGGCAGCTCTTACATGTCAACATTATGCATTGTCTGGCCTAGAGGCTTGTTTTTATGATTTCTTAAATCACTTCACCATTTATTTTAGCACTTAGGGTGTTTGGTATGTTTTCTTTTCAAAATGGGGATCTCTAGCTTATTTTCTTTTATCATTTAGCAAGGGATGTTACCTGCTCTACTACTATTCTAGCTATATAGAGGATTAGCAATGGTTAGATGTAGTACTTTTTCGATATAACAGCAATATAGGGACTTGCTTCCTGACAGCTGACTACTAGTACCTATTACTACTTAACCTGCCTATCCTCTAGCTGTGTCCAATTGTGTCTACAGACTCTATACATATACTAGGATTAGCAGTGGTTGGAAACAATAGCAGTATAGGGACTTGTTTCCTGACAGTTTACTATTAGTACCTATTAATAACTCCCCTGCCTATCCTCTAGCTGTGTTTATATTGGGTCTTCAGACTTTTATACTTATCCCCCTATATCATTTAGGCTAAGATATTTTTTTTATCAAGTATAATTTAGGGAGGACTACTCCAAGCAAATATAGGCTTCCCATTTGACCCTGATATTGTAGGAGTCATATTTCTCTCCCTCCTGTCTCCTTATCCCCATATGTATTTTGGCTCTCCCTTCCTTACTAATCAAGCTTCTATATCCTATCCCCATCTTTGTTATTTGGGTTTATTTATTATTATTTTTTGTTAGTGTCTATGATGTGTCAATAAACTTTTGATTTTTAACAGTTAACTCTGATATATCCAAAACCGTGGATCCTGACTTTTTGTTTTTTGGATCCATTCCCTCTGTTTCTTGTTTAACCCCTTAAGGACACATGACATGTGTGACATGTCAAGATTCCCTTTTATTCCAGAAGTTTGGTCCTTAAGGGGTTAAACTATATATAGGGTTACCCCCTTTCATTGGATATTTTTTGGACACACTATCTCAGTCCCTGCCTCTCAGAGATAGTTTTTTCTTTTGTCTGGCCTAGAACAGCATTGCAAAACGTTCTGTAGTCATTTTCAGGGTTATTCTCTAAATTTAGCATTCACAGTGAAGACAATCTAAGGTCAAAAAAGATGAGTTGAACAAGTTTTCCAGTTTGACTATATTAACCTTAAATTTGAAATACACATTTAAACGCCGTCTGTGTTTAGGCATTCTATATGTAAAGACAATGTTTACTAAATGCATGTCTGCTTTTAAAGTGTTATAATTAAACCAGTTTATTGTGGTAACCTGTGTTTTGTAAAGGAAAAAAAAAAAGCAAAACAAGAGTTTTCATCTTATGTTAATTCTGTGACAGCAACCAAGTCCATTATTCACAAAACATTAACAGGTGAGTTAAAAAGGGAAGGGTTGAGGTTATTTAAACCGTCGACCTTGTACGAGGAATACAATATGTTTGTGTGCAACTCGCAATGCAATCATTGTACACTTTTGTAAGTAGATGCATATGTGTGTTGCTTTTAACATAACAAAGATAAATTATTACTTTCTAGTTAAAACATATTTAAGACACACTTGACCAATTTGTTTTTAATTTAAAAATACAACACCCCACACTGCAATACTCTAGTTTATATAAAAGGTAATATGTATAAAAATATGATTTCTTCAATGCCACAAATCCTATTTTGTGAGCATAGTACTCCACTTTATTAGTAGCCATACAAAATGTTTTACCTGATCAGGTGAGATCAGTTTTCCAAGGATCTGTTACAGTGCTACATAATTACATGTATGAAAAAAGTTTTAAAGAAGCAGTAAATAAAACCACAACATTTTTTTTTTTAATCTTACCTTAGTGTATTTAATTTCCAGGTTTTTGACTGGAACAGGCATGTTTCGAGCTGGAGCAGGCTTCTGATCAGGTTTTTGACTTGTTTCACTTGACATTTTAAGGCTATTGACTGAAATACAGGTGAAACGAAGTACAGTGTGAGTCAGGCTCAGCGAATTCACCCTGACTGAAGACTCAGCTTTCTTTTAGTCTTTTAGTCCACATTGGGCAAGAATATTTGCATACAAAGATATGATTGGATAAACCCATTCATAGTCAGGAAATAGAACACTAGTAATACAGCCCCTCTTGCAAAGTGCTTTCACTTTACTTTGACATACAGTACTTTAATGTGAAGTTACACTTACACTATCTATCTATCTATCTATCTATCTATCTATCTATCTATCTATCTGTCTGTCTGTCTGTCTGTCTGTCCATCAGTCAGTCAATTTGTCTAACTACATTTTATAGCAGTCTGCATTTTATTTTATATTTTAAGATTGGTTTCACCTAGTTTTAAAGAAGTATATTTGCAGTGTATCAGAAAGACCAATGACGTATACATATTGACTGCAAGAAAGGTTTGCCTTAAATGTACCAAATCACTTATATTTGTCACAATCTACATCATAAAATGTGAAAGGGACAGAACCGCTGATGGGAGCAAGTACAGTGATCTGCACCCACCCAAGGTGTACACTCCAGTCTTCTCCCACCAGACCACAAAGCTTCATGCCCCCTTACCCTGCTTAAAAGATAAGTAACATGGGGTAGAAATGCATTCTTTTCTAAAAGCAAAAACAAGAAGAAAGAAAAGCAAAGAGAAAAAAAAGCATCCTAATTTCACTTATAACCACATGCATGCACAGCTCCTATACAACACATCAAGCCATCTCTCACATACAATCCCAAATACATATGCAGTTACACACACCAGTCACAGGCTCATACACACAACTCATAAATGTAGTTATACACACAAGCAGCTCCCACGTATTTATGCCCACATGTGGTCACACGCTCAACTCCCATCACTCACATGTAGCAGCATGCATGCACAACCACAATATAAAAAGTAGTAACTAAAAGTAGTTAAAGCTGACTGGTGGGAGTCAATCAAAATATGTTAAAGGTGGGGGGAACAAAAATTGGTAAAGAGGAAGAGAACACTTGTGGAGAATTAGTAGGAACAAGTCTAGCAGACACCTGTGCAAAACAGACAGAGAAGTGAAAAAGTTAAAATAAATCTGGCGGTAACTTAGGAAAATGCATTGTGAGATAGGGATACAACTTGAAAAAAAGAGATAAGAAGACAGAGGCAAGATAAAGAGTGTAAATGGGTGAAACTAGACAGAAAGAGGAGATTTTTTTTTAAAAGAGACTGCAAAACAATGTACGTGATGGAGGAAAACTTGATTTTTACTTAGTGATGTAATTGCACCAGCCCTGGAGGTATGCATCAATACCCTAACACAGTGATTTCAAACCTGTGAAATCCTGAGTGCCCAAGCCGAACCTCAAAACTTGTATTTATCTCAAAATGCTAGTCCAGTGTTTGAATTGATTTTTACACTCCAACTTCCCCAAGGTGAGGCGTTTACATATTTGAGGCTTAAGTATTTCTTGCAGAAACATCTTATTATTGCGACCGAGAAACCTTTAAAACTGATAAAACTGATTAAATCTATTTTCTCTAATGAGATTATTCCGAAAGTTTTAGCAAAAGCAATAGAGGTAATTAGAAATATTAATTACTCAATTTGTTTTCCTCGAAAGCTTAAATGGGAAAAGGATTTTAATTGCTCATTAGATCAACAAGAATGGTGTAATGCCATAAGTAATACTCGTCAACAAGTTCAATGCTTGAACCTATTGGAGACCTATTATAAGGTTGCATATAGATGGTATTTGGTGCCAAGTAAGCTATCCAGATGTATCCAGGGGTCTCCTCTAGATGTTGGGGATGTGATAAAGAGGAGGGACCATTTCTCCATATATGGTGGAGTTGTTCATACATTCAGATTCTAATCAAACGAATGTTTAGATTTATTAAGGACATGGGCGTAGGAACCCAAAAAAATCTGGGGGGGATAGCATTTTTACTCGTCGGGTATATTCTAAAACTAGGAGTTGTTTATCCCATTGTACAGCGCTACGGAATTTGCAGTCGCTATATAAATGATTAAATAATAACATTAAAGGGTCACTACAAGGAAGGGGTTTTACTTACCCAGATACAGCGCCGGGATCCTCCTGATTAGAACCTTCCACGCATATTAACCCCCTACCCCTTCCATGCATATTAGTACCCCCTAACCACTTCCATGCATATTAGTACCCCCTAACCCCTTCCATGCATATTAGAACCCACCCTACCTCTTCCATTCATATTAGTACTCCCCTAACCCCTTCCAATAATTTTTCTACCTCCCCCCTCCTCCCATCCATATTAGTAGCCCCCCTAAACCCTTCCAATTATTTTTCTACCTACCCCTCTCCCCCTATCCTTATTAGTAGCCCCCCTAACCCTTTCCAATTATTTTTCTGCCATGTTAACTAACGCCAGTGCTGGAGTGCCGCCGTGTTTACATTAAAAGGCCTGCAGGGACAGGCTATAGACACCAGAACCACTACATTAAGCTGCAGTGGTTCTGGGGACTATAGTGTTTCTTTAATGTGAGGTAAATTAGAAATTAGTGCCACGAATAATATACTAGATTGCCTACTTACAACCAGATGAGGATGGTGATGGGCTCTAGCTGCCGTCTGGCTCCACTGGTCTGGTGTAGAACAGGCTCTCTGGAGGCTGTTTGTAACTGGTCCCAAAAATCAATGTTCTGTGAGAACGGGAAGCAGCTCCATTTTTGGGGGGCCCTTTACACAGCTCAAGGTCTGGATCCCAGGGTCCACCTTCACGTTCCACCAATGAGTTTGTTCACAGGGGGTGGAGTGTGTAGGGGATGTCCTGATATGTGTGTAAGGAATGCATTGTGTGAATCTGTTTTTGTATGTGTAAGGGCTGCAAGGTGTGATTCTGTGTATGTACGGGATGCAGTGTGTGCGTCTGTAAGGGGTGCATTGAGTTTGTGTACGGGGTGCATTGAGTGTGTGTAAGGAATGCATTGTGTGTTTCTGTGTGTGTAAGGATTGCATGATTGTGTGATTGTGTGTGTGTGTGCACGGGGTGCATCGAGTGTGTGTAAGGATGAATTGTGTGTTTCTGTGTGTGTAAGGGTGGCATGATTGTGTGTCAATCTCTCTCCCTCGTCACTCTCTTTCTCCCCCTCCCTCCCTCCCTCCCTCGTCACTCTTTCTCCCCCTCCCTTGTCACTCTTTCTCCCCCTCTCTCCCCCCCTCCCTGTTTCTTTCCCCCCCTCCCTGTTTCTTCCCCCCCTCCCTGTTTCTTCCCCCCCTCCCTCCCTGTTTCTTTATCCCCCCTCCCTCCCTGTTTCTTTACCCCCTCCTCCCTCCCTGTTTCTTTACCCCCCCTCCCTGTTTCTTTATCCCCCCTCCTCCCTGTTTCTTTCTTCCCCCCTCCCTCCCTGTTTCTTTATCCCCCTCCTCCCTCCCTGTTTCTTTATCCCCCCCTCCCTGTTTCTTTATCCCCCCCTCCCTGTTTCTTTATCCCCTCTCCCTGTTTCTTTATCCCCTCTCCCTGTTTCTTTATCCCCTCTCCCTGTTTCTTTATCCCCCCTCCCTGTTTCTTTATCCCCCCTCCCTGTTTCTTTATCCCCCCCCTCCCTCCCTGTTTCTTTATCCCCCCTCCCTCCCTGTTTCTTTATCACCCCCCTTTATCACCCCCCTTTATCACCCTGTTGCTTTTCCCCCCTCTCCCTGTTTCTTTCTTCCCCCCCTCCCTCCCTGTTTCTTTATCCCCCCCTCCCTCCCTGTTTCTTTATCCCCCTCCCTGTTTCTTTACCCCCTCCTGCCTGTTTCTTTATTCCCCCCCTCCATGTTTCTTTATCCCCCCTCCCTCCCTGTTGCTTTCCCCCCCTCTCCCTGTTTCTTTATCCCCCCTCCCTCCCTGTTTCTTTATCCCCCCTCCCTGTTTCTTTATCCCCCCTCCCTCCCTGTTTCTTTATCCCCCCTCCCTCCCTGTTTCTTTATCCCCCCTCCCTGTTTCTTTATCCCCCCTCCCTGTTTCTTTACCCCCTCCTCCCTGTTTCTTTATCCCCCCCTCCATGTTTCTTTATCCCCCCTCCCTCCCTGTTTCTTTATCCCCCCTCCCTCGCTGTTTCTTTACCCCCCCTCCCTCCCTGTTTCTTTATCCCCCCTCCCTGTTTCTTTATCCCTCCTCCCTCCATCCCTCCCTCCCTCCCTGTTTCTTTATCCTCCCCCTCCTTCCCTGTTTCTTTATCCCCCTCCCTGTTTCTTTCTCCCCCCTCCCTGTTTCTTTCTTCCCCCCCCTCCCTCCCTGTTTCTTTCTTCCCCCCTCCCTCCCTGTTTCTTTCTTTCCCCCCTCCCTGTTTCTTTATCCCCCCTCCCTGTTTCTTTATCCCCCCCCTCCCTCCCTGTTTCTTTATCCCCCCTCCCTCCCTGTTTCTTTATCCCCCCCTGTTTCTTTACCCCCCCTGTTTCTTTCTTCCCCCCCTCCCTGCTTCTTTATCCTTTCCCCCCTCCCTGTTTCTTTATCCCCCCTCCCTGTTCTTTATCCCCCCCTCCCTCCCTGTTTCTTTATCCCCCCCTCCCTCCCTGTTTCTTTATCCCCCCCTCCTTCCCTGTTTCTTTATCCCCCCTCCCTGTTTCTTTACCCCCCTCCCTCCCTGTTTCTTTCTTCCCCCCTCCCTCCTTCTTTATCCTCCCCCCTCCCTCCCTGCTTCTTTATCCTCTCCCCTCCCTCCCTGTTTCTTTATCTCCCCCCCTCCCTGTTTCTTTATCTCCCCCCCCTGTTTCTTTATCTCCCCCCTCCCTGTTTCTTTATCTCCCCCCCCCCTCCCTCCCTGTTTCTTTCTTCCCCCCTCCCCTACCTGTGTTGTAGCGTGGCCGAGCTGTGTACTGTCCGCGGGTACAGGGAGCTTTTGTTTCCTGTATCCGGCGGACTAACAGGAAGTGCACACTCAGTGTTCACTTCCTTTTAGTCCGGCCGGGTACAGGAGACAGATGCTCCCTGTACCGGCGGACTATACCGCGCTCGGCCACGCTACATTGAGGGAGTGACAGGAGGGAGCGCTGAGTGCTTCCCTCCTGTCAGCCCCTCTCCTCTGGCTGCGCTCGGGCGGTGAGCCCTCATGGACGCACCAGCCCGGGCAGAGCTGCAGCCGCCTGAGGCTCTCTGCAGAGCGCTCGGGCAGCTGCAGCAAAAGTGGGGCCGGCGGAGCTGGGGGGGATTTCCCCATTACCTGTCCCCCCCGCATGATTTGCTGGGGGGGATACGTCCCCCCCATCCCCCCCGGTTCCTACGCCCATGATTAAGGATATAACCAGAATAGAGCTTGATAGGAAACCAGAGGTGGTTTTGTTGCACATGCACTGGCCAAATATGTCAAATACAAATAGATGTTTTATAATCCATTGTTTTATTGCATTTAAAATTGTTCTTGCACAGAACTGGAAATGTAATCAAGTAATTCCTTGGGATACTATTAGAGATCAAATTAGTGTCCAGGCGAGGATGGAAAGAGATTTGAGTATATCGTATTTGAATGCCCCAAAAAGGCATGATCTCTGGCAAGGCTGGGTCAATAAAATTAAAACTGCTCCTGATACAGAAAGATCCCTGAGCTCAGACAAATTCCCCCTCCTGCCCGACCCCGCAGATAATAATTGTTGATTTTATGTTAAGTATATTTGTTTAATTTGTATGTAATGCCGTGATTACGCATTAATGCATTAATGAATAGATTTTTACACTGATCAACCACAACATTAAAAGCACTGACAAGGTGAAGTGAATAACATTGATTTTAAATTTGCAATAGCACCTGTCAATAGGTGAGATATATTAGGCAGCAAGTGCACATACAGTTCTTGAATTTCATGTATTGGAAGCAGGAAGAATTGACGAGACAAAAGATCTGAGTGACTGACAAGGGACAAATAGTGATGGCTCGATGACTGGGCAAGAGCATCTCCAAAATGGCAACATCTGGAAGATGGCTGTGTGCATGTGTGCCGTTTAAGTAGGGAAGAAATGGCAGCAGGATACACAATTGAAAGAAGGTAAGCCAGCAGAGTAAGTGTTATGCACTGGCAATGATCTGCTGGGAAACATTGGGTCGTGGCATTCATGTGGATGTTACTTTGAAACAAGCGTGTAATACCTCCAAACGCCGGCGGTTTTGGCGGCACGCCTCAAGGCCACAAACATGGCGCCGGCCTCACCAGGCTCAACAGTGTCGGAGGCAGAATCCCCACCAGAACAAGAGGGCTACCACCTTCAACCCCGGACTGGTACGCACTCTTTGCTTTCTTGCCCCCCAAAAAAAGACTTCCAAAAGCTGGTAGACAAAGTAAGGCCACAAACCGAAATCTCCTCGGTACGCACATCCCTGGAAACTCAAGTCAGCTCCCTAGAGGAGAGAGACTCCCACACGGGAGGCCCTGACCCATCAACATGCGGCACAGATTGCTCCTCAGAACATAAGCGGATAGGTACGCCACGGGTCCCGGGACAGGAGGAATGCTCGTGGTATGGGGAGCATCAGCCTAAGAGACGGGTCCCCTTCCTGCCCCCTCGCTTCCCCCACTGCAGCTCTCCCCATGTCTAATGGTGCCATATCCCCCAAAACACTCCCCCGAGACGTAACATATAGAGCGCAGACACCCCGGCACCCTGCGGGGAGGGGGGGGGGAGAAACTATGGCTGCTAGAGGGGAGCCTATGTACTCATTATTACTAATTGTAAATGTTTTTGTACTCCGTTGCTTTGTATACATATTTATTCCAGCGCTCTTTCCCTCCCTCCTCTTCCAGTCTCTCCTGATGGCTACAGGCCTCCTACACAATCTTACATAATCACAGGTAACTGATGTCAAAATGTCCATTGCAACACCACAGGCACACACTACTACAAACGCTTATTACTGCGTAGCAATGCCAGGGGCACACGCACAGGTACCTAGAAGGACCAGCTACAGGCTTTATATCTCTTAGCAGCAATGCCTGCGTAGGCTCCCCTGCAGGGCCAGACAATGATATCACAGGCTCTCACTACTTTCGCTGCCAAACAGCTCCCTTACCATGGTGAGCTCAGCCACAAATGTGCTACGGGCCCTGTACTGTATTGTACTGATAAATTTGAAAAAAATGGGTCACACAAAACACACACGATGGTCCACAAGATGAGAGATCACACTCGGGGACTGACAGGGGTTAAGCGGGGACAGACAACTATACTGACTATAGCTACTTTTAACCAGACAAGATAGCCCAGACAGGTTTAACCACACTATTAAACCCATGGAATGGCTGTGACGCCATTATTCTTTTATGCCAAAATTATTATTATTTTTTTATTATCTCCTGAATTTTCTTGACCGAAACCCAGGGCATCGGGGACGGTCAGCTATCTTTGACTCCCTAGAGACCTAGAAACCACCCCACGAGCGTACTGCCACAATCCTGAGGCCTCGAGGTTGGAGGGAGAAAACATCAACTGCACCTTCGGGCCCAGAGGCACATTGCCCCTACTTAGACCGCCTTAAGCGGTACTTTACAGCCAGCCGGCTCACCCGCTTTCCTTCCCCTTCCCGACTATTTTTTTTTCCTCTCCTTTTTCTCTTTCTTTCTTTCCTTGCCTTTTCTCTTTCTTTCTTACCTTGCCTCCCCTTTCCTTGCCTCCCCTTTTCTTTCCTTGCCTCCCCTTTTGTCTGGCGCCTCCCTGCCGCTCTCTCCACTCCATTTCAGTACCCCTCCCCCCACCATGACCGCCGAATGCTGCCACATCGCGACCCCCGCCCCCTGGTGGGGAGGGATCCTGGGGAGGGGATGGTGTTCTACACAATCAACGTGAGGGGACTTAACTCTCCACAGAAACGAGCACATGCGCTTCGAGAACTAAAGGCGTGGAAAGTGTCAGTCGCGTTTTTCCAGGAAACCCACTTCCTTTCAACCCAGGCACCAAGGTTCTCTAACAAATATTACCAGACGGGATTTTTTGCAAACAACCCCTGCCTCCAAGTCTAAGGGGGTGGTGATTCTATTCTCGGCAGACGTTCCCTTTCGGAAACAGGCGGAGCAATCAGATTCGCAGGGAAGATACTTCTTCCTGAAGGGCACAATTCACCAAGTGAAGTTTACCTTCTCAAACTTATACCTCCCGAACAAAGGACAGAAATCCTTCCTAAAGGCTACACTTAGAGCCTTGGAATCATTCGGAGAAGGCACAATCGTGCTGGGGGGAGATTTCAGGGTCCCTATGGACCCACAAATGGACACATCCTCCGGGACGACGACACTCCCGGATCATATCATACGGGGCACCAAAGCCCTGCTGCATGAACATCTGCTAATGGACTGCTGGTGCAAGCTACACTATGCTGCTAAGGACTACACCTTCTACTCGACTGCACACAAATCCTATTCTCGACTGGAAAGGACCCAACGGAGTGCGCCAGCTATAGACCGATCTCCCTGTTAAACGCCGACCTGAAACCTTTCACGAAGATACTAGCTCTCCGCATCCAACCGTTCCTACCGGGGCTTATACACCCAGATCAAGGGGGATTTATCAAAGGGAGGGAGGCCCGCGACAACACGGCGAAGGTGATAAACTTGATACACGTGGCCCAGAAGCAATCGTCCCTGGCATTGCTGATATCGACGGATACGGAGAAGGCGTTTTGACAGGGTGGATTGGTCATTCCTCACAATGTCACTTCGACAGGTGGGCTTTGGACCCCACATGTTATCATGGGTACAAGCCCTCTACTGTAAACCAGCAGCTCAAGTATGTGTGAACGGAACTCTCTCCCAACCATTCGACTGGAAAGGACCCAACGGAGTGCACCTGCTATAGACCGCACGCTACACTATGCTGCTAAGGACTACACCTTCTACTCGACTGCACACAAATCCTATTCTCGACTGGAAAGGACCCAACGGAGTGCGCCAGCTGTAGACTGATCTCCCTGTTAAACGCCGACCTGAAACCTTTCACGAAGATACTAGATCTCCGCATCCAACCCTTCCTACCGGGGCTTATACACCCAGATCAAGTGGCATTTATCAAAGGGAGGGAGGCCCGCGACAACACGGTGAAGGTGATAAACTTGATACACGTGGCCAGGAAGCAATCGTTCCCGTCATTGCTGATATCGACGGATACAGAGAAGGCGTTTTAACAGGGTGGATTGGTCATTTCTCACGATGTCGCTTTGACAGGTGGGCTTTGGACCCCGAGTTGTTATCATGGGTACAAGCCCTCTACTGTAAACCAGCAGCTTAAGTATGTGTGAACGGAACTCTCTCCCAACCATTCAACATACAAAACGGGACCCGACAGGGATGCCCCTTATCACTCCCTACTCTTTGTCATCAGCCTGTAACCATTCCTCAATGCAATAAAGGAAAATACCGGAATGAGAAAGTAAAATATCCGCATATGCCGATGATCTTCTGTTTTCGGTGACGAACCTGCACACATCCCTACAGGCAATCATGCAAGAATTTGCAACATATGACATAGACCCTCGGTAGGACATCTGACAATACGAGATGCACACACAGAGGGGGAAATACACACTCGCTCCTGCAGTACACGCAACTAGTCATAGACAGTCCGTACACGATGGCCTACAAGCAATTTCATTACACTGCCCCCAGCTACACAAAAATGGGAGGAATGGTCCGATATAACTCTTATCAATAAGTGAGGTATCAAGTTGGAAGCCAGCAATCACACAGTTAAATCCATAACAGGAAATAGTTCAGTTCCGATGTATGTTAATGTTCATGTTGATCTGCACAAATGTTCGGCGGGTGTAGTTACAAATACTAGTTGTGCCCTCGCAAAAACACACCAACCAAAAACTGATGGGCCCGCAGTAATCTTATGGAGACCATTGTTGGAGAGTGCCCGCTCCAATTTACAATTGTCAAAATGTCTATTATAACCAATACATGCAATCCGCTATAAGATGTATGTTCTTCTCAGAAAACCAATGTATGTAACCATATGTATGTAACAATAAACCGCTTTAATAACTAAAACAAGCATGTCATACTCGCGCCCTGCGGGCCACATGTGGCTCACAATGAATATCTTTGCAGCCCGGCAAGCCGCGAGTTTGACATGCTTACTAAGGCAGGTGTCTACTCTGCTCAAATTTACCCGGTTGGGGAGGAGAGGTCGCTGGCAGCAGCGAGGGAGCTCAATCTTCCTTCTTCTCACTGCTCCCTCGCGAGCACTGTCTATAGTGATGCCAGGTGCAGGAATATGACATCATTCCAGCAACGAGAATCACTAAACTGCGCGCGTGAGGGAGCATTGAGGAGCAGGTAGGAGACCTCCCAAAAGAAGATCCCCACTGGACCCGAGGGAGAGGCCCCACACCAGCTCCCAAAGGTTGGGAACAATAAATAAAATTATGTGAGTGTGTGCAAGAATGTGTAAATGTGTGTGTGTGTGTGTCAGGGAGTGTGTGTGTGTGCCTGTCAGTGTGTGTGTGCCTGCCAGTGAGTGTGTGAGTGTGTGTCTGTCAGTCAGTGAGTGTGTGTGTCTGTTAGTGAAAGAGTGAGTGTGTGTGTGTGGGTGGGTGGGTGTGTGTGTGTGTTTGTCCGAGAGAGAGAGTGTGTGTGTCTGTCAGTGAGCGTGTCTGTTAGTGAGTGTGTGTCTGTCAGTGAGTGTGTGTTGGTCAGTGTTGCGATGGCTGCAGTTGGAGAGTGGAGGAACTGGAGGTGCACAGAGGCACGCAAGGCCACTTCACATTAAGACGTGACGTCAACATGCGCCACCTTTTTAAGCAAGGGCTGAGGTTTAGTAGAGGGGGGTGCTGGGACTTAGGAGAGGGGGGCGAGTGGGATTTAGCATAGGGGGGGCTGGGGTTTAGTAGAGAGGGATGCTGTTTTTTTCTCATATTGGACATTTCAAAACAAACCTATGTTTTGCAGGACACATAAGCTTAAACCTTGTTTATTTGACCCATGCTAGCTTTTGAGTTTGACTTGCTTGCTTTAAACTATACCACCTACCTAGAAATGGTTGCAAATCAGTTGCACTCCTAGTGGAAACATTGTTCCCTGATGGCAGTGGCCTCTTTTTGGAGGATAATGCTCCTTGCCACACTGAACAAAATGTTCAGAAATGTTTTGAGGAATAGGACAAAGAATCCAAGGTGTTGCCTTTGCCTCCAAATTCCCCAGGTCTAAATCCAATGGCTGAAACCACAAATCTGATCCATGGAGGCCCCATTTCGCCACTTGCTGGACTTAAGGGATCTGCTGCTGCTAATATCTTGGTGCCAGATACCACAGGACATGTTCATAGGTCTTGTTAAGTTCATGCCTTGACAACAAGGAACTGTTTGGCAACACGAGGGTAACATAGAGAATATTAGGCAGGTGGTTTTAATGTTGTGGCTGATCAGTGTATATTTATAAACAAACAACTGGAGCCCCTGTCAATGTAGGGTACTAGTCAGTGTGTCAAATATCTGGTAAAAGCCATCAAACAACAAAAAGAGAGCATTCACAGGACCAGCGCAAGGCTGACAAGGCATTTGCCTTGGGCGACACTTTCAGGGGGGCCCCATCAGATGTCTTGTCAGCCCTTCCACGGGAGTGGGGGGGCCCAAGAGCTGGCCAGCTGGCCACCTCAGGCCCTCCAGACACTGGCATATACCTGATGTGGGAGGGGGTGGCAAGGGAAAACGCTCCCCTGAGCTTTTCCTGCTCAGCTCCCTTGCATCACTGAGAGGCACGCAAGGGAGCTGAGCAGGGAGATCAGAGCTTCCTCACCACATAAATTTACTGCACGCCTGTCCATTAAAGGATCCCCACTGAACCCCAGAGAAATGGAGAATCCATTCCAGCACTCCATCAAAGGTATGACGGCTGGGTGGATTAAAAAACAAAACAAAAAAAAAACTGTGTGTGTGTGTTTGTCTGTTTGTGAGTACATTAGTGTGTCTGTTGGTGAGAGTTAGTGTATTAGTGTGTGTGTCTGTTGGTGAGTCTGTTTGTGTGTCTGTTAGGGAGATCATGTGTGTCTGTTGGTGAGTGTGTGTAACATATTCCTCCTCACCTTGAGGTATTTGCGCCCAGCAGCGTGCATCTGTACAAATGAACCCTTGCAACATGTTAACCCCTTAAGACCGCAGCCAAATGTACAAGTTGTGATCCAAAAAAACGTAAACAAAACCTGGCATTTGCGCTATATGTCTGTCCAACCATAATTCACCTCTTTCATATTAAATGCACCCCCCATTATTATATATCATTTTATTCAGGGGAAACGGGGCTTTCGTTTAACATCAAATATTTAGGTATGGAACATAATTTAATATGAAAAAAATATTTAAAAATGGGAGAAAATAAGAATTTTTTAAATTTTTTTTAGTTCTACGTGACATTCTAACTGTGAATGTCATAATACTGTTTGCTTTTACTGCAATACAATACACACATTTGTATTCAGCGATGTCTCGCGTGTAAAACAGTACCCCCTATGTTCAGGTTTTATGGTGTTTTGGGTAGTTACAGGGTCAAATATAGCGTGTTACATATTTCAGTTTTTTTACATTGAAATTCGCCAGATTGGTTACGTTGCCTTTGAGACCATATGGTAGCCCAGAAATAAGAATTACCCCCATGATGGCATACCATTTGCAAAAGTAGACAACCTAAGGTATTGCAAATTGAGTATGTCCAGTCTTTTTTAGTAGCCACTTGGTCACAAACACTGGCCAAAGTTAGTGTTAATATTTGAAAATGCAAAAAACTAATTTGAACGCAAATTTTGGCCAGTGTTTGTGACTAAGTGGCTACTAAAAAAACTGAACATACCCTATTTGCAATACCCTGGGTTGTCTACTATTGCAAATGGTATGCCATCATGGGGATAATTTTCATTCCTGGGCTACCATACGGTCTCAAAGGCAACCTGGCGAATTTTAATGTGAAAAAACTGAAACGCAAACCTTATATTTGACTCTGTAACTTTTGAAAACACCATAAAACCTGTACATGAGGGGTACTGTTATACTCAGGAGACTTCGCTGAACACAAATATTAGTGTTTCAAAACAGTAAAACGTATCACAACAATTATATCGTCAGTGTAAGTGCCATTTGTGTGTGAAAAATGCAAAAAATGTCACTGTCACTGACGATATCGTCGTTGTAATATATTTTACTGTTTTGAAACACTAATATTTGTGTTCAGCGAAGTCTTCCGAGTAAAACAGTACCCCCCATGTACAGGTTTCATGGTGTCTTGGAAAGTTACAGAGTTAAATATAGTGCTAGACAATGTAATTCCCTGAACTTTTGGCCTGGGTTGGCAGGCAGGTCCTGCAAATTGTAATTAATAAAATGACCTAATTATGTAAAATTATTACATAAATATATGCGTAGAATTATTATATATATATGTGTGTATATATATGTGTGTATATATATGTATATAATTTTTTTTAATTATTTTTATTTATATATAGGTATATACATAGTGATATATACGTATATACTTATGTATATAGATATATATATTATTTCGTTCTACATGTATTTTGATATCAATATATATATATTAATTTTAAAATACAGTTAGAACGAAATTACGCATGTTTATATATTTTTTATCTATTTTTTTTTTATTATTTTTTTATTATTTTTTTATTTATTTTTTTAACGTATTTATATATTTATTTATTTTTTATTATATATAAATATATATATAATGAAAATTATATATATATATTTAATCAATATCATTGTACGTGTATTTTGATATTAATATATATATATAATTATGTATATATTAATATTAAAATACACGTAGACAGTGTATGCATATTTATGTGTATGTGTGTATATGTGTGTATATATATACTTAGATCATATATATAATAAATATATATATGATCTAAGTATATATAATTTATTTTTACACTGTTTTAACATTTTTAATTTTTTTTTCAGACAGCAGGGGGAGTACCTGTCATTACAGGCACTCCCCCTGCTGGCAATGCCTTGGACGGCTATGCCGTCCATGTGATCGCGGGGTCCTCGCAAGGACCTCGCGATCACATGGCCCTGGGCGGCTGAAGAGGACGCAGGGGGACTCCCTGGGCTCCCAGGTAAGTCCCCCATACCGCGATCGCCGGCGTGGGATCGCCGGCGACCGGGTAAGTACATAAGATCGCAGGACGTACTATGACGTCCTGCGGCTTTTAGAGCCACCAAAATAAGGACGTCATAGTACGTCCTGCGGTCTTAAGGGGTTAATGGACATCGGCCGCTGCGGATACATGCCAAATTATAGCACCACGTCTACACACGTTAATGACGACGTCGGCGCGTATGAAGTTACGCAGGAAGACGCGCGCGCACGTTTTGGGGTCAAAGGTCAATCTCGGCCAATCAGAAATGTAAAGCACTTATTTACACCCTGTTCCAAATTATTATACAAATTCTATTTAAGTGTCACAAAGATTACATATTTTGTTTTTCAGTTTAACTCATGGATGGCATTGTGTTTCAGGGCTCTTTTGATCACTGAAAACAATCTCTGACACCTGTGATAATTAGATTGCCAGGTGAGCCCAATTTAAGGAAAAACTACTAAAGGAGGGTGTTCCACATTATTAAGCAGAGCACCATTTTCATGCAATATGGGGAAGAAAAAGGATCTCTCTGCTGCTGAAAAGAGTGAAATAGTTCAATGCCTTGGACGAGGTATGAAAACATTAGATATTTCATCGCACTATTAAGAGATTTGTGGCTGATTCAGAGCACAGACGGGTTTGTGCAGATAAAGGCACATTGTGGAAGATTACTGCCATATCCATGCATCGGATCAAGAGAGCAGCTGCTAAAATACCATTACATAGCAGCAAACAGATATTTGAAGCTGCTGGTGCCTCTGGAGTCCCACGGACATCAAGGTGTAGAGTCCTCCAGAGTCTTGCAACTGTGCATAAACCTTCTATTTGCCCACCACTAACCAATGCTTACAAGCAGAAATGGCTGCATTGGGCAGAAAAATACATGAAGACTAGTTTTCAAACAGTCCTGTTCACTGATGAATGCCGTGCAACCCTGGATGGTCCAGATGGATGGAGTAGTGGATGATTGGTGGACGGCCACCCTGTTCCAACAAGGCTGCGACGTCAGCAAGGCTGTGGTGGAGTCATGTTTTGGGCCGGAATCATGGGAAGAGAGCTAGTCGGCACCTTTAGGGTCCCAGAAGGTGTAAAGATGACCTCTGCAAAGTATGTGGAGTTTCTGACTGACCACTTTCTTCCCTGGTACAGAAGGAAGAACTATGCTTTCCGTGTTCCAAATTATTATACAAATTCTATTTAAGTGTCACAAAGATTACATATTTTGTTTTTCAGTTTAACTCATGGATGGCATTGTGTTTCAGGGCTCTTTTGATCACTGAAAACAATCTCTGACACCTGTGATAATTAGATTGCCAGGTGAGCCCAATTTAAGGAAAAACTACTAAAGGAGGGTGTTCCACATTATTAAGCAGAGCACCATTTTCATGCAATATGGGGAAGAAAAAGGATCTCTCTGCTGCTGAAAAGAGTGAAATAGTTCAATGCCTTGGACGAGGTATGAAAACATTAGATATTTCATCGCACTATTAAGAGATTTGTGGCTGATTCAGAGCACAGACGGGTTTGTGCAGATAAAGGCACATTGTGGAAGATTACTGCCATATCCATGCATCGGATCAAGAGAGCAGCTGCTAAAATACCATTACATAGCAGCAAACAGATATTTGAAGCTGCTGGTGCCTCTGGAGTCCCACGGACATCAAGGTGTAGAGTCCTCCAGAGTCTTGCAACTGTGCATAAACCTTCTATTTGCCCACCACTAACCAATGCTTACAAGCAGAAATGGCTGCATTGGGCAGAAAAATACATGAAGACTAGTTTTCAAACAGTCCTGTTCACTGATGAATGCCGTGCAACCCTGGATGGTCCAGATGGATGGAGTAGTGGATGATTGGTGGACGGCCACCCTGTTCCAACAAGGCTGCGACGTCAGCAAGGCTGTGGTGGAGTCATGTTTTGGGCCGGAATCATGGGAAGAGAGCTAGTCGGCACCTTTAGGGTCCCAGAAGGTGTAAAGATGACCTCTGCAAAGTATGTGGAGTTTCTGACTGACCACTTTCTTCCCTGGTACAGAAGGAAGAACTATGCTTTCCGTATTAAAATCATCTTCATGCATGACAATGCATCATCTCATGCTGCAAAGAATACCTCTGCATCAATGGCTGCTATGGGGATAAAAGGAGAGAAAGTCATGGTGTGGCCTCCATCCTCCCCATGACCTCAATCCTATTGAGAACATTTGGAACATCCTCAAGCAAAAGATCTATGAGGGTGGGAGGCAGTTTACATCCAAACAGCAGCTCTGGGAGGCTATTCTGACATCTTGCAAACAAATTCAAGCAGAAACTGTCCAAAAACTCACAAGTTCAATGGATGCAAGACTTGTGAAGCTGCTATCAAATAAGGGGTCCTATGTTAAAATGTAACGTGACCTGTTAAAATGTTTAAAATGTTGTTATAAGTTTGATTGAAATAGCTTTTGATTCCAGTAAATTTGCTGCAAACACAACAAATGACAATTTTCAGTTCTTTACAACCTATAAAGTGTTTTGAAACTTATTGTGTGTAATAATTTGGAACAGTGCATTGTAAGTTTATGTTTAAAAAAAAATACTGTTATCATTAGGAGGTTTGTTCAATAAAATTTGAAATGTACTCTTAATAGTTGAGAATTATGCTGATTGTTATTTACATAAATGATTTAGGTAAATGAGAAAAAATATCATTTGCATAATAATTTGGAACAGGGTGTAAGCTCAAAATGACTTGTCATGGTTTCCCTAGTGGTTGTCCGAGAGTGTGTTCCTGAGCGTTTATTTCTGGTATTGGACTTTGGCTTTGTTCTGACTTTGCTGTATTCTGGTATCCCTGACTTCTGGCTTTCCCTTATTGTTGTGTCTCATTCTGTACCCCTCGACCTCGGCAAGTATCCTGACTATTCTTTGGTGTGTTAAGTCCGGCCATTCTAAAGCCCGGTAATATGTTACCTTTGAGTCCTGGGTGAGACACAATTCTACGTGCTGGATCAATTAGTAATCCTGACATTACGACTTGGCCATAGATCCTGTAGAATTGTGTCAGCACATAGCAGCTTGCAAAAGAAAGCTAGAGGAGAATGATCACCGTATGGACCAATTTGCCCAGGCTTTCAGTTTGCTACTTACTTGCACAGCGCATCTGCAACCTATGACTTCTCCAACTATGACACCTCCGCCTCGTGTACCTCCAACTATAGTTCTTAAGGCACCTACTATCTCCCTATCTCCTCCCCCGCATTTTGATGGAAATATTCAAGAATGCCAGGGATTCCTGAATCAAATTGAATATCATTTTGAGGCTTCACCGGTATGGTTTCACTCAGATAGAGCTAAGATTGGTTACCTAATGAATCAACTTAAAGGTAAAGCCTTAGCTTGGGCCAATCTATTATGGGAGAGTAATAGGAGTATCTCACACACAACTACCAGGAATTCCTTGAGGAATTCAAATTAACATTTGAACCATTAGGCAGGGAGGATGACGCTTCCACTCAGGGCCGGACTGGCCCACCGGGATACCGGGAAATTTCCCGGTGGGCCGTCGGCACCTGGAGCCAGGCAGCCACCTGGGCCTGCTCCCCAGCGTGCAGCTTAATGAGACCGGGGCCGGAATATGACGTCATATTCCGGCCCCGGTCTCATTCAGCAGAGCGCGAGGGCGGGAGAGCAGAGACAGCGCAGTTCCCCCAGCGGCCGCCAGCAGACCTCCAATGTATCTCTATGGGGAACGTTCAGCACCTACAGAGTGTGGAGGCCCATATTCCGGCCCCGGTCTCATTCAGCAGCGCGCGAGGGTGGGAGAGCAGAGACAGCGCAGTTCCCCCAGCGGCCGCCAGCAGACCTCCCCCAGCGGCCGCCAGCACCGGTGCTCCAGCACAGACAGCCGTCTGCACTGCACGACCCCCTGGCAGGTAGGAGTAATGCGTGTCAGTGTGTGTTTGTCTGTCTGTTATGGTGTGTCTGTCTGTCTGTGTCATGGTGTCTGTCTGTCTGTCTGTGTCATGGTGTCTGTCTGTCTGGTGTGTGTGTCTGTCTGTCTGTGTCTGCCTCTATGGCTGAGATTATCAAGCTTGATGATCTCAGCCAATCCAATGCTTTGCCATTGGATTGGCTGTAAAACGTTACACCAATCAGCATCTCCTCATAGAGATGCATTAAATCAATGTATCTCTATGGGGAACGTTCAGCACCTACAGAGTGTGGAGGCCCATATTCCGGCCCCGGTCTCATTCAGCAGCGCGGGAGAGCAGAGACAGCGCAGTTCCCCCAGCGGCTGCCAGCAGACCTCCCCCAGCGGCCGCCAGCAGACATCCCCCAGGGGCCGCCACCACCGGTGCTCCAGCACAGACAGCCGTCTGCACGGCATGACCCCCTGGCAGGTAGGAGTAATGTGTGTCAGTGTGAGTTTGTCTGTCTGTTATGGTGTGTCTGTCTGTCTGTTATGGTGTGTCTGTCTGTCTGTGTCATGGTGTCTGTCTGTGTCATGGTGTCTGTCTGTGTCATGGTGTGTGTGTCTGTCTGTCTGGTGTGTGTGTCTGTCTGTCTGTGTCATGGTGTCTGTCTGTCTGGTGTGTGTGTCTGTCTGTCATGGTGTCTGTCTGTCTGTGTCATGGTGTGTGTGTCTGTCTGTGTCATGGTGTGTATGTGTGTGTCTGTCTGTCTGGTGTGCGTGTCTGTCTGTGTCATGGTGTCTGTCTGTCTGTGTCATGGTGTGTGTGTCTGTCTGGTGTGTGTGTCTGTCTGTGCCATGGTGTCTGTCTGTATGGTGTGTGTGTGTCTGTCTGTGCCATGGTGTGTGTGTCTGTCTGTGTCATGGTGTGTCTGTCCATCATGGTGTGTGCGTCTGTCCGTCATGGGGTGTGGGTCTGTCTGTGTCATGGTGTGTGTGTGTGTGGGTCTGTCTATGTCATGGTCTGTCATGGTGTGTGTGTCTGTCTGTGCCATGGTGTCTGTCTGTATGGTGTGTGTGTCTGTCTGTCTGTGCCATGGTGTGTGTGTCTGTCTGTGTCATGCTGTGTCTGTCCGTCATGGTGTGTGTGTCTGTCTGTCATGGGGTGTGTGTCTGTCTGTGTCATGGTGTGTGTGTCATGGTTTATGTGTCTGTCTGTCTGTGTCATGGTGTGTGTGTCTGGCTGTCTGTGCCATGGTGTCTGTCTGTATGGTGTGTCTGTGTGTGTGTCTGTCTGTCATAGTGTGTGTGTGTCTGTGTGTCATGGTGTGTGTGTCTGTCTGTCCGCCATGGTGTGTGTGTGTGTCTGTCATGGTGTGTCTGTCCGTCATGGTGTGTGTGTCTGTCTGTGTCATGGTCTGTCTGTGTCATGGTCTGTCATGGTGTGTGTGTGTCTGTCATGGGGTGTGTATCTGTCATGGTATATGTGTTTCTGTGTCTGTCATGGTGTATATGTGTGTTTAAAAATAGTGTTTTTGCTCACCTTTTATTTCCCCACGCAGCGTGCTGGTCTCCCCTCGACTGGCCATGCCTCTATGGCTGAGATAACCAAGCTTGATGATCTCAGCCAATCCAATGCTTTGCCATTGTATTGGCTGCAAAACATTACAACAATCAGCATCTCCTTATAGAGATGCATTAAATCAATGTATCTCTATGGGGAACATTCAGCACCTACAGAGTGTGGAGGTCCTGAATGTAGGTGCACTGACACAGGAAGCACCTCTAGTGACCGTATGAGTGACTGCCACTAGCGGTGTCACTTTGAAGCAATGTAAACACTGCCTTTTCTCTGAAAAGTCAGTGTTCACGTTGAAAAGCCTGTAGGGACATGCTATAGACACCAGTACCACTACATTAAGCTGTGTGTGTGCGTCTGCTAGTGAGTGAGCTTGCTTGCATGTGTGTGCCTGCTAGTGAGTGAGCGTGTGTTTTTATGTCAATGAGCTCATGTATATCAGTGAGATTGTTTGTCTATGAGGCTGTGTATCAGTGAGCTTGTGTGTCATTGAGATGTCAGTGAGATTGTCTGTGTCTGCATGTGAGTATGCTTACTGTATAATTAAAAGTTTTACTCTCAAAGGACCAATATTTTATATTAGAAAAAGCAATATATATATATATATATATATATATATATAAAAATACCAAAAAATCCTGCACTCCACCCAAAACAAAATGGTATAATGCCCGGTGCTAAATCCAAACATTTTTTTTTCCAGGGCTGCTTTGTATCCCCAGTCCGGCCCTGCTTCCACTGCCCCAATGCATATAAAACAGGGGTTGATCTCTGCTTTTAATATAGGATTGTCCGAGGCAATTCTGGACGAGATTTCTGCCAAAGATTTACCTAAATAATCAAATGAATTTATAACATTTGTCATGCCAATTGATAATACATTAAGAACTAGAGAAACTACAAGAAACAGAACTAGCACCTCATTTTTCCAGACCCATTGTTCCTGATCCTCCTGCTCAGTCTGAACCTGAACCCATGCAGTTAGGGGTCACTAGACTGTCAGAGGCAGAAAGACAATATAGGAGAAAGGAGGGCCTATGTATGAGGAGTGTTTGACGTATGAGGAGTGTTTGTCCCATACGTCGGGAAAACTTCCACACCTAAGAACCTTAAGGGGACAGGTCTTAGGTGTAATGGATACGTCCTCTGGGAATAGCAAAAATAGATTCCTCCTCGATATTATGATTAAATGTAACAAGAAGAACTTTTCATGCCCTGATGAACTCAGGTGTGACAGGAAACTTCATTGATGTACATTTTGTAAAAATAAATAGTATACCTATCAAGGAGAGACTATCACCCTTGGCTGTTGATGCTATTGATGAGAGACCACTCTCTCAACTTTTAATTACCCACAAAATCTTGCCCATTAACATTTCCATTGGTGCCTTACACAAGAAAGATATGATTTTTCAAGTGATTGCTTCTCCTTCTTGCCCCATCATATAAGGCTTTCCTTGGCTTACTAAACACAATCCTCATATTGACTAGGCTAATGGGGAAATACTGGATGGGGAAAGGGTTGTACTGAGAGGTGTATGTTACACATATGTTACACATTACCAAGAGAGTGGGCATCATTACTTTACCCACTACTATGCATCAAACCTCTGAAGTTCCCAAGCAATAATGGGGAGTTAAGGAGGTATTTAACAAGATTTAGACCAATATTCTACCTCCTTACAGAGAATATGACTGTTCCATAAACCTATGCTACCCAGCACTATGCCACCCAAGGGAGCAGTATATGCGTTATCTTCACAGGAGAGTAGAATAAAGGAGGAGTATATCAAAGACCCCCTTAATAAGGGCCATATACGTAAATCATCCTCGCATGCATTGACTATAGAGCATTGAACAAAATCACCATTAAAAATGCCTATCCCATTCCCCTCATTTCCGAATTGTTTGACAGACTCCAGGGTGCTAAAGTCTTTACTAAACTTGACCTAAGGAGTGCATACAATTTCGTAAGTATTAAGGAAAACCATGAGTGGAAAACGGCATTTAATACCAGAAATGGGCACTATGAGTATCTTGTGATGCCCTTCGGGTTGTGTAATGCTCCGACTGTGTTCCAAGATTTTATTAATTATGTATTCAGGGATTATATCTATTCATTTGTCTTAGTCTATCTAGATGATATCCTTATTTATTCTCCTGACCTTCAGACTCACCACGAACATGTCAAACAAGTGTTGCAAATCTTACTGAAAAATCAACTTTATTGTAAACTGGAAAAATGTATCTTTGACCAAACAGAAGTACAGTTTTTAGGGTATAACATTTCTGCCTCTGGATTTCAGATGGACCATCAGAAACTTGAAGCTGTTCTACATTGACCACTACCCAATTGGCTAAAAGCCATTCAAAGGTTTATTGGGTTTGCAAATTGTTATAGGAGATGTATTAAAGGGTTCTCTTCTGTGATAGCCACCATCACCATTATGAAATGCAACGGGGCTACCAGTACGATATGGTCTAATGAGGCTAGAGAGGCTTTTGAACTTCTCAAACAAATATTTGCCTCAGTTGACATCCCGACACAAGCAAACCCTTCATACTGGAGATTGATGCATCGGAAACAGGGGTAGGGGCTGTTCTATCCCAGAGAGAGAGTCAGGATACCCCTTTACATCCATGTGGTTACTTCTCTAGAAAGTTGTCTCCTGCTGAACACAATTATGACATTGGCAATAGAGAATTGTTGGCGATTATACTTGCGCTTAAAGAGTGGCAACATCTTTTAGAGGGTTCCAAGGACCCCCTTTTGATCATTACTGACCATAAGAATTTGGCCTATATAGGGGATGCTAAACGACTATCTTCTAGACAGGCTAGATGGTCTCTGTTCCTTTTTCGCTTTAACTTTCTAATTACTTACAGACGTGGTCCCAAAAACGTAAAGGCGGATGCCTTATCCAGACAGTTGATACTAACTCGGTACAGGGACAAGAGACATCCCCTATTATTCCACCCGAGTGTATCATCACTTCCACTGTCCTATCCTTATCTTCTCCTCTGCTTGACGTTATCATGGAGGCTCAGTCACAGGCACCTTTGCAATAAATCATTGGATAAATTATTTGTTCCATTGGGGGAAAGGGAAAATGTCATGAAGGTGTTCCACAACAATGTGACTGCTGGACACCCGGGCATTAATAAATCAATACAAGCAAGTAAATTAGGTGGACAGCGCTAAGAATTATTATAATAAAATCATACATACTCTGCTGCTACCTGTGTATGTATGATTTTATTATGATAATTCTTAGCGCTGTCCACCTAATTTACTTGCTTGTTTTGTTGTATTGTTCACAAGGTAAAATGAACTCCTTGTTAGTGAATAGCTGCTTTATTGGATAGGGAGCACTTATCACTTGTCTCACTATCTATTAATAAATCAATATCCATGATCATGAGAAGAAGAGGTTATGGAATATGTGCAGGCCGGTTCTGTGTGGGCATAAACTTCTGTGTGGATTATTCATCCTCTTCCCGTACCCAGTGTTCTGTGATCCCATTTGTCCATGGATCTCATTATGGAACTTCCTAGTTCTAATGGCTATACCACCATCCTTATGGTGGTTGACCTATTTTCCAAGATGGCTCATTTTTTCCACTCAAAAAATTGCTTTCCCCTCGAGACTTAGTTCTTATTTTCATACATGAAATTGTCCGATTACATGGCATCCCTCATAATATTGTCTCTGACTGAGGTTCTCAGTTTGTGTCTCAGTTTTGGAGGGCTTTCAATAAACAGTTGGGCATTGAATTGTCCTTTTCTTCCTCTACCATCCCCAGACCAATGACACGGCTGAGAGGGCTAACCAGTCTCTGGAATTATATTTGCGATATTTTGTTAATAGCACTCAAGATAATTGGTCCGAATTACTTCCCTGGGCTGAGTTTGCTAGAAACAATACTAATCATGACTCTTCTGGTCATAGTCCTTTTAAATTATAACCACCGTCATCCTACTGTACTACCTGCTGTTTTCTCTGACACGGCTATACCTGCTTTGGATGATCACCTTGCTTCTATCCGTGAGACATGGACCAAGGTTCACTCTGCTCTGGAAACTGTGGCTGATCACTTTAAATATTATGCTGATAAACGGCGGGGTGCCAACCCTGTTTACCAAGTGGGTGAGAGAGTATGGTTATCATAGCGCAACGTTATGCATGAAGTTTGCCCCCAGGTAAAACTTTCGTTTCGAATGTCAATTCGGATTAATTTCGGGCAATTCGGACATTCGGATATTTCCCAATGTCCGAATAGATGAATTGCCGAATTTCTGAAGTGCTGAATTTCCAAATGCCAAACCGAACTTCCGAAGTCCTGAAGCACCGAATGTCCGAATAGCCAAAGTGCCGAATTTTGCATTCGCCAAATAGCCGAATTGCCGAAGTAAAATATATATTCTTTTTTTATACTCTTTGGAATTTTCCCACGCTGTGTAATATGACTCATAACCCTCTGATTGGTTGCTTTCAATCAACCAGAGTGTTGTTCTGAGTGAATTTACACAGCGTGGGAAAATTCCAAAGAAGTTTCCCATGCTGTGTAAAATGACACAGAGCACTCTGGTTGGCCTGATTTCATTACATTACCTGTAAGTCTCTTCATTTACCTGTCAGAGCACTCTGATTGGTTGGCTTAAACCAACCAGAGTGCTCTGAGTGTAATTGCAGGGCGGGGCAAGGCTCTATAAGCCTTCCACCACCCTTTGGAGCTCAGCCTGCGCTGTGCCCTTCATGGGTGAAGATGGATTACTTTTTCAGCGTTTGGGGATTTTTTTTGTCTGATTTTGTTTTTTGCTCCCAGGTTTTTTAATTTTTTTTTATTAAAGTGCAATGGGTATCTAGCCTTTTTTGGGGCTGAGAAAAGACGATTTTAGAAAAAAGAAGACATCAAATGGTAAGTTTTATTTCTTTTTTTACAGGTACTTAGTTATTGTTCCCCCATCACTATTTTTAGGGTGAGGGGGACAGGTAGGGGTTTATTAAATATTTTTGGGTGTGGGGTGACTAGGGGTTTAGGCGCCCTTAGTCACCTGGGGGGTAACATTTTTATTTGGGGCCCCACCCACTGCTCAGGGGTGGAGGACAATTGGTCCCCCCCCTTTTCTAATTTAATATATTTTGCCCGTGCACATCTCTACCCCCAGGTTCCTTGGTCCGTTCCGTATCATTAGGAGAATTAATCCTGTTTCTTATTCTCTGGCACTTCCTGTCTCTTTGCGTATTCCCAACACCTTTCATGTCTCCTTGCTCAAACCACTTGTTTGCAATAGATATACTGTCCCAAGTGTTCCCCCTCCTCCATTGGTTGTTTCTGGATAGGAGGAGTATGAGGTCGCCTCCATAACTGATTATGTGGCACCTTACAGTATTTGGTTGATTGGATGGGTTATGGGCCTGCTGAAGGTTCTTGGGATCCATCCTCTGACATCTATGCTGGCCGCAAAATTCATTCTTTTCGTGCCAAATGTCCTCTTAAGCCTGGTCCTGCCCGCCCAGTGGGCGGTCTTCAGATGGGGGGTAATGTAACATATTCCTCCTCACCTTGCGGTATTTGCGCCCAGCGGCCGTGCATCTGTACAAATGACTCTTGCAACATATTAATGGACACCAGCCGCTGCAGATCCACGGCAAATTAATGACGACGTTGGCGTGCACGTGATGTCACCCGGGAGATGGGCGCACGTTTTGGGGTCAATGGCTGTTCTCAGCCAATCAGAAATGTAAAGCACTTATTTAAGCTCAAAATTACTTTTCCTCATTGCCCTGTCGTGGTTTCCCTAGTAGATGTCCGAGAGTATTTTCCTGAGCGTTTATTTCTGGTATTTGACTTTGGCTTAATTTTGACTTCCCTGCATTCTGGTTTCCCTGACTTCTGGCTTTCCCCTATCGTTGTTTCTCATTCTGTACCCCCCGACCTCGGCAAGTATCCTGACTATTCTTTGGTGTGTTAAATCCGGCCATTCTAAGGCCCGGTAATACGTTACCTTTTAGTCTTAGGTGTGACACAATTCTACATGCTGGATTATTAGTAATCCTGACAGTGTGTTAGTATGTCTGTGTCTGTTAGTGAGAGTGTGTGTTTCTATTAGTGAGTGTGTTAGTATGTGTGTGTGTCTGTGTCTGCTAGTGAGAGTGTGTGTCTGTAAGTGAGAGTGTACATGTGTCAGTGAGAGTGTGCGCGTGTGTGTTTGTCAGTGAATGTGTATACCTGTCAGTGTGTATATGCGTGTCTGTTTGTGAGAGTGTGTATCTGTCTGACACTGAGTCTATATGTGTCTGTCAGTGAGTGTGTATGTGTGTTTGTCAGTGTGTCTAAAATGAAGACACCTAACGTATAAATAGGTGTACTTTTAAATGTTAAGGCACAGAGGAGAGACTTGGAGACAGACGCTGCTCCATCTTAAAATGACAGAGAGGCTGACATGATGACATGTTCAGGAGGGTATGTTAATCTATTAATGATATTTGCAAGCATTTAGTTTAATCTTATAAAATCTGCAATAAATTATTGTAATGGATTTTATATGTCTATATTTATATTTTTATATGAATTGAATTGCTTTCAAGACCATCCTTATTTTATATTGTGTTCTCAATTATTTATATATTTTAAATAGAGGATCTCTTACTAACTTTATAAAATTATGGCTAAGATATCTGTATGGTTAGCCCTGCTAAGTTCTATGCTTTAAGACGTTACAGTGGTAAATAAGGGAACCAGCCGCAGTTACAGTTTTTAACAGGAAGTGAAAATTAGAAGGGTGGAGAGGAGGGTGTCTGAGTTTTGTCATGCCTAAGGCAGTACAAAACCAGGATACACCACTGCATGGGACTCAGTACAACCCACCCCCCACCCCCCCACCCCCCCCCCAAAAAAAAAAAAAAAACTGTCATCATTTTAACAGCATATTGCAAAATTGCATATGGACGATCAGTGTTTCAGTCCTTAACTTGGCCTTAACTTGAGAAAAGTTCAAAGACAGCTATTTTTTTTTTTTAGTAAGTTCCATGAGTGTTCTACTTTTGGTATTTTAAATAAAACCTTATGAGCACTGCACTGCTTCACCACTACTGAAGCAGGACACAACGGAACTCATAGCTCTCCACCTTATAGGACATTATGGAAAAGGTCTGTCACCCATAGAGCTAGATGACATCTACAGACACTTCAACAGTGGCATGCAACTACACTGTTGTTCCTAACAAATCTTTGGCTTGGGTGCCAGAAGAAAGTACTATGAATGCCCATTGTGGCATACCATAGGTTTGCCATAGCTTCTCTAACCCATTATACATTTGTTAACATTTTAATACTGAAGCATAGTGAGACATATATTGTATTTGTATAGTTTAGCTTTATAGTTCTGGAAATAACTTGAATTTATTTTACTATCTGTCAATAAGGATGTTGGTTTAACATAAAAAAAATGTAATTCTTAACACTATCGAGACCCCATCAGGACCAGTGCTAGGCTCCTTTTTACAGTGATAGTCTTGTTGTTGGTAGTTAAAGTAGTTAATATGTGCAACTAATAATAGTAAATGCCTTTAGAGTATACTAACACTATATTACACCCATTTGATATTAACACTTTAGTATTTTAGGGGAGGGGGAATTAAAACCTTTATTAAGAACATCTTCACTCTCATATAGCATAGCTAAAGTGATTTAACTTAGAGCCATGTAAAATTTCTTATTTTTGATCTTGACTCTAAATATTATTGGGGAAAAAATTACTGCTTTGTAGAGATGTCGCGAACATAAAATTTTCCGTTCGCGAACGGCGAATGCGAATTTCCGCAAATGTTCCCGAACGGGCGAACCAGGCGAACCGCCATAGACTTCAATAGGCAGGCAAATTTTAAAACCCACAGGGACTCTTTCTGGCCACAATAGTGATGGAAAAGTTGTTTCAAGGGGACTAACACCTGGACTGTGGCATGCCGGAGGGGGATCCATGGCAAAACTCCCATGAAAAATTACATAGTTGATGCAGAGTCTGGTTTTAATCCATAAAGGGCATAAATCACCTAACATTCCTAAATTGTTTGGAATAACATGCTTTAAAACATCAGGTATGATGTTGTATCGATTAGGTAGTGTAAGGGTTACGCCTGCTTCACAGTGACAGACCAAACTCCCCATTTAACGCACCGCAAACAACCGCAAACAGTCCATTTGCACAACCGCAAACTCCCCATTTGCACAAGGTTGGATACCAAGCTAGCTATGTCCCGTTCCTTGTCCTCACTGATGTCATTGAAGGTCTCTTCCTCCACCCAGCCACGTACAACACCATGCCTGCTGTGTTTGGTCTTCCACTTCCTCAAAGCCACCTTCCTCCTCTGACTCCTCTTCTTCAGACTCCTCTCTCTGCGTTGCCTCTCTCTGCGTTATTATAAGGTGTGTTAAGTAGTACTATTCTTATCAGTTTTATCCCTGTTACGTCCCCTATCAGGGGACGTGTATATGGCATCGATTTTAAGCACCGGGAGATGGAAAAAGATGCTTCGTTGGTCCTCCTACTTCAAATTTGGGGCACTGCCACCAGATAGGAGTGGTGTGTTAAGTAGTACTATTCTTATCAGTTTAATCCCTGTTACGTCCCCCTCATCAGGCCTTTTTTAGTCGAATGTATCGCCCATGGTCAGTCCCTTCGGGATCCATCCCTCATTCATCTTAATAAAGGTGAGGTAATCTAGACTTTTTTGACCTAGGCGACTTCTCTTCTCAGTGACAACACCTCCTGTTGCACTGAAGGTCCTTTCTGACAGGACACTTGAAGCGGGGCAGGCCAGAAGTTCTATCGCAAATTGGGATAGCTCAGGCCACAGGTCAAGCCTGCACACCCAGTAGTGAAGGGGTTCATCGATATCTGCAGTTAAGGCGAGGTAGTCTGCTACCTGTCGGTCGAGTCGTTCTCTGAGGGTGGACCCCGAAGGGCTGTGGCGATGCGTAGGACTTAAAAAGCTCTTCATGTCCTCCATCAACAACACGTCTGTAAAGCGTCCTGTCCTTGCCGGCGTGGTCGTGGGAGGAGGAGGATTACTTTAGATTCCCCTTTTAGATTCCCGTTGTGCTGTGACATGACCCTTATACGCTGTGTAAAGCATACTTTTTAATTTATTTTGGAACTGCTGCATCCTTTCCAACTTGCGGTAATTCGGTAACATTTCAGGCACTTTCTGCTTATACCGGGGGTCTAGTAGCGTGGACACCCAGTACAGGTCGGTCTCCTTCAGCCTTTTTATACGAGGGTCCCTCAACAGGCACGACAGCATGAAAGACCCCATTTGCACAAGGTTGGATGCCGAGCTACTCATGTCCCGTTCCTCGTCCTCAGTGATCTTACTGAAGTTATGTTCTTCCCCCCAGCCATGTACAACACCACGGGTACCAGATAGGTGACAACGAGCACCCTGGGATGCTTGTTGTGGTTGGTCTTCCTCCTCCTCCTCAAAGCCACATTCCTCCTCTGACTCCTCTTCCTCACAATCCTCGTCCAGCGTTGCCGCAGGTCCAGCAAGCGATGCTGATAAGGCTGTTTCTGGTGGTGATGGTGACCACAACTCTTCCTCTTCCTCTTCCTCTTCATGCTCATCTATGGCCTGATCCAGCACTCTTCGCAGGGCACGCTCCAGGAAGAAAACAAATGGTATGATGTCACTGATGGTGCCTTCGGTGCGACTGACTAGGTTTGTCAACTTCTCAAAAGGATGCATAAGCCTACAGGCATTGCGCATGAGGCTGTCCTAGCACCCCGGTCATACAACTAGTCGTTAACGGCTTTTTCTTGTTGGAGCAGGCGGTCGAACATTAGGAGTGGTGAATTCCAATGTGTCGGGCTGTCGCAAATCAAGCGCCTCACTGGCATGTTGTTTCGCCGCTGGATATCTGAAAAGTGCGCCATGGCCGTGTAGGAACACCTGAAATGGCCACACACCTTCCTGGCCTGCTTCAGGATGTCCTGTAAGCCTGGGTACTTATGCACAAAGTGTTGTACGATCAGATTACACACATGTGCCATGCACGGCACATGTGTCAACTTGCCCAAATTCAATGCCGCCAACAAATTTCTTCCGTTGTCACAAACCACTTTGCCGATCTCCAGTTGGTGCGGAGTCAGCCACTGATCCACCTGTGCGTTCAGGGCGGACAGGAGTGCTGGTCTGGTGTGACTCTCTGCTTTCAGGCAAGTCAACCCCAAGATGGCGTGACACTGCCGTATCCGGGATGTGGAATAGTACCTGGGGAGCTGGGGGGGGGGGTGCTGTTGATGTGGAGCAAGACGCAGCAGCAGAAGAGGAGGTTATGGAAGAGGATGGAGTAGGAGGAGTAGAGGAGGTGGCAGCAGGCCTGCCTGCAAGTCGTGGCGGTGTCACCAACTCCTCTGCAGAGCCACGCATTCCATGCTTGGCAGCCGTCAGCAGGTTTACCCAATGCGCAGTGTAAGTGATATACCTGACGTGACCATGCTTTGCAGACCAGGTATCAGTGGTCAGATGGACCCTTGCCCCAACACTGTGTGCCAGACATGCCATTACTTCCTTTTGCAGAATCGAGTACAGGTTGGGGATTGCCTTTTGTGCAAAGAAATTTCGGCCTGGTACCTTCCACTGCGGTGTCCCAATAGCTACAAATTTTTGGAACGCCTCAGACTCCACCAGCTTGTATGGTAAAAGCTGGCTGGCTAAGTGTTCAGACAAGCCAGCTGTCAGATGCCGGGCAAGGGGGTGACTTTGTGACATTGGCTTCTTACGCTCAAACATGTCCTTGACAGACACCTGACTGTGGGCAGATGAGCAGGAACTGCTCAAGGCGAGAGACGGAGTGGCGGATGGTTGAGAGGGGGCAAGGAGGACAGGAGTGGTTGACGTGGCTGAAGATACTGGACCAGGAGGAGGATGGCAGCTTTGAGTTTGTGTGCTGCTTGTACTCATGTGTTGATCCCATAGGTGTTTGTGATGTGCGATCATGTGCCTTCGCAAAGCAGTTGTACGTAGGTGGGTGTTGGACTTCCCACAACTCAGTTTCTTTTGGCACAGGTTGCAAATGGCATCGCTGTTGTCAGAGGCAGACACACAAAAAAAATGCCACACTGCTGAGCTATGCAATGACGGCATTCTTGTGGTGGCAACAGCATGCATTGATTGGTGTGCTGTCTGGCTGAACCCGGGTGCCGATGCATGCTGTCTGACTGTGCCACTAGCTCCTTGCGACGACCTCCCCCTGCTTCAAACTCGTCTCCTCCTCTTCTCTGTCTCCCCATCTGAACCTTCCCCCTGTTCTTCTTCTCTTCTAGTGGGCACCCACGTGACATCCACGGACACATTATCATCATCAAGCGCTTCACTTGTATCTGACAACTCAGCAAAGGAAGCAGCAGCGGGTACAACATCATCATCATCACACCGTACGTCCATGTGTGTAATGCTGCCTGACTGAGACATATCCCTGTTATCTACATCCTCTGGCAATAATGGTTGCGCATCACTCATTTCTTCCAACTGATGTGTAAATAACTCCTCTGACAGATCAAGTGAAGCAGCTGTGGTGCTGGTGTTGGTGGTGGCGGCAGGTGGGCGACTGGTAACTTGAGAGGTGCCCGAAGCTAAGCTGGAGGAGGATGGTGCGTCAAGGTTCCGAGCGGAAGCTGTAAAAGATTGGATGTCCTGTGTTAGCCAGTCAACTATGTCCTCAGAACTTTTCAAGTTCAGGGTACGTGGCCTCTGAACACAGTGCATTATTCTAGGGCCAAAGGGAATCACAGCACCATGACCACAAAGGCCCCTGCGGGGTGGCCTGCCTCTGCCTGTCATTTTTTTTTCGATTAGTGGTACTATGCGTGCAAGCTACTGTGACAACAGATACGAGTGGCACTGTGCACTGGCAGAAGTTGGCAGAGTAGACGCTGTAGGCTTGACACACACGCTTGCAGACAACTAACTGCTATTCAATCTATTACAGTCAAAAACATTTTTTCTTTTTTTTAAATGTACACTACTGTTACACCAGATATGAGTTGCACTGGTGTGACACTGTGCCCTGGCAGGCCCTGAAACGCACACGTGTGAAGGAAACTGACTGCTATTATTTAACAGTCAAATTTCCAGTTTGTTTTTAATGTACACTACTGTTACACCAGATATGAGTTGCACTGGTGTGACACTGTGCCCTGGCAGGCCCTGAAACGCACACGTGTGAAGGAAACTGACTGCTATTATATTACAGTCAAAAAAGTTGTTGTTTTTTTAAATGCAAGCTATTGTGACACCAGATATGAGTGGTGGCACTGGGCAAGTGGGCACAGTATACGCTGTGAGCCTGACATACACACTGGCAGGCAGGCAACTGCAAGTAGATTACACAGGAAAAAAAAAAAGCAGACTGATGTTCTAGTCCTAAAAAGGGCTTTTTGGTGTGCTGTGCTTACAGCAGAGATCAGATGAGTCCTTCAGGACTGTAGTGGACACTGAATACACTAGCCTAGCTATCGATTTCCCTATTAAATCAGCAGCAGCTACACTGTCCCTCCTCTCACTAAGAATGCAGCTTCCGAATGAATCTAAAATGGATGCTGTCCAGGAGGTGGGAGGGTCTGGTAGGGAGGGTCTGCTGCTGATTGGCTGGAATGTGTCTGCTGACTGTGAGGTACAGGGTCAAAGTTTACTCAATTAATACAAATAGGGGGCGGACTGAACACTGCATATGTTCGCCCGCTGTGGCGAACGCGAACAAGTTATGTTCGCCAGGAACTATTCGCCAGCGAACTATTCGGGACATCTCTACTGCTTTGTTACGATTGCTTAACCCCCTTTGATATTGCATGCCATCATGTAGTTCAGGGCTTTAAAGACTAAGGATGGCATGGGACATCATGCATATCAGTTGCCAACATCTCTGCTTGAAATGAGAAGCCCCATGTATCATTCAATGCATAGGTCAACTTAGGTGAATCCACACAGCCTTTTAATTTGCCATGACCGAATTTCTGTTTTCAGCCATTGACAGCTGATGTCAATAATGATGTAACTGGGATTCCCTCATCTTGACAGACCTTGGAATCATATCATTAGCAAAAGTAATGTACATTACTCACTTGATAATAGGGTGGTGGATGTTTAGTTAAATAAAAACGTTTTCATTGCATAATGTGAGTGTGGAGTCATATTTTTATGATTTAAATTAGTTTAATTCATAGCTTTGTATACAAGGTTATATAATGTGCTCACCTGATATGGATGTTTGGTGAAACATTCAGTTAAAAAAGGTACTGGGTGCTTAATGAGAAAAATCTGTTTCCCAGCCAGGTCCAAAAAATCCATATAATAAATAAACCCAAAACACACCAAAAGTATTTCCCCCTTGAGAAAGGCTGTGTCCGAAAAGTCGGATTACTTACTATCTCCCGCTCTAGGTCAGTATGCCTGTGTTTACATTTACATATGGGTTTATATTGAGGTTCTTGTGGTTATATGTATGTTCCCTACTGTTTGCATGCCTGTACTGTATACTTGCACTTTGTATTGTTTTGATTTTACGGTTTCAAATTATGAATAAAATCTTTCTTATATGCAACAACTTTGTGTGCTTTGGGTTTGTTCATTATATCAAATTATATCTTAACAGTTTGTCATAATGTAATTTAATAATTGCTGAAACACCCTGTAAGCTATCTGCATTGAAAATAAATGCCTCTGCTGATGTCATTAGTTGTGGGAATCCCTCTAACAGCATGTAGAAGTAGAGTTAGTTAAAAGGGTGTAACAGTCCAAATCATCTTTAAAACAGGTACCCTCTAAGACTCCCAACTGTAGCAACCTCTTAACAATAAGCAACTAAACATGTTGGAATGACACATGACTGCAAACACGCAGATAAACTATACTAATGTCATTTCAGCTACAAAAATAGCCCCACAAAGGCTCAAAATATCATTATTATTTTTATTTCTATAGTGCCAATAAATTACACAGTGCTTTACAATATTATAATGGCTGAAATTAGTGGGAATAGCAGAATTGAAATATGAGAGTGGAGTGTGACCCTTAAGAGAGAGCAAGAGATTTGTGAAATACAGGTTACTACAGAAGGCTATAGGCTATTCTGAAGAGATGGATTTTGAGGGACTTCTTTAATTATTGAAGACTAGGGGCAAGTCTTATGGGCTAGGCAGGTTTTAGAGGGGAGGAATCATCTGTTAAAAATGTTGGAAGAGGAAGTTAGCAGTAAGGTTGTGAGCAGCAGACAGGAGAAAGTCACCAGCTAAGCAGAGCGACTGAAAGAGAAGTACTTGTGAATTAGTGAAGAAATGTACTGAGGGTAGAGTTGTTCAGAGCTTTATATGTAATTGTTGATATTTTAAATTGATTCCTATATGGTACAGGAAAGCAATGTAAGGAAATAGATGGGTGAGGTGTGAGAGCAGCAAAAGGAGATAAAAATCTGTCTGGCAGCAGCATTCATTACAGAAGGTATCGGTGGAGACCAATTAGAAGAGAATTACAATAATCAATTCAAGAATTTACAAGGGCATGAACAAGCTCCTTAGTAGAAACTTGTGTAAGGAAGAGGCAAATGTGGGCAATGTTATTTACGTAGAATAGCAGGATTTAGCAACAGACTTGATGTGAGGCATAAAGGTGAGGCTCGAATCAAGAATAACAACATATTATAAATCATGTAAGATATTTTGTGCTCTGCATACCAAATGGTCCCATATGCAGCCAGATGGTTTTGCACTATTTCGTATTGTTCCATTCGGACTTTAGTGAATAACACCTTTTTAAGTATTTTCACTTTTACATCTATAAATAATGCAAGATCAAGGTATTAGAGTAGGAATATTAATAAGTCTAAAACCAATAGAATATCTCTCAACATTTTGTAATTTGCACCCAAAATAGCACATTGCTTTGATAAATCTACCCTATGTTCCACTGGGGAAAAAAATAAGTATATTCTCATCCTTATCAAATGCAACACAATGCAAATTTTAACAATGTTTAATAAACATTACTTACCACTGTGTAGATAGAGCATTGTCCAAGGCCTACAGATAAACAGTCACAGCAACTGTAAATTTAGAATAAGAATAATTTTGTTAGTAAGAAGACCAGAGACTATAACGTTGTTAAATATATTTATTAACAATTGGTAATAGAACTAGGAAGTGAAAGCAATTGCAAGAACATGAATTGCACAGTAAATATGATAAGGAAAATACAATCTATATAACAAAGTGAAAACAGGATGAGTGTAATACATTCATATGAAATCAATGTTATAAGTTAATAAAAACAAACAAACAAACAAACATGATCTATTGGATTTCTAAATTAACTGTTGTTTACCTGTGAAATAAAGTTTAGCTTTGAATAATTTAGAACTAATATGAGCTCTAAACAATGATAACAGACAGCACAAAAGGTAAGTAATGGCACATGATATGTAGGCACATTTTGTGAACCCCCTACAGTTTATTTTGGAGTGTTTTATGCTCTATTGTCCAGTAGAGATACTTTAATTCTATTGGTTTATAATATATATATATATCATTTTGAACACTTTGTAATCCATATGTGTTTTATTAGTTGTATTAGTTTTAATCTTTTTTTTTTAACTTTAATATTGTATGCAGTATGTAACCTATCTTTAAATGCTTTGCAACACACTCGAGCAATAAAGAAATAAAAATACATTCTGAGCTAGTTAGCAAAGAAACAAATGTTTGTTCTAAAATCAAAGCTTTTATTGTCATGTAGAGAAATTGTGTCTTAAAGAGCTGGAGACAGTGTATTCAAAATCTTTTTTCTTTGTATAGAGAATAGAATAAAGGGTTTTTGAGAATGTCTTTGAAATGCAGATTATGTATTAGTGCAAATTCCCCAGGATTGCTTCATTGCGATAAAGAACTACAGATACTCTTCACATACAATTATGTAAATGATAAAGTATCCTAGTGATAAAGCTGTGAACATGGATTCTCAGTATTAAAGCTGTTTAGGTGAGTATGTGTATAATGTAGGTTTAATAAAAGAAGATGAACTTTTAGAGGAATATTTTCATTGCTATGTGTTTATTAAGGCTTCCGTTTTGGAGAATGTGGTTGCTTTACTCATTGTGATAGCAGAATAACTAATATAGAAATATGTTATACAAATACGTTTTGTAGTCAAATATCATCTTTTCAAAATTTACTGAGCAAGAAAAAGAAAGAGAAAACTTATTTCCTTTTTTCCCAGTGGGTGTCAGAATCAAATTTACATTTACATTTAAGTGCTTCAAATGAAATGTTAGTGCTTTCCATTACTTCAATTAATTGTCTTGCACACTACCAAAAAAAAAAAAAAAAATCTATCATAACTAAAGGACAACAATACTCTGGGAAATGCCCATGTTAATAATCTTCATAAAGGAGAAATGTTTTTCTAATACTGCTATATTGTAATTAACTAAGCAGTTATTCTCTTTACCACAATTGGTAACCTAACACATGCTGTTAATGAGTAATCTAATCAGCCAATTGAGTGTCATCAACTTAGTGAAGAAAAGCATGCATCTGTGGGGAAGAGGTTCAGTTATTGTTTCAACCAAATATTGAAATGGGCAAAAATGTGACTTTGATCATGAAAGGTCATTGTTGCCAGACATGGTGGTTTGAGCATCTCAGAAAGTGCTAATCTCCTGTGATTTTCATGGATGGAGAAGAGAAGGACTAGCCAGAAGCATTGTCCCTCAGACCACTAAAAGCAACTGGATTAAAAGTAGATGCATAGAGATGTCTCCTGGGGTATCTATAAACATTGGTGGTGCAGCTCAGCAATCTGTGAGGTTGAGTGTGTTTGGTGCCCCATAATCACAACACTCTCCAGGCTTAAACTGGCCCACTAGGATACGTCCAAGTGAACTGCAGTGTGTGGAGCCAAACAGTTTGCCAGATCAAATCAGGTTCCACTCCTGTCAACTAAGACTAGGTAATAGATGGTACATTGTACTAATGTACCATGTCACAAAGTCACCTAGATCCTTTGATCTCTAAGTATAATAAGGGTCTCGATGCCATGACATACATACATTGTTATGTAATACACAGCTTACAAAAGAGGCACATAATCACTATCAGATGGATGCTACATCCAGATTTCTAACAGTAAACCAGTAGTAATCATTATACTTAAAACCCTAAGCAATCTGTTTGAATGTCCACCTAGGTTTTCTTCCACGTATGGGTATTAAAATCCTCAAATATTTAAATATTCATTGTTCAGTGTTACCTCACATATACATAATGATAATGTATATATCAAAATGTGCTGCTAGCATAACTGCAGCAAGTGTGTGATGCTATCATGTCAACATAGACCAGAATCTCTAATACATGTTTACAGTACCAGTTGAATCCATACTTTAAAGTATTCAGTCTGTTCTGGGGCAAATTGAATCATACCCAGTATTGGAAATGTTTTTAGTAAATTGTAAAATGTTTAATACACTGACTCTTCACACAAATATGTCTACAGATCCCCACATATCATGGCATATAGTTTGTCAAAATGATAGGAAAAAAATGGAAGGATGGCAGTCAACGACTTAAAGTCTGTAAATATACATTTTGAGTGATAATTCATGTTCACTGAGATCTCATGTTTCCAAGCAATTTCCCTGATGATTTCTACAATAAATAAAAACTAGTTTAACTATGTTCATTTTGCCTAGGACTATATGTGTGTATTTCCAAGTACATAATGTAAAAGAGGTAGATTTAGCTAGCCCCTGACGAAGGTGCATCTAAGAAAGCACCGAAACGCGCGTCGGGCTCTATGGGCTCTTTTCCTTCACCACCTATACACTTAAGGCTATCTATCACCATGTGCAGGCAACCAACATTCTAAGTATGGTTCTGCACATGGAGCCACTTTAATTTAATTTTGTTTCATTTCACCTCTCTCTAGCTTTGGTTATAGTTACTTTATAATTACCTGCTGAGAATTTATTTTCACTGAATTGGGGGACCCCTGGTATCCACTGCAACAGTTATTTGCTGGATGTTGCAGTTCTCTAGCTTTATATTTTCAAGGGATATATGTATTTCTCCCGCAATAGCTAGATTTTATTTCTACAGGGAATAACTATTTGCTGCCCCGTATGCCGGCTTGATTCATGACTCGACTACTGTCACCACATCTATTTAGATGACTGGTAGTCTGGTGTCAGTTACTAGCCACACGGCATTCTTTAGTAACCACCAAGACACCTATGTCAGCCAAGTGTCATACACCTACCCTTTTCATCCCTAGCTCTGGACTTGACCAGTCGTATGCTCAATAAAGTCAGTAGCCAGCTAGCAAATATTTTTGGAGGTGTATGGGAATTGGAGTATCACTTGGCATCTAGGGAGGTGAGCCATTAAGGCAAGTTTCGCACTATCTTTAATTACAAGTATTTCTCACTTGAATGTATTGATTCTATTTAATTATTTTCTTTATCATATCCAGTCATACTCGGACAGTCTGGTTTGTTCCAGCTGTTTGAGCAATTTTTTGTCTGTTCTCCTAACGGGGTTAAGCCCCAGGACACCACTGGAGTGTCCACCAAGGTATCTTTCACCAGTGGGAAGGCTCCTATTCTTTGGACCCATCCTCACAGGTTGAATCTTTTCCTGTTAGATTTAGCTGTTGGTATCTTTTTATTTTAAATATTTAAATGCATTAACTAGACATCCAACATACAATGCACAACACAGATGACAAATAATGCATTGGGAGTCAATAATGCAAATTTCTTCTTCTGAGGAGAGCACTTTTCTGTTTAATTGTATTTAATGGCAATGGTCACGGCCTATATGTTTCTCATGATGTTTTTCTATTAGTGCTTTAAGTGTTTTGTTAAATAGTTGTTTTTGTCCTTGAGTTCATTCATTTACCAGTTTAGATGCATTCAGATGTGCGTGTGAAAAATGAGAGATGATTGCAACTTTTATATCTATCCAAAAGAATTTCAGTCTATGGGAACATAATAGAATAACTTTTTGTAATCTAATACATCCTTTTCCCACACCATTCATACAAACACTTTGAAAAAGCCAAAGGTCTGACTTTTCTACAGCCATGTAACAATAAATTCAAAATATTAAAATACACATGTAAATGTAACACAGAACATGTAAGAAATAAATTCAACAATATTTACAGATGCATTCTGTAATGAGATATGTTGACAGGGATCTCTTAAAGGATTTTAGACCGAAGGAAGATTTGATTGTGTCTGTTAGGCTATTCCATAATTGAAATGCTCTGTAGGAAATTGAGGATTGAGACACTTTATTTTTGTATTGTGGTATACTAAATAAAGTGCTATTACTTGGCTGGAGGTTAAAAGAGATGGGAATACCCAGGGAGAGCATTGGTGGGAGCGCTCATTAAAGCTCTTAAACAAAAGGCTGGTAAGATGAAGGGTGTGTCTGAACTCCAGCGATAGCCAATTTAGGTATTTTGATATGTCACTATAGTGGGTCATGTAATTATATTGTAGCATAAAGTGGCAGAATGAGTTATACAATGTAGTAAGTTTATAAAGGTGGATTTATGGTGCAGGTGCATACACTTCGTCCCATAGTCAATGACTGGCATTAGCATTTGTTGCACAGTCTGCTTCTTTACCTTGGGGCTTAGGCAGGATTTGTTTCTGTCAGGACACCTAGTTTTGGATAAAGTTTCGATGAGACCTGCAGCAGAGCCCTAGTCCTAGCAGGGATTCTTCTCCACTGAATCCACCAACATATAATCAGGAACAAAAAAACAGGCAAGGAATATCCCACCTCCTCCCCAGAAACTGGACGGCACACAGTTCTGGGAGTACAACTGAAGTTTATTGTCACATACATGACTTTTATGCCCAGTCCCATGCAAGGGGTTTTACACACAATAATGCTGGTGTGTCAATCCCAGGATCCTCTGTGCCTGAGAGATAATTGCCTTAGAAAACTTGTCTTATTTAAATATCTCTCAGGTACAGAAAATCCGACAAAATATCCTGTTCCCCCGAAGTACCTCAACATACCTCAGAACCCCATGAAATGTATTCTCCAATAGCTCTGATCTGAGTGTCCAACATATCCAAGAATGACCCAGATTGGTTTCTATCCCAGGATCCTCTGTGCCTCCGTCCGTGAGGTTCTTGTGTGAACACCATACAAGGGAATTTCTTTATTTCAGGATATGAATGCTCCCCCTGTTTGGTAGTTCATATCTTCCGAACGTCGTTCGTGTAGGTGGTCGGGAACTGGAACAGGCAGCGGTCTAAGGTTTACCAGCGTTCGAGTGCCTAGCAGAAAAGAGTTCCAGGCACTCGATGACCAAGTACCGCTGCCCACGTCCGGGAGACAAGATGGCCGCCATGCTCTTTGCCACATGTTTGATATATGAAATGGCGGCCACCCAGGGGAAGCACTTATTAATTGTTTACCTTGCTGTTTCGCACTTAAGTGGTTGGTGAAAACGTTCTAAAGGGGCACAGGGTGGTCCTCATTTGGGAGACAAAGAGATTCCATTCCTATGAAGTCTCCCAAATGGCCAAAGAGGAACCACATAAAATAACAGGGGGAAAACACACAAAAGGGGGGAGTTCTGTTACAGGGGGTATGGACAGCCAAAAAAGGGGAATAAAAAGTGTCTAGCAAGTGTCCATTTTTCTACACTGCTCACCCGTAACCACAAGCCATCATACACAGTCTGATCCTTAACAGATCTGCTTGGGGATGTCCAGGGTTGCTCATGGATCACTTTTAAAGTTCTGCCTGTCTTGACAACCTGTCAGCATTTCCGTTTTGTTTCTCTGGGCAGTAGTGGATCGTGAAGTCAAAAGGCTGCAGTGCCAAACTCCAGTGCAGCAGTCTGGCGTTGTCCCTACCACCCAGTTTTGCAAGACCAACGGGTAGTGATCTGTGAGCAAGGAGAAGGGCTGCCCGTATAAATAGGGTTGCAACTTTTTCAGAGCCCGCACCACAGCCAGGCATTATTTTTCGATGGCGGCGTAGTTTACTTCTCGAGGTAACAGCTTGCGACTGATGTAAGCCATGGGATGTTCTCCGCCATCAGGTCTGACTTGGCTCAGTACTGTTCCAAATCCAAACATAGAAGCGTCTGTATGAACTGTTGAAATGCCTGCTAATACTCCGGAGCCCAGACTACTTGGCGGGGAAGGTTCTTGCGGGTAAGATCAGTAAGAGGCTTGGCCAGGGCACTATAATTGGGCACAAACTTTCTGTAATACCCTGCCATCCCAAGGAAGGCTAACACCTGCGTCTTTGCCCTGGCGGTAGGCCACTTGGCCACCTCCTCAATCTTAATGGGCTCAGGGTTCTGCTGCACGCAGCCTTCTGCACGCCTTCTCTCTTTTTGCTGCACGCAGCCTACTCTGTGACCGAGGTACTGTACCATGGCCATGCCTATATCACATTTGCTAGGCTTAAGCGTTAAGTTAACGCTTAACGTTAAGTTAAGTCTGCCTCCCAAATTCTATCTAGGACAGCTCCTATATGGGACAAGTGCTCCTACCAGGTATCGCTGAATATGGCCATATCGTCTAGATAGGCATAGGCATAGTCTTGGAACCCATGGCAATAGATGAGCAAATGATTGCTGCTAAAAACTTGCAGAAAAAGTGTAATTGGTTAACTTATGACAAGGTGCTGTTGAAACTAAAGAACGTTAATATAAACAAAGCTCCAGGGCCTGACGGTACTCATCCACGAGTACTTAAGGAACTAAGTGTAATCTTTCAAGATTATTTTCTTTCAGGAAGTGTTCCTGAGGATTGGGGGAAAGCAGATGTGGTTCCTATATTCAAAAAGGGTTCAAAATCCTTGCCTGGAAATTATAGAACTGTGGGCTTAATTTATGTGGCTGGAAAAGTATTTGAAAGGTTATTAAGGGATAATATTAAGAATTCCTAGAGAAGAATATGGTTATCAGCAAAAATCAGCATAGTGTTATGAAGCACAGGTCATGTCAAACTAACTTGATTGTGTTCAACAAAGAAGTAACTAGTATAGTATAGATCAGGGTGTTGCAGTGGATGTGATCTATTTGTATTTTGCCAAGGCATTTGATACAGATCCTCACAATAGATTAGTGTTCAAACTCAAAGAAATCAGTTTAGATGAAAATTCTTGTTCTTGGGTAGAACATCTGCTTAAAAATAGAGTACAAAGGGTTGTCATTAATGGTAAATTTTCAAGCTGGACAAAAGTGGTAAGTGATTGTGGTGAAAGTAACCTTGCCACTTATACTTGGAGAGGCCTGCTTGCCAGCCTCTTGCCCTGTGACTATGGCCCCTGGGATGTATTGCCCTTTAAGAGCATTATTTGGGCATATTGGAGTCTAAAACACTTTTTCTACCCCTTTAAATCAATGGGAAAATGTGCCTCTTCCCCTCCCCCTTTTCCCTGTCCTGATGAAGGGGTCCCTGACGAAGGTGCAATACCTAAGCACCGAAACGCGCGTCGGGTGTTTTGTTATTATTACTTTTTTGTTCTCACATGGGCATCACCTTGATGATGCTCTAAACCTTTACTTTTGATTTTTTCCTTTTTCTCCTACTATGTCTGTTTAGTTAGTTTTACAGGGAGAGAGGCTTTATAAAGTTATTGTCAGTGCATTTGCCACTGACCTTTGATTCTGTTCTATACTTCTCTCTCCCTCTATCTATCTACATCTCTACTTGCACTATTAGGACCCCTGGTATATATATATACATTTTGAGTCTCTCTATAGGACTCCTTTACAGGGGTGGGTTAGGGACCTATATTATACTATTTATCTGGAGGTTGGTTTGATACTCCTTAGGTCCCAATCCTTTGTATGCAGTAGAGGGTTGTATGGTTTTAGGGCTACTGGGGATAAGGATACTTTCGTTGAAGTATTTCTCATTAAAGATTTTTTTATTTTTTTATTTCTTGTATCCTATATATACCTCTTAGCTTATGCAACAGTGCAGTTGTTCCCTATACCAGTTTTGCATCATAGTAGGGATTTGGCAATTTGTACATTCTTTGTTCAGTATTATTTTTATTTACTTTAGCCTCACCTTCTATTTGGGTTATTGAGCCAATCAGCATTTATATTCTTATTTTCTAGGTGGCTATATTGATATCCAGGCGATGCACGGGGTCTCATATCTTGTTCTAGTTTGAGACCCTTTAGCTTTTTTTTTCTCTGGTTTGCATTTACTCATTTAGGAGTTAAGCCCCTGGAGACCCCTGGAGTCTCCTTGCGGTACACAGGTTAGCGTGGCCAGACTGATACTGCCCCGGTTGGGTTCAGCTACTCAGTCTGTTTCTTGCTACCTGTTCTTTGCCTTTCTTTGACACATAGGTTAAACATTGTATTATACGAGTTATGTATTTTTATATAGTTTTTGGACTTAGAGATAATTGGCTTACCACAGCCATTTAAGACAACTATCTCCAGGATAGAGGAGAAGATAGACTGGCCGCACAGTCTAAATCTGTGGAACTGTTTTGGGCATGAAAGTCATGCTTCTGGTCGGTCAAATATGACTTCCATAAAACGTTTGAACCCCTGCTCTGATCTGGGTGATTTTTGGATATATTGTTCACCCAGATCTGGGCTATGCAGGGATGTAGGATTTATCGGGATATGTGTTTTGTGGTGTTTCTGGACTTTGGGTAAAACTGTATATTTTCTGCCTGTGGTAATTAAGTTAGTCCATTGTATCACAGGCAGAGGGGAGGGTTTGTGTGCATTAGCTGGGAGTGTCTGACTGTACTATACTGTGTTGATTGACTGTTGTAACCCTGTGTACCACAAGGTCCACATGGATGGTAACCTTGTGGGGAAATGTGTATATAAGAAAGTCCTGTGTGCACATTAAATCAGACCTGCTTGACCCCTTCTTGAAGCCTTGTCTCATGTTTGGGGGATGGGATAACTACACTCTTGGGGATTACTATAATCACAATACTCCCCGGAGTATAAGCTATTGTAAGAGCTTGTTCCTGCTACGCTCTCTGGAGTAGGAGAGGTCTACCCACTGGATGCTGGATCCTGGTCTTCGGTCCAGGGTGGGTGGAGGACGGCGAGACCCCGGCGCAGCTGCATCGCTGGAAGATGGGTCTGCAGTGCTTATGGTATCTGGTGGAGTGCTTGGAGTCCTCGGCAAGCACTAGGAGCATCGATTGGCGGAGGTACTCGGTCGGAGTGCCAGCGGTCCGTTACAGTGATGTCCCTCAGGGTTCTGTTCTGGGACCTTTCTATTTAACATTTTCATATTTTTGAAAAAACATTGAAAGTCATGTTTCAGTGTTTGCAGATGACACAAAACTCTGAAAAGTAATACAAGGTGAGCACGATATTATTTTGTTGCAGAGGGATTTAGATAGATTGGGGGACTGGGCACTCAAAGGGCAGATGGAATTTTATGTTGAAAAATGCAAAGTTATGCACCCCGGCGTAAAGAATGCACAAGCAACATATACCCTTAATGGAAGTGAATTACAGATAACAACACACAAAAAGGACTTGGGAATTGTTATAGACAACAAAATATGCAACAATGTGCAATGTCAAGCAGCAGTGGCTAAGACCAGTAAGGTATTGTCATGCATGAAAAAGGGCATTCATTCTCGGGATGAGAATATCATTTTGCCTCTTTATAAATCACTGATTAGACCACATCTTGAATATTTTGGGCACCTGCTCTAAAGAAGGACTGAACAGCAAAAAACAGTGTGAGGAAGGCTGAACTTGATGGACGCAAGTCTCTTTTCAGCTATGTAACTATGTAACATCTAGGAGCCGGTCCACCATCCTCTGAAGGGTTGCCGGAGCGTTTTTCAACCCAAACGGCATGACCTTAAATTGGTAGAGGCTGAATGGAGTGACAAAGGCCGACTTAGGGATGGCCTCAGGGGCTAGGGGGATCTGCCAATACCCCTTACAAATATCAATTGTAGTGAGGTACTGGCCACTGGTGTAGCCGACATGCCCACTCGGTAAGGGAGTCTCTCTCTGTTTTCCGCATCTCTGAACTGCCTGTGGTATGCCTCTGGAGTGATGGCATACCTGGCTAATATTACAGTATTCACCCGAACGTAGTCTTGAATATCCTCGTCAGGGACGGTTCGGTAGGCTTTGGCTGCCCACCCTGATAATCTGCTACCCAAAAGCGGAACCCAGTCTTCTGGACTGATTTCATGTAGTGCACATTGTCTCTCAAAATTTTGGTGGAAGGCATCTTCCTCCGCCTCTGCAAAGTTCTTAAAAGCCCCATAGGGTATCTTTGGATAACCATTTTGCAATATGGTTACCACCTGGGTCCTTTCGGGAGCTGGCCTTTCGTTTTGTTTCAACATGAACTGGTGGACTTCAGACATGGTTCAGGCAATAATTTCAGTTGACGGGTTGTCGCCATAAAAAGACAAACAAAATTGTAATTTCCTTTGAAATTCGGTAGTTTCCAGTTCATGCTGATCTGAAGCCCTGTCTGTTCGGTATTCCGTCATGAGTTTGGCAATGAGGGTGGCCTTCTTCTTATTTCTTGCCGCTATCCCTCTTGCCTCTAGGAGACCCTTTAGTGTGGACCATTTCAGGACAGTATAGTCAATCCAAGGTCCATCTGGTATTGTTATACATCCACTCTGGCTGTTTCTGCGTGGGCTCTGGATCCCGCCGCTGCCAACCAATGTAGTGGAGCCCTAGTCCTAGCAGGGACCCTTCTCTGCTGGATCCACCAACATATAATCAGGAACAATAAAACAGTCAAGGAATATCCAACTTCCTCCCCAGAAACTGAACGACACACAGTTCTGAGAGCACAACTGAAGTTTATTGTCACATACATGACTTTTATGCCCAGTCCCATGCAAGGGGTTTTACACACAATAATGCTGGTGTGTCAATCCCAGGATCCTCTGTGCCTGAGAGATAATTGCCTTAGAAAACTCGTCTTATTTAAATATCTCTCAAGTACAGAAAATATGACAAAATATCCTGTTCCCCCGAAGTACCTCAACATACCTCAGAACCCCATGAAATGTATTCTCCAATAGCTCTGATCTGAGTGTCCAACATATCCAAGAATCACCCAGATTGGTTCAGCAGAACGGGAATGGCATTGTGGTAAAGTTTTTACCGGCCAGACACAAGGCGCTAGCCCAAAACAGTTCCAGGAAAATTGGTGCCCTGGCCAGTCTCCAATCGTGAGGATTTTGTGCGAACACCATAACAGGGAATTTCCTTATTTCAGCATGCGAATGCTCCTCCTGTTCGGTAGTTCATATCTCCCGAACGTCGTTCGTGTAGGTGGTCAGGAACTTGAACAGGCAGTGGTCTAAGGTTTACCGGTGTTCGTGCGAATGCCTAGCCAAAAAAAAAAAAAAAGCACTCGACGACCAAGTACCGCTGCCCACGTTCGGGAGACAAGATGGCCACCATGCTCTTTGCCACATGTTTGGCTATATGAAATGGCGGCCACCCAGGGGAAGCACTTATTAATTGCTTCCCTTGCTGTTTCACACATAAGTGGTTGGTGTTAACGTTCTAATGGGGCACAGGGGTGGTCCTTGTTCAGGAGACAAAGGGATTCCATTCCTATGAAGTCTCCCGAACGGCCAAAGAGGAACCACATGAAATAACAGGGGGAAAAAACACAAAAGGGGGGAGTTCTGTTACAGGGGGTACAGACATCCGAAAAAGGGGAATGAAAAGTGTCTTGCAAGCGTCCATTCCGCTACAAGAACTTTTCAATGTGGAATCCAAAAGATAGATAGGGGTCTAGCAACATACCTAGATATATGAAAGAATGGACTATGGTCAGCGTGCTATTTGAATTTGTTCTGATGCATAGGTTGGATTTTTTAAATTTATGTACTTTAGGTACTGTTCCTAAGATCATTGTGGCAATTTTGTCAGGGTTTAAAAAGGAGTTTGTTATCCTCGGTCCACTTTTCTACCTTATTGAACTGGTCTTAGACCACAGCCTCATGCAGTGGTAGATTTGCTTTGCTAGCATAGATTTGGGTGTCATCTGTGTACAGTTGAGGCTTTGCTGATCATTAATGAATAACATGAATAGTAGGAGGCAGAGTATGTAGCCTTGACAAACATCACAAGTGACCGGGAGAGGGAGTCACATCAGAAATTGACACATACAGCAATGACAGGACAGGTACAGACAGTACCTACTTGAACAGTTTTAGGCAGAGGTGGGCGAGTAGGGCAGAGGGAGATAAAGTGCCCTCTTTCTCCACAGTAGAAAAATAGGCCACAGCCTCTCCTATGGTCTCTCTCCTTAGACGACAATCTAGTACGGATGAAGCTGATCTCCATAGGTTCCTCTTTATCCACTGGAGTCTCCCTCGGGACCGGATTATAAAGAGGCAACAAGGAGGCTTGGCATTGGTACAGGGTCTCCCTATTCCTGGGAACCTGGGATGTTCTGGAATGTGGAGCAGGCTTTGTCACACTGGTCTTGCACTGCAAGTCCATTGCAGTCATGAATGACACCCAACTGTCGAGGTGTGTACAAGTCTTGATCCATCCAGACAGGTTGATAGCCGCACGGACTATAGTAAAGTAACTGGCATACGTCCGAGGCTTTAAGGCAAATAAAAGTTCATAATCCATCTTAAAGCACTGGAAGGAAGCACGGCTACCATTGAATCTCTCAGGCATAACGACGTACGGCTCAGAATATGCAGGTTCTGGGGCAGGGTGTACTGGGCCTTTAACCCCTTAAGGACCAAACTTCTGGAATAAAAGGGAATCATGACATGTCACACATGTCATGTGTCCTTAAGGGGTTAAGAATCTCGCTGCAACTTCTCGCTGCAACTTCTCGCTGCAGCTCCGAAAACAGTCTGGGCCAGGCTGGATACTTTCTGGGTAAGCAATCTAAATATCTCTGCGGAGTCCATCATGGTCAGTTCATTCTGTCACAGCTTACCTAGTTGGGAGTCCGGTATGCAGAGATATGTGCTCACCCTTGCAATTAAACACAGACCAAGATGGTCAGGTAAGAATTCACCTGGCCTGTGAGTCTGTGCACGGGGGGCTGTGCAGGATAATGCTCCAAGTCGCAGTACAGGTATGGACACATGCAAGAGATTCATCGTGGGTAAGTCAAAGGTCAGAGGGTGCCAGAAGTCAGGATAAACGAGGGTAAGCCAAAGTCAGAGGATGCCAGGAGTCAGGATACATGAATAGTAAGCCAAGGTCAGGAGCCAACTGGAGAACACTGGAACACCAACACAGGAAACAGAGTCAATGAACTGACACTGCCCTCAGAGAGGGGCAGTGTTTAATACCTGGCTGATTAGGCATACTTTACAGGTGGACCATGATTGACAGGAGCAGTCACAGGTAAGTCCAGCCCCCAGTGCTGGAGACATGGCAGGGCTAAGTTTCAGGCCAAACCAAAAACTGAAGTGGCTCAGAGGCAGGAACACAGACTTAGAACAATATAGCACCCAGTTTCAAATCCCCTGTTGGGCACTTCTGGGGCGACCTCATCTGATTGTCTGGATGTCACTGTGAGAACTGTGACAGGGCACCATTGAGGGGTGGATATTGAGTATGGCCAAATACATGAGAGATCATTAATAGACCCTATGGATTCCCAAAGCCTTTCATCAGAAGAGCACCACTGGACTAATGCTCACTGTGGATTTTACCCTCATGGTCAGTGACCTTTTTCAATTGACAATGGGTATTTACAACCAATATCACATTAGAGCCCCTATATCCACACTAAAGGCAGTTTCCCAATAGCTATCAGTTTCTAAATGGTAGAAACTTTTAAACCTACAAAAAGGTTTAAACGATCAGCAGCGCTTATATTCCCCTACCTCCAATTAAAAAGTATAATTACAGCACACATGCACAATTCTCCTGGCCCTATTGGGCCACACTTAGGAGATTCCCAGAGGACACATGAGAGATTGTCAGACACTTTTAACCCCTTAAGGACCAAACTTCTGGAATAAAAGGGAACCATGACATGTCACAAATGTCATGTGTCCTTAAGGGGTTAAAACCCAAATCACTGTCGATATGTTAAAAAGCATTATTGGGGGCAGAAACTGAAAAATACTGTTGTTTTATACACAATGGGAGACTTAGTGGGATACTATCTTAACACGAATGGATGAAATCTATTACTGCCCTACAGGGCTTAAGTAAATGCTACTCTCACATAGAAGCACATAGAAAAGTAGTGCATAGATGATATATGTCCCCGAATAAACTACACAAAATGTATAAAACTATTCTTTGCTGGAGATACAAAGTCCTTGAAGGCACATGCTGCACATTTGGTAGTTGTTTCCGATAACCCAGAATTTGCAGAATGCACTCCTAAGATAGGGTTGACTTTCATAGGACTTGGTGAAGTATTACAGAATCAAAGGGTATTCGAGTCCTCAGGAATACAGAAGCTGGAGGATCTGTTAACCAATCATACACCTACATATATGGAGAGATATAGATATGTTCAGATTAAGCAATTTGATCAATCTATATCATATAACCATGTGTTGACTATATGTATACAAACTTTGAGGACCTATGTAGCAAGGGGGTATCAGTCATACATGGTATCTTATTGATGTATCAATCCATTTTTATACAAGACAACAATCGGACAAATAACATTTTTAATAGGAGATGGGAGGAGACTCTGGGGATATAATTTTGGGAGAAACAGTGGTCAAAGGTTCTGACACTTAACCACTATAGTACTATGCACTATGCACTAAATCCTACGAAACAAATTATAAAATACTTTCATTCTAGTATCGCACATTTTTTCCCCACACAATCACCATTATGCTGGCGATGTAATAAACTCCATGTTACACATCTGCATATCTGGTGGTCCTAAAGAGTCTATTGGGAGGATGCTCGGACAACTATGGAAATAGTTTTGGGTGAAGTCCATCACTGGTGATATACATGTGCCTACTTTCTGATACCCACATGTCAGACTAGTAAATACTATGAATCTTTTAGAAGGAATACATGTGTATATCTTTTTCTTCCTTTGCTTGTGTTTACGTGCGCTAATAAACCAAGCCTTAAATATCTACACGAAGATACAATATGTATGTCAGTGTGAAACAAAAGGGCAAAGAAAGAGAAACATATAATGTATTGACATATCAAGGTTAAAGGATATAAAGTGTTCTGTAGACATTTCAGTATACTTATATTTGAGCACAAATAAATACGTTGTGCTTGTTTGTTATTTCCTAATAGCAGGGAACAGTAAAAACTTTATTGAACAATATTAACCTCTATGTCTTCAATAAAATCTTGACTTTTTCTATCCTGTATTAAGAAAAAAATTATGATTTTAGTGAATACAATATGTTCATATTTGAAAATTGGCTTGTTTGCCATTCTTGTAATGTTAATTGTCTAATTGTGCTACGAGTTAATCAAGTAAATTATTGTAAATCTTTCACTCCCATTAACATAATTAATTATGTAGTTTTCCCAGGCAAAATTTAAACTGAACACATAGAAAATTAAATCATATCTTTACTACTGCTGACTATTGAGCTGGAGTTTCACATAGTTTGGTTAGAGCTCTACTAATAGTTCACTTATTAAGTAGGTTTGTTTGCATATTACAGTTTATCATTAATCTTTTAATTTCCTAGCCAATCTGTAGGATACTTCTGTACTAATCAGGAATGCACCTTCTAACCCAGTAGGCATGCACTTTGTTCTGTAATGATAGGCATATTATCTACTTTGATTGTTTAACAGGTGGCCTAGTGAAGTGCAGTCTTGTTGAGTGAGCTTTGAGGATTGGAGAAATGCCAAGCGTTAAAAAGTGACATTGCTACATAAGGGGCAATAAACTACTACTAATATATATATATATATATATATATATATATATATATATATATATATATATATATATATAAAGGTGCACTCACAGACTTTGTAGATAATTTTAGTAGCTTTACTGTGCAATTATACACCAGAAAATGTGTCAATGTTTCAGTCAAGAGGACTAAAACGTCAACACATTTTCTGTGTATTATTGCACAGTAAATCCACTAAAATTTATCTACAAAGTCCTGTGAGTGCACCTTCCTTGATATTTATATTTTGGCATAAGTGATTTACACCCAGGCAAGGACAAAACCAGGAGAGTGAGTGCTGGACCCACATTTATTTATATACGTTGGAAGGCCATTTGGCCTGAATTCGTGGGAGGAGTTATGACCTTTTATAACCCTACCCCCCTACTTACCTTTGCCGTTCAAGCTGTTTTAACTGTCACCATAGTTACCTTCATTTCCGGTCAAATGTTCCCGCCAAATCCTGCAATAAAGCAAGCAGTCTCCCTCCAGCAGCACCTACCGCAGACTTCCGGACTCAGCCACCGGCTGCCCCGCGGCATTCCAGACTCGCTACCCGGCTGTCGAGCTTCCGGTCATGAGACCGACACGCAAACGTAAGCTTCAACGTGGGAAATAACGGCTATTTCCCACGTTCGGGCCTAAAAACGCGGGGATAGGCTCCCTAGATATTACTTACCCGTTCATGTAATCCGCCGTTCGTGTACTTCTGCGTTCTGGCCCTTTTTAGCCGACCGCAGAGTACACGCACTTTTTGTTCTTTCTTCCATTATAACATTTTACCGAACGCTTATACTCACCTTACTTCGCCTGTTTCTCACTTTCCTTAGACGAAACACATACGAATGGCTGGGTCACTAGCATTTAATTTAATTAAATCTAACACACGCGGTCCTATTATATTTCTCTGGCACGTTCGGTAGCCGAATGCACAAGGTCCTTTGCATTTTAAATTTTCATATTTAAGTATGTTCTTCTATGTATTATTTTATATCATATGTTCATGGTTCTACCTACGTTTTCCCTTACTCTAAATGGCATTATTTCACCACACTTTGTCACATTTAATTATGTATATATCCCCAGGGGTATTCTCTTAAAGTAACAGTTATCCCCTTTACGTTTTTTTTTCCTCCTCTCTCAAAGGGCTGAGCCCCATCAAACCTCTTAAAGTTATCAAGCTCCACGCTCACTTTTCCAGTAGATCTCATTTTCAAATCTCTGTTTATATTGTAATACTATACTCAGGTTCCTTATTTTAATAAAAATGTTTTAGGTTGTACTACTTATTTTTCAAGAAGACTCCAGGAGGTGGTTCCAGTATCCCGTGTCACGGTATCAGGTAAATAAGGTTAAAACATTTTCTGTTTCTCCTGAGGCCTCATTTCAGCCTCCACTGCCTTTTTTACAATACCCTCCCACATCCCAAAGTGGGCTCAAAACTTTAAACACACCAGGTTAAAGATGCCTCACTCCACAGGTTACTATTATATTAAATGTTAATTCTGTTTTAATTTCTACATTAGAGATGTCCCAAATAGTTTGCTGGCGAATAGTTCCTGACGAACATAGCTTGTTTGCGTTCGCCACGGTTGGCGAACATATGCGATGTTCGTTCTGCCCCCTATTCATCATCATTGAGTAAACTTTGACCCTGTACCTCACAGTCAGCAGGCACATTCCAGCCAATCAGCAGCAGACCCTCCCTCCCACCTCCTGGACAGCATCCATTTTAGATTCATTCAGAAGCTGCATTCTTAGTGAGAGGAGGGACAGTGTAGCTGCTGTTGATTTAATAGGGAAATCGATAGCTAGGCTAGTGTATTCAGTGTCCACTATAGTCCTGAAGGACTCATCTGATCATCAGTCTGCTTTTTTTTTCCCTGTGTAATCTAATTGCAGTTGCCTGCCTGCCAGCGTGTGTCAGGCTCACAGTGTATACTGTGCCCACTTGCCCAGTGCCACCACTCATATCTGGTGTCACAATAGCTTGCATTTAAAAAAAAAAAAAATTTTTTTTTGACTGTAATATAATAGCAGTCAGTTTCCTTCACGCATGTGCTTTTCAGGGCCTGCCAGGGCACAGTGTCACACCAGTGCAACTCATATCTGGTGTAACAGTAGTGTACATTTAAAAAAAAATATACAATTTTGACTGTAATAGATTGAATAGCAGTTAGTTGTTTGCAAGCATATGTGTCAGGCCTACAGTGTCTACTCTGCCAACTTCTGCCAGTGCACAGTGCCACTCATATCTGTTGTCACAGTAGCTTGCACGCATATTACCACTAATCAAAAAAAAATGACAGGCAGAGGCAGGCCACCCCACAGGGGCCATCGTGGTCGTGGTGCTGTGATTCCCTTTGGCCCTAGAATAATGCCCAGTGTTCAGAGGCCACGTACCCTGAACTCGAAAAGTTCTGAGGACATAGTTGACTGGCAAACACAGGACACCTAATCTTCTACAGTTTCCGCTCGGAACCTTGACGCACCATCCTCCTCCAGCTTAGCTTCGGGCACCTCTCAAGTAACCAGTCGCCCGCCTGCCGCCACCACCAACACTAGCACCACAGCTGCTTCACTTGATCTGTCAGAGGAGTTATTTACACATCAGTTGGAAGAAATGAGTGATGCGCAACCATTATTGTCAGAGGATGTAGATAACAGGGATATGTCTCAGTCAGGCAGCATTACACACATGGACGTACGATGTGATGATGGTGATGTTGAACCCTGTTACGGTTTCCTCCAGGCTGGCTGGAAGTTGGACCATAGGAAAGGATGCTCCTAGCGCTCACCAAAGGACCATCAGCACCGTAGACACCATAACTACTGCGTAGCCACCATAAGTACTGCAGACTCTACGAACCACCGCTGCTGGGCTGGTATCTCGCCGTCTGCTCTGCGCCCTGGACCTACAACCAGGCTCCAGTAGGTGAACCTCTTCCTTCTGTCGAGCGAAGCAGGATCAGGAACAAGAGCTCTTACAAGAGCTCAGTAGCTAAGGGAGTATGAAGAGCATAGCAATCCCTGTAGTGATTATAGCTGTCCCCTACAAACATGAGTCAGGGCTGCAAGTTAGAGGGTCAGAAGAGGTCTGAGGTGCTGGCACACCCAGCCTGGTTTTTATTACAGTCAGGTACAAACAGAACACACCCAGGGGGAGGTATAAAATATCCAATAACATAATAGTACAGCCCACAGTTTCCCTCCCCTCTGCTTGGGAGATAATTGAGTTTCCTACTATATCTACTCAATTATCTCCAAGCTAAAACATACACATTTTTATAACTTTAAAAATGTCACATTCACATAAAAATACATATCCACAATCAATCCATTCAGGGGAACAACATATTAAAAAATGGCATGAATCAGACCAGGGGTTCAAAAGTTAGTAAAAGTATATTTTGTTCCCCTGGCTGGCAGCATAGCAATCTGGCTCAAACAGGTTTTACAGGGCCTCTATCCTGGAGACAAAGGGGAAAGTAATCCAATTATCCAGGGCTAGATGCAGACTCCTTTGAGCACATGGTTGCAAAAAGACATAAAACACTTTAAAATACAGAAAGTCACCTTTTACACATAACACACAGACATTTCACATATCCCCAGATAGCTGGGATCTGAGCGCACAAAACTACCGAATAGCGCGCAGATCCTATTCACACAGTTCAATTGCCATGGAGCTAAAGTCTTTCCCATAGTCTTTCATTATATGAATAGGCTCCATGGCATAGCTATCTGGGGTATCACCGCTCACACAGGGCCATAGTCATAAGGAAGGAGGCTGGCAAATAGGCTTCTCCACAATCCAGGGAAGCAGGGCAATTTTCCAATTAAAGGGCCAGTTACAAATAGCAGTTTGTAACATACCCGCTGCTGCTTCCTTTGCTGAGTTGTCAGATACAAGTGAAGCGGTTGATGATGACGATGCGTCTGTGGATGTCACGTGGGTGCTCGCTAGAAGAGAAGAAGAACAGGGGGAAAGTTCAGATGGGGAGACAGAGAGGAGGAGGAGACGAGTTGGAAGCAGGGGGAGGTCGTCGCAAGGAGCTAGTGGCACAGTCAGACAGCATGCATCGGCACCCGGGGTCAGCCAGACAGCACGCCAATCAACGCATGCTGTTGCCACCACCAGAATGCCGTCATTGCAGAGCTCAGCAGTGTGGCATTTTTTTGTGTGTCTGCCTCTGACAACAACGATGCCATTTGCAACCTTTGCCAAAAGAAACTGAGTCGTGGGAAGTCCAACACCGCACATGATCGCACATCACAAACATCTATGGGATCAACACATGAGTACAAGCAGCACACAAACTCAAAGCCGCCATCCTCCTCCTGGTCCAGCATCTTCAGCCACGTCAACCACTGCTGTCCTCCTTGCCCCCTCTCAACCATCCGCCACTCTGTCTCTCGCCTTGAACAGTTCCTGCTCATCTGCCCACAGTCAGGTGTCTTCAAGGACATGTTTGAGCGTAAGAAGCCAATGTCACAAAGTCACCCCCTTGCCCGGCATCTGACAGCTGGCTTGTCTGAACCACTGATACCTGGTCGGCAAAGCGTGGTCAGGGCAGGTATATCACCTACACTGTGCATTGGGTAAACCTGCTGACGGTTGCCAAGCATGGAATGCGTGGCTCTGCAGAGGAGTTGTTGACACCGCCATGACTTGCAGGCAGGCCTGCTGCCACCTCCTCTACTCCTCCTACTCCATCCTCTTCCATAACCTCCACGGCTGAGTCCTCTTCTGCTGCTGCGTCTTGCTCCACATCAACGGCACCCCCCCCCAGCTCCCCAGGTACTATTCCACATCCCGGAAACTGCAGTGTCACGCCGTCTTGGGGTTGACTTGCCTGAAAGCAGAGAGTCAAACCGGACAGCACTCCTGTCCGCCCTGAACGCACAGGTGGATCAGTGGCTGACTCCGCACCAACTGGAGATCGGCAAAGTGGTTTGTGACAACGGAAGAAATTTGTTGGCGGCATTGAATTTGGGCAAGTTGACACATGTGCCGTGCATGGCACATGTGTGTAATCTGATCGTAGAACGCTTTGTGCTTAAGTACCCATACTTACAGGACATCCTGAAGCAGGCCAGGAAGGTGTGTGGCCATTTCAGGCATTCCTACACGGCCATGGCGCACTTTTCAGATATCTAGCGGTGAAACAACATGCCAGTGAGGCGCTTGATTTGCGACAGCCCGACACGTTGGAATTCAACACTCCTAATGTTCGACCGCCTGATCCAACAAGAAAAAGCCGTTAACGACTATTTGTATGACCGGGGTGCTAGGACAGCCTCTGCGGAGCTGGGAATTTTTTTGCCACGTTACTGGACGCTCATGCGCAATGCCTGTAGGCTCATGCGTCCTTTTGAGGAGGTGACAAACCTAGTCAGTCGCACCGAAGGCACCATCAGCGACATCATACCATTTGTTTTTTTTCCTGCGAGCGTGCCCTGCGAAGAGTGCTGGATCAGGCCGTAGATGAGCGTGAAGAGGAAGAAACAGCCTTATCAGCATCGCTTGCTGGACCTGCGGCAATGCTGGAAGAGGATTGTGAGGAAGAGGAGTCAGAGGAGGAATGTGGCTTTGAGGAGGAGGAGGAAGACCAACCACAACAGGCATCCCCAGGGTGCTCGTTGTCACCTATCTGGTACCCGTGGTGTTGTACGTGGCTGGGGGGAAGAACATACCTTCAGTGAGATCACTGAGGACGAGGAACGGGACATGAGTAGCTCGGCATCCAACCTTGTGCAAATGGAGTCTTTCATGCTGTCGTGCCTGTTGAGAGACCCTCGTATAAAAAGGCTGAAAGAGAACGAACTATGCTGGGTGTCCTCGCTACTAGACCCCCGGTATAAGCAGAAAGTGCCTGAAATGTTACTGAATTAACGAACTAAGTCGGAAAGGATGCAGCAGTTCCAAAATCAATTAAAAAGTATGCTTTAAACAGCGTATAAGGGTGATGTCACAGCACAACGGGAATCTAACAGGGGAAGAGGTGAAAGTAATCCTCCTCCTCCCACGACCATGTCGGCAAGGACAGGACGCTTTACAGACGTGTTGTTGATGGAGGACATGCAGAGCTTTTTAAGTCCTACGCATCGCCACAGCCCTTCGGGGTCCACCCTCAGAGAACGACTCGACCGACAGGTAGCAGACTACCTCGCCTTAACTGCAGATATCGACACTCTGAAGAGCAATAAACCCCTTGACTACTGGGTGTGCAGGCTTGACCTGTGGCCTGAGCTATCCCAATTTGCGATAGAACTTCTGGCCTGCCCCGCTTCAAGTGTCCTGTCAGAAAGGACCTGCAGTGCAGCAGGAGGTATTGTCACTGAGAAGAGAAGTCGCCTAGGTCAAAAAAGTCTAGATTACCTCAGCTTTATTAAGATGAATGAGGGATGGATCCCGAAGGGACTGACAGTGGGCGATACATTCGACTAAAAAAGGCCTGATGAGGGGGACGTAACAGGGATTAAACTGATAAGAATAGTACTACTTAACTCACCACTCCTATCTGGTGGCACATTAGATTGCATGCACAGTGCCCCAAATTTGAAGTAGGAGGACCGACCAAGCATCTTTTTCCATCTCCCGGTTCCTAAAATCGATGCCATATACACGTCCCCTGATAGGGAACGTAACAGGGATTAAACTGATAAGAATAGTACTACTTAACACACCTTATAATAACGCAGAGAGAGGCAATGCAGAGCGAGGAGTCTGAAGAAGAGGAGTCAGAGGAGGAAGGTGGCTTTGAGGAGGTGGAAGACCAAACACAGCAGGAGTCCCAGGGGGCTTGTTGTCACCTTTCGGGGACGCTTGTACGTGTTGTACGTGGCTGGGTGGAGGAAGAGATCTTCAATGACATCAGTGAGGACAAGGATCGGGACATGGCTAGCTTGGTATCCAACCTTGTGCAAATGGGGAGTTTGCGGTTGTGCAAATGGACTGTTTGCGGTTGTTTGCGGTGCGTTAAACGGGGAGTTTGGTCTGTCACTGTGAAGCGGGCGTAACCCTTATACTACCTGATCGATACAACATCATACCTGATGTTTTAAAGCACGTTATTCCAAACAATTTAGGAATGTTAGGTGATTTATGCCCTTTATGGATTAAAACCAGACTCTGCATCAACTATGTAATTTTCCATGGGAGTTTTGCCATGGATCCCCCTCCGGCATGCCACAGTCCAGGTGTTAGTCCCCTTGAAACAACTTTTCCATCACTATTGTGGCCAGAAAGAGTCCCTGTGGGTTTTAAAATTCGCCTGCCTATTGAAGTCTATGGCGGTTCGCCTGTTCGCAAACATTTGCGGAAATTCGCGTTCGCCGTCTGCGAATGGAAAATGTTATGTTCGCGACATCTCTATTCTACATATCATTACTTAGACCTGCACCATTGCGCAGATTCACTACGCCTTTAACGACCATCAGTCTACCTGGTTCCCGACGTTTCAGTAGTAGGTATCCCTAAATCTTACTCACTACTATTACGTCCTTCTAAGGCCTCACTTCGCCTTCATATCTGTCAAATAATACTGCTCAGTTGTGGGATCCCAGGGGCTTGTCTCAAAAAATTTGGACCAACGTTCAGGTCCCTCTGATTACATGAGTGTTCATGATACCGTTTTATTGTTACACACCATTCCGTACGTTCTACATTTTTACACTTGGATTACCAATGGCACGCCTCTGGCCTACTAGCATCTTTCTTACCCCTAGGTTCCTGGACTGGACCTGTTCTTCACAGTATATATAGACATATATATTGAAGTCGCCCTGAGCATTATCCAAATATACAGAACAAACACTCAAGGTCAGTATATACATACGTTATATACTTCCTTCAAGAGACAAGCCCCCGTCAGGGTAGAGAACTGGCTTTCAGGGTCAGGTGCTGGCCCTAGCTTCCTCCAATAATACTGCAGTCCGCGAGGTCTACACCCTTACCTCATACACGGAGGTTCAGCTCCACGACCAAATCATAGCTAGCCACCTTGCTCACTCTTCTTTAGGGCTACAGTCAGGGTTTCCCATGTCACGGACACACGTTTTTGAATCTCTTACAGTCACTGAGAGGCCGACATCCTGCCACCTCGTTCTCGTGGCCACAAAGCCCCCTCGGCCCAAATCATAGGTAGAGCCTCTCACCGCCTCTTGGCAATAGCAGGGCCACATCTGTCACTTGGTTCTAATTTTAATTCTTCACTTCGGAATTAGCTAGCAGGCCAGTTCTCTGGAGGTTTCAACCCACCTCCACTATACCCTACTTATCCATATCATTATTCCTTTCAGGATGTCTCAAGAACCAATCATCAATCCCCCATCAGACGATATACCCAGCATGCCAGCCGGGCCTGGGTCTCCGGTGGAATCCCTCACTCTTTCTACTCCCAGATCCCTAAGATATTGGACCATTCCAAAAATATCGGCTGAACTCAGGCTCAGGGGAATCCCCTTTCCAGCCACCGCCAGAAAAGCAGAACTTTATAAACTGCTGACGACTCAGGCCAACGACCCAAGGCCCGGCACGAGTTCACAAAGGCCTCCAGTTGGCTACTTTGATTCCACCCAGGAAACTCTGGCGGCTATACTGGCCAATCTGCAATCCATTAAAAGCAGGTTGCTGAAGGTGGAATCAGCCATAGCCACTCCAGGTGACTTAACAGCCCCAGCAGTCCCTACACCAGTAACCTGGACCACTCTGACTGCCATACCCCTCATTTCCCCTCCCCCACCAGCCACTACCACTATCACTGCCCACACCTGACCAGCCCACTCTGTCCCGGCTTCCATTCTTGATGGAAAAGACGTCAATTTAATGTCCCTCCTCATAGCCTCCCAAGACGTCTTAGAAAATAGAGCATATAACTACGGGGACATTTCGGTTGTCTTAAGAGCCAGAGACCCACGTTTGAATAAGAAACTCACCATCCCACAGTTTGTTATCGCATTTGGCACTTATCGCGACGTTATCTGCACGGTGTACCCACATAGTAGAGAAGAGCTTGATTTATATATGCACAAGGTGGTTGATTTGGGCATCAAGTATGGAGGGTCCTCATTTTACGATTACCACAAATCAGTTTCGGCCAAGGCAGCTACTCATCTGTCACAATTCAATATTAGAATCGATTGGTGTCAGATAGATACTGAGTTATTCTGCCATCACTTTGCTGGTCTAAGGCCCCCATCTTGTGCCTCTTGTGGTTCCACACTCCACCGATCTATGCCCTGGGGAAGCAGACCCTTCCACTTCCACTTTATCACCCCACCACTCCCTCACCCCACTCTCTAGACAGGAAGGTGTCCAGAGAGACAAGCTGGGCAGACCCATCATATTCTTGGGCAAGGCGCAGGTGTGCAATAACTTTAACACAGGCATATGCATCTACAGCACATGCAGGTTGTTGCACATCTGCTCCATATGCTTCAGAGCCCACACCAAGTCTATGTGCCCGACCCGTCTGACACCTAACAAATAAGCTGGTTCAGCACACATAAAAATTATACGACGACACCAAGTCCAGACAATGGTCCATTCCTTTCGCAACCTTACCCATCTCGGGGGGCTGCTTACTTGCACTCCAAGTAATAAAGTGTTATGTGACATTTTTGTATCCTTTTTCTTTTCCTCCAGATCCTGAAGTAGTTTCTGTCATACCAATGTATAATTTTGTTGTAATTTGCCTACATTTCTACTATTCCAGCATGTAAAGATACATGCTTAAGCAAGATAGATATATCTTACACCTCATTCACTACACCTCCTCTACTCAGCTGCTAACACTCTTTTATGCTCTTAAATTGCAGGTCTCCAGCCGGGCTCCCCCTCCAACACACCTCCAATCAGCCGGGACGCCATCGTTCCTACAGCTAACCCTGGTTTAAGCGAACTATTACTACACGAACAAACACTCTCCCAACCCCACTATCTCTTACACTAGGGTACTGACTATCTTTAACAAATTCACAGCCGAGTTTTGCTTACAAGGTGACCTTTCCATCAAAACCATGGTGGCTTTTGCCTCCTTTTGCCATTGACACCTAAAACTTTCACATAATACCATCAAACTCTACCTCACCGGAGTACAGCACCACATCCTCACTAACTTCCCTAACCACACTCCTTTTCTGTCTTCCTACCCCATTAAGAAAATCCTCAAAGGTATTTTCAAGGTCACAGTCCCTCCTAGCACGACTAGGCTACCAATAGACGGTCCAATATTCCGTCTCCTTAGCGACTTATTGGACAAATCCCCGTTTGACCATAATACTAATTTAGTCATAAAATCTGCCATTTTTTGGCTTTCTACGGTTTCCTCAGACCTAGAGAGTTCACCGTGATACGTCAAGGAGACACAGTACGATGCCTCAAACTTTCTCACTTAAAGAGAGTAAACGGCCATTTTGTACTCTCTTTGCCTTCTACCAAAACTAATCACTCTGCCTATCCCACTATCATTCCCCTCTTCCCTACGAGAATTTGTGGTGCCCTGTACATGTTCTGGATATGCTCCTGGTTTCTCACCTCACGCACTGACCAGATACTCCACTACTTCTACTCCAAGGCCACCCACTCACCACAGCTAAATTTATGTCACACATCAGAATTCTATTGTCAAGGTTAGGCTACAACCCAGCTTCCTTCTCTGGTCACTCATTTTGCATCGACGCAGCATCATCAGCCTCTAGCACTAACACTCCGGTACACATCATTAAGAGGCTGGGACGCTGGAAATCCTCAATAAACAACTCCTACATCCTTTGACCAGAAAGGGAGCTCAGGCAGGCTTTCAGAAATCTCGCAGTTTAAACTTGCAATAAAGTGTGTTTAGTTTGAATTCCTTTTTGCCCTCTTTTTTACAGGCCTACTCGTACGTTGGTTTCGGCACACCTCAACCAACTTTGCTTCTCCTCTACATTCCATTAACATAATAGAGATTCCGAGCACAAGTTGGAAGGCCATTTGGCCTGAATTTGTGGGAGGAGTTATGACGCAATATAAACCCTACCCCCCCTACTTACCTCTGCCATTCAAGCTGTTTTGACCCCACCCACCTACACCCTCCTTTACACATTTCTCTTTGTGGGCCCTCTTTTTTACAGGCCTACTCGTACGTTGGTTTCGGCACACCTCAACCAACTTTGCTTCTCCTCTACATTCCATTAACATAATAGAGATTCCGAGCACAAATATAGACTTATATACATATAGTTCCTAGCTCTCTAGGGACTTATGCAAATATAAACCATAGCTTTTTTTAGCTTCAAATTTAAAAATCAATGTTTCAGTTTGATACCCAAACTTTCATCCTGAAAACCAGACAGACCAATCTGTACACAGTCTGGATTGATTACAACAAAGCCTATAACACAATGCCACACAAATGGATACTTGAATGCTTGGCCCTATACAAGGTCAACAACAAGAGTCTTCATCAAGAACTCAAAGAGCAAGTGGAAAACAACTCTAGTGGACAATAACACAAGTGAACATCAAATGTGGCATATTCCAAGGTGATGCGCTATCCTCAATACTGTTGAGGTATAGGCCTCACCCCCTTTAGCCAGCTTATCATAAAAAGTGGATATGGATACAGGCTCAGGAGTAAAGCTACCATCAGCCACTTACTCTACATGGACAACATCAAGCTATATTCCAAGTGTGAGCAGGACATTGAATCACTGATCCACATAACTAAGATATATAGCAAAGACATACGAATATCATTCGGACTAGATAAGTGTGCATGGATGATAGCAGAAAGAGGAAACATGATCAGGACAGAAGGAGTTCAAAGACCAGAAGGTCAAATAGGAGATATATTATATGGATGGCAAGTTGTTTTCTTGCTGAAATATTCACAAAATCTAGTAAAACTAGAAATGTGTAGAAGAGGTGATGAGTACTTTAGCACTCCAGCTGATAACATTTTTTATCAGTTCAAATCAATCTAATTCCCAATGTTAAAGGCATATCTTGAACTGATATATATCACTCTGAATAATATTGATTTTCAAAAAAATATTTTTAAAAAAACGCAATTATACTTAGCCTTGAAATATCAAATTCAGTGACTTAATGGCATTTACATAATCCTCAGTAAATGGCCTTAAAAATATCCAAAGTACTGTGATGTAGTGGTTGGCTTAAAATGAGATGGCCATTGGTGTGACCAAATCCCGTTGTGGTTACTTGTTTAGTGAGCTAGACTTGTGCACAAATCATTTTTACCTGCAACAAATGAATCAAATTCATGTTAATCTATGTTAAAATGAAAATACTGTCCTGAATTTATGTGATGGATTGATTGAATCAGACACCACAGGTAAAACTCTACAGTAAACTGCTACAAATTGCATTGTAATTTGAAAATCATAAGTAGTGGCTCTGAAGCATGCTGGAAAGGTGAAAATCAAATGATCTGTTTCTCCAAAAAATAAAATACAAATTAGTAAACAAAATCAATCAAATTCAGTGAATGAAACTTGGCGTATGTGTAAGTGGCACTGTGACACTAGCAGTATCTAAGCAAAACAGTTATCTAAACACCAGGAGACGAATTGCAATTCAGTCAAACACAAATGCAAAATTTTCTCCACCAAGATTCACCTTTACAGCAGTGTGTATGCAGAGAAGTAGTCTCTAATTAACTGTACTAGGAATGTTGGAAAGGTGCTTTTCCCTACAAATTTTCCTTTGAATTTGGTTTTCAGTAAAAATAATGCTATCAGCAATTTTAGGTTCTCTGAGTATATTCTTAAGAACAAATATACATTTCCACCCAATAATATATTTACAAGCAGCATTTGAAAGATGTAGCATGTGACAAGACCAATCTCGCCACTGTGCATTGGAGGAGCCTGGTTGCCTGCCTGCTGCCTTTTGACTATGGACCGGCATTTAAATACTTTATTTTCCTATGCAGAAAGGTTTATTCATGTATTTCTGGTCTGGCGTTCAGTAGATTCTCGGATTTACTGAATTAACTCATTTAACCCAGATAGATATGCCATGGAGCCTATTCGTGTAATAAAAGACTTTGGCTCCATGGCAATTGAACTGTATGTGTGTGGTCTGAGAGCCATTCAGTAATAATGTGCGCTCAGACCTAAGCTATCTGGGGATATGTTGCATGTCTGTATTTTATGTAATAAATGTAACCTTGTGTATTTTATTGTATTTTACTGTCTTTTTACTGCCATGTGCTTAATGGAGTTTTGCCTCTGTCCTTGGAGATAATTGGATTACTTCCCAATTATCTCCAGGATAGAAGACTCTGTGGAACTGATTTTGGGCAGAAAAGCCATGCTTCCTTTGGTCACAAAGGACTTCGATATATCTTTTGTACCAATGGACCAATGTGGATGATTTTGACATATGTTCGTATTTGGAGTATGCTGAAAATGTAAGTTTTATGTGAATGTGATGCATACTTTTAAAGTTATGAATAATGTGGAAAAAATGTATTTATCTGCCTGTGATAATTACATTACCCATTGTGTAAGGTAATTGTATCACAGGCAGAGGGGAGGATTTTGTGTGGGAGTGTCTGAGTGTATTGTACGTGTTTATTGGTTGTTTTCCAAAACCCTGTGGGTGTTACTAATGTGTATATAAGAACAATAAACCCACAGCTCTGTCTGTTCCTGCTTAACCCTGAAAATAGAGCCTTGTCTCGTTCTTGGGGGGATTTATTGTATGCTATTCCCGTTCGACTGCTAGGAGTGTAAACCTATTCGTATGGTTTTTCCTATTCGGCTGTGTACAGCATTCGTATGTTTGAGAGCATTCATATGCTTCTCCGGTTCGGTGGATTGGTGTCTTCAGTAGCTGTGCCTGTGTCTCTGGAAGGGGAAGATATACTAAATGGCTGTTAACCCTTTTTATGCCTGGGGGTGCCGTTACATAGCATTATATGTGTTATATTTTGATCTCCAGTGTCTATGTTTTTATTTCATTCTTTAAAACTAACTCAACACATTGTCTATTCTACACAGCCACCAGAGTTTTCTTGGAGCAGAAGGCAGGCTTATTATTAGTACCAGCAGATGTGTAACATACAGGGCCAGCCTGTCCATAGGACTGTGTGGGGCAATGGCCCCAGGCGGCACTTGGACAGGGGCGGCATTTTGCCACCCCTGCATGCCACCCATGGGCGTCAGTCAAAAGGGACAAGTGAACAGGCCCAGGTACAATGAGGTGGGGGCACCATGCGGGCTAATCTCTGTAAAAGGGGCCCAAAAGGTAGACACGGGTGCCCCCAGAGTGGCGCCTATTCAACAAGGCAGATTAGGCACCTGCTTACCCCACATGGCAGGTGCCTATTCTGCCTATAAATAACGTGCAATGGGGGAGAGGGTGGCAGCCGACAGCAAGGGAGCTCTCACAACTCTCTTCCTGCTCCTCTAAGCTCCTTCGCATGCCCTCTGTGATGATGCCGGGGGCGCCGGAATGTGATGTCATTCCGGCCCCACATCACTAAACAGCACGAGGGAGGAGAGAGGAGCAGGAAGAACATCGAAGCAACTGGACCCCATGGAGAGGACTATTAAAGGTAGGGAGGCCTGTTGGCTTAAAAAATAAATAAAAAAATCAACAAAAAATATAATTAATTTGTTAGTGTGCCTGCAAGAATTAGTAAATGTGTGAGAGTAAGTGTGTCTGTCAGTGAGTATGTGTCTGTCATTTGTCTGTGTCAGTGTGTCTGTCAGTAAGAGTAAATGTGTATGTCAGTGACAGTGTTTATTTGTCTGTCTCTGTGTGTGTCTGTCTGTGTGTTTGTCTGTCTGTGTGAGTGTCTGACTGTGTCCATCTGAGACTGTTTCTGTCAGTGAGAGTTAGTGCGTCTGCCAGTTCGTGTATCTACCAGTGTGTGTGTCTGTCAGTGTGTGTGTGTCTGTATGTCTGTCAGTGTGTCAAATCAGTAAGTGTGTGTCTGTCAATGAGTGTGCCTCTATCAGTCAGTGAGTGTGTCTGTGTCAAGTCAGTAAGTGTACATCTGTCAGTATGTGTATGTGTCTGTCTGTGTGTGTCTGTCTGTGACTGTGTCTGTCAGTAAGAATGTGAGTGTCTGCCAGTGCGTGTGTCTGCCAGTGCATGTGACTGCCAGTGCGTATGTGTCTGTATGTCTGTCAATGAGTGTGTCTCTATCAGTCAGTGGGTGTGTGTGTCAAGTCAGTAGGAGTGCATCTGCCTGTCAGTATGTGTGTGTGTCTGTCTGTGAGTGTGTCTGATAGGTACTGGTTCCCCTCTGATATCATTGGGAAACATTTTTACCCAGGCCGTACCGGTCTTGTCATGGGTGGTCCCGCCTACATGGCTGAGCTCATCAATCTTGATGATCTTAGCCAAACCAATGCTTTCCCAAAGGAAAGCATTGGGAGTTATTGCACATGCATGGAAACCCCCTCCCCCCGTGCTAATCAGCATCTCCTTTAGAGGTAGAAACATAGAAACATAGAATGTGACGGCAGATAGGAACAATTCGGCCCATCTAGTCTGCCCAATTTTCTAAATACTTTCATTAGTCTCTGGCCTTATCTTATCGTTAGGATAGCCTTATGCCTATCCCACGCATGCTTAAACTCCTTTACTGTGTTAACCTCTACCACTTCAGCTGGAAGGCTATTCCATGCATCCACTACCCTCTCAGTAAAGTAATACTTCCTGGTATTATTTTTAAACCTTTGTCCCTCTAATTTAAAACTATGTCCTCTTGTTGTGCTAGTTTTTCTTCTTTTAAATATAGTCTCCTCCTTTACTGTGTTGATTCCCTTTATGTATTTAAATGTTTCTCTCATATCCCCCCTGTCTCGTCTTTCCTCCAAGCTATACATGTTAAGATCCTTTAACCTTTCCTGGTAAGTTTTATCCTGCAATCCATGAACCAGTTTAGTAGCTCTTCTCTGAACTCTCTCTAAGGTATCAATATCCTTCTGAAGATACGGTCTCCAGTACTGTGTACAGTACTCCAAGTGAGGTCTCACCAGTGTTCTGTACAATGGCATGAGCACTTCCCTCTTTCTACTGCTAATACCTCTCCCTATACAACCAAGCATTCTGCTAGCATTTCCTGCTGCTCTGTTACATTGTCTGCCTACCTTTAAGTCATCAGAAATAATCCCTTTCCTCAGATGTTGAGGTTAGGACTGTATCAAATATTCTGTACTCTGCCCTTGGGTTTTTACCAATTTACTAGGCCCAATATACCAATGCTACTAGCGGAAATTCCTGCTGAAAATGCAATCAAAATGGCTGCCATGAATGCGAATGGTGCGAAATGTACATCGCAGCAGTTCAAAATGGAAAAAACGGTTGTCAGAGTGACTGCACAAAACCACTGACAAGACCGCAGCCAAGTAGCCCAGCTGCACCACAAATGCAGGGAAGGGAATAAGTGGGAAAAGCACCCAGAAGAGATTGGGCAAGAGGGAAAAAGGTCCCAGCACTCTCAGACACCAGCAGGACTTTATAACGCAGCAGTACTTAGTGAGCAATAAAATAATGCTACGCAAAAAAACCCCCACAAAACCCCACTCAAGGATTAGCAAGGGATGGAGTACTTAACTGGTCTGAGGGAGCAGCAAAAGATGAGGAGTCAAGGAGCACCACATCCATATGGTGTCAGTGTTGCTATACTATTGTTATGTTTTTTCTATGATTCTCTCATGCTCCCTTCCTTGCTGCTGGGAGTAAATAAAGAAAGAGAATGCATAATAGGAGCCTCAGTGTCTTTAATAAAATAAGAGATACTGTAGCATAGCAGTTTATTTTTAAATCCAATAGTTTATTTTATTTGGTATATATCTGAAAACGTAATTTTCTTTTCAATGTGAAATAAAAGGCCATTACTTTTAAGAGCTATTTATCCCCATAAAGTCGTAATCTCATATTCACAATAATTTTGTCTTGTAAATATGAGTGAGTCATCGCTTGATTTATATAGGAAACAATTATGTAATTTAACATAGAGGAACGTAAAGCTCACCCCCGTATACAATCAATGCCTGCAAATGGTTTACCAGACCATTTTAGTGAAAATGTCCCACTTAAGAATAAGCAAGGCACAGATGGAGATATTGTGATGTCAAGATAGGCATATGCAATGAAAGGAAATTATTTCCAGAAAGAAAAGTCATTATTTTGAACAAAACAGTGATCAAGAAAAGTAGAAGATATTTTTTTTAAAATATTAACAGTGCTTAAAGGGAAACTATAGTCCCCAAAACAACTTTAACTTAAAGGGACTCTCACTTAGAATGACGTTACATATATATAAGATATATATCTTTCCACGTGTCCCGCACTCACTGCTCCCGGTCTTGTTAATGCCTCGGTGCAAACTCCGACCATAAGTATATATAAGTTCTTGATGAAGTGCACTCACAGGACTCAATAATATTTCTAATCGTGCTGTTTATTCAAGCATCAAGTAATGCAAAGAAGTGTCAACGTTTCAGTCCTTGCCACACTTTTTTCAAGACCTAGACCTAGTGGTCTTGAAAAAAGTGCGGCAAGGACTGAAACGTCGACACTTCTTTGTATTACTTGATGCTTGAATAAACAGCACGATTAGAAATATTATTGAGTCCTGTGAGTGCACTTCATCAAGAACTTATATATGAGATATATATATTATATATATAATACATCTATATATATTTTATATTTATATATACACGTATAATTACAATAATAAATAAATAAAATAATAAAATAAATTAATAAAATATTTTAATTTTTTTTAAATAAATTATAAATACATATGTAATCTCATTCTAACTGTATTTTGTTATTAATACATATATTGGTAACAAAATACACTTAGAATGACATTCTATATATATATATCTATCTATATATAAAATACAAAGAACTGCAAATATTTATATATAGATAAATATATATAATTACATAAATAACTACGTAAGTATACACGTCGAATTTAAAAACATAAATGTGTATATATATAAAAATTCTACGTGTATCCTTAAGTAATATTTTAACATAATTATGTGATTTAATTAATTAACATTTAATTGACGTGCCTGACAACCCAGGCAGTAAGTGCAGAGAATTAAATTTGCATGCGCTATATTTAACCCTGTAACTTTCCAAGACACCATAAAACCTGTACATGGGGGGTACTGTTTTACTCGAGAGACTTCGCTGAACACAAATATTAGTGTTTTAAAATGATAAATTGTATTAAAACAATAATATATTTAGTAAAGGTGACGTTTTTTGCATTTTTCACAGACGAACGGCACTTTTACTGACGATATTATTGATGTAATATGTTTTTCCTGTTTTGAAACACTTATTTTTGTGTTCAGTGAAGTCTCCCAAGTATAACAGTACCCCCTATGTACAGAATTTATGGTGTTTTGGAAAGGTAGAGAGTCAAATATAAGGCTTGCATTTCATTTTTTTCACATTGAAATTTGCCAGATTGGTTATGTTGCCTTTGAGACCGTGTGGTAGCCCAGGAATGATAATTACCCCCATGATGGCATACCATTTGAAAAATTAGACAACCCAAGGTATTGCAAATGGGCTATGTCCAGACATTTTTAGTAGCCACTTAGTCACAAACACTGGGCAAATATTTGTTGTTTTTTTTTGCTTTTTTACAAACAAAAACAAATATGAAATCTAACTTTGGCCAGTGTTTGTGACTAAGTGGCTACTATAAAAGACTGGACATACACCACTTGCAATACCTTGGGTTGTCTACTTTTGCAAATGGTATGCCATCATGGGGTAAATCTCATTCCTTGGCTACCACACGGTCTCAAAGGCAACATAACCAACCTGGTGAAATTAAATTTGAAAAAACAGAAAAATTTAAAAATGTTCAATATTTCCCCCTTTAACTTTCCAAAACACCGTAAAAACTGTTAATGGGGGGTACTGTTGTACTCGTGAGACTTTGTTGAATACAAATATGTGGGGTTTTTTTTGCAGTTAAAGCTAACGGTATTATGACATTTACAGCTAAAATAACTAAAAAAAAAAAATTTAAATCTTAATTTCTCACAGTTTTTGAAATATTATTCAGAATAAATTATGTTTCAAATGTGAATAGTTCATGAGAAATTAAAGCCCAGTTTCTCCTGAACAAAATGATATATAATAAGTGTGGGTGCACTTAATATGAAAGAGGTGAATTACGGTTGAACAGATATATTGTGCAAATTCCAGTTTTTGTTTACGTTTTGTTTTGATCAGAACGTGTACTATTGACTCCGTCCTGAAGGGGTTAAACAGGGCCCTCAACCTCTCTGTTCCTGTGTGTCCAACTTGTCTGGTTACAACTACATGTTTGTTTGTCCACCAACTGTAAAGTGCTGCGGAATTTGTTGGCGCTATATAAATAATAACATAATAATAATATAGATCATGTTTCTGCTCAATTCACTGCCATTTAGGAGTTAAATTAATTTTGTTTCTGATTATACAGAACCAAGATACACCGCCCCTGGCTGTGACTCACACAGCCTGTATAAAAACAAATTGGTTTCATTTTCAATCACATGTAATTTACATTAATAGTTTTTATCTCCTGTTTTGAAATTGAACTTTAATTACATAGAGGAGGTTCCGGTGGGATCTAGAAATCTATTAACAAAGCAGGAGATAAGGAAATCTAAATTAAACAGAATTTGTAATAAAGGAAGTGTGAACATTAGATTACTATTTACAGGAAGTGTTTAGGAAGTCTGTGCAAGTCACATGCAGGGATGTAATTTAACTCCTAAATAGCTGTTAATTGAGAAGTGAGGGGCATGATCTATACACCAAAAGTGCTTTGTTAAGCTAAAGTTGTTTTTTGGTGACTATATTGTCACTTATTATGGCATGCTTTCAAAAGTGGTCACTTTCTACTACATTTATTTATATATTAATTTATGTTCCAAAAATAATATGGCTTTTTACAGCAACGCAATATGAGTATATATATATATATATATATATATATATATATATATATATATATACAACCAATGTGCAATGTAACATTGTATGCTTAATTTTAGTTCTTATTGCAGGTATATATATGAAATAAAATACGACATTAAGAAAAAAAAAAAATAACAAAGCAAATGTAAAGTATAAAACAGCGATTCCCAAACTGGCACACCCAAACTGGCACGCAGGTGCTATGATAGCACTGGGAAACATTTTTGCTAAACAGGGGCCTGGTCGGGTGCCGCAGCCTATTAACACCATGACCAGGCTCCTGTAGTGTTGGTAGCCTGGGAGGAAGTGACAGCCTGTCACTTTCTTCCAGCTTTGGGAGACAGCATGGGAGGGAAAGGAGGCAGCTACAGAGGCAGCATGAAGGGATGAGAGAGGAGAAGAAGCACAAGGAGCTGCTCCAGACCTCTCACTCCCACTAGCCAGCAGCAAAAACAGAACTACAAGCAAGCAACCCTCCTGTACACCCGATGTAAGCTAACAGGAGGGTGGCTGTAGATATAAAAAAATATATGTGTGCTTATGTGTATGTCAGATTCTGTGTGTATCTGTGTCAAGGTGTGTGTGTCATGGTGTGCATCTATGTGTGTGTGCATCAGTGTTTGTGTGTATATAGTCTCTGTATGTATATGTCAGTGTGTGTATCTGTATGTCAGGGTGTGCATCTGTGTGTGCAAATGTGTGTCAGGGTGTACGTCAGTGTGTGTATCTGTGTGTGTGTGTGTGCACATTTGATTCTCAGGGTGTCTGTGTTTGTGTGTATATATGAGTCAGTGTGTGTGCGTACACATCTGTGTGTCAGGATGCACATCTGTGTATATGTATGTGTATCTGTGTGTCTGCGTGTGTATCTGTGTGTCATGGTGTGTGCATGTGCTAGTGTTTGTGTGTGTCATGGGGCGTGTATCTGTGTCAGGGTGCATTTGTGCATGTGTATTTGTTGGTGCATGCGTGAGTCAAGGTGTGTGTATGTTTTATGGTGTGTGCATCTATGTGTGTGTGTGTCGGTGTCAATATGAATTTGTGTGTATGTGCCAGTGTATTTACATGATTCTGTGTGTTAATGTTTATGTATATCTGTGCAAGTATGTATGTGGCAATATATGTGCATACATCCAAGCCATCAAACACCAGCACAACATACAAACACACTCCTGCAATCTAACACGAATATTACATACATACAAATACACCCCTGTATTAAAACACTAAAATTATATACAAGCACCACTTCAATCAACACTATACGTTATACTATAACGCCAGTTTATGCCGCAGTGCTATACAAGTATACAACTTAGAACTTTGTTTTGACTTGGGGCGCCTTGAAAAAATTTGAAATATTAAGGGCGCTTTGAACCTAAAAAGTTTGGGAACCACTGGTATAAAAGAGACAGATATAGGAATTACACTCACAATATACAGAGTGCAAAAACATGGATCTTGTATATGTAGCCTACAAAGATGGCAGCTATCATGTCTTGGTAGAAATATGCATAACGATGATCCCTCCATTTGGGATTTGTAGTATAGCCAAAAATGATGGAACAACGTATAATTTATTTCAATATCATAAATAATCAGTGAAATGCTTGAAAATAATAACACTATATTCTAAAATTTGGTTTTAGTCATGCCTGCCTCCATTTATGGGCAGCACTCCAGTAGAGAAAGAACACATGCGGTTACAATAACTCTAAAATGTGTTTTACTACATAGTTCTAACATTAAAACATATGACATATAAAACAGCAAAAGAACAAACAAACAATAAAGCCATGATATACAGCAATAAAGTCATGTAAAATCTAAAGGTAATAAGTTTCCAAGCTTGTGGTGACATCATGCTCAATATATATATATGGCAAAAAAGAACTTATACTAAGTCTTTTTTAACTCTTCGATGCCAAATTGATCTGCTTTAAATATATTTTAAAGAGCACTCCAAGATGTTGCAACACGGAATGTAAAATATTTGAAACCACATTCTTGGCAAGCTTTGTTAAAGATATTGTTGGATGCAGGACAACATTATCAACTTAAATGCTTAAAGGACCACTCTAGGCACCCAGACCACTTCAGCTTAATGAAGTGGTCTGAGTGCCAGGTCCAGCTAGGGTTAACTAATTGTTTTATAAACATAGCAGTTTCAGAGAAACTGCTATGTTTATCAATTAGTTAAGCCTTCCCCCTAATTCTCTAGTGGCTGTCTCACTGACAGCCGCTAGAGGCGCTTGCGTGATTCTCACTGTGAAAATCACAGTGAGAGCACGCAAGCGTCCATAGGAAAGCATTGATAATGCTTTCCTATGTGACCGGCTGAATGCTCGCGCAGCACTTGCCGCGCGTGCGCATTCAGCCGACGGGGAGGAACGGAGGCGGAGAGGAGGAGGAGAGCTCCCCGCCCAGCGCTGGAAAAAGGTAAGTTTTTACCCCTTTCCCCTTTCCAGAGCCGGGCGGGAGGGGGTCCCTGAGGGTGGGGGCACCCTCAGGGCACTCTAGTGCCAGGAAAACGAGTATGCTTTCCTGGCACTAGAGTGGTCCTTTAACCCCTTAAGGACACATGACGTGTGTGGCATGTCGTGATTCCCTTTTATTCCAGAAGTTTGGTCCTTAAGGGGTTAATATACATAACTTCTGCTTTTTAATAAAATGCAATGCATGTGCAAATGATAAAAATTTAAAGAGATGTTAAAGGTTAGAATTACGGTGTTAGAGAGAGGTTTATGCCAAGCAAGCTAACATGCACTGGATAGGAATGCAGCAATTTCTTAGTTTTTGCCTGATTGGTACTTAAAATAACACTCAAAGCACCATAAGCACTACAGTTTGCTTGATAGGTAGTCAAACTGTTAAGACAGATAACTACTGCCATTTCCCCTGCTGCCAAAAGCTCCTCCCACTGAGCTCAGCTGATGTTCTCAGTCAATGAGTGAGCATGACCCTGCATGGACAGGCTCAGCTCTATGGAACTAACTGGAAGTGCCTTCTAGGAGCTTCCAGCAGCAAGATCGGCAGCGTGCAGGAGCCTGGAGGGACCTAGACAAGTTGTGAAACTGTTCTTAAACAGTTTGATTACTTACTCTTGGATGACAGGGCACTTCTTGCACCATAACGATCTCATTAAGCTGTAGTGGTTATTGTGCTTCAAATGTTCCTTTAAGGACCATATTTTCCCTTTTCTTTTAGTTGGTAAACACATTTTCTGTTTTCAAGGGACACATTTGACCTTAATTTGATGCAAAATATTTTTCACAATGTTCAATTGAGTAATGTGCTACTAAAGTAAATAAATGAATAATAAATGAATAATAAATTAATTGTCCTAATTTACAGATTACATACCTAGCCATACTGCCTGCATGAAAAAATGGTTTCATATCTAAATCAGCTTTAGAAGTTTTTATCTCCTCCTCTGTACATTTAACTTTAAGCACACACAGAAGGCTCTTGCAGAGTCTCAAATGTTAGTAACAGAGTAGGAGATACGAAATTTTAAATTAAACAGACTGTGCAATACAGGAACCCAACATATTTTGGTTATTTAATGAAGTGTTTAGGAAGGGCGAGTAATTCACTTGCAGGGAGGTGTGACTAGAGCTGTTTAAACAAAGTGATTTACTCCTAAATGGCAGATAATTTGGCATAGAGTATGCAGGAGAATGATCTATACCAGGGGTAGGCAACCTTTTAGCAGCACTGTGCCGATATAAGATTGTGATGTCCCATACCGTGTCGGTCCTATTTTTGTAAATTGAGGTGTGTATGTTGCCGTCTTCTGCTTGTGTTATTTATACTGTAATTGCTTTTGTATTGTTGTATTTGTGCGTATATGAGCTATTATATTGTATATGTTCATTAGTAGTTTATGGTATCGTGTATGATACCTATGAATGTGGGCTGTGTATGAGGGCTGCTTGTGGAATTGTGTGTGTGAATGGAAATGTCACATTGTGTGTTTGGCAGTGCGTATGTAAGGGGCTGTTTGGGGTATTGCATGTGAGGTTGTGTGCATGTATGTGGATTGTTAGCTGATTACGTTTGTGCGGATTGTGTGTATGTTAGTTTGTGGGCTGTTCGTATTATTTGTATGAGGGGAGGGTTATTCTGCATTTCTGTGTATATCTAGCAGTGTGGGTGGCTTCCCTGGGTTCCAGTGGGGACCAGGCTGGCCAGGTACAGGTCAAGGATACTACAATGTGGATTCCCATTCACAAGTGCTGGGAGGAAGAGATCTGAGATCACTTCCTCTATGTACTGCAATGCATAAATTGAGGATTGTCCTTCACCACCTCTTCGTATTAGCAGATATCTGAAGTTTTACTCGGACTCCTGATAGGCCAGAGCCTGTTTGGCTCTAGCAGCCTTGAGTGCCGTGCAAAGACACCCTGAGTGCCGTGCATGGCACTAGTGCCGTAGGTTGCCTACCCCTGATCTATACCATGGGTCGTCAACCTGGTCCCTACCGCCCACTAGTGGGCGTTTCAGCATTCCAGGTGGGCGGTAGGGATTTCCTAATTTTGCGGGTGCGAGCCGGCGGTACCCCTGCGACTGGGTACCGCCATCACCACTTGCGGCCCCGGCCCGCAGGGGGCTGCATATGGAGGGGTCCATCGGGTGGCCCATGCTGTCAGGGCTACCCGATGGATGTGGATTGTAAGGGGGCCCGGTCAGCGCTGGGCGCTTTAACAGCGCGACCGGGCCCCCTGTGATTACATCACACAGAGCTGGGAGGAAGTGACTGCACGTTACTCCTCCCAGCTAACACACAGACCGCGCGGGAGGAAGGAGGGGGATGGAGTCAGAGTGGGAACTCTGACTCCCATCCACCTGAGCCACCACTGGACCCCAGAGAAAGTCACTCTCCTGCACCCTAAATTTTGGAAACAGGAGGGTGACAAATATAATGTGTGTTTGTTTGTGTATGTGTCTTTGTATGTATGTCTTGTATGTGTCTGTATGTGTGTCATATGTATGTGTGTCTTGTGTCTGTATGTATGTGAATGTGTCTTTGTATGTATGTGTGTGTCTTTGTATGTGTCGTGTGTGTGTGTCTGTGTGTATGTGTGTCTTGTCTTTGTATGTATGTGTTGTGTGTCGTATGTATGTGTGTCTTGTGTCTGTCTGTATGTGTGTATGTGTCTTTGTATGTATGTTTTATGTGTGTGTCTTTGTATGTGTGTATCTGTATTCATGTCTGTGTGTGTCTGTATGTATGTGTGCCTGTCTGTATGTATGTGTCTTGTGTGTGTGTGTCTGTATGTGTGCCTGTCTGTATGTATGTGTGTGCCTGTCTGTCTGTATGTGTGTCTTGTGTGTGTGTGTGTGTGCCTGTCTGTTATAGTGGGCTATAGTAAGTGGGATACCTAGCTCAGCCTTCCTACTGGGCATTGCTATTAGGAAGGTTAAAAAATAAAAAAATAAAAAAGTGGGGAGGGGAATTGAGGAGGGAGAGGAGGGAAGCTGACGCACAGATGAGAAATCATATTATGCGCAAACAGAGAAGTCGTCTGAATATCACCGAAAGAGGAGACCTTTGTTTGTTCCTTACGGAAATCGAACCAGATATCAAATATTTGGTCTTGCAGCATCAACCTCAAGGATCTCATAAATCACTAGTAAAGGTAATTTCAATTCACATTATTGTTTTCTCATTAAACTTTATAAAGTTAAAAACATTATAAACATGCATTAAGTAGAAATAAAAAGATAAATGTACGTACATTTATTTTTTTTAAAAACACCCTCCTTTCTAAAAAATATTCTGCACTTGCGTGAAAACTGGTGGGCGGCAAGGACATTTTTTCAACCAAAAAGATGCATTAGTGGGCGGTAGGTAGTAAAAGGTTGACTACCACTGATCTATACAATAAAACCACTTCATTAAGCTAAATGTTTGGTGCCTATATAATCAATTTAACATTAGCAGCCTAGAAGTTTTTTTTCCTCCTGTACTAATGATTCTGCAGGAGATGACCACATCTTGAATATTCTGTGCAATTTTGTGCTCTAAAGAAGGATATTAAGGCACTAGAAAAGTGCAGAGGCGGGCTACAAAATCAATAAAAGGAATTGGACATTTTAGCTTTGAAGAAAGGTTAACACATTTAAACCTCATTAGTTTAGAAAAACGCTGCTTCAGAGGTGATATGATAACATCATACAAATATATCTGGGGCCAATACAAACCATTGTGTGTAAATCTATTCACAAACCAGACTTTACATAGATCACAAGGTCATGCATTTAGACTGGAAGAAAGAAGATTTTGTCTAAGGCAAAGGAAAGTTTTTTTTTTTTTTTACCGTAAGAACAATAAGGATGTGGCATTCTTTGCCTGAAGAAGTGTTTTTATCAGAGTCCGTACATGCATACTTGCAAAAGCAGAATATTAATTTATATAATGTTTCAACTGTAGGGTAAAAGCTTCTTGATCCAAGGATAAATCTGACTGCCATTCTGGGGGCAAGGGGGATTTTTTTCCCTAGTTTATTGCAAAATTGTAAGTGCTTCAAACTTGTTTTTTTTTTTGCCTTCTTTTGGGCCAACAGCAAAAAACAAATGTGAGGAAGGCTGAACTTGATGGACACATGTCTCTTTTCAGCCTATGTAACTATGTAAATATATGTAACTATGTAATTTACACCTTAAATGAGCATTTCAGAAGTGGTCATGGTGCTTGGGGTTAACCCTTTATTGTGTTTAAAATTAAATATGTTTGTAATGTATGACTTAAAGTTTAGAGATCAGAGGAGCCAACTGCTATGCTATATATTTTTATAAAGTAATCCTCATAGGTTACTTATCTAGAAGTAGTCTGACATTAATTCTGCCATTTTGTCACTAATCTCTGTTGTTTGCATAAAACAAAATTTTAGTGAAAAATGTATGCACATACACAACCTTAGAATTGATATATGTATTTTGTGAATTATATACTTCTATCACATACTACTGCAGCAAAAAGTTACAGGTCTTACTTAAACATCTGAATAGGCGGCTCTTTCATTAAGTCATTTAGGACATCGCCCAATACCTTGCACTCACTGGGGCCTCGCAGCCACCAAACCCACATAACTGCAGAGCAGGGCTTGAAGCATGGTGCCAGGGCCAGTGTTAGGTCTTTAGCTGCCCTATGTAAAAACTTAACAGGGCCCCTCCCTGGTCCTGTATAGTTTGTAGAGGGGTGTAGTATTTCTAAAGGACACTTTATAAAATTAATTATTATTAATATATATGATCCCTTGCAGGGAGGGGGGCATGTTAATCTCTGGTGGTCCAGAAACTGGTTTGTTACTCCATGATAATTGTATGGGTGTATTGACAGTGTGTGATATATATTTGTGTGACTGTGTTTAATACACAGTTAAAGGCAGATTGTCACACACAGAGTTACAGGAACCTAGTCACACACACACACAGATACAGTTAAACAGTCACAAACCAACAGTCACAGGCAGACATCAGGCAGGAGGGACACTTGAAAAGAACCAGGCAGGGACACCTGCCGAATTCCCTCTCATTGGGGAAATATTTTGACATTTTATTTATGACACAGCTTTGCACACACATCTCATTGGTTATTAACTACTAACTTTAGCACTAAGTGATAAAAGAAAACTGCAAGTTGAGTGAGTTTGAAGGAAATGCTTAATAACTTTTATCAAAGGGACACTATAGTTACCAGAACAACTACAAATTTATGTAGTTGTTCTGGTGAATATAGTTAATCCCATCATTGGTTGAGATTATCCAAATTAACATTCTCAGACAATCCAATGCTTTCCTATGGAAAACCATTGTGATTGGCTGAGATCATCACTTCTGATGAGATCAGTCAAGGAGGCAGGTCAAGGGCAGTGCCAGCACCAACATACTAAATTAAAAATAAAAATTTCTATTTCTTGGGGAGCAAGATAGTATTTTAACACTATTGGGTCAGGAATTTCTCTCATCAATGTTACGTAGTTACATAGCTGAAAAGAGACTTGCGTCCATCAAGTTTAGCCTTCCTCCCATATGGTTTTGCTGTTGATCCAAAAAAAGGCAAAAAACCCAGTCTGAAGCACTTCCAATTTTGCAATAAACTATTCCTTCTTGACCCCAGAATGGCAGTCAGATATCTCCTTGGATCAAGGAGCTATTACCCTACTATTTAGAAATGATATCCCTGTATGTTATGTTTTTGGAAGTATTTATCCAATTGCAGTTTAAACATCTGTATGGACTCTGATAAAACCGCCTCTTCAGGCAGAAAATTCCATATCCTTATAGTTCTTACTGTAAAAAAAACCTTTCCTTTGCCTTAGATTAAATCTCCTATCTTCCAGCCTAAATGTGTGACCTCTTGTCCTATGTATAGCCCTGTTTATGATTTCCAGATAATAGTTTGTACTGGCCCAGAATATATTTGTATACAGTTATCATATCCCCTCGGAGGCGCCGTTTTTCCGAACGAAAGAGATTTAAATGTTTTAACCATTCTTCAAAACGAAAGTGCTCCATTCCTTTTATCAATTTTGTAACTTGTCTCTGCACTTTTTGATATCCTTCTTTAGAACAGGTGCCCAAAATCGCACAGCATATTCAAGGTGTGGTCTTACCAGCAATTTATAAAGAGGCAAAATTATATTTTCATCCCTAGAATTTATGCCCCTATTTACACATGACAAAACCTTACTGGCCTTAGCAACTGCAGATTGACATTGCCTATTTCTGCATAATTTGTTGTCTATAACAATTCCCAAATCCTTCTAGTGTGTGGTTATCCCTAATTCACTACCATTTAAGTCCTCAAACTCCGCCCCCCAAGATGCTGCTGAACTACAACTCCCATGATTCTTTGAATTACATAGATAGCCAGAGAATCATGGGAGTTGTAGTTCAGCAACATCTGGGGGGCCGGAGTTTGAGGACCCCTGATTTAAGGTGTAAGTTGCTTGTGCATTCTTGACCCCGAAGTGCATAACTTTGCATTCCTCTACATTAAATTCCATCTGCCATTTTAGTGCCCAGTCCCCCAATCTATTTAAATCCCTTTGCAGCAAAGTAATATCCTGCTCACATTTATTACTTTACAAAGTTGTGTGTCATCTGCAAACACTAAAACATGGCTTTCAATGCCTATTGCAAGATCATTTATAAAAGCGGTCTAAAAACAGAACCCTGAGGGACACCACTTACCACTTTTACCACAGCTTGAAAATGTACCATTAATGACAACTCGTTGTACTCTATCCTTAAGCCAATGTTCTACCCAAGAACAAGAATATTCATCTAGACCAACTTTTTTAAGTTTGAAGACTAACCTATTGTAGGGAACCATATAAAATGCCTTGGCAAAATCCAAGTAGATCACATCCACTGCAACACCCTGATCTATTCTTCTTTTTGCTTCTTCTTAGACTGCAATCAGGTTAGTTTGGCATGACGAAAAATAGTGATAAGGAAGCGCTAATACTGAATTTTCACACATATATTAAAAATAAGTACATTTATTAGTCTTGTTGAGACATAAAGGTAATAAAGAAATATACATGCTAATTCATTGCTGGAATACAATACTGGAATAAGTAAATAGTAAAATACAATGAGATTATAAGTGTGCACACTTCAATTTATTTGAAAAAATATATTGAATACTATATATATATATATATATATATATATATATATATATATATATATATGCATGGGAAAAAGTATACACAAAAAATAGAAAAAACAAAACTAGATTAAAAATAGAAAAAAATAAAAATTGGCAATAGAAAAAATTGTATAAAATAGAATGGAAGTCCAACCTGATATTGAAGAGAGAGATATATATTCTCTGGTTCTGTCGATCTCAGATGTTGCTGTATGTGTATAAGTAGAGGAGACCTGGATAGTATGTTGAAGCAAACCTCTGTGGCTGGAAATCTATTGTTTACTTCAGCTTTAGCTTCATCTACAGGGAGTGCAGAATTATTAGGCAACTTAACAAAAAACAAATATATACCCATTTCAATTATTTATTTTTACCAGTGAAACCAATATAACATCTCAACATTCACAAATTTACATTTCTGACATTCAAAAACATAACAAAAACAAAGCAGTGACCAATATAGCCACCTTTCTTTGCAAGGACACTCAAAAGCCTGCCATCCATTGATTCTGTCAGTGTTTTGATCTGTTCACCATCAACATTGCGTGCAGCAGCAACCACAGCCTCCCAGACACTGTTCAGAGAGGTGTACTGTTTTCCCTCCTTGTAAATCTCGCATTTGATGATGGACCACATGTTCTCAATGGGGTTCAGATCAGGCGAACAATGAGGCCATGTCATTAGATTTTCTTCTTTTATACCCTTTCTTGCCAGCCACGCTGTGGAGTACTTGGACGCGTGTGATGGAGCATTGTCCTGCATGAAAATCATGTTTTTCTTGAAGGATGCAGACTTCTTCCTATACCACTGCTTGAAGAAGGCGTCTTCCAGAAACTGGCAGAGCTTGACTCCATCCTCAACCCGAAAAGTCCACACAAGCTCATCTTTGATGATACCAGCCCAAACCAGTACTCCACCTCCACCTTGCTGGCGTCTGAGTCGGACTGGAGCTCTCTGCCCTTTACCAATCCATCCATCTGGCCCATCAAGACTCACTCTCATTTCATCAGTCCATAAAACCTTAGAAAAATCAGTCTTGAGATATTTCTTGGCCCAGTCTTGACATTTCAGCTTGTGTGTCTTGTTCAGTGGTGGTCGTCTTTCAGCCTTTCTTACCTTGGCCATGTCTCTGAGTATTGCACACCTTGTGCTTTTGGGCACTCCAGTGATGTTGCAGCTCTGAAATATGGCCAAACTGGTGGCAAGTGGCATCTTGGCAGCTGCACGCTTGACTTTTCTCAGTTCATGGGCAGTTATTTTGCGCCTTGGTTTCTCCACACGCTTCTTGCGACCCTGTTGACTATTTTGAATGAAACGCTTGATTGTTCGATGATCACGCTTCAGAAGCTTTGCAATTTTAAGAGTGCTGCATCCCTCTGCAAGATATCTCACTATTTTTGACTTTTCTGAGCCTGTCAAGTCCTTCTTTTGACCCATTTTGCCAAAGGAAAGGAAGTTGCCTAATAATTATGCACACCTGATATAGGGTGTTGATGTCATTAGACCACACCCCATCTCATTACAGAGATGCACATCACCTAATATGCTTAATTGGTAGTAGGCTTTCGAGCCTATACAGCTTGGAGTAAGACAACATGCATAAAGAGGATGATGTGGTCAAACTACTCATTTGCCTAATAATTCTGCACTCCCTGTATGCAGATACAGGTGTTAGTACCTGTTTGTTAAATCCCTCCATGGGAGCTGGTGGAATAGGTCAGAAGATTTGCCAGTCTGTAGTGAGTGGGAGTATCTCTTCACATAAACGCTACTGTATCGGAGCGCGCTTGAACTTCTGGAATCATACGGTAATTCTCTGTTGATCTTCGTGTGTGGTCTTGACTTGATGGTTCTGCTAATCCTACGTGTTTCGTAAGTCTGCGCTTACTTCCTCAGGGATTATTATTGGGTATCAGATGCTGAGATGGATTTTCTTTTATAGGTTGTAGATCTTAATTGCTTAATTAACTTTTATACAGGTGGAGTAAATATACACTTTATATCAATAAAAACACATATTTGCAACATTATATTAGATAGTAACCAAATATAGAAAACAAAAAAATTCCCCTTAGCCCTAGATCAACAAGGTTTAATCTGTGGTTAGGGAAATGGGTCAGAGTGGGTGGTACCAGCTCCACCTAATGGGCATGAACCCTTAATTGTAGATATAATGCAGCGCCATCCATTTAAGAAAGCGCACTGTATGCTGTGGTAGTGCCCCTTGAAAAAGAGGGAGACTACCCAGCAAGCTGGTAAGATGACAGATGAATATTGATATGAGCCTAATCTATCTTTAAGATTAGGAGTCCAGTGGATAGGGGTGAACTAGGGGAACAAAAAATATAGGAAAAAACAGCAATAGATGGTGCTGGAAGTAGTGGATACAGTGCAAGAAAAAGTATCTCGAAATCAACAGTGTTACGCTGAAACTTTATTAACTGCTTATAGAGAGAGATACACTTGCCACTGTGTATCCATACATACTTCTGTATCCTATAAATGATTGAAAAGTCTGTCCCTGGTATGCAAATGAATACTTTGTTCAGAGTGCTATTCCCAGGGAAGTATGCGACAATCAACCCCTAGACAGTATAATCCCTTAAAGATATAAATCGTGCCGTCTATATATGTAACAATGAGAGGCACAATATTCCATAGGGAGAAAAAAAGAGAAAACGTATAGCCAATACTGATGCACAGTAGTAAAGTAAAGGAGAAGATGTCTAATGACGAACACAGGTAGCGATGATAGTACTTTATAACGAGAGAAAAATCTCTTTGATAACACAGTTAGATCGCTAGACTGCTGTGATTCTCTTAACTTCTAATATGATCCCTTAAAACTATCAATCGTGCCGTCTATACTTATAACAATGAGAGGCACAGTATTCAGTAGGGAAAAGAAGAAAGAGAAAAACGTTTAACCAGTACTAATGCACAGTAATACAGCAAAAAGGGAGGATGTCTGCTGACAGACACAGGCAGCGATAATGGTAAAGTGTAACGAGAAAAGGTCAATCTTGGGTAACACCAATCGATCGCTAAACTGCTTAAAATCCCTTTGCTTCTGCTAATAAACACCTTCGTGGGTGTTCTAACGCTAGATGGTTAAACTAGATACTGTTCCTATCAGTGGTATCGGACTCCAAACCAAAATTAGATGATCAATGAGAGTGGTTAACAAAAATTAAACATAATGAAAAAAGTGCAGAGAGGGGTTTCCCTTAGTGCATATTCGGTGGTGCACGTGAAGTGTCAAAGTGCCGTGAGTGGGAATACCCCCCGTCTTAAACCCGACGCGCGTTTCGGAGTCTGAAAACTCCTTCGTCAGGGGTGAAAGTTACCGCCAGAACCCCCCCAGCATTTAAATGCAAGGTGGCCAATCATGAAGGAGGTAATTTGGTCGTCATCAGTGACGTGGTGTCTTGACGTGAGCGTCATATGGGTGGAGACTCATAGCTACTACGTCAGATGATTGGCACATGTTCCTCGCTCAGTGAAGATAGTTTAATGATACCGGTGTACCAGTGCTTTACCGGTTAGATGATTGATCAAATAGAAGTTTCATTCTTGCTGGTAAGCCATTCAAATATATGGCGATCAGCAAATACCCACCGAAATTTTTTATATCATACAATACAGTTACTGCATCCTAAGAGTGTTATATGGAAGGTGGAAACATGACATATGATACGATTAATTGTATATATCTTGGATTGCGGAGGGTCCTCTCATAATCTTATATGTGGTATATATGGAGAAATCACTGGAGCGTAAAAATAGAAATTTATAGGGGAAATCTCCCTTAGTTCGTCAGTGAAAAGTCCATAACACACAAAAAAGGAACCATAATGTAGGGTAGTATTGATAAGATGGAGAGAGAGGCAAAAGGGGAGGAAATAGGCGGTAAGTATGGGACAAAATAATGTCCTACAGTTCAAATCATAATGCAGTGATATATGAAAAAAATATAATAATATTAAACAGAAATCCCGTGAATTGATCAAAGAAATGAATAAAAAATTATAATTAAGATAGATGAAGTAGGCTATTTACAAATATACAAGATAAATATGTGTTTTGTCTGAAGAGACTTCTAGATGAAGGGGGAGTATGAGAAGCCCTCATTAAGACCTTTAGGAGACAGAGTTTTTAGGCGATAGATCCAATAACATTCGCGTCTTCTTAGACCTTGGTCCCAGTTGCCTTTCCTCTGGTCCTGTTTGATTAATTCTATGCCTTGAAATTTGAGGGTATTAATGTCTCCATTATGGACTGTTTTCACATGCCTGGAGACAGATGTTTCTATGTTTCTAGTTGTTTTGACTGAGTTTATGTGTTCTAGAATGCGTTTCTTAAATGGTCTGAAGGTTTTTCCCACGTACATCACATGGCATTGGCAAGTGATGAGATATATCACACCCTTCGAATTGCAATTGAAGAAGGAGGGTGAGGTGAAGTTTTCGGTATTAGAGCTATTACTGAAGTTTTTTGAGTTGGTATTAATGTACCTACAGGCTTTGCACCTACCACATTTGTAGGTGCCTTTAATTTTTGGCGACAGCCAGTGAGTGGGTGGTTTGTTCATTTGAAAGTGGCTATGCACCAAAATATCTTTCAAATTATTACCCCTTCTGGCTGTCAAAGAAGCATAAGAAGGGAGGGCATCTCTAAGATGTGTATCCTGTTTCAGGAGAGGCCAGAAGCGATTCATGATGGTTCTGACCTGATCCCAACCGGCATCGAAGGTGGCAATACACCTAAGTTGTTTCTGTTCACCATCTTTTGATATTGAGGGGACAACTCCTTTTTCTTTTAATAGGTCTTCCTGTTCAGTTAAGAGAGCCCTATGGTATGCCCTCTTGAGGCATTTATTGGGGTACCCTTTGGACCTGAACATTTGTCGCAGGTCTCTTGCTTGTGTCTTAAAATCTTCTAAGTCGGAACAGTTACGTCTCAGGCGTAAATACTGGCCCGTTGGTATTCCCCGCTTCTGTTGAATTGGGTGATGGCTTTTCCAATTTAGAAGATTATTTGTCGCTGTACTCTTTCTGAACAGGTTTGTCTTAATGACCCCTTCTTGTAGTGGGGATACCATGAGGTCGAGGAAACTTAAGGATGGAGTGCCTATTTCGGCGGTGAATTTAAGATTCAATTCATTAGTGTTGAGGCTATGTGTGAATTGCCTAAATTGATCCCCTGACCCAGTCCAGATGATTATAATGTCATCTATGTATCTTTTCCAGAGATGTATGTACTGGGTCAGGGGATTTGATGGGGGAGATGCGAATACCACTTGCTCCTCCCACCAACCCAGGTGCAGGTTGGCATATGAGGGCGCGCAAGATGTCCCCATAGCAGTCCCCTGCACCTGGTGGTAGTATACCCCATCAAAAAGGAAGAAATTGTGTGTTAACACAAATCTTAGGAGGTCCAATACCAGGTCGCTATGTTTGTCTAGGGATGCCCCTCTCCTCCTCAGGAAATGCTCTGTATGTTTTATCCCTATTGGGTGAGGTATTGAGCTATATAAGGACTCCACGTCCAAGCTGCAGATGATAGCCTTGTGTGGTAGTTGGGTTTGAGTCAGGACTGCTAAGGTTTGTTTTGTGTCTCTTAGGTATAACGGTAGCTGTGCAACCAATGGTTTCATAATGTGGTCCAAGTAGACACTAACATTTTGGGTCATATTATTATTGCCAGAGACAATGGGTCTGCCTGTCAAAATCTTCTGTTGCTTGTGGATCTTCGGTAGGCTATAGAAAGTCAAGATACGAGGGTTGTTAATTGCCATGTAGTTGTATTCATCCTTAGAGATTAATTTGTCATCGAAGCCTTGTTGTAAAATGCTTCTTAGTTTGTCTTCAAACATTTTGGAAGGATCTTGTTTCAAGATTTTGTAGGTCGTTTGATCCGAGAGTAGTTTTTTGTTCATCTCTACATATTTTAGAGTGTCCAATATAACTATATTGCCACCTTTGTCGGAAGGCTTTATAGTTATTTGCTGATTATCTTTTAGTGTATTCAATGCTTTATATTCCAATGCTGTTAGGTTTGAGTTTGGTTTGTAGCTTATTTCATTAAGTGGGATTTTTTCAATCTCCTCGCAAACCAACTCCACGAAAGTCTCTACATACTTTGAGTCTCCTAATTTCGGACAGTAATGGCTCTTATTTTTGAGGTTGGTCAAGGGATATTTTGGTCCTGCAGTGTTATCATTTTCTTCTAATAAGTCTGCTAAGATCATAGCCATGCGATAATCTTTGAGGTCTAGACCTAAGTTTTTAGCTTTCTTCTCTTCACTTAGGAGGAAATTTTTATGTAAAATGAGCTTTCTTGCGAAGAGATGGATGTCCTTAACCCAAGTAAATTTATCAAAGCGTGGTATGGGGATAAAGGACAGACCTTTTGTCAACAAATCTAATTCTGATTGTGTAGGAATATATTCGGATAAGTTGACGATCTGTCTATTCTTCAGAACCTGTTCTTCCTGGTGTACTGTCTTTTTTGTCGTGGTCTCAAGACAGGGCGATTTTCCCCTTGTAGGTGGTCTAAAAAAGTAACACCTCTCTTTAGAATTCCTCTATTGTTCTCACCAGAGGTAGAGGGGGTCGCTACAGCGTCAGTATCAGACCCACTAGATTCGTATTCCGAGGTTAAGACCTGATCACTGTCAACCCTTCTCTTTTTGTTGAACTTTTTATAGACGTTACCGGTCTTAAAGTCCTTATGGTCTCTTAAGAATTTTTGGTGTTTTCTTTGTTTTATAATGCTTTGATATTTCTCAAGATTGTTTTGTAATTTATTTTCATTTGGGCTAAATGCTGGATCAGTTTTATGGTGTTGGATTTTCTCCACTTCACTCTCAAACTTTTTTTCAATCTCTATTAGTTTCTTGTTCTCAAACTTGCATATAATATGCATAAAGCATATAGAGCACTGCCCCGCAGCTTCCTCCCACTCTTTGATGAATTCTTCTTCATCAATGTGTGAACTAGGTGTAGTCGGTATTCTAAGTCCCCTCGGTATCAAACTCTTTTTTAGGTAGTTTTCTAAGGACGCTATCTCCCAACTCGACCTTATTTGTTGCTTATATAGCTGGGTAAGTGAATTGAAACCCGATGTCATGGAGTAATTTAGATCATCTGGTTGTAAATCAGATTCAGAGAAGATCAGCTCTGCATCTTGGCACCATTTAGTGGCATTTGGTTTGTTGGCTAAAAAGCCTGCCATAAATCAACAGTTTAAACAAAACGGAAAAGAAAAAAAGAAAGAAGTCTCTGCTCTGACCACAAAGGTGGGTCAGCCACTCACTGGCTGTCGCCAAAAATTAAAGGCACCTACAAATGTGGTAGGTGCAAAGCCTGTAGGTACATTAATACCAACTCAAAAAACTTCAGTAATAGCTCTAATACCGAAAACTTCACCTCACCCTCCTTCTTCAATTGCAATTCGAAGGGTGTGATATATCTCATCACTTGCCAATGCCATGTGATGTACGTGGGAAAAACCTTCAGACCATTTAAGAAACGCATTCTAGAACACATAAACTCAGTCAAAACAACTAGAAACATAGAAACATCTGTCTCCAGGCATGTGAAAACAGTCCATAATGGAGACATTAATACCCTCAAATTTCAAGGCATAGAATTAATCAAACAGGACCAGAGGAAAGGCAACTGGGACCAAGGTCTAAGAAGACGCGAATGTTATTGGATCTATCGCCTAAAAACTCTGTCTCCTAAAGGTCTTAATGAGGGCTTCTCATACTCCCCCTTCATCTAGAAGTCTCTTCAGACAAAACACATATTTATCTTGTATATTTGTAAATAGCCTACTTCATCTATCTTAATTATAATTTTTTATTCATTTCTTTGATCAATTCACGGGATTTCTGTTTAATATTATTATATTTTTTTCATATATCACTGCATTATGATTTGAACTGTAGGACATTATTTTGTCCCATACTTACCGCCTATTTCCTCCCCTTTTGCCTCTCTCTCCATCTTATCAATACTACCCTACATTATGGTTCCTTTTTTGTGTGTTATGGACTTTTCACTGACGAACTAAGGGAGATTTCCCCTATAAATTTCTATTTTTACGCTCCAGTGATTTCTCCATATATACCACATATAAGATTATAAGAGGACCCTCCGCAATCCAAGATATATACAATTAATCGTATCATATGTCATGTTTCCACCTTCCATATAACACTCTTAGGATGCAGTAACTCTATTGTATGATATAAAAAATTTCGGTGGGTATTTGCTGATCGCCATATATTTGAATGGCTTACCAGCAAGAATGAAACTTCTATTTGATCAATCATCTAACCGGTAAAGCACTGGTACACCGGTATCATTAAACTATCTTCACTGAGCGAGGAACATGTGCCAATCATCTGACGTAGTAGCTATGAGTCTCCACCCATATGACGCTCACGTCAAGACACCAAATCACTGATGACGACCAAATTACCTCCTTCATGATTGGCCACCTTGCATTTAAATGCTGGGGGGGTTCTGGCGGTAACTTTCACCCCTGACGAAGGAGTTTTCAGACTCCGAAACGCGCGTCGGGTTTAAGACGGGGGGTATTCCCACTCACGGCACTTTGACACTTCATGTGCACCACCGAATATGCACTAAGGGAAACCCCTCTCTGCACTTTTTTCATTATGTTTAATTTTTGTTAACCACTCTCATTGATCATCTAATTTTGGTTTGGAGTCCGATACCACTGATAGGAACAGTATCTAGTTTAACCATCTAGCGTTAGAACACCCACGAAGGTGTTTATTAGCAGAAGCAAAGGGATTTTAAGCAGTTTAGCGATCGATTGGTGTTACCCAAGATTGACCTTTTCTCGTTACACTTTACCATTATCGCTGCCTGTGTCTGTCAGCAGACATCCTCCCTTTTTGCTGTATTACTGTGCATTAGTACTGGTTAAACATTTTTCTCTTTCTTCTTTTCCCTACTGAATACTGTGCCTCTCATTGTTATAAGTATAGACGGCACGATTGATAGTTTTAAGGGATCATATTAGAAGTTAAGAGAATCACAGCAGTCTAGCGATCTAACTGTGTTATCAAAGAGATTTTTCTCTCGTTATAAAGTACTATCATCGTTACCTGTGTTTGTCATTAGACATCTTCTCCTTTACTTTACTACTGTGCATCAGTATTGGCTATACGTTTTCTCTATTTTTCTCCCTATGGAATATTGTGCCTCTCATTGTTACATATATAGACGGCACGTTTTTATATCTTTAAGGGATTATACTGTCTAGGGGTTGATTGTCGCATACTTCCCTGGGAATAGCACTCTGAACAAAGTATTCATTTGCATACCAGGGACAGACTTTTCAATCATTTATAGGATACAGAAGTATGTATGGATACACAGTGGCAAGTGTATCTCTCTCTATAAGCAGTTAATAAAGTTTCAGCGTAACACTGTTGATTTCGAGATACTTTTTCTTGCACTGTATCCAGTACTTCCAGCACCATCTATTGCTGTTTTTTCCTATATTTTTTGTTCCCCTAGTTCACCCCTATCCACTGGACTCCTAATCTTAAAGATAGATTAGGCTCATATCAATATTCATCTGTCATCTTACCAGCTTGCTGGGTAGTCTCCCTCTTTTTCAAGGGGCACTACCACAGCATACAGTGCGCTTTCTTAAATGGATGGTGCTGCATTATATCTTATATTAGATAGTCATACTAAATAGAAACAGTAAAAGTAAAAACAGTTTGTTTAAACCTCTAAGCTTGCTTTTATATGCTGATCTTGGTATATTTTGATTTTTGAGGTATACTAAGGACCAGAAATATATAATTAGATATAATTGTTTTATAAAAACCTATATATGTCTCTACATATTGAATAACAGTTTCTATATTTAAAATATATATACTTTATATAAGCTTGTAGGGAATTTATTAAATTATAGCCTTCTTTTTTGGAGGTAGTCCTATTGTTTTATGTTTTCATTTTTCTTGAACATGATGTTGTTGGGAAGTATTTTAAAATTAATTTCGAAAAGTAATATTACAGAATAGAACTAATTAGTTTAAAATATATAATTATAAAAATATGAATTTATGTAGCAGAATTAAAATATGTAATAAATATAAAAACAGAAATTTAATTGCAAGTAGAATAAAATATATACGAAATATGTATATAGTTGTGTATATATATATATATATATATATATATATATATATATATATGAAATTAGTGTGAATATTATAGAGCTAGCATGGAATCTTTCGGAAGAAAATTATGTTTATTGGAAGGCTGCCAAATCTAGGTCTTTATTCAGTCCTCCATTATAGAGGGCCCCTATCTTGAAAATCCAACAAGATTCTCTTTGTCTCAAGATTTTGAGCCTATCTCCGGCTCTTTTAGTTGGTTGGATGTGTTCTATTCCTTTTATTGATAAACCTTTGGTGTCTCCACTGTGTGCTTCCAAAAATGTAGTGGGACCCATGGTTGGTGCATTTTCTTTTGATTGCTCTTATGTGTTCACATATTCTAGTTTTAAATTTTCGACACATTCGGCCTATATATTGTTTGCCACAAGGGCATTCTGTAAGGTAAAAAACATATGATGTGTTACAATTGATGAATCCGTTTGTCTCATACTGTTTCCTTTCATTATTATGATTAGAGGAAAAATATTTATTCTTAGGTTTAATAAATGAACACATTGTACAATTCTTCCTTCCACATTTATATGTTCCTCTCAGTGCTAAATTCCTAAAGGAACTTTTTGGATAATTTTACTGATTTTTACGTGCCATACTAGGTACTACTAAATTTGTAATTGTTTGTTTTTTTCTAAACACTATTTTTGGTTTAGTATTGTTGGTTAGTGTTGTCGCGAACCCGGAATTTTCGGTTTGCGAATGGCGAACGCGAACTTCCGCAAATGTTCGCGAACCGGCGAACCGCGCGAACCGCCATTGACTTCAATGGGCAGGCGAATTTTAAAAACAACAGGGACTCTTTCTGGCCACAATAGTGATGGAAAAGTTGTTTCAAGGGGACTAACACCTGGACTGTGGCATGCCAGAGGGGGATCCATGGCAAAACTCCCATGGAAAATTGCACAGTTGATGCAGAGTCTGATTTTAATCCATAAAGGGCAGAAATCACCTAACATTGACACCTGTCCTCAAAGCCCAGCCCTGATACACACTGACACAGAGCAGAATAGAGACTGTTCCCCCTACATAGGGTCACTTGGCAGATATGGATTGACACCTGTCCTCAAAACCCCTGATACACACTGACACAGAGCAGAATAGAGACTGTTCCCTGTCCACAGAGACCATGATACACACTGACACAGAGCAGAATAGGGACTGTTCCCCCTACATAGGGTCACTTGGCAGATATGGATTGACACCTGTCCTCAAAACCCCTGATACACACTGACACAGAGCAGAATAGAGACTGTTCCCTGTCCACAGAGACCATGATACACACTGACACAGAGCAGAATAGGGACTGTTCCCCCTACATAGGGTCACTTGGCAGATATGAATTGACACCTGTCCTCAAAACCCCTGATACACACTGACACAGAGCAGAATAGAGACTGTTCCCTGTCCACAGAGACCATGATACACACTGACACAGAGCAGAATAGAGACTGTTCACCGTCCACAGAGACCATGATACACACTGACACAGAGCAGAATAGAGACTGTTTCCTGTCCACAGAGACCATGATACACACTGACACAGAGCAGAATAGGGACTGTTCCCCCTACATAGGGTCACTTGGCAGATATGGATTGACACCTGTCCTCAAAACCCCTGATACACACTGACACAGAGCAGAATAGAGACTGTTCCCCGTCCACAGAGACCATGATACACACTGACACAGAGCAGAATAGAGACTGCCCCCCCTACATAGGGTCACTTGGCAGGTATGGATTGACACCTGTCCTCAAAGCCCCTGATACACACTGACACAGAGCAGAATAGAGACTGTTCCCTGTCCACAGAGACCATGATACACACTGACACAGAGCAGAATAGGGACTGTTCCCCCTACATAGGGTCACTTGGCAGATATGGATTGACACCTGTCCTCAAAACCCCTGATACACACTGACACAGAGCAGAATAGAGACTGTTCCCTGTCCACAGAGACCATGATACACACTGACACAGAGCAGAATAGGGACTGTTCCCCCTACATAGGGTCACTTGGCAGATATGGATTGACACCTGTCCTCAAAACCCCTGATACACACTGACACAGAGCAGAATAGGGACTTTTCCCCCTACATAGGGTCACTTGGCAGATATGGATTGACACCTGTCCTCAAAACCCCTGATACACACTGACACAGAGCAGAATAGAGACTGTTCCCTGTCCACAGATACCATGATACACACTGACACAGAGCAGAATAGAGACTGTTCACCGTCCACAGAGACCATGATACACACTGACACAGAGCAGAATAGGGACTGTTACCCCTACATAGGGTCACTTGGCAGATATGGATTGACACCTGTCCTCAAAACCCCTGATACACACTGACACAGAGCAGAATAGAGACTGTTCCCTGTCCACAAAGACCATGATACACACTGACACAGAGCAGAATAGAGACTGTTCACCGTCCACAGAGACCATGATACACACTGACACAGAGCAGAATAGAGACTGTTCCCCCTACATAGGGTCACTTGGCAGGTATGGATTGACACCTGTCCTCAAAGCCCCTGATACACACTGGGGGGAGCTACTGTCCTCCCCAACCCCTGCGCGGTGGGTGGGGGCCATAAATCAAAATGGGGTGACCTACTGTCCTCCCCCCCTCGGCCCCCACCCCTGCGCGGTGGGTGGGGGGTATAAATCAGAATGGGGGGGCCTACTTTCCTCCCCCCCGGCCCCCATCCCTGCGTGGTGGGTGGGGGGCATAAATCACAATGGGACGGACCTACTGATAGGAGTGGAGTATTGTTCATATCAGTTTAATACCTTCCGCGTCTCCTATCAGTGGACGTGTAAATGGCAGAGATTTTTAATTGTTGAATCACCTCCCCTTTTGAGGCCAAGGTGGGAAGATGCTTAGACCACTGGTATATTGGTGCCATCTTGGAGGATTTTAATTTTTGGTTTGGTTTTTGAAGCCACAGTGCTGCACCAGTGGGCCTAAAAATTAGGCATGTACACATGCCTGAAAAATTTGGTATTGTTGCAGCCGCTGCTGTAGCAGCGTCCAGAAAAATTGATGTTTGTTTCACAGGCAGAAAGTGCCCTAAAACATGGCGGCTTGAACCCTAGTTGGTGGCGGATAAGTCACGCAAGTCAAACGTCATTCAGAGGTAAAATACAGCAGCGTGTGGACCATTTTTAGCCCAAGGCAGCTCATCTCATCAGGCCTTTTTTAATCGAATGTATCGCCCAGTGTCAGTCCCTTCGGGATCCATCCCTCATTCATCTTAATAAAGGTGAGGTAATCTAGACTTTTTTGACCTAGGCGACTTCTCTTCTCAGTGACAATACCTCCTGCTGCACTGAAGGTCCTTTCTGACAGGACACTTGAAGCGGGGCAGGCCAGAAGTTCTATCGCAAATTGGGATAGCTCAGGCCACAGGTCAAGCCTGCACACCCAGTAGTCAAGGGGTTCATCGCTCCTCAGAGTGTCGATATCTGCAGTTAAGGCGAGGTAGTCTGCTACCTGTCGGTCGAGTCGCTCTCTGAGGGTGGATCCCGAAGGGCTGTGGCGATGCATAGGACTTAAAAAGGTCCGCATGTCCTCCATCAACAACACGTCTTTAAAGCGTCCTGTCCTTGCCGGCGTGGTCGTGGGAGGAGGAGGAGGAGGATGACTTCCACCTCTCCCCCTGTTAGATTCCCGTTGTGCTGTGACATCACCCTTATACGCTGTGTAAAGCATACTTTTTAATTTATTTTGCAAATGCTGCATCCTTTCCGACTTGTTGTAATTCGGTAACATTTCCGCCACTTTCTGCTTATACCGGGGGTCTAGTAGCGTGGACACCCAGTGCAGGTCGCTCTCCTTCAGCCTTTTTATACGAGGGTCCCTCAACAGGCAGGACAGCATGAAAGACCCCATTTGCACAAGGTTGGATGCCGAGCTACTCATTTCCTGTTCCTCCTCCTCACTGATGTCATTGAAGGTATGTTCTTCACCCCAGCCACGTACAACACCACGGGTACCAGATAGGTGACAACGAGCACCCTGGGATGCCTGTTGTGTTTTGTCTTGCTCCTCCTCCTCCTCCTCAAAGCTACAATCCTCCTCTGACTCCTCTTCCTCACAATCCTCTTCCAGCGTTGCCGCAGGTCCAGCAAGCGATGCTGATAAGGCTGTTTCTGGTGGTGATGGTGACCACAACTCTTCCTCTTCCTCTTCACTCTCATCTACAGCCTGATCCAGCACTCTTTGCAGGGCACGCTCCAGGAAGAAAACAAATGGTATGATGTCGCTGATGGTGCCTTCGTTGCGACTGACTAGGTTTGTCACCTCCTCAAAAGGACGCATGAGCCTACAGGCATTGCGCATGAGCGTCCAGTAACGTGGCAAAAAAATTCCCAGCTCCCCAGAGGCTGTCCTAGCACCCCGGTCATACAAATATTCATTAACAGCTTTTTCTTGTTGGAGCAGGCGGTCGAACATTAGGAGTGTTGAATTCCAACGTGTAGGGCTGTCGCAAATCAAGCGCCTCACTGGCATGTTGTTTCGCCGCTGGATATCGGCAAAGTGAGCCATGGCCGTGTAGGAACGACTGAAATGGCCACACACCTTCCTGGCCTGCTTCAGGACGTCCTGTAAGCCTGTGTACTTATGCACAAAGCGTTGTACGATCAGATTACACACATGTGCCATGCACGGCACATGTGTCAACTTGCCCAACTTCAATGCCGCTATCAATTTTTTTCCGTTGTCACACACCACTTTGCCGATATCCAGTTGCTGCGGAGTCAGCCACTTTTCCACCTGTGCGTTCAGGGCGGACAGGAGTGCTTGTCCGGTGTGACTCTCTGCTTTCAAGCAAGTCAAACCCAAGACGGCGTGACACTGCCGTATCCGGGATGTGGAATAGTACCTGGGGAGCTGGGGGGGTGCCGTTGATGTGGAGCAAGAAGCAGCGGCACAAGAGGACTCAGCCGAGGAGGTTATGGAAGAGGATGGAGTAGGAGGAGTAGAGGAGGTGGCAGCAGGACTGCCTGCAATTTGTGGCGGTGTCACCAACTCCTCTGCAATGCCACGCATTCCTTGCTTGTCAGCCGTCAGCAGGTTTACCCAATGCGCAGTGTAGGTGATATACCTGCCCTGACCATGCTTTGCAGACCAGGTATCAGTGGTCAGATGGACCCTTGCCCCAACACTGTGTGCCAGACATGCCATGACTTCCTTTTGCACAATCGAGTACAAGTTGGGGATTGCCTTTTGTGAAAAGAAATTCCGGCCGGGTACCTTCCACTGCGGTGTCCCAATAGCTACAAATTTTTTGAACGCCTCATACTCAACCAGATTGTATGGTAAAAGCTGGCGGGCTAATAGTTCGGACAAGCCAGCTGTCAGACGCTGGGCAAGGGGGTGACTTGGTGACATTGGCTTCTTATGCTCAAACATGTCCTTGACAGACACATGACTGTGGGCAGATGAGCGGGAACTGCTCAAGGCGGGAGACGGAGTGGCGGATGGTTGAGAGGGGGCAAGAAGGACAGCAGTGGTTGACGTGGCTGAAGATGCTGGACCAGGAGGAGGATGGCGGCTTAGAGTAGGCGTGCTGCTTGTACTCATGTGTTGATCCCATAGGCGTTTGTGATGTGAGATCATGTGCCTACGCAAAGCAGTTGTACCTAGGTGGGTGTTGGACCTCCCACGACTCAGTTTCCTTTGGCACAGGTTGCAAATGGCATCGCTGTTGTCAGAGGCAGACACACACAAAAAATGGCATACTGCTGAGCTCTGCAATGACGGCATTCTGGTGGTGGACACAGCATGCGTTGATTGGCGTGCTGTCGGGCTGACCCCGGGTGCCGATGCATGCTGTCTGACTGTGCCACTAGCTCCTTGCGACGACCCCCCCCTGCTTCCAACTCGTCTCCTCCTCCTCTCTGTCTCCCCATCTGAACTTTCGCCCTGTTCTTCTTCTCTTCTAGCGGGCACCCACGTGACATCCATGGACGCATCGTCATCATCAACCGCTTCGCTTGTATCTGACAACTCAGAAAAGGAAGCAGCAGCGGGTACAACATCATCATCATCACACCGTACCTCCATGTGTTTAATGCTGCCTGCCTGAGACATATCCCTGTTATCTACATCTTCTAGCAATAATGGTTGCGCATCACTCATTTCTTCAAACGGGTGTGTGAATAACTCCTCTGACATACCAAGTAAAGCGGCTGTGGTGCTAGTTTTGGTGGTGGCGGCAGGCGGGTGAGTGGTATCTTGAGAGGTGCCTGAAGCTAAGCTGGAGGAGGATGGTGCGTCAAGGTTCCGAGCGGAGGCTGTAGAAGATTGGGTGTCCTGTGTTAGCCAGTCAACTAAGTCCTCAGAACTTTTCAAGTTCAGGGTACGTGGCTTCTGAAAACTGGGCATTATTCTAGGGCAAAAGGGAATCACAGCACCACGACCACGACGGCCCCTGCGGGGTGGCCTGCCTCTGCCTGTCATTTTTTGGGGGATTAGTGGTACTATGCGTGCAAGCTACTGTGAGACCAGATATGATTGGCAATGTGCACTGGAACAGTTCTGCAGAGCACACGCTGAAGGAAGGACTGACAGAGCCGCTTGAAGACAAGTAACTGCTATTCAATCTATAACAGTGAAAAACAAATTTTGGTTTTAAAAGCACGCTATAGAGACACGAAATATGATTGGCAACTGTCAAAGCACGCTGGAACAGGTCTACAGAGCACACGCTGAAGTAGGCCTGACACCCAGACGCTTGCAGACAACTAACTGATCTTCTATTACAGTGAAAAAAATGATTTCTTTAAAATCTAAAGCTTAAGCTATTGTTAAAACAGATATGAGTGGTGGCACTGACTGTGCAAATGGGCAAGGCATCCAACCTGACACAGAAGCTGGCAGGCAGGCAACTGCTCTTCTATTACAGTGAAAACAAATTATTTATTTTAAATGTAAAGCTTAACCAATTGTTAAAACAGATATGAGTGGTGGCACTGGGCAAGTAGGCACAGTATCCAATGTGAACCTCACACAGAAGCTGGCAGGCAACTGCTCTTCTATTACAGTGAAAAAAAAATATTTATTTTAAATGTAAAGCTTAACCAATTGTTAAAACAGATATGAGTGGTGGCACTGGACAAGTAGGCACAGTATCCAATGTGAACCTCACACAGAAGCTGGCAGGCAGGCAACTGCTCTTCTATTACAGTGGAAACTAAATTTTGGTTGTAAAAGCACGCTATAGAGACACCAGATATGAGTGGCAACTGTCAAAGTACGCTGGCAGGGTTGTGCAGGGCACACGCTGAAGGAAGGCCTGACAGAGCCGCTTGAAGGACACTGACTGTCTGCTATTAGCTTACACTGGAAACCTTTTTTCTTTGTAAAAGCACGCTAAAGAGACACCAGATATGATTGGCAACTGTCAAAGCACGCTGGCACAAGTCTGCAGAGCACACGCTGAAGTAGGCCTGACACCCAGATGCTTGCAGACAACTAACTGATCTTCTATTACAGTGAAAAAAAATGATTTCTTTAAAATCTAAAGCTTAAGCTATTGTTAAAACAGATATGAGTGGTGGCACTGACTGTGCAAATGGGCAAGGCATCCAACCTGACACAGAAGCTGGCAGGCAGGCAACTGCTCTTCTATTACAGTGAAAAAAAAATATTTATTTTAAATGTAAAGCTTAACCTATTGTTCAAACAGATATGAGTGGTGGCACTGGGCAAGTAGGCACAGTATCCAATGTGAACCTCACACAGAAGCTGGCAGGCAGGCACCTGCAATTACATTACACAGGAAAAAAAAAAAAAGCAGCCTGATGTTATAGCCCTAAAAAGGGCTTTTTGGGGTGCTGTCCTTACAGCAGAGATCAGATGAGTCCTTCAGGATTGTAGTGGACACTGAATACCCTAGCCTAGCTATCAATTTCCCTATCTAATCAGCAGCAGCTAAACTTTCCCTCCTCTCACTAAGCATGCATCTTCCGAATGAATCGAAAATGGATGCTGGGAGGGAGGTTGGAGGGTGTGGAAGGGAGGGAGTGCTGCTGATTGGCTGGAATGTGTCTGCTGACCGAGAGGCACAGGGTCAAAGTTTGCCCAATGATGATGGGAACTGTTCGCCGGCGGACAGTTCGGTACATCACTATTGTTGGTACACATGGCGTTGTCCTGAGTAATGATATGCCAGTGTTTACATATAATTTTCTTAATATTGGCTGCTGCTGAATTGTAAGTAGTTACAAAAATTGGTAGAGATTTATTTTTGTTCATATTTGAAGAAGTTTCTGTTATTGATTTTTTATTTTTTAACAGAGTTTCTCTATCCATTTTTTGAACTTCATTACATATTTTTGGGAGATGACAGTGGTTGCAGTGTTTTTGTACAAATCTGGTGGTAAGATGATTAAATTCATCCTCTAATTCCTTCACTCTACTGCAGTTTCTCTTGATTCGCAAATACTGACTTTTGGGTATATTTCGGATCCAACCTTGATGGTGTGCACACCTAGCATCTAGAAAACCATTGCAATCCACTGCTTTTTGGTGGTTGCTAGTTTGAAGAATACCACTTTCGTCCACAAAAATATTTAGGTCCAAAAAAGTAATATTAGTACTGCTTAGTTCATGGGTGAATCTCAGGTTCATGGTGTTAGAGTTAGTATAATTTACAAACCTAAGGAGATCTTCTTTTTCTCCTCGCCATATTATTATAATGTCATCAATAAAATGCTTATAGTTTGGCATGACCTATGTTTCATTAAACCATGCTGATTATTGCTAATAACAATGTTCTTCCCAATGAATTCCTGAATATTATCCCTTAATAGCCCTTCAAATATTTTCCTAGACACATAAGTTAAGCTCACAGGTCTAGAATTTGCAGGCAAGGATTTTGAACCCTTTTTAAATATAGGAACGACTTCTGCCTTCAGTACCATACCGGAAACAAAAGAATCTTGAAAGATTAAATACAGAGGTTCACTTATTTCCCCACTGAGCTCCTCAAGTACTCGTTGGTAAATACTGTCAGGCCCCAGAGCTTTATTTACATAATTTTTTTTGACTGCTGTAGCACCTTGTATCGAGTCATCCAATCACAAATTATCTGCAAGTTTTTGCAGCAATCATTTGCATATCTCTTGCCATGGGATCCTCATTAATATATACTGAAGAAAAATAGTTATTTAAAATGTCTCCCTTTTTCTGGTCTTTATTAACTAACAGACCCATCTCTGTTTCCAGTGTACCTTCACTTTCATATTTAGTTTTTTTAGAATTGATGTACTTGAAAAATTGTTGGTTTTGTTGGTTGGTTGGTTTTGTATTCTTTGGCTATCCATTTCTCATTTTCCAGTCTAGCCACTCTAATTGCCTTTTTGTAAGCATTATTGGCTTCCTTATACCTTATACAGGATGCCTCTGATTTGTCTGATTTAAATGCTTTAAATGCATTTTTTTATTTTTAATCTCTTGTTTTACTTCTCTAGTAAGCCACATTGGTTTCAATTTGTTTATTTTATATAATATTACCCAATGGTACGTACTGAGAGATGTACCTTTCTGATATTTGTTTGAAGAGCTTCCATTTATCCTCAGTGGTTTTTTTCACTAAGGAGTTTATGCCAGTTGATATGTAGCTGAGCCCTAGTCCTGACAGGGACTTTCCTCCACAGGATCATCAAGAGAAGAATCAGGAACAAGAAAATACCAAGTATATAGCCCACCTCCTCCCCAGCAACTGGGAGTGCAATTGATTTTATTCCTGCCACACACAGCTTTTATGCATTGTCCCTAGCATTCGTTCGTCCGGTGCTAGTCAATTCCTCCAGGCGGTCACGGAACTCCAGCACATATGGAACTATGGTGGTCTCATTCTGGCTGGTATCCCATTCTCAGTGTTCACGGATAAGGTCTAGGGGCCCTCTCCCCAGCCTCCCGAAGAGTAGCTCGAACGGGGAGAACCTTGTGGATTCCTGGGGCACCTCTCGATACGCAAACAGGAGGTGCGGCAGGAATCTTTCCCAGTCTCGGCTGGTGGCTGTGAATGATTGGAGCATTTGTTTAATGTCCCATTGAGTCGTTTGCATAGGCCATTTGTTTGGGGATGGTAAGGCGAGCTCATAATTGGCTTAATGCCACAAAGACTCCAGAGTTGATGTGTGACCTCTGCAGTAAATTGGGAGCCTTGATCCGACACTATCTCTCCCGGGGAAATCCCATGGGGATTTGCATCATGACCTCTGCGACCATCTCGGCATGAATGTTTGTCAGCGCCACTGCCTCTGGGTATCTGGTTGCGTAGTCCACCACTGTCAAGATATATTTCTTGCCAGAGAGGCTACGCTTAGCTAAGGGGCTGACTAGGTCTACCACTATCCTGCTAAACGGTTCCTCAATAATGGGTAGAGGGTGGAGATTGGTCTTGCAGCGATCTACCCTCTTACCTACTCTCTGGCAAGTATTGCACGTTTGGCATTACTCCCTAATGTGATGGGAGATACCTGGCCAAAAGAAATTCTGGGTGAGCCGATATCTTGTTCGCCTAACCTCTAAATGCCCAGATAGCGGAATGTCATGCGCTATCTGGTGCAGTTCCTGCCTGTACCTCTGAGGTACAACTAGCTGCCTGGTGGGGATCAGTTCTGACCCAGCCACTACCCTCTCTGACTCATGGAAGAAAAGTCCCTTATGCCATACAGACCTCTCTCTAACCCAGCCTGACTGGAGGTGACTCAGTCTCTATATACTTGTAACGTGGGGCAGTGGACACCTCTTTCCCAAACTCAACAGGGGCACCCCAGGGAAAACATTCTAGGGGTGGGGAAGGGTCTCTTACCTAAGCCTCCGGGTGTGAGCTATAGTCCATGTTGAGAGCCTGTTGCCTGGTGACCACCAGGTATAGTTCCTCTGGCTGCTTTTGGGGCTCAAAAGCAGAAGTAAGCTTTTCCAGATCATTCCCCAACAACACCTCCCCAGGTAGCTCCTGCATCAGCCCAACCTCCACCATTCCAGACCCCGCTCCCCAATGCAAATGCACCCGGGCAGCACTGTCTGTCGGTGGTGCTGTCGGTTGTCAGCCGCTGCTTGCACCGGGTCTGCTTCATGCAGAACTTCCCAGTTCTCCTCGGGTGGTCCTGGAGCGACATAACATGTGGGGCCCTCAAGTGGTAATAGTGGGCGGCTGCTCTGGTTGCTGGAGGGAGTCCAGGATGGATTCATTGAGCCTGGTCCCTGTTCTGGGGGCAGTCCCTTCGCAAGTGCCCCATCTTTTTACACAGATGACACTGTACCTGGCTCTGCTGTTGGAAGCATGGGGTGGAGTATTGAAGGTACCACGGTTTTGGTGTTGTGCCACTGGGGCCGGAGGGGGTAATGCTAGTTGAGTAAAGACACTTGGCTGAACTGGACTTTGCTGTCGGTGGGCATCTAGATATGTGTCTACCCGCCTTGCTGCTCCTGTGATGGTGGTGGGGTTGCAATTTCTTACCCACTCCTGGATCTCTGGAGCCAGTCTATTAAAAAAGACAAACGGAATTGTAATTCCCATTGAAATCTGAAGTGCCTTCCGTTCAGTATTCCACCATCAGTTTGGCAAAAAGGGTGACCTTCTTCTTGTTACTTCCCGTTATCCCTCTTGCCTCCAGGAAGTCCTTTAGTGTGGACCGTTTTAGGACAGTATAGTCGGTCCATCTGGTAGTGCTATTCCTACACTGTTGCTCTTGTTCCACCGTGAGCCCTGGATCCCACTGCTGCCACCAATCTAGTCCGGGCAGGGACTTTCCTGCACTGAATCACCTAGAGTAGAATCAGGAACAAGAAAATACCAAGTAAATAGTCCACCTTCTCCCCAGTAACTGGATGACACACAGTTGTGGGAGTACAATTGATTTTTTCCTGCCACACATGGCTTTTATGCATAGCCCCTAGCATTGGGTTTCTTAGTCCTTCCCAAGAGCCTTTGTGTATTGGAGATAATTGAGCTCAAATTAGGATCTCTCTCAAACACAAAAACTTGCTTACCTCTTTTACAATAGCCCCCCAAAAATAAAACAATATAGGAACCCCAAGAAAATGATATTTTCAAATAGCCCCAATCTGAGCGCATAACATATCCAAAAAGCACGCAGATCAGTTCAGTAGAACGAAAATGATTGTCGAGCAAAGTTTTGACCTACCGGCCCCGAGGTGATAGCCCAAAACAGTTCCAGAGAATTGGGCAGGAGGGTCGGTCGGCTTTGAAGGTTCCTGTGCGAATACCGATGAATGCGCACCCTGGCTTCTATGGAGTGAATGCACCCCCTATTCGGTAGATTATATCTCCCAAACGCCTTTAGTCTAGGTGGTCAGGAAGTGGGATGGGCAGCGGTGCCATCTTTGCTTGGGATTATGGAAACACGAGGCTGAAAACAATTCCAGATGACCAAGTGCCTGCGTTTTGGAGACAAAATGGTCACGTGCATTCGGTTACTTGAATGGTGGCCACCCAGGGAAAGCACTCATGCAAAGGTGTTTGGTCATTAATTTGTGGTTAACAGCCAGGGGAGGTCGGTGTTCACTGTGGCATAACAAGGGACCACACAAAAGACTTTCAGGAGATGAACATAGGGGAATGGGGTCTGCTACAATCAACAAGGAAGCAAAAAGAAGCCACGAGAAAACACTCGATCTGTTTTGGCATATATTGTTCAACGAACGATTAAAATAATGTAATGAGGAAGAAAGATATTTAAATATCAGCTTCTTATGAAGTCAACAGGAAGTGATAACTAGCTCTGGTTGATCCCCCTTTTCCCCCCTCAATGGGAATAGTTCATCCAATGAGTACATGTGTATAGCCTCATCATAAAAGTAAAAGGAAGCATTGAAACCTGCTAAAATCCCTCTACATATGCATAGCAATGCATACTCAATAGAGCATTTTAACAACATCATGTCAAATATCACAAAGGGCTGTGGTTGAATTAAAGACAGCAAGCACAACTAGCAGAATGCAAACATCTTTCGGGAGACGAAGAAGGGGGTACGGGCAACCAAACATAGGGGAATGGAGTCTGCTACAATCAACAAGGTAGCAAAGAGAAAACGCTCGATCAGTTTTGGCATATATTGTTGCACGGACAATTAAAATAATGTAACGAGGAAGAAAGATATTTAAATATCATCTTCTTATGAAGTCAATAGGAAGTGATGATTAACTCTGTTTGATCTCCCTTTCTCCCCCGAAAGGGAATAGCTTGTCCAATGAGTACATGTGTATAGCCTCATCATAAAAGTATAAGGATTGAAACATGCTAAAAACCATCTACATATGCCGAGCAAAGCACACTCAACAGAGCATTATAACAACATCATGTAAGATATCACAAAGGGCTGTGATTGAATTAAAGACAGCAAGCACAACTAGCAGAAAGCAAACCAATCATTGATACTTATTCTAAGATTCGTCACATGGTGCATGGTTGTAAATGTAGTGCATGCAATATCATTTCAAATATATTTCTTATACATAGAAACAGTAAAGTTTGCATGCATATTCTATTTTTTAATACTTTCTTTAGACAGTGTATAACTTTACTTTAGATAGTAATGTTTTTGCAGAGAAAAAGGCTACCTTACCAAAAAAACAAATTAGAAAAATTTAAACCAAAAAACATTACATTAGACAAGTTACATTAAACACAGCAGATACTTTCTCAAGTTCAGCTGTTTTTCATCATGTTTTGGCATCACTTTTACAACTCAGTTTTTAGTTCATCATCACCATTCAATGCGTGGTAAATAAACCCATATGGCAAAAGTAAACAAATAAAACATAACACATTCTTTGAACTAAAGCTAGAAGCTATCTTGAGAAATACTGAACAAATTTTCCAGAACACAAATAAATGCCGGAAAACATCTGAGTAGCTTCAGGTTTTTTCATTTTTTTTAAGATTTTAATCTGGTTAATAGTTTTATGCTTAACTGCCTTAAACATATATTTCTACTGTATTTCAGTACACATAGATAAATTAAGAGTAAATCATAACACAAGAACTTTGCATGCCCAAATTTAAGAAAAAGCTAAGGTTTAATAGTTTACATGCAATCGTGAAAAATATAGCTTGATATTTAGTATATAGAATTATTTTTTGTTTTGCTTTTGTTTTTTTTTTGCATACATATGTAGTTAAAGAAAGACAAAGACAGGTGCATAACGAGAGAAAGAGAATTTAAGAAAACATATATTAAAACAAAATCGTTAAAGTAATTACTTTTAGTTTGTATTCCACGTCTGATTCTAAACATTGCCCTATTGTGTTGACCTGACAATCAACCTGTAGTATTTAGGCAAAATTAAAACTCTAGGACACCTGATTCATGATTGTTTTTGTTCTCAGGAATTTAACTTAAATATTGCAAACTGGTTGCCAACTCACCACAGCATACTTTTTAGGCAATAAACCACATTATTTTGTCTTTGAATTTTTCACATGCTGTTCTCTGGTAATGTATAGCATGTGAAGTACTGTTCATCATGGTGAGTGGTAACAGATCTTACTACCTTATACTGGACTCCCTGTCTACAGCATGTCATACCATCTGTTGATCTCATCATGATTGCATAGCTCTGCTACTTTAGTTGGACTAAATTGTTTTAAGTGCTTGGAATATTATCCATTAAGGTGTTATTTATATACAATTTGTATGTATTTATTATTACATTTTTATTACATCCTGTTTTTTTCAAATCTTTTTCTAAAATACTATGTATGTTTTATATTTTATTTATTGATTATTATGAATGCATGACCACTACAATGGTGTAGACACTATGGGAAACCACATTTCTCATGTTTACTTTAAAGTAATTTATGATTAATTTGCACTAATAGAATAAGATATGTTAGAATTCAAAATAAATTAAAATGTAATTTTTTAATTCTTACAATAGTTAATCAACCCTGTGATAAAATTTACAAAACATTGTCTATTGTGCAGTGAAAGCCATGTTTGGAAACAAATAGAGATGCTGGACATGAGAGTCTCATACTTATTTATTGATTTAAACGCACGAGAAGATTTTGCTAATATGTTGCCTTGCTCATCTAAATCCTCATTAAATAATGCAAACTGCTGAAATTGAGATTTAACTTGCATGGTACTTCCTCAATGTACCTTTGAGCCGTTGGTGAAAACGTTTATAATTACAATTGTATTGTAGTATTAGTCAACGAACGTTTAGGAAAAAAACTGACAAAGGCTGAAGAAAACTCAGATGAGTAAAATATATACACTTGAAAACATTAAAACTATCACATTGGAAAATGTTGACAAATATTTCAACTGTAATGCATTGTGTTTCTGATATGTTAGAAAAAACGGGTTCTAAAACCTAAAAATACGTAATTATTATGGCAAGGCTTCAAATATCATAAAGTGTCAGTTATGCATTAAAATTGGATAATTCTCAAATATGACCTGTCGCGCTGTCATATAAATAACTGCATTATGTATTTGGCATAATACAAATAAAATATTTTTTTTTAAATCAAAATGTAAAAAAAAAAAAACCAAAACAGTCAAATGTAGCTAAATATAACTCATCAGAGTCTAACAATATCTCCTTGATAATAGACTATACCTATCTCCAAGCTTATATTTTCAATGTACCAAATCGTATATAGATAAAGTCACCAATATTGCTAAAACCTCTGGTTCTACAAAAAACTGAGGAAATTATAAGCAGAGTAATGGAAAACAAACAAAAGCAAATAAAAGTGTAGTCTTACTTTAGTAGTCTATTGCTCAGGTTATTCATCTGAAGAGATCTGCATCTAACACGTAATTTGTGCTATAGTGGGCTTGATTTTCATGAACCAACCAACAAAAATCCTTTGCATTCATAAATAGAGCAAAGCTGGCTAGCTTTACCAGTGGCACGTACCACTCATCCTTCTGACCATGAAATAAGCATTGGCAGGTTGACATGTTGGCAATTTCTCATCGTCCACCACCTTCCTGTCAATCCAGTTCACTTCTTTTGAAAATAAATTTTAAAAGGAAGAATTGTCTGAGAAATGGGGAAAGGCACTTATCCTCAGACAGACTTATTTCTGATGGGGGAGGGCAATCTAAAAGATTAAACATGGAAAGATGTCTTTGATGAAGCAAGCCCTGCCTACCAAGTGTTGTGTTTTGTGCCTCTCTTTGTAGCTTCACATTAATGTTATTTTCTTCACTTTAAGATGTACAATGCAGTCACTGTTTCTTCACAGTGTTAAAAATGGTATGTGACAAACTGTAGAAACTTCACATATTAGAAATCCTTACACAATATATGTCTTTGTGATGTATTTATATTATTCACACCGAATGACATTATTAAAGATCATGTATATGAAGTATGGATATCGCTTAAATTATATGTCACAAACTGAGAGGCATCGAAATTTTTTTTTTATTAACTTAGAACTTTAGGTAAAACGAACCGTTTTGGGAATAAAAGCAAATTCAAAGTGAATTTCTAATTTTACGTGACAGTAGCAGAGTTTTCAGGCTCATGAGAAAGAAATAGCTATTTAGCATTGTTAATACCAACAGCAGGTAGATGTTTGCTGCTAGAAACAATGCTGACAAGTTTCTTTGGTTCACTCCTGTGTTTAAGATCTGCGCGCTAATCATGTCCATCACCAGTGACACCAACTATCACTTAAGGTGTTTTCCAATATATTGCTATAGTAACTACACCAGGATTTCTATAGATTCTCTAACTTGGAAAGATGTGAGCAAGGCCAGCACAAGACCTTAGCCATCAAATGTACTTAAATCTGTAAGGTCTGTATATTGTAATTTTACTTATTAACTTTACTTTTGTTTTTACATCTATATGTCTTTTATCCCATTGTACAACCCTGTGCAATTTGTTGGCTTTTTAAAATAATAAAAATAATAATACTGATATGAGAGGTTTTGTGACAAAAGTAACCTTGCCACTGTTTTTTTGAGGGGCCTGTTTGCCAGCCTCCTATCATCTGACCATGGTCCCTGCAATAGAGCTGGCTAAAATACTTTAAACAGGCTCTGTTCGTGCAATTGGGACTATATAGTTTGTTTACCGAATGTAAACTCCACTAAAGATCCCAGTAAGGCTCAGGAACAAGTTATAAAATACCATAGAATAATAATCACAGCAAGCAAGGTAATCCACGAATATCCCAATGACTGGACGACACACAGGATCAGGAGCAGAACTGAACTTTTAATCACTCAACCTTCTTTTAAAGCATTCTCCCATGCAAGGGAGGGATTTACAATAATTATTACAGTAGTCAATCATACACGAGTTGCCACCCACACATCCCCTCCTCTTAGTGTGACACATAATCCCATTATACAAGACACAAACATAGGGGTACCCCTTTAAATGTTACATCCCCTGGTAACCCTGATCTGGCTGAGACACATATCCAAAAATCACCCAGATCGGACCAGGGGTTCAGGAAATTTATGGAAGTACTAAAAAGACCGACCGCGCTGGGTTTAACAGTAGTTTGTACACGAATTGGCGGCAGTGTCGAGGTCTCAACGGTGTTTGCCTAATCGAGTGTCCGATTTGGGTTCCAGACACTCGACGGCAAAACACAGCTGTTCGGGAGTTTAAAATGGCCGCCGCCACGTGTTCATCTCCCGAATGGTGGCCACCCAGAGAACAAAGAACCCACTACACGAACTGCCAATTAACCATTTGCAACATTGTTGCGAACGGTAATTGGAGGCACACTTACTCCAGGGGTGGTCTGATTGTTCGGTAGTTTCACTCGCATAATAACTGGAGTGATTTTACAACAATCAGAAGAATGATGCATACACTTCACATATACATGTTAAAATTCAACCGAACACATAGGAATAAATGCAACTTTTAGGACAGCCCAATGCCATCCGCTACATCGAACAGCCGCACGAACCGGAGACCACTCTGGAGCTTGTTAAGCTTAATTGATGCATTGTTGCAATTTCCATCGCAGTGGTCTAAGTGTTCGTCTGGGTGGCCGCAATTCCTATGGCCGACCACGAGGTGGCGGGCATCATGTTTACATGGACCAAAACTGCGAATAGACTTCAGAGGGACTTAGCCGCGAATGCCCTGGAACTATTTTTGGCATAAAAACCTTGTTGTTCCCGGTCGGTCCTCCAGTGGCACTTCTATGGAACTATTTTCGACTATGGGACCATGCCTCCGGTCGGTAAAATCTATGACTTCCCTAAAACTTCTGAACCCCTGAACTGATTTGGGTGATTTTTGGATCAACCAGATCAGGGCTATCAGGGGATGTAACATTCATAGGCTTTTATGTATTTTTAGGGTACTTTTGGGGTGTTTTAAAAAAGTATGTTTTTTCTGTGCTTGTGTCACGGTAGTGTACCCCAACACGCAAGATTTAGTCCAACAAGAGACAAGATAAAGCAGATACGTCTTACCGGACCTTAGAATGGCCGGACTCGATGTAGAGCAGAGAAGTGACAGAGTCAGGAACGAGCCGAGGTCAAGGGAACAGAGAGACAGCGAAAACAAGAACTAGCCAAGGTCTGGTACACAGGAATCAGGAAGCTGGCAAACAAGACAAAGCAGGGATAAAGAGAAAAACGCAGTCAAATACAAAGCCAAGGTCAAGCACGAAAAAAACACAACTGAACGATACAAGCACTAAAGGGAACTGAATCAGAAACCACGATAGGGCAGGGAGTACCCTAGTATTCAATTTGATTGGCCCCTGTCTTACCACGCCCCCAAAACGAGAGTGTATGGGGAATGTGGAATGACAGGGGCCAATGGGAGACCGTTTCACAGTTCGGCTCCCATTGTCCCTTTAAGAGCGCGCCCGAGACGTGCTCTTAGAGTTAGGCGGGACACGTGACTGCGTCTCGCGGTCAGTGCCCGCCTTCCTGTGAACTCCGTCGGACGAGCCGCGCGCGGCTCATGCAGGTGCAGGACCGCGCGCGGCGGGAACAGAGGACCTCGGCCGGCCCCCTGAGAAGGTAAGTACCGCTACAGTACCCCCCCCTGGGGTGGACCAGGCATGGCAGGAAAACAAGAATGGAAGGAGCGCAGAAGGCGAGGAGTGTGAACAGCGTCAGCGGAAATCCAACTGCGTTCCTCAGGCCCATACTCCTTCCAATGCACCAGGTACTGGAGGCAACCCCGGAGAAAATGAGAGTCAAGCGCAGCAGCCACCTCAAATTCCTCATGACCCTCCACAGAAACAGGAGAAGGAGGAGGAACATGTCGGGTATAATGGTTACACAGGAGTGGCTTCAACAAGGACGTGTGAAAGACGTTAGGAATACGCAGGTTCCTAGGAAGATCTAAGGCATCTGAAACAGGATTAGTTTTATGTAAGACATGAAAAGGACCGATAAAACGGGGTGCCAGCTTCATAGAAAGCACACGAAGGAGGATATTGCGAGTGGAAAGCCACACCCTTTCACCCACAACATAGGATGGAGCCGCCCTGCGATGTTTGTCAGCTTGGACCTTTTGGCGAGCAGCAGAGTCTACCAAAGAACGCTGAACCTGCTCCCAGGTAGAATGTAAATCAGCCAAATGTTCATCCAGAACAGGCATGCCCTGCAAGGAGAATGCAGCCGGAAGAACAACAGGATGCTGGCCATAAAAAACGTAGAAATGGCTATTACCGGAAGATTCATGAGCAGCGTTATTACGAGCAAACTCAGCCCAAGGAAGCAGGTCAGCCCAATCGTTCTGATGGTGGGATACGAAACAACGAAGATACTGCTCTAGGGATTGGTTGGCACGTTCAGCAGCTCCATTAGACTGAGGGTGGTAAGCGGAGGTAAATGAAAGAGAAATGCCCATCTCCAAACAAAAGGCTTTCCAGAACCTGGAAATAAACTGGCTACCCCTATCAGACACAATAGACTCTGGAATACCGTGTAACCAAAACACCTCCCTGGCGAAGATAGAAGCAAGTTCCTTGGATGAGGGCAATTTGACAAGAGACACAATACACACATAAAAAAAGGCTGCAAATAATTAGTTAAACAACTTGTTCTAATAGGTATCAGAAGAGTTGGCTGTCAGACTGCATACAGGCACATGGCGTTACACTGACAAAAAACTAATGTGGTAAGACAGACACCAAGTTCTGTTAAAAATGGACTCACAGGAAAGCAGAATATAAAGGCATATCTCCAGCTATCGGTTTATTACAAATGCACTTACAAAGTAATAAAATACAAAGCCTTATCACAGATCTCAGAGCAGGCAACAGTCTCACCCACTCCTGGTACACCTCACGATGTGCGGCTTCTACAGTGAAGAGGACAGTGGTGGCTGGAGAATTCTACTCCTCCCTTTACAGTACAGAGACACTCATACAATAGAGAGAGATGAGAAAAATACAATAAAACAAGCTAGGCACAACATAAAGATATCTATAAAATACATAGAGCTGAGTATAAAAAAAAGAGATACCCATACCACAAACATAGATGGGAAAAAAAATAGAGACATAATACACAGAGCTAGGCACAATACATAGATGCAAATACAATGCACAGAGTTGGGTAGACTACAGAGATACACGTTCAACATGTAGAGCTGAGTAAAATACAGAGAAATAACACATAGAACTGGGCCAATAAGGAGATACTAATAACCAGGATGACTGTGATGGATTACAGAGAGCTGCAATACAGAGATAGTAAAAAGAAAACAAATAATGAATGAGATAAGGTTCAACATTCAAAAGTAGTTTGCCACAGCTACAAAAGAAAAACTAAAAGTGGTGTAAATATATTTAATTAAAGTGATCATAGTATGCTTTAATGAATGTATATAAGGATTACCCTCTTGGTGCTGGACTCCACCCAATAATAAAACAATACTTTAAAAAAAAAAAAATTACAAAAAATGATCCGCACTCGTGGGTAGTCCCAAATAATATGCAAGTAAAAATCATAAGAAAAATGCACCTTTATTATTTTTAAAAATAAGTACACATGGCATGATAGTGAGACAGCAGCCCTCATGTATGCTGTAATGGTCCAAGCATATTATTATTGTATTATTATTACTGGTATTTATATAGCGCCAGCATATTCCGTAGCACTTTACAATATTTTCAAAGGGGGAGATTTAACAATAAATGAGACATCTAGAAGAACTTACAGGAACAATAGGTTGAAGAGGGCCCTTCTCGAATGAGCTTACAGTCTATAGGAGGTGGGGCGTAAAACACTATAGGATAGAAGGTAGCAATCAAACAAGGTGGAGTGAAGCAGAGCTGGAGGAGAGAATATAATACTGCCCATTAGGAGAGAGCAGGGGACAGGTATGGGAGGTACAGGTTACTCTGGGAGGCCATATGCTTTCCTAAAGAGAAGGGTTTTGAGGCACTTTTCAAATGATTGAAGACTAGGGGAGAGCTTGATGGTTGTAGACAGGCTATTCCAAAGGAAAGGAGCCACGCTTGCAGAAGTCCTGCAAGCTTAAGTTGGCTGTGTGGGTGCAAGCAGCAGACAGGAGAAGGTCATGGGCAGAGCGGAGAGACCAAGAAGGGGCATACCTGCGGATCAGGGAAGAAATATAGGAGGGGTTAGAATTGGTCAGTGCTTTATAGGTGTGGATTAGTACCTTGAATTGACTCCTATAGGATACAGGAAGCCAATGTAAGGACTGACAGAGGGGAGAGGTGTGAGAGGAGCGACAGGAGAGGAAAATCAGTCTAGCTGCAGCATTCATTACAGACTGTAGCAGGGCAATACGACTTGTGGGAAAACCTATTAGGAGAGAGTTACAATAATCCATATGAGACATTACTAGAGCATGGACAAGCTCCTTAGTAGCATCTTGTGTAAGAAAGGGGCGGATGCAGGTTATGGTTTTTAAGGAGGAATCTACAGAATTTGGTAACAGACTGAATGTGAGGCTCAGATGTGAGGCCAGAATCAAGTATAACGCCAAGACAGCATGCTTGCAAGGATGGACTGATGTGGGTACCACTCACTTGAAAGAGGAGGATCAGTATCAGGAGGAGGAAAGACAAGGAATTCAGTTTCAAAGAGATTGAGTTTCAAAAAGCGGGAGGACATCTATTTAGAGATGGAATAAAGGCAAGAAGTGACACGTTGCAGGACGGCAGGGGAGAGGAAAGGAGAGGTATATTTGAGTGTCATCAGCGTACAGGTGTATTGGAATCCAAATGAAGTAATTAGTTTGCCAATAGAGGCAGTATAAGTGGAAAATAGAAGGGGACCAAGTACAGAGCCTTGGGGGACACCAACAGAGACAGGACATAGGGAGAAGGTATCATTAGAAAAGGAGACACTGAATGAGCATTGGGAGAGAGAGGAGGAAAACCAAGAGACAACAGAGTGATTGAAGAGTTTGGAGAAGGAGAACATGGTCAGCAGTGTCAAAGGCAGCAGAGAGGTCAAGAAGAATTAGTATGGAGTAGTGCCCTTTGGAATTAGATGTGATTAGGTTGTTCGTGACTTTACTAAGAGCAGTCTCAGTAGAGTGAGGGTGCAGAAGCAAGACTGAAGAGGGTCAAGGTGAGAGTTGGAGTTGAGGAAACAAGTTGGGTAAAGACAAGTCTTTCCAAAAGCTTTGAGGAAAAAGGGGAGCAGGGATATGGGAAGATAGTTAGAAGGGGAGGACAGGTCAAGACATGTTTTTTTTAAGGATGGGTACTACAGTAGCATGTTTAAGGGCAGCAGGGACAACATCAGAAGAGAGAGAGCAGTTGAAGATGTGTGTTAAGGAAGGCACAAGACAAGATGAGAAAGATCTGATAAGGTGAGATGGGACAGGATCAAGTGGGCAAGTGGTGGGTCGAGAGTAAAGGAGAAGCACAGCCACCTCTTGTACAGTAGCCAGGGAGAAAGTCTAAAGGGTAGGAAAGGCATGATCCAGGTGTGGTTGAGAAAGAGAGGGGCAAGGTGGTGAGAATTATTTCCTAAGCTGTTCAATTTTGTCAGTAAAGTAGCATGCAAAGCTATCAGCTGTAAGGTTAGTTTGGTGGGTGCCCACAGCAGGGCAAAGAGGGGAGTTAAAGGTATTAAAAAGTCACCTGGTATTGCAGGAGCATGAGCTAATGAGGGAGGAAAAGTATGACTATCTGGCAAGGATAAGGGCTGTGCTGTATGAACGCAACATGAATGTGTAGTGGAGGAAGTCAGAGTGGGTGTGTGACTTCCTCCAGGAGCGTTCAGCAGAACGGGAGCATCTCTGCAGGTAGCGTGTTCATTTATTGTGCCATGGTTGGGGACGTGTTCGCTTCAAGATGCATGTTTGGAGTGGGGTTGCAGCGTCCAAGGCAGAGGTGAGGGTAGTGTTATATGAGGAGATAGCCAGTGAGGGACAGGAGAAAGAAGGGATGGATAGAAGTTGGGAATCAATATTAGCTGATAGCTGCTGGAGGTCAATATAATTCAGATTTCTTCTTAGTTGAGGGGGGTCTGCTTGAGGATGATGGGGTAGGGGGCTATTGAGAGCAAATGATAAGAAGTGGTGATCTGAGGGAGGAAATGGAGTGTTGCAGAGATTAGAGATTGTACATTCATGAGAGAAAATAAGATCAAGGGTATTGCCAGCAAATGGGTAGTGGACTTAGCCCACTGTGATAGCCCAAGGGAGGAGGTCATTGAAAGTAGTTTTGAGGCTACTGAGGACAAGGGTAGGTTAATGGGAATGTTGAAGTCCCTAAGAATTAGGAATGAAATATTAGAGGAGAGGAAGTAGGGAAGCCAAGTAGCAAAGTGGTCAAGGAAGAGGAAAGGGGAACCGAGGGGACGATAGATAATGGCAATGTTAGTAGAAATATGTTTGAAAAGGAGAATTGAATGAAATTCAAATGAAGAAAGAGTGGGTGGGTAGAGGAGCAGTGAGGTGAGAGCAGAAACCCTACACAATCACCTTTGCTTTCAGAGTGTCTTGGGTTGTGGGAAAATTGAAGACCACCAAAGGATAGTGAGACAGGGGTAGCAGTGTCAGATGGAGAGAGTCATGTTTCTGTTACATATAAACTGAAAATATTATGTAATGTGAATAACACGAATGAAAAAAAAAAATCCGAAACAAAAAAAGATATATATATATATACACCAGAAAGCAGGACCACCCACAGCTGTTGGACAGGGGAGAGACCACCCAGATAAATTACCCAGACATTTTTTTTTCTCAACATCTTGAGAAAGCACCAGGAGGAGTGTGAAACACGTCTAGGGCTCCACTAACCTTTTTATGGGTCATTTTTCTCAATGGTCTCTGATGTACATGATGCTAGACACAGGCACACTCAGTCCCCCCGTAAAGCCTCCTCCATACACAACACTCAGCTACTACACACACAACTCTCAATCAACACACATACACACCACTTACAGAAACAGAGATCTTAAAGGCACACGTCAGGCACCAAAACATTTTTGATTTATCTAACTCAAAGCACTCCAAGCGCACTCCAAGCTTCCTGTAAGGGAAGTTTCAGAAGCTGAATGCAGCTGGAGGGGAGCTAAGAGCAGCACTGGAGGCAATTTCAATGTTAAACTGTTCAAAAATGTTTTAACCCCTGAATGTAAGAATGCACCTGGGGAACTCCTGGTACCATAACAACTTCATTTATATGCAGTTGTTATGGTGCTTTAATGTCACTAAAGTGTCTCTTTAATCTGGCTCTGACTAACAGTGTTTCTATTAGGTGATGCCTTGAATACACAGAACTATACGAAAAACAAAGTAAGTGGCACTAAAATACTAAAGGTGTTTCTCTACAACATAATAATTTGTTCTCCTTTATTCTTTGATACATTATAATTGGGAGTATATTGAATTTGCTACTCATCTTTGGAACCTGCTCTTTCACTATATTGAAACATATTTTTACTAAAGGGAGACCTGTCTGCAAGTTACAGTTTGCAAATTATTAACAATTTTATGTATACATATTATGTACACTGATCAGTCAAAACATGAACACCACTGACAGGTGAAGTCAATAACACTGATTATATTGTTACAATGGTACCTGTCAATGGGTGAGATATGCTAGGCTAACAAAATGGGCAAGCAAAAAAGATTTGTGTGACTTTGACAAGGGCCAATATTTATGGCTAGGTAACTGGGTCAGAGGATCTAAAACAGCAAGTCTAGTGAGGTGTCCCTGATATGCAGTGGTTTGTGAACAACACAATGTGCTTTAAATTGTTTAGGTGATATTACCCTCTTTAACAAAACACAACAGGGTATAATGCTGCATTAAATAACAAGTGGTTTTAACCCCTTAAGGACACATGACATGTGTGACATGTCATGATTCCCTTTTATACGAGAAGTTTGGTCCTTAAGGGGTTAACAAACAATCCAGAGCTTTCCCATAGGGTTATGCGACATCGATGATTTAATATATACAAAATGAAACAAAAAAGTATATAATAGTGAAATATTGTTTTAATGGAGTAAACAACAAATAATATAAATAAGGTTATAATCAATAACCTTATTTATAGAAGTGGAGTGATGTTTAGGTGAAAAACCCCATACCACATGCACAGATAGAAAACAAATAGCAATAATACTTATATTCCCAGTAGATGGCAATCCCAAATTCAGGGTTGTAAAGCACATGTAAGAAAAAAAAAGAATAGAGAGAAATAGCAATAATAGTACAGATCTGTTGGAAATAATTGTAGATTATGCTAGCTTTAGTGTACCTATAATCTTAATTTTATTAATGACAGGAGGCGAGTATTTGCTTAAGTCTCTCTTTACTAGAACTCCACAGCAGCACAGAAAAACAACCAATCAGAAAAAAGTTAGGTACTATAAAACTCCCCTTCCCATGCATCATTTTCTCTTTCAAGCTGCGACAAGACAAACAAATACAGAAAATACAATGGGGAGAAACGAAGTCCTAGATACAATGAAGTCCACCTTCCGAGAAGAACTGCCACACCAGATAGTGTTGATGGACTCTAAACTGAAACGAGAGAAAAACAGAATCGAAACATGTAAGTACCCAATGTAGCAACCAAAATTACACTAATATGCAGAATATCCCAGCCCTACTTATGGAAAAAAACAGATATAAGAAACAATTGACAGGTAGCAGAGACAACAAGCAGAGTTGCATACGTACCTGATAAACTCAAACTATAAAATTAAACAAGGGAGGGATAAGAATCGGTGGGAAATACTCGCCTCCTGTCATTAATACAATTAAGATTATAGGTACACTAAAGCTAGCATAATCTACAATTTTATAACATGACAGGAGGCTTCGTATTTGCTGTTTCAATGCTCAGTTCACCAATCCAACGCTGTTTGTGTCGCTGGTACCCATTCCCATTCCTCATAGGACTTACCAACTGTGATAAACGACAGAAGAAGGATCAATGAAGATGCCAGTCGACGCATCATCTCAAACATGGAAAAAAACACCATCCGCCGATAGATCCATTGTACGTGGTGTTGCGACCAGTTTCCTAGCAGACGTTCCATGAGCTGGCAAGCTGACCTATCAGCCAGCTTCCTGTAGTTGTAAAATATCAAAGGCCGTTTGCGGACGTAGGGCCATGAGAAGAAACTGCCACCATGTCTCAACTCTTGATCTGTAAGGAGGCACCTCCGATCGTGCCTGGGTCATCCGGCGATGTGGCCTTGCAGGTAGACCTCCACTCTCAAGGTATGTGCCCAAGTCCACCACCAAGTCGCAATAGAACCGAGTACATAGTCCATTTGGAATATTGGAATCACTTAGGATACGGCTGGTCTGACCACACCGTTGCCTGCATTATAAATGTATTCTCGGATGAGACATCTCACCGGGTAGGCCAGGAGGAAACTCTTGATCTGTAAGGAGGCACCTCCGATCGTGCCTGGGTCATCCGGCGATGTGGCCTTGCAGGTAGACCTCCACTCTCTAGCGATGTGCCCAAGTCCACCACCAAGTCGCAACTCGGTTCTATTGCGGTTCTATTGCGACTTGGTGGTGGACTTGGGCACATCGCTAGAGAGTGGAGGTCTACCTGCAAGGCCACATCGCCGGATGACCCAGGCACGATCGGAGGTGCCTCCTTACAGATCAAGAGTTCCCTCCTGGCCTACCCGGTGAGATGTCTCATCCGAGAATACATTTATAATGCAGGCAACGGTGTGGTCAGACCAGCCGTATCCTAAGTGATTCCAATATTCCAAATGGACTGTGTAATCCTCGGACATGGTAGAGAAAAGACTCCAAAAGGACGTCCATTCAGGGTTCCGAACTGAACTTGTGTGGAGGAACGGTGGTCGACTATTCAGGGAATAATGAATCCCAGAAATATTCAAAGGGATGGGAAGTGCAAACCGGAGCGCAGATTTCCATCCTGATTCGTCCTCGTCTAAGAGTGAAATATGTTTGCGTAGGAGTCGGGGCACACCAGGTACCTCAATAAAGTCTCGTAGGTCTCCTCGACGGTAGTTGAAAAGTAGGTTAGCGCGGATCCAACAAAACGGCTCCCGTGAGGGATAAATAGAGTATAGACAGAGGGTCCCCATCTTCGTAATGGTCTGGATATCCAAAACAGAAAGCAATTTTCTGTATTATATGGTGCAGAATATACCAAAACCTGCACTCTCGTAATACCGGAGGTCCATCCGTTAGCCGTACCATCTCCGGGAGTGTGTGTAAATAAGTGGGAGTCGCCCCCCGTTATACCTCTGTGAGTATTTCTCGCGTGTGTTACAGTGGTCCGTATCCAGTAGATCCATTACAGGAGATAGAATAGAGGGATCCAGTCTAAATATGTATATCTTGCATGACCAGGCAGTCCTCTATAACGAAATCAGTAGCATGGACGTCAGCTCTAAGCGCGGGGTCCAGGAAGCGCGCGCGGGGTCCAGGAAGACCGTTGGTAGTCTGAGGAAAGCTGGAGACGTTCTCCACAATCCACGAGTGCCCGGGAGGTCGGAGGAGGTCAAGTCAGGCCTCTCGACGACCCGAGCGAAAAGGAAAAGGAAGTCATGAAAGAACAAAAAAGCAACAATTAACGTACATAAGAGTAAATGCACCAATTATATCTCAGATAGAAGGCAAATAGCAGGCCGGAAGGTAATAAAAGTAAGCCCCACTGGACAGGGCCAGGAGCTAACCTAACGTGGGAAAAAACTACCGACACCTATAAGGATTCTAGGAGGCAGATACGGAGTAGATGTTAAAGACAAAGAAAAACACAGCTTTCTCCTGTAGGTGTCTGAGTACCGGTCCTTGCCTGTGCGAAGTTCTCCTTGGAGATGTGCCGTCGCCGGTTTGGAGTAAACCGTGGATGTGTCCGAGGACTTCATAAGAAACCTTGCCCTTCAGGCATGAGGTTTAGGGCCTTCACCCTTCCCACCATATTCAGATGGCCATATACTTGTGTCCTCTTGGAGAGTATGGCAATGGTGCTTGTCTGGACACCTGCCTATCTCCATGTCACTGGTGGGCACAAGGTTTTCCTCAGTGATATTCCCCCAGGCTTGCGGCCAAAAAGGGGTTCGGCACCAATAGTGCATGCCCGTCCGTAGGGTACAGGCCCAGCAGGCAAAACGAATGGACACAGAATAGTTGACCAAGCAAATAGGCACAGACATAGCAGGCCAATCAATGGGGCACAGACATAGCAGGCCAATCAATGGGGCAAAGACATAGCAGGCCGTTAAAATGGGCACAGACAGAGCAGGCCGTCTAGATGGGCACAGACATAGCAGGCTGTTTTAATGGGCACAGACACAGCAGGCCGTTCTAATGGGCACAGACATAGCAGGCCGTTCTAATGGGCACAGACATAGCAGGCCATTTTAATGGGCACAGAAATAGCAGGCCGTTTTAATGGGCACACACATAGCAGGCCGTTCTAATGGGCACAGACACAGCAGGCCGTTCTAATGGGCACAGACATAGCAGGCCGTTCTAATGGGCACAAACATAGCAGGCCAATCAATGGGGCACAGACATAGCAGGCCAATCAATGGAGCACAGACATAGCAGGCCAATTAATGGGGCACAGACATAGCAGGCCAATCCATGGGGTACCGTGAAATCCCCCACAGTATCCAAATCCCCGTAAACTTTCTAGGCTCGCGGCCGAAGGGGATTTATGTACGTCCAGGAGTCTGCTTTTCAATAGAGCACTGGTAAGGCAGGCCAGACAGAGGGCACAGACCTAGAAGGCTAGGTCATATATAAATGTAGTAAGAGAATAGCCCTAAGGGTCAGCGCTAGGGAAGCTTTCCCTATATGTGAAATATAACTCCTGGTAATATATAATGTCCAATGATCCGAATCCCTGTGAATCAGGTATATCATGTATAGTGCAGCACACTATGTGGGACGGTCCCAATCTGTCCAGTAATGTAGAGATAAAGGGACAGCATCCAGGTAACGATATAATGTAATGTGCAGCACACTATGTAGGACAGACCCCAAACTGTCCCAGCATGTAATACTGATATAATGTATAATGCAGCACACTATATGAGACAGCCTCAAACTGTCCAGCAATGACTATCAATGTCACAGCATGTGATACTGATATAAAGTATAGTGCAGCACACTACATGGGACAGTCTCAAACTGACCAGCATTGCAGAGTAATGTCACAGCATGTAATACTGATATAATGCATAATGCAGCACACTATATGAGACAGTCTCAAACTGTCCAGCATTGCAGAGTTATGTCACAGCATGTAATACTGATATAATTGAAATATAAATAATAAGGGGACAGACACAAGAGGAAAGAGCCCCAAAGGGAAAAGGGAGCCAGAAGGAAAACAAAACTCCCCACCAAGCCCAGTGCCACATAAGGCAGTGGGGCAAGCCAGATATACCAAACATGTCCCCAAATAATAAAACATGTAAAACACAGAAATATAAATAAATCCCAAAGCCACCAACTATAAGCAGGAGGCTTATGTTTGTGTATGTATGTATGTGTGTGTGTGTGTGTCTGTAAGTGTGTGTGTGTCTGTTAGTGTGTGTGTCTGTAAGTGTGTGTATGTTAGTGTGTGTGTCTGTTAGACTGTGTGTGTATCTGCTAGTGAGTGTGTGTGTCTGTTAGTGAGTGTGTGTGTCTGTTAGTGTGTGTGTGTGTTTCTGTTACCTAGTGTATGCGTATTTGTCAGTGAATGTGTGTGTGTGTATTTAGAAGGCAGGACGGGGGAAGGGTTGGGTGGGGGTGGCGCGGGCGGGGGGGGAGGGTTGGGTGGGGGTGGCGTGGGCGGGAGGGGGGCGCCTGAGTTTTGTCCTGCCTAGGGCAGCACAAAACCAGGATACACCACTGATACAGACATACATACATACACATACATACATACATAGACATACATACATACAGACAGACATACATACATGCCTACATAGACATACATAGAGACATACAGACAGACATACATATAAATACAGACACACACACACAAAGCTCATTTTACAGCCACCCTCCTGTCTCTTACCTTGTCTTTGCAGGAGGGTGGCTGGGGCTGATGAGAGTAGTCGGGATCACACACAGGAGGTTTTGAACACTAAAGCTAACTATTAACATGGAATTGAGCGTTGCTGGCAAAGGGGCATTATCTATACACCAAACCACTTCATTAAAGGACCACTATAGGCACCCAGACCGCTTAATGAAGTCTGGGTGCTAGGTCCCCCCTAGTTTTAAACCTGCAGCTGAAAACATAGCAGTTTCAGAGAAACTGCTATGTTTACACTGCAGGGTTAATCCACGGAGTAAATTGCACTTATCTGACGCTGGACGTCCTCACAACGTCCAGCGTCAAATAAGATCCCCATTGGAAAGCATTGAGTAATGCTTTCCTATGCGCGGGTTGAAGGCTCTGGCCGTGCATGCGCATTCGGCTCCACTCTGGAGCTGACGTCGGTGGGGGAGGAGAGGTCACCAGCGCCGAGGAAGCCTGGCGCTGGATTAAGGTAAGTGGCTGAAGGGGTTTTAACCCCTTCAATGCTGAGGGAGGTGAGCCCTGAGAGAGGGAGGCTCTCCAAAAGCCTATAGTGCCATGAAAATGGGTTTGTTTTCCTGGCACTATAGGATCCCTTTAAGTTTTTTTGGTGCTTGAAGTGTCCTTTTAATGCACATATTCCTAATTACCTTCTAACTATGTGTCCTAGGAACCTATTGTTTTCTGGAGCATTGAATATATTGAATTGCTCCTAATTTTCTGCTTCACTTTTAGGTATTCACAACTAGTCCTTCAGACAATTAACTACTTAAATACTTGCCCTCAGTACAAATCACGGCAACATATATGTAAAATACATCCCCATATAGATTTGACATTTTGACTCGTTCATTTATCTATCTTTAATTTCTAGAAACATGAAATGTTTTTAATGACCTAAAACTGTGGAAAAAAAAATAACTGCTTGATTAACCTGGCTCCCTATTATTTTGTATTTTTAATTCAACCCTCTGACAAAAAGAAAGGCAAATTGACAGGTAAAAGAAGTAAATGTCGGCTGCTTATGTTATCATTCCTTTATTTAGTCTAATGAGGACAGCTTTTCACTAACCACTATGAAAAGGAAATGAAGCGATGGGATGAATTAGGGTAACGGAGGTGCCATGTGACAAGCTGAGGTGTGCCTTGATTGAATGCTAACCATTCCAGACATCCACTAAAACTCTGGAGAAGGAATTAAAAAGAGTAAACTATGATTTTTTTTTTTTTTTTAAACAGTGGAATAAAAACTAAACATTACAAAAAAAATGAATAACCGCAAGACACAAAAAATGTCAGTGGATAATGACTTGCAAAAAAATATAACCACATGATAAATTAATAATTAACTGACTGCTTCAATGGACTTGATTGAACTATGTTTTATTTGGGTGGATTCCACAAACATGCAAGGTCAGCATATATATTTCACTTCCAGAAAGATTATCGTATCACGAAAATGCTGTTTTCTGCTCAATGTTAGTGATATTTAGTTTAGTATTCTAAAACTCTTTGCTTGTCACGTGTATGCTTTTGAAAACATATGGAATCCCTGATTTTGCTTTACCTTTAGAAAACACCCACAGAAGCAGTCTGTTGATATTCCATATTGAAATACTGCAATTTGTAGGAGTTATTAATAAAAAGTGTCACTGTCGGAAAAATGGTGCACATTTGTAAAAAGGTCAGAGTCTCCAATGCAATGTGCCTGTTGGTTCAAAAGGTTTCCATAGTGACAGCCCCACGTTTAGTTCTTTAGATCACCTTTCAGACCATGAGACATTTTATTACTAACTCCATATGAATCAGTCTAAGGAGTTAAAACATGTTTGGTTTTTACTATACAATTGCACAATATGCAATGTTTGCACTAATACTAAATGCCTTAGCAACATTATCTTCACCAATATAAAAGCAGGGACAAGTGACGTTAACAGAAAAATATCCTCTATGTTGATCCACAGTCTTCAGAAATAAGGTAGAGGATCGACTCTCAAAGAGACTTTAGCACCACCTGTGCCCTTATCAGACAAGAAATGACAGCTTCACCAAGAAGAACAACATTGTGGGAAATGTTTGATAACCAGCTTTCCATTCACCTCATCTTATCTTTGACACATATTTTTTAAACTTACCCCTTGAAAAGACTTTAGTAATTACGGACAAGTTATAATCAGCATCTTTCCCATTTACTAAAAGCTGTGTCGAAGTTATGCCTACCTATTTTTGTGCAAACTCTTGCATGGTGTGTTGATATGCATATGTACACACAGGGCCGGCCTTAGGCCTTTAGGCGCCCTGTGCGAAAAATCTTCAGAGCGCCCCCCTCTCCCCTGTCATCCATGTATAGTGTTTGTGTGTGTATAGGAGTGTACTGATTGTATAGGGGATTTCTTAAATTAAAAATGATTTAAAAACAAATATTCATTCCTCGTTTCCTGTTGTTACCTAGTTGGGAGAGGGGCATGCTGATCTGAATCTGGGATGCCCCTCCACTGGGTACAGACCATGCGTAACTGTCTCGCAAGCTCAGGGACTTGCAGAGTCCTGTGGTAATCTGCGCCAGTGCTCTGATTATCCTGAGCTCGGCAGACAGCTACTTATGGTCTGCAGCCAATAGAAGTGCCAGACTGCCTCGCCTACATTACAGAGGAGCAGACTAAGTATGTCACATAATACTGTGGGTGGTTTGGCTTTGGAGCTCTGGATTATACTTACTTACTTTGACCTATTTGGAATAAAAATTTGTAGTAATGCGCTTCTTCTCCATTTATCACAGAGCTCCATAACAATAAAACTCCCAGTAATGAGGAGCTCTGTGACAAGATCATACACTACACAACAATACAACTCTAAGTAATGTGACTACTAGTGTATCACCGAGCTCCCTAACTATAAAACAGAGTAATGTGCATTTTATATACCAGAGCTCCACTGTAATACATCTCACTTTAATATGATGTAATGTTTCTGTTCTATATGTATGTGATAGGTGTGATGACTGTGTGTGATATGTATGCTAGGTGTTGGCTGTGTATGGTATTTGTAATGGTTGTATTAACAGTGTTTGATAAGCGTGTATTGGTTGTATGTGATATTTGTGTTGGGTTTATTGGCTGTGTGTGATGGGTATTTAATTCAGATAAAATTATGCATTTGGGCCTATGTGTGAATGCAGGTGTATATTTTTGCAGAGTTATGTGCACACGGTCCCAGAGTCAGATGCACACAGTTTTACATATACATTGTCAAATCCACCACATGCACACAGTTGCAGGCAGATAGTCAAATAGACACACACAGGCCTCTGCCGCACGGGAAGCTACGCCCCCCCGCCGCAAGGAAGCCCTGCCCCCAGCTGCATGAGAAGCTCTGCCCCACCACATGGGAAGCTCCGCCCTCACCGTGCTGTTTTATTTTATTTTTTTATAATCCTGGCCCCCCATGTGCGAGCTTTGTCGGCACATGGCGCCCCCTGCTCCCATGGCGCCCTGTGCGACCGCAAAGCTCGCACACCCCTAAGGCCGGCCCTGTGTACACATGTCAAAACATATTAGCTAACTTTTATGAACTATGTCATATTTTTCTATGATGGAGCCTGTATGACAGCCATTTTCATTGATGGCACATTCATGAATCAAGCTTAAAGTTCTATAAGTTCTATAGGCTAAAAAAAGTATTTCTTTAATGTTAGGCACAGCATTAAAACCACTGACACGTGAATTGAATAACGTTGCTTATATTGTTAATATAACACCTGTCACTGGGTAGGATATATTAGACAGCAAAAGAATAGTCAATTCCTGAATTTCATGTGTTAGAAGCAGGAAAAATGGGCAAGCAAAACGATCTGAGCGAATTTGACAGTGGTTGTTGGGGGGGAAGTGACTGGGGCAGTCACTTCCTCCCAGCCTCTGACATCATCAGAGGGGGGCCGGTCACGCTGACAAAACATCGAGAGGCCCTAACAGCATGGGCCACTCGATGGGCTCCTTCAATGTGGCCCCGGCGGTTAAACTGCGCGAGCCGAGGCCGCATTAATCAGCTGGAGAGACCCGCGGTCACAGGGTTCCCCAGGGTGGCCGGGCCCCCTGAAGTGATGGGCCCGATTGCGGCTGCGACCCCTGCGACTGCGGTAGTTCCGTCAGTGGTTCCCAGTATGCAATGGCTAGTACCTATAAAGACTGGTGCAAGAAAGAACAACCAGTGAACCAACCAACTTTGTACTTCTAACACTATAGTTTTCTTTTAATACTGACCATGATAGAACAGGGTCAGAATACACAGTGCAGTTTGCTGCATGTGGGGTTAGAGCAGGCAGAGCTACCATGATGACCCCTAACCACCACCAAAAGCACCTTCAATGGCGACATGAGTGTCAGATACTGCAGAAATGAAAGAAGGTTGCCTGGTCTGATAAAACACATTTTCTTTTAGATCAGCTAGAATGCCATGTGTGTGTTAATTAACTGGGATGTCAGCAGGATACACTATGGGAAAAAGGCATGCCTGCGAAAAAAGAGATATGATCTGGGCAATGTTCTGCTGAGAAACCTTGGGTCCTAGCATTTAGGTTGATGTTTCCTTGACACATGCAGCCTACCTAGAGATTGTTGCAAACCAGCTACACCTCTTCATGGCAAGGTGTTCCCTGATGGCAAATATTGTTCAGGAATGGTTTGAGAAATCCCATTGAGTATCTGTGGGATGAGCTGGAGCAACAAATCCAATCCATAGAGGCCACCTCACAACTTGCAGGGCTTAAAGGATCTGCTGCTAATGTCTTAGTCCAGATGCCAAAGAACATGTTCAGAGGTCTTGCAGAGTCCATGCCTCAATATATCACAGCTGTTCTGGCAGCATAAGAGGGACCTACTTGCTATTTGTCCTTTTTTATCGTTGTTTGTGTTTTCTATGGTTTTCATGTTGTGACTGATCAGTGTATATAATGCAAAGCAATAAAAACAGAGAATATGAGAACTCTGAGACCATGCAAATGCTTAGAGAAACTTGCCCTTTGATTGGTCACCACTCAGGTCTCAAAAATGTTGGCAAGCCCTCTATGCATGAGAGATAAAGCAACCCAAGATGATCATTTCGGCCTTCTTTGGGCCTAGTAAGTGAGGTGTAGTTGATACCCCTCTTGGCACAGTAAGTGTATGGATTACCCCATTTAGCTCAGAGAGAGCCCAAGCACATGCATTTTAACAAAAAATTTAAAAGAATGCCTTGGTTGTAGACTGGCAAGAAATACAATTAAACCATGAAAAATTACCTCTCTTATGAGATGCTCTGGCTTGGTTATTTATAGGCAACTCAATCTTCACCAGTTTACCTCTAACTGATGGACATCTCTTAAAGACTAACATAGGTTTTATTGTTTATTACCAAACGCTGGGATGTCAGGATGGCAATCAGATAAGATATGTCAAAGTTTATTAATTATCTCTCTTATGTCAGAAGAGAATGTCCCAAAATGTGAAGTAAATTTGATTCTTGTATCTATCTCACTGATAGCTTTCAGGAGTAATAATTCATCTGTATCCTTATCTTTAAACTTGTAACAGTTGCTCATTGACAAGAGTAGAGATTTACATCGTATCTTGAACCTCTCTTTTCATTAAGTTGTTGGTCAGCCATATCAATTTGTGATACTAGTCTCTTCCCTCTCATATATTGGCTGTAAGGAAGAGCTTTAAAAACTGAAGGGCAATGGAAACTAGTATAATGCAATACTGTGTATTTGTCCAATGATTTCTTAAAGAGATAAGTTTCCAACCTTCTGCCTGACTTAACAATCAAAGGATAAATAAAGGAAAGGTAATTCACCAAAGTCAGCCATCATTGTAAATTTAATTGAATCAGAATAACTCTTAAGAAATTCAAAACATTTGTTCAAGGATTCCAATCAACCACAACACCAGAATGTCATATTTGGCGTGTTCACAGGGGGCAGATGCATGGCACTGTCATGTGTGGTGAATTCATGGAGTTGACATGCTTTTGCTCTTGGCACTTTGCCAAGTTTGCCATGGACGCTTACTGGTCTTACTTATTATCCTTGTTTTTGTTTTCTATGGGGCACATCTGAATCTAATGATGATATAAGTATGCATAATTATTTAATTGTATCATTTATTATTTTATGTTAATTATTGATTGCACTTCAATATATATATATACATACACACACACATACTCTCTCTCTCTCTCTCTCTCTTTGTGTGGTGTTAGCTTTATAAGAGTCATTTGTGGGTAGAATTGTTGCCCTGGTAACTTTTCCAATAAAATGGCCTGCTTTTGAGTCCTGGTGTATTCAAGCCTCTTTTTAGTATTGCACGTGCTCTATGTGTTGGGGGTAATGCTGACTCCAGGGTTGGTTTTTGCACCTATCCTCTGGCTCTTTTGGAGGAGTGCAGCTTCTGTTTTTTCAATAATGTTTGAGCCATTTTGGTTTTGGACTGCCCTTATTGGTGGGATCAGTATGATAAGCAAATCGTATGGGTTATCTTTGCAATGGCACAAATGGGCAAAACATTTTTTTGAGACCTGAGCCGGGATTAACCAAAGGGCAAGCTACTCAGTTTCTATAAGCTTTTGTTTTTTATCACAGTTCTCATAGTCCTTGTTTTTGCATAAAGGAAAGTGCTGATTTACACATCCTAGAAACATCTGTAGGACATCCAGCCAGGGCTCTCTCGCTCTGGAAGAAACAAATGCCATGTTCCTGATATGCTAATTCTATTCAGTGCTGTTTTTAATATTGATTGGACTCTGGGCAAGCATTTACTTGGACCCACTTGGACCCTGCTGCCCCCACTCCCTTACATGTATAGCACCCTCATCCCCAACCCAGTGGCAAAACTAATGTAGAGAGTACCTTACATTTGTATACACACAGATACACACACACACACACATACTCATACACACACTTATAAACACACTGGCACATACAATCTGACATACAAAGACACATACATGTTATAATTTTTATATTTGCAGCCAAGGGAGTAACTAGGAATCACAGGGCTCCGATGCAAAAATCTAGAAGGGCCCCCTTTACGCACTCACTGATACAAATGCATACACTCACTGACACGCATATAGTAATTGGAACACAAGCTGTTAAATCAACACACATTTTCAGTGACAGAAACACACACACTCACTGTTTGACATGCAAACATACACCGACTACAAATATCATCTGACAGACACACACACTGACAGACCTACACTCTCAGTGATTTGATGCACACTGACTGACACACTCATTGATTCAACACACACGCTCACTGACAACACATATGCTCACTGGCAAGACACACATTCACTGACAGACTCTCTCTCATTGACAAGACACACACACACACTCACTAATAGTCATACACACACACTGACACACAGATACTCTCACACACACACAGTCAAAACATTTTAACAAGTGCAGCCAGCACACACAATTAACAGCAGTATAAAATTCCCATGTCTTTGATCATGTCCCTCTTCTGTGTAACACCAATATCCTTGGGGTCCTTCCCCACCACTTCCTTTGGGGTCAGGGAAATCCCTGGGGGCAGGTTCACCCAGCCCCTGACCTTAGGTGCTTCTCTCAGCTGCCGCCAATCTCCTGTCCTTCCTCCAGCTCCACCGGCCCAGCTATAGGGGCTGTTGGAACAACACCCCACTCATCAGCATGGAGTCCAGCAGGAAAAAGCCACATGGTGATGAACCAGATCACGGAACAGGAACTTCTCCGTGAGATGGAACTTGGAAAGATTTCTGCATGCGGGGCCCATGACTCTGGCCGGGAGGGGTAAATTACTTACTTTTCAGCAGGGGTCAACAAGGTGTCCGGGCCCTCTTATGTGATGGGCCCAGTCACAGCTGCGATCGTGCGACCTTGGTACTTACGCAACTGTTTGCAGCCACCCTCCTGTTAGCATATCTTTTGTGTCCAGGACGTTGGCTTGCATGGGGTCCTGGTGAAACTGGCTGAGGATAATGGGAGTGAGTGTGAGGGTCTGCAGCAGCTCCCTCCTGCCTCTTTTCCACTGATGCCTGTGTGTGCAGCTGTCGCTGCCTCCTGCCTCCCATGTAGTATTCTCTCTCTTATAAAGCTGAAAGCTCTTATGAGGCTTACATCCTCCCACCCACACTAACAAACAAGGAAAGTGTACATAAAGGGACTGGGATGGATGGAATTTACTCAAATGCGAGTATTGAGTGTTCTAAAAAAAATAATAATAATAATCTATATATCTGCCAGACTAGGAACTTGATGATAGTAAAGAGCAAAAATAAATAAATTATATTAAGTCAAATACAAAAGAGAACAATAAAAAACAAAATAAATGAAAAATATATATGTACTCGTGTACTCTATATAAGTGGTTGTGTACAAAAGGTGAACAAAATAATAGGTACTTGAACCAGTAACATTAACTTAAAATGTCCCTATTGATACTGGGACAATCGCAAGATAAACCACTAGTCTGTATTAGACTGGTAAAACTACACAGGCAATGTAGCTTGTATGAAGTTAGACCAGTGACATCAGCCTGGAATCCCTGAATAACCCTTCACATGTACATATTTCTTAAAAGAAGACAACCTAAGGTATTAAACTTGTGGTATTTTGACTCTTTTCATGCAACCATTTTACCGCAAAGCTCGCACACCCCTAAGGCCGGCCCTGTGTACACATGTCAAAACATATTAGCTAACTTTTATGAACTATGTCATATTTTTCTATGATGGAGCCTGTATGACAGCCATTTTCATTGATGGCACATTCATGAATCAAGCTTAAAGTTCTATAAGTTCTATAGGCTAAAAAAAGTATTTATTTAATGTTAGGCACAGCATTAAAACCACTGACACGTGAATTGAATAACGTTGCTTATATTGTTAATATAACACCTGTCACTGGGTAGGATATATTAGACAGCAAAAGAATAGTCAGTTCCTGAATTTCATGTGTTAGAAGCAGGAAAAATGGGCAAGCAAAACGATCTGAGCGAATTTGACAGTGGTTGTTGGGGGGGAAGTGACTGGGGCAGTCACTTCCTCCCAGCCTCTGACATCATCAGAGGGGGGCCGGTCACGCTGACAAAACATCGAGTGGCCCTAACAGCATGGGCCACTCGATGGGCTCTTTCAATGTGGCCCCGGTGGTTAAACTGCGCGAGCCGAGGCCGCATTAATCAGCTGGAGAGACCCGCGGTCACAGGGTTCCCCAGGGTGGCCGGGCCCCCTGAAGTGATGGGCCCGATTGCGGCTGCGACCCCTGCGACTGCGGTAGTTCCGTCAGTGGTTCCCAGTATGCAATGGCTAGTACCTATAAAGACTAATGCAAGAAAGAACAACCAGTGAACCAACCAACTTTGTACTTCTAACACTATAATTTTCTTTTAATACTGACCATGATAGAACAGGGTCAGAATACACAGTGCAGTTTGCTGCATGTGGGGTTAGAGCAGGCAGAGCTACCATGATGACCCCTAACCACCACCAAAAGCACCTTCAATGGCGACATGAGTGTCAGATACTGCAGAAATGAAAGAAGGTTGCCTGGTCTGATAAAACACATTTTCTTTTAGATCAGCTAGAATGCCATGTGTGTGTTAATTAACTGGGATGTCAGCAGGATACACTATGGGAAAAAGGCATGCCTGCGAAAAAAGAGATATGATCTGGGCAATGTTCTGCTGAGAAACCTTGGGTCCTAGCATTTAGGTTGATGTTTCCTTGACACATGCAGCCTACCTAGAGATTGTTGCAAACCAGCTACACCTCTTCATGGCAATGGTGTTCCCTGATGGCAAATATTGTTCAGGAATGGTTTGAGAAATCCCATTGAGTATCTGTGGGATGAGCTGGAGCAACAAATCCAATCCATAGAGGCCACCTCACAACTTGCAGGGCTTAAAGGATCTGCTGCTAATGTCTTAGTCCAGATGCCAAAGAACATGTTCAGAGGTCTTGCAGAGTCCATGCCTCAATATATCACAGCTGTTCTGGCAGCATAAGAGGGACCTACTTGCTATTTGTCCTTTTTTATCGTTGTTTGTGTTTTCTATGGTTTTCATGTTGTGACTGATCAGTGTATATAATGCAAAGCAATAAAAACAGAGAATATGAGAACTCTGAGACCATGCAAATGCTTAGAGAAACTTGCCCTTTGATTGGTCACCACTCAGGTCTCAAAAATGTTGGCAAGCCCTCTATGCATGAGAGATAAAGCAACCCAAGATGATCATTTCGGCCTTCTTTGGGCCTAGTAAGTGAGGTGTAGTTGATACCCCTCTTGGCACAGTAAGTGTATGGATTACCCCATTTAGCTCAGAGAGAGCCCAAGCACATGCATTTTAACAAAAAATTTAAAAGAATGCCTTGGTTGTAGACTGGCAAGAAATACAATTAAACCATGAAAAATTACCTCTCTTATGAGATGCTCTGGCTTGGTTATTTATAGGCAACTCAATCTTCACCAGTTTACCTCTAACTGATGGACATCTCTTAAAGACTAACATAGGTTTTATTGTTTATTACCAAACGCTGGGATGTCAGGATGGCAATCAGATAAGATATGTCAAAGTTTATTAATTATCTCTCTTATGTCAGAAGAGAATGTCCCAAAATGTGAAGTAAATTTGATTCTTGTATCTATCTCACTGATAGCTTTCAGGAGTAATAATTCATCTGTATCCTTATCTTTAAACTTGTAACAGTTGCTCATTGACAAGAGTAGAGATTTACATCGTATCTTGAACCTCTCTTTTCATTAAGTTGTTGGTCAGCCATATCAATTTGTGATACTAGTCTCTTCCCTCTCATATATTGGCTGTAAGGAAGAGCTTTAAAAACTGAAGGGCAATGGAAACTAGTATAATGCAATACTGTGTATTTGTCCAATGATTTCTTAAAGAGATAAGTTTCCAACCTTCTGCCTGACTTAACAATCAAAGGATAAATAAAGGAAAGGTAATTCACCAAAGTCAGCCATCATTGTAAATTTAATTGAATCAGAATAACTCTTAAGAAATTCAAAACATTTGTTCAAGGATTCCAATCAACCACAACACCAGAATGTCATATTTGGCGTGTTCACAGGGGGCAGATGCATGGCACTGTCATGTGTGGTGAATTCATGGAGTTGACATGCTTTTGCTCTTGGCACTTTGCCAAGTTTGCCATGGACGCTTACTGGTCTTACTTATTATCCTTGTTTTTGTTTTCTATGGGGCACATCTGAATCTAATGATGATATAAGTATGCATAATTATTTAATTGTATCATTTATTATTTTATGTTAATTATTGATTGCACTTCAATATATATATATACATACACACACACATACTCTCTCTCTCTCTCTCTCTCTTTGTGTGGTGTTAGCTTTATAAGAGTCATTTGTGGGTAGAATTGTTGCCCTGGTAACTTTTCCAATAAAATGGCCTGCTTTTGAGTCCTGGTGTATTCAAGCCTCTTTTTAGTATTGCACGTGCTCTATGTGTTGGGGGTAATGCTGACTCCAGGGTTGGTTTTTGCACCTATCCTCTGGCTCTTTTGGAGGAGTGCAGCTTCTGTTTTTTCAATAATGTTTGAGCCATTTTGGTTTTGGACTGCCCTTATTGGTGGGATCAGTATGATAAGCAAATCGTATGGGTTATCTTTGCAATGGCACAAATGGGCAAAACATTTTTTTGAGACCTGAGCCGGGATTAACCAAAGGGCAAGCTACTCAGTTTCTATAAGCTTTTGTTTTTTATCACAGTTCTCATAGTCCTTGTTTTTGCATAAAGGAAAGTGCTGATTTACACATCCTAGAAACATCTGTAGGACATCCAGCCAGGGCTCTCTCGCTCTGGAAGAAACAAATGCCATGTTCCTGATATGCTAATTCTATTCAGTGCTGTTTTTAATATTGATTGGACTCTGGGCAAGCATTTACTTGGACCCACTTGGACCCTGCTGCCCCCACTCCCTTACATGTATAGCACCCTCATCCCCAACCCAGTGGCAAAACTAATGTAGAGAGTACCTTACATTTGTATACACACAGATACACACACACACACACATACTCATACACACACTTATAAACACACTGGCACATACAATCTGACATACAAAGACACATACATGTTATAATTTTTATATTTGCAGCCAAGGGAGTAACTAGGAATCACAGGGCTCCGATGCAAAAATCTAGAAGGGCCCCCTTTACGCACTCACTGATACAAATGCATACACTCACTGACACGCGTATAGTAATTGGAACACAAGCTGTTAAATCAACACACATTTTCAGTGACAGAAACACACACACTCACTGTTTGACATGCAAACATACACCGACTACAAATATCATCTGACAGACACACACACTGACAGACCTACACTCTCAGTGATTTGATGCACACTGACTGACACACTCATTGATTCAACACACACGCTCACTGACAACACATATGCTCACTGGCAAGACACACATTCACTGACAGACTCTCTCTCATTGACAAGACACACACACACACTCACTAATAGTCATACACACACACTGACACACAGATACTCTCACACACACACAGTCAAAACATTTTAACAAGTGCAGCCAGCACACACAAGTAACAGCAGTATAAAATTCCCATGTCTTTGATCATGTCCCTCTTCTGTGTAACACCAATATCCTTGGGGTCCTTCCCCACCACTTCCTTTGGGGGCAGGGAAATCCCTGGGGGCAGGTTCACCCAGCCCCTGACCTTAGGTGCTTCTCTCAGCTGCCGCCAATCTCCTGTCCTTCCTCCAGCTCCACCGGCCCAGCTATAGGGGCTGTTGGAACAACACCCCACTCATCAGCATGGAGTCCAGCAGGAAAAAGCCACATGGTGATGAACCAGATCACGGAACAGGAACTTCTCCGTGAGATGGAACTTGGAAAGATTTCTGCATGCGGGGCCCATGACTCTGGCCGGGAGGGGTAAATTACTTACTTTTCAGCAGGGGTCAACAAGGTGTCCGGGCCCTCTTATGTGATGGGCCCAGTCACAGCTGCGATCGTGCGACCTTGGTACTTACGCAACTGTTTGCAGCCACCCTCCTGTTAGCATATCTTTTGTGTCCAGGACGTTGGCTTGCATGGGGTCCTGGTGAAACTGGCTGAGGATAATGGGAGTGAGTGTGAGGGTCTGCAGCAGCTCCCTCCTGCCTCTTTTCCACTGATGCCTGTGTGTGCAGCTGTCGCTGCCTCCTGCCTCCCATGTAGTATTCTCTCTCTTATAAAGCTGAAAGCTCTTATGAGGCTTACATCCTCCCACCCACACTAACAAACAAGGAAAGTGTACATAAAGGGACTGGGATGGATGGAATTTACTCAAATGCGAGTATTGAGTGTTCTAAAAAAAATAATAATAATAATTTATATATCTGCCAGACTAGGAACTTGATGATAGTAAAGAGCAAAAATAAATAAATTATATTAAGTCAAATACAAAAGAGAACAATAAAAAACAAAATAAATGAAAAATATATATGTACTCGTGTACTCTATATAAGTGGTTGTGTACAAAAGGTGAACAAAATAATAGGTACTTGAACCAGTAACATTAACTTAAAATGTCCCTATTGATACTGGGACAATCGCAAGATAAACCACTAGTCTGTATTAGACTGGTAAAACTACACAGGCAATGTAGCTTGTATGAAGTTAGACCAGTGACATCAGCCTGGAATCCCTGAATAACCCTTCACATGTACATATTTCTTAAAAGAAGACAACCTAAGGTATTAAACTTGTGGTATTTTGACTCTTTTCATGCAACCATTTTACCACCAATCTATGCCAAATTTAAAAAAACAAGTGATTTTTTTGACACATGTAGCAATTTAAGAATACATGTACTGAGAACTTTAAGGGTTACTGCCAAAGAATACCCCGATATGTGTTCGACAAAATCTCCTGAGTACAGTGATACCACCCATGTATAGGTGTGTCGGGTTCTCTGGGGGCTAAAAGACCTTATTTGGAGGGTGCGCATTCCAATTTTCCAACTTGGAATTTTCACTGCTGGTCATCATGCACCCATGTCCTATTTGGGAAAAATTTTAAGCCGGTATATGTAATTCAATATGGCATCTGTCCAGTCTTTTTTAGTAGCCACAAGTCACAATACTCAGGAGACTTTGCTGAACACAAATATTAGTGTTTAAAAAAAGTAAAATATATCACAACAATAATATCCTCAGTGAAAGTGCCGTTTGTGTGTGAAAAATGCAAAAAAAAATTACTTTCACTGACAATATCATCACTGTGATATGTTTAACTGTTTTAAAACACTAATATGTGTTCAGTGAAGTCTCCTGGGTAAAAAAAAGTACCCCCCCATGTACAGGTTTTAGGGTGTCATGGAAAGTTACAGGGCTAGCAAATTAAATTCTCTTTCAGAGCGATCACATGGCCCCTGGGGTCCTTTTTTGCAGAGGGGGTACTGTCTGTGCTGTCACAGTCCAGTGGGGGTACGGCGGCGATCGGGTGAGTACATGGGAGAGGGAGGCAAGTGGATGCCTGATGGAACACATGACTTAGGCAGGCAAAAACTGTTACGGGCTACCTAATACCAGTTCTGTGCATAAATTACGACTCTTATCAGCACACACTGGGCTTCTTTGAGACTGAAATGCAATGTGAAATCCATTTGACTTTTAAAGTGGATGGGCCATTTTCTTTAACAATGGGTCTCTTGTAAAAATTTAGTTAGGGATTTAAATGTATGAAGATGGTTAACATTTATTTATATTTAATGGGGACCTGCCACTGTTCACGACAGATTAGTAAAAAAATTATGCTGATATTGTGAAAACATTTAGTTAAGAGTCATCGATTAGGAAAGGTTGATGTGCCTGCAAATGGATTGGTTCAAACAGACATGGTTAAAGAGCCCCCATGTGGAGAGAGGTGGGGGGAGGGCAGTAACTGACAGCCATGCCTCTGTATTAGAGGCAGACCGGGAGCACCCGATCGCGCTGCCCCTGCAGCAGTGATCGCTCTGACAGGATGCTGCAGGGACTCACCATCTGCCTCCCTGCTCTTCCGTGTGCTGTGTGAAGTGCAGAGAGACAGATCAGTGATGATCGGCTTCCCCTGTAAAAAAAATAAATAAAGTTAGTTTAAAACCCCACCCCCTTTACCCATTTTAAATACAAATTAACCCCTTCCCTGCCAATTGATCACTGACTACAGTGATCAATTGGAAGAGACTACATTTTACTGTGATCTGATTTTTTGTATTTTTTAAGCTCCTGAGGGTCAACTTATTTTTTGTAACCCTCAGGGGTTAATTTTATTAATTAATTTAACTATATTAAAATGATATATTTAGCTAGCTGGTGGGGAATTGGGGAATTTGGTGTTAGGCTCGCTAGGGGTTAACGTTAAAAAAAGTTTTAAAAAAATGTTTTAATAACGTTTTTTAAAAAGTAAAAAAAATCCCACTCTACTTTACCTAGTCCTAATAAAAATTAACCACTTCCATGCGAGTTGATCACTACCTACAGTGATCAAAATACAGATCACAGTATTATACTGTGATCCGATTTTTTTATTTTATTATTTTTTAACGCCTTAGGGTTAACTTTTTTTTGTTAACCCTCATGGGTTCAATTTATCTAATTAATTTAAATATTTTAAAATGATATATTTTGCTAGCTGGGGTGGGTTGGAGTTATGGGAAATTGGGGAATTTACATTTAGTGCTGCTTACTGCTAGTTAGCCGTTAACAATACAAAAAAAACTTATGAAAATGTTAAATCTGTAAAAAAAAAAAAAGTTTTAAGAAAGTTTAAGAAAATTAATGGGCAAAAAAAGTTTTAAAAAATACATTTAAAAATGCTCATTAACACTACACCTGGAACAAACTAGAGAAAAAATGATTCCACGCTAAGGTTCAAAATACACCTTTTGAATAACCCCAGGGTGTATTCTTTAATAAATAGTATGTGTTTGTGGGGAAGTTTCAATAGCCAACCAGCTATACTACTCCAAAATGGAACATGGACACAGCGTAAAACTTCAAAGTTAGAAAAATCTAAATGGCTGCGTCTCAAATGTGCCCCTTCAACAACCACATATACCTGGCAAAGGTACATACAGGGGTATTGCTGTACTCAGACATATGAAACATATCAAGTATTATACAGTCATAGCACATATAAGGTTTGCAAAATATACTGTGCAAACTCACTTTGTGTGTCAAAAAGGCACAAAAAACGCTTATTACCACTACACTTGGTACAAGCTAGCGGAAAAATGATCCCACGCCAAGGTTCAAAATACCTTTGGAAATACCCTGGGATATCTTCTTTTAGAAATGGTATGGCTTTATTGGGTATTTGGTTTATATAGTCTGCTCAAGTGCTCCAAAGTGGGACACGGACGCATCAACATCCTCCAAGAAAATTCACACTTAAAAACCTGAACTTGTCACGTCTCTTTTACAGCATTGTAACTTCACAAAATAATATCTAGGTCATACATTGGGCATATTCTTTTATTTAGAAGATGTAACAGAGTATAATTTGGGGATTTTATGACAGTGATATATATTAAGTGTAAGAAATACTCAGCAAAAATGCAACATGTATGTAAAATGACATATTTGCCCCCCACCATCACCACAAACATTGACATAAATTGGTGAAAAAATATGGTGACAAGTTAAGGCACAATATACACAATATTAGATAACCCTGGGGTGTCTGCTTTATCAAATGAAATCCCTTTGTGGGGTTATTTGAATATACCATAAAATGAGACATAGGCCTTCAAATCCATCAGTTCAAATTCTAACTATAGAAATTGAAACAGCCTTGTCTCTTATATGGCACTGTAGCTTTACAGAAAAGTGCCAAAGGCATAAAATGGGGCTATTGTTAAACTCATCAGATGTAGCTGAACACAAATGGGGTTCTGTGCAGGAATAGCACACACCAGCTTTACGAAATACACATTAAAAAAACCTTGTTATATGTGCATATGCCAAAATAAAGAAATAAAACACAAATTTTACTCCAATATTTAGCAGAGATTTAGCAGATAAAATGGCTACGTAAAAAGTGTCAAACTATCCTTGGGTAAATAGCCTGTGATGTCTACTTTATATAAATATGTACTTTTGTGTGGCAATTTTGTTTTCTGTGAGTCTACTAAACCTACAAGACAAACATACCAACTTCTAAAATTGTTGCAAATTGAAATTTTATTTTAGTCCTCGGATTTTGTGACCTGTAGCTTTCAAAATAAGCTGAAATTATGTACTCTATAAATCAAGACACATAAATGAATTTGTTTTGCATTACCTTTTCTAAGCTGTGCATATTATACACACACTATTATTGCCAAAACGGTGAAAACATTTTTTTAATTTTTGTTTGTTTGTTTTTTCAATTTTTGGGCATTTTTCATATTAATGTAACTGTGACATTAAATTAAAACCCTGTTTGCCCTCTAAAAAACGATGTATAAAATATGTGTTGGTGCAATAAATGACAGAGATGCAAATTGTGTTTGAATACAAACAGCAAAAAAATGCAAAAATGGCTTGTGTCCTTAAGCGTAAGACAAGCTTCTGAAGCAGTGTCCTTAAGGGGTTAAGGACTGAGCCAATTGTACAAATCAAAACGTAAACAAAACTTTGAATTTGTGATATATGTCTGTTCAGGCGTAATTCATCTCTTTCATATTATGTGAAAATATTCAAATATTTGTATATTAAAAATAATTTAATATGAATAAAATATAAAAAAAAGTGACAAAAATGTTATTTTTTTTAGTTCTGCATGGCATTTTAACTGTGAATGTCACAATACTGTTAGCGTTTACTGAAATAAAGTACCCCCAATGTACAGGTTTTATGGAGTTTTGTAAAGTTACAGGGCCAAATATAGCACATTAAATGTTTCAGTTTATACACATTTAAATTTACCAGACTGGTTATGTTGCCTTTGAGACCAAATGGTACCCCAGGAATGAAAATTACCCCCATGATGGCATACCATTTGCAAAAGTAGATAACCCAAGGCATTACAAATGGAGTATGTCCAGTCTTTTCTAGTAGCCACTTAGTTACAAACACTGGCCAAATTTAGCGTTCATATTTGTTTGTGTGTGAAAAATGCAAAAAACTAAATTGAATGCTAATTTTGGCCAGTGTTTGTGACTAAGTGGCTACTAAAAAAAGACTGGACATACCCCATTTGCAATATCTTGGGTTGTCTACTTTTGCAAATGGTATGCCATCATGGGGGTAATACATGCTTTTATGTGAATAGCTTTATCAGCCAGACCCAACACTAACCAAGTAAGAGTTTTTAACCACTATTTTTTTTTTTACAATAATTTATTGAAGATACTATTCAGTTAGGGTTTTTTTTTTTGCCTCTCTATCCTGTATCACACAGAATTGCTTAGTTACAGAGAACACATCATACAGCTATTATCCATACAGTGTGGGATTTTCCCTCTCAAGTGGAGCCTTGCAAACCCAGAGCCAGGGGTGATAGGGCTGTGGTCCATGTGAGTTCTTTCCCCGCATTCCCTATACTTAATATAATATTTAGATAGTCTACACTATATTATTTTCATGTGTTTTGCTATGTTGACTTATTTTTGCCTAAAGCACCAATGTACTATGCAGCACTGATTTTCCTATGTTCTTGTCTTTTTACAAAAATTGTGCAGAACACCAGTCATGCTCATGTTGTTATATTAGTTATTTTCTTGTTACTAAGCAATGGGGTGGATGACTCCATGGCTCAGCAAATTGAGTCTGAGAAAACTATAGTTGATTGGAAGAGGCACAGGTGTATGGTCGAAAAGAACCTTAAGTTATTACGTTTGGCATAATTATAAAGTAGAAGCCATAAAAAAAAAGGATCAAAATAAAATAATAGATCTGAAAACCCAATCAATCAAAATTTATAAAAGGATTGGGACCCAGGTGTTAGCTGGATCCAGAAAGTTGGTGAACATTATGGGAGGTGACTCTTCAGGGAAACATTTTAATGGATTAAATGTTAACCATATTGTGTAGGCTTTGCTCTTATCTCTAAAGAGACTGTGGCCTTGATTCTCAGACTGGATTAAGGGATACAGATTATTCTAGTTTTTGGGATAGGCCAGCTTTTCTTTAATCAGGTAGATCTGGTACATGACGACACTCTTCCAGATAACATTATTACTTGCTCATCAGTTGACTATGGTGTCAATGTAATATTTTTAGATAATCTTTTTAATTGATTTAATATTTATGGATAACATTTAAAATGCTTTAATATTTAGAAAAGTATTTTAAGATTGATATACTACTTTTAATATTTGAAATTATATTCATATTTTACATGTTTATCCAAAAATATATAATTTGAAAACCTTATCCAAAAATATTACATCAAGGCCTATGTGTCAGGATCAATGCATAACAATTGTTATATTTGGCTGTTAGTTGTAAGTACCATATATACTCGAGTATAAGCCGAGTTTTTCAGCCCATTTTTTGGGCTGAAAAACCCCAACTCGGCTTATACTCGAGTCAAGGTCTGTATTATGGCAATTTGCATTGCCATAATACAGACTGGGGGGAGAGGGGGGCTGGCAGAGCTGTAACTTACCTGTTCTGCAGCTCCTGTCAGCTCTCTCCTCCTCTGCGCCGTCCGGTCAGCACCTCGGTCAGCTCCCAGTGTAAGTCTCGCGAGAGCCGCGGCTCTCGCGAGATTTACACTGTGAGCTGACAGAAGAGCAGAACGGACGGCGCAGAGGAGGAGAGAGCTGACAGGAGCTGCAGAACAGGTAAGTTACAGCTCTGCCAGCCCCCCTCTCCCCCCCACTGAACTGCCACTGGACCACCAGGGAAGGAGAGCCCCCCTCCCTGCCATATATCAAGCAGGGAGGGGGGACGAAAAAAATATATATAAATAAAATAAGAAGAAATAATAAAAAAATAATAAGAATAAAAAAAAATTAATAATAACAAAAAAGGGGTATAAGGACCACTATGGGAGGGGGGGGGGGTATAAGGACCACTATGGGAGGGAGGGGGGGTATAAGGACCACTATGGGAGGGAGGGGGGTATAAGGACCACTATGGGAGGGAGGGGGGATAAGGACCACTATGGGAGGGAGGGGGGGGATAAGGACCACTATGGGAGGGAGGGGGGGGATAAAGACCACTATGGGAGGGAGGGGGGGATAAGGACCACTATGGGAGGGAGGGGGGTATAAGGACCACTATGGGAGGGAGGGGGTGGGATAAGGACCACTATGGGAGGGAGGGGGGGTATAAGGACCGCTATGGGAGGGAGGGGGGGTATAAGGACCACTATGGGAGGGAGGGGGGGATAAGGACCACTATGGGAGGGAGGGGGGGATAAGGACCACTATGGGAGGGAGGGGGGTATAAGGACCACTATGGGAGGGAGGGGGTGGGATAAGGACCACTATGGGAGGGGAGAGGGAAGTAAGGACCACTAGGGGAGGGGAGGGTAAGGACCACTAGGGGAGGGGTGAGTCAGGACCACTGGGGGGGGGGTGAAGGAACACGGGGGTGGGGAGGTAAGGACCACTGAGGGAGGAGGAGGGGAAGTCAGGACATATGGGGGGGGGGGCGGCAAAATGTTTTTTGCCTACGGCGGCAAATATCCTTGCACCGGCCCTGCACACACTGCATTCACACACTGCATTCATACACACACACACTGCATTCATGCACACACACACTGCACTCATACACACACTGCACTCATACACACACGCTGCACTCATACACACACGCTGCACTCATACACACACTGCACTCATACACACACGCTGCACTCATACACACACGCTGCACTCATACACACACGCTGCACTCATACACACACACATACGCACACACTGCATTCATTATACACACACTGTAAATAAATATTCAATTAATATATTTTTTTTAGGATCTAATTTTATTTAGAAATTTACCAGTAGCTGCTGCATTTCCCACCCTAGTCTTATACTCGAGTCAATAAGTTTTCCCAGTTTTTTGGGATAAAATTAGGGGCCTCGGCTTATATTCGGGTCGGCTTATACTCGAGTATATACGGTAATAATATTGTTTTATCTAAACCCTTCATGGCTTATGAATAGCTAAAGGGTATGGCTGTTTAAAGTTACGCCTTCATAAATCTATCTACCTTTGATATGACTGTTAACATTCCATCATCCCTTGTTTGGTGCTTTATTTTTAAAATTAATTTCCCTAGGTTCTATTTTCGTGATTTGCTTCTTGTTTTTAGAGGTTAATTTTCCATTGGTATCTTCACCTGTTGGAGAGTGGGATTAAAGGTTGATAAATCATCTGTTTATGTGATGAACACATCCTGCTCCTTGTATATGTGAATATCTGTTTTTTCCTCTCTTCTTCCCTCTGCAGGTCTAGTCACTATATTTGCTTCTTTTTATTGTACTGCTGATCACATATATTTTGTAGTTTTTAAATGGATGATATATAAAGAGAAGATTTTTTTTTGTCCTGATTTTGGCAGTACCTCAAATGAATGTGAGTTACATTTTCAGCTGGCTTTGTCAGTTATGTTTATTACATTGAATTACATTACTAATTCAAAACAATTTTTTTTTCTTTAAATGTTTAATACTGAGTCTGTACGGTTAATAGACATCACCAAACCTAAATATTCTACATAACTCTGAAAATGTATGAAGATTACACACCAAGGGTATGTGCAATGTACCTTATCCGAATGCAGTATCTCTACATTGTATGTATCATACTTTCTTACTACCCTCTGAATATTCTAGAACAGCAGATGTTAGAACTTTCTAAATAAATGGTAATATTAATAAGGAATGAATTAGATTTGTAGACCTATAGAATAGCCTAATTGAAATAAGATTTATTGTTAAATATTGTATCTTCATTTTATTTTTGGGAAAATAATAGCCATATATATGCTCAGCCCTTCACAGCTCTAACATGATCTCATGGGTGGCAACAGTTGTTTCTCTCTTTAATGTGTTTAATTGTGCTGTGTTGTCAGAAGTGACATCATCTCTGGTGATAAAAAACAAAACAAAAAACAAAACAAAAAAAACACAACTTCGCTTCGACCAGAGAGTGAAACAAGATTGGACAAGTTTGAATACCAACCCTGCTTAAATTAAAGCTTTATGTATCACTGAGCATTACCTAATTATATGAAATTTGTTTTTTTCCATTCAACAGATGTTCTAAAATGCCCTTTCGCTGTTCGGGAGTTGAGACATTACATAGTAAAACAGCACTCAATTGTTCAAGCACACTAATCTGACCAGCTGAGAAGTCATCTGCAAAGAAAGAGTTCATATACAAAAGAAAAAAAAAAATAATTACATAACAAAGATGCTCACAATATAATGCTTTATGCACAATTACCAGATTGTGGTTATCTATAAATTAATGTGGATTTAAATTGAAATACTATGGCACAGTCTTTAACTATATAAGTAGAAGCTATTAACCCCTTCACTACTCAGAATCTGAGTATTTAGGGTGTCCTGGGAAGAAAAAAGTTAAACATTTTTTTTATGATTTCAGCATGCTTAAATAGCACATTATTTTATGGAAACAAATACAAAAATGTTGGTTTTGTTAACGCCTATAAGAGCAAAGTCTTTTTTTTTTTTTTTTTTTAAAGCACGTTTAACATGTTTGTGGAGTTTTGACACTTTTACCATATGTTCATTTTGCCACAATTTCCTCATTGTTTAGGTAACAACCACAGATATTGCATATCCTTTTTTTAAAGGTGGAATATTGCTTTTTGATACCTTAAATGTATACATAATGCAATATGAAATTGGAATATAAAAACAATTAAACATGCTTTCTCATGTTTACAGTTCATTTCTACACACTAAGTGCAAATAAACAAAACTAACAAATTAAATGCTCTAATATTAGTCCTGATTGTTAAAATTATCAATTTGTCTAGGATTTCAAAAAATGTTTGGAAATTATAAAAACAGATACTGGAAGGAGTGAATTATGGTTTTAATACTAAAACTTTGCAAAATTTAGCATGCTGAGGTTAAAACTTGAATTGCACTCACATAATCTGAAACCCTCTACACAAAAGTATACATTTGTAAAAAAAAAAAAAAAAAAAGTAGACCCTCAGGCACATTTTGACACTTTTCATTTAACAATTTTATTCACAAGTTTGGTTAAAGTCGTATTTTTGGAATTTCTTTTTTTTTACACATATTTTGAGGAAATTCACAGACCACACGTGTTCCACTGCTGCAAACACTCCGTGTTTTCTTTAAAATAAATACAAAATCCTGCTGTGTAACCCACAATATACCAACATACCCTAAACCTCACCTCTCTTTGCACACAAAAAACAGAAATTATACATACATAAGGAAATAGGCAGAGTGTGGTTGGTATTTCAGGTATAATATTGCTTGAAAAGACAAAACAACATGGCCAGAGCCTAGTGCAGTATAGTTTGGTCTAATTAAAATAGACAAATATGTGAGTCTAATGATATAGTACTCACAAAGATGGAGCCAATATAGGAGGCTCACCAAAGGCACAGGTGGGGAAGTTGGAAGGGACCCCACTCTCTTGTGTTGTTTTGGGAGTCTTCTTATTTGCCCAGTAATTCCACTGCACGTGAATTCCAGTGTCAGGAAATTCTTTATTAGTGCAAAAGATAAAAGTTTGGAAAAAATAAAAATAAAAGATAACATAAAATAGTAAATGGGTACAATATATGAAGTCCAAAATAATTGGTAAGAGCTCCATGTTTTCTGCTTCTCGAGTATATATATTGTGATCCTTGTTTGCAGTTAGCACGGTCCTCTAGGGTAAACAACATGCAGTCCTTTGTTTTTAACGTCATCCATGCACTTTATTGGTAAATCCACACAGGAGAACACAACACAACTAAAGAGGCAATAATGTAACATGTTTCCATTTAAACAAAAACCTAGCTCACCTGAGCACTGACTAACTTTCTTTTTTTAGATTTATAGTCTTTATTGTTTTCTTAAGAATTTTTTTTTCCACAATAGACAAAAGACAATCTTAGAACATGTATAAAAGAGACTGTAACAAACAAAATAATACATGAACACAGGAAGTATAGATATTACATCAAATATTTACATGTAGTTTGTATATGGATCCTGTATAAAAAAAAACAACAACAAAAAAACACAAATGGAGGAGCACATCGAGAGACTATCCACCACTGATTGAGTTTAATATTGCAATATGTCTTATTTGGTATGTATCCAGTAATAGGGATCAAATAGGTTGTATCAATATGAAAGTAGAATACATTAAGTAATATGAAACATACTTATTTTACCCTCTTCTGTCTTCCAACCTCTCCGCTAACACTTAACCGGATCAAAGACCTTAGCCCTCAAGAAAACCTTGTGCATGTCTAATCCCTAAGGGAGGTTTAAACCCTAGCATTCTCCAACTTGGAGACCCAATTTTCCCATTGTTCTATTCGTGGACTGAAAATGTTTTCCTGCCTCAAGATCCCTATCTCTCTTCTACAATGATTCTGAACTTGAGATTTTATCATTTCCCAGTGTGGAGTATCTGGGAGATTCCAGAATCTTGCAAGAGATGCTTTAGTCTCCGTTAGTATAAGTATAATTAGCTCTTTTCTAGACAATGGGAGATTAGGCCAACCAAGATGAAGTATCATTGATTTACAGGTAAAGTCCAAATCAACCTCCACCTCTTCTCTACAGAATTTTACTACCTTCTTCCATAATTGTGATATTAATGGACATGACCACCAGATATGAACATAGTCAGTCTGAGGTGACATGCATCTCCAGCATGTATTTTGGTATCTGGATACATTTTTGATAATTTATTAGGAACATAATGCCATCTATTGATAATTTTATAATGTCTCTCAGTGATATTTAAGCAATGTATGACTTTAATTACTGCATTATTTGCATTTACCACTCTTTTCTAGAGATGCTGATCTGTAAATCCTTTCCCCAGGACTTAAGAGCTGGAAAGACTGGGATGATTTTAAATAGATCACACAGGTTTGCACATCTTGATACCAATTTTTTTATTACCCTTAATGTTTAGTATATTCAAGAAAGATTGTAAACCTTCTGAAGTTTCTTCTACTTTGTGTTTGTTGAAATGTTTTATCCTTAAGTATGTAAAGTTTTCTTTATACGGAAGGGAAAAAGATTGTCTAATTTGTTCAAAAGGAACAATCTGGTTTTGTTGCATAATCTGATCGATTCTATGAATACCGTTAGCCTTCCAAATTCTAACACTTAAGTCTTCAATATTAGCTGTCAGGATATTTAATGGTAAATCTTTAATAATTTTGTCTACAATCTTGAGTCTCTTTTTCCAGTTTTTCCAATGTAACAATAAATTATTAATGATTAAACCTGTGTAGAAATTATCTTTATTGTTAGTTTTCCAAAATATGGATAATAAATCTGGGACATTCATTCTTATCGCTTCTATTTTGGCCCAAGCTTCATCCATAGAGCTCTCTTTCAAAGTTGTAACTATATGAGCCAATGCGCATGTCTCATACAACTCTAGCATGTTAGGCAAACCAATTCCTCCATTTTTAGAATTTAAATGTAATATCTTTCTATTGACTCTAGGTTTTTTTTTTAACCAGATATATTTATCTAAAGCAGACTGGATCATTGTAAGCCATGGTTTTGGGACTTTTAGAGGAAGCATACGGAATATGTAGCTCCATTTCGGGATTATGTAGGATTTTATTAAATTTATCCTGCCTGTCCATGAAATCTCTGCGTTTCTCAAATCTTTAAGTTGTTTATTCATTTGTTTCATTAAGGGCAAGATATTATTCTCTACAATTTTATTTGGACCCCTAGAGATTTTTATTCCCAAATATTGGATGACTTTTACCCATTCAAAGTCATATTTTGCTTTAATCCTTGCTTGCACATCTTTAGATAGGTTTTTTGCTAAAAGCATGGTTTTATCTGTGTAACGGACACCTTCCGTTGACGGATGCTCCTAGCGCTTCACGAGGACTCCAAGCACTGCAGATGACACCAGAACCACCGCAGACTCCACAACCACCGTAGCTTAACTGGAGCCGCGCCGTCTTCCTTCCACCCTGTATGAGCCTCCAGCATTCAGGACCGTGTGGGAAAGACCTCTCCTCCAAGGAGAGCATAACAGGATCAAGCTCTCAAAAGAGCTAAGTGATTAAAGCTCAAGGGAATATGCAGCGCATAGCAATCCCCAGTGTGAATATAGCAGCTCCCTCCAAACACGAGACAAGACTACGTGTTGAGGGTCAAGAAGAACTCTGGTTTAATTACACACACTCTGCTTTTATGCAATTCTCCCCTGCAAGGGAGACGCCCACATACAATTATACATTACCCAATCACACAATGGTTACATCCCACAGATTCCCTCCCCTTAGCCTGAGAGGTAACCCAATTATCCGTACAATTTAAACATACTTTTTACCCAACTTTCATAACTCTAAAACCATACATCCAATATAAATAACAGTTACATATTATTAATCAGCACATTCCAAATACAAACATACCCAAAAATCATACAAATCTGTTCAGCCGTTCGGGAGATAGGTATAAGTCCTTTATGACCGACCACAAGCACATTTTCATGCCCAAAACAGTTCCATGAATTTGGGCTGTGCGGTCGGTCTATTTTGCACAGAGAAAATGACTAAGTCCCATTCGAATGAGTGTTCGAATCTTCGAACAGGACTTAGTCTCCAGCCGTGGTGTCGAAGAAGGTACGGGTCAGCGGTGTTCGTGCAATTGGGTAGCCGCAAACAGTTCCATAGATTTGGCTGCACACACCACTGACCGCGTTCGAACAAGTTAAAATGGCCGCCGCCACGTGTTCGTTTCTCGAATGGCGGCCACTTCGGCACTTCGACAACTTCGGCACTTCGACTGCATTTGAAGTGCCAGTTTAAAAGTTGTAACCCTGCTCCAAAGCATTTAAAGGGCCAGGAACAGCATACAAAAATCCATTATGCCCAAATGTAAGTCTTAAAGGGCAATACATTCCAGGGCCATAGTCACAGGGCAGGAGGCTAGCGATAAGTCCTCTCCAATGCTGAGTGGCAAATGGCAGTTTGTCACAATCTGTATTTAGGTTAAAGTTTGAATATCGGCCAAATTCTGACATAACTTTTAATAGTTCCTCAATTGATGTTTCTGGGTCTGAAATAGTAACCAAGATGTAGTCCGCATATAATAATGTTTTGTATTCTTCTTGGCCTATTCTAACTCCTTTAATCTTTGGATTATCTCTAATTTCACAAACTAGAGGTTCAATGCATATCAGATACAGCAGAGGAGAGAGGGGACAGCCTTGTCTTGTTCCATTACCAATTTTAAACCAATCAGATGTAACTCCCCTCCCTATGGTTCTTGCCATTGGGGCAACATACGAAGCCATAATGGCATCTAAAATCCAGCCCTCAAATCCAAAGGCTCTCAGAGCCGCGCTCAGGAAGTCCTACCTGACCCTGTCAAAGGTCTTCTCTGCATCCAATGACAGGGTCAGAAGTGGGGCACCGACTCATGAACAGCATCCATAATATCCACTATTGTCCTTACGCTATTAGTAAAGTATCTGTCTCTAATAAAACTGACCTGATCTTTATGGATCAAGTTCGGTAAAATGGTTTGCAACCTGTTTGCTAAAATGCTTGAGTATATTTTGATGTCTGTATTTAACAGCGAGATAGGACGATAGTTCTTTATATATTCTGTTCGTTTTTCTGGTTTATGTATTGGAATGAAGTTTGCATATAGCATTTCTTTTGGAATGTATTTTTCCTTTACTATGTTATTAAACACATCTTTTAGATGGACTAGTAGGATATCCTTACATTGTTGGTAGAATACATTTGAGTAGCCATCTGGGCCAGGAGTTTTATTTTTTTTAGAGTATCTATTGCCTTCCCGATCTCTATTTCTGAAAAGGGTTCACTAATGGATTTTAATTGTTCAATAGATAGTTTTTTCATAGATTTATTATTCTTAAAATATGAATCTGGGTTATTTTGTTGGTTAGGTAGGTTATACAAGTTCTGATAAAAACTATTAAATGCTTTTCCTATTTTTTCTGGAGAAAGTTGGAGCCCATCCTGCGTAATGATTTTCTGTATAGTCCTATTCATTTTTTTCCCCTTGATTTTATTTGTAAGAATCTTATTTGCACTATTACCTGTATAATACCATTTTGTTTTTAAATATTCAAATTTTTAACAGTTTGCTGTAATAATATTTCATTTATTCTGTCCTTTATATTTGTAATTTTATCACTTGTTTGTCTGGATGGACTATTCTTATTTTAATAGCTCATAGAGAGAGGCAAATAGTTCATTCAGGGGGATTGCCTTATTCTTGTTTCTAATGGAGCCCATTTTAATAAAGTAACCCCTCAATACTGCTTTATAAGTGCACCAAACTAATGAGTCAGATGTGCCTTTGTTTTTGTTCTCCTCAAAAAAATTGCTTTGTTATTTCTTTTATATATTCAATGTCCTGTGGTTTACTTAAGAGGCGATCATTTAGTCTCCAACTATTCCTTGTTTTACTCTCTGTCAGGGTACCTGAGGTCTCTACCTCCGAGAGAGGTAGAGACTTAGTCGTTCATCCATCCGGACGGCCTGATTTCCCTCTTCCTCGCGGTCCATCCGGTCATGCAAAGCCGGCCGCGAGGGAGTGACTCCCTTTTATAGCATGACGCCCGGAGGTCGACGTCAGGACGTCAACCCGGAACGACCTGTCACTTAATTGGTTCAGGACCAATCAGGACTCGTCGGAGGTGTGTCTACTTATCTGAACAGGGCATTTAACAGTGCTTCTTTCATTAGCTCATTGCCCTGTCGTGGTTCTAGCTTGTTCTAGTCACTCAGTGCTCGTGTTTTCTTGTTATCCCTTTTGGTTTTGACCCGGCTTGTTTGCTCTATTCTGCTTATCTCTGTTACCCTTGATTCGGCTTGTCTATCGCTTACCTGTCTTCTGTTACCCTCGACCTCGGCTTGTCTTTGACTATTCTCTACTGTACTACTTACGTTAGTCCGGCCATTCTAAGGTCCGGTATACGTATCTGGCTACTGTTTGTACTCTGCGTGTTGGATCCCTGTCCCGATCCTGACATTACGACAGGGCCAATGGATCCTGCAAGTACAAACAGTCAGCTTGGTTCTCCTGATCCTAGGTTTGAAGCCATGGATCACAGAATGGATCAGATGGCGCTAGCACTACAGGCGTTATTATCTCGTGCCAATAATCCACCAGAAGAGTTACGTACTACTCCTATCTCTCCTGTAGGTTCAGGCCTAGAGGTAGCCACTGTAGGTGCTTCTTCTCGCATTACCCCACCAGTACGTTATGGTGGTGCTCCTGAGAAGTGTCGTGGTTTTTTAAACCAAATTAGTATCCACTTTGAATTGCAACCTCGCTCCTATCCTACGGATAGGGCAAAGGTGGGATTTATTATCACCTTACTCATTGAGAAGGCTCTGAGATGGGCCAATCCACTGTGGGAGAACGATAACCCGTTAGTATATAACTATAACGCATTTGTAGCTGCTTTTAGAAAAACTTTTGACCCTCCAGGTAGAAAGGTTAATGCAGCCAGATTACTGTTACGCCTGAGACAGGAGAACCGAACACTTGTGGATTATGCACTAGAGTTCAGGTCTCTGGCGTCAGAGGTCATGTGGAATGAGCAGGCGTATATGGACGTATTTTTGAATGGGCTATCAGATGTAATCCTTGACGAGATTGCTACTAGAGAACTTCCTGAGAATTTAGAGGATTTAATTTCGTTAATTTCTCGTATAGATGAACGTTTAAGAGAGAGACAGAACACTCGAGAGAGGAACCGGAGACCTTCCTTTAGGTTAGCTCCCGCATTTCTAAGTCCTGACTCCACGGTCTCATTGCTCCCTGAACCTATGCAGGTAGGCTATACCCGCCTCTCTGAGGAGGAGAGACAGTACAGGAGAAAGGAGGGGTTATGTATGTACTGTGGAGCCAGAGGTCATTTACTCTTGAACTGTCCTAACCGCCCGGGAAACGCTCGCACCTAAGTTTCTCTAGAGGACAGGCCTTGGGTGTTTCTATTTTGTCCTCTACTCCTAATTATAAAGATCACAGGCTTCTGCTACCAGTTTCCTTAACCTGGGAGAAGGAAGTGGTAAAGGCTATGGCCTTGATAGATTCCGGAGCTGCTGAGAATTTTATCGACCAAGCCTTTGCTACTAGACACAATATCCCATCCCAGTTAAGGGAGACACCCTTGGCCGTTGAGGCCATAGATGGTAGACCATTACTGGACCCCGTTATCTTTCGTGAGACCATACCCATTAACTTAAATGTTGGTATCCTACATGTGGAGAATTTATCTCTCATGCTCATTTCGTCCCCTTCTGTTCCCATAGTTCTGGGGTATCCATGGTTGAAGAGACATAACCCTATTATCGATTGGGAATTAGGGGAGATACTCTCGTGGGGTCTGAGCTGCCAGGAGAAGTGTTTACGCAGGGTTTCTCCATTGGCCAATATTAATACACCAGGTAGTTCTACTCAGTCCACAGAGAGACAGATACCGCCCCTGTACCAAGACTTAAAGGCAGTATTCGACAAGAAGAATGCCGATTCATTACCTCCACACAGGTCATTTGATTGTAAAATTAAGCTTCTACCTGGTACTATGCCCCCGAGGGGTAATGTATATCCTTTATCTGTTCAGGAGAACTCTGTTCTAGAGGAATATATCCGTGAGAATTTAGAGAAAGGATTCATTAGGAGGTCTTCTTCCCCTGCCGGGGCTGGGTTTTTCTTCGTTAAAAAGAAGGATGGCACGCTGAGGCCTTGTATTGATTACCGAGGTTTGAATAAAATAACTATCAGAAATGCCTATCCTATCCCATTGATTACCGAGTTGTTTGATCGTCTTAAGGGCTCCAAAATCTTCACCAAATTAGATCTCAGAGGGGCATATAATTTGGTGAAAATCCAGCATGGACACGAGTGGATGACGGCGTTCAATACTCGGTATGGCCATTATGAATACACAGTTATGCCATTTGGACTTTGCAATGCTCCTGCAGTGTTTCAGGATTTGATTAATGAGGTACTTAGGGAGTTTCAACATGATTGTGTTATTGTCTACCTGGACGACATACTGATACACTCTAGGGAGATTGAGACTCACCATAGACAAGTCAGAAAGGTACTACACAAACTTCTGCAACATGGTCTATACTGTAAATTGGAGAAATGCAGCTTTGACCAGTCGCAGATAGACTTTCTTGGTTACGTGATTTCTGGGGAAGGCTTTAAAATGGACCCTGACAAACTCCAGTCTATTTTAGATTGGCCGTTGCCTAAAGGACTCAAGGCTATTCAGAGGTTTATTGGTTTTTCCAACTATTATAGGCGCTTCATTAAGGGATACTCTTCTATCATCTCGCCTATTACCAATATGACCAAACAAGGGGCTGATACTAAGACTTGGTCTACGGAGGCTCTTGTTGCGTTCAAGACTCTCAAATAACTTTTTGCCTCTGCTCCCATTCTAGTCCACCCTGATACGACTCTGCCGTTCTTACTCGAGGTCGATGCCTCTGAGACGGGAGTTGGTGCTGTTCTGTCTCAAAGGTTAGGGGTGGACAAACCGTTACACCCTTGTGGGTTCTTCTCTAAGAAATTATCTGGGCCTGAAAGCAGATATGACATCGGTGATAGGGAACTGTTAGCGGTCATTAAGGCTTTAAAGGAGTGGAGACATTTACTAGAAGGGACATTACACCCTGTTACTATTCTAACGGATCATAAGAACTTGTCTTATATTGGGGAGGCTAAGCGCCTGTCCGCCAGGCAAGCTCGTTGGTCCTTGTTCCTTACTCACTTTAATTATGTACTTACTTACAGACCTGGTTCTAAGAACTCTAAAGCCGATGCTTTGTCTCGTCAATATGAACCGTTCACTATAACTGAGCCAGTCCTTTCCTCGATAGTTCCTAAGGGTAACATCATCGCTAACACGAATCTCAGGATTCACTCTCCGTTGCTTACTGAGATCATGAAATTACAGCATCTTGCGCCCAAACAGACTCCTGGGGATCGACACTTCGTTCCCGCCACTCTCCAACTAGAAGTGTTACGCTGTTTCCATAACAGCAAGGTGGCTGGGCATCCTGGCATTCGCAAGACGTATGCTTTGATCTCTAAAGATTTCTGGTGGCCTGATTTACGTAAAGATATTAAAGAATTCATCGGGGCGTGTGAAGTTTGTACCAAGACTAAGCTACCTCATTCGCTCCCATGCGGATTTCTGCACCCTTTAGAGGTTCCTGAAAAGCCATGGTCCTGTTTGGCTATGGACTTCATTGTTGATTTGCCTATCTCTAAAAAGCAGACTGTTATCCTCACTGTGGTGGACAGATTTACTAAGATGGCTCACTTCATTCCCTTACCTAAACTCCCATCTTCGCCCGAATTAGCAGAGATATTCGCTAGGGAGATCTTCCGTTTACATGGGATAACTTCCCAAATTGTATCGGACAGAGGTTCCCAATTTGTTTCCCGTTTTTGGAAATCCTTCTGCTCTCAACTAGGCATCAAATTGAATTTTTCTTCTGCCTACCATCCTCAGTCCAATGGAGCTGCTGAACGCACCAACCAAAAGGTTGAACAATATCTACGTTGTTTCGTTTCTGAACACCAGGACGATTGGGTCGGTTTGATTCCTTGGGCGGAGTTTGCACACAACAATCTCGTTTGTGATTCTACGCATTCTAGCCCCTTCTTCATGAATTATGGCTTTCATCCTTCCATTCTTCCTTCGGAGTCTTCTTCCCAAGGGGTACGGTCGGTTGATGTCCATGTTGCCAATTTGAGGAAGTTGTGGGACCAGACTCGACAAATTCTTCTGCACAATTCTATGCTGGTGAAAAAACACGCTGACAAACGTAGAAGGGCAGCACCGGTGTTTGTTCCAGGCGATAGAGTATGGCTAAGTACTAGAAACATTCGGTTAAAAGTGCCTTCCATGAAGTCCGCTCCTCGGTATATTGGACCTTACAGGGTGTTGGCTCAAATTAACCCAGTTGCGTATCGTCTAGCTTTGCCTACTACCTTACGCATTCCTAACTCGTTCCATGTTTCGTTGCTGAAACCACTAGTTTGTAACAGATTCTCCTCCACGATTGCCCCTCCTCGCTCTGTTCAGGTGGAGGGTCAGGAGGAGTATGAGGTCAATTCCATCGTCGATTCTCGAATCTCCCGGGGGGAAAGTACAATATCTAGTCGATTGGAGAGGATATGGTCCTGAGGAGAGAAGTTGGGTACCTCAGGAGGATGTTCATGCTCCCCGTCTCCGCAGGGCATTTCACTCTCGCTTCCCTTCTCGTCCTGGTTACTTCCGCCCGGTGGGCGTATCTGAGAGGGGGGGTACTGTCAGGGTACCTGAGGTCTCTACCTCCGAGAGAGGTAGAGACTTAGTCGTTCATCCATCCGGACGGCCTGATTTCCCTCTTCCTCGCGGTCCATCCGGTCATGCAAAGCCGGCCGCGAGGGAGTGACTCCCTTTTATAGCATGACGCCCGGAGGTCGACGTCAGGACGTCAACCCGGAACGACCTGTCACTCAATTGGTTCAGGACCAATCAGGACTCATCGGAGGTGTGTCTACTTATCTGAACAGGGCATTTAACAGTGCTTCTTTCATTAGCTCATTGCCCTGTCGTGGTTCTAGCTTGTTCTAGTCACTCAGTGCTCGTGTTTTCTTGTTATCCCTTTTGGTTTTGACCCGGCTTGTTTGCTCTATTCTGCTTATCTCTGTTACCCTTGATTCGTCTTGTCTATCGCTTACCTGTCTTCTGTTACCCTCGACCTCGGCTTGTCTTTGACTATTCTCTACTGTACTACTTACGTTAGTCCGGCCATTCTAAGGTCCGGTATACGTATCTGGCTACTGTTTGTACTCTGCGTGTTGGATCCCTGTCCCGATCCTGACACTCTCTGGACTTAATATAAGATCTAAAATAACTGGATTGTGGTCTGACCAAGTGACTTCTTGAATAAAAACCTTCTTTATTTTATATGTTAGTAATGTTTAACCTAAGAATAGGTCTAATCTGGAATATGTACAATGAGCTTTCGAAAAACAGGTAAAATCTTTTTCTTGAGGATGATGAATCCTCCATAGATCTATCAATTCATATTTATTTACTAAGTTTGAAAACTGTTTAGACATTTTTTTTCCTCTTTTATCCTGGGGCACACTTGCCAATGAGTTTCTGTCTAAGCTTCCGTCCATAATACAGTTAAAGTCTCCCGCTACGAGGACCTTCCCTTTCTTGATTTTATCTAATTTTTGTATGAAAGAGACAGGATTAACATTAGGTGCATAAATGTTAGCAATGGTAAAATCTTCATTGTGTATTTTACATAAGACTATAATATACCTTCCATTTTTGTCCGTGACCTGATAATTAATTTGACAATCCAAATCATTAGTTACTAGAAGGGCAACTCCACATTTCTTGTTATCCTCTAATGAAGAACTTATTTAATGTCAAAATTATGTGGAATAAGACGTTTTAAATCTTTTTTTTTTAACCAATGGGTCTCTTGTAGTAAAATGACATTGGCTCCTTCCTTCTTAACATATTGAAATACCATATTTCTTTTATGAGGGTTATTCAATCCCTGTGCAGTTAACGTCATAAACTTAACCATTTAAAATAAACAATACATCATAGTTTAGTCTCGCGATATGCTCCAAAAACAAAAAAAGGAAAAAACAAAACAAAAACAAAAAAGTAGACCAGACAAGACATATAACAAGGTAAAAACCCATAACCTAATATGAAAAACATATGAGACTCTTTGTCCCCTCCAGCACACTTATGGAGACTCGGAACCCCATCCTATGCCCCCAAATGTAGCTAGCAAACTCCAAATTAAGTGGAGTCGTTAGGGGGTTACAACCCGCCTTCAGACAGTATGATGAGAGAAAATAAATAAATAAATAGCAGCAATTTATCCCAGTATGAGAGGAGGGAGAAAAATATTAAAATAAATAAATAAAAATTCAATAAACAGAGAAATAGGAACGGGTCACTCAGTCCCTATCTCCCTCATCTTACTCTTTATCAAATCCATCAACTTTAAATGTTATGCTTTCTCTTCCCCCGTTCTTTCCTCCCCCTTCCTTTCACTTCGTTCGTCCTTTAGCTCCCCTATTCGAGCTTACCATATGGGGGGTATTATCTTGTACATGGGAGAAGAGAGGTCACTATATCCCCCTTACCCATCCTTCTTCCTCCCTCTCCCCTTTCGCTCCACAAAAGAAAAAAAGTTATTCTCTCCCTCCTACATTTGATTATAAATTATTTTAAATCTCCTCCCTGCTTAAACTTTATCTTGTTCTAGAACCTTTTGTATCCAGATATTAACAGAGTCCGCATTATCAAATGATACAGTTTTTGCTTCATGCGTTATTATGAGTCTTGATGGGAAACCCCAATAATGTTTAATATTTTGCTTTCTTAAAGTCTGACTAACTTTCAATTTCCCTCTCTATCAAGGGTGAAACTTAAACCTATCATAGGTTTCACCAACCTTGTTTAATAGCAACTCTCTGCATTCCAGCGCTCAGTCACCTTGACTGCTCTCAGCCAGCTTGCTGCTTCCAACCTCTCAGGGAGAAACCAATAATCCTCTTCACCTGCCTAGCAGGGAGGGGTTTATTCCCACTGCTGCGGCTGATTACCTGCAGCTGAGCAGTGGGTTGGAGACAATCCACAACCCTGGTCTTGACCTTATTTCTTAGTTGTATATAAACTGAGGAGTGGAGCACCACCCTGCCCACCTCCAAATGCTCCACTCCAGGGGCCCATAACTAAACTTTAGTTTGCATTGCATACAATGCATACTCCCCCTGGGGTTAAATGTCATATGACACACACACACACACACATACACACACATACACACACACACACTTTACCTTAATGCTGCCCCTAATCCTACCCCTCGTATTTATCTCTAATCCAATTTTCCAACCTATAATCCTATCTATAATCTAATCCCTTTTGATGCACTTAATCCAACGTTAATGCTGCTATAACTCAACCACAATCCTACCATAATGCTACTCATAATTCTATTTATAATCTCAGTCCCACTCCCTTTCTAAAATCCCATCCTCTATTCCCACCTCTCAAGGGATTTCCTTTGCTGAGGTCAGTACTGAGAGACATTAGCATCTGCAGGATTTTTTCCAGGGGAGGGGGGTGATGCGATTGTTATTACATCCATGCTCAGAACACACACACACAGTTTATTTTTCTAATTCAGAATATTGGTTCTGTCATTGTTAAAAATATAATTATATAGAAAGCATTCTCATATGCAGACACAGCCAATCTCACTGACACAAGCACACAAACAGACAATCTCATTGATACACATAAGCTCATTGACACAAAACATGAGTTCACTGATACACAGAAATAGACTCACAGATGCTCCCTACAGATAAGCTCACTACAGACAAACTCACCAGAACACACATGCTCACTACAGACAAGTTCACTGACACACATTGTCACTACAGACAAACTCACTGACACATGCTTACTACAGAAAAGCTAGCTGACACACACAAGCTCCTTACAGAAAAGCTCACTGACACACTGTCAGGGTACCTGAAGCCTCTACCTCCGAAAGAGGTAGAGACTTAGTAGTTTACTCCTCCAGCAGGTCGGCTTCCTCCATCCCTCGCGGCTCCCCTAGACACTCTCACGCCGGCCGCGAGGGATCCGTCTCATTTTATGACGTCACGCACGCTGCCCGACGTCATGACGTCAGTCCGGACCGATCTGTCACTCAAGTGACTGGAAGCCACTCAGGACTCGTCGGAGGCGGGCATACTCACTGTAACCAGGGTATTTAAACCTGTTTCTCCCATTCACTCATTGCCCTGTCGTGGTTCTAGCCTGTCTAGTCACACAGTGCTCTGGCGATTTCAGTTATTCCTTTGGTTCTGACCCGGCTAGTTTGACTTACTCTGTTTCCCTCTGGTATCCTTGACCCGGCTTGTTCCTCGCTCACCTGCCCTCTCGTTCCCTCGACCTCGGCTTGTTTCTGACCATTCTCTTTACTCTCCGTACGTTAGTCCGGCCATTCTAAGGTCCGGTATACGTACCCTGTCCTGTTTGTACTTTGCGTGTTGGATCCCTGTCCCGATCCTGACATTACGACAGGGCCAATGGATCCTGCAGGTACAAACAGTCAGGTTGGTCCCTCTGATTCCAGGTTTGACGCCATGGAACACAGAATGGACCAGATGGCACTAGCACTACAGGCGCTATTATCTCGTGCCAATAACCCACCTGAGGAGATCCGTACTACTTCCATCTCTCCTGTAAGTTCTGGTCTAGAGGTAGCCACTGTAGGTGCCTCTTCCCGTATTACCCCACCTGTACGTTATGGTGGTTCACCGGAGAAGTGTCGTGTTTTTTTGAACCAGATTAGTATCCACTTCGAACTACAACCTCGCTCCTATCCCACAGATAGGGCGAAAGTTGGATTTATTATCACCCTACTCATTGAGAAAGCTCTGAGATGGGCAAACCCACTATGGGAGAATGATAACCCATTGGTATATAATTATAATGCCTTTGTAGCTGCATTTAGAAGAACTTTTGACCCTCCTGGTAGGAAGTTTAATGCAGCCAGATTACTGTTGCGCCTGAGACAGGAGAACCGAACACTTGTGGATTATGCACTAGAGTTCAGGTCTCTGGCGGCAGAAGTCAAGTGGAATGAGCAGGCTTATATAGATGTATTTTTGAACGGGCTATCAGATATTATCCTTGATGAGGTTGCTACTAGGGAGCTTCCTGAGAATTTAGAGGACTTAATTTCGTTCATTTCTCGTATTGATGAGCGTTTAAGAGAGAGACAGAACACTAGAGAGAGGAACTTCAGACCTGCCTTTAAATTAGCCCCTACATTTCAAAGTCCTGATTCCAATACCTCACTGTATCCTGAACCTATGCAGATAGGCAATACTCGCCTCTCTGAAGAGGAGAGGCAGTACAGGAGAAGGGAGGGTCTATGTATGTATTGTGGAGCCAGAGGTCATTTGCATCTGAATTGTCCTACTCGCTCGGGAAACGCCCGCACCTAAGTTTCTCTAGAGGACAGGCCTTGGGTGTTTCTATTTTGTCCTCTACGCATAATTATAAAGATCACAGGCTTCTGCTACCAATTTCTTTAACGTGGGAGAAGGGAGTGCTAAAGACCATGGCCTTGATAGATTCCGGAGCTGCTGAGAATTTTATCGACCAAGTCTTTGCTACTAAACACACTATCCCATCCCAGTTAAGGGATACACCCTTGGCCGTTGAGGCCATAGATGGTAGACCTTTACTTGAGCCTGTTATCTCTCGTGAGACTATACCCATTAACTTAACTATAGGTATCTTACACGAGGAGAACTTATCACTTATGCTCATTTCATCTCCTTCTGTTCCCATAGTCCTGGGCTACCCATGGTTAAAGAGACATAACCCTATTATCGATTGGGAATTAGGGGAGATAATCTCATGGGGCCAGGGTTGTCAGGAGAGGTGTTTACGCAGGGTGTCTCCATTTGCTATGATTAACACACCAGATAGTTCTACCCAGTCTACAGGGAGACAGATACCTCCTCTGTACATAGACTTAAAAGCAGTGTTCGATAAGAAGAACGCTGATACACTACCCCCACACAGGACCTTTGATTGTAAAATTAATCTTTTGCCCGGCACCATGCCCCCCAGGGGTAATGTATATCCTCTATCCATTAAAGAGAATTCTGTTTTAGAGGAGTATATTCAGGAGAATTTAGACAAGGGATTCATTAGGAGATCCTCTTCTCCCGCCGGGGCTGGATTTTTTTTTGTTAAAAAGAAGGATGGCTCACTCAGACCATGTATTGATTACCGAGGTTTGAATAAAATAACCATTAGGAATGCCTATCCGATCCCCTTGATTACCGAGCTCTTTGATCGGCTAAAAGGTTCTAAGATTTTCACCAAGTTGGACCTCAGAGGGGCATATAACTTGGTGAGAATTCAACAAGGTCACGAGTGGAAGACTGCGTTTAATACCCGCTACGGGCATTATGAGTACACGGTCATGCCTTTTGGCCTTTGTAATGCACCGGCAGTATTCCAGGATCTGATTAACGAAGTTCTTAGGGAATTTCAACAGGATTGTGTTATTGTATACCTGGATGACATTCTCATACACTCTAGAGAGATTGAGACCCACCATAGACAAGTCAGAAAGGTATTACACAAACTTCTACAACACGGCTTATACTGCAAATTGGAGAAATGCAGCTTTGACCAGACCCAGATAGATTTTCTTGGATACGTGATTTCTGGGGAAGGCTTTAAGATGGATCCTGACAAACTCCAGTCTATTCTAGATTGGCCATTGCCTAAGGGACTCAAGGCTATCCAGAGGTTTATTGGGTTCTCCAATTATTATAGGCGCTTCATTAAGGGTTACTCTTCTATTATTGCACCTATTACCAATATGACCAAACAAGGGGCTGATACTAAGACTTGGTCTACTGAAGCTCTCGTTGCTTTCAAAAATCTCAAAGAACTTTTTGCTTCTGCTCCAATATTAGTCCATCCTGATACGTCCTTGCCGTTCCTACTTGAGGTCGATGCCTCTGAGACAGGAGTAGGTGCCGTTCTCTCACAAAGGTTGGCGGTGGATAAACCGTTACATCCTTGTGGTTTTTTTTCCAAGAAACTTTCTGGGCCTGAAAGCAGGTATGACATCGGAGACAGGGAATTGTTAGCAGTCATTAAAGCCTTGAAAGAGTGGAGACATCTATTGGAGGGCACCTTACATCCGGTTACTATTTTGACGGACCACAAGAACTTGTCCTATATTGGGGAGGCTAAGCGTTTGTCCTCTAGGCAAGCTCGTTGGTCCTTATTCCTGACTCATTTCAATGATGTGCTTACTTACAGACCTGGCTCTAAGAACTCTAAGGCCGATGCTTTGTCTCGACAATATGAACCTTTCACTGTATCTGAACCGATTCTTTCTTCTATAGTTCCTAAATGCAAGATTGTTGCTAATACGAATCTCAGGATTCATTCCCCGTTACTGGCCGAGATCATTAAGCTGCAACATCTAGCACCTAAACAGACTCCTGAGGGTCGACATTTCGTTCCTCCTACTCTTCAACTGGAGCTGTTGCAATGTTTCCATAACAGCAAGATGGCGGGACATCCTGGTATCCGCAAGACGTATGCTTTGATTTCTAAAGACTTCTGGTGGCCTGCTTTACGTAAAGATACTAAAGATTTCATCGCTGCGTGTGAAGTGTTTACTAAGACCAAACAACCTCATACGCTCCCAAGTGGATTCCTGCATCCCTTAGAGGTACCAGAGAAACCATGGTCTTGTTTGGCCATGGACTTTATTGTCGATCTACCTATCTCTAAAAAACAGACTGTTATCCTCACCGTGGTTGACAGATTCACCAAGATGGCCCACTTCATTCCCTTGCCTAAACTTCCATCCTCCCCAGAGTTAGCAGAGATATTCGCGAGGGAGATTTTTCGCTTACATGGGATACCTTCCCAAATCGTATCTGACAGAGGGTCCCAATTTGTTTCCTATTTTTGGAGATCCTTTTGTTCTCAACTAGGTATTAAATTAAATTTCTCTTCTGCCTATCATCCCCAGTCTAACGGAGCTGCTGAACGTACTAACCAAAAGATTGAGCAATATCTACGTTGTTTTGTTTCCGAACACCAGGACGATTGGGTCAGTTTGGTTCCTTGGGCGGAGTTTGCGCACAACAATCTCGTTTGTGACTCTACTCATTCAAGCCCCTTCTTCATGAACTATGGCTTTCATCCATCTATTCTTCCCTCGGTTTCTCCTTCCCAAGGTGTACCGTCGGTTGATGTACATGTTGCCAATTTGAGGAAGTTGTGGGATCAGACTCGACAAATTCTTCGACACAATTCTATGCTGGTTAAGAAACACGCCGATAAACGTAGAAGGGCGGCTCCGATTTTCGTTCCAGGCGATAGAGTATGGTTAAGCACTAGGAATATTCGGCTTAAAGTTCCTTCCATGAAATTCGCTCCTCGATATATTGGTCCTTACAGGGTCTTGACTCGAATTAACCCAGTGGCGTATCGTCTAGCTCTCCCAGCTGCCTTACGCATCCCTAACTCCTTTCACGTTTCATTGTTGAAACCCCTAGTCTGTAACAGATTCTCCTCCACGATCGCCCCTCCTCGCTCTGTTCAGGTGGAGGGTCAGGAGGAGTATGAGGTTAACTCCATCATTGATTCTCGTATCTCTCGGGGGAGAGTACAATATTTGGTCGACAGGAAGGGATATGGTCCTGAGGAGAGAAGTTGGGTACCACAAGAGGATGTTCATGCTCCTCGCCTTCGCAGGGCGTTTCACTCACGCTTTCCGTCTCGTCCCGGTTCCTTCCGCCCGGTGGGCGTATCTGAGAGGGGGGGTACTGTCAGGGTACCTGAAGCCTCTACCTCCGAAAGAGGTAGAGACTTAGTAGTTTACTCCTCCAGCAGGTCGGCTTCCTCCATCCCTCGCGGCTCCCCTAGACACTCTCACGCCGGCCGCGAGGGATCCGTCTCATTTTATGACGTCACGCACGCTGCCCGACGTCATGACGTCAGTCCGGACCGATCTGTCACTCAAGTGACTGGAAGCCACTCAGGACTCGTCGGAGGCGGGCATACTCACTGTAACCAGGGTATTTAAACCTGTTTCTCCCATTCACTCATTGCCCTGTCGTGGTTCTAGCCTGTCTAGTCACACAGTGCTCTGGCGATTTCAGTTATTCATTTGGTTCCGACCCGGCAGTTATTCATTTGGTTCCGACTCTGTTTCCCTCTGGTATCCTTGACCCGGCTTGTTCCTCGCTCACCTGCCCTCTCGTTCCCTCGACCTCGGCTTGTTTCTGACCATTCTCTTTACTCTCCGTACGTTCGGCCAGTCCGGCCATTCTAAGGTCCGGTATACGTACCCTGTCCTGTTTGTACTTTGCGTGTTGGATCCCTGTCCCGATCCTGACACACACAAGCTCACTGACACACATACACATGTTCACCACAGACAAACTCACCGGCAAACACAAAGTGCACTACAGACAAGCTCATTGTCACACACACATGCACACATACAGACAAGCTCACTACAGAAAAGCTAGCCGACACACACAAGCTCACTACAAACTCACTGACACACAAGTTCACTAGAGACAAGCTCACTGACACACAGACACATGATCACTATAGATAAGCTCACTGACACATGCTAACTACACACACATGCTCACTCACTAGTAGGCACAAACACACTGTCATGGGCTGAAGCCTACCTGTCACAGAAGTCTGTGGGAGACTGGGAAGTGAAGTCTTAATTGTTTGGTCTCTTCCTTCCGGCAAGGTCAGCAGCATGAGTGTGGGGGCAGAGCTTGTGTGTGGGGCATGGCTTGTGTGCGGGAGGCTAGGCCTGAATGTGGGAACGGAGCACCGAATTGCTGGGTATTCAGAAGGAAGACTCACAGTACTCTACTGGCCTCCTGGCAGCCTAAATGTGGCTGTGCCAGCCCCCAACACCTCCCTCCAGCACCTACCTTCTTCTTTCCCTCAGACTGACACAAGCTGTTACTGTCTGAGGGAAAATTATTTAAAAGGCACATTAGGACTTTCAGTCGGCCCCAGGTGCTGCGGTCAACCTGGAAATTTCCCGGTATCCCAGTGGGCCGGTTCGACCCTGCCGTAGGGAGGGTCAAGTTGAAAAATTCAGGGGGGTGGGCAAGTTCCCCCTCTTTTTCCCCTGTGTGGTCACCCATGACTGTGGTACTGCGAGTGTGACAAGTTGAATACCATGGTGATTATGACAGGATGAGTGGAGGGTTGAGGATGGCAGGGTGAGTGTAAAAGAGTGAGTATTCTTGGTAACTGACATTGACTGTGACATCATGAGAGTAATTCAGTGTGGCAGAGTTAGGGAGTGAATGTGACAGGGTGAGTTTGATAGGATAAGTGAGGGGGTGAGTGTAACATGGTGACTATGAAAGTATGAGGGTGGTTGAGTGTAAAAGGATTGGGGGAGGGTGTGACAATGAGACTGACATGTTTGGGGTGAGAGTCACAGTAAGTGAGGGATATACCAGGCCAGATGTGATAATGAGCAGTTTTGTAATTTAAATAACTGGTCTAAAATATGCAAAAACAATTCTCAAAATCCAACTTTAAAGTTCCTACATTTACTGTATATTTTCAGGCTTTGCAATTTCTGCAGTGAGCTTTTGCTACAACAACAAGTTGCTCAGCCAGTCCTAATGTTCACATTAATTCAACCATATATTAAAATAAGAACACATATAAGAGTATACTTCTCTCTGCATACTCATTTAATTGGTGGGTAGTTTGCTCAATCTAGCACTCTTGGTAACCCAGGGTGCTTCATTGGGTAAGCAATTAAATCACAGAATGAATATGGTCAGACACTACATTAATCAGAGCAAAAAGATTCTTACTGTAATCCCATGGGACATCATTTTAGAATGGATATTTTCCACCTATTAAATGTCTATATTTACCAGCTGAATAAATAAAATACCCCTCAAAATGTAGGGAAAACCGTGACATTTTTGCTTTTCTTGGAAAGAGATCTACTCATTCCTGATTTCCAAACCTTTTCTTATGTATTGTTAATAGATACACACTAATATTTCTATTTCTGTATTAAGCATGTTAAAAGGTTCTGTCTCAATAAACATTACCCTAATAAAATGTACATACTTAATACTTTTGACTGTTTACAGTGGTATAATAGTTAGCTAGGTGTGGTTCTTGGCGCATCAGTGAAGAATCAGTCTCAAATTCGGACTCCTCGGGTTTTGAAAACTATAAATCCCATAATCTTCTGGTCATCCTTTGCAGTAAAATTATTGTAATAAAAAAAAAAATAGGGGGTGGAGGGGGGAAACACATGAATAATAACAATGATGCAAAGTAATGAAAACATTTATAGTGAAAAAGGAATAGTAAAAAAAAACCACACAAATGAAATGAAAGTGAATATAAATAAAAAAATATATATTTATAGTGTAGATTGGATTAGAATATATATATATATATATATATATATATAGAGAGAGAGAGAGAGAGAGAGAGAGAGAGATACATTTGCAATAAAAAGTATGTGAACCCTTTGGAATGATATGGATTTCTGCACAAATTGGTCATAAAATGTGATCTGATCATCATCTAAGTCACAACAAAAGACAATCACAGTCTGCTTAAACTAATAACACACAAAGAATGAAATGTTGCCATGTTTGTATTGAACACACCTTGTAAACATTCACAGTGCAGGTGGAAAAAGTATGTGAACCCTTGGATTTAATAACTGGTTGAACCTCCTTTGGCAGCAATAACTTCAACCAAACGTGTTCTGTAGTTGCAGATCAGACGTGCACAACGGTCAGGAGTAATTCTTGACCATTACTCTTTACAGAACTGTTTCAGTTCAGCAATATTCTTGGGATGTCTGGTGTGAATCACTTTCTTGAGGTCATGCCACAGCATATCAATGGGGCTGAGGTCAGGACTCTGACTGGGCCACTTCAGAAGACATATTTTCTTCTGTTTAAGCCATTCTGTTGTTGATTTACTTCTATGCTTTGGGTCATTGTCCTGTTGTGACACCCATCTTCTGTTGAGCTTCAGCTGGTAGACAGATGGCCTTAAGTTCTCCTGTAAAATGTCTTGATAAACTTGGGAATTCATTTTTCCTTCGATGGTAGCAATCCGTCCAGGCCCTGACGCAGCAAAGCAGCCCCAAACCATGATGCCCCCACCACCATACTTCACAGTTGGGATGAGGTTTTGATGTTGGTGTGCTGTGCCTCTTTTTCGACACACATAGTGTTGTGTGTTTCTTCCAAACAACTCAACTTTGGTGTCATCTGTCCACAGAATATTTTGCCAGTACTGCTATGGAACATCCAGGTGCTTTTGTGCAAACTGTAAACGTGCAGCAATGTTTTGTTTGGACAGCAGTGGCTTCCTCTGTGGTATCCTCCCATGAAAATTATTCTTGTTTAGTGTTTTACGTATTGTAGATTCGCTAACAGGGATGTTAGCATTTGCCAGTGACTTTTGTAAGTCTTTAGCTGACACTCTAGGATTCTTCTTCCCCTCATTGAGCAGTCTGCGCTGTGCTCTTGCAGTCAACTTTACAGGACGGCCACTCCTAGGGAGAGTAGCAGCAGTGCAGAACTTTCTCCATTTATAGACAATTTGTCTTACCGTGGACTGATGAACAGCAAGGCTTTTGGAGATACTTTTATAACCCTTTCCAGCTTTATGCAAGTCAACAATTCTTAATCGTAGGTCTTCTGAGAGCTCTTTTGTGCGAGGCATCAATCACATCAGGCAATGCTTCTTGTGAAAAGCAAACCCAGAACTGGTGTGTGTTTTTTATAGGGCAGGGCAGCTGTAACCAACACCTCCAATCTCATCTCATTGATTGGACTCCGGTTGGCTGACATCTCACTCCAATTAGCTCTTGGAGATGTCATTAGTCTAGTGGTTCACATACTTTTTCCACCTGCACTGTGAATGTTTATATGGTGTGTACAATAAAAACATGGCAACATTTCATTCTTTGTGTGTTATTAGTTTAAGCAGACTGTGATTGTCTATTGTTGTGACTTAGATGATGATCAGATCACATTTTATGACCAATTTGTGCAGAAATCCATATCATTCCAAAGGGTTCACATACTTTTTCTTGCAACTGTATATATATATATAATATATATATATATATATATATATATATATATATATATATATATATAGAGAGAGAGAGAGAGAGAGAGAGAGAGAGAGAGAGAGAGAGAGAGAGATCTCTATCTACTGATATGGCTATATATTTTATATGGCCCATTTTTCTGATAGATAGATATATTTTGTGATCCTTGTTTTCCAGTTGCATGGTCCTCTAGGGTAAAAACAACATGCACAGTCTTTTGGTTGCAGTTCAGGTCTTTTTATTTAAAAGTCCTTTCAGGCGGTAGCAACACAACACAACACCAAGTAACATAACAGATTTCCCATTTAAATCAAATCTAGTTCGTCTGAACACTAACATTGTTGTTATTCCCTATCGACCAAGGGTTCTAAACTAACAAAAATGTAGGTTTCACCAACCTTGTTCCTCAATAACTTTTCCTGCACTCCAGTGCTCAGTCACATTGACTCTTGACTCTCTGCACTCCCAGTGGTCCAAGCCAGCCTTACATCTTGACTCTTGAGCGTCTATCCTACCTGCTTCCAGGGAGGAAACCAGCATCTTGCAGCCGCTTAGTAGATAGCTCCCTAATTTCAACGGTATTAGGGAGCTATCTACCAAAATGCTGAAAGACCTAAATTGGTCTTTCAGCCAAATTTACTAATACTAAGTAAATATTACTTAGTATTAATAAATTCTGCCCCTACTCGATATATCGTGAGTAGGGGCATGTCTTCTAAACAGTGAGCAGCTCCCTAATGAAAATGGGGGATGAACCTATTATCCCCACCCCCGGCCCCCACCCATGAGCGACTGGTGGGGGACCTAAATAAAAATGCTGTAACAGGAGTGCAAGCATTTGGATATTTGTATATATAGTCCCTGGAGTGCTATATTCTACTATTTTGTAGATAGCTGAGCTGAGCCTAAGTGATTATAGCTACAGCAGGTAGTAGAGGAATAGTAGAGATGAATACAGCTTCCAAGACGATTCTTCCCAGCAAATAGAATATTCCACAAACATGAGCCCAGACTTCATGAAGGGTGTAACAGAACTGATCTTTATTGAAAACAGGCTGGCTTTTATGAGAAATCCTCCTGCAGGACCTCCCACAGCAAACAAATACATCATTATGCAGTATTTCACTAATACACGTCTTCCCTCTGCCTGGGAGATATTGAGATAAGTTAAGGAATAAATCAATTATCTCCAGGCAAAGGGCACACATTTTCCCCAAAAGTTAGAACACCCCTTTCCCCACACTGTATCCCCACAAAATACATATCCCCTGATAGCCCCGATCTAGGGGACAAACATATCCACATTTCACCCAGATCGGTTCAGGGGTTCTTGAAAAGTGTGGAAGTCATCATGTTTTACCGACCACACACGAGGCTCCTGCCCAAAACAGTTCCTCAAATTCAGCGTGTGCGGTCGGTCAATTGGGAAAAAGGTGAAAAGCGAGCAAAATACCGAATAGATCCTCCTGGCTCATAGCAGCGATTGTTCCCCTTGTCTGCACGAACATAACTACCGAATGCCGCTCTTCTGGCTGTTCGGTAAGTGGGAGAAGCTGGTGTTCGGTAGTTTTCAGCGGTGGTTCGTGAGGTTGAGTGTCCGATTTTAGTTCCAGACACTCGGCGACCAAGTCCCGCTGACTCCCCTCGTGCGAACAAGATGGCCGCCGTTTTCTTTTCCACGTGGCGTTCGGCTATACGAACAGCGGCCACCCAGGGAACACTTAATCGACGGTACTTTTGAACTTAACAACCCAGGAGGGTGGTCGGTGTTCTGTAGTTTCAAACTGCCAAACTAATAACCAATATTTATACAGAAAATGGAGAAAACACACGAATACAGAAGAAAATTTCTAAATAAAGTCAATTTTCTTCATAATACTCCCCCTTAGTTCCATGGGTCGGCATACCCACCTAGACCCTGCCGGGTTGGCTAGGGGATGTCTGGGTAGTATACTTAAACGTCCAAGTCGGTCTGGCGGGAAAGCCCATCTGCATTACCGTTCTGTTTGCCCAGGCGGTACTGCAGTGTAAAATTATAGGGCTGCAGCGCTAGACTCCAGCACAGCAACCGGGGATTGTCTCCAGATACTCGGTTGAGCCAAATGAGGGGATTGTGGTCAGTAAGAAGGGTAAAGGCACGGCCATAAAGGTACGGTTGGAGTTTCTTTAAGTCCCATACTAGCGCCAGGCATTCTTTTTCCAAGGTGGCATAGCTGACCTCCCGAGGTAGTAACTTACGGCTGAGGTATGCCACCAGGTGTTCCATGCCATTTCCCCCACTTGGCTCAGCACGGCTCCCAGCCCAAACATAGAGGCATCTGTATGGACGAGAAATGTCTTATTAGGGTCTGGGGCCGCCAATACTGGAGCTTCACCTAAAGCTGTTTTAAGGCTCTGGAATGCTGTTGCACACTCCGGGGACCACGTTACCTGCTTGGGTAGGGACTTTTTGGTTAGGTCGGTGAGGGGTTTCGCTAGGGTGCTATACTCAGGGACGAACTTGCGGTAATACCCTGCTGTGCCTAGAAATGCCAATACCTGCATCTTAGTGCGGGGCTGGGGCCAATTGGCTATGGCCTCTACCTTGGCTGGCTCCAGACGCTGCTTACCAGACCCTACTCTATGCCCTAAGTACTGGACCTCTGCCATACCCACATGGCATTTCTCAGGTTTCAGGGTAAGGCCGGCTTCTTGTAACTTGCTAAATACTGAGGCCAAGTGCAACAGGTGGGCTTCCCATGTGCCAGTGTAGATGCCAATGTCATCCAAATAGGCACATGCGAAGTCCTGCTTTCCTTCTCGCGAGACTTACACTGGGAGCTGACCGGACCGGCGCGGAGGAGGAGGGAGCTGACAGGAGCTGCAGGAGAGGTAAGTAAACGCTCTGCCAGCCCCATTGTCTGTATTATGGCAATGTAAATTGCCATAATACAGACATTGACTCGAGTATAAGTCGAGTTGGGGTTTTTCAGCACAAAAAATGTGCTGAAAAACTCGACTTATCCTCGAGTATATACGGTAGTTGAGAGGCATTAATGACAAAGCATCAAGGACTCTCCTCCCTCTTCTGACGACAGCCGCTGAATGCACATGCGTGGCAAGAGCCGCGCACGCATTCAAGAAATGCTTTCCTATGGACGCTGGCGTCTTCTCACTGTGAATATCACAGTGAGAAGCACGGAAGCGCCTCTAGCGGCTGTCAGTGAGACAGTCAGTGGTGTACCCTGGTTTTGTGCTGCCCTAGGCAGGACAAAACTCAGACACCCCCCCTCCCCGTGCCACCCCCACCCAACCCTTCCCCCCACCCCGCCTTCTAAATACACACACACATTCACTGACAGATACGCATACACTAGCTAACAAAAATACTCACTCACTAACAGACACACACACACTCACAGGCAAACACACTAACACTTACAGACACAGACACAGTCAGACACACACACACACACACTCACTAGCAGACACACACACTCACTAACAGACACACACTCACACTAACAGGCAAACACACACACAGTCCGAGACACACACAGTCAGACACACACACACACATTGACACACACACACTAACAGTCAGACACACACACACACACACACATTGACACACACACACTAACAGACAGACACACACACACTAACAGACACACACACACTCACTAACAGACACACACACACACTAACAGACACACACACAGACACACACTCATTTACATTAACACATTTGTTTTTATTTTTAATTTACCTGCCCCCCCAGCCTCCTTACCTTTGGGAATGCTGGGGGGGGGGGTCTGTTTCTCCCTGGTGGTCCAGTGGCTGCTGGGCGGGCGGGCGGCTGGCGAGGGAGCACTTTCCCCTGAGCACTCTGCTCAGCTCCCTCGCGCGCCGCAGAGTGAGGCTGGGAGCCGGAATATGACGTCATATTCCGGCTCCTAGCCTCACTCTGCGGCGCGTGAGGGAGCTGAGCAGGGAGCTCAGAGGAAGTGCTCCTTCACGCCCGCCAGCGCCGCCCGCCCAGCCCAGCATGTCAGTTAGCCGCAAGGCTAACAAGGCATTTGCCCTGGGCATTTGGGGGCCGAGTTTTTTTGCCGCCCAAGGCAAATGCCTTGTTAGCCTCGCGGCTAAAACGTCCCTGGAGACAGCCACTAGAGGCTGGATTAACCATATTGTAAACATAGCAGTTTCTCTGAATCTGCTATGTTTACAGCTGCAAGGTTAACCCTAGATGGACCTGGCACCCAGACCACTGAGCTGAAGTGGTCTGGGTGCATATAGTGGTCCTTAACCTTTAGTCTAACCAAGCAAAATAGGTGTCTAGTGGCAATCATATAGTTGTTGTATTGCACTAGTTCCTCTTCTAACTAGCCTGCTTATTGGCCCTATTAAAAACAAATCTGCTATTGCGATCAAACTTATAACAACATTTTAACTTTGTAAACATTTTAACAGGTCACTTTACATTTTAACATAGGACCCCTTATTTGATAGCAGCTTCACAAGTGTTGCATCCATTGAACTTGTGAGTTTTTGGAAAGTTTCTGCTGGAATTTGACTGCAAGATATCACAATAGCCTCCCAGAGCTGCTGTTTGGATGTAAACTGCCTCCCACCCTCATAGATGTTTTGCTTGAGGATGCTCCAAAGGTTCTCAATAGGATTGAGGTCAGGGGAGGATGGAGGCCACACCATGACTTTCTCTCATTTTATCCCCATAGCAGCCATTGATGCAGAGGTATTCTTTGCAGCATTAGATGGTGCATTGTCATGCATGAAGATGATTTTATTATGGAAAGCATAGTTCTTCCTTCTGTACCAGGGAAGAAAGTGGTCAGTCAGAAACTCCACATACTTTGCAGAGGTCATCTTTACACCTTCGGGGACCCTAAAGGGGCCAACCAGCTCTCTTCCCATGATTACGGCCCAAAACATGACTCCACCACCGCCTTGCTGACGTCGCAGCCTTGTTGGAACAGGGTGGCTGTTCACCAACCATCCACTACTCCATCCATCTGGACCATCCAGGGCTGCACGGCACTCATCAGTGAACAGGACTGCTTGAAAATTAGTCTTCATGTATTTTTCTTCCCAATGCAGCCGTTTCTGCTTGTGAGCATTGGTTAGTGGTGGCCGAATAGAAGGTTTATGCACAGTTGCAAGACTCTGGAGGACTCTACACCATGATGTCCGTGGGATTCCAGAGGCACCAGCAGCTTCAAATATCTGTTTGCTGCTATGTAATGGTATTTTAGCAGCTGCTCTCTTGATCCGATGCATGTATCTGGCAGAAATCTTCCTCAATGTGCCTTTATCTGCACAAACCCGTCTGTGCTCTGAATCAGCCACAAATCGCTTACGTTTTCGTGAAATATTTAATGTTTTCATACCTCGTCCAAGGCATTGAACTATTTCACTCTTTTCGGCAGCAGAGAGATCCTTTTTCTTCCCCATACTGCATGAAAATGGTGCTCTGCTTAATAATGTAGAACACCCTCCTTTAGTAGTTTTTCCTTAAATTGGGCTCACCTTGCAATCTAATTATCACAGGTGTCCGAGATTGTTTTCATTGATAAAAAGACCCCTTTGACACAATGCCATCCATGAGTTAAACTGAAACACAAAATATTTAATCTCTGTGACACTTAAATAGAATTTGCATAATAATTTGGAACAGGGTGTAGTCACTGCACACTGCAACTTTACTGAATATAAAGGAAAAGTCAATGCATAAGAAAAGTTCAGCTGGACTTCTTAAAAAAATAAAGCTAATTATAATAAAACATATATATATGGACCTTTTTATTCAGAATGACATTTTTTGTATACTTATAACAACTGTCTCTTTTGCCCTCCCATATTCCCTTAACCCCCATGGCGTCTAATGACTCATTATAACATACTCCTACCCCAAGTGGGAGGGGACTTGCCCAAAGAGCATGTTATACAGTATACACAATGACCCACATCATACCGGAAACAGACATGCCGTAAATTTACCGGAAATTGAAGTATCGCCATTTTGGATTTTCCACGTTGCGGCGCACACAATACACACTGGAAGCACTTGGATGACGCTCATTCCGGGGTGGGATTTTTCATGTATTTGGGAGGTGTGGAATTGGATGTGAACCTAGAGCTCTTAACATTTTTCGACACTATAGAAACTGGAAAATGAAAATCGTACCCGGAAGAACCATATATGGACATTGTAATTACACACCTGTATCTCACTTTGCTATTAATTTATGTACAAATAGTATGTTTGTATCCTTATTGATTAATTCACCTGAGGAAGACCTGTCACGGGTCAAAACGCATAGTGCTTCATATTTATAACCAGCTCTTATTTGTTGTGTTTTAATAAAGTGTATTTATACTATTTATTCGGTTCCTGATCCTCTATTCATAAGGACAACACCAAGGAAACCAGATACACCACATCAACCTGAGAGTGTTGAAAATACCAACAGAGTCCAGAGCCAACCTTGAGGGCTCTCTAATTTGTGAGTGTCCTCTATACTGTTCATGCAGATACCATGTTATACAGTCTATGCTATGTTGCTTTTATATTTATTTTATTGGATTTCCTCTTACCTACCCATATTGCTGTGACCTGCAATTACCATTTGTGCGCTATCACCTTATTTTACACTCCATAACTATAACGTTACACATTAATCACTGATGCTGGCCAATTGGTGACAGAGACAAAACAAATTATAATAGGTTCAATGGAGAGAGTTCTGAACTCCACGCCAAGCCCTCAGCATGTGTTCACTATGGCCAAGTGTAACTTTAGCTTGTAAGACTTAAGGGACTATCTTGTTTTTTTTTTTTTTGTTTTTTTTTACTTTTACTGCATATTAAAGATAGCAAAACATTTAAAATTGTTGAACCCAAAATACAAATAAAATGTAACTTACGTTTAAGTTACAGTTTAACTTACAATTAGAAGCCATAAATTGCAAAGATTGGAATACATCTAATCACAGTCCTATCTAATGTAAAGTACAAACATAATGGGGCTATCAAAGAGAAAATGTGCAAATTTCTTTAACATTTCTATATATAAACAGGATTCTCACAATTTACTATATTATTATTAGATCATATAAAGTATTAATTTCCTTTTAAACCTTGCTGTATATGGATTAAACAAATAATGATAGAATTGAGGCATCCGAAAAAGTGGAACTCTACTCAACAGATTTCTCTCTTTCAATAAACCCAATAACCCTAAACTTTTGTTACTATATGAATTCTTTTTTGTTTGCTAAAATGGTAAATAATAAAAAAAAGACATGATGATTAAATGAATTGGAATGTTGGCATACAAGTAAATCTCAGCAGATAGAACATTTTCTCCCACATAAAAAAACATAAATGGTAGTTAACATGGTGTCTGCAATATGCTAGATTTCATTAAGGGAAGTCCTTGAATACTATTTCAAACAGAAAGCTTTTGTTTGTTGTGCTTGACATTTCCATTTCTCTGAATAATGTCTGCTCTTGGTCTGTAATAGTATAATTTCATCTTTAAGGAAATAATAATGTACCAAAATACGTGCTATAACAGAACAAATTGTCTTAAAAAGGATAGATCAATTAATTTTAAAGTGCAGATTTGCTTTACAAGCGTACAGAAAATGTCCATTAAAGATGGAGAAATACCTAGAAGGGCATTTAGTTTCAGTGAATGGTAAGCTTTTATTTCCGGAAGCAATCGTCATATGTCATAAGTAGCATCATTTTAAACCATCATCTCAATTAAAGCAGTACAACAAAATAGGCTAAAAATAATTTACTACTACAATTCGGTGCATACAAATAATGTTTTTGCTATCACCTGGAAAACAGCTAAGCTCTTATTGAAAATTAATATCTGTCATACTTTTGGAACATAGTTTACTGTCAAGAGGCCTCATGCGTTAGACAAAATTTAACCTCTGTACAGTGTTTTTACAAGTTTCTTTCTTCTTTCCACTGGCCACCTACAAAATATTAATAAACTACACATATTAGTATATTAACCCCTTAAGGACTGAGCCAAATGTACACGTTGTGAACAAAACAAAACGTAAACAAAACCTGGCATTTGCGCTATATGCCTGTCCAATCGTAATTCACCTCTTTCATATTAAATGCACCCCCCCTTATTATATATCATTTTATTCAGGGGAAACAGGGCTTTCATTTAATATCAAGGATTGAGCTATGAAACATAATTTAATATGAAAAAAATGGGAGAAAATAAGACATTTTTTTTATTTTTTTAGTTCTACATGACATTTTAACTGTCAATGTCACAATACGGTTTGCTTTTACTGCAATAAAATACACATATTTGTATTCAGCAAAGTCTCACGTGTAAAACAGTACCCTCTATGTACAGGTTTTATGGTGTTTTGGGAAGTTACAGGGTCAAATATAGCACGTTACATTTGAAATTGAAATTCGCCAGATTGGTTACGTTGCCTTTAAAAACTGTATAGTAGCCCAGGAATTACATTTACACCCATAATGGCATACCATTTGCAATAGTAGACAACCCAAGGTATTGCAAATGGGGTATGTCCAGTCTTTTTTAGTAGCAATTTGGTCACAAACACTGGCCAAAGTTAGCATTGGTATTTGTTTGTGTGTGAAAAATGCAAAAAAAGCCAATTTTGGCCAGTGTTTGTGACTAAGTGGCTACAAAAAAAGACTGGACATACCCCATGTGCAATAACTTGGGTTGTCTACTATTGCAAATGGTATGCCATCATAGGGGTAATTTTCATTCTTGGGCTACCATAGGGTCACAAAGGCAACGTAACCAATCTGGCGAATTTTAATGTGAAAGAAATGAAACACAAGCCTTATATTTGACGCTGTAACTTTTGAAAACACCATAAAACCTGTACATGAGGGGTACTGTTGTACTTGGGAGACTTCGCTGAACACAAATATTTGTATTTCAAAACAGTAAAAAGTATCACAGAAATAATATCGTCCATGTAAGTGCAGTTTGTGCGTGAAAAATGCAAAAAACTTCACTTTTACTGCCGATATCATCGTTGTAATACATTTTACCATTTTGAAACACTAATATTTGTGTTTAGCAAAGTCTCCCGAGTAAAACAGTACCCCCCTATGTACAGGTTTTATGGTGTCTTGGAAAGTTATAGGGTTAAATATAGTGCTAGCAAATTAAATTCCCTATACTTTCGGCATGGGATCTCAGCCAGGTCCCGCTTATTGTAATTAATTGAGATACCTAATTATGTAAAAATATTACATAAACATATATGTAGAATTAATATATGTGTATATATATATATATATATATATATATATATATATATATATTTTTTATATTTTTATTTATATATAGGTATATATATAGTGATATATACGTATATATTTATGTATATAGATATATATATTATTTCGTTCTACATGTATTTTGATATAAATATATATATATATATATATATATTAATATCACAATACAGTTAGAACGAAATAACACATCTATATATATTTTTATTTGTTTTATTTTTTTCATTGTTTTATTTATTGAAAAAAGTTTTTTTCCACTTTATCATACATATAACAAAATAGTGCAATATACATACAAGACAAGACAAGTGTGACAATAACAGAACATGTAACTTGCACTGTTACAACTGTTCTAGTCCAAAGTTTAAAGATAATTCCTGAACTAAACGGCTAAGGATATCTTAATAAAGGATAAATTCTATCTTAAAGAACTGTTGTGAAAATAAGTATAAGTGTGGGCTATGGTCGGTCTAAACATCGTAAAAAGAGAAAATATCACCGTGGTGAAATTAACTATCAAAGTCTAAAAAAAGAGGAATAAAAATAAATAATTCAATTATTTTCCAAAATTCGAATCCAATTAGTGTATTGGTCTTGTTTATTTATAAAAAGTAAGGAGGAGACTGGCAAATCTTTTTCCATTCGGAGTTGGAATAAGATTTGATTAACAAGCTGACACCTCTGGAAAGAAAGATGTGACTTCCATTGTCTTGCTATTATTATCTTTACCGCCAAAAAGCAATGGTTTACAAGGCACTTGGAAGAAGTGGAAGAAAGTTTCCAATTTAAATGTAACAGTGCTGTATCCGGGCCTTTTTTAATTGTAATATTGAATAAACATTTAAGTATTTCAAAAGACCATTCCCAAAGACTATTAACTAAACTACAATGCCACCATATATGAACGAGTGTTCCCTCTGGATAGGCACAACGCCAACAATGAGGAATTTGACCTGGATACATTTTACTTAATTTATATGGAGTCAAGTACCATTTATACATAATCTTATATTGACATTCAACTAAGTTCTGACAGTGAATATATTTACGGGTATCTTTAAGAGATGTACACCATTCCTGCTCAGCTATGTCAATATTTAGGATCTTTTTCCATTTATCGAGTATCTTTAGAGGTTGTTGATCCAAATTAGATAACAACTTAGTAGCTTTTGAAAAAAAATTGTTAACCTTAGTATATCTAAAGATGGTTTGAATAAGACTATCGATTTTAGGCGACGTTTTTAGTAAGAACTTATTCAAGAAATGTTTAATTCTTAAATAAGAAAAGAGTTCTTTATTGGGGAGAATGAGTTTGGCTTGAATATCAGCAAAGGGTAGGATTTGATCCTCCAGGAGGATGTCTCCAATTGTCCATTGAAATTTGGACCAATTATTTAAAGAGATATCCTCAATATTATCTTCTAAAAAAATCAAATGTGATGACTTAATTATTTTATTAGAAATTTTTTGTTGTTTTTTTTATCACTTCCCAAGCAGTAATAATTTGTGACAGGATTAATGATTTACTACGTAAAAATTATTTCGTTTTTTTTGTTGTTTTTATGCCACAAATATATTTCTAATCTATCTTTTCCAACCGCCTCGGATTCAATTTGGTACCATGTGTCTGTTTTGAACGATTCAACCTGAAGTTTATATATGTGACCAATGATGTTAGCATAGTAACAATTTCTGATATTTGGGTAATTTACCCCTCCATTTCGGGGTTTCCTAGAGAGAACTTTAGAGCTTATTCTGGGACTTGACATTTTCCAAATAAACTTTTGAAAACTAGATTGTATCATAGTTAGCCAAATATCAGAAATTTGGAAGGGGAATCATCCTAAATAGATACAACCATTTGGGCATAATATAAGCATTGATTATGTTAATCCGGCCGATCCAGAAGGATTCGGTCAGGCGCCATTCTTTTAATTTTGTATTTGTATATTTCAGGAGATTCAATACATTTATTTCCATAATATCATTGACTTGAGACGAAATTGTCACGCCCAAGTAATTAAAAACATTGTTAGACCATACAAAATCGTAATTGTCTCGCAGATCTTTTAAACTATGAATATTGATGTTAGTGGTTACGGCAATTGATTTAGATATGTTAAGTTTGTACTTAGATACCTCAGAGTAACTATTTATAGCAGATAAGACTTGAGGGAGAGAGGATTGTGGAGAAGTGAGGGTTAATAATATATCATCGGCATAGAGTGATATTTTTGCTTCTGAGTTATTAGTTAGAAAGCCTCTGATATTCATATTAGTCCTAATGTTAATTGCTAGGGGTTCTAAAGTTAAAATATAAAGAAGGGGGACAGGGGACATCCCTGTCGTGTGCCATTGTGTAAATTAAACCAGCTTGATTGAATATTTACTCCTACAGTTCTAGCTGTTGGTTCGGAGTAAAGTGCCATAATGGCATCATGGATCCAACCAGTGAAACCAAAGGAATTCAATACCTCGCTGAGGAAGCCCCAGCTGACCCTGTCGAAGGCCTTCTCAGCATCCAACGACAGGGTTGGCAGTGGAATCCCCCGACGGAGTGCCCCATCCAGAATGTTCACTATTCTTCTGGTGCAAGTGTCAGAAGATCTACCTGGCAAAAAAATAACCTGATCAGAATGAACAACTCTCTCGATAAATGATTTTAATCTACATGTTAATATTGCTGCATATATTTTCATATCTGTATTAATTAAAGAAATTGGTCTGTAATTCTTAACGTCTGTTGGATCTTTATTTGGTTTTAATATTGGAAGAATATTGGCTTGTAACAACTCCTTTGGGGTTTTAGCTTTTTTGGCCATTTCATTAAAAAGAGCCGTTAAAGGAACAGTTTTTTTTTTTTTCATTATTTTATAAAAGAAATTGCTGAATCCGTCTGGTCCAGGGGTCTTATTTAATTCAAGTCTATCGAACTCTCTTTCCACTTCATTCACCGTAAACTCATAATTGAGTTGGGCTAAATCTTGTTTGTTGATTTTTGGAATATCGGTATTATCCAAATATTTTTTCATATCTTGGTTATCTGATGATGTATCCAGATTATATAATTTACTATAAAATTCATTGAACAATTGTCCAATTTTTTCCGGTGAAGAATATGTGTTTTGTTTTTCAACCAATGTATTAACCCTATTGTTTGAATTTTGCTTTTTTAATCTTTTAGTTAACTTTTTATTTGATTTATTACTTTGATGGTAAGTATTTAATCTTAATTGTTTTTCTAATTTTTTCTTCTATCTTTAGGTTAATTTGTTTTTGTAGTTCTAAAAGTGTCGATCTTAATTGATTGGATGGGAGATCTTTATTCATTTTAGACAAGTTAGAATATTGAATGTTTAAATCTGTTAAATCTCTATTTATCATAGTTTTAGTTTGTTTTTCTATTTTAATAAGATAACCTCTAGTGAACCCCTTATAGGTAGACCACAAGGTGGAATGTGATATTTCAGGAGTAGAGTTTTCCAGCCAACAAAACCTTGAAAGTTCAATTATGGAATCTTGATTTAATTTAGATCTAAAGAGAGAGTCGTCCATTCTCCAGGAATCCACAGATCTCTGCAAGACCTTACCCATTTCCAATATTACAAAACTGTGGTCAGACCAAGTATTGTCTTTGATTTGAATTTTATTAATTTCTTTCAATGTATTGGCTTTTACTAAACATAAGTCTATTCGTGAATACGAATTATGGACTTTAGACAGGTGCATATAGTCCCGAGAATCTGAATGTGTTACCCGCCAGGCATCATACAGACCATACATGGCACATAATTTAAACAATTTTTTTGATTGCTTGTATAACTGGCTGTCAGACTTTAACTGAATATGAGTTTTTTTATCCATTATTGGATCAAGAACACAATTAAAATCGCCTGCTATTAGCAGAGTGCCTATAGTTTTATTTTCTAGTCTGTTCATAATTTTTGAAAACAGGGCAGTTGGATTAATATTTGGTAGATATATGTTAACCAATGTATATGTTGTGGTTTCTATTTTACAAATAATTATGAGAAATCTACCACAGGGGTCGCTATCTATTAATTTTATCTCAGGTTTTAGGTTAGAATCAAATATGATTGCCACTCCTGATTTTGTATTATTTAGAAGAGATGCATGATATATATGGTTATATTTATGCCCCCCCCCCCCACCCCCCCATTTTAACGACTCGGATCGAACCAGTGTGTTTCTTGGAGGAAGGCTGTTTGTATTTGGTTAGAAACCAAAGAATCGTAAAGCATTTGTTTTTTCCACCTTGTATTTAGACCTTGTACATTTATGGACATAATTTTCAACATTGGTTTTCAGGGATTTGATAAATACTGGCTCGATAGTACCAAAGGATTTGAGACGCAAAATTGATGTAATTCAGACCGACCATAGCCCAATTTGTGCAACAATACAAGTAACAACACAAACAACAACATAAAAACCTCTGATGAAACTTCAACGTTTCACCAACATTTAACAATTTAAATCCCGAGGCTGGAGCCATGGGTTCACTCGATATTCCGGCTTAGAAGATCAAGAGATATCTGTGAAAAACATCACAGAAAGAGGGGATTAGGGTCAGGCGTCTAAAGGTTTAGTTAGGAATATATATTTAATATGGTAGATAAGAGGCAGAGGAGAAAAAAAAAATCTTTTTTAAACACACTGTGAATTATAAATAAATTAAATGTGAGATTATCGTCATTTAACATTGTGTAGCCTTTATCTGATTGTGAGCCTATTTAGGCTTTCTTCATCTTTTCCCCTTTTCTCTCACCCCCTTTCCTATTGATTATCTATTCCCTTACTTTATTAATCCTTACATAACTTGTGTTTCTTTAAATTATATACATAGATAAACAAAATAAGTGAATCAAGTATATTGATTGTTGATTGAATCAAGAATATAAAAAAAAAAAAGAGCATGTGAAATTAACACCTTTTGAATCTTATTAATTTTGTGTTGACAAATCCCCATAACCATAGTAAAATTCCTGTTATACCTTGAGACGTGCCTATTTCGTAATAATAATCTTGTAAAATATTCAAAGGGACGTTATTTTACAGTAAACACTGATATATAAAATACATAAGTTTGATTCTCTCCAGCCTCTTAATCTACCTAACACCTCCTGAAGGCTTGAAAGTCCCAGTAGAAACTTAAGTGAATCAAGTATATTGAAAAGTGAAATTATCACCCTTTAAATCTTATTAATTTTGTGTTGACAAATACCCACAGCCATACTAATTTTCCTATTTATGCCTTAGAACGTACCTATATCATAATAATAATCTTGTAAAAAATATTCTAAGGGATGTTATTTTACAATAAACACGATATATAAATTTATAAATTTGATTCTCTCCAGCCTCTTAATCTACCTAACACATCCTGAAAGCTTAAAAGACCCAATTAGAAATTAATGTAGTGATTTGTTCTGTAGCCATGTCTTTAGCTTATCTGGTTGATCAAAAGTCTCAATTTTTCCATCCTTTTGGATGATCATCTTCGTAGGAAAGCTCCATCTGAATCTGATGTTATGTTGCTTTAGAATGTTAATTTCAGGTAAGAACATTCTTCTCTTATTTCTGGTATTATAGGAAAGGTCTGGAAGTGCTATGATGTTTGCATACGGACCGTCCTTTATAGATTTTTCTCTGTTAGCTTTTAGTACTTGTTCTTTGAATTCAAACGAGTGGAAACAGGTGATTATATCTCTTGGGATATCAGATGCAATGTTTGATGGTTTATGCAGTCTGTGACATCTATCAATTATCTCATTATGGCCATCCAGTTTTAGACCTAAAACTTTAAAGTAGTCGTGTAGCATATGTTGCAGGTTTTCTTGTTTGTTAGAATCATTAAAGTATGCGAAACCTGAGATTTTTTCTACGTGATCTATCTTCAAGATCTTCTATTTTGTTTTCAAGATTGTAGATTTTGATGTCAATGTATTTACTTCTTCATTGAGTGATTCTATTTGAAAGTCGGTATTTTTCAATCGATCTTCCATAGCTTGGAATTTTTCAGTTAGTTTAGAGATTTCACTTTTTAATAAAATTTATTTTTATCATGTTATAGTTATTTCCCAATACTGCTTGATTATTCATAGAATTCAAATCTACTTAGAGTATATGTTAAACCCAGTATATGTCTAATATTTGCAGTGAGTTTTTATATATATATATATATATATATATATATATATATATAAACAAAGTGAAAACACCGGCACTCAAGGTTTTCCAGAAGATAACTTCTCCATTTATTGCGGAAGAAAAATTCGACGTTTCAGCTCCACTGGGGAGCTTTCATCAGGACACAAACATTCATAAAACTGAAAAGACTTCATTCTCAAAACGGAAATAATTGTTTTGAAGTGTGATACTCAAGAGTTCCAACACATATTCAATTTGTGGTCCTTGGTAAAATAGTGAATGGGAAAGTAAGTTGCGCATAGCTTGAATCCCTGCTTCAAGAGGGATAATGGTATAGAGACTTCCAACATCCATGGTTAGAAGAATACCATTAAACTTGCCGACTCCTTTGAGTCGTTGAAGGAGATCAGGGGTGTCTTTTATGCAAGTTTCCAAGGAAATGACCGGATCTTTAAATAAATCCGGGTGGATTTTCAAGATTTTTATGTATTTTTGGTAATGTGTACAAAATTGGTGTACGAGGATGTGCCTTTTGAAGAAATTGAAAAAGGGCTAGATGTATATGCCCTGCATGTAATCCAAACATTCGTACTTCATCGATTTTCTTAGCAATTGTACTGGTTGGATCATTTTCCAAACGTTGATAAGTTTTAGTATCACTTAGTTGTTGTCTAATTTCTTCCTTTATCCGCGGGATGTATCACGATTGTTGGATCTGCTGCCAACTTTTTTATTAGGGTACGTTCTTCCTTGGAAAGATTAGAGTGCTTAGAAAATTAGCCTATTTGGTCAACTGACCAGGAAGTACCTTTGAAATTAATGGGCGGGCATAGTAAACTCGGTGGCTGAAGGCAATGAAAACCAGCTGATTGTAAGTACCACATGATTACATGTCCTATATAAGTCTTTTCAGTTTTATGAATGTTTGTGTCCTGATGAAAGCTTCCCAGTGGAGCTGAAACGTTGAATTTTTCTTCCGCAATAAATGGAGAAATTATCTTCTGGAAAGCCTTGAGTGCCGGTATTTTCACTTTGTTTATGATTAAGCCACCAGAGCACCCGGTACTATTTTTATTTTTTTAGTTGGAGTGCAGGGGTATTTTGTATTTTTATATATATATATATATATATATATATATATATATATATATATATATATATATATATATATATATATATATATATAAAGCCTGCTTTTTAAGCAGCAGTGGTTGTTCATCTCTTTCTGGGCTCCTTCTGTCACGACAGTGACCCCTTCTCGCAGAGTGTAACCTAACTATAGGACGTATACCGGACCTTAGAATGGCCGGACTCACGTTAGAGTAGTCAAATGGGATAGCCAGAGGTCAAGGGATAACAGAAGACGGGAATAACGATAAGCAAGCCAAAGTACAGGGAACCAGAGAGTAGAATAGTCAAAATGAGGAGCCAAAAGTCAAATACCAGGATAGAATACAAATGTCACAGAAATAGCACTAGGGGAACCAGCAAGAACCACACTAGGGCGTCTTACTGCGGTCAGGGCAGCCCTTTTATAGTGTGGTGTGTGTAGCCTTAAAACCACGCCCCCAAAAGGTCCGGGGGCGTGGCCGCGTCAGGACCTTGTCGGCTTCAAGCCGACGGCCGTGGCGCGCATGCGCCGAACTTAGAAATTCCGCTCTGAGTGAGCGGCCGGCGTCAGAAGTGCCGTGCCGCTCAGTGAAGGAGGACGCTGTGGTGCGTGGGTCCGAGGAGGACAGGTAAGGTATCGTGACAGTACCCCCCCCCCCAGGACCGCCCACAGGGCGGTTAGAACGCCTCCTTTCAAACAAACGAACCAGGCGAGGGGCGTGCACATCAGAAGCGTCCACCCACGAACGATCCTCAGGACCATAACCCTTCCAGTCTAAAAGGTATTGAAGTTTACCCCTAGAAAAACGAGAACCCAAAATAGACCTCACTTCATATTCGTTTTGTCCCTCCACAACTTCAGGAAGAGGAGGAGGGGTATTACGAGTAAACCGATTACATATTAATGGTTTGAGAAGTGAGACATGAAACGAATTCGGTATTTTCATATTAGAGGGTAAACGAAGACTGTAACAAACAGGGTTGACACGTTTGAGGACCTGAAATGGACCAATGAATCTGGGAGCAAATTTCATAGATGGGACCTTAAGTTTAATGTTACGGGTACTTAACCACACTTTATCCCAGATCACGAACGTGGGAGCAGGTTTCCGATGCCTGTCCGCATTAGCTTTGTACACACTAGCCTTTTGAGTCAAGATTTGTTTAACCCCTAACCAAGTTTCCCTCATATTCCTAACGGTGTCATCCACACTTGGCACTCCTGTAGAATGAACGGAACTTGGTAAAGTCGTAGGGTTAAACCCATAATTGATAAAAAAGGGGCTGTGTAAAGTGGATTCATGGACATGATGGTTTTGAGCAAATTCTGCCCATGATAACAAGTCCGCCCAGTTATCTTGATGAACCGAAGTGAAACAACGGATGTATTGTTCCAGGCATTGGTTCATCCTTTCCGTAACACCATTAGATTGGGGATGATAAGAAGAGGAAAGGTTAAGTTTGATTCCCAACTGTCCACAAAACGCTTTCCAGAAACGAGAAATAAATTGAGGTCCCCTATCAGAGACAATATCATGGGGTACCCCATGTAAACGGACCACCTCTCTTATAAATATAGAAGCCAGTTCAGATGATGTAGGTAATTTATAAAGAGGGACCAAATGAGACATCTTGGAGAATCTGTCAATTATCGTTAATATGACAGTGTAGTTCTTAGAAGGGGGTAGGTCTACTACAAAATCCATGGCAATACTCGACCATGGAGTCTCCGGAATAGGCAAGGGCATGAGGAGTCCTATAGGACGACCCTTAGGAGATTTAGTAGCGGAACAAATACCACAAGCAAGGACAAACTCACAAACATCCTTCTTATAGGAAGGCCACCAGAACCGTTCCGCCAGCAATGATGTGGTTTTATGTATCCCTTGATGCCCTGCCATTTTGGAGTCATGCATGAGGGATAGTACTCTATCCCGATAGGCTAATGGCACATATAGTTTTCCTTGTGGAACAGTCAAGGTAGTGCGATCTTGGAATGTAGAGATTTCCTCTATTAATCCCGATGAAACTCTAGCATAGACAGTGGCGACAATACGATTCTTAGGGATTAAAGAGGACATAACTTCATTGGAGGATGTAAAAGGTTCATATTGACGGGATAGGGCATCAGCCTTAATATTTTTTGACCCTGGCCTATATGTAACAATATAATTGAAACGATTGAGATATAAAGACCAACGTACTTGTCTGTCAGACATTTTCTTGGCTTCACTGAAGTAAGAGAGGTTTTTATGATCTGTAAAAATGGTAACAGGGATGGGTGACCCTTCAAGCAAGTATCGCCATTCTTTAAGGGCAGAAATAATTGTCAACAACTCTCTCTCCCTATATCGTATCTTTTCTCAGTTTCTGTTAATTTCTTAGAGAAAAACCCAAATGGATGCAATGGTTGATCATCCGAAGGTCTTTGAGATAGTATTGCTCCTATCCCTGACTCGGATACATCTACCTCCAGTATAAAAGGACGAGAAGGATCAGGATGTCGTAATACTGGTGCTGAGGAAAAGGCTTCTTTTAATGAATCAAAAGCTCTCTTAGCTTCTATGCACCATTCCCTGTGATTCCTTCCCTTCTTAGTCATAGCAGTAATAGGGGCTGTTATTGAAGAAAATCCTTTAATGAATTTCCTATAGTAATTGGCAAACCCCAAGAAGCGTTGGATTGCTTTAAGTCCAACTGGTAAGGGCCATTGCTGAATGGCCTCTAACTTTTTCGGCTCCATTTTGAAACCCGTACTAGAAATGATATATCCCAGGAAATGCACTTCTTCCTTGTGGAACAAACATTTCTCCAGTTTACAATAGAGACCATTCTCTAATAACTTTGAAAGAACCAATCTGACATGTTCATAGTGTTCGTTCATGTTTTTAGAGTAAATCAGGATATCATCCAAGTATACTATTACAAACATTTGTAAAAAGTCTCGTAACACATCGTTAATGAAGTCCTGGAAGACTGCTGGGGCGTTGCATAACCCGAAAGGCATAACTCGATACTCATAATGACCATAACGAGTATTAAAAGCAGTCTTCCATTCATGCCCTTCTTTTATTCTGATTAAATTATATGCTCCCCGCAAATCCAGTTTAGAAAAGACAGTAGCTCCTTTCAACCTGTCAAATAGCTCAGTCACTAAGGGGATAGGATAAGCATTACGTATAGTAATCTTATTTAACCCTCTGTAATCAATACAGGGTCTTAAATCCCCCTCTTTCTTAGATACAAAGAAAAACCCAGCGCCCGCAGGCGATGAAGATTTAGTGATAAACCCCTTCTTTAAGTTCTCGGCAATGTACTCCTCTAATACTTTATTCTCGGCTATCGACAGGGGATAAACTGTACCTCGTGGAGGCATAGTGCCGGGTAACAATTCAATAGAACAATCGTAGCGACGATGAGGAGGTAATTTTTCTGCCTCTTTAGGTTCAAAAACATCTTTAAGATCAATATATTGGTTGGGTATTTGAGTGGTCAATGGTTCCATAGTAGGTATATTGATTAACCCCACTGGTTTAATCGGAGTAATGCATTTACTGTGACAAGATTCTCCCCATTTAATAATCTCCCTCTTTTCCCAATCAATCAACGGATTATGCTGGGCTAACCAAGGAAACCCAAGGATTACAGGAAAGATAGGAGATGTTATCTGTTGCAAGGTGATAACCTCCCTATGAAGAAGACCTGTAGATAATACCAGGGGAATGGTTTCCTGGGTAATAAGAGGTATTGATAATGGTCTACCATCTATGGCCTCAACGGCCAAGGGTGCAGATCTTTTTTGGAATGGGAGAGTATTTTTCTGCCCGAATAAGTGATCTACAAAATTCTCGGCAGCCCCAGAATCAATTAAAGCAAGGGTGGATACTTTCTTTCCCTCCCATTCTAGAGTAATAGGTAGAAGAAGCCGGAGATCTTTTTTATCATTGAAGGAGGACATACACATAACACCCAAGGCCTGTCCCCCCTGCGGACTTAGGTGCGAGAGTTTTCCGGTCGGCTAGGACAATTCACTCGTGTATGTCCCTTCCTGCCACAATATAAACATAAACCTTCCCTCCTACGGTATTGTCTCTCTGTCTCAGACAATCTTGTAGCCCCTAATTGCATGGGTTAGCTCTAGGATGGAGTTCAAAATAGATGCTTATCTGGTTCAAGAACCCCCTGCATCCGTTAGGATCACCCCCATACCTGAGAGGTGCTGTAGCCTGATTGGAAGTGCCTGTAGGTAGCACTTCCATGGGATGCTCCTGGGGTCTCTGACTAGGAGTCTGCTCCTCCGGCTGGAGATAAGCAGTACGGTTAATTAACGTCTGTACGGCGAGGGCGATCTGGTCCATACGATGGTCCAGTTCCTCAAACCTATTGTCCGTACCAAGTCCAAGAGGGTTAACACCTGCAGGGTCCATGGCCCTAGTGTAATGTCACGACAGTGACCCCTTCTCGCAGAGTGTAACCTAACTATAGAACGTATACCGGACCTTAGAATGGCCGGACTCACATTAGAGTAGTCAAATGGGATAGCCAGAGGTCAAGGGATAACAGAAGACGGGAATAACGATAAGCAAGCCAAAGTACAGGGAACCAGAGAGTAGAATAGTCAAAATGAGGAGCCAAAAGTCAAATACCAGGATAGAATACAAATGTCACAGAAATAGCACTAGGGGAACCAGCAAGAACCACACTAGGGCGTCTTACTGCTGTCAGGGCAGCCCTTTTATAGTGTGGTGTGTGTAGCCTTAAAACCACGCCCCCAAAAGGTCCGGGGGCGTGGCCGCGTCAGGACCTTGTCGGCTTCAAGCCGACGGCCGTGGCGCGCATGCGCCGAACTTAGAAATTCCGCTCTGAGTGAGCGGCCGGCGTCAGAAATGCCGTGCCGCTCAGTGAAGGAGGACGCTGTGATGCGTGGGTCCGAGGAGGACAGGTAAGGTATCGTGACACCTTCCATATCTGATATGTTTCTCAAAGTAGCCTCATGTGGACGCTATGTTCCACAGAAAGATGAAATTAAATTAGTCTGTGGACTTATATTTCTCATTGCTCCTTACTCCCTGCTCCTTGGTCTTGATTTCTGTGACTATAGACTGCTTCCAATACCTCCAGCAATAAAGTTGGCTCGGATGATCGATCTAACAATGCATCTCTTGCTGAGCGGTGCGTGTTATGTCCCACATGTCATCGCTCCTCTCTGAGTTTGATCGCTTAAATTGTACACACATGAGAGAGAAATGCTAATTACATTTTTTATTCTCTTCATCTTTCTTTAAGAGTATTTTAGTATTATACACTAATTCCTCTGCTAAAGTCTTTAAAACAGGTTTTCTCTCCCAATGATTTGACATAAATGGTACTGGCCCTCTCTCATGCTTAATTTTCATTTACAGCTTAGAACCCATACTAAGGCACATAAAACAAGACCCTGATATCTGCGGACTTAATACATCCTATGGTGAAGTGGCGCTATTAGCAGATGATATCTTGCTTTTGTTGACCTATCCAGAATTGGCTATATCCACATTGCATTAACTCCTTTACTGCTGTGGTCAAATCTTCTTCTATGAAAACAACACACATACCCTCCCAATAGGTCTGTCTCATAAAACACACAGGAATTAATAGAGCAATACACATTTGATTCATGCAATTTATATAGGTGTCAAACTCACTAAGACACCAAACCTTCTGAATAAAAACGATGTGACAATTGTGCAGAAGCACGAAAGCTTGGGGTGATTTGGAAGTTTTGTGGTTGGGTTAACACTGTTAAAATTATATCACCATACATTTTATATCTTTCTTGTATTATATCCATAGAATCACCATTGATACTATGGAAACAATATAAAACTACTATAAATGCACACATATGGAAATGAAAACCTCCAAGAGTACCATATAAATGATTCTGGTTGACAATCACAAGAGGTGGCTTAAGCATCCCAGAAGTAAGATCTTACTACAGAGCATCAGTGTTATCATATAGTTTAGCTCTGTTGACACAGATGTCTCCTTCTAATTCCCTTTCAAACTACTATGGATACCCTTTCGGACCCATACCCAAGCACCATCCATATTTCTAAGCACAAGCTTAATGATGTGAGGTTGAAAATATTGGGTACCAAAAATAGTAACTTTATTTACTTGTAATGACACCTATATACTGTGTCTGAATGCTTTTACACCTGACCTATCACTTACAAATTTGATATACCATGGTATAACATTATTACATCCCCTATGTCTGTCACAAGGGATAAAGCCATTCCCAACTTTACAGAGTATTCACCTTCTCTTTGTTATGACGCACTAATACAGGTAGAGGAGGCATATAAGCTTCCATACATAAATAAATGGGAAACGGATCTGGGGAAAACTCTAAACATGACAAGAACTTCCTCTAGATGTTTATCTCACTGCAAAGCTTATTGTAAGATCTTTATTTTAGATTACACGATTGTCAGCAATCTATCAAAACTCATCCCCCAATTGTTGGAGGTTTCACAACGCTTTAGGCTTCTTGCAACATGTTTTTGGGATTGACCGATCCTAGTGACCTTTTGGAAGCAGATATTCAATATCTTTTTCCCTTCGTATTGTGGCAGTACTTACAAGTGGGATGTTCCTTATGGTTCTGGACAAGAAGCTCCCCCTTCTTAGAATTTAATTGCTGTGCTCCGCCTGCTGCCTCCATATAAGCTGTAACCCAGAGTCATATACCAGTTCTTCTTGTCCCGGCAACGGGATGGACAGGTTCCCCCACAGTGCAGGTGGAGATTTGGTGTGGTCAGCACAGGTTGCTGACCGGGAGGTGAGTGCCCGATAGCTTCCCGGGCAGGAACTGAGCGGCAATAGTACTTCCGGGTTCGCGTTACGTAACGCGACCGGGTACTGGCTTTTGTGGCATTTCTGAAAGAGTTCCTGGGCGGTCCTCCTTCATTGCTCATTACGCATGCGCACAGCGGTGGAACGCACGCCCGGGAGGCTTTGCGTTCCACCGAACACAGAATCGTGCTACTGAGCATGCGCGAAACGGTGTTTGGCGCCAAATTCAACATTTGGACTTATGTTGCTGTGCAGGACCTTCCTGACCCCAAGGGTGGGTGTACAGTCCTGGTTCTCCGTGTCACCAGCCCTCCTACATGGATCTTAGGTGAGATTGAACTATTTAAACTCTCCCTTCTCACCTTTCATTATGCATGCTCCTAGAATTATTTTATTCTGGTGTTTTTTCCCACAGATATGTCCAGTCCTATATCTCCAGATAAGACAGATAAAGACAAGATGTCAACATCTGTTCTGAAAAAAGCCACAAGCAAATCTAAGCACTTATGTTGTCTGGAATGTGCGGTACCTCTACCTGACGGATGTCGCAAAAAGACATGCAATCAGTGCTCAACGGAATTGCTAGAAAAAGCCAAGCAGACTGATATGGCATCCTTCCTGGGCTGGTTTCAGGAAAATTTGTCCCAGACATTTGAATCTTTTAAAGATGCTGTGAAAAAAGAACAGGCTATTCAAGAGAAACTGCCTACAAAGCGTAGGAGGAATAGATCTCCTTCTGTGTCTGACGTCTCTTCAGGTGAATGCTCTTTTTCTTCACCTTCGGATATTTCCAGCCTGGCTTCAAGTGTGGAGGAGGGTTTTCCACCAGTAGAGCTGAAGAAATTTATTAAAGAAGTGATGACGGCGGTACAAGAAACTGAACCTACCAAGGGTAAGGTTAAAGGTTTCCCAATGACTCCTAAAATCTTGGATCTCCTTCATAGAGAATGGAAGAATCCTGAAAGACGTGCATTTATTTCAAAGAATTTTAAACTGCTGTTCAAGCTACAGTCTGAAGAAAAATGGGAAGATCTTCCTAAAGTGGATGTTCAGATTGCCCAGCTTTCAAAGAAAACCACTATACCCATTTGCAAAGTCTCAGGACTTAAAGACCCAATGGACAAACGAGCCGAAACTTCATGTAGAAGAATATTCCAGGCCGCAGGATATCAGTGCAGAGCTGAAATTGCAGGTTCAGCGGTTCTCAGAGCTCAGAGCGTTTGGCTACAAGCCCTGGAAGATTCCCTTATGGGAAAATCAGATACAGATCCTTCCCATCTCATGTTCCTACTGAAACTATCCAATGAATTCCTTTTGGATGCCTCTGATGAGTTTCTTCGTTTATCAGCAAGAATTATGGGTTTGTTGTCAGTAGCCAGAAGAGTGCTTTGACTACAAACATGGACAGCTGATTCTGCGTCTAAGGCAGCCTTATGTGAATTACCCTTTGAGAGGAACAAACTTTTTGGTACTCCTTTGGAAGACATTATTAGACAGATGTCGGAAACAAAGAAAGCCCTACCTCTGGAATCAAGAACCCAGGGATATAAAAGATTTCAGTACAAGGGTCAGAGGTCCTTTCGTTACCAAGGGCGGTTTTGCAGGTTTCAAAAACATGGTGGAAACAGCCAGTGGTCTAGACAGGAATCCAAAAGGCAAGACAAAAAGAGGAAGTTTTGACGCCAAAAGAGTGGGAGGACGCCTTCGGTTCTTCGCCCACGAATGGAAAAAGAGTACTTCAAATGGGTGGATTACAAGAACCGTTTCAGAAGGTTACAGAATAAAGTTTTCATCAAGACCACATCCATCCTTCCTACTGTCAAGCTATCCTTCAAGGGTAAAAACAGAGGCACTCCTAACAGAAGCTCTTCTTCTTTTAAGAAAAGATGTGGTAGAGAAGGTACCCAAACGTTGGGAATTTCAGGGAGTTTACTCACGCCTTTTCCTGGTTCAAAAACCAGATGGATCCTTTCGGCCGATCCTAGACCTGAAACAAGTAAACACCTGCATACCGTACCAGAAGTTCCGTATGGAAAGTATTCTGTCTGTGACACACATTTTACAAAAGGGAGATTACTTGGCAAAATTAGATTTAAAAGATGCTTATCTCCATGTACCAGTTTCAGAATCTTCCCAGAAGTTTCTCAGGTTTGCAGTTCTAACAAAAAAGCGAAGGATTCTCCATTTACAATTCAAGGCTCTTCCCTTTGGCCTGTCCTCAGCTCCTCTAGTTTTTACGAAGATCCTGGCACCCATAGCAGCAGTTTTACATCTGAAAGGTATCTCGATTGTTCCATACCTGGACGATTGGTTACTGAAAGCCCAATCAAGACAACTGCTAAATCTTCATCTCAAGATTGCAATGAAGGTTTTAAAAGATCACGGTTGGATCCTGAACCTGGAAAAATCCAAGTTGACTCCGTCACTGAGTCTAGAATTCTTGGGTCTTCGGGTAGAATCACAGTCCCTCTCTCTCTTTCTACCAATAATGAAACAAATGAGGACTTTAAAAGCCGTATCAAAGCTGCAAAAAAACCTAAGCTCAATCAGGGATGTTATGAGGTTACTAGGCCTCCTCACTTCTGCAATCCCGGCTGTAGCCTGGGCAAAGGCAGAATAAAAACCGTTACAATGGGACATTCTTTCCCAATGGACACGAAAACAGGAAAATCTAGACTCTCCCTTCCACCTATCCAAAGGGGTGAAAAGACAACTGAACTAGTGGAAAGATAGAAGCAACATCTCAAAGGGCCTATCCTTTGCACAGAAACATTGGATTACGATAACCACAGATTCCTCCCAGACGGGTTGGGGCGCCCATCTAGGTTCTCTGTTCCATCAAGGTCTTTGGAACAGAGTGGAGGCAGGTGCTTCCTCAAATTTCAGGCAATTAAAAACGGGTTGGAAGGCACTGGTTTCCTTCAGTTCAGCCATCACCAATCAGTCAGTGAGGATTCAGTCAGACAACTCCACTACAGTGGCTTATTTGAATCACCAGGGAGGCACGAAGGTGAAAGCTCTACAAGATCTCTGCTACCGCATAATGTCTTGGGTCCAAGCGAATCTTCTCGCAATATCAGCTACCCAAATCAGAGGGTCTCTAAACATTATTACAGACGACCTCAGCAGGAGCCATTGGTCTCAGGCAGACTGGGCACTTTCAAACCAAGTTTTCTTGGAGCTGGTTTCACGCTTTGGCAGGCCAGAGATAGACTTGTTGGCCACAAGGAGAAACAGAAAAGTACAAAGATTGCTTCTCTCCATACAGGAGATTACCCAGATGTCCTAGACGGTCTATCGTTTCCTTGGAACTTCGACATGGCTTATGTTTTCCCTCCTATTGCTCTTATACCACGGATTGTTCAGAAAATAAGATGGGAGAAGGCAAGAATTTTGGCAGTCCTGCCCTTCTGGACGAACAGATGTTGGTTTTCAGAAGTGGAAAACATGACCATCTCACGTTGGCATCTCCCAGTCTCTTCTCAAATATTGGAGAATGTGACTCTTCCCGTGGAAACCCTGGAGATGTTTCACCTGACGGCATGGTTGTTGCAAGGATGATCCTTCAAGGTCATGGTCTTTCTGACCTTTTATGTGACGTGTTGCTGTCTTCTGTCCGCTTGTCCACTTCGAAAATCTATTTCAGAGTTTGGATGAAGTTCAGAACCTGGTGTTCACTTCGAGGTTTGGATCCGGCCAAAGCCTCTATCCTGGAAATTCTTTCTTTTTTGCAAGATGGGTTTGAAGCCGTCCTGGGAGTATCTACGCTCAACGGCCAGATTTCAGCTCTAAGTCACTTCCTGGTTCGTGACATTGCCTCAAACCTGCTTATACGAAGATCTCTTAAGTCCATAAGGCTGAAGAGGCCTCCCAAGTTAGTACCTTTTCCTACTTGGGATCTGTCTCTGGTGCTTCAAGCCCTTTGTGAACCACTGTTTTAACCATTACTGGAGGTTCCTATCAAGCTGCTTACCTCCAAGACGGCTTTCCTGGGGGCTATCACCTCTGCTAGAAGAGTAGGTGAGATCCGAGCTCTCTCTTCCTCTCCGGAATTCACAATTTTTCATCAAGACAAGGTGGTCCTGCACACCAAGCCTTCTTTTTTGCCTAAGGTTATTTCTAGTGCTGCTATTAACCAACCTATTGTCCTGCCGGTTTTTTGTCAATCTCCTACATCAGATCTGGAAAGCAAGTGGCATCTCCTAGATGTTAGAAGATCCCTGAAGATCTATCTTCAGAAGACTCAGGGGTTTAGATCCTCAGATCATCTATTTGTATACTTTCAAGGCACTAACAGGGGTTGTGCTGTCTCAGGACCCTCTTTGGCCAGATGGCTGACAAATACAATCAGGTTGGCTTATCAATCCAAAGGGATTCCCCTTAGTTTCCCGTTAAAGGCTCATTCCACTAGAGCTATGACGACCTCCTCGGCTGAAAAAGCAGCCGCCTCACCTGAAGACATCTGCAAAGCTGCTACTTGGTCTTCCTTACATACCTTTATCAAGCATTATAGGCTGGACGTATTATCATCTGAAGCTGCTTTTGGGCGTAAGGTGCTACAAGCTGTGGCCTGCTGAGTTCCCACCCTTTGTTTTTTGCAGGGATCTTGCTATATCCCACTTGTAAGTACTGCCACTATACGAAGGGAAAAACAGTAATTTTACTTACCGTAAATTCCTTTTTACTTAGTACAGTGGGGGTACTGGCTTTCCCTCCTCTTTCATATAGATTAAATTCTTTGCATTATTCGGTCTCCATTTTGTTCTTTTGTATTACTGGTATATGACTCTGGGTTACATCTTATATGGAGGCACCAGGCGGAGCACAGCAATTAAATTCTAAGAAGGGGGAGCTTCTTGTCCAGAACCATAAGGAACATCCCACTTGTAAGTACTGCCACAATACTAAGAAAAAAGGAATTTACGGTAAGTAAAATTACTGTTATTTAGTGTACAGGATTTGCTACCTGTTACACTTATTTCTTCTTGAAATACGTAGACCAACTAGTACTGCAGTGGTTCATATTTTAATTGCAGTCAAGATGAGTATAGCTGGAAAATTGAAAGAACACTAATCCACCTGCATTGTCAGTGATTTTTAATAGAGTAGAATCAACATGCCAATATGAAACAATGGCAAATCAATGCCATTATAGGAAAATGAATTACATTTGCCAAGGTGTGGGGTAGTTGGCCTCCTACCTCACCAGGTCTCCAGATTGATAAACATATAGCTAGTGTTGTTGTTGTGGCCTATTTATTATTTTCCTGTAAGTGAATATAGGCATAAATATATATTTATTTACATAACTTAGTGGATGTGATAACCACCAGGTTTCTTTAAATGATAACAGATTGTTCATTTTCTTGAATTGTGTTTTACTGTATTACTTTTTGCTTTTCTTTCTGCCTCTAATTCCTAAGTCTAGACAAGACAGAAGGGTGTTGTATGTCTCAAATGTTGCCAAAAAACCACATGTCGACCATGTTTCTTTTGGATAAGATATTTGAACACAAGGCTAATGATCATTAACCCCTTAACGCCATTACGGCGTTCTATGCCGTCCCGCATTCAAAGGGCTTTAACCCCTTAAGGACCAAACTTCTGGAATAAAAGGGAATCATGACATGTCACACATGTCATGTGTCCTTAAGGGGTTAAAGCCGTTGCAGCGGCATAGAACGCCGTAACGGCTTGCAGCCCCTGGAGATCGGAGGTACTTACCTCCACCGCGATCCTCTTCTGGAGGGCTGCCTGACAGCCCAGGCAGCCCTCCCCCAGCAAATAAGGCCCCTATAGCTGGCTGTGGATCTGCCAGCAGGGGGACTGTCTAAAATGTCAGACAGTCTCCCTGCTGGTAGGAGGTGTAAAAGAAAATTAAACATGTTTAAAAATAAAATAAATATATATATATATTTATAATATATGTATATATAATTATAATATATGTATATATATTATATATAATATATATATATATATATATATACACATATTATATATATATATATATATGTAATGTCATATAAAGTGTATTTTAATACTAATATAAGCACATATATTAGTGTTAAAATACACTTAGAATGAAGTTACATATATATAATATGTATATATATATATATATATATATATATATATATATATAAATATATGCATATATATATATATATATATATATAATTACAATAATAAATAAATAAAATAATAAAATAAATGAATAAAATATTGAAACAAAATTTAATATAAATTATATATTCATATGTAATTTCATTCTAACTGTATTTTGTTATTAATATACATATATTGGTAACAAAATACACTTAGAATGACATTCTATATATATCTATCTATCTATATATAAAATACAGATAACCGCAAATATACATATATATATATATATATATATATATATATATATATATATATATATATATATATATATATATATATATATATATATAATTACATAGATTACATTAGTATACAAGTAGAATTTAAATACCTATAAATGCATATATATTAAAATTCTACATGTATATTTAAGTAATCTTTTAACATAATTATGTGATTTGATTAATTAAAGTTTGATTGACATGCCTGACAACACAGGGAGAAAGTGCAGAGAATTTAATTCACAAGCACTATATTTGAACCTGTAATTCTCCAAGACACCATAAAACCTGTACATAGGGGGTACTGTTTTACTCGGGAGACTTCGCTGAACTCAAATATTAGTGTTTCAAACTGGTAAATTGTACTAAAACAATGATATTTTAAGAAAAAGTGAAGTTTTTTGCATTTTTTACAAACTAACTGCACTTTTATGAACTATATTATTGTTGTTATATGTTTTACTGTTTTAAAACACTAATATTTGTGTTTATTGAAGTCTCCCGAGAATAACAGTACCCCCCATGTACAAGTTTTATGGTGTTTTGGAAAGTTAAAGAGTCACATATAAGGCTTGCATTTCATTTTTTTGACATTGAAATTTGCCAGATTGGTTATGTTGCCTTTGAGAGCGTATGGTAGCGCAGGAATGAGAATTACCCCATGATGGCATACCATTTGCAAAAGTAGACAACCCAACGTATTGCAAGTGGGGTATGTCCAGTCTTTCTTAGTAGCCACTTAGTCACAAACACTGGCCAAATATTAGTTTTTTTGCTTTTTTTCACACAAAAACAAATGTGAACGCTAACTTTGGCCAGTGTTTCTGACTAAGTGGCTACTAAAAAAGACTAAACATACCCCACTTTCAATACCTTGGGTTGTCTACTTTTTCAAATGGTATGCCATTATGGGAGTAATTCTCATTCCTGGGCTACCACACCGTCTCAAAGGTAACATTGCTAATCTGGCAAATTTCAATTTGAAAATGGAATGTTCTATATTTGACCCTGTTACTTTCCAAAACACCATAAAACCTGTTAATGAGGGATACTGTTGTACTCGTGAGACATTGCTGATTACAAATATGTGCATTTTTTTGCAGTAAAACCTAACAGTATTATGACATTCACAGCTAAAATGTCAGACGGAAATACAAATTTTAAAAAAAAATCTTATATTCTCACATTTTTTTACATTTTATTCATAATAAATTATGTTCCATATATGAATAGTTAATGATAAATTAAAGCCCTGTTTCTCCTGAACTAAATGATGCATAATAAGTGTGGATGCACTTAATGTGACAGCGGTGAATTACGGTTGAACAGACATGTAGTGCAAATTCCAGTTTTTGTTTACGTTTTTTTTGATCAGAACGTGCACTATTGACTCCATCCTGAAGGGGTTAACATATTAAAGAAATTAACTAATCAATTAACAGGCAGAGGCCATATGGCTTAAGGTAGTTAGTTTACATTGGAACTAGACTTACAGGCCACTTATGTATGACTTCTCACATCTTACAGAGCTGTTGATTAATCAAAGGATCAATCCATGTTGTGAAAACCTTCTGTCATCTGACCTTGCAACCAAGTGGCCAATCCATATATGCACTATACAAATTACATTAAATGGTAATATTCTATTGTGCAACAATGAATTATGCACCCTCGGTGTGACATTAAGACTTACCTCCATTCCCTCACTGCTCCTCCGAGTTGCGTACACCCAAATATGCGAATACTAGGGGCGAGCCACTACCTCCGCACTCTGATCATGTCACGTCTCCCAGGCAATGATAGATGCTTGGGAGATTTGTATGAACATTCCAGGCTGCTGGACAGCCCTGAGGGAGCAGCTTGAATCAATTAGGAAACATTATTACCTCCCATGGCAACCCTGATGACTGACAGCCCCAGGCACCAATTGGGTGTTATGAAGGCATGTCCGAATAGGTGTGTCGTTAGTTTTGCACCCTTCTCAAAACTGAACTGCTGATCTGTCATTGCTCAGTTGTTTTGTGCTTCTTCCCTGCAAACTACCTGTGTGATGTCTGCTCTCCTGGATTACTTGACATTTGGCTTGCCCCTTTGTTTCTGATTCTGAACCTTTGCTGTATGGATATTTGACCTTTGGACTGCCTGACCTTGACTTTGCCTTGCCCCGGATTAACTTTATTTCTTTATTTGTCTATCTCAGCAAGTACTGTACTTTGGGTTTCATACTGCTAAACCTGACACTGTATCTCTTCCCATGTAAATATGATAATTTATGAGCTTTATTCAGTAAACTAGGAAATATGTGAAAATATATAGGATGATTGCCAAAGAACCAAAATTGGAAGCATTTTCTAGCTCAGACATAGTGCATTCCCCAGTTCAATTCTACATTATCATTTATTTTTAAATAATCTATATGTCTACAAAGGGAAAGAAAATCACATTTAATAAAGACAATCTAAACACTTAATGCATGTGTAAGGGCATAAAGCATGCATATTTCCAGGCTAACACAGCAACTTGAATGATTAACATCACCCATTGTGCAAAATAAAAAAATATGTAGAGCTGTATACCTGTATTGATGTATGCAGATCATACTGGACTCCACATATTTCACTTTTTTCATCAGAGGCCACGTCTAAAGAAAAAAATAATTTGTAGTTTAACAAAATTATCAGTTGCTATGAAATCATCTCATAAATGAAAGAATAAAGCTAGATTACTGAAATACCGATGATCTTTTACATGTAAAGGAAATAAGTGAAGGAATAAAAAATATGTATTAATGGTTAAATCAAATAATTTATAGTTTCAATTGCATGTGTCTGCACTGTATAAGAGTAATTACAAATACAAAAATACCTATTTTTTAGAAAGTAGAAACACATCTTACCATCACACTTTTACTTGGTGATGGGTGATGGGTGAGTGGGTATATATCAGACTAGGTGGGTAGCAGCACCTCCCATGGAATTACTACCCACATTCTAAGGCTTGTGGTATGGGGAAAATATAGTAACCTATAGAAGGAGGAAGTCCGTTGAACTGACTGACTTCATTTTACTTAGTTGTTCCATGTGAGGAGTGCGCTTCTTAAGCGTTTTATTAAAGGGTAATCATTATGTGAGTTTCCAACAGGTTTAGGATCTGTGGGATACCTTCTTTTTATCAACTAATCAGTGATCATGTCAAAGTTACCTTTCTTGGGAATGGAAAATTGATCTCTATTTTGATATAGATTTTCTCACAACACTTTTCTAAAGTTTGTACTTCTTATGTACACTTTAACAACAACAAAAACACAACAAACATTTGGTGGTTCCTGTATCCTGCTAAGTTGGCAAATGATCTGCATTTTATGTTGATATTTAAACTTGGGTTTTATCCCTCCAAATAACATATCTGCATTAACTTGATCACTCATATCTTCAGGGCCGTTTGAAGGAATTTGGGGGCCCCAAGCAAAACGGACATGGAGGCCCCTACATGCACGCTCAAGGTCTGGGCCCCCCGGCGCCTGCACCCGGGTCCTCCCCCGGGTCCTCCCTCCCCCCCCCCCCCGAGTCCGCCCACAGGGATGCAGTGCCTGCAGGGCCGGTGCAAGGATTTTTGCCGCCCTAGGCAAAAGTAAAGTTTGCCGCCCCCCATGTGACATCACAGTGCCCCATCCATATGATCTGCCATGTTAACTAACACAGTGCTGCAGTGCCGCCGTGTTTACAATAAAAGGCCTGCAGGGACAGGCTATAGACACCAGAACCACTACATTAAGCTGCAGTTGTTTTGGGGACTATAGTGTCCCTTTAATGTGAGGTAAATTAGAGATTAGTGCCACGAATAATATACTAGATTGCCTACTTACAACCAGATGAGGATGATGATGGGCTTCAGCTGCCGTCTGGCTCCACTGGTCTGGTGTAGAACAGGCTCTCTGGAGGCGGTTTGTAACTGTGGTCACAAAAATCAATGTTCTGGGAGAACGGGAAGCAGCTCCATTTTTTGAGGGCCATTTACACAGCTCAAGGTCTGGGTCCCAGGGTCCACCTTCATGTTCCAACAATGAGTTTGTTCACAGGGGTGTGTGTGTGGGGGGGGGGGGGGGGGATGTCCTGATGTGTGTAAGGAATGCATTGTGTGAATCTGTGTTTGTATGTGTAAGGGCTGCAAGGTGAGTTTGTGTATGTATGGGATGCAGTGTGTGTGTCTGTAAGGCAGTGTTTCCCGACCCAGTCCTCAAGGCACACCTACCAGTCCAGGATTTAAGGATTACCCAGTTTTGTCTAAGGTGTTTTTAGAAAAAAAAGAAAAAACACCTTAGACACAACTGGGTCACCCCTAAATCCTGGACTGGTAGGTGTGCCTTGAGGACTGGGTTGGGAAACACTGCTGTAAGGGATGCACTGAGTGTGTGGAAGGGGTGCATTGTGTGTTGCTGTGTGTAAGGGATGCATTGATTGTGTATGTGTGTCTGTGTGTAATGCATTGTGTGTTTTTCTGTGTGCAAGGGGTGCATTATGTGTGTGTGATGGATGTCAATATCTCCCCCTACCCCCGTCAATTTCCTTCTTCTCCCCCCCTCTCCAATTTCCTTCTTCTCCCCCTCCCTCTCATTGCCTTCTCCCCCCTCCAATTTCCTTCTTCTCCCCCTCCCTCTCATTTCCTTCCTTCTCCCCCCCTCCAATTTCCTTCTTCTCCCCCTCCCTCTCATTTCCTTCCTTCTCCCCCTCCAATTTCCTTCCTCCCCCCTCCAATTTCCTTCCTCCCACCTCCAATTTCCTTCCTCTCCCCCCTCAAATTTCCTTCCTCCCTCCCCCCCTCAAGTTTCCTTCCTCCCTCCCCCCTCAAATTTCCTTCCTCTCCCTCCCCCCTCAAATTTCCTTCCTCTCCCCCTCCCTCAAATTTCCTTCCTCTCCCCCTCCCTCAAATTTCCTTCCTCTCCCCCCCTCAAATTTCCTTCCTCTCCCCCTCCCTCAAATTTCCTTCCTCTCCCCCTCCCTCAAATTTCCTCCCTTCCTCTCCCCCCTCCCTCTCCCTCAAATGTCCTCCCTTCCTCTCCCCCCTCCCTTTCCCTCTCCCTCAAATGTCCTCCCTTCCTCTCCCCACTCCCTCAAATTTCCTCCCTCCCTCTCCCCCCCACTGCCTCAAATTTCCTCCCTCCCTCTCCCCCCACTCCCTCAAATTTCCTCCCTCCCTCTCTCCCCCACTCCCTCAAATTTCCTCCCTCCCTCTCCCCCCACTCCCTCAAATTTCCTCCCTTCCTCTCCCCCCCACTCCCTCAAATTTCCTCCCTCCCTCTCCCCCCCACTCCCTCAAATTTCCTCCCTCCCTCTCCCCCCACCCACTCAAATTTCCTCCCTCTCTCCCCCGCCCACTCAAATGTCCTCCCTCGCCCCCCCACCCACTCAAATGTCCTCCCTTCGCCCCCCCACCCACTCAAATTTCCTCCCTCTCCCCCCCACCCACTCAAATTTTCTCCCTCGCCCCCCACCCACTCAAATGTCCTCCCTCGCCCCCCCCACCCACTCAAATGTCCTCCCTTCGCCCCCCCACCCACTCAAATTTCCTCCCTCTCCCCCCCACCCACTCAAATTTTCTCCCTCTCCCCCCCACCACTCAAATTTTCTCCCCCACCCACTCAAATTTTCTCCCTCCCCCCACTCAAATTTTCTCCCTCCCCCCCACTCAAATTATCTCCCTCTTCCCCCTCCCCCCTCCAACTTCCTCCCTCCCTCTCCCCCACTCACTGAAAGGTCCTCCCCCAACTGGCTGTCCCTGACACACGGCGGGCGCGCAAGGGAGCACTCTCCCTGGCTGAGTGCTTCCTCTTCAGCTCCCTCGCGCGCCGCATACTGATGCCGGAGCCGGAAGATGTGAGTGCCGGAGAGTGCTACCTCGCGCGCTCGCCGGGTGTCAGCAGGGCCAGCCTCTGGGGGGCCCTGAGGTGACCGGCTGCTGGGCCCCCCAGGAGAAGAGGCTGGCCCAGTGGGTAAATGCCGGGCCCCCTGCGACCCGGTATGTACCCACTGAATGTGGGGCCCGGATGACCTGAGCAGTCCGGGCCCCCCAGGACCGCATGCCCCTGCCGGCTCTGCTTGGGGCCCCGGGCCAGCTCGGGGCCCCAAGCAGTTGCTTGTTTTGCCTGTCGGGTAGCGACGGGCCTGCATATCTTGACAGTTGAAAAAGTGTCTCTTGCAAGAAGCTGGAAATCATCAAACATTCCTTTCATACCCTTTATTAATTATTTATTATTGAAGACTTGGCAAACACTAAAAAAGTAAGGAGTGGGTGGCCCATTGTGCAAACGATTTCAAATCTAAACCCAAATATAGGTTGATTTTTATTAACCTAACCATTTCCTTTCCTGATGCTGGATTATCTAGATGTAGAGTTTATTTCCTGATCTTGGATTATGATTTTCCTTTTTCTTTTTCATCTTCAGTACATACAAGTGCTGCTATGTATGTATACAGTTTTTAGTGATTCTATGTAATAGATGTGATTGCTGTATGCTGGATGTTGCATTTATTGTAAATGTTTTATGTGAAAAACCAAAAGGGCCCCCTATGCCCCACACTCATCTGTTGGGAATGATAACAAGAACACTTTCAAGCATGAGAACAATCAGGAACTATCTGAATGCACAAATGACACCTTGACAGACAGTGTCATTGGGAACCTGATTAATTCCAATAACAGTTCTGTGGTTTATTTTCAAATCATTTTTATTAAGGTTATAATTATTTCACAACAAATAATAACAAATAGTTAAACATAGTATTCGGGGAAGGAAAGGGAAGGGAAACTTGGAAATGGGAATAGGGGATCCATCCATAGCAATAAACATATGGAATATTGTACAAACCGTTAGTTATACATCTTTGAACTTAACAAAATATATACAGTGGGACCTTGGTTTACAAACGCCTCGGTTAACATAATTTTTGGTTTACAAATGAAAATCCATGTAAATAATGCCTTGGTTTACAAAGCAAGTTTCCCCAGGATGCATCGCACCTGGGAGGTTTATAGCACCGCTCCCTGCATGCTGGAGCCTGTGGGTAGCACGTGGCATAGAGTGTGGAGGTGTTGGGGCGGCTTTTGCATCGAGTTTTGGAGTCATTCTGGAAATTGTTTTTTGCATGCCTTTTATTGTGTGTTCTGCATTGTGGGTTGGTTTCCATGCCAGCTCATTTTGACTTTTTTCTGACCTCCAGAACAGATTAATTGGTTTTCAATGCATCCCTATGGAAAACCACGTTTTTTGGTTTACAAATGTTTCACAATAAGAAATGTCCCGGAGAACGGATTAAATTCGTAAACCGAGGTCCCACTGTATTCTATAAGCAGTAAGTTTTTTTAATATCATCTTGCCATTTTTCCCAAATATGTTGAAGGTTTGCATATAAATGAGTATTCTTTCTATAAGACAATTTGTTTGCTTTTCTATCTAAAACAATGGTCAAAATTTCTTTACATGTAGGTAGATTTTTAGACTTCCATTATCAAGGTAGACATGAAGTAGCTGTAGGATGTGGCCTATTATTATTTTGTCAATTTTTGCAACAGACTCCGGGAATTTGTTAAAACATGCTAGTACTGATGTCAAGATACTTATATCTATGTATGGTGTAAGGTGGTGAGATAACTTATTTACAGTGAATGATTTACAGTGCTGATTAAAAATTACAAGTTGTCATCCTTTTAATAGAGATCATGTAATGAAGGGACTATAAGTGAACCCTTCATTCAATCCATTAGGAGCCAGAGTTTTCAACCGGTAAATCCAGTAGCATTCCCTCTTTCTGATATGTTGGTCCCAGTTTCCCTTTCTTTGATCCTGTTTAATAAGTTCTATGCCCTGAAATTTCAGTACTGTAGAATCTCCACTGTGTGCATTTTTAACGTGTCTGGAGATTGGAGTTTCTATATGTCTTGTGGTTTTTACAGAGTTGATATGTTCCAGGATTCTTCTTCTGAAGGGACGGAAGGTCTTTCCCACATAGGACATGTGGCATTGACAAGTAATCAGATAAACCAAGCCTTTTGAGCTACAGTTAAAAAATGAACGCGTGTCGAACTACTGGTTTTTGGTACTGTCGGTAAAGGTTTTTGAGTCTTTCTTGATAAATTTACATGCCTTGCACCTACCACATTTGTAGGTGCCTTTCAGGTTATTTGTTAGCCAATTTGTCGGTGCTGGGGTCCTCTGGAAGTGACTGTGTACTAAAGAGTCTTTGAGATTCTTTCCTCTTCTTGCCACTAGGGATACCTGTGATGGAATGATATCCCTTAAGTGTTCATCCTGTTTTAGGAGTGGCCAGAATCTCTGCATAATTGATCTTACACAGTTCCATCCAGCATCATAGGTGGCTATACAGCTGAATTGCTTGTTGTCTTGTCCCAATGATTTTGTATTATTTGGGACTGAGTCCTCTCTTATTAGGCTCTCCCTGTCTACCAGTAGGGCTCTATGGTAGGCCCTTTTTAGACATTTGATACCCCTTTGTTCTGAACATGGTCCTTAGATCCCTGGCCTTAATTTTAAAGTCGTCAATGTCTGTGCAATTACGTCTAAGGCGTAGGTATTGGCCAATGGGAATCCCCTTTTTCTGGGGTACTGGATGATGGCTTTTCCAGTTTAGTAGGCTATTGGTAGCCGTGCTCTTCCTGTACAGATTGCTTTTGATTGTTCCATTCGGGTTAGGAATTAGGGTAAGGTCTAAGAATGTCAGATTGGGGGTCCCGATTTCCATGGTAAATCTGAGGTTAAGGTCATTGGTGTTCAGTAAAGTTACAAAGTCTGAAAACTGTTCTGAAGTGCCTGTCCATATGACCACAATGTCATCTATGTATCTCTTCCAATAGTGGATACATTTGACTAGATGATTTTGTGGATCTGCAAACACTATTTTCTCCTCCCACCATCCCAAGTGCAGGTTGGCATATGAGGGCGCGCAAGATGTCCCCATAGCCGTTCCCTGCACCTGGTGATAGTACACACCATCGAACAGGAAAAAGTTATGTGTCAGTACAAATTTAAGTAGTTGTACTGTAAAGTCACTATGTTCAGATAGGTGTGGGCCTCTTTTCCGTAGGAAATAACTTGTGTGTTCTAGGCCTAAGGGGGCTCCTAATGGATTGAATGAAGGGTTCACTTATAGTCCCTTCATTACATAATCTCTATTAAAAGGATGACAACTTGTAATTTTTAATCAGCACTGTAAATAATTCACTGTAAATAAATTATCTCACCACCTTACACCATACATACAAATTAAATCCTGTGCCAATCTCTTCAAAGTCAACTGATGCAATAATACTATTGAATAAAAAGACACAGTAAAAAACTTAATATGATCCTTCTCAATATTCACACAGTCAATGCATCTCTGAAGTAGGATGACATCTGTTGATGACCCATAGGGTGATATCCTTCTGTTCCACAATAATTCTTCATCTCTTGTCTTTATTTTTGTAGCAATTATTAAAGAAGAAGAAAAAAGGTACTCTTCACAGATAATAATATAATAAAATAAAATATTTTATTCATACAAACACATATTTACCTATTCTTCTACCTGAACAAATAACTCGAATAGACATTGGATGAATCAATAACAATTTTTGGGAACAGTAAGGCTCTTAAACTTCATGACTTCTACCCCCCCCCCCCCCCCCCCACTTACAGACGTCTTCTAATCAGTGATCGGCGAATACATAACTTGGCCCACCAATCAAATGACGTCCGCCTAACTGTCCGGCCCATCCATTTCACCCATGAATAACCACGTGGGGGCGATGCGTCATCAATGACGTATTTCGCCCCGCCTACGGCTAAATCACATGGGGTGAAACGTCAGCAATGACGCGAGGATATTCCAGACACGTGATCCAATGACGCTGGGGGGGACCTCACATCTGATTGGCTGCAGAGACATTTAAAAGTCCCGGCTTTTCTGCAGGATATTTCTTAGCCCCTGACGAAGGTGTTGTTACACACCGAAACGCGCGTCGGGCTTTGGCTCGTCACTTTTTTGTTTTCACACTGTTTGCTCACTTAGGGACACTTTTTCGCTATGGGTACTTAGACCCTTGTAGGTTACATTTATTTATTTTTTCCTCACTTTTACACAGTGCCGTTCTCATAGTTGATGTGATGGCACACTAGGCAGTATATACTTTTTCCTCGTAGATGGAGTTCTAGATTAGAACACCCTCGAAGGTGTTGGGAGAACAATAGGGACTAGCGCAGATTTTTTCCTCTTCTATATAGAAATTAGAGGAGTTTCTTGGCAGCCCTCAAACGTATATCTCCCTTTTGTATATAACCCATACACAAGGGGCTACTCAAGGGGTACTTAGGGGGTTACTTGTATTTGCATTATTGATTGCAACTTTGTAGCTTTAACCCACTCCCCCTCTTTTATCCATACGGTCCTAATGTTTTTATGGAATTTTTTATGTTAACCCTTGATGGGTGACTTTTCAGTTGGTGACATCTTGCTAACCATAAAGGATCAAATAAGACAACTGTCAGGCAATCACTTTGCAGGAGCACCATCTAAGATATTAGGGAGTTGATTCTCCCCCATATACTCCCATTAGATATACATCACGTCACTGTAGAGCTCTGTAGGTACAGACCTCCAAGTTGTCTGATATACATCTTTTTTTGCCAGCAACAATTTTTTCTATTTTGTATAGTTTTTATCTGTTTCTGGAATGTTGAATCATTCTTTCAGCTTGTTTACTATCACTGAACAGTTCAATTTATATTCGTCAGGTAAACCGTACTTGAATTTTTATTTATCAAAAGCTATGGAATAAGTGCCAGAAATCTATGTCTAAAGATGGCATATATTCCTTCAGCAATGTGAGTAGCATTGCTCTATATAAACCCCTGACTTGGTTATTATTTCTAAAAATAAGATCCTAAGCTTTAAACGTTGTTTTTGTTGAAAATAATATCTTTGTATTTCTAGGTCTCTTTGTCAGGACTATGCAAAGAGCCTCTTTGAGTATAAATGGAAAAGCCTTAACCTCTTCCATTTCTAGCCATCTCAGTTTATTAATATTGTTATTAACACTAACTGCAACTGCGGCATTGACAGCTAAATAATATTTACGGATATCAGGTACGCCAATACCCCCATTGGAGTTATTATGTTGCAAAGTAGTTAGTTTGATTCTGCTTGGCTTCTTGTTTCACATGAACTTTAACATAGCTGAGTTAATTTTTTAAAAGAAAGATAATGGGATAGACAGGGGTGTGGTCCTAAAATATTACAAGATTTTTGGGAGGACTGTCATCTTGATGGACGCAATCCTACCCAACCATGAGAGCTCCATCCCTCACCATCTCTCCATCTCCTTCTGTAAAATGGGCAATGCCTTGCTCAAATTATAAGTATGCATTTTTATAAATTTTTACATGAGCTAATGCCTAAATAGTCTATGAAGTCATTTCACCAGTCATATAAATATAACCTCTTTGAGTCATAAGGTCCTAGTGATTAACATGAAAGGGAAGAGCCTGTGTTTTAGATACGTTAGGTTTGTAAAATGATACCTCTCCTTACTGGTGTAATATATCTTTCAAGCGTCTTAGGGATCCTTTTGGGTTTTTAATTGCTAAGATAATGTTGTCTGCAAATAATCCTATCTTGTGGATTGATTCACCAAACCCTATACCTTCTATTTCTAGGTTTAGTCTGATGAGCTCAGCCAAGGGTTCAATAGCAAGAACAAATAGAAGTTGGGATAAAGGGCACCTGTGCCTGGTTCCATAAGAAAAAGTCTCAGACCTGAGCGGTTACATGAGCTGTGGGGTTGCTATATAGTGCCACAATTGCATTTATAAAAGATGAAGGACCATTAAATTTGTTTAGTGTCTTCCACAAGTACACAATGAATTCCATTGAACGCCTTCTCCGCGTCTAAAGATATCTGTGCACACAAGGACGCCTCTGGCATCTTCCCCCCGGTCTTATAGAAATTGAATAATTTTTCCATATGGGGAATAAAAATTTGAGCAAAAGTTTTATAATATTAGATGGTAAATCCATCAGGACCAGGGGCCTTTCCTGATGGCAAAGGTTTGATTGCCTCGATATCTCCAACTGAAATGTCACATTCCAAACTCTCCAATTTGTCTGTAGGTATCCGAGGCAATTTAACCCTATTCAGGAAATTATTAATTTTGCTTGATTTAGATTATATAATTATTTTTCTGAAGTTCTTAAGTCTTTGTTATTAACTCTCTTCAGGTGAGACGGCCTCAAAATAAAATGACCTCGCAGCACAGGCTTGTGTGCATTCCAAGCCACCTCACCAGAAACTTTAGATGAAACATTATCTGAAAAATTATCATTTAGAGCCCTTTCAGCTAGTTCTCTATTTTCCTCGTCACTTAGCATGTAATCCCCTAATTTCCATTTTCAGTTCGGGATTGAAGATATAATCTCATCTAAATGCATTACAATAGGAGCGTGGTTCGACCAGTTGATATCCAGAATATCAGATTTCAAGATGCGTGGGATTAGAGCACTCTGAACCATAAATCTGTCTATCCGCGAATACATATTCTTCGAACCAGAATAATAAGTAAAATCTTTCTTTCCATCTTGCAGAAGTCTCCACGTATCATATATCTAGAATAGTTTTCTGCCAGTCTGTCACTATCCCTTCTGTTAGACTAAGTGGGATCTTCTCTAGCATTATCAAGCTCACCATCCAAAACAAAATTCGCATCACCACACATTATCAAGTGTCCAAATGCATTCTCTTTCACTAAGTCCATAATGTTTCTAAAAAAACTGGGCGGTGTTCGGGAAATATACATTAACAATAGTATACTCTATATTGTTAATTTTGCCTATCCATAGCACATACCTCCCATTATTGTCTGATACCACTTTATCTGTTGAACAGGCCACATTCCTATTGACAAAATGTTATACTTTTCTAGATTTAGTTTTATTCACAGTATGGAATTGGCATGGGAAGAGCTTTGTCATTAACTTATGTTCTTTATCTGCCTTAAAATGCATCTCTTGTATACATACAATATCAGACTTGCATTTCTTAACTTCTTTAAACAATAATCTCCTCTTGTGTGCAGTGTTCGGCCCCTCACATTAAAGGATACAAATTTCAGCACCATAATCTACAGTGAGTATTGTAGAAATAAGAGAAAAGTTAAATAACAATGTTTGAGACGGAACACCGGCACTCCGAGAGAAAATAAGCAAGTCCAATATTTCTATAACACAGAAACCAGATGTCTTGCAAGTGTAAACAAAGATAAGGCAGAAATAAACCAATTTTAATATTAAAAGCCATACTGAGTAAATTAAACCATGTACTTTCTATTAAAGTAATATCCATTATATGTAACTTGTTATTAGTCTCAAAAAATTGAATAGACAAAATAATATAAATTATAAAAAGGAAAAAAAAAAACTTGGGTATATTCCACTATCAGGAGAAAAAACAAAACATTCACAAAAAATAGGGCCATGGAGGAGAATAAAAAAAAAATGTCTCCATCTATGGATATTAGGCCCTGATTGGGGGGGGGGGGGGGGGAGGGAGCTTTTTGGGAACAAAGGGAATCATTGTAATTAAAGTACAATCATTAAACAATGTACAAATAAAATCATTATTTTTAAACAAATATAAATATGAACTTGTTCAGTCATTAAAAAGTTCTGGGTTAATCCTTGGTGATATGTAACCTCAGACATCTAAACCCAGAAGTTAATCCAACTAAAGAAATAAAAAGAAAAATTATAAAACTGTAATTACATATTCAAGTAATCACAATAATCTTCACAACAAACGCTGGGATCTGTTATGTGATTTAAAGATCATGAAACGAGAGGAAAAAGTGACAAAATTAAAACCCAAAACAAGATCACACTGTGAAGTGATCTTTCCAACAACATACAAATAAGGAATATGTAGACAATAGCACATTATTTTGGATCTGTAGAATAGGGAACTTAAAAGCTGTCTCAATCTTCATGTGGCATCTGATTTACTCCTCTTGTTGGGATAATCAGGAGTAGATGGTGAGAGCATGTGGGAAAATTCAGGACGTTTACGTATTGAATTAAGAAACTCCATACCCTCCCCAGGCGATGTGATAATAAAGTAATGACCATTCATGTGCAAAATAATCTTTACTGGGAATCCCCACCTATATCTGAGCCCTCTTTTACATAACTCTGATGTGAAAGGCTGGAATTCCCTGCATCTTCTCATGGTGTAAGCTGAAAAGTCTTGAAAGACCTTTAGATGTTTGTAATCCCCGGGAAGGCCAGATGTGCATAATGCACCCAAGAATTCTTCTTTAATATGATAGTAGTGAAGCTTCACTATTACATCCCTAGGTGCAGCCACAGGTGCATTACTTGGTTTGGGCAGTCTGTGAATACGTTCCACTAACAGTTCAGAATCTGTGGCAGTGGGTTTAACAGCCCTCACCATTTTTTGAAAGTAATTTGGCTGTTCTATATTATCAATATTGTCAGGGATACCCTTGATCCTTAAATTGTTGCGTCTGCTCCTGTCCTCAGCACCTGCTGACTTCTCCACATGTTGATTTAACTGTTCTTGAAGCGCCTTCACTGTGTCCACTAAATCCAGATGTGCTTGTTCCTGAGAATGCAATCTATGTTCCACTTCTTCTGTTCATTGATTAAAGTTGTCCATGATGCCATAAATTGCTTCAAAGTCCTTTTTTTTAAATTATTTTTTAAATCCACTCTCAAACCTTGTATGAGGTCTATCAACATGCCAGCCGATGGTGGCAAATCTTCATCCAACTCAGGTGGCATAGTTAGGTTATATGTTGCAGCTGTAATATTAGTAGTGGCCATCTTAGAGGTGGCAGTGGCCATCTTTGTTGTGGAAGCTTCAAGTTGTGCCTTGTCGGCCATCTTGGTAGTGGCAACTAGTCTTGCTCTTTGTGGCAGTGGTGACATCAGTATTTCTTTAGGCTCATCCTCCACATTTCCAGTGTTTAATTCTCCCGTGCTCCTCTGCACCATATATGTGTGATGTCTCTTTAAGACTTATGGAGGCAGAGATCAGTGACCCCCCTCAGATACCGATGGCCGTGAGGATGAAGGACCCGAAGGGGAGCGAGACCTGACCCCACCCCCTTTATTCACTCCATCCTGTTCACTCTTATAAGTGAGCAATTGGGCAACTTTAATATTAAGCCGCTCGCGGCTTGTTCTGCACTCAGCACCGCTTGTGGGGAAAAATCCTTTGTGCTCCGAGTGCCCTGAGCACTCAGATCTAGTAGGGCTGCCTGTCAGACTGACAGCTATCGCAGCCACGGTCCCGCTGCTTTGTTGTTGTTGTGAGCGGGCCGGGGCCGCACTCGTATAAGTGCGCTGACGGGTGGAAGGGAGCCACTGCCACTGATGTCCCTGGAGTTGAAGTCAGCGGCAAAATAAGCCATGGTTTTGTTATGTGAGAGGGGGAGTGGATTGATAAACTTTTACTCACCCCAGCTACTGCAGTGCCAGTATTCTTCATTAAAGGCACTTTTTTTCAGATGTTTTTTGCTTCTGCATGTTGTGAAGATTTTCTTAAAGCAGTAGTGATGAATGAAAAAAGTATATTAAAGAGATGAATAGTTATTTTGGAACATTATTGTCCCAATGCCTAAAGAGCTCCTCTAAATGGTGGCCAAGACAATCTTTACAGAGGTCAGGTTCTATACAGGATCATGCTGAGAGGTGGGAACCAAAAGTAAATTTCCGAGGCCAACTAACGTGTGATTATTCGCAAGACAGAATAACGTCTATTTTTTCGCTCTTGTGACTCATCACACACTATGCTGCCTTAGAATTAGGGATTATTCTAGCTTTAGTGACTGAATAATCTAAATTTTATTAATGACAGGAGGCGAATATTTGCTTTATCTTTCTTTACTGAACCTCCCAGCAGCAAAGGAACAGTTAACAGTAATGTAAAAAGTTCAACCAATCAGATAGTATAACAGTATTATATGATGTCATCAAACTCCTCCCATATCCTCTTTCTTGCTGTGGTCGATGATATGTCTGTGTCAACCGTGTAAACTGTAACGATGAACTGCGGACTAAGTTGGAGTCCTGAAGTAGTCAACATGTGGAATCTTCAGCATGCTTGAAGGAGCCGTATATACAAAGGTAGGTATTTTTCACACTAAGGGAATAGAGAAGAGACGTGAGAGTATAGGTTCTCATACTAGGTGAATGCAATGTATGGCATGTATGTTAAGAACAAATCGTAGTTACTCTTTGAATATAATATTGAATATTTCAAACACTAGATTAGAAGTGTTATGGCGTGAACCTATGGCAGATGGTGTATAAAGTGTGTGTAACCAGTAGACTGGAATGCATAGTAACTTACCTGGGCGGGTGTTAGAAAGTGAAAATAAAGAAGGGGGGGGAAATATTCGCCTCCTGTCATTAATAAAATTTAGATTATTCAGTCACTAAAGCTAGAATAATCCCTAATTTTATGGCAAGACAGGAGGCTTCATATTTGCTGTTTTAACGCTCCTATATGATAGAAGATGCAGCATGTGTCATAGGTTTGAAATAAAATGTACGGAACGTGGACTCTCTGGACCAATCTGCAGATGACAAAATGTCTGAGAGGAAGCTTCCCGCGCGAAAGGCTGAGGATGTGGCTGCTCCTCTGACTGAATATGCGCCAAAATTTGAGTCAATGCCTGCTTGCGCTAGTATCCATCTGATCCACCGTGCGACGGTGGGTGCGGATACCGGTTTGTGTGGATTTACATAAGACACGAGGAGGGGTCCCGTAGGGGGGCGTAGAGTGGTGGTGGCATCTAAATAATGCCTTACGCAGAGTGCCACGCAGAGTGACTGTCTATTAGGAAAGTAAGGTAGAATACGGAGGAAGAATTAGTTTTGTTCGCTAATTTTCATTAGCGGTCCAGGATTCTAAAAGGGAAAAGACTTGAGTGATATCCCAGAAACAGGAGTATTTAGGAAGAGGGGGTCTGGCTAACCTGATCCCTCGTAAAAGTCTACAGACTGAAGGATGTTTCCCTATTGACGCATTGTCAATGGGATTATGGGCCGCAGAGATAGTGGATCTATAGACATTAATTGATCGATAGGATTTACCTTGATCAAATAGGGTAGACAGAAAATTTAGGTTGATCGTCAGAGGTGCTGAAAAACACCAGCTGACCCAGTCTGGGTTCTCCTTAGTGGAGTGACAATGACTATCGTCACTATATGGGCTTTGACCCGGTAGAGGGTGCGTTGGATCATGGAGAAAGGTGGGAATGCATAGGCTCCTGTCTCCGGCCAAGGATGTAGAAAGGCGTCGACTGCCCATGACTGGGGTCTGGGAGCCAGCTGATAAAGGCTTCCGTCTGGCGGTTCAGACGGGATGCAAACAGGTCCAGTGTAAGGGGCCCGCGAAGGCAATGAATTTGGTGGAACACGCGGGGGTCTAATTGCCAGTCGCTTACATCCCTCCAATGGCGAGAGAACCAATCCGTGACTAGGTTGTCCGTGCCCGGAAGATATTCCGCTCTGATAGATAAGTTCCGTTCTAGACAGAATTGGTAAAGATCTTTGGTCAGATCGTATAGTAGCTTGGATCGGGAGCCTCCTAACCGATTCACATAGCGCACTGCAGAGACGTTGTCCATGCGCAGTACTACAGTTGAAACAGTCTTTCGTTAAACTGCGAATTGCGAAAGATCCTGTAATCAATTCCAAACAATTGATGTGCAGTGCTTGTTCGGATGGGGACCAAAGTCCCCCTGTGGACCCTTGGGCGCATGTGGCGCCCCATCCCAGGAGACTGGCATCGGATTCCAGAATTAAATCTGGTTGTGATCCGAAGATGGCTTTGCCATTCCAGGCTTCCATATTGTGAAGCCACCAGTGAAGTTCTATACGAACTTCGTCTGTCAGTTGTATGTACTGATCGTAGGAGGTGGAACGGTGTAGGTAGTAGGTCTTGAGCCGTTGCATGGCTCGGTAGTGTAAAGGTCCTGGGTAAATGGCTTGGATAGAGGCGGACAGTAGGCCTATAGTATGGGCCAGATCGCGTAAGCGAATCTGATGGGTTGATAACAATTTGCGAATGTCTTGTGCCATTATCAGGATGTCATCCAAATATATGATGGATCGAATCCCCTGTGATCGGAGTAGCGCCATCACTGGTTTCATCAGTTTCGTGAAACATCATGGTGCGGAGCATAGTCCGAACGGGAGGCATGTGAATTGCCAGATTTCCTCTTGCCAGAGGAATTGAAGGAAAGCTCGATGGTTGCGAGCAATAGGAACTGTGAGGTATGCGTCTTTGAGATCGAAGCTGGAGAACCAATCTCCCACGCAAAGGAGGTCCCTGAGTAGATGGATGCCCTCCATCTTGAAGTGGCGATACCTGACAAAGTGATTCAGGTTTTTTTAAGTTGATAATTGGGCGTAGGTCTCCAGTTTTTTGTGGCCAAAAAAAAATGTTGCTTAGAAAAGTATGCGGGAAAGGGGATTTCTCTATTGGCTCTTTTTTTTTTTTTACTAGCTTGCGCAGTTCGGTTTGTAGTGTCAGGTTGTCTGCTGCAGACATCTGTAGTGGTGTAGGTGGGGTGTCCTGGAAGGGGTGGAAAGGAAATCTATTTGAACCCTTGGACTGTGTGTAGGATCCATAGATCCTGAGAAAGTAATTCCCACTGTTGGAAAAACTGGTTAATCGACCTGCTATAGGTACATTGAAAGAAGGGAGATTTATTACCTGGAACAGCTCTTCCGCGTAGGAAGGCAGATCCACGTCCCCGGATAGACCCTCTATTAGTGAATAGTTGCCTGTGGTAGGGTCGGGGTTGTCCCGATTGCCAATAGTTTTCAGAGGGGCGAGGCCTGTAGCCTGTGAAGGCGATTCTGCTGTTCGTTCGGCCTCTATAACGTCCAGCTCTCCCAGAAAAACGGCCTGACTGAGAACGAAAAACCCTGCGCAAGGAGGATTGGGCCTTATTTAGGGTGGTGAACACCGCTACATGTTTGGAAAGGTCTTTCATGAACGAGTCCCCATACAGTAATCCATTGCCTCTGGTCCCAGTTCTCGGGAGCTCAGATCGGCTAATTTTGCATCCAGTTTGTACAGTGCCGCCTAGCGTCTCTCAGTGGACATGGCCACATTAGCGTTGCCTAGTAAGCATAAGGCTCTCTGGGCCCACTCTCTAACTGTGTTTGGGTCAAATCGGGCGTGAGAGCTACCTTGTTTGGAATGGTCGGTCGAGGGCACTCGGCTCTGAGTTTTGCCCTAATTTCTTTGTCCAGTGGTTTGCATAACCACATTTTACAAAAGTTGGAAATGTGCTCTGGTGGAGCCCATTCTGCCGACCGTGGGTGTCTGATGACCCTGGGGTCAAATAAAGGATCACCCGAAGCATCCAGAAGGATGTCTGAATCGGGTCCTTTTGATTAGGTAGTATAGCATCTAGATCTTTATGTGTGAGAAAGGTTTCCTTGACAAATTCCGATGGGGTATCCCCTAGCGCATTCGCCGAGGGGTCCTCACCAGAATATCCAAGGAAATAATCGTCAACCCCGTCTAACGTGTGGGATGTAGACCCTCTAAGGGGTAAAGTTAGCTTGAACGGGGCGAGTGGCAATCAATTTTTGGGACTTGGCAGGAGCCTTGCCCTTGCCCGCAGACCTACTCTCCCCTTTCCAGGGGCGTTTGCGTGTAACCTCCTGATCCGAGGGTTGAGAGTCCTCGGAATCAGAGAGTTGACGTGCAGTAGGGGTGACTTCGGCCGAAGTTTCTCATGAAAGGCTGCTAATGCCTTGGGGATGGAATCTGCAATGGTTGAAACCAACCAGGCTCTGAGTACCTGGGATATAGCGGGCTCATTATTGTCAGACATGGTATGTCTTAGCGCGGTTGCCAAACAGTTAAGTATATTAATTTGAAAGAATGGAGTTGAATGGGGTTCACCCAAAATTATTTCAGAGTATAGATGGGGATCACCCAAAATATTTGTGTAGTTTAATACGTAGGCAGCACTCAATATTTAGTGGGGTTGTCCACTAAAATATACACAAGTGGGTTGTACCACTATGATAGTAAACAGTGGGGTTAACCACTTAATTATAACCATAGACAGTGGGGTTCACCACTGAGTAGTAATAAAGTGTTGTGTATCACTTAATTATAGTGTATTTGTATAAGGGGGTCACCCTTAACAGTAATATTGGTGTTAAAACACCTTAAGAATTGATATTAAAGTGTTGTATCACTTTAATTATAGTGCATTTGTATAAGGGGGTCACCCTTAACAGTAATATTGGTGTTAAAACACCTTAAGAATTGATATTAAAGTGTTGTATCACTATAATTATAGTGTATTTGTATAAGGGGGTCACCCTTAACAGTAATATTGGTGTTAAAACACCTTAAGAATTGATATTAAAGTGTTGTATCACTTTAATTATAGTGCATTTGTATAAGGGGGTCACCCTTAACAGTAATATTGGTGTTAAAACACCTTAAGAATTGATATTAAAGTGTTGTATCACTTTAATTATAGTGCATTTGTATAAGGCAGGGGTAGGCAACCTTCGGCTCTACAGATGTTGTGGACTACATCTCCCTTGATGCTTTGCCAGCAATATGGCTGTAAAAGCATTATGGGAGATGTAGTCCAAAACATCTGTAGAGCCGAAGGTTGCCTACCCCTGGTATAAGGGGATCACCCTTAACAGTAATATTGGTGTTAAAACACCTTAAGAATTGATATTAAAGTGTTGTATCACTTTAATTATAGTGCATTTGTATAAGGGGGTCACCCTTAACAGTAATATTGGTGTTAAAACACCTTAAGAATTGATATTAAAGTGTTGTATCACTTTAATTATAGTGCATTTGTATAAGGGGATCACCCTTAACAGTAATATTGGTGTTAAAACACCTTAAGAATTGATATTAAAGTGTTGTATCACTTTAATTATAGTGCATTTGTATAAGGGGGTCACCCTTAACAGTAATATTGGTGTTAAAACACCTTAAGAATTGCTATTAAAGTGTTGTATCACTTTAATTATAGTGCATTTGTATAAGGGGATCACCCTTAACAGTAATATTGGTGTTAAAACACCTTAAGAATTGATATTAAAGTGTTGTATCACTATAATTATAGTGTATTTGTATAAGGGGGTCACCCTTAACAGTAATATTGGTGTTGAAACACCTTAAGAATTGATATTAAAGACACTCAATATAATGAAGTGGCAGATAATAAAATGGTGGGGGTCACCCACAAAGCCTTCCTTTATTTAGTAACAACAATGATAATACAGCAGGTGTTGGAAAAAATCCTGAGAAGGAAATAAAAGGGGGGAAAAAATCACTAAAACAAATTCAGGTATTAGCACTTTAAGGTGCTATAACAGAAGAGGAAAATAGTACTTACCAGATCCGAAGTCAGGCGAGTTGATCGCTGCTCTGGTGACTGGAATGCAAATAAAATGGCCGCCGCCAGCAAAAGGGCGGGAAACAATGCACTTGCTAAGTGCTGATGCGAACGGGCGGGGTAACGCGAGGGCGCGAAACTGAGAATAGTAAAAAGCAGTAATGAGTCGCAGGAGGAAAAACCTCCTGCGATTTAAAGGGGAAACCTAAATAAAGTTTAATAGGAAATTGACAAAGTAGTCCAAGATTGAATAGAATGAAATTAAAATAAATAGAGCATAAATGTTTCCACAGAAAGTGTTGTTAAAGTGATAAGTGAATAAAGTGTTAAAGGTATATGACCATTGTAATACATTTTTTAATAGGAAATAGTGTATTAAAGGTTAAATGATACAGCAATATAATTGGAGTAGACTCACCTGGGAGGCAAGCAGCAAAGAAAGAGGATATGGGAGGAGTTTGATGACATCATATAATACTGTTATACTATCTGATTGGTTGAACTTTTTACATTACTGTTAACTGTTCCTTTGCTGCTGGGAGGTTCAGTAAAGAAAGATAAAGCAAATATGAAGCCTCCTGTCTTGCCATAAAATTAACCCCTTAAGGACACATGACGTGTCTGACACGTCATGATTCCCTTTTATTCCAGAAGTTTGGTCCTTAAGGGGTTAAACATCCCATTCCCATCTTCCAACATCAGCCTTTCACCCTTGTGCAGTACATAATCTAGTCGAACCAAAGTCGTCATTGGGCAAGTTCTCCATCTGCTGCCATAGTGGAAAGGAGGCATAGTGACTATTGTGCTTGACTAATTCTGCCCTCTAGCGCTTTTTATTTGTAATTGCAATATGTACACTTGATTATTTTTGTGTATACAATCTACACTATATGTTATATTATATATAACTACATTGACAAATATCTACATCTACACCCACAATAAACAGATACAGCCAAATGCAAATATCTACACCCCACACATACGAACAACCAGACTGACACATAAAACAAGACAGAGATATATATGCACAGGCATTTTATGGGTATGGTCATTCATCGAGCCTCTGCAAATGGCCGGACATAAATGCACATAAATGCTCTTGACTTCTCAGGGGGAGCATTTGACCTGGTTCTCCCCCCACCCCTTACACACAGATTGCCAATACTCCATTCTCACAGCCAGTGGCGTACACACAATCCATGGGGCCCTGGTGCAAAACTGATCCATGGGTCCCCCCATCACCTCCCACCGCCATCCCCCCCACCGTCACCCCATACAGACACACACAGAGATACACACAGACACACACACACACAGATAAATGCAGACACATACATAGACACACAAACATACACACACACATAGACACAAACCCATACATACACACACACACACAGATAAATACACACACACACACAGATAAATGCAGACACATAAATAAAGACACATACATAGACACACATACATACACACATACCCTAACACACACAAAATATTTAAGTCGCCTTCCTATTACCTACCTTTTAGGTGCAGGAGGGGGCTCAGGTTGTTGGGAGTCAGAGTTCCCACTCTGACTCCCTCTGCTTCCTCCCGTGCGTCTCCTGGTGGTTGCAGAGAGGAGTGACCATGGCAGTCACTTTTTCCCAGCATCTGACATCATCAGAGTGGGGCCGGTCACGCTGTTACCGGGCCCGCTCTGATGATGATATTCATTTCCATCGGGTGGTGGCCCTAACAGCATGTGACCCCTGCAATTATACCGCGCAGCCGGTGCCACAACACATGGAGGCGGGCACCCCGGTCACAGGGAACCACAGGGTGGCCGGGCTTCCTGGAGTGACAGGCCCAGTCGCAGCTGCGACCCCTGCGACCGCAGTATGTACGCCGCTGCTCACAGCCCAGTAGGTTGCCAGCCCACTCTGTCTTTTAACTCCTTACCTGCTGCATTTTATTGAAGAACATTATTTGCCCCGAGATGGTGTATGGAGTTGCCTTCCTCAGCCTAATGGATGTAGGAGGGAGCCTAGAGCTCTTTTCTTGAAAAGTAATGACTTACAAAATTTCCTTCAACATGTGATTTTTATTTTTTAAAATGTGGACATTTGTTGATTGTGTATTCATTATTCAGTCAATTGACATTTGACTACAAGACAACTTACCAGTTGATAAGGAGATATATGAATGTGTAAATACCCAATGTGGTACCGTACCCATCTGAATACATTCCAGGGCTGCTTTTTCAATATCTGCATTTTCCATGGCATCCCTTGCATGTAATAGATTCTTACAGAACTGTACAGCATTGTGTTCCCTAGAAATAAATTCCCTAGAAATAAATCAGCAAAAACATATAACATCCAGAATGTTAAATACATATACACACTACCAGTCAAAAGTGTTTTGTCAAAACTACACCAGACTAGAGATTTGTTTTGGTCTGAACCGCAATTTGTGCAAATTTGTCCCAAACAGTTGATCGTTCGAATTCCAGAGCTCAGAGTTGAAATTTACCCGAATCATGAACTAACCAAAATGTGCAGTAGTCTGGAGCATGTTAATTTCGGGCCGTGATCCTGAATGTAGCCAACAACAGCAGCTAATGAGAAATGAACAATAGGTATCATTAAGTATCTAAGAGTGGGAAAAGGAGGAGCAGTAAAAAATATAAAAAAAAAAATATATATATACCGTATATACTCGAGTATAAGCCGACCCGAATATAAGCAGAGGCCCCTAATTTTACCCCCAAAAACTGGGAAAACTTATTGACTCGAGTATAAGACTAGGGTGGGAAATGCAGCAGCTACTGGTACATTTCTAAATAAAATTAGATCCTAAAAAAATTATATTAACTGAATATTTATTTACAGTGTGTGTATATAATGAATGCAGTGTGTATATGAATGCAGTGTGTGTGTATGCAGTGTGTGTATGAGTGCAGTGTGTATATATGAGTGCAGTGTGTGTACAATGAATGCAGTGCAGTGTGTGTATGAGTGCAGTGTGTATGCAGTGTGTATATGAATGCAGTGTGTATGTATGAGTGCAGTGTGTGTGTATGAGTGCAGTGTGTGTGTATGAGTGCAGTGTGTGTGTGAGTGCAGTGTGTGTGTGTGAGTGCAGTGTGTGTGTGAGTGCAGTGTGTGTGTGAGTGCAGTGTGTGTGTGAGTGCAGTGTGTGTGTGAGTACAGTGTGTGTGAGTGCAGTGTGTGTGTATGAATGCAGTGTGTATATAATGAATGCAGTGCAGTGTGTGTGTGTATGAGTGCAGTGTGTGTATAATGAATGCAGTGCAGTGTGTGTGAGTGCAGTGTGTATATAATGAATGCAGTGCAGTGTGTGTATGAACGCAGTGTGTGTATGTGTGAGTGCGTGTGTGTAGTGTGTGTGTGAGTGCAGAGCATTGGTGGGGGGTGGGCATTTCATTAATTATTATTTAATTATTATTTTAATATTTTTTTAATGTTATTATTTTTTTTAGGTAACTATTTTTTTATTTTATTATTAATTGTATTATTTTTTTATGTTATTATTTTAATTTTTTTTATTATTATTATTTGTTTTATTATTAATATTTTTTCGTCCCCCCTCCCTGCTTGTTAGCTGGCCAGGGAGGGGGGCTCTCACTCCCTGGTGGTCCAGTGGATGGGCTGTAGGAGGGGGCTGTCAGGAAGCTGTAACTTACCTTCACAGCAGCTCCTGTCAGCTCCCTTCTCTCTTCTCTCTTCTCCGGTGCGTGCAGCTCCCAGGTCAGCTCCCTCTGCAACTCTCGCGGCCGCGCAATGTAAATTGCCATAATACAGACAACTGACTCGAGTATAAGACGAGTGGGGGTTTTTCAGCACAAAAAATGTGCTGAAAAACTCGTCTTATACTCGAGTATATACGGTATATATATATATATATATATTGTATTATTATTATTATTATTTTTCTGTTTCTACTTTTTTTTTCTCACTTGAACTGTGAACCAAATTGCGGTAATTTGCTCCTATTATTGTCCTGCAAAATATATCCATAATATTTCATTGGGCCATTTTTGTGCCCTTTTGGTACATCTGATTTGTTTCTGAACTTGGTTTGTGGTGCTGAAAATCTGCCAAGCCAAACCAACATTCTTCCAAAATACTGCTGTCCTGTAATTTTCTCTTTTCAGGCAAAATGGCTCAGTAGAGATTAATTTTCTACCTATCCCCAGTTTATGTAAATTTCTACATTTTATTTCAGGTTTGTTTTTATTACTGTATGGGTAAAAGCGGCTCTAAATTTTACTAGTGCATTGTGAGAAGGACTATATGTTTTATTGTGTGGCTTTTAGTAAGAGTAAGAGCAGTGAAAATACCACAGCATATAAACAATAAATACCGCCAATTGTATTTCTTATTGTTTATATGCTGTGCTATTTTCACTGCTCTTACTTTTTGGCCATATTTGCGGTGCAATACTGTGCAATATTCTATTTTAATACCTGCCTTATTTTTGTCCCTATACATAATATTTTTATGATTTATATTTAATAAATTTGTATTTATATTCTAATTCGTGGACCTCGAGTTCTTCATAAGAAGCTTACCGAGAGCCTGGACAGGCACCCAAGGGTGATGAGGATTCTGATTGGCTTAGGCTTATTTTGGTCTGTTTTTTTTTTTTTGTTTGTTTGTTTCAAGGCTTTATTGTAGCAAAGAATTATAAGCACAATAGTTTAGTGGTGCTGTGACAGCGAACATGAGACTCGCAGGTCCCATAACCATGCATAAATATTACGAAGGAGCATTGACATGTAGTAAACAATTAGTCAGTGGACATATGAAGTGGTAGGTCATATCAACCTGTGGGTTTTGAGATCTAACTTGGTTGTCAGTGCTTGGCGTGTATAGTGTGTTCATCCTCCAAGGACTATGTTAGCGTGTTACCCGGTCGCAGGGTACGCTTAATGTGTTACGCAGTAGGCAGATGGGTCCTTTTCGGTGTGAAGGGGGGAGGGTCGTCTGGTTCCTCATTGTTGTTTCCTATCTTCATGAGAGCATGCGCATTTAGGTGCAGCTTACTTACATTTCAGTTACTGCTGGTGTGTGGTTCTCATAGTTGCTTGCTTGTAGTGTAGCAGGATATGTAGAGTGCTTTAAGTAGGTGTTCTAACGTGACTGGCATTGTGATTGCCAAGTTGTAGTTAGGATTAGACATGTGCAATTCGTTTCAGTTCGAATATGAATTCGGATGAATTTCAGACATTCGGGTACTTCCAAAGTGCCGAAATCACAAAGTTCCGAAGTGTCAAAGTGCTGAAGTTCTGAAGCACAGTATTGCCTAAGTACTAATATACTTACCCAGTGAAAGAAGAAGAATGTTACATTGTAAACAATTTTAAATAAAAAGTATACAAACATAGCCAGGATTCAGATGTAAGCATTTGCAACACTTACAACAATCAAGTAACATACATTCAAATGTAAGTTACTTGGCCAGTCAATGTAATGACAGGAATGAATAAGTAGATAGCTCCCTAATACCGTGGGAATTAGGGAGTTATCTACTAAAGGGCTGAAAGACCAAAATTGGTCTTTCAGACAAATTTACTAATACTAAGTAAAGATTACTTAGTATTAGTAAATTATGTCCCTACTCGCTATACTGCGAGTAGGGGTATGTCTATTAAACAGTGAGCAGCCTGTTGCTGCTCACTGTAAAAAAAACAGAAATAAGGTTCCCACTCCCGAGCCCCCACAAGCAAGTCAAACTAAAGGGGGGACCTATTGCCCCCCCTGGCCCCCACCCCTGAGCGGCGAGTGGGGGCCCTAATGTAAAATAATGGGGGGGGACCTATTGTCCTCCCCCCAGGCCCCCACCCCTGAGTGGTGGTTGGGGGCCCTACGGTAAAATAAGGGGGGACCTAATGTCCATCCCCCTGGCCCCCACCCCTGAGCGGCGGGTGGGGGCCCTAAAAACAATGTGTATCCTCAAACCCCTAGTCACCTCTCCCCCCCAATAAAAATTATCCCCCTACCTACCCACTCACCCTAAAAATAATGAGGGGGGAACCTTTAACCAAGTACCTGTAAAAAAAAACTAAAACTTACCATTCAATGTTTTCTTTCTTCTAAAATCTTCTTTTTTCAGCCCCAAAAAAGGCCAAACTAAAAACCATAATAACCGGCGCAATTATTAAAAGAAAAAAAAAAAAATAGGGAGTATTTAGGGTCCCCACCAACCGCTGAGGGGTGGGGGCCAGGGGGAGGACATTAGGTCCCCCTCTTATTAGTATTTAGGGCCCCACCCGCCGCTCAGGGGTGGGGGCCAGGGGGAGGACCTTAGGTCCCCCCCCTTATTAGTATTTAGGGCCCCCACCCGCCACTGAGGGGTGGGGGCCTGGGGGCAGTACAATAGGTCCCCCCTTATTCTTGTTTAGGGCCGCTCAGGGGTGGGGGCCAGGGGGGAGGACATTAGGTCCCCCCCCTTATTCTTGTTTAGGGCCCCCACCTTATTCTTGTTTAGGGCCCCCACCTATTCACGTGTAGTTTTTTAGTATTCCATGCTCAGGGGTGGGGGCCAGGGGGGAGGACAATAGGTACCCCCCCATCATTTTACTTTAGGGCCCCCACCCGCCGCTCAGGGGTGGGGGCTGGGGGGGCACTATTTTTTTATTTTTTTTAAACAGTGAGCAGTCACAGGCTGCTCACTGTTTACTAGACATGTCCCTACTCGCGGTATAGCGAGTAGGGGCAAAATTTACTAATACTAAGTAATTTTTACTTAGTATCAGTAAATTTGGCTGAAAGACCAATTTAGGTCTTTCAGCCTTTTGGTAGATAACTCCCTAATACCGTGGGAATTAGGGAGTTATCTACCAAGCGGCTGCAAAAGAAGTCCCGAGGTGCCAAAGTCCCGAAATTCCGAAAGGCCGAAGTTCAGAAGTTCCGAAGATGCCGAAGTGTCGAAGTCTTGAAATGCCGAAGTCCCGAATTGCGAAAATCCCGAATTTCGGAATGCCGAACCGAACCGACAATTTTCCCCATGCACATGCCTAGTTAGGATGGAAGGGTTTGTTGTTGTGTCAGGGCAACGGTGTGTCTGGTTACATGAGTGTGTCGTTGGTAACCTTGTATGTTGTGTTTTCGAGTGGGTGCGGGAGGTTCTCTATGTGTGGCTCATGTTGTTGTCATTAGTCAGAGGGTGTTTATGTGTCTCAATTAGTTCCTTTCCCACCTATGTCAGTTTGGATTTAGCTTCTATGGCGTGGTGTGTCTCCAGCGTTTGTAGTGGTGACTATTTTTTTTTTGCGTTTCTCATTTCACGTCAGGGTCACTTCAGGTTATGTCTGATTGTCATTAAACTAAAGTCATTGGGTCTTCAGTATGTTGTGCATTGAAGGGATTAGAAGAGTGAATGGAGAGAGGGTGGGATCTTATGTTAAGTAAGATTGGAAGGTCCGAGTGGGAAGTGGGGTGGTATGGAATTCAGGCAGTCAAGTATTCATAATAAAATATTAAGAAGTGGAGCGATATTAAGATTGCGATAGGTCCCTCTCCCACATGCACCAGAGTTTGCAAAAGGAAAAGAAAGGTACTTATATTATTCACTGAATGGTGTTCCAGTTCATGCTCGGCATGTAAGAAAAATATTTAAAAAAAAGGATCATAGAACAGATCTGTATGGCTTACTTTGAAGCCTCTTAAGTAATATTAAAAGTACAGATAGTGGCTTAATTAGATGTATGTAAAACAATTTATTACTAATATAACAGTTTCAATTTATACAAAAAATAAAAATAAATATAAAACATAGGTGTATAGCATATCACTGCTTAGTTAACAATCCTAAAGCAGGTAGTTGCTCTATACACGAACAAAACAGATTACTGCTAGACAAATAGGACATAAGGCAGGTTTGCAAGTATTCATGTTTGGTCACCCTGGCCGGCTCCAGCCCCCAATGAACCATGGTTGCCAGTGCTCTGTGTGTTTCGTATCAGCGTTTGTCAGAGAAGCATGCAATGCTTCAGGTGATTGGATTTCCATTACTCTGTTTAACCACTGTTCCAATGTCGGGGTTTTGTCCGGTTTCCAGAGGGCAGGTATCACTGATTTGGCTGCGTTTAGGAGATGACGATGGATTTATTTTTTTGTTAGTAGCTAGAGGAGATGGGGTGGTGTGGATCAGTGCATGCGCCATCTTGAGGGGTGAGGTTTCCCTTAGTGTGTCCGCAATGATGGTGCCCACCGACTCCCAGTACGGTTTCACTCGGGGGCAGTCCCACCATATGTGTCGGACTGTTCCCGCTGCCACCCTGCATCTCCAGCAAGTATTGGGTATGGTGGGGAACACACTGTGGAGATATTCCAGTGTGCGGTACCAGGAGGAAAGGAGTTTGTAGTTAGTTTCCTGGTACCTTGTGCTCACCGAGCTTTTGTGTACTAGTATCAGGATTTACTCCCATAAGGGGTCTGATATTGTTTTCTCTTATCGTTTGGATCGTTTGAAGGTGTGATCGTTCTCTAGGTGGCCGGTGAGGAGGTGTTGGTATAGCGATGAGATTGCTTTCTCTAGGGTGGTCTTATCATTACATAAGCCTTCGAACTAGGTTAGTTCCCTGTGGATGGCGGCTTTGTTGGGAATCGAATGGAAGAAGTGTCTGAGTTGGGAGTATCTGAAGTTTTGCAGCGGTGTTGGTGCTTTGCATTCCAGTAGTTTAGTAAGTGGGCTTATACCTGTGGCTTGAAGTGCTCTGTGGATGGGGGTGTCGTCTCCTTGACTCCAAATGCCCCAAGCTGGTTGTGGTATTCCCCACAATAGGAGGGGTTGTTTGTCATCTGTATCATCAGGCTGGGTTTTTGGGCAGCCAGGCATGTTTGGGTATTTCTATTCACGTGTAGTTTTTTAGTATTCCATATAGTGGCTTCCAAGGAGTGTTCCATACTGTCTCTGTCCAGTACTGTCCATAGTTTTTGTTGTGGAGCTGTGTGCAATCCCAGCTTTCTCTGGAGCACTGCTGCTTGGTAGTATCTGCGGAAGTCTGGGAGTGCCAAGCCTCCCCTCTGTCTTGGTAGGCATAGTATTTTTATGTTGTATTCAGGGTTTTCCGTTTCTCCATACATATTTCAGTAACGATGTGCGGAGGGAGGTGAAGAATGACATGGGTAAGGCTTGTGGTATCGTCTGGAAGAGGTAAAGGAGTCTCGGCAGGATGTTCATTTTAATTAACGCTATGCGTCCAAACCAGGAAATGTGTGGGTAGTTCCATTTCCCAAGGTCTTGTTATATCTTATACAGTAAGGGTATGACATTTTTCTGATATAGGTCCAAGAGGTCAGCTGTTACCCATATCCCCAAGTATTTCATTTGTGCGGGGCACCAGCGAAAGGGCAGTTGTGATCGTAGAGTTGCTGTCTCTTCTGCCGAGATGGCTACGCCCAGGACTTCACATTCAGAGAGGTTGAGCTTAAACCCGACCAATGCTCCATATGTTGTTAGGAGTTTGAGTAGTTGTGGTACGGAAGTCCATGGTTCACGAACAAAGAATATTAAGTCATCGGCATATGCCGCTATCCTGTGAGTTTTCCCGTTCCTGTGGAATCCCTTGACTTCTTCGCTCCATCTCATCGCCTCCAGCAGGGGTTCCAGGGATAGTGCAAACAGGAGCGTGGATAATGGGCATCCCTGCCGTGTTCCATTCCGAATTGGGAATCTGTCCATCAGGGTTCCATTCACCCAGACTCTTGCATTCGTGGAATGATATAGAGCTCCTATCCAGCGCATCCACTTATTCCAGAACCCAAATCTGTGGAGCGTTGCCGTGAGGAAGGACGAATGCACGCGGTCGAAAAAGCCTTCTCCGCGTCGGTGGAGAGGAGGAGAAGTGTACTCAAACTTTTGACATATTTAGTAAACTCCAAACTGCAACGATCTAAAATCAGAATGACTAAATTTAGCATAAATTATTTAAGATATGACCAAAAATAATTTGCCATGTTTTTTTTTCCCTTACCTTTTGTGGTCCAACAGCTCAGTATCAAAATGTGTGTCATGTGATAATTTGTCATCATTTTATTGATAAGTTTCTTACATTGATCTCTTTCCATATGATTTTTCAATAAAAGCTTTTTAACAAAGGGCTGTACTCCTTGAACTTCTGTGTACAGCAAGTTAGCCTAGAAAAAAAACTCACTTGGTCAAAAAAAAACTTGTGTATGCTTAAATAAAAAAATTATATAATTAATAAAAAAAACAATAAATGGTAACAACGACATGCAATTTAACTTATAGTTTGACCAGTTGGTAGAGCAGTTTGCATTACACCATATGAGCAACGTAAAAAGTACATATGTATTGGAATTTTGATTGCGAGAAAGGGTTTTATTACAAAATAAACTCACTATGTTTATACATAGGACAGCCATAGAAATGTTTAATTAGTTGTGCTTTTTTGAAAATAGATTTGGTATAAAATGCAAGTGAATTTGTTTAAAATAACACAAAAAAATACGTTTTCAGAACTTACTGGGCAGTTTGGACCAAATTACTGTCCAAACTGCATATTTTAATAGGAGACATATGAAAATGACTTACAGGAATTGGGTGATGGGATCTCACAAGTGGAGGCATAGCGATAGCAGAGTCTCTCTTCTGATTTGTTATGAAAATACAAATACGTAATGTACAGGGGTTAAACATCCCTATTAAAAGACATTAATTATATAGGGAACTTAAATATTCCAAAGCCAATACAGACTGTCTACAAGAGACACACTTCAGACATGGATCACATCCATTGCTCCAAACAGCTAAATACCCTTTCCAATGCCATGCAACTTACAAGGCTAAAGCAAGGGGAGTATCAGTACTTTTTAGTAGACACATAGTCTTCTTACTACACAAATGTAGATATAGTGTTCTATTCTACACTATAAACAACTAGATATACACAATAATGAATCTGTATGGGCCCAATGTTGACCATCAACATTTTCTTAAACTTCTAACAAGGGTGAACTCCTTTCAGCATGGAATTTTGGTAATATAAAAGTTTGAGGTAGACACCTGGGTAAAGAGCTGCAGAACACGGGTTGGGATGGATAACAATAAGTATAAGGCAGTAGGCAGAGGACGTACATTTAGCCTAAGATCATGGCAGGCAGTGAAGGTTGAGAATCGTTATCCAGAGCAAAAAGGTCAGGTAAGGCAACAAATGTTCATAAATTATACTCAAGTAAAGGATAAGGCAACCAGGTCACACATCAGTAGGTGAAAGGCAAGACACTTTAACAAGGATTAGAACAAAGGATATTTGAGTAATATAGTAACTAGAACTCAACTCTATCTGTCTTTGCCTGCTGGGAAATAATTTGAAAGACTGCATAGGTAAATAAACACCGAAAACTAGCACATTCTAAAACACTGTTATACATGTTTCCCCATCAAATGCCTTTTTTCGCTTGCTTTTACAATTCTCAAATCAGTCAAGTGTGCAGATTCATCGTTCTTGGTTGGCATGCCTTTCCAGCTAATCAGATTATCTTGAAACATGAGATTGACTGTTTAAACAATAATACCTTTTCGGTAACAGCTTTGAGTAGTTTGCAGAGAGTAATTTCTGACTTAGAGGTAACATATAAATCTGCTTTTTCACAGAAAATTTCCGCTATATAATTTTCTTTGTCATGCATACATTTTTTCACTTTTTCCAAAGTACTGTATCCTTTCTCCTGTTCAGTCTTCTGAATTAAACTTTTAGAATTCTCTTTTAGAATCTGGAAACATAAAAATACAGCATTAGTATAAAAATTCAAGCAAAAGTCTGTACACATGATCATCATTTACTAATTAAATAATGACACAAACCGTAGCAAAATATTAGTTAACATACACTACATTAAGGAAATTGATCTTTATTTCATTAAATTATTATTGTACATATAGCTTAAACAGCCATATTAAATGGTGATATTATTAATATTATTTAAATAGACTCAAACCGGAATGTGTACTGTACTATGTTGTGCTTCAGCTCTTTCCGCTGCTGTGACATTTCAGAATCACTTCGAGTTCCATTCTAAAGAATAAATGAAAAACGTGTTGAAAGACAGAGTATTGCCTCCATTTTATTTTACAGCTTCCTTGCATATAGAAGCTCTTTAATATCTTAAATATTAGAAAATATTATTTCGGGAAGATCTGCCTCTAACCATATTCGAAAGCTTTTAAATATATTTAAGAAAATTCATGCATCTAAAACTCACTTCCTTACTCTGGCTTTGAATGGGGAGAAAGCATTTGACTGAGTAAACTGGGTATTTATGAGAGAAACTCTAATAGCAATTGGTTTTTCTAGAGACATATTGTCAGCAATTATGGTGCTTTATTCAGCACATTCAAGCAGAGTAGTAGGTGGAGGTATTAAATCAGAATGATTCGATATTTCAAATGGTATCCGTCAGGGTTGCCCCTTTTCATCTTTTCTTTATATCCTGGTATTGGAGCCCCTTGCTGCTGAGATAAGATCAAACAGGAAAATAAGAGGTTTTGAAATTAATAATAAGGAATAGTGTTGTTGCGAACCCGAAATTTTCGGTTCGCGAACGGCGAACGCGAACTTCCGCAAATGTTCGCGAACCGCCATTGACTTCAATGGGCAGGCGAATTTTAAAAACAACAGGGACTCTTTCTGGCCACAATAGTGATGGAAAAGTTGTTTCAAGGGGACTAACACCTGGACTGTGGCATGCCAGAGGGGGATCCATGGCAAAACTCCCATGGAAAATTGCACAGTTGATGCAGAGTCTGCTTTTAATCCATAAAGGGCAGAAATCACCTAACATTGACACCTGTCCTCAAAGCCCAGCCCTGATACACACTGACACAGAGCAGAATAGAGACTGTTCCCCCTACATAGGGTCACTTGGCAGATATGGATTGACACCTGTCCTCAAAACCCCTGATACACACTGACACAGAGCAGAATAGGGACTGTTCCCTCTACATAGGGTCACTTGGCAGATATGGATTGACACCTGTCCTCAAAACCCCTGATACACACTGACACAGAGCAGAATAGGGACTGTTCCCCCTACATAGGGTCACTTGGCAGATATGGATTGACACCTGTCCTCAAAGCCCCTGTTACACACTGACACAGAGCAGAATAGGGACTGTTCCCCCTACATAGGGTCACTTGGCAGATATGGATTGACACCTGTCCTCAAAACCCCTGATACACACTGACACAGAGCAGAATAGGGACTGTTCCCCCTACATAGGGTCACTTGACAGATATGGATTGACACCTGTCCTCAAAACCCCTGATACACACTGACACAGAGCAGAATAGAGACTGTTCCCTGTCCACAGAGACCATGATACACACTGACACAGAGCAGAATAGAGACTGTTCACCGTCCACAGAGACCATGATACACACTGACACAGAGCAGAATAGGGACTGTTCCCCCTACATAGGGTCACTTGGCAGATATGGATTGACACCTGTCCTCAAAACCCCTGATACACACTGACACAGAGCAGAATAGAGACTGTTCCCTGTCCACAGAGACCATGATACACACTGACACAGAGCAGAATAGAGACGGTTCACCGTCCACAGAGACCATGATACACACTGACACAGAGCAGAATAGGGACTGTTCCCCCTACATAGGATCACTTGGCAGATATGGATTGACACCTGTCCTCAAAGCCCCTGATACACACTGACACAGAGCAGAATAGGGACTGTTCCTCCTACATAGGGTCACTTGGCAGATATGGATTGACACCTGTCCTCAAAACCCCTGATACACACTGACACAGAGCAGAATAGAGACTGTTCCCTGTCCACAGAGACCATGATACACACTGACACAGAGCAGAATAGAGACTGTTCACCGTCCACAGAGACCATGATACACACTGACACAGAGCAGAATAGGGACTTTTCCCCCTACATAGGGTCACTTGGCAGATATGGATTGACACCTGTCCTCAAAACCCCTGATACACACTGACACAGAGCAGAATAGAGACTGTTCCCTGTCCACAGAGACCATGATACACACTGACACAGAGCAGAATAGAGACTGTTCACCGTCCACAGAGACCATGATACACACTGACACAGAGCAGAATAGAGACTGTTCCCCGTCCACAGAGACCATGATACACACTGACACAGAGCAGAATAGAGACTGTCCCCCCTACATAGGGACACTTGGCAGGTATGGATTGACACCTGTCCTCAAAGCCCCTGATACACACTGACACAGAGCAGAATAGGGACTGTTCCCCCTACATAGGGTCACTTGGCAGATATGGATTGACACCTGTCCTCAAAACCCCTGATACACACTGACACAGAGCAGAATAGGGACTGTTCCCCCTACATAGGGTCACTTGGCAGATATGGATTGACACCTGTCCTCAAAACCCCAGATACACACTGACACAGAGCAGAATAGAGACTGTTCCCTGTCCACAGAGACCATGATACACACTGACAGAGCAGAATAGGGACTGTTCCCCCTACATAGGGTCACTTGGCAGATATGGATTGACACCTGTACTCAAAACCCCTGATACACACTGACACAGAGCAGAATAGAGACTGTTCCCTGTCCACAGAGACCATGATACACACTGACACAGAGCAGAATAGAGACTGTTCACCGTCCACAGAGACCATGATACACACTGACACAGAGCAGAATAGAGACTGTTCCCCGTCCACAGAGACCATGATACACACTGACACAGAGCAGAATAGAGACTGTCCCCCCTACATAGGGACACTTGGCAGGTATGGATTGACACCTGTCCTCAAAGCCCCTGATACACACGGACACAGAGCAGAATAGGGACTGTTCCTCCTACATAGGGTCACTTGGCAGATATGGATTGACACCTGTCCTCAAAACCCCTGATACACACTGACACAGAGCAGAATAGAGACTGTTCCCTGTCCACGGAGACCATGATACACACTGACACAGAACAGAATAGAAACTGTTCACCGTCCACAGAGACCATGATACACACTGACACAGAGCAGAATAGGGACTGTTCCCCCTACATAGGGTCACTTGGCAGATATGGATTGACACCTGTCCTCAAAACCCCTGATACACACTGACACAGAGCAGAATAGAGACTGTTCCCTGTCCACAGAGACCATGATACACACTGACACAGAGCAGAATAGGGACTGTTCCCCCTATATAGGGTCACTTGGCAGATATGGATTGACACCTGTCCTCAAAACCCCTGATACACACTGACACAGAGCAGAATAGAGACTGTTCCCTGTCCACAGAGACCATGATACACACTGACACAGAGCAGAATAGAGACGGTTCACCGTCCACAGAGACCATGATACACACTGACACAGAGCAGAATAGGGACTGTTCCCCCTACATAGGGTCACTTGGCAGATATGGATTGACACCTGTCCTCAAAGCCCCTGATACACACTGACACAGAGCAGAATAGGGACTGTTCCTCCTACATAGGGTCACTTGGCAGATATGGATTGACACCTGTCCTCAAAACCCCTGATACACACTGACACAGAGCAGAATAGAGACTGTTCCCTGTCCACAGAGACCATGATACACACTGACACAGAGCAGAATAGAGACTGTTCACCGTCCACAGAGACCATGATACACAATGACACAGAGCAGAATAGGGACTGTTCCCCCTACATAGGGTCACTTGGCAGATATGGATTGACACCTGTCCTCAAAACCCCTGATACACACTGACACAGAGCAGAATAGAGACTGTTCCCTGTCCACAGAGACCATGATACACACTGACACAGAGCAGAATAGAGACTGTTCACCGTCCACAGAGACCATGATACACACTGACACAGAGCAGAATAGAGACTGTTCACCGTCCACAGAGACCATGATACACAATGACACAGAGCAGAATAGGGACTGTTCCCCCTACATAGGGTCACTTGGCAGATATGGATTGACACCTGTCCTCAAAGCCCCTGATACACACTGACACAGAGCAGAATAGGGACTGTTCCCCCTACATAGGGTCACTTGGCAGATATGGAATGACACCTGTCCTCAAAACCCCTGATACACACTGACACAGAGCAGAATAGGGACTGTTCCCCCTACATAGGGTCACTTGGCAGATATGGATTGACACCTGTCCTCAAAACCCCTGATACACACTGACACAGAGCAGAATAGAGACTGTTCCCTGTCCACAGAGAACATGATACACACTGACAGAGCAAAATAGGGACTGTTCCCCCTACATAGGGTCACTTGGCAGATATGGATTGACACCTGTCCTCAAAACCCCTGTTACACACTGACACAGAGCAGAATAGAGACTGTTCCCTGTCCACAGAGACCATGATACACACTGACACAGAGCAGAATAGAGACTGTTCACCGTCCACAGAGACCATGATACACACTGACACAGAGCAGAATAGAGACTGTTCCCCGTCCACAGAGACCATGATACACACTGACACAGAGCAGAATAGAGACTGTCCCCCCTACATAGGGACACTTGGCAGGTATGGATTGACACCTGTCCTCAAAGCCCCTGATACACACGGACACAGAGCAGAATAGGGACTGTTCCTCCTACATAGGGTCACTTGGCAGATATGGATTGACACCTGTCCTCAAAACCCCTGATACACACTGACACAGAGCAGAATAGAGACTGTTCCCTGTCCACGGAGACCATGATACACACTGACACAGAACAGAATAGAAACTGTTCACCGTCCACAGAGACCATGATACACACTGACACAGAGCAGAATAGGGACTGTTCCCCCTACATAGGGTCACTTGGCAGATATGGATTGACACCTGTCCTCAAAACCCCTGATACACACTGACACAGAGCAGAATAGAGACTGTTCCCTGTCCACAGAGACCATGATACACACTGACACAGAGCAGAATAGAGACTGTTCACCGTCCACAGAGACCATGATACACACTGACACAGAGCAGAATAGGGACTGTTCCCCCTACATAGGGTCACTTGGCAGATATGGATTGACACCTGTCCTCAAAACCCCTGATACACACTGACACAGAGCAGAATAGAGACTGTTCCCTGTCCACAGAGACCATGATACACACTGACACAGAGCAGAATAGGGACTGTTCCCCTTACATAGGGTCACTTGGCAGGTATGGATTGACACCTGTCCTCAAAGCCCATGATACACACTGGGGGGAGCTACTGTCCTCCCCAACCCCTGCGCGGTGGGTGGGGGCCATAAATCACAATGGGGGGACCTACTGTCCACCCCCCCTCGGCCCCCACCCCTGCGCGGTGGGTGGGGGCCATAAATCACAATGGGGGGGCCTACTTTCCTCCCTCCGGCCCCCATCCCTGCGCGGTGGGTGGGGGGCATAAATCACAATGGGAGGGACCTACTGATAGGAGTGGAGTATTGTTCATATCAGTTTAATACCTTCCGCGTCTACTATCAGTGAACGTGTAAATGGCAGAGATTTTTAATTGTTGAATCACCTCCCCTTTTTAGGCCAAGGTGGGAAGATGCTTAGACCACTGGTATATTGGTGCCATCTTGGAGGATTTTTTTTTGGTTTGGTTTTTGAAGCCACAGTGCTGCACCAGTGGGCCTAAAAGTTAGGCATGTACACATGCCTGAAAAAATTGGTATTGTTGCAGCCGCTGCTGTAGCAGCGGCCAGAAAAATTGATGTTTGTTTCACAGGCAGAAAGTGCCCTAAAACATGGCGGCTTGAACCCTAGTTGGTGGCGGATAAGTCAAACGTCATTCAGAGCTAAAATACAGCAGCGTGTGGACCATTTTTAGCCCAAGGCAGCTCATCTCATCAGGCCTTTTTTAAGCGAATGTATCGCCCAGTGTCAGTCCCTTCGGGATCCGTCCCTCATTCATCTTAAGAAAGGTGAGGTAATCTAGACTTTTTTGACCTAGGCGACTTCTCTTCTCAGTGACAATACCTCCTGCTGCACTGAAGGTCCTTTCTGACAGGACACTTGAAGCGGGGCAGGCCAGAAGTTCTATCGCAAATTGGGATAGCTCAGGCCACAGGTCAAGCCTGCACACCCAGTAGTCAAGGGGTTCATCGCTCCTCAGAGTGTCGATATCTGCAGTTAAGGCGAGGTAGTCTGCTACCTGTCGGTCGAGTCGCTCTCTGAGGGTGGATCCCGAAGGGCTGTGGCGATGCATAGGACTTAAAAAGGCCTGCATGTCCTCCATCAACAACACGTCTTTAAAGCGTCCTGTCCTTGCTGGCGTGGTCGTGGGAGGAGGAGGATGACTTCCACCTCTCCCCCTGTTAGATTCCCGTTGTGCTGTGACATCACCCTTATACGCTGTGTAAAGCATACTTTTTAATTTATTTTGCAAATGCTGCATCCTTTCCGACTTGTAATTCGGTAACATTTCCGCCACTTTCTGCTTATACCGGGGGTCTAGTAGCGTGGACACCCAGTACAGGTCGTTCTCCTTCAGCCTTTTTATACGAGGGTCCCTCAACAGGCAGGACAGCATGAAAGACCCCATTTGCACAAGGTTGGATGCCGAGCTACTCATTTCCCGTTCCTCCTCCTCACTGATGTCATTGAAGGTATGTTCTTCCCCCCAGCCACGTACAACACCACGGGTACCAGATAGGTGACAACGAGCACCCTGGGATGCCTGTTGTGTTTGGTCTTGCTCCTCCTCCTCCTCCTCAAAGCTACAATCCTCCTCTGACTCCTCTTCCTCACAATCCTCTTCCAGCGTTGCCGCAGGTCCAGCAAGCGATGCTGATAAGGCTGTTTCTGGTGGTGATGGTGACCACAACTCTTCCTCTTCCTCTTCACTCTCATCTACAGCCTGATCCAGCACTCTTCGCAGGGCACGCTCCAGGAAGAAAACAAATGGTATGATGTCGCTGATGGTGCCTTCGTTGCGACTGACTAGGTTTGTCACCTCCTCAAAAGGACGCATGAGCCTACAGGCATTGCGCATGAGCGTCCAGTAACGTGGCAAAAAAATTCCCAGCTCCCCAGAGGCTGTCCTAGCACCCCGGTCATACAAATATTCATTAACAGCTTTTTCTTGTTGGAGCAGGCGGTCGAACATTAGGAGTGTTGAATTCCAACGTGTAGGGCTGTCGCAAATCAAGCGCCTCACTGGCATGTTGTTTCGCCACTGGATATCGGCAAAGTGAGCCATGGCCGTGTAGGAACGCCTGAAATGGCCACACACCTTCCTGGCCTGCTTCAGGACGATCAGATTACACACATGTGCCATGCACGGCACATGTGTCAACTTGCCCAACTTCAATGCCGCTATCAAATTTTTTCCGTTGTCACACACCACTTTGCCGATATCCAGTTGCTGTGGAGTCAGCCACTTTTCCACCTGTGCGTTCAGGGCGGACAGGAGTGCTTGTCCGGTGTGACTCTCTGCTTTCAAGCAAGTCAAACCCAAGACGGCGTGACACTGCCGTATCCGGGATGTGGAATAGTACCTGGGGAGCTGGGGGGGTGCCGTTGATGTGGAGCAAGAAGCAGCGGCACAAGAGGACTCAGCCGAGGAGGTTATGGAAGAGGATGGAGTAGGAGGAGTAGAGGAGGTGGCAGCAGGACTGCCTGCAATTCGTGGCGGTGTCACCAACTCCTCTGCAATGCCACGCATTCCTTGCTTGTCAGCCGTCAGCAGGTTTACCCAATGCGCAGTGTAGGTGATATACCTACCCTGACCATGCTTTGCAGACCAGGTATCAGTGGTCAGATGGACCCTTGCCCCAACACTGTGTGCCAGACATGCCATGACTTCCTTTTGCACAATCGAGTACAAGTTGGGGATTGCCTTTTGTGAAAAGAAATTCCGGCCGGGTACCTTCCACTGCGGTGTCCCAATAGCTACAAATTTTTTGAACGCCTCAGACTCAACCAGATTGTATGGTAAAAGCTGACGGGCTAATAGTTCGGACAAGCCAGCTGTCAGACGCTGGGCAAGGGGGTGACTTGGTGACATTGGCTTCTTACGCTCAAACATGTCCTTGACAGACACATGACTGTGGGCAGATGAGCGGGAACTGCTCAAGGCGGGAGACGGAGTGGCGGATGGTTGAGAGGGGGCAAGAAGGACATCAGTGGTTGACGTGGCTGAAGATGCTGGACCAGGAGGAGGATGGCGGCTTAGAGTAGGCGTGCTGCTTGTACTCATGTGTTGATCCCATAGGCATTTGTGATGTGAGATCATGTGCCTACGCAAAGCAGTTGTACCTAGGTGGGTGTTGGACCTCCCACGACTCAGTTTCCTTTGGCACAGGTTGCAAATGGCATCGCTGTTGTCAGAGGCAGACACACAAAAAAAATGCCACACTGCTGAGCTCTGCAATGACGGCATTCTGGTGGTGGACACAGCATGCGTTGATTGGCGTGCTGTCGGGCTGACCCCGGGTGCTGATGCATGCTGTCTGACTGTGCCACTAGCTCCTTGCGACGACCCCCCCCCTGCTTCCAACTCGTCTCCTCCTCCTCTCTGTCTCCCCATCTGAACTTTCGCCCTGTTCTTCTTCTTGCCGAGCGGGCACCCACGTGACATCCATGGACGCATCGTCATCATCAACCGCTTCGCTTGTATCTGACAACTCAGAAAAGGAAGCAGCAGCGGGTACAACATCATCATCACACCGTACCTCCATGTGTTTAATGCTGCCTGCCTGAGACATATCCCTGTTATCTACATCCTCTAGCAATAATGGTTGCGCATCACTCATTTCTTCAAACGGGTGTGTGAATAACACCTCTGACATACCAAGTAAAGCGGCTGTGGTGCTAGTTTTGGTGGTGGCGGCAGGCGGGTGAGTGCTATCTTGAGAGGTGCCTGAAGCTAAGCTGGAGGAGGATGGTGCGTCAAGGTTCCGAGCGGAGGCTGTACAAGATTGGGTGTCCTGTGTTAGCCAGTCAACTATGTCCTCAGAACTTTTCAAGTTCAGGGTACGTGGCTTCTGAAAACTGGGCATTATTCTAGGGCAAAAGGGAATCACAGCACCACGACCACGACGGCCCCTGCGGGGTGGCCTGCCTCTGCCTGTCATTTTTTTTTTTGATTAATGGTACTATGCGTGCAAGCTACTGTGAGACCAGATATGATTGGCAATGTGAACTGTAACAGTTCTGCAGAGCACACACTGTAGGCCTGAGACACCAGCTTGAAGACAAGTAACTGCTATTCAATCTATAACAGTGAAAAACAAATTTTGGTTTTAAAAGCACGCTATAGAGACACCAAATATGATTGTCAACTGTCAAAGCACGCTGGAACAGGTCTACAGAGCACACGCTGAAGTAGGCCTGACACCCAGACGCTTGCAGACAACTAACTGATCTTCTATTACAGTGAAAAAAAATGATTTCTTTAAAATCTAAAGCTTAAGCTATTGTTAAAACAGATATGAGTGGTGGCACTGACTGTGCAAATGGGCAAGGCATCCAACCTGACACAGAAGCTGGCAGGCAGGCAACTGCTCTTCTATTACAGTGAAAACAAATTATTTATTTTAAATCTAAAGCTTAACCAATTGTTAAAACAGATATGAGTGGTGGCACTGGGCAAGTGGGCACAGTATCCAATGTGAACCTCACACAGAAGCTGGCAGGCAGGCAACTGCTCTTCTATTACAGTGGAAACAAAATTTTGGTTGTAAAAGCATGCTATAGAGACACCAGATATGTGTGGCAACTGTCAAAGTACGCTGGCAGGGTTGTGCAGGGCACACGCTGAAGGAAGGCCTGACAGAGCCGCTTGAAGGACACTGACTGGCTGCTATTAGCTTACACTGGAAACCTTTTTTCTTTGTAAAAGCACGCTAAAGAGACACCAGATATGATTGGCAACTGTCAAAGCACGCTGGCACAGGTCTGCAGAGCACACGCTGAAGTAGGCCTGACACCCAGACGCTTGCAGACAACTAACTGATCTTCTATTACAGTGAAAAAAAAATGATTTCTTTAAAATCTAAAGCTTAAGCTATTGTTAAAACAGATATGAGTGGTGGCACTGACTGTGCAAATGGGCAAGGCATCCAACCTGACACAGAAGCTGGCAGGCAGGCAACTGCTCTTCTATTACAGTGAAAACAAATTATTTATTTTAAATCTAAAGCTTAACCAATTGTTAAAACAGATATGAGTGGTGGCACTGGGCAAGTGGGCACAGTATCCAATGTGAACCTCACACAGAAGCTGGCAGGCAGGCAACTGCTCTTCTATTACAGTGAAAAAAAAAATATTTATTTTAAATGTAAAGCTTAACCTATTGTTAAAACAGATATGAGTGGTGGCACTGGGCAAGTGGGCACAGTATCCAATGTGAACCTCACACAGAAGCTGGCAGGCAGGCAACTGCTCTTCTATTACAGTGAAAAAAAAATATTTATTTTAAATGTAAAGCTTAACCTATTGTTAAAACAGATATGAGTGGTGGCACTGGGCAAGTAGGCACAGTATCCTATGTGAACCTCACACAGAAGCTGGCAGGCAGGCACCTGCAATTACATTACACAGGAAAAAAAAAAAAAAAAAGCAGCCTGATGTTATAGCCCTAAAAAGGGCTTTTTGGGGTGCTGTCCTTACAGCAGAGATCAGATGAGTCCTTCAGGATTGTAGTGGACACTGAATACCCTAGCCTAGCTATCAATTTCCGTATCTAATCAGCAGCAGCTAAACTTTCCCTCCTCTCACTAAGCATGCATCTTCCGAATAATTCGAAAATGGATGCTGGGAGGGAGGTTGGAGGGTGTGGAAGGGAGGGAGTGCTGCTGATTGGCTGGAATGTGTCTGCTGACCAAGAGGCACAGGGTCAAAGTTTGCCCAATGATGACGAATAGGGGGCGGATCGAACTGCGCATGTGTCCGCCCGCCGCGGGAACTGTTCGCCGGCGGACAGTTCGGTACATCACTAATAAGGAACTTAAAATTGTCCAGTATGCGGACGATACTTTATTAAACTTGGCCACTCCCTACCCCTCTGTTACTGATTTAAAGTCTGAAATACATAAGTACAGCCTTTTCTCCAATTATAAACTGAATGTCCAAAAAAAAAAAAAATGGCTCTCCCAATGTACCTTACTGACAGAAATCACAAGTTACTTGATGATAAATATGATTTTATTTGGGGTAAAAAAGCCTATAAATATGTGGGGGTATATATATATATATATATATATATATACACACACACACACACACACACACACACCATATAACCCTTTAAACACAGTTATGGGTAATTTAAATCATTTGGTTAAAGAAATAAGCAATCTTTTAATCTTTTAAAACAATGGATCACGCTAGAGATATCTTGGTGGGGCAGAGCCAATCCGGTAAAAGCTTTTATACTTCCCAAGATTATATATATTTTAGGAATGATTCAAATAACCACGTCCCTTTAGTGGCTTAAGACCATAAATAAGATCTTTAAGAATTTTATATAAGAGTCTGGCTAAGTCATGGTATTATATATATGTCTGATCTTGTGAAGAAGTCCGATTTAATGTATTTTCAACAAATTCAATAAATATATGGACTTCCGAAATAACAACATTTTATCCATACTAGAATTAAAAGGAATCTAACAATACCAATATATAGATAAAATTAGATAATTAAAAATGATGGGAAAGCAAGATGGGAAAAAGATCTCCAAGTTAAGATAGAACTGAAGGAATTGAACAGTGCGTTACAGTCGGTGTACTCCTCCATTCACTGTTTGAACATTATGGAGGCACACTTTAAGTTCATGAACAGGTGGTATCTGACCAAAGAAAAAATGGCAAAATACTCACTAGCAGACACTCAAAAATGCTGGTGATGTGGTTTAGACAAGGCAGATGAAATGCATATATGGTGGTTGTACCCCAACATTAAAAATGGCTGGGGAATATAGCAATCAAAAATGAACCTATTACATCTGACACAATCTTGGTCCCCAGAGATGGCATTGCTACATTTGAATTTACTATTGCTACATTTGAATTTACCTAAAATGCCAGAGGAAAAAGAAAACCTCTTTTGATTCATGCTCTAATTGCCTTTAAAATGTATTTAAACAGAAATTGGAAAAAGCCATCTATAGACACGTGGCCGGAGATATTAGAATCAATAAAATGTCAATGGAAAATGGAAAGGGGCATGGCCTCAATGTTTTGCTTTAATTTTGCCAGCTAAACAAGGTGGAATTATGGCTCTTGCACTCCGGGGGGGGGGATGACGTAGGACGTGGGACGGCGCACGGAGGCACGCCGCGTCTCGCGGGTTTTTTTCCTTGGCCGGAAGATGGGAGACACTGAGCAGAGCGGGGCGTTGTGAGGGAAGACGCCTGATTTGCTTTCCGCTGCGGTTGGCGGTACTGGGCGATGCGGTGTTGCTGAGCGGTTGCTGAGCGGTCGAGAGAGAAGACAGGTCCCAAACGCTTATTTTTCTAAGTGGAAAACTAATTCCGTCCGCCCAGTGACTGCTGGAAAAGAGTGATGGGAGTGATGGGAGTGACCCCCCAGGACACTTAAACGGAGAAGTGGATAAGTATACCGGCTGGTTTGCTATATATATATGCTACATGTATGCTATATCCACGTATTAGCTAACAGAGCTTATATATCACCCAGTCACTCAGTCACTAAGTGTACATTAAGGTCCATATTCAGGTTTTATACCCTACTACGTATTACTATTTACTATTATTGCACTACTATCGTAGTAATTGATATCCTTATCTTCCTTTAATCATTTACTAAGAACTATTAAGATTTAAAGGAAACCTTACTGAGAAAAAAATATAGGAACATAAAACAAAAAAAAAAAATATATAAAAAAAAATATATATAAAAAAAAAAAAAAAAAAAAACAGAGAAAGAAATAGAATGCTAATAGAAAGAGAAAGTGAAAGAGAAGGGAAAGAGAGGAGGAGTAAATGGCCTCAAAAAAAAACTCAGAAGGTAAACAGAATTTAAAAAGAACTGCTAAAAAACAAGAACCAGCTATAGAAAGGAGGACTTCAGGTTTTCTCTCTCCCCAATTAAACAAGGGGAGTAGTTCTAAATCTATACAAGAAGAATCAATACCTATATTGGACCCCAAAGAGACTGAGATAGACAAAACTTTGTCAGATAGCTCATGGGAAGAAAATGGATCTATCACTGCCGGTTATCTATCCAAATGCCTGGAGATCCAATTTGAGAAAATAAAAGAAGAAATAAACCTGCAGTCTAGAGAAATAAAAAATGAGATTCTAAATATAGGAAGAAGAGTGGTATTGTTAGAAGAGAAGACGGACCAAATAAATATACAACAAAAAAACAATACGGATAATATAAATAAATTGGATGAAACTCTAGAGACCCTGAAAAAGAAGATTACGGATTTAGAAGATAGATCTAGAAGACAAAACCTCCGAATTAGGGGGATCCCGGAGACTGTTGTAAATGCAAATCTAGAAGACTATTGTGTAGAGTTTTTTTTGTTTCTGGGGGTTAATTCAGATAATGGTACAAGCGGCATTGAAAGATGTCATAGAATTTATAAACCTGGTAACGTACCAGAACAAGCCCCGAGAGACACAATTATTTGCCTACAATCATTCCGTTTCAAGACGCAAATTATGAAGGCAATGACAACAAAAGACCTGAAGGGGTCAATCTTCCATCAAATTAAGATTTTTCAAGATCTCTCATACCAGACCAGACTTCAAAGGAAATTTTTTACCAATCAGACAGAGGTCCTTAGAAAAAATGCAATTAAATATGCCTGGGGATTTCCGACACGCATAAACCTAACACATAATAACCAAAGACTGACCTTTGATAAACCGCAGAAATTAGAACAATGGCTACTAGAAGGGAATTTAAAATAAGTCATTGCACAAGGTATTTTTTTTTTATTTTATTTTTTTTCCTCGCACATATATAACACAACATAAAACAAATAAATTAGGATTAAAGCTACACTAGAGGCCATAGAAATGTAAAGAGTGGTCCCACACTATTAAGCTAAATCTCTCCTGAAAACTAAGAAAAATGGGGGAAAGAAGTGATAAAGGGAAGAAAAGAGAAGGGAAAAGAGGGAGAAAAAAGGGGGAGAAAAAAAAAAGGGGAAAAAACAAAAATAGATAAAAGAACAGGAGTGTTTATACTAACCACAATAATAATAAGTAAATACACGATATATTAGAGGTAATTTGATAGAAAGATTATGACACAAAATAAAGGTAATACCTTGGACTTAAAGGTATATTAAAATATAAAATACACTAAATACACTAAAAACAATTTTTTGGGTTTAATTAAAAGGCTATTTAGATCAAATAAAGGGAGAAAGAAAGAAAAAAAAAAAATAATGAAATGGGAATAAACTTTATAGAAATATTTTGATATAAAATAAATGCAAATAAATGTAATATTTGAGAAACAAAGATATATTAAAATTTTAAACTTACACTAAAATTTAACGAAAGCTATTTTGGCAAAACAAGAAACAAAAAAATAAGAAAAAAAAAAAAAGTATGAAATGGGAATAATTATTTATTTATTTTTTTTATTTTTTTTTTCCCTTCTGGTATTATTTTTATCCACTACACCCGTCCGGCCAAGGAGAAACTCTAGCTCGCAGATCTCGACACTTTTTCTTTTCTGCGAGCATAGAGTATGGGGACATTTTCGACGTCACTGATTAGAGAGTCGGTGTCGTTTTTGGATTGTTGTTTTCTCTCCCTGTGTTTTTGGCAGGGCTTCCCCCCGAAGGCTATGGGAGGCCTAGGTAGGGAGGAACACAAGGGAGGGAATAGATACATAGTTTTTTGCCTAGTAAAAGGCAGACATTGTACGTTTTATGTTGTGTTTTATATGTTTGTTAGTACAGATGGTGAACTTATCAGTCCTCGAAGGAAAAGAAATAGGATACATAAAATAAAATGAGGCTAGCGACGATTAATGCACAGGGGATAAACTCACAATTTAAAAGATATACAATCCTTGAGTTTCTCAAAAAAGAACAAATCCAGATTGCAGCCCTACAGGAAACCCACTGGAGAACGCAAGATAAAAACAATCTTAAATCTAAATTTTTTCCTACTATAATTAGCGCCTCTATGAGTCAAAAAAAGAAAAGAGGAGTAGCCTTCTTATTTTCTAGGAATATATCATTAAAAATTATATACCAAGAAATTGATTTGGAAGGCAGATACATTATATTAGTAGCAGAAATTAATAATCAAAAATATACGTTAGTGAACATATACGCACCAAATCAATCACAAATTGCATTTATTAAAAAAGTGCTTAATAAAACTGAACGCGTGAAAATGGGCCGAGTTATGGTTATGGGAGATTTTAACTGCGTACCCGATATTGAGATAGACCGAAGTTCTAAAACAAAAACCAGTAACTATGGAAACTTGAAGATGACTGCTAAAAAAATTTCAGAATTAATTAAACAAGCCCAACTTTTAGATTATTGGAGGATATTTCATACGAAGGAAAAGGATTTTTCCTGTTTCTCAAAAGCTTTCTGCTCATATTCTAGAATTGATCTCTTTTTAGGGGACAGAAACTTAGCGAGCCAAATTAAAAAGGTTTTTATAATAGCCACTACATGGTCAGATCATAATCCGGTCATCCTAGATATAAAAGAACAACATCAAAGAACAAGAGCTGACTGGAAAATGAAAGACTGGTTACTTAAAAATGAAGACAATCTTAAACAAATCAAAGATACAACAGATTATTTTTTCAAAGAAAACAGAAACAAAGATGTCTCTCCAGCAATGACTTGGTGTGCTTAGAAATCAGTAATAAGGGGCCTTTTTATAAGCTTAGCAGCAAAAGAGAATAAATTAAATAAAAAAAAGGCAAATTTAGCTGAATTGTACATAAAACTAGACAATTTACTTGAACAAAATAAAAATAAACCATCTCGGAGTATTACTAATGAAATTATAGACACTGAAAAATTAATTAATGAACACCTTATGACAAAGGCTAATAATGCGTTGCATTACTTAAAACAGAAATGGTACTACACCGGAAATAGAGCAGAAAAACTAATGACGAACAGAATAAAAAAGAAAAATCGAAAAGAATCATCACCAAAATTATTGATAATGGAGAGACTATCTTGAGACCTGAAAAAATAGCAGAAGCCTTCAAAAATTACTATCAAGATCTATACAATATTAAAGATCCTACCGAAACGGCGAACATTAGTGCATTTCTCGAGAACATAAAGAGTCCAAAAATTTCACAAATACAACTGCAGGAGCTTAATAAAACTTTTCAAGAAGAAGAACTGATTTTTTGTATCAACAAATTAAAAAAGAATAAATCCTCTGGTCCAGATGGATTTGATAACCTTTTTTATAAATTGTTAGGAAATAATATTAAAACGGACCTAATTGAAGTTTTCAATTCCTTTGTTACACCTAATAGCATACCGGCAGAACTGTTACAAGCAAATATAGTGCCTATCCTTAAACAAGAAAAGGATGCAGAGAAGATAAAGAATTATCGTCCAATCTCATTGTTGAATACCGACATTAAAATATACTCTGCTATGATAGCAGAACGTTTAAAAAAAATTATATCAGAAATAATAAACAGAGACCAAGTCGGGTTTGTCCCGGAGAGGTCTTCAACCCATAACATCAGAAGATTGATTGACATATTGGATTCCGCTTGGACCACTGGAACTCCCATGTTGACCCTGTCCTTAGATGCTGAGAAAGCATTCGACAGGGTCAACTGGGAGTTCATGAGACAAACACTTCAGCGATTTGGATTGGAGGGAAGACTTCTTGAGAACATTTTTGCCCTATACACTGGTCCAACAGCAAGAATAAAGGGGAATGGCTTTAGCTCAGAGTGGTTCCCATTATCTAATGGAACACGACAGGGGTGTCCGCTATCCCCCTTACTCTATATAATCTCATTAGAACCTTTGGCATCTGCCATTAGACAAGAAGAAAACATCTCGGGTTTTGACCATAAGAAAGAAAACATAAAAATAAACCTTTACGCAGATGATGTGATCATAACTTTAGAAAATCCGTTACAATCAATAACACAGCTCATGACAACTATAGAAAAGTTTTCACAGGTTTCTGGCTACAGATTAAATACAGACAAATCAACTATTTTGGCGAGTAATGTAAATATGGAAGAAAAAAAAGAGATAAAAAAGAGGTTTGACTTTACTTGGATTGAAAAATCATTTAATTATTTGGGAATTAACATCTGTACAGATCCAAGCAAAATTGTTGAGATTAATTTCCTCCCATTACTTCTAAAAATGAACAAGCTATTAAAAGATTGGAGAAATCTGGAATTCTCCTGGTGGGGCCGTATAAATATAGTTAAATCCTATGTTCTACCAAAGTGGTTATACCTATTCAGAATGCTTCCTTTGAAGGTACCCGACAGCTGGCTATCACTTATTCAACAATCCTTCTCTAAATTTATATGGCAATCAAAGAAACCTAGGCTGGCAAGAAAATTCTTGGCAATTAAACAAGCAAATGGAGGAGTAGGACTTGCGCTGATACAACAATACTATCAAGCGAGTACTCTCTCTCATTGCATTATTTCACAACATACAGAGTCTAAACATGAGAGATGGTATGCAATAGAAAAAAAAATGTCATATAATAAAGATCTGTCTACCCTTTTTTGGTTGACGCAAAAAAAGAAAGATAACTGCCAACCATGTTCTGAAAGTATAGTGTTACAAAATATTGGAGAAGCATGGAACAAAATAAGAAAAAATATGGGTCTTAACAATCGTATCATTAACACTTTACCAATTCTAATTTTGGAAAACAATATAGAAGATCTAAATTTAAAAAATTGGGCCAAAGCAGGTATTCAAAATATAGAAGACCTAATGATTGGATCAAATCTTAAATCATTTGAACAATTAAGTACAGAATTCGCTCTTCCAGAAAAAGAAAAATATAACTTCATAAGGATTAACAGTTACTTAAGCAAAGTACTAGATAAAGAACATTCAGAAGTTAAATGTAAGTTATGTCATCTGCTGAAAGCGAATGACACGAAAAATCTATTAAAAAAGTGTAATTCGATACTAAGACTCGAGGAAGAAGATCTTATTTTTCCGGCCATTGAGAAATGGGAGAAAGATTTGAAAATAAAGAAAAAATTGGAAAAAAGCGATTGGAAAAAAGCTTGGGTGTCTGTGGTTGAACATATTAAATGCTTAAATTTAGTTGAGTTACATTTTAAGATTATAAATAGACTGTACCTGGTCCCAAGTCGCATGAATAAAATGGATCATAACATATCAGCTACTTGTTGGCGGTGTGATAGTGCGACGGGAGACATGTTACATATCTGGTGGAGCTGTCCCTTGATAATAGAATTTTGGAAAATGTTTATAGGCAAAATCCAAGAAATAATCGATACTAAAATACCCTTGTCTCCAGATTTATTTATACTACACTTAAATCTTAGCCAATATAATATGGATTTTCAATACTTTCTTACTCATGCGCTAATAGCGGCAAAGATCTCTATAGCTAGAAGATGGAGAACTAATAGTATACCAAATTGGGAAACTATAAAAAATCAGTTAATCTTTCAGCTAAAAATGGAAAGCGGCTTAAATATAAATCTAAAAAAAAAAAAAAAGATGGATATAGATATATGGCTAAATAAGCTGTGCGCATTCTAATTTGATAAAGAAAATAGGAGAAAAAGAAAAGGGAAGGGAAAAAGGGGGAAAAAAGATGAAAAGAAAGGAAAAAGAAAAGAAAAGAAAATAAGAGTAAATGTTAAGATAATCAGCTAGTTACTCTAATTATTACTATGGGAACATTACTGAGGACCTTTGTCACCATCTATATGTTTGTATTGTATTGTCTTTATGTTTTTTGTTTTTGACAATGTGAAATATTAATGATGACTTAGTACCATAGTCCGAACTATATGAACGGCAGCAGAAAATCATCGGCAGGTACTGTCTGAAATAAAAAAAAAAAAAAAAAAAAAAATGATGGGAAAGCAAGATGGGAAAAAGATCTCCAAGTTAAGATAGAACTGAAGGAATTGAACAGTGCGTTACAGTCGGTGTACTCCTCCATTCACTGTTTGAACATTATGGAGGCACACTTTAAGTTCATGAACAGGTGGTATCTGACCAAAGAAAAAATGGCAAAATACTCACTAGCAGACACTCAAAAATGCTGGTGATGTGGTTTAGACAAGGCAGATGAAATGCATATATGGTGGTTGTACCCCAACATTAAAAATGGCTGGGGAATATAGCAATCAAAAATGAACCTATTACATCTGACACAATCTTGGTCCCCAGAGATGGCATTGCTACATTTGAATTTACTATTGCTACATTTGAATTTACCTAAAATGCCAGAGGAAAAAGAAAACCTCTTTTGATTCATGCTCTAATTGCCTTTAAAATGTATTTAAACAGAAATTGGAAAAAGCCATCTATAGACACGTGGCCGGAGATATTAGAATCAATAAAATGTCAATGGAAAATGGAAAGGGGCATGGCCTCAATGTTTTGCTTTAATTTTGCCAGCTAAACAAGGTGGAATTAGTGATTCAATATCTTAGATTATGCTTGTAATATATTATAATAACAAAGTATTTAACCAGGAAAGGTACATTCAGATTACTCTGGTTTTCAAGTACGTCTTGGGGATGTTACCTTAGCCCAACATCCAGGGGTTGTTATTATTACCCAATTTAATGGTACTCATTTTATTTACCTCAGAAGAATGAAGGCCTGAGTCAACCCTGTCGGGAGGGTTGAGCAGATTCTACTGATGATGCATTACCCCACTGAGCTATCTCACCAGTGTTGATAGGCATGACATGATATCTCTAGCTCTAATTGTGTTTTTTTTTTGTTTTTTGTTTTTTTAAATGGGGGTTACTGGACTATTGGGGATGTCAGAAAATTGAGACAGTTTAATAGGATGACCCTGTAAACTATTATACACAAAATCTAATTCTTGTTCTCAAATGTGTATTCTTTGTCTGTTTGTATTATGTATGCAGAGTTGATGGTGATACATAACTTCTGCAGTGTCTGATGGTATACATTGTTGAAATACTTGATTATTTATATATTGTATGTAAACTGTTTACCAATGTTTTTTAAAATAAAAACGAAATAAAGTATCTTTAACCCCTTCAGGACCGGACTGCTTTGGTCATGTTGTATATTAAGGACCAGGGCTGTTTTTTTTAACACGTTTGTGGTGTTTGTATTTAGCTGTAATTTTCCTCTCATTTATGGTTCCCATACAAATTATATCTTTTTTTTTTCCAGGACAAAATGGGTGAAAAATTGTGAAAAATTGAAAACAAAACATGGTTTTATTTTACTTTTATTTGAAAAATATTTTACAAAAGCTAATGAAACAAAAACTGCTAAATAGATTCAAAATGTTGTCCTGAGTTTAAATGTGCTTTTTTGATTTTTTTTGCAAGTTAGAAGGCTATAAGTACAAATAGGAAATTGCAGTTTCAAAATATATATTTTTAAAATGTATCAATAGTGACATTGTAACACTGTTATCTGTCATAAATCTCTGAATCACAACTCACATCTACATATCTGTTTTAAAGTAGACAACCCAGGGTATTCAATATGGGGTATGTCCAGTCTTTTTTAGTAGCCACAAACACTGGCCAAAGTTAGCATTTATATTTGTTTGTGTGTTAAAAATGCAAAATACAATTGTAAACGCTAACTCTGGCCAGTGTTTCAAAAGAGTAAAATGTATTACAACGATAATATAGTCAGTGAAAGTGATGATTTTTTGCATTTTTCACACACAAACAACACTTACACTATATCATCTATTATTGCTGTGATACTTTTTACTGTTTTGAAACACAAATATTTGTGTTCAGCGAAGTCTCCTGAGTATAACAGTACCCCTCATGTACAGGTTTTAAGGTGTTTTCAAAAGTTACAGAGTCAAATATAAGGCTTGTGTTTCATTTTTTTTCACATTGAAATTCACCACATTGGTTACGTTGCCTTTGAGACCGTATGTTAGCCCAGGAATGAAAATTACCCCCATGATGGCATGCCATTTTCAATAGTAGACAACCCAAGGTATTGCAAATGTTCAGTCTTTTTTAGTAGCCACTTAGTCACAAACACTGGCCAAAATTGGCGTTCAAATTAGGTTTTGCATTTTTCACACACAAACAAATATTAACGCTAACTTTGGCTAGTGTTTGTGACCAAGTGGCTACTAAAAAAGACTGGACATACCCCATTTGCAATACCTTGGGTTGTCTACTATTGCAAATGGTATGCCATCATGGGGGTAATTCTCATTCCTGTGCTAAAATACTGTCTCAAAGGCAACGTAACCAATCTGGTGAATTTCAATGTGAAAAAACAGAAAAATTTAATATGCTATATTTGACCCTGTAACTTCCCAAAACACCATAAAACCTGTACATAGGGGCTACTGTTTTACACGTGAGACATTGCTGAATACAAATATGTGTATTTTATTGCAGTAAAAGCAAACGGTATTATGACATTCACAGTTAAAATGTCACATAGAACTAAAAAAATAATTCTTATTTTCTCCCATTTTTTTTTATAATTTAATAATATTACATTATGTTTCATAGCTAAATATTTGATGTTAAATGAAAGACCTGTTTCCCCTTGAATAAAATGATATATAATAAGTGTGGGTGCATTTAATATTAAAGAGGTGAATTACGGTTGGACAGACATATAGCGCAAATGCCAGGTTTTGTTTACGTTTTGTTTTGATCACAACGTGTATATTTGGCTCTGTCCTTAAGGGGTTAATTAATGATTCTCTATATCAAGTATGTGTGGGGAGGTCAAAACTGTATCATACTACTATTTTGACATGGAACTGTATTAATCCATAGCTGTACTGAGTAACTTATTTTTTTTTTTAACATTTTCCCCACTGCCGCCTAAACCAAGTTTTAATCTGAAGGCAAAACCCAAACTGTTCTTAACTTTAAAGATCAACTCTAATATCTGCTCCTAACTAAAAATTCACTACTTAGATGTAGTTAAAAACATTAACCCAGCCATAAACAATTACCACTGGCAATAATCATAACCTGTAGCCTCAACACCTAAGTGTAAGAGATAATTCTTATATCCCCACGCCTAACTTTACCTTTGATCACTGATGTTTTTTTTTTTTTCAATTTGACAATTTTTATTTTCCAGGAAATAAAGGCATGGGATACAGAAGAGAAATAGGGGTGGGGTGGTACATCACTTATTTCCATCATACTGTGTTCCGTTGTTACATGGTGCATTATTAACAATTTTTACAGTTTTTTGCGGATAATAATACTGGGGTTACAGAAGGAAAAGGGGGAAGGGGGGGGGGGGGTTCTTTGCATTACATCAATTACATTTCAGTAAGACATTCCCATCATACATATTCGGGTTAAGCCGGTATGTGTACCCAGTGAGTCTTTTTGTGCTCTTGTATGGGCCATGTCTTGGCTATTATTGCTCCCTGTTTTGTTGAGTGGTCCTAGGTGGTGGGGAGGAAAGGGGGGGAAGGGAGGCTGTATTGGTGTGGGGTAGGGGGGGTATAGGAACAGGGTATCTTACTCTCTAGAACTATGTACAATGTGGGTTTACTTTCCGCCTTTCCCTTGGGCCTGTTGAAAGGTTGGTTTGTCCTCGTTGAACTCATCTCTGTCTCTATGTTATAAATGTGCATCCCTGTGTCTCTGGTCCATCTATTGACCTTTTTGTGAAGTTCTCTTTCCTTCTCATATATTTTTTATTTTTTTGTATTATTGTCATGTGCGGTAGTTTCTCCTTCCTCTCTTTCTCAGGATTCTGACTCTTCCTCCCCCTCTTTGTATGCTTCCCAGTCCCTCCTGGCCTGTATCATATGTTTTGGCCGGTGGAACCATGGACATGCCCCTGTCTCATATGTCAAGTTTAGTGATGTCTGTTGTAGTATGTCTGTTCTGGTGGGTTCCTGTTTCTGTTTCCAGCTTCTGGCTATCAGGAGGTTTGCTGCTATTAATATATGGAATATAAGGCTAGCCTGTGATTTTGTATAGGATTCCAGTGAGATAAACAGGAAGGCTTTCTCCGGACTTAGCTCAATATCTATGAGCAGCGCCCCCTTGATCATCTCCTCTACTCTCTTCCAATATTCTTTGAGCGCCGTACACGCCCACCAAATGTGAAGCATCGTGCCCTCTTCATTTAAGCATCTCCAGCAGAGTTTTGATGTGCCTGGGTAAATGCTAGCTAATCTGGATGGAACCAGGTACCATCTGTATTGCAACTTACGCAGAAGCTCTAGGTGGGAAGCGCATCTTGATCTGCCCTTATGCGCTATAAATGCCTCGTTCCATTGCTCCTCTGAGAATATTTTGCCTATTTCCCTATGCCAGGCCTCCTTAAAATTGTCTGTCTGCGGTTGGTGGCTGGAGTCAATAAGTAATGCATATAGGAGCGAGAGTGGTTTCTTGGGCATGGTCATGTTTGTACATGCTTTTTTTACTATATTTGTGTGTGTTGGGGTAGAAAGGGTGGTGTTGTGTGTCAGTATGCCTTTTAGTTGTAGGTATGAGAATATCAACTTCTGTGGCAGGTCATACTCTGTTTGCAGGTCTGGGAATTGTTTCAGTAGTCCTTGGCTATACAGGTGTGTAGCTAGTGTGCATCCTTTTTCGTTCCATATGCGGTGGTCGAAAGTGGGGTGCGCTATGTGTATGCTGTATAGAGGTGTGGCCATCGCCCAGTCTGTGGTATACCCTAGATGTGGTTTGGCCTTGTCCCAGGCTTTTAGCAGGGTGTCAGTTTTAGTGGGTATCTACGGGAGCGACGGACGTTTGGCGTACGGTAGCCATAAAAGTTATCTAAGGCCCCTGGGGCATGCCCAGGTCAACTCCATCTCCACCCATTGTGGTGGGCTTTGTGTTGTGTGCGCCTGTATGACTGTGGCCAGAAGTGCTGCCCTGTAATACGTTTGTACCTCCGGCAGACCCAACCCCCCTGCGCCACCTGTTTAGTGAGAATCTTCATGGCAAATTTTTTTGTGCCCCCAAATGAAGCGGATGATGTTTTTATGTAGTCGTCGGAGGTATGTATTTGGTAGTGGGATCTGCAATGTTCTGAGTAGGTACTGGTATTTGGGCAGTAGCATCACCGCCGCTAGTCTCCCCACCCATGATAGGTACTTATCCTCCCATTGTTTAAGCGTGTCGCTAATTTCTCACTGTAGTCTCCCATAATTGAGGTCCAAAAGACTCTGTGGTTCTTTTGGGATTGTCAATCCCAAGAATGTGAGGTAGTCGTCTCTTCAATCCAAGAGAAACGAGAGTTTTAATTGGTCTGTCTCTTTGCTGTATCCCTATTCCCATAGCTTGGGTTTTTGCGATGTTGAGCTTGTAATATGAGTGCTCGCCGTATTTTCTAATTTCATGCAATAGGTTCGGGAGCGATATGTGCGGTTGTGTGAGTGTTAGCAGTATGTCGTCGGCGAATAGATTCGCCTTGTATACCTTTTCTCCTATTTCCATACCGTGTATCGCAGGGTTCTCCCATATCCGAATCGCCAGTGGCTCTAATGCCAGGACATATATAAGGGGGGACAGGGGGCACCCCTGTATCGGGCCGTTTGTGACTAGGAATGGCTTGGATAGAAATCCAGCATTTAGTACTCTCGCCAAGGGGCCGTTGTAAAGGGCTTTCACCACCGACACAAACCCTTTAATTCTATGGTTACTGGTGCGTGGTCAGACCATGTAATTTGGTGTATGGCGCTAGTCATGACTTGGTCCAATGCCGAACCTGATACTAGGAAGCCATCAATTTTAGAGTAGGAGTTATGCACCGCTGAGTAGTGTGTATACACTCTCTCCGTCGGATGTGTAACTCTCCAAGCATTATATAGGTGATAGTCATGCAGTAGTTTTGCTATGGCTCTGCATTGTCTATTTAGAGGGCGATGGCCCTTTCTATGCAGCGGTAGTGTCGTGTCTAGCAGCGGGTCTATTATGTGGTTATTATGAGCTATTTTGAGATCCTGGTTATTTAGTCTTTCAACTAGACTTTCTACAGTGTCCGCCAGTGAATTGTGGGCTTCCGCCATTTCTGCGATTTGATCCTCAGTGTGCGAGGTGCGCTGACCTATGTCGTGAATTTCTTTTTGCAGGTCTTTGATAGCTGTGTCCAACTTACCCACTATCCTGTCTGACATCTCCTCCAGTAGCTTTTTCAGAGAGCTGTGGGTCAGCGGACTTTCCATTTCGCCGTTCTGTGCCTCCATGTCTGGTTCCCCGCCGGCGCCATTTTGGGAGTGCTCTGCCTGAATTGAGGCCTTCCCTTGTGCTGACCGTGCGGCAAAGAAATTATTTTTCTCCCCCTTCTCACCTGCCCTTTTGGTTTGGGGCTGAGACATTGTGGTGTAGGACGATTTTCTGCTGTGCTTCAGTATGTGATAGGCTTTTTATTTCACCTTTTTAGCCGTCGCGGCACGGAGCTCTCATTACATGCGGCTGCTCCGGTCCGCATCCACGACACGCCCCCGATCACTGACGTTTTCATATTTTGTTACAGCAAGAACTTGGTTGTATTTTGTCTAGCCTACCATTGTGTGAATAACAAAGATACACCATTGTTATATACATACTGATTAAAGTAGTTGCACTACAGAAGACACTAGAGCTCATCGGGGACATATGATGTCTGTATACTGGCTATTTTGTATATACACGTTATTTAAATCAAAGCCTCTGTACTTCTCATTTAGTACTTACTGCCTCTGTCTTCATGTAGATGGCACTGATTATTAGCATAACAGCAGCAGTTATGCATCATTTGTCCAATTAATGTCCCTGTTGCAACATTTGTTCTATGTTAACTGATTAACTAGTCAGTACAAAGTGACCCATATCTATATGCACGTTGTTAATTTAAAGTAAATGCTTGGTGTATGCCAATTATAACAAATTATATTACTATTCCAACAAACATCTATAAATCGTGTTTAAAGTAACTATTCCTGAACATTAGAACATTATCCTATAATTTCTATAAAACAAATAGTGTACTAAATGAACCGTAAAGTAATGTCATCCACCAGCCTATTATACTTCATTGTAGTCTCTAATAGGGCCTTGAGGGGACTCTTTCTAACGTGCAGTTCACATATTTGTGCAATGAATATTCTTGAAAACATTTTTTTTTTTTTTTTTAACGTGTTGTGTTTTTTTTTTTTTTGCGTTTTAAAGTTGGGGGTTTAGGGGGGGAGGGGGTAGGGGTTGCCAAATACAGGATCCGCCCTGGTGTCAAGTACAAGATCTGTCTTGGGTGTCATATGGTCTAGGTAAGCTCCTGTGCATCTGTTCTAATGTATGTACATATATATATCATCATATCCTGATGAAAGTCCACATGATGGACTGAAACGTCGATTTTTATGGAACTTCATTAAAAGTTATATTTTAACAAGAAAATTTCCGTGAGTGCAGCCATACTATTTGAATTCGGTATATATATATATATATATATATATATATATATATCCTGTTGATGGGATAGAGTAAAATAGAATGGTGACATAAGTTGTACAGTGACAGCTTCCACACACTTCATATAAAATCCCTACAAGCCGCAAAGCTATATGAAGATAAGATGGTAGACTGTTTGATAAAATAAAATGTAATTGATTAGCAATCTTGGGACAACGATGGCACAGATTAGCTATTTGGGCGCAAAAATTGCAATATTAAAGGACCACTATAGTGCCAGGAAAACACTCGTTTTCCTGGCACTATAGTGCCCTGAGAGTGCCCCCACCCTCAGGGACCCCCTCCTGCCGGGCTCTGGGATGAGGAAAGGGTTAAAACTTACCTTTATTCCAGCGCCGGGCGGGGAGCTCTCCTCTTCCTCTCTGCCTCTGATCCTCTCTTTCGGCTGAATGCGCATGCGCGGCAAGAGCTGCGCATTCAGCTTTCCTATGGACGCTTGCGTGCTCTCACTGTGATTTTCACAGTGAGAATCACGCAAGCGCCTCTAGCGGCAGTCAATGAGACAGCCACTAGAGGATTTCGAGGTTGGATTAACCCTATTATAAACATAGCAGTTTCTCTGAAACTGCTATGTTTATAAAAAAAAAGGGTTAATCCTAGAGGGACCTGGCACCCAGACCACTTCATTAAGCTGAAGTGGTCTGGGTGCCTAGAGTGGTCCTTTAAACTTTGACACCCAGGTAGCACTGATAACATAGGGACAAAGATATTTTGGAACCAAGAATACACTGGGAAGCTGTGTAGGGACAGAGATGCCACTTATAAGCTTTTGGGGGGGTAAAGATGGCACTGTAGGCAGGGGCGTATTAGCCGCGAGGCAAACAAGGCATTTGCCTTGGGCGGCATTTTCCAGGGGGCGGCAAAAAACGCCGCCCCCAAATGCCCAGGGCAAAAGCCTTGTTAGCCTTGCGGCTAACTGACAAGCCCTCTGGGCGGGCGATCTGCTGGGCGGCGCTGGCGGGCGGCTGGCGAGGGAGCACTTCCTCTGAGCTGTCTGCTCAGCACCCTCGCGCGCCGCACAGTGAGGCTGGGAGCCGGAATATGACGTCATATTCCGGCTCCGCCTCCCAGCCTCACTCTGCGACGCGCGAGGGAGCTGAGCAGACAGCTCAGAGGAAGTGCTCCCTCGCCAGCCGCCCGCCAGCGCCGCCCAGCAGCCACTGGACCACCAGGGAGAGAGGGAACCCCCCCCCCAGCATTCCAAAAGGTAAGGAGGCTGAGGGGGGGGTTAAATAAAAAAATCAAAAGTGAGTGTGTGTGTGTGTGTGTGTGTGTGTATATGTCTGTTAGTGTGTGTGTGTGTGTGTGTGTGTGTATGTCTGTTAGTGTGTGTCTGTTATTGTGTATGTGTGTATGTATGTTAGTCTGTGTATGTCTGTTAGTGTGTGTGTGTGTGTGTATGTGTATGTCTGTTAGTGTGTGTATGTTAGTGTATGTGTGTATGTTAGTGTGTGTGTGTATGTTAGTGTGTGTGTGTGTCTGTTAGTGTGTGTGTGTGTATGTCTGTTAGTGTGTGTGTGTGTATGTCTGTTAGTGTGTGTGTGTGTGTGTATGTCTGTTAGTGTGTGTATCTGTTAGTGTGTCTGTTTGTGTCTGCGTGTCTTAGTGTGTCTGCGTGTCTGTTAGTGTGTGTGTGTGTCTGTTAGTGTGAGTGTGTGTGTATCTGCTAGTGAGTGTCTGTTAGTGAGTGTGTCTGTTAGTGTGTGTGTGTGTTTCTGTTAGATAGTGTATGCGTATCTGTCAGTGAATGTGTGTGTGTGTGTATTTAGAAGGCGGGACGGGGGAAGGGTTGGGTGGGGGGGGACGCCTGAGTTTTGTCCTGCCTATGGCAGCACAAAGCCAGGATACACCACTGACTGTAGGAAGTGGGTGACATGTTACCTGGTGAAAATTGGGGGCCCAAAGAAAATGAGTGGTTTCCATAGAAAATGGGTGTGCTTAGAAGTGTTATGTTTGTGAAGTGGAGAAGTTAGCAAAATAGCCACACCCAAATATTTTTTGGGGGCACCAAAAATATTCTTGCCCCCAAGTTTCAGTGACCCTTGAGTCGGCCCTGATGCATTCAATTTAAAATATATGTATTTTGCAGTGTGTGTATGGTTGATTGTATTGTATGTACTGTGTGTGTATCAATGTATGTACAAGTCTATGTGTCACTTTATTTTTCTAAATGTATCTTCACTGTGCCTCTCTCCAGAATGTCTCCAAGTCTTTCTATGTTTGCTAAATATCTTAATAGCCTCTCTGTCCTTTCCCTAAATGTCTCCCCAGTCTGATTCCTTTAACTAAATGGCTCCCTAGTCCAGCTTTGTTCCATTAATATTTTCCCCGTCCATGTCCTTTTCCTAAATGTCTCTTCAGTCTGCTTGCCTTCTTACTTGCCCAGCTGTTGTGTGTTTTCAGAGCAATATTGCCTGCCATCCCTGAGCATGCAGGGTACATCCAGCCTGTTCACAAGGATCAAAAAGTGATTCATTTCTCACATTCCTCTCCTGAATGCTATGGTTTCTATACAGTTCTGTACCATTTTAGATTATTAGATGGACATTAGCTCAAGCATTTTAATATTTGCCATATTTCATTTTAAATAATGAATTCTAACAATAATAAATCAATAATAATGAAGTTGAAAATTCTATGATATGCATATATTAAAAGTTTATTATTTATATAATTATTATTTATATAAAAGTACACCAATGTGAGCTCACTATTTCAAACAGATACTCTTATTTAAATCGCCACTTGGTGTCAGTATTGTACTGTCATTAAGATCCTTAATATAGCCTAAACAACTGATTCTTATTTTATCACAGTCAAAAAATTATGTAACCCGGCATTAGTTTGATGACCCATTCTCCAGCTGGGAAATTATGCTGGAGACCCACTCTTCGTGCGTATTATAATGAGCACTTTTATTACTCTCTTTCCAACATCAAAGGGTAACTGCACATGAGAAGCAATGCTGCCATTAAACAATGTATTGTGTGCAGATGTTTGAGACTTGATAAATTTGATGTAGCTGTTCCTATAACTGGGGACCTACTAAAAGGGCTCCCATTTCTAGTTCCACCTTTGCTATATGGTACACTGCAGGCAAAATGGATATGCACTGCAGGCAAAATGGATATGCACTGCCTTAATATTTTTAAAATATAGAGTTTTTATTTCAAAGTATAAAATGTCCCCATATCCTAAGTCACAATTTTCTCATAGGTCTAGCCAGTCGAGATCAGTGGGTGATATTCTCTCTCACCAATGGAAGCATTTCCTTTCCATTGTCTGGTATTCATTGGATATAAGTGCGTATTTGTGCAACAGGCGTTTAAAAAGTGCAATAATCCAAATATTGAGTCAAAACAGCTGCTACCACCTATTTCTAAATACCTCCCACCTTTACACAATATTACTAAACCAATAAAAACGTAACTTTGTGGTATATACACCCACCCCAGTTATGGTGGAGGGCTATAGGCTAAAAACACGTACCCCAAATATTACAAGGTAGTGCAGCCTAAAATATACAAACACATATATAGTGCACTATTGCCAATATTAAAGTGATAATTAGTGCTTTTGATATAGCATAATTTGTCAGAGTAAAAGTATTGCATAAGATAGGTATTGGATCAGCGCTGAGTGATCTAATAGGACTGTGAACAAATCGAAAGCTGCAACCTATGGGTATGAGGTTCCCTCTAATAACCTCAAAGGGAAAATGGCAAAAACACAATAATAGGTCGCGCTAAATACAAATAGATGTGTAATAACAATGAAAATAAATAAATAAAAAGATAAAATAGAACAAGATCAAAAAGACAAAAAGAAGAGGAATAAAAGTATTAATATTAGGGGGGCGTGGCTTGCCGTGCATGGAGTGAGTCGCACACCACAGGAGCTCCGCCGCCTCGGACCACAAAGCCCCATATCAATGCCACACTACACCACAACGATGGGCAGAACGAAGCGCCAGGGCACCCCGGGACCATCTGGGTCCAGCCCGCAAAGAAAAACCGCAGGTCCGCTAGATGAATTCCTCTCCTTTTCTGATAGCACGAGACCCGCGAGACACGCGGACAAGATGGCGGCCGCTTCCCCAGGGGCGGAGAGTAACGCAAGCTCGGAGCCAGGGGCGACCGGCGGAGACCCTCTTGCGAGGATCACTGCCGAACTGGCAACCATCTCAGCTAACATGCTCTCAAAGTCCGATAAGACTGCCCTAGTAGCGGAGCTGCGGTCGGCGATACGAGAGGAGATACAGGAGGTACGGAGAGACCTTTCAGCACTAGAGGAGAGAGTCTCAGAACTAGAAGGGGAGAACCTCAGGGCCATACAACACTCCCAATCGGCAGACCATGCCACAGCGAGGCAAGGCTCTGTGCTGCTTGACCTCCGAAGACAAGTGGAGGACCTGGACAACAGGGGGAGACGCAATAATATTAGAATTCGAGGCCTACCAGAAACTGACCAAGAAAACCTGACCTCAGCCCTCACACAGTTATTTACCCACATCCTGGGCGAAAACGCCCCAGAGGACTTTCAAATAGAACGTGCTCACAGGGCCCTGCGCCCCCCCAGGAGAGACGGCCTACCACGAGATGTGATCTGCTGCCTCCTGTCCTTTCAACTCAAGGACGCCATTATGAGAGCGGCGCGCCCTCAGACCATCACCTTCCAAGAGGCCACTATCTCGCTATATCAGGACCTATCCACCCTCACTCTAGATGCACGAAGGGCTCTGAGGCCTCTCACGCATGCACTCCAAGAAAAACGTATTCCCTATAAGTGGGGCTTTCCCTTCAGCCTCCAGGCCAAGCGAGGGAACACGTGGTGCACACTGAGGTGGCCCAACGACATACCCAGTTTCCTGAGGACAATGGACTTGCCACCGGTTTCCATCCGCAACTGGATCTTGGACCAACCTCCGGCCCGCCTGGACCATCCTGAAGTACCGGCTCCGCTACGTAACCAGGCACGGAGCGACACACAGCCCACGCGATGGGGAGGCCCTGATGAACCCGAAGAATAGACTGACCCACACAGGCCCCAGAGCTTCCCTGCCCTCCTGCACTGACTTAACCTGCTGAGGTTACCCCATGGCTTCGCGATACCAGATAAGTACTCACACTTTCATCCACTGGGGTGCTGCCACATTCCCCATCCTGCCAAGGGTAAGGGCGCCTGGGGCCTATAGTTCTGAACACCACGGGTTATTGGGGTGGGCCTGCACTTCTTACGATCTGACTGTCTCTTGGGTGGGGTACGGGCGTGGGATTCACCGATGCCTCCCGGGTCAGCCGTGTAGCGGAACTCACCTTACCGGGGTTCCTGAGATGAGGTACCCTGGCTTTGCTTTCCCCTCATGACATGCCGTTGCCCTGGACCCTTCTCGCGGACCGACTTAATGGAGGTCTGCCTCCCCTCCTGCCCCGCCGACCACCTCACCAGTAACTGTCGACCCGCATGATAACCCATAAACTGGGGCCGAGTAGACACACGCTGAAGCAGGGTTGGGTGGTGGGGGCTTGGGAATATTGGGGGTTCTTTGCTTAGGCTGGAGTGTCACATGTTTTGTGAAATGTAACCTGCCCTGTTTATTACGCACCCGCATGCTATCGGTTGATCTTATTGTTTGGGGCTCTTAGCACTTTGAGCAGATTTGATGGCCACACCGCTACGACACTCTAGCCCACGGGCACCAACTGCCCCCCACCCATACGATGTGACGCTCATATGATTCCTTAGCGGGGGAGGAGGGGGGGGGCTCCCTGGGGTGATCTGATCTAATCACGGTATTGTGTTGAACATGCTCGTCCCCCAGTCCTGTTATATGTCAGTTCACATGCCTCCACGCACCCATAAAGTTTGTTTTCCGTTAATTGCTTTTATGTTATGCTTGCCATGCTGCTGTCGTATTTTCGCTCCCGGGGCTGAGCGGGCCGCCCGTGCTGGTCATGGGACGGCCCGCGCTGCCTCGGGACGGGGGGTTCTGGGGGCGGGGGGACCTGGGCATGGTTTCATCTAATGGGAATGTCGAGAGCAATGTATGACTTTGCATGATAAGTACTGTTTGTGAAAACCCGAATAATCCTGCCTGTGTGTGAGACGATCCCTGGACTGGCTTGACTGACGTACCCTCCGGGTCCCCTTGGCTGGGACGGTACCGGGTCGTCGTCCCCCCCCCCCCCCCCCCCAACCTCCCCTCTTCTACTACCACCCCGGATGGCCCGGAGACGGCTCATGAACCGGGAAACGAATTCATTCACTACACCCCTACCGTTGCTACCCCCCTAGAGACATAGCATAGGACATAGTGCCCCCTCCCCGGTGCCCGTCGCCCGGATGCTCTGACAAACCTGACGGTTTACGGTAGGACGCCCCTGGGGATACACGTTAATCCCGCCCGGACTGAATTCCCAGCCCGCCCACACCAGATTACTAACGAGACCCCCAGAAGACCTGCTGAACGATAACGTGGTCCGAGGGACCGCGGTCCCTGGTATATCCTGACAGACCACACCCGCTAGACTTCCGTGACCCCCTGCGACCGGCCCTCTTGTAAATTAGGTCACCCTAGCTAGACCTAGGGCTACGGTTGCCTATACCACAGAGCCCCTCCACGGGCTAGCACCCTAACCTCTCCTACCCCCCCTCTCCCTACTGCCCCTCTCTGCCCTTTACATCCCTTTTCCCCCTCCTCCTTACCCCCGGCGCCCCGCTCCCTCCGAGAGTACGGTGCCACTGCTCGGACATGGCGTCGGGCTTCAGACCCTCGCCTTTGCTCCTGCGGACACATAATGTCCGCGGTCTCAACTCCCCTAATAAAAGGCGCCATCTGCTGCACACTCTATGGTCACAAAAGGTTTCAGTAGCATTTCTACAAGAAACACACCTGAAAGGAGGTGATGCCCCGCAGATCAAAGACAGGAGATTCCCATTAGGATTCTACGCTAACCACCCTGATGCTAAACGTGCGGGGGTTGCCATCCTCTTCTCCCACAACACCCCGTTTCTCAGCTCAGCAACACAGGCTGATCCCATGGGCAGATTTTTATTCGTTAAGGGCGCGATAGCTGACCACAAATACACGTTCGCTACTATCTACTGCCCCAATAAAGGGCAACACCGATTCTTGGCAAAAACCCTCGTGAAATTGGAGAGGTTCCGGGAGGGAACTTTGATCCTAACCGGTGACCTCAACATCCCCCTGGACCCCCGGATGGACTCTTCCGCGGGCTCTAGCGCCATCCCCCCGCACTGTATCCGACAAGCTAAGCAAGCCCTGTCCAGATCGGGCCTGGTGGACTGCTGGAGGGTGGCGCATCCTGATGATAAAGATTTCACATGCTACTCAGCAGCACATAATAGGTATAGCAGAATTTATTATATCTTCCTAGCACAGGAATACCTCCCCTTCCTCATGTCCTCCTCGATAGGGTTACAGCACGACTCTGATCACGCACCGGTCCGAGCCACTATTAAGTCACCGCTCTTCAAACCCAGTGACCGCCACTGGAGGCTAAATGAAACTATACTGACGGACAACGCTATCGCCACACAAATAACCCAAACTCTGACCCAATACTTCCAAGACAATGTCAGGCCAGACACTGCACCCCTCACGGTCTGGGAGGCACATAAATGCGTAATACGGGGACACATGATTAAACTGTGCTCCCAGCGGAAAAAAGAGCGCTCAGCCAGAACGCAGGAGCTGCTACGCGAAATAGCCACCTTAGAGACAACACATAAAAGTGACCAGACGGACGAAACCTACCGACGCCTCACAGACACACGTAGGCAGCTTAGAGACCTGTTATCCCAGAACTTACTTCAAACCATACGCAAATCCCACAGACACTTTTATGAGTTTTCTGACAAATGCGGTAGGACACTAGCCCGCACACTGCAGCAGAAACGGAGACAACACCATATCCACCAGATTAAGGGGAAGGATGGGACACTGAGAAGGACACCGTCGGATATCTTGCACACGTTTAGGCTTTTCTATGAGGAGCTATATAATTTAGATACCACAACACGACGCTCAGATAGACCCCAACACCTGCACAAAATAAATGCCTTCCTCACAGAACACATAGGCCGAACGCTCCCGGAGGAACTAGCCGAGGAGCTAGAACAGCCTCTGACGGGGGAGGAACTCGCCGCCGCACTAAAAAGCTCTAAGTCGAATAAAGCACCGGGCCCCGACGGTTTGACGGTCTCATACCTGCGAAAGTTCAAAGACATACTGTTACCACATCTGTTACAGGGTCTCAACTCCTTGCTGGACGGTGGGCGGTTCCCGACGGACACCCTCCGCGCCACGGTCACGGTCATACCTAAAGAGGGGAAAGACCCCACTGAATGTGGGAGCTATAGACCGATCTCGCTCCTCAATGCCGATCTTAAGCTCTTCGCAAAAACCATAGCCGTGAGACTCGCCCGCGTCCTCCCCACTCTGGTCCACCCCGACCAGGTGGGGTTCATTCAGGGATGGGAGGCTCGAGACAACACCATCCGAGCCCTACATATGGCCCACTCTGCTCGATCGACAAATAGTAGCCTAATCCTGGTCTCCACAGACGCGGAGAAGGCCTTTGACCGGGTCGACTGGCAGTACCTCGAAGCCACCCTCAGTCACATGCGGTTTGGCCCCCACATACGCTCGTGGATCCTCGCCCTGTACACAAACCCGACGGCCCGCATTCGGATCAACGGCGGTCTCTCAGCCCCCTTCGCCATTCGGAACGGTACCCCTGTCCCCCCTCCTGTTTGCCCTCACTCTAGAACCCTTCCTAGAGGCGGTCAGACGGGACGGGGGAATCACCGGGTATAGGCACCACCACTCAGAACATAAAGTTGCCGCCTATGCCGACGACATGCTGTTCTTTCTAGATAACCCCACGGTCTCCTTCCCTAATCTCCTCCGGGCCTTCCGAATCTTCGGTGAGATCTCTAATCTCAAGCTAAACCTCAGCAAATCGGAAGCCTTGCCGATCTCACTCGCCGCCGAGAGAGTCGCGCACTTAAAGTCGCAGTTTCGCTTTTCCTGGTGTGATACGAAACTCAATTATCTCGGCGTCTGGTTGCCCGGTGACCTAACACTCCTGTTCCGGTTAAACTTTCTTTCCATCCTCTCAGTCCTTCAGGCGGATCTTCATCGCTGGAAGGGCCTCTACGTCTCTTGATTTGGCCGAATTAATGCCGTGAAGATGAATATACTCCCGCGCCTCCTGTACTTGTTTCAAGCCATCCCCATTACGATACCCAGGTCATTCTTCCAAACACTAGACACAGCGATACGGCAGTTTGTCTGGAACGGTAAGGCAAGCAGAATAAGCAGGAAGCTCCTAGAGCGCCCTAAAAGTAAAGGAGGCGCGGGACTCCCATCCCTCCGGGGATACTATCATGCGGCACACTTACTCAGGGTTGTTGACTGGCACGCACGTCCCACGGCCAAACTGTGGGTCCCCATGGAGCGGACGCAGGCGGGAGGAACACTCCCCTCCCGCCTGTGGCTCAGCTCACTCACTCTAACAGCGCTACAAACCGGTAATCCCCTGACCGACGCCACACTGCGAGTCTGGTGTAAGTTACGGTTCCCACACCAACTCACCACCACCGACGGCCCCCTTACACCCATCACACATAACCCACGGGTGGGAGGGGGACTCACGCCTTCAGACTTACGCGCTTTCACAGACACTGGCTGGCTCAGCTTTCGGCAGTTGCTGCGGGGTACCCACCTCAGACCTCTCACCGATATACTGGGGGACAAGACACCAACTGGAGTAGATCACTTTCACTACGCCCAAATTCGAGCTTACTACGCGACCTTCCCTAATAAACATTGCCTGACCAGACCGCCCACGCAGTTCGAATCCCTTTGTATAGCACAAATCCATCCGGAAAGGGGGGTCTCGCAGCTATATGCGACCCTGCTCAACGGCGAACATCAGCCCCATCCGAGGTACATCGCGAGGTGGGAATCAGAGACAGGGTCCACGCTCACAGAGCAGGAATGGGACAAGATCCTAATACTGACTCACAAATGCTCCATCAGCTCTAAGCTTCAGGAGACTAGCTTTAAAATCCTCACACACTGGTATAGAACCCCGGACATCATACACCGTATAGACCCGAGTATACCAAACGAATGCTGGAGGTGCGGGGCCCCTGATGGCTCTTTTATTCATATCTGGTGGAGTTGCCCTGATATCACTCCCTTCTGGTCAGAGATCAGGGAGACCATCCGTCTCATAACGGATATTACCGTTCCTCTCCAACCCCTCGCTATGCTCCTTCACCACACAGACATGTCCATCTCCGCATACAAAAAATCACTACTCAAACACCTGTTGACCGCGGCAGCGGCAATAATCCCAACTAGGTGGAAACAGAAGGATGCGCCTACCCTCTGGCAGTGGCTGGACAAGGTGGGAGAGATACACCATATGGAATCACTCACGGCAGCGCTTTACGGGAGGCTAGAGAAATGCGATCGTACCTGGGCGCCATGGTTGTGGTACCTTATGATGGATGGAGCGGGAAGCCGGAGGCCTCCACCCCCTTCCCCCCCCCCCTCTCCTCCCTCCCCCTCCTCCCCTGTCATGCCCCCCCTGACCGAACAATGGACAAATAACCAGTCGACTGAGTAAGGACTAACCCTACCTCATAAACGCCCACCCTCACTAGACGTCCCCTGTGTTCATATGTTCCAATCTCCACCATACCCCATACCTACTGCTACATACTCGTATGGCCTTGAGATGACCGGACACTGACAATGTCAATGCTTACAATGCACAGGTCCAATGCCTGAGTGCCGCCCGCACAGATCCAGACGTGCGACTTGCTCCCAGACATGACCAGGTACCCGAAAAACGGACCTAAGAGACCGGAACTACCGACATAGTATACCCACACGTACTAACCTCAGACAGGAGGATAGCAATAACTTGACAAACAAGACGGTTCTCACTTACCATCTGACTGAAAAATTAATCTCACTGGTTATATGCAACTGGATAACCGTGCAACCCTCCTGCGGTACTGACCTCCTCATCTCGCCCACGGAACGTCCTACCCGCTAGCGGGGGATAGCCCCTAAAGCGCCCCCTCTGGTAGAGACGCCCCGAGCTCCCGTTTCCCTGTACAATTGCTGTCACCCATATTTGATAGGAAGCAATCCCTGTTACAAGTTTTACCTTCTTTAGATGTTACTGTGCATATATAACAAATGAATAGTTGACTCTGTTGTCACTAAACCAATGTTAACTTTTTCATCCAATTAACCTGTTTTCAATGTCCATTGATATATGTACACCTGTATCACCCTTTTGATGTATGTCAAATATAAAACGAAAATAAAGATTGTCTAAAAAAAAAAAAAAAAAGTATTAATATTAATATAAATCCACTTGCACACACTCTAACAGTAAGGAATGGAACAGTTATAATGAATAGTCCCAATACTTAATAGTCTGCTTGTATATTCCAATAAATTAGTGGAAGGCTTGATATGTAGGAATTTCCAATGAAGAGAATGGATCTTCTAATTCATGGGGTGTCTTGACTCCATGGTATACATGGAACGACAAAGCAAAGAAACTCCAATAGTGCAAACTGAGGACCAATAAGAGCAGGATGAATATAGGGGAGGTATATTACTCACCTATTATTGAGCATAAACTAGCTCAAGTATAGTAAGCATTCAGTGGCATCTGCCCCCCACTGGCGGGATAAGGTGAAGATAATTCATATGGATGAGCAGGATATACTGCTCAATCTATTCGTTTGGGTGGTATAGTCCCCACCTAGGATTCTTTAGCAGGTATCAGCTTCACAGTAATATATGACCAGGTAAAATAAATAAATAAATGAATAAAGGATACCTTATTTCACAGAGTTATGCAAATATATTTATAATGTATGCAATACATAATGTGAGAAAAAATATATATAGGTAAAAATAATAAAAATAAAAATTAGATAAAAATAGAATAAAAATAAAAATAAATATAGAGATAATAATAGAAAAATAATAAATAACGGGAAAATAAATGGGTAAATAAATAAGAAAATAAATAAATAAATATGGAAGAATATATATGAATATTCATATATATTCTTCCATATTTATTTATTTATTTTCTTATTTATTTACCCATTTATTTTCCCGTTATTTATTATTTTTCTATTATTATCTCTATATTTATTTTTATTTTTATTCTATTTTTATCTAATTTTTATTTTTATTTTTATTATTTTTACCTATATATATTTTTTCTCACATTATTTTCTTATATTCTGTTGCTACAGTAGAAGTTACAATTTTCCTTATTCTTACTTTTCTTCTTCCATGACTATTTTATTTATATTTATTTTCATTTTATATTCATTTCCCACTACTTACTCAGAAGTTGTCTCTGTTTGTTTATAAGGCAACTATTCAGTTTGTACATATTCTTGTCATCCCTGTATATCCATTACACTCACACACATATCCACTTTACATATTTACATATTCATACTCTGTCTACATATACACATTTCTCTTTCTTCACTTTTTTCACTATTCCAAAGTTTGCTTTTTTCCCCTCTTTTTTTCTTTTTTTCTTTTTATTTTCATTATGCTCGTTTTTATTTTTCCCTGTACATTCTGTACCATGCACGTCGACTAAAATTACCATTACTCTATGCAGCTTGCTCGTTTACTAGACGGAGGTGTGCTTTGTTGTGCCGACCTCCGTCTAGACTACATTGCCCAATGCTCATTGCGGTATGCCACGTGATCGCGGATGATCGCGATCACGTGTCTGTCCTTCCCACTCATCCGGTCCTCTCATGCCCCTTGCTGTGCACTACATTACCCAATAGGCTTTAGGGAACTCCATGTGATCGCGGCTATCCGCGATCACGTGATCGAGTACTCCCTTTTCATTTTTATCCTTCTTACTTAATAACACTCGTTTTAAAGTTAGAATTAAGGGTTTTATTTATTTTCTTATTATTATCATTATGGACTTGTATTTTTTCTGTTTTAATATGTATTTGTATTTTATACTGTGTATTGATGACGTCATTTTGGCGCTAAAATTTGAATAAGCATGTGTTTTCTTAGCTTATTTAAACATCTATGTACCAGGCTGATTTTTACTATTGCCAGTTGATAAAGCCCTGTGTGGCGAAACGCGTTTTGGCTGTTTTTATATATTTATTATCTTATTAAAGGAATATTGGCTTTACCTAGAATTATTTTGCCATATATCCTTTATTCATTTATTTATTTATTTTACCTGGTCATATATTACTGTGAAGCTGATACCTGCTAAAGAATCCTAGGTGGGGACTATACCACCCAAACGAATAGATTGAGCAGTATATCCTGCTCATCCATATGAATTATCTTCACCTTATCCCGCCAGTGGGGGGCAGATGCCACTGAATGCTTACTATACTTGAGCTAGTTTATGCTCAATAATAGGTGAGTAATATACCTCCCCTATATTCATCCTGCTCTTATTGGTCCTCAGTTTGCACTATTGGAGTTTCTTTGCTTTGTCGTTCCATGTATACCACGGAGTCAAGACACCCCATGAATTAGAAGATCCATTCTCTTCATTGGAAATTCCTACATATCAAGCCTTCCACTAATTTATTGGAATATACAAGCAGACTATTAAGTATTGGGACTATTCATTATAACTGTTCCATTCCTTACTGTTAGAGTGTGTGCAAGTGGATTTATATTAATATTAATACTTTTATTCCTCTTCTTTTTGTCTTTTTGATCTTGTTCTATTTTATCTTTTTATTTATTTATTTTCATTGTTATTACACATCTATTTGTATTTAGCGCGACCTATTATTGTGTTTTTAAAAGTATTGCATACATTATAAATATATTTGCATAACTCTGTGAAATAAGGTATCCAAAACAATCAAAGTACCTTTTCATTCTTCATTTGTTCTTTTAACCCCTTAAGGACTGGACAGTTTTTGCGATGTTGTACATTTGCGACCAGGCCTCTTTTTACACTTTTGTGGTGTTTGTGTTTAGCTGTAATTTTCCGCTCTCTCATTTACTGTTCCCATACAAATTATATATTGTTTTTTTCAGGACAAAAAAGGCTCTCTTTACATACCATTATTTATATAATCTCATGTAATTTAATTTTAAAAAACAAACAAATATGATGAAAAATTAAAAAAAAATACATGTTTTGACTTTTACTTGAAAAATCTTTTACTCATCTACAAAAGCGAATAAGAAAAAACTGCTAAATAGATTAAAAATATTGTCCTGAGTTTTAAAATACCCAGTGTTTACATGCTTTTTTGCGAGTTATAGGGTTATAGGTACAAGTAGGATATTGCGATTTCAAAACATATATTCTTTCAAATTTATCAATAGTGACATTGTAACATTATTATCTGCCAAAAGTCTCTGAATAACACCCCACATGTACATATTTTTTTTTAAAGTAGACAAACCAGGGTATTCAATATAGGGTATGTCCAGTCATTTTTAGTAGCCACCTAGTCGCAAACACTGGCCAAAGTTAGCGTTCATATTTGTTTTCTGTGTGAAAAAACAAAAAAACTAAATTGAACGCTAATTTTGGCCAGTGTTTGTGACTAAGTGGCTACTAAAAAAGACTGGACATACCCCATTTGCAATACCTTTTGTTGTCTTCTTTTGCAAATGGTATGCCATCATGTGGGTAATTCTCATTCCTGGGCTACCATACGCTCTCAAAGGCAACATAACCAACCTGGCCATTTTCAATGTAAAAATATTTGACCCATTTATTTGACCCTGTAACTTTCAAAAACGCTATAAAATCTGTACATGGGGGGTACTGTTATACTCGGGAGACTTTCTTGAACACAAATATTAGTGTTTCAAAACAGGAAAACATATCACAACAATTATATCATCAGTAAAAGTGCTGTTTGTGTGTGAAAAATTTGAAACAAAGTCACTTCCACTGACAATATCATTGGTGTGATAGGTTTTACTGTTTTGAATCACTAATATTTGTGTTCAGTGAAGTCTCCCGAGTAAAACGGTAGCCCCCATGTACAGGTTTTAGGGTGTCATAGAAAGTTACAGGGTAAAATACAGTGCTAGCAAATTAAATTCTTTGGAATTTCGGCCTGGGTTGGCAGGCAGGTCCCTCAAATTGCAATTAATAAAATTACTTAATTATGTAAAAATATTACATAAATATGCACGTAGAATTTAAATATATATGCATATTTATATATTTGAAGTCTACGTGTATATTTATATAATTATTTATGTAATTTTGTATATGGACATATGTATATTTCGTATTATTTTTATTTATTTATATATACATAGATACATATACACAATTTCATTCTAAGTGTATTTTGATATAAATATATATATATTAATATCAAAATACAGTTAGAATAAAATTTCATATAGATATGTCATTTTTTTTTTAAATTGTATTTTTACATTTTTTTAATTTAATTTAATTTACTTATTATTTGTATTTTATAATAATATATATATACACACAATATATATATATATAGTTATAATATATATTATATATATATACACACACGTGTGTAATTTAATTATAAGTGTATTTTTATATTAATATATGTACATATTAATATGAAAATACACTTAGTATGACATTACATATATATATATGATATATAGACGTATATTATATAGGTATAATATATGTCTATATATCATATATATCATATATATCATATATATATGGAACATGGGGGGGTGGTTGCACTCACCTGAACATGCTTAAATGGGGTGCTGCTGGGGGCCATGTTATACAATAAACAATACACAAGATCCAGCGCACTCTCCTATCTACTAAACAGCAACTTCAATGTTGACAGATTTTATTAGTTTTTAAAGTGGTTTTTTTTTTTTTTTTTTTTTAGCCTCAGATGGAATTTGTTCCTCAAGTAAGTGGTTTAATCTCATAAGAGCAGACATTAGACTGTGAGAGTAGGACCTGCCAAAGATGGGGTACATTGACGTTGTGGCAGGCTTATGCAATGTATGATCATATAATGTAACTAAATCCCCATTATTTTTTGCCTAGATAAGGTGTTTTTAAAAAAATAAAAAATAAATAAATAAATAAAAACCTTTTAAAAACTAATAAAATCTGTCAACATTGAAGTTGCTGTTTAGTAGATAGGAGAGTGCGCTGGATCTTGTGTATTGTTTATTGTATAACATGGCCCCCAGCAGCACCCCATTTAAGCATGTTCAGGTGAGTGCAACCACCCCCCTCCCCCCCCCCCCCATGTTCCATATATATATATATTTGGGAGTCTAGCCAACTCCTTGGTTTTGCACCCCTCCCTGTCACAGGTGCCTCATCTCAGGTCCCTATTTAGTCTTGTACTGCAGAGAGCCTCAGATGGAATTTGTTCCTCATGTATGTACGTAGTGGGGAATCGCGATGCAGCCTAGAACAAAATCTAACCCCATTAAACCCCCCAATAACGACAGACCACTTAGTATGGATGAAACAGGCCACAGCATTTATTATCACAACTAAATTACTGCATAACACATCCATAACTTTATTTATTAAATCTCTTCTTTTCTGTAACCAAAACATTAGACATAAATAAGCATAAATTAACATATATACATATATACCGTATTTTTCGCTCCATAAGACGCACTTTTTTTCCCCTCAAAAGTGAGGGGAAATGTCTGTGCGTCTTATGGAGCGAATATGAAGCTTTACTTACCTGTCTTGCAGCGTTGGCCGGCAGCACAGGGCGCACCGCGGTAGTGGAACTTGAATTTCATGTTCCGGTTTCCGGCGGGACTGAAAGGAAGTGCGCACAAGCTGAGTGCGCACTTCCTTTCAGTCCCGCCGGAAACCGGAACATGAAATTCAAGTTCCACTACCGCGGTGCGCCCTGTGCTGCCGGCCAACGCTGCAAGACAGGTAAGTAATTATAGGACAAGGGGAGGGGGACAGTATGGGAGGGGGGCAGTATGGGAGGGGGATAAAGTCTATGGGGAGGGAGGGAGGGGGGGGAGATGGAAGTCTGTGGGGAGGGGGGGAGATGGAAGTCTGTGGGGAGGGGGGGAGATGGAAGTCTGTGGGGAGGGGGGGAGATGGAAGTCTGTGGGGAGGGGGGGAGATGGAAGTCTGTGGGGAGGGGGGGAGATGGAAGTCTGTGGGGGGGGGGGAGATGGAATTCTGTGGGGAGGGGGGGAGATGGAAGTCTGTGGGGAGGGGGGCAGATGGAAGTCTGTGGGGAGGGGGGAGATGGAAGTCTGTGGGGAGGGGGGCAGATGGAAGTCTGTGGGGAGGGGGGCAGATGGAAGTCTGTGGGGAGGGGGGCAGATGGAAGTCTGTGGGGAGGGGGGCAGATGGAAGTCTGTGGGGAGGGGGGCAGATGGAAGTCTGTGGGGAGGGGGGCAGATGAAGTCTGTGGGGAGGGGGGCAGATGAAGTCTGTGGGGAGGGGGGCAGATGAAGTCTGTGGGGAGGGGGGCAGATGAAGTCTGTGGGGAGGGGGGGAGATGAAGTCTGTGGGAGAGAGGAGAAGACTATGGAAGGGGGGGACACTATGGGACAGGGGAGAAAAAAAATATTCTGTACAAACTGTCCCATAGTAAGAAACACTATGGGACAGTTTGATCAGAATATTTTTTTTCTGGCTTTCTTCCTCTAAAAACTTGGTGCGTCTTATGGTGAGGTGCGTCTTATGGAGCGAAAAATACGGTAACTCCACCCATAGTGTTATACAGTGACCCAACCGTCCTTGCCAATAAAAACATGGAGTGGTTCCTAATCACCACTCCCTCTCACCTCCCCCCTCGTCATAAAAATCCTTCCAATGCCTGCCATCAGCCGACCTTATCCACGCTCGATGGGCACGAGACCTCAGGCAACCTAAAGTTAAACCTTTAGAGCAGGGGAGGTTTGAGACCTTAAAAAACTTGTTCATCTCATTCCATCTACTTAAACGTAACCTCAAACTCAATTGGCAAGGACATACCCCCGCCACAACCCCGCTGTTTTACGCCTAAATCAGCGGGGGACCCCACCACAACCAGCCATGGCCTGTTCCACCACTTTACGCAGCGCTAGAGTAACAGAGGTCAAGTCCGACCTCCAGCAAGCGCACCCCTCCCTTCAAGATACCCAGGCCACCTTTGGCCAAACCCAAAAGGCGAACTGGAAGTGTTCATGTCTTAGTTATTCATTTTGTCCGTTATACGTGTAGTCATTTTTGTTATGGCCATGACAAACCTAGAAACCCATCCATTCTGATGACCGACGGCAGCGCACCAGGGCACTCACAGTGCGGAGTGCACTGCCAACAGGAAAGGGCGATAGGCGCAGCCTAGCCCCTGGGAACCTCAGGGAAGAAACAGAATGCGTAACATGTCCCGATCGAAGAGCACCCAAGTCCTAAACCACCACCGACCCACGTCATTCCACCCAGGGATGACAAAACCCCTGGACCCCATGAGGCGGGGCAGCTGGCCCCGTATGAGGAGGAGCCACACCCCCTTCACGTAGCCGGAGCCAGACCACCGAACCTCCGCCATTCGAGCCCTCTGAACCATCGGCGCAGGCATGCCCAGCCTGGCGGTGTCTGTAGCCGCCCCCAACCAAAATAAATGCCCTTTGAATTCCCCACCATCCCTATCCAGGAAGTCGACCCCCCAAGAGGAACACCCCAACTAGATGGACGCGGGGGTGAAAAAACCCATCTCCGAGAAACAAACCGGGGAGGAGGCCGAACAATCCCAGGGACGGAACAGTACTCCCAACGAAAACAGGCAAATGACGGAACCCTGCACCGCCCCCGATCGGAACGGTATAATACAGACCATCCTGGAAACCCATTACAGCTTGCCAGGACAAAATACAAACAGTATATCTACACATGAGACCTCCAAATTAGTGACAACGGCATCTAGATATACCCACACTTATCTGGTGTAGTTACAACAGCCTCTCAAGGTCGTGGCCCAGTTCCTGACCTTTTACAACATATACATAGACACAGAGGGGAATGAGATACGGCTGTACATAATCTAAAACAGGAACAGAAAAATAAATAAATAAATTACCTAGTGTAATACCGCAAAAGAAAAGATAATGCGCTGAAACAAGATTGCACTCACAATATCAAAGTGAATAAATCACCAGAACATGTGCCTGCCCGGATAAGCTTGGGCGGCTGGACGTCTCCACTCTCCACTGGAACTCCAAGCGGACCAAAAATGGAATGAGACTTCAATAGAGGTAGGTAGAGACTTCCACAGCTTGGTAGGAGCCCAACCATAACCCCGTGCATCCCACCTACCCCAGGAGGATGCAGAAGTCAACCCTGCAACATCCAAGAATTGCACAGATTCTATCGATGAAACAGCCAACCTCAACCAACTTACCCTTCCCAATGACAACAGCCATCGAGCTGCGAAACCTAAAGGAAGTCCATTCCAACGCTTACTCAACGGAACCAAACATGTATATGAGCAGTCAAATCCCGGAACCCAAAAAGAAACGTACCCATCCGTCCCGAACCCTCCAACCTTACTGGAGCGGGCCCCACGCCGCCCCAGAGATTGCCTACAGACCAGCTTCAGCAGACCGCTGGACCAAGTGACCACACCTCCACTGCCATACAAATCGACCCCGTGACACCTCCACCCGAGTACGCTCTATAATGAACAAGACAGAGCATCGGCCATCATATCGGTAACCACCGGACAAACCCTGACCAGCCGCCCCTAGCCTCAAACAGCACCGAGCCAGAGTACCAGAGTACCTCCGGGGTATAGGGTACTGTAACATGTGAAAGGCAGCCAGCATCACCCCACGATGGTCCCCAGGGAAAACCCACCCCCTTGTTCGTGAGCTGGGTACCACATGCCTACCATGCCACCAGAAAGGGGGACCTCCAAGAACACCAGCGTCCGCCAGAGCCAGCGTATTGGCAAGAGGCAGCACACCCCCGAGAGCCCAAATGGCCCAACCTGCTGCGGCGGCGCAACAGTTGGAAACCAGCAGAAAAGGCCACAGGGGGCCAGATTGCACAAGCCAGCATTAGAGGAGGCCCAGCAGGAACCCCATACAGTCCCAAGGGCAACCCCAACAGGCAAAGCCCAGCGTACCCCGGAGAGCCCACGGGTAGCGCAGCCGAAACCCACAACGCCCCACCAAAACCCCGACGCCACCGACGCCTCCCGGTGCCCGGATAAGGCCTGGGCCCGAAACTCCAAAACACTATCCCAAGAGAAACACTGCATCGCCAGAGTGCGTACATGCGACGCTGACGGCCCCAAACACAAGCGACATCGGGAGCAACTTACGTGGAGGCACACAGCCACCTAATCCTGACCATCAGAAATCCAGCCCGGAAACAACAATTCGACGGGCGCACTGGCAGCAGCCGGAAGACCAATTCCACCGCCGCCTTCGTCATTAAGGCCCCAGGGCCCCGCAGCCCCACCCACGCAGACCGCTGCGCCGAGCTACCAATTCAAACCCAGCCCCCGGAAGGAAACAACAGACGAGTAAATAAGGAATCAGGCGATATCAACCCCGCTCCTCCATGGGTACCACATCCCAAAGGGGGGACCCGCAGAGCGGACTCCAGGGGCACCCTAAACGATTGGGAAGCAAGCTAATCGAGCGTTCTTGGGAAACTGGACCCACACCACCGCGAGCACCCACGTCCCCATCCCGACAGATTGCAGAGAGGACGAAAAACGCACCATGCTGAGGCATCAGGCGAGCCCTAAGTAAAACCAGAGGCCGAAGCCCATCCGGCCCCCAGGCCAAGAAGGGTTGCACCGCCGACTAAAATGCAAAACGTACCTCCACCGACCCAGCTCATCCCAGGGACGATATGCGTCCGAAAGTGTCCTGACCACTGAACCACGCAGCGAACCCCCGGGGAGCCCTCACCCCGACCATGCTATCCTGAACACAGGTTGCATTCGAATATGCGCCATGGAGCGTAACTGACCACAGCATGCTCCCCACGACCCTCCCGGAGCCCCAAATGTCCCTCTTAGTCAAGGGACCCCCCGTGGCAGGAGGGAACGTCCCTGCAATAACAGCCCCTCCCCCCCATCTGCTCCCTAGTATTGCGCGCAAGCCAAGCGGGCCATAGTAGCTCAGCAACACCCAGCGACCCGCGAACCCGGGACGCTGCAGGAAAGCGCACTTAAACATACGATGCATACTGAAAGTTAAGGGGGAGGGGGTACTAGGATTCTATTTCAGTTGTTTTCCTCCTCTTCTTTTTTTTTTTTTTTTTTTTTACATTTATTCATTCATTTATTTTTTTATTATGTTAACGTGTAACCTTCTTGTATATGTCATAGTATGCACTCTCTTTTTTTTTTTTTTTTTTTTTACGTTTTGTAATTAAGTCCATTTGGCAATTTACAGTGTATTTCTGTCCTGTAACAAGTGTTTTTTTTTTTTTTTTTTTACTTATTTATTTATTCATTATGTATTTATTTATCTATTTTTCTTTTTTTTTTTGTGTGCACGAGGACTAGACTGAATAAAGGAAGGAACAACGTACGCACGCGAAAAGGAGGTGGGAAGTCTACTCACCAGTCGCAGCCTGGCGATCCAAGCCCGGCACTGCGCTCACAGAAGGCTGAGGCGAAGAATCAGCAGTCCCAGCATCCACAGAAGACATCGGCTGTGATCCAGGCGCCACCTGCTGGACGGTCCATGAACTGCAGCAGTATCCTGAGAAGAAGCAGCAGTGAAGATGAGAGCCCACGCCCCAGAGGAGATGGCCGAGGTAAGTGACCTACACAGGGGTGGTGGGGTGGTGGGGTGGGGGGGGGGAGGGGGCCAGGCTAGGAAGAGGGGGGGAGAACAAAGGGGAGGCAGACAGGGAGGAAATCAGAGCAGGAGAGGGGGGAAGGGGGGGGGACCACCAGAGAGGGGGAGGGAAAGAGGACACCGGGCAAGAGGAGGGGGGACCAGCCAGGGGTAAGCTGGGCCCCCCAATAAAACAGACAGAGCCAACAGGGGAAAGAGGGGGGGGGGACACAGGTGAGACAGCCCTGGGAGCCTTCCTCACTGGCAGAGGAGGCTCCCGACGGGCAAGGGGACCCCCCCTGGACTCCCAACGGCGGTACCAATGTACCCCGCGTGGCCCGCAAGGGCCTACTCACCACCACACCTCCCCGCGGGCCGCGGGGGGACCTGGATCGTCGCCGGGCGGCCGCCTGCCGCCCGGATGGCTGTATCCGCCGCCCACCGCCCCCGGACCGCAATCCAGCACAGGCGGCCGGGGCGGATGGTGTGGAGGGAGACCAGTGTGTAGGCCGCGCGGCAGCCGCACCAGGAGGCCGCGCGGCGGTAGCAGGCCGCATCCCCGGCCTTACAGTAATAGGCCTGCTGCTTCCGCCGTACTAGGCAGTACTTCCGCGGTACTAGGCCGCATCCCCGGCCTGGGAGTACCAGGCCGTGCGGGAATGGAGGCGGCTGGCCGCGCGGCAGTAGCAGGCCTCGTGCAGAAGGCCGTGCCACGCGCGCAGCCGCAGAAGGCCGCAAATCACAGGCACTGGAGGTAGGCCGCGTGTCTGGAGCCCCCAGGCACGCGTCCTGGCGTTGCCACGGGCCCGGGCTCTCAGTCCTCAACCGGGCCCGAGGAGTGGGATCAGGGAAGAGCCTGGCTGGCGGGTGGGAATGCCTGCCAGTGCTGGTGCGGCCCCCAGGGGCAGGGACCGCACGGGAGGCAGCAGGGGAGACCGCAGGGGGTGCTCCAGGGGGAGGTAGGCCGCGGGGGGGGCCCACACCGGTAGCCATACCTTTATTAATGCTTGCCAAGTGTTCCCACAGGTGCCGGCCACCATCCACGCTGCAGCAGCCCTGAGGGAAGCCAGAAGCCTCAACCATCAAGCTGTGTCAATCTGCAGGCCCAGGCAAACAGGAGCTGGAGGACAGGAAGCTGTTTGCTGGCCCGAATCCCAAGTGGCACTGAGGTAAGACCTCCCCCACACTGTCTTACACAGAACATAATCACACCCACAGATTCTTCCCAACCAATCCCATGCATCTATCCCCACACTCCTACATGTGCCCTTGTCCGCTTAGCTGCGCTATCTCCCCAGGGCCTAGTAAGTGGTTTAATCTCATAAGAGCAGACATTAGACTGTGAGAGTAGGACCTGCCAAAGATAGGGTACATTGATGTTGTGGCAGGCTTATGCAATGTATGATCATATAATGTAACTAAATCTCCATTATTTTTTGCCTAGATAAGGTGTTTTTAAAAAAAAATAAAAATAAATAAATAAAAACCTTTTAAAAACGAATAAAATCTGTCAACATTGAAGTTGCTGTTTAGTAGATAGGAGAGTGCGCTGGATCTTGTGTATTGTTTATTGTATAACATGGCCCCCAGCAGCACCCCATTTAAGCATGTTCAGGTGAGTGCAACCACCCCCCCCATGTTCCATATATATATATATTTGGGAGTCTAGCCAACTCGTTGGTTTTGCACCCCTCCCTGTCACAGGTGCCTCATCTCAGGTCCCTATTTAGTCTTGTACTGCAGAGAGCCTCAGATGGAATTTGTTCCTCAAGTAAGTGGTTTAATCTCATAAGAGCAGACATTAGACTGTGAGAGTAGGACCTGCCAAAGATGGGGTACATTGATGTTGTGGCAGGCTTATGCAATGTATGATCATATAATGTAACTAAATCCCCATTATTTTTTGCCTAGATAAGGTGTTTTTTAAAAAAAAATAATTAAATAAATAAAAACCTTTTAAAAACTAATAAAATCTGTCAACATTGAAGTTGCTGTTTAGTAGATAGGAGAGTGCGCTGGATCTTGTGTATTGTTTATATATATATATATACACATATATAATTATTTTTTTTATTAACTTTAACTTTAATTTTTTTTATGATTTTACACTAGCAGGGAGACTGCCTGTCAGCAGACAGTCCCCTTGCAGGCAGACACATGGACACCTATTGTGACCATGTGGTCGCCCTGTTGAGCGGTCACATGGCCACAGGGGTCCTAATCCGCCATGGGGAGACTGTCTGGGCTGCAGGCAGTCTCCCCACAACGGTAGCACCGCCGATCGCCGCCGGGGGAACGACGGCGATCGGGTAAGTACATTGCACCGTTAGGACGGTTCAGGACAGTCATCGGTCGGCAATGCAAAAATGCCGATGACGGTCCTGACCCGTCCTCTGTCGTTAAGGGGTTAATTGATTCATTCTTAAATGAAGGGATTCCTTTTCTTGAATCAAATGTTTGTTTTCCTTTTCCAAATCCTGCAAGAATACAGTGTATGATTATAATGTTTTTGGTCAGTAAAGTACTACCAGTCATAATAAATAAGGTTATTAATAATGTTAATTGTGACTTTATTAATAACTAATTTCCACAAATGCAGGGCAAGAGTAGAATTTTTTTGATTTTTTATGTAGGAGTGAGGGTGTCCTTAGCCTGTAGACTTTATACATAGGAATGTTATGTTTGCCCCTTCATATTAATACTTATCATCTTGACAACTAAGTTCCAACATTTAGTTTAAAATATCAAAAATTTAAAATTTAAAAATCTTCAATTCCAAAGTTGGTCTACATTTTGGAATGTGGTTCTCCATTTATGAGTCACTGTAAAGAAAATATCCTACTTTAAGGGGAAAAAAAAATACATTTTAGTTTGTATGACAAAAAGTATACTTTCTTATTTGTGTTCCCTAATCTGTTTTTATATTAATTAGAGAGACACTATAGGCACCCAGACCACTGTCTCTCAATTAAGTGGTCTTGAGCCATGTCACCCTTGTTTTAACCCGGTTTGTTGTTAAATTGCTGGGTTTAAATTTCACTAGTGGCTGTTACTCTGACAATTACTAGAAGTGCTTCTTCCAAAATAAAAGTAAAAACTCAGTGTAGATGGGGGTCACCTACTCAGTGATTTGGACACCATTTCATCATGTTTTTAACGGCGCTATAGTGTTTGAATATATAAAGGGAATCAACACAGTAAAGGAGGAGAGTATATTTAAAATAAGAAAAGCTACCACAACAAGAGGACAAAGTCTCAAATTAGAGGGGCAGAAATTTAAAAATATTAGGAAATATTACTTTACTGAGGGGGTAGTGAATGCAAGGAATAGCCTTCTAGCTGAAGTGGTAGCAGTTTACAAAGTAAGGGAGTTTAAGCATGCGTGAGATAGGCATAGGGCTATCCTAACTATAAGAGACTAATGAAAGTATTAAGAAAATTGAGCATACTAGATGGGCCAAATAGTTCTTATCTTCAGCTATTCACATTTAATTGTGTTCATATATATAAAATAATATTTTACCTACCATAATAAACAGCAAAGTATCAAAATATAAAGAGTGAGGGCAAGTTTTGCCACAATGGACTTTAATCTTCAATCAATTGCAATCTGCACTCTAATAACAGTTATTGGCACATTAAACTACAGAATACAAACTGTCTCACCACTCACTAATGGCAATCAGTGGATGGTATTATTTTCCATTTCTGAGCTGAAACAAAGACATTCACATAATGGCCTAACTGAACATAGTACTCCTCAAGCTCCCCAGTGGTGATTTGAGTTATAATCTGACATAAAACTCTGGCCCTCCACAAATGTTTTCCACTCACTATTTATTGAAATTGGGAACTGGGAAGCACATATGCTGATTTATATGTGTTTTTTATTGTGCTTTGCCTGTTTTATTAATAAAGTGCCTTGTAAATAGGTCTTGGTTTCTTTAATTCCAAAAGATATGTGTATATTACACATGTATATGTGTATATTAACCCCTTAAGACCGCAGCCAAATGTACAAGTTGTGAACCAAAAAAAATTTAAACAAACCACAGATTTTGACTATATGTCTGTTCGACAATAATTTACCTCTTTCATATTAAATGCACCCACACTTATTATATATCATTTTATTCAGGGGAAACAGGGCTTTCATTTAACATCAAATATTTAGGTATGGAACATAACTTAATATGAATACAATATAAAAAAAATGAGTGAAAATAAGATTTTTTTTAAAATTTTCTTAGTTCTATGTGACATTCTAACTGTGAATGTCATAATACTGTTTGCTTTTACTGCAATAAAATACACATATTTGTATTCAGCGATGTCTCACGTGTAAAACAGTACCCCCTATGTACAGGTTTTATGGTGTTTTGGGAAGTTACAAGGTCAAATAAAGCATGTTACACTTTTCAGTTGTTTCACATTGAAATTTGCCAGTTTGGTTACGTTGTCTTTGAGACTGTATGGTAGCCCAGGAATGAGAATTACCCCCATGATGGCATACCATTTGCAAAAGTAGACAACCCAAGGTATTGCAAATGGGGTATGTCCAGTCTTTTTTAGTAGCCACTTGGTCACAAACACTAGCCAAAGTTAACGTTAACATTTGTTTGTGTTTGAAAAATGCAAAAAACTAATTTGAAAGCCAATTTTGGCCAGTGTTTGTGACTAAGTGGCTACTAAAAATGACTGAACATACCCCATTTGCAATACCTTGGGTTGTCTACTTTTGCAAATGGTATGCCATTAGGGAGGTAATTCTTTTTTTTTTTTTTAATTCTTTATTTATTTCAAGACAGGATGAAAGATACAGCATAAACAAGACTTCCATTAGCTTTAAACAGACACACATTAATGTACTTTGAACAGTAATTGCACAGGTATAAACAATGAAGATAATGCCGGATATAGTATAACATGTGGTGTCCTTACAAGGAATCCGTGCAATGTGTCTGCGACCCAATTCAAAAACACGCCATACCCGACATCCCGCCCTGAGGTTTAAATAAAAATAAAAATGAAATAACGCGCAACTAAATATACGTCTTCCGACAAGACAGGAATGACAGTGTTCCAGTAGGCTCCTCCCGTTCGGGAGCGGTGTATATTCTCAGAATATCTAAGCCGTCTCATCCCTAATCTTTGAACCCTAATGTTAAATCCATGCTGCGAAGTCGCACAAGGTGAGTCGGAATACGAATGTAAGGTCAAATAGAAGAGTAGTAAAGATAAGATAAAAAGGGGGGGAAGAGAGCAGGAGGAAAAAAAGGGGGGGTTTGTGGGGGTCGACCAGTTTGTCACTAGAGGTACAGTTACTGATTACTGGACCACAAGGGAGTATGCCCTAGGGTAAGTTGGTGGATAGTTATCTTTCAAGGGGGTCTATGGAGTCTACTCGTACGGTGGCACTTTCTAAATTTGGCCCGCTTGTAGCTTCTATTAGGAGATAACAGGTGCGTGGGGGACTAAGTCCACCCCACCCGTCCTCAGTCGCTAGCTGCGTTCGCCATTCATGGGCTCCAAGTATTTTCAAACGTTTTCATCGTCCCTCTAACCGTTGCAGTTAATTTGTCCATAAGAAAGGTATCTTTAATCTTTTGTATCACCATGGGGAGTGTAGGTGTTTCCCTCTGTAACCATACTTGAGCCAAGGCTCTCCTGGCTGCTAAGTTTATCTTATGTAAAAGGTTTTGTTCCGTTCGTGTCCAATTTTCTAGGGATCTAGCCAGTAAGAAGACCCAGGGATCTATTTTGACCTCTTTGTCAAAGATGTCTCGCTCTAGTGCCTCTATACGCTTCCAGAATGCCTGCGCTTCTGGACATTCCCACCACATGTGAATGTAGGTGCCCTTTTGACCACAGCCTCTCCAACACAAATCCGTCGGAGTTTTATGCATTCGATGTAGTTTAACCGGTGTAGTGTACCATCTAAATAATGTCTTAAATGACTGTTCCTGCAAGGAGACACACACAGAGGACTTCGCGGCGGCCTCCCAGATTTCCTGCCATTCTATGCCTTCCAGCTCCTCCCCTAGGTCTGCCTCCCACTGATCTGCATATGTAATCCGTCCCCACTCCAAAGTGTGAGTGCTCAAGTGAGCGTATAGGCAGGAGATTAACCCGTTCGGAAACGTTTCCTTGAGACACATCCTCTCAAAGAACGTTGGTTGTGTTAGAGCCGCTTTCTTCGCCTGCGGAGTTTGTGCATAATCCCTTAGCTGAATATAACGAAAATAGTCGAAAGGTCTTAATACAGCCCTAGTTTTCAGTTCTTCGAATGTTACTATAGAGCCATTTTTGAATAGATGTCCTAGTCTCTGCAATCCCGTATTTTCTATACCTCTAAAGTCCCTAGCTGCCAGTCCGGGGGGGGAACGCTTTGTTTCGCAGAAATGGGGTCATCGAGGATGGGGAGGATGTCAGTCCGTATTTTACGGCACTCTCATCCCATATCTTAAGTGAATGCAATATAGCTGGACAGTTCGTCTGAACCGTCGGTCTATGTTCTTTAGGGGTCCAAATCTGGAATTGGGGTAGATCTGCTCCCATAAGGGAGGTTTCCAGATCCACCCACCTTCTCTCCTCTGGGGGAGAGTGCCAAAACGCTATCTGGGTTAGTTGCGCTGCAACGTAATAATAGTATAGGTTCGGGAGTCCCAGGCCCCCTCTATTCTTCGCCCGAAAAAGCACGTTTCGGGAGACTCTAGGTCTTTTGTTCTGCCAGACGAATTTGCCTATAGCCTGTTGAAGTGACCCTAACTGAGATTTAGTTATGCGAACCGGGAGGGCCTGAAATAGAAAAAGTATTCTAGGAAGAATATTCATTTTGACAGAGTGGATCCTCCCGATCCATGAGATAGGTTTGTCCAGCCAACGCTCCATATCGTTCATTAAAGTACGAATTAGTGGGGTGTAATTATGTTGGTATAATTGGGTCGGGTCGGCCGTCAGTCGAATGCCTAAATATTTGATGGAGTCCCGCTCTACATGTATGTGGTAAGTTGATCCTATATAAGTTGCGTCAGCATCAGTCATGCCTATGGGGAGCGCGCTAGATTTGTTCAGGTTTACTTTGTAACCAGCTATTTCGCTATATGTTTGTAATATGTTTGTCAATGCCACCATCGATCCTTTAGGGTCAGTTATTGTTAGGAGTATGTCGTCTACAAATCCGGAGACCACGTATCGCTGCCCACCCACTGTAACTCCCCCAACGCCCGGAGAAGCGCGTATTATCTGTAGCAAGGGTTCCAGAGATAAAGCAAATAGTAAGGGTGATAGGGGGGCAGCCCTGTCTAGTACCGTTGCTCAAGCGAAACGGGGTGACCTTCGCGCCAGAAATCCGTATGCGCGCCTGCACGTTAGTGTACATGGCCCGGATTGCGGTGATGAATTGGGCCAGGATACCAAAGTGTTGTAATACTTCAAATAAATATGACCATTTGACCCTGTCGAACGCCTTCTCAGCGTCTAACGACAGGATCAATGTCGGTGTGCCCCTCGTGGCCTGTCTCCAAATCAGATCGACATTGCGTCTCGTATTTTCGAACAATTGTCTCCCCGGTATGAATCCCACTTGGTCCGGATGAACCAATCGGGATAGCATCGGATTCAGTCTGCCCGCTAGAACCTTTGCTAGGATTTTAGAGTCGTGGTTTATCAGGGAGATTGGGCGGAAGTTTCCAGGGATCTCTTCGTTTTTGCCAGGTTTCGGTAGTAGAACTATGTCTGCCAGGGACATATCTCTGTCCGGTGTACCCCCTTCCATTAAATCATTGCACCAAGTCTCTAGGTGAGGTACAAGTTCCTCACGGAAGACCTTATAGTAGCTGCCGTCGAAACCATCCGGGCCTGGTGCTTTATTGCTTTTTAACGCTGATATAGCCGCGTCAACTTCATCAGCGGAGATCCGCTGTTGCAGGGTTACCACGTCCGCGTCAAGGAGTTTAGGGAGTTCCATCTGAGATAGAAATTCTCGGATCCCCCCCCACCTCGTTGCGGGGACCTGGAGAGTCTCCCAGTGAATGGTTATACAAGCTAGTATAGTAGTCCGTGAAGACTTTAGCTATATCGGTGGGGTTAGTATAATATTTGCCTGTCGTGTCTTTGATTTTCGTGATGTGTGTGCCTCTGTGCCGCGGTCGAAGGGACCTCGCCAAGAGCGTGTCCATTTTATTTGCCTTCTCGTAGTAGTTCCGTTTGGACCACACCATCGCTCTAGCCGTATCGTCTAATAAGGCGTCGCGAACTGAGTTCCGTGAATTCTGCACTGTCTCTAGACTGGCTGGGGTAGGATCCGATTTGTGTTTTAATTCTGCTTTCCTCAGGGACGTCAAAAGAGTCGACAGTAGTTGGGTTTTGCGCTTTTTCTTTAGCGTCGCTTCACGTATCAGGGTACCCCTGATAACTGCTTTGTGAGCAGCCCAAATTGTAGCCTCAGAGAGGCCAGAGTCTGCTTCTCTTGCGAAGAATTCCGTCAAATCCGCCCGAATTTTCGTGACGATCTCCGTGTCCCGAAGCAAAGAGGTGTTTAATCGCCAGGACCAGGGAGACGTCGCACACAATTTATCGAGCGTTATGGTGATCTCCGCGTGATCAGACCACGTTATGGATCCGATGGCAGAATCGGCAACCCTAGCTACAGTCAGAGGATTAACCAGGAATAGGTCTATCCTCGAATAGGTGTCGTGGGGGTTCGAATAAAATGTATAGTCATTAACGTCGGGGTGGTGGGCTCTCCATATATCAAGAAGGCCTGTATGTTGCATAAAAGTATGTAATAGTTTATCTTGTCCGCCCCGTCTATGAGACCGCGGAACGCCATGGCAAGGTCCTCTGTCCGCCGCCGGACATGGTGTCGCATTAAAGTCCCCCCCACTATGATCATGCCATGAGGCAGAGTGGTGACCATGTGAGTGAGTTCTGACCAGAATTCTTTATTTGGGTCATTGGGGGCATATAGGTTGAGGATATGGATCGTATGAGAGAATAATGTTCCCGATAGTAACACATATCGCCCCCCCCGGATCAGAATATATCTTGCCTATAGCGATCGGGCATTTGTTATTTATAAGTATGGCAACCCCATTCCGTTTGTTAAGGGCTCTGGATTCGTACGCATTGCTATATGTGTGGTCCCTGAGGGCAAATTTCGCTGATGCCGGTATGTGTGTCTCCTGCAGGAATGCAATGTCAGGGTTGGTGCGTTTAAGTTCCCTGAACATCAGGCGTCGCTTCTTAGGGGCGTTAAGGCCTTTCACATTTAAGGATAATAGTTTTACAGGCATAACTCGTCATATAGGTTAACGCTGTGCTTACCTAAGCTGTCACTATGCGACCCACACCTCTGATGTTTTCCACGTTGGTGGTGACTCGGTGATGCGGCCATACCTTTTCGGCTATCCTGCAATAATTCGTACTGTCTGGTCCCCTTCGGTCCTCCCCCAAGGGGTAAGGTATAAGGAGCGGGTAAAAGGGAGAGGAGGGAAGAAAGAATAGAAAAGACTAAAGAAGAAAAGTGAAAGAGTAACTTATGATACAGAGATTGTCTGGTCTTACTTATAGCCAGATCCATTTGGGGTTTGTGTCCCAGCTCCTCCAGACCGTATCTACGAACCCTGGAGCAGCGGGGACCCAGACCGACCTTGAGTAGTACCTTGCGGGTACCAACCATTAAACGTAACAGGACACGGCAGAAAACTGGTCCAGATAACAAAACTTGAGCCCCTAAAGCGCCGTTCTTGCATTCGGACTGGGGGGACTCACCATGCGCAATCAGCAAGTAACGTCCCATCCGTGTGTATTGTTTAAATCCACCCCTCACCCCTGCCCCCTGTGTGCCTCCCCCTACGCCCCACGCGGTCGTGCCAGGGGCGGGGACACAATGCCAAGCGTGGGAGTAGCCCATGCATATAACCCACAGCTACAGCCACCCTCCCGGCTCAGGAACCAGAATAATAAAACTTGAGCAGCTCCTATAAAGTCCCTTCCTCGCGCAACAATAGCACAAGCATAATTAACAACAATGTAAAATACAGAAAACATCTCTATGTGAAGACTAAACAGTGCCACAGTAGGAACTCCACACCGCCGCCCAAGATTAAATCTACACATGACATAGAAAGCATGACACCTCCCCTCGCCCGTTGGGGGAGTACCGTGAGGCGGCCCGGTATACAGTCAAAGAGCCCCCCGTGATTGTCCCGTAAACATAGAGGTGAACAATAAAGTAATGAAACAATAATGGCAAGTGGGAGGTAGTTCCTACTCCCATTGCCAGAACTCTCGGCGACGAGACCTACCCAGGCAAAAAAAAATGCAAAAAAGAGGGGGCATAGCCCCAAGAGCATCCCTAGCCCGCCCAATTTGGGTGTAGCCCCCTCAGAAATCTGGGGACCAAGGATCATGGAGCCCCCCCCTCATGTTAACCCGGCATTAGGGCCATGTGGACCCCAGGGGGTCACCCGTCGAGAGGCCATGTCTGAGGGAAGAAAAGAAAACCCCCCTCCCAACATAAGCCATCAATCCCTCCCCAGCAGCGGCTCTGCCCGAGGTAATCACCTTTCCTGATGGGCCCGAGGACGCCGCCTGACAAATACCTCAGTCGGCCATTGAGAGCCACTCGCGTGGAAGGGGTGGCAGTTCCTCCATCCGCCCTGCGGACGCCTCCAATTCCACTGTCTCCTGGATGCCCAGCTCACGTAGAAACGCTGTCGGGTCACCATTCATATGCAGAACTCTGGTGCGGCCCTCCCGGAAAGCCAGTAGCCGGAATGGGTGTCCCCAAGCATACCTGATCTGGTGTTTTTGCAACAATGTAGTGATTGGTCGCCATGCTCTACGTTGTTGTAAGGTAGCTGGGGTGAGATCTTGGAACAGGGATAATTCTGCGCCTTTATACCAGATTGGGCCTTCCCTGCTTCGTTTCATGAGGGCCTCCTTCATGGGGAAGTGAAGAAATTCCACGATAACGTCTCTGGGGTATTGGTTGTCCCCCCGTTTCGCCCGAAGTGCTCTATGGGCCATCTCAATATGCCACAGATTATCCGGCGTGTCAGGCAGTAGTGGCTTGAAAATAGCAGTAATCACTGCTGCCAGGGGGCCTTCTCCCTCCTGTTCTGGAAGTCCTCGCAACCGGATGTTGTTTCGGCGCGATCTGTTACCTAAATCATCCATGGCGGATTCCAGCAGCGTCAGCCTGGAAGTCAAGCGGTTAATCTGGGCTACAGCTTCGTTATGAGCCACCGCCGTCGATTCCAGCCTCGTTTCTAATGCCGCCGTTCTTGCTCCCACTGCCTGGATCTCCAGTTTGACCTCATTGGTGTTCCTGGCAATTTCGGTGGCAGGGTAGGATCTCACCTCCGCTAGCTTCTCCAAGATTTGAGCAGCATTAGCCTCCGATGGTGCACGGGCTGCTGCGTCCTCCGGGCTAGGGTGTGTGTGTGGGATCCTGGGGCTCTCCCGTCTGCCATCTTGGGAGCTCAGTCTCCTGGCGCGGGAGGCCGCAAACATATCGGAGACTGTTGCGCCCTGTTCCGACGTTTTTTTCAGGTGCTTTTTAGCCGTCCGCTTATCCATGGCTGCACCTCTGTGGGTCACTGCAAAAAGAGCCGTGTCGCTGTGCTATAGTAAGCTGTCGGCCCTTAGATCCGAGCGGAGCTTCACCTGGACACGTCCAGCTTGCTCCAGCCGCAGACCACGCCCCCGGAGGTAATTCTTATTTTTGGGCTACTATACGGTCTCAAAGCCAACGTAACCAATCTGGCGAATTTTTAAGTGTAAAATTATTGTCTACCTAAAATTTGACTCTACATTTTCTATGTTTACTTATTTAGTATGGAACTACAAGAAAATAAAAGAATGCACAACAAACTAGTGCAAAAGAGTATAAAAATGCTACCCAAATAATAAAGATGGATTATGAACAATCACAATATTTCAAACCTTCCTTGTTTGAGGTGACAGTATGTATGGTTTACAATTCCCACTTTTGATATTCATTAGGCGGAAACAAAAATTGGTCAGCAATGTTGCCCAATGCCATGAAATAACTCAAAAAACAGCAATGTTGCCCAATGCCATGAAATAACTCAAAAAACAAACAAAACAAAGCACACTAAACTGTGCAGAATGAACTGTGGTTATTAGATTACATGTACATAGTGAGAGATCACAAAAAAATTTGTTTCAACATTAGATCGGCAGAGCATAAATAGGTAAAAATGTGTGATAATAGAAAATGTCTCATTTTTCCCCTTGTGAAACTACTGTGAAGAACCTAAGATTCACGTTATGATTTGGATATGTTTTTTTAAGTGTAAAATTATTGTCTACCTAAAATTTGACTCTACTTTTTTTTCTTGAGAGTGAAATGGCCATGTTAAATAATACAGGGGAAAACATAACTCAGGACCAATGTCTGTCTTGGTGGTCCTGGTATATTCCCCCACCCCTCCACCCCATGTCTAGGGAACGAGTCTGACCTAGATTTTGTTAAAGTTATTATTGAGAGATGGAAGATGGATACTCATGGCAGCAGTTCCCCTGTGGTTTCCTTTTTTCCACGTGCAAATTTTAAAATGAAAATTCACTATGACATTGTGGTCAAATCCAGCCTCAACATTTTCCACACTACAAGAAGACACTCAGGGATTCATTACATTTTATAATACATAGTTCGGCTGTAGGTTTTTTGGGATTAGAAATCCATAAATGCATTTTCGTTTGTCACATAGTATAGTTGGAACCAGGGGCGGACTGAGAACCCTCAGGGCCCCCGGGCAAAATGAATCAAGGGCCCCCTTACAGGCCCCACCCATACTCCGCAGCAAGCGCCACCCATGTCCCGCCTCCATGAACCGCCTCCAGCCACACCCTACACAATCTTTAGACACAAGGAACAAAAGTGCAATAATCCCTTCAAGGCCCCAGTAGAGACTACAATTGAGGGCTAATGGGCCATGGAGGGGGGTCTTTCTAGCAGAGGCTATCTCAGTGTCCTTTAGAGAGTGTGTTAGAAAGAATCCCCTCCAGGCCCTATTAGAGACTACAATGGAGTCTAATAGGCTTGGAAGGGGGTCTTTCTAACAGAGGCCATCTCAGTGTCCCTGCTGGAAACAGTCGCCTCCAGGCCCCAGTAGAGACTACAATTGAGGGCTAATGGGCCATGGAGGGGGGGAGCATTCTAGCAGAGGCTATCTCAGTGTCCTTTAGAGAGTGTGTTAGAAAGAATTTCCTCCAGGTCCCATTAGAGACTACAATGGAGTCTAATGGGGCCTGGAGGGGGGTCTCTCCAACACTCTGGTTCCTATTCACAATATAGCAACACAACATAGCTGATACCTAGGCCAAGTTGGCTCCTCTTACCTTAATTACTGTTGCTGGCTGGCAGTCTGTGCGCTTGCTGGAAGGCTGTGGGCTTACTGGCTGCGGCTGGCAGGCTGTGGGCTTGCCGGCAGGCTGTGGGCTTGCTGGCTGCGGCTGGCAGGCTGTGGGCTTGCTGGAAGGCTGTGAGCTTACTGGCTGCGGCTGGCAGGCTGTGGGCTTGCTGGCTGCGGCTGGCAGGCTGTGGGCTTGCTGGAAGGCTGTGAGCTTACTGGCTGCGGCTGGCAGGCTGTGGGCTTGCTGGCTACTGCCGGCAGGCTGTGGGCTTGCTGGCTACTGCCGGCAGGCTGTGGGCTTGCTGGCTACTGCCGGCAGGCTGTGGGCTTGCTGGCTACTGCCGGCAGGCTGTGGGCTTGCTGGCTACTGCCGGCAGGCTGTGGGCTTGCTGGCTACTGCCGGCAGGCTGTGGGCTTGCTGGCTGCGGCTGGCAGGCTGTGGGCTTGCTGGCTACTGCCGGCAGGCTGTGGGCTTGCTGGCTGCGGCTGGCAGGCTGTGGCTTGCTGGCTGTGGCTTGCTGGCTGGCAGGCTGTGGCTTGCTGGCTGCGGTTGGCAGGCTGTGGGTTTGCTGGCTTTAAGCCTAACTGGTGGCCTGTAGGCTGGCTGGCTGTCTACTGGCCAGCCTGTGGGCTGGCTGGCCTGTGGGTTGGCTGGCTTGCTGGCTACTGGGGCACTCGTAGATTATTTAAAGAAATAATCCATGCACAATAACCACTACTACTCTGTGTAGTCGTTATGGTGCCAGGAGGGCCAGGCCCCCCTCCCAGAGTAAGTAGTCAAACCGTTTAAGAACAGTTTGACAACTTACCTGGGGTCTGCTGGGATATAAGGCTGTAGTAGGGTATAGGAGCAGTGGTGCAATGTGTAAGGGGTGCAGTGTGTGTGTGAAAGGTTCAGTGTGTGTGAGGGGGTGTAGTGTGTGAATGTGTAGGGTGTGTGGGGCAATGTGTGTACGAGGGGGCTGTGTATGTGTGTGGCAATGTTAGTATGGGGGGCTGTGTGTGTATGGGTGGGCAGTGTATGTGTGTGTGTGTGGCAATGTGTGTAAATGTGTATGGTGTGTGTGGGGGCAGTGTGTGTGTATGGGGGGCAGTGTGTGAATGTGTATGGTGTGTGGGGGCAGTGTGTTTATGGGGCTAAAGTTCACTCTCACCACTGCGACCACCAGGAATACCTGGTGGTCACAGTGTTGAGAGTGAACTCTAGCCCGTAGCTCCAGGGCTAGAGTTTACTCTCGCAAGAGCCGTAACGTTGCCGTGGTAACCGCGGCAACGATCTGTGCTCGCGCAAGAAGGACCCAGAGGAGCTGCAGGCTGAGCTCCCGGGTCCTCTCTTCCTCCCTCCCCTGCCGGCTGCCCGCACGGTGCCTGCGGACAGGGGAGGGGGCAATTGCCCTCCTCTTACTCCCCCCTCCCCCTCTTCTTACCCCCCCTCCCCTCTTCTTACCCCCTTCTTACTCTCCCCCTCTTCTTACTCCCCCTCCCCCTCTCCTTACTCCCCCTTCTTACTCTCCCCCTCTTCTTACTCCCCCCTCCCCCTCTTCTTACTCCCACCTCTTCTTACTCCCCCCTCTATTCTTACCCCCCTCCCCCCTCTTCTTACTCCCCCTTCCTCTTTTTACTCCCCCCTCCCCTCTTCTTACCCACTTTACTCCCCCCTCTCTTCTTACTCTCCCCTCTTCTTACTCTCCCCTTCCTCTTTTACTCACCTCTCCCCCTCTTCTTACCCCCTTCTTACTCCCCCCTCCCTTCTTACCCCCCTCCCTCTTCTTACCCCCCTCCCTCTCTCACCCCCCTCCCTCTCTCTTCTTACCCCCTCTCTTCTTACCCCCCTCCCTCTCTCTTTTTACCCCCCTACTCCCCTCTCTCTTTTTACCCCCTACTCCCCTCTCTCTTTTTACCCCCTACTCCCCTCTCTCTTTTTACCCCCCTCTCTTTTAACCCCCCCTCGCTCTTTTAACCCATCTCTTTTAACAACCCCCCTCCCTTTTAACCCACCCTCCCTCTCTTAACCCCCCTCCCTCTCTTAACCCCCCTCCCTCTCTTAACCCCCCTCCCTCTTTTAACCCCCCCCTCCCAACCCCCCCTCTCTCTTTTAACCCCCCTCCCTCTCTTTTAACCCCCCCTCCCTCTCTCTTTTAACCCCCCTCCCTCTCTCTTTTAACCCCCCTCCCTCTCTCTTTTAACCCCCCCCTCCCTCTCTCTTTTAACCCCCCCTCCCTCTCTCTTTTAACCCCCCCTCCCTCTCTCTTTTAACCCCCCCTCCCTCTCTCTTTTAACCCCCCCTCCCTCTCTCTTTTAACCCCCCCTCCCTCTCTCTTTTAACCCCCCTCCCTCTCTCTTTTAACCCCCCCTCCCTCTCTTTTAACCCCCCCTCCCTCTCTCTTTTAACCCCCCCTCCCTCTCTCTTTTAACCCCCCCTCCCTCTCTCTTTTAACCCCCCCTCCCTCTCTCTTTTAACCCCCCCTCCCTCTCTCTTTTAACCCCCCCTCCCTCTCTCTTTTAACCCCCCCTCCCTCTCTCTTTTAACCCCCCTCCCTCTCTCTTTTAACCCCCCCTCCCTCTCTCTTTTAACTCCCCCCTCCCTCTCTCTTTTAACTCCCCCCTCCCTCTCTCTTTTAACTCCCCCTTCCCTCTCTCTTTTAACTCCCCCCTCCCTCTCTCTTTTAACTCCCCCCTCCCTCTCTCTTTTTACCCCCTCCCCGTAGCGTGGCCGAGCTGCTCTGCGTCCGCGGTGCCGGCCGGATTGATAGGAAGGTGCACACACACTGAGTGTGCACCTTCCTGTCAGTCCGGCCGGGTACAGGAAACAGAAACTCCTGTTCCGCGCGGAACAGAAGTTTCTGTTTCCTGTACCCGGCCGGACTGACAGGAAGGTGCACACTCAGTGTGTGTGCACCTTCCTATCACTCCGGCCGGCACCGCGGACGCAGAGCAGCTCGGCCACGCTACGGGGAAGGGAGGTGAGAAGCTGCAGCCGCCTGAGCGCTCTTAAGAGAGCGCTCAGGCGGCTGCAGCATTTAAAGGGGCGGCCGGGCCCCCTGATGGCGGGCCCCCCTCCCGGCCGGGCCCTCGGACCATGTCCGAAGTGCCCGACCGGTCAGTCCGCCCCTGGTTGGAACTGTTCAATAAACAGAAGCCATAGAGCATTAATATAATACAGCTTATCTAAAAATATTAAATTAGGAAATATTTAGGTATAGTGCAGAGGAGAGGAGTAGAGAAATCTGCCATTTAACTTTAACATTTATAGTGCCTTTATAAAAAGTACTATGCAGGACATCCCAAAAGCTTACAATCTAAATTGATAATGTACATTGAGACAAAAGGAAGCAGAAGAAAAAAAAAAAAAGGATATCATATATGTAGTATGGATAGATGTACCTGGCTATATCTTCCACTGCCTTCAATTTCTCTGACAACTTCCATGTGTTTTACTTTCATTTGTTGCATATCTTCCACTACCTTTAAAAAAAAAAAAAAAACATACGAAAATAAAAGTCAAATACACACTTCTAGTTTACACTTCAGTATTTTTTTTTTCTCATTTAAAACTCTTACTATAAAGAGAACAAATTCATTGCATCTTTTTTGCCAAAATAATCAAATTGGATAAACTCTTCAACTTGTTTTTCCAGCTTTGCTATTTTACCCTAAATTTTATGTTACCTTAATTAATTCTCACATTTTCTACTTCGTGAATCAACTGCTAAGTGTTTACTATTTTATAAATGCAGTATTGACAGAGTAAGACGGAAATGTGTCTTTCCTGAAACATCCTGTTGATCTCTTCGGGCTGCAAATGGATGTACAGACACTGTTACAGCAGTAGCATGCATCCCAGCCAGTCAGCAGCGAGAACATGGACAAACTTTTCCGGCAAAGTTTGTCTCTTTCAGAAAATTACTTTTTGTTAAAGGAACACTATAGTCACCTAAATTACTTTAGCTAAATAAAGCAGTTTTAGTGTATAGATCATTCCCCTGCAATTTCACTGCTCAATTCACTGCCATTTAGGAGTTAAATCACTTTGTTTCTGTTTATGCAGCCCTAGCCACACCTCCCCGGGTTATGATTGACAGAGCCTGCATAAAAAAAAAAAAAAACTGGTTTCACTTTCAAACAGATGTAATTTACCTTAAATAATTGCATCTCAATCTCTAAATTGAACTTTAATCACATACAGGAGGCTCTTGCATGGTCTAGCAAACTATTAACATAACAGGGGATAAGAAAATCTTAATTAAAGAGAACTTGCAATAAAGAAAACCTAAATAGGGCTCTTTTTACAGGAAGTGTTTATGGAAGGCTGTGCAAGTCACATGCAGGGAGGTGTGACTAAGGCTCATAAACAAAGGGATTTAACTCCTAAATGGCAGAGGATTGAGCAGTGAGGCTGCAGGGGCATGTTCTATACACCAAAACTGCTTCATCAAACTAAAGTTGTTCAGGTGACTATAGTGTCCCTTTAAGAAAATACTTTATTGCTAATTTTTTTTAAAAAGTGACTATTTAATATTTTGTGATAAGACTGCAATTCCTAGATCTGCTGACTGTTCATAAAAGAAAATCTCAATTTGAACAGTACAAACAACTTTACATCAATCATTTATAAATTGTTACGTACATATTTATGTAAAATAAATTTTTTTCTTTTTGAAAAAAAGAGCCTGATAAGCATACTCAGTTGGTATATTTATAACTTTTATAGTCCAGGTTTCCATTGCATCACAAATCATGTTAGACACCAATTATGATGACATTAACCAGTAAATTTGAAATGTATACCTTGAAGATATAAAGTTTGGCTAGATTATATGGAATATAAGCCTGTCCTTCACCTCCCATATCTTCAGTCAGACCTGTTGGTCTTTGGCTTTCCTGTAAGCAAGTCCTTGGGAAGCTATGGAGATCTGCAGTAAAATAAAACCACAATGTCTAACTTAGTGATCTCGTCCTTGCCACCCCATATTCCTTGATGTTCAGCCAACGTAAATACTACAGTTAGCCACCCATGATCTGTTATATGCATGCTGTGTATCTTAGAATTATATAGTTTGGCAAAACAAGAAAACTGAAAACAGACAACAGGTCAAACAGCTTGTCCTTAACCCCTTCAGGACGGAGTCAATAGTACACGTTCTGATCAAAACAAAACGTAAACAAAAACTGGAATTTGCGCTATATGTCTGTTCAACCGTAATTCACCTCTTTCATATTAAATGCACCCACACTTATTATATATCATTTTGTTCAGGAGAAACAGGGCTTTCATTTCATATAAAATATTTGTATATGAAACAATTTATTATGAATAAAATAAAATAAAAACTGAGAAATTTTAATTATTTTTTTTAAATTTGTCGTTCCGCGTCACATTTTAGCTGTAAATGTCATAATACTGTTAGGTTTTACTGCAACAAAATGCACATATTTGTAATCAGCTATGTCTCACAAGTACAACAGTACCCCCCATTAACAGGTTTTATGGTGTTTTGGAAAGTTACAGGGTCAAATATAGAACGTTCCATTTTCAAATTGAAATTTGCCAGATTAGTAATGTTACCTTTGAGACGGTGTGGTAGCCCAGGAATGAGAATTACCCCCATAATGGCATACCATTTGAAAATGTAGACAACCCAAGGTATTGAACGTGGGGTATGTTTAGTCTTTTTTAGTAGCCACTTAGTCACAAACACTGGCCAAAGTTAGCGTTCATATTTGTTTTTGTGTGAAAAAAGCAAAAAAATAATATTTGGCCAGTGTTTGTGACTAAGTGGCTACTAAAAATGACTGGACATACCCCGTTTGCAATACCTTGGGTTGTCTACTTTTGCAAATGGTATGCCATCATGGGGGTAATTCTTATTCCTGGGCTACCATACGGTCTCAAAGGCAACATAACTAATCTGGCAAATTTCAATGTGAAAAAAATGAAATGCAAGCCTTATATGTGACTCTCTAACTTTCCAAAACACCATAAAACCTGTACATGGGGGTTACTGTTATTCTCGGGAGATTTCACTAAACACAAATATTAGTGTTTTAAAACAGTAAAACATATAACAACAATAATATAGTCCATAAAAGTGCAGTTTGTTTGTAAAAAATGCAAAAAACTTCACTTTTACTTAAAATATCATCGTTGTAATACAATTTACCAGTTTTAAACACTAATATTTGAGTTCAGCGAAGTCTCCCGAGTAAAACAGTACCCCCTATATACAGGTTTTATGGTGTCTTGGAGAGTTACAGGGTCAAATATAGTGCTTGCGAATTAAATTCTCTGCACTTTCTCCCTGTGTTGTCAGGCATGTCAATCAAATTTTAATTAATCAAATGACATAATTATGTTAAAAAATTACTTAAATATACACGTAGAATTTTAATATATATGCATTTATAGGTATATAAATTCTACGTGTATACTAATGTAATCTTTTATGTAATTATATGTATTTATCTATATATATATATATTTGCGGTTATTTGTATTTTATATATAGATAGATATATATAGAATGTCATTCTAAGTGTATTCTGTTTCCAATATATATATATTAATAACAAAATACAGTTAGAATGAAATTACATATGAATATATAATTTATTTTATATTTTGTTTCAATATTTTATTTATTTATTTAATTATTTTATTTATTTATTATTGTAATTATGCGTATATATATATATAATATATATATGTAGATCTATTATATATATAATATATATACATATTATATATATGTAACGTCATTCTAAGTGTATTTTAATATTAATATATATACTAATATTAATATTAAAATACATTACGTATGACGTTACATATATATAATATGTATATATATTATATATATAATATATATACATATTATATATATATATAAAAAGGCATTTAATTTATTTTATAACATTTTAATATTTATTTTTTTACACTACCTACCAGCAGGGGGACTGTCTAATATTTTAAACAGTCCCCCTGCTGGCAGATCCATAGCCAGCTATAGGGGGCCATGTGATCGCTCTTTGAGAGCGATCACATGGCCCCCGGGGGCCTCATTTGCCGGAGGGGGGCTGCCTGGGCTCTCAGACAGCCCCCCAGAAGAGGATCGCGGCGGAGGTGAGTACACCTCTGCTCCTGGGGCTGCAAGCCGTTACGGCGTTCTATGCCGCCGCAACGGCTTTAAAGCCCTTTAAAGCCGCGACGGCATAGAACGCCGTAACGGCGTTAAGGGGTTAACTGAGCCCCCTCTCCGTACGTATGCAAATGTTAGCTCACTTGTGCTATTTTAGAGAGAACTATTTTAATTTGCATATCAGAGTGATCCCACACACAAGGGCAATCCACATCTAAAATGCCAGAAGGTTACTTTTGCAAGGAAATACAACAACCTCGGACGATTGTTTCTGTCTTCCTTGGGACTCGTCAGTGAGATGTACATGATACTTCCTAGGCATATTGAGCAAGGGGTCCTCATCTGGATTAATCATTGCCAATAATTATATAATATTACTATACTTAATAAAATATTTCTAAAAAAAAAACAAACCTCTAGCAGGGGATAAACCTAAAAAAGAAAATTATGTAAATTAAACAAGTCAAACTCATTTCTGCACATTGAACAGATTAAGTCTAAATTTAAATAATACAAATAACACGCTGGAAATAAAGTGAGTTTTAACTATATTTAAGGGGTCAACAGGGGAAAGAGGGGCTAAATAGCTATTTTAACACTATAGGGCCAGTAATACACATTTGTGTTCCTTTAACCCCTTAAGGACACATGACATGTGTGACATGTCATGATTCCCTTATATTCCATAAGTTTGGTCATTAAGGGGTTAAATAACTGGAGGTTTCTTAGTATCACTCTAATGGCCAAAAAAGTGCAAGCTCATCTGCCACGTCAATGCAAACCTTCCAGCAAAAAGGTAAACTCTAATGAGACAGAGGGGTATTCTTTCTCAAACTCAACCTTTATAGGTTAAACATGGGGTGGGTGGCAGCCAGCACAGTAACATGACGGTTACAAAAGCGAACACAAACGTACATTTTAGCATTGCACTCAAACAAATGCACTCAGATGGTCTCAGTCAGATAGTGCATGTGCACTTGCTTCCTAATGCTTTACTATGAGAAAACATTGGATTGGCTGAGATCATTAAGATTGAAGACAGCCACAGAGAGAGCACGGTTCTATGGGATAAAAGGTAGGTAACATACTAACCTTTCAGGGGGTGGAGGGTACCATGGACAGTATAACATAAGGAATGCATATTTGTATTTCCTTTTAAGAGATGGAAAAAATGTTTAAGTGCTACTGTTATTGGGTAATGAAAGAGGAATATTTTGCAAGCTTTTAGGACTCCAAGGTCCCTTCATCAGGCTTGTTTGTTGGGTGAAATTCAGACATATTTATACAAAATTTATAGGAAAAACAAATACACAAATAACTTTAGTATGAAACAGTTTGTTTGTGAGTAAGTGATCAAAGTCTCTGCAGTGATTTTACAGAGATGTACGACGTTTCCTTTTGGTCAATCTTGCTATCTCCATATATTTTGTATATTGGGGGAAATTATGGTAACCTAGATCTCTGAAGAAACATAGATGACCCCCATTGGGCCCCGGTGTACAGTTAGTTTAAACTGAACACAGTTACTACTTTCAAATAGGCACCCATGAGCTCCTGGCTTATATGTAACCAGGAATCCAGGGCATTAAACATTTACATCTGTGATTTGACATTGACTCTTATTATGGATACTTTCATATCTTGAAGAGTGTGGCCTCTGTTGTTTAAATGTTTGCCCACAGGAGTGTCAGCTTTCTTGTTATTAGTTGCATAGTGATGCAGGATCCTTCTTTTGTGCAGTTTCTGACCTGTCTCTTCAACATAACGTCCTCCATCTCTACATTTGGCGCACATTATAATTTACACTATGTTTGTTGAGGCACAAGGGAAGTACCCTCAGATTCTATATTGCATCTGTTTGTGGGGCTATTAAATTATTTCATTGCATTAAATGTGTGCGCGTGCGGTGGTATCTAAAAAATTAATCTGTGTAGTATGTATACTTTATGAAGAAAGAGAAAGTACTTTGTGAATTCAGTGAATGCTGGAAAATGGCACGCAACCTTTTTAAACCCCTTAAGGACCAAACTTCTGGAATAAAAGGGAATCTTGACATGTCACACATGTCATGTGTCCTTAAGGGGTTAAGCCTTTGAGTGTGGTCTCTCTGCGTGGGATTGCCCCCCCATAGCTTGCTTTCCATTCAGTTGCCGTAGCAATGGCCAGAGCATATCAGATACAGATGGCAACTGTTTTGTGTTGCCATGAAAAATTCAAAACAAAATAATATTTATAACTAGTAATGAGCAGTTGGTCAGTTGCAAGATTAAGTTTATATACCCTATGAGAAAAAAAACAAATCTCTCTATATATATATATATATATATATATACACACACACACACACACACATACATACATACATACATACATACATACACACACACACACACACCCTATGAAAATAGACAAAGTATATATCACAGTTGAAAGAAAACAGTATCTGTTTTTAACAAATATGACAATTTCCAGCATTCGCTGAATTCACCAGGGAGGTGAGTATTATGTCTTTTTTCATAGGGTATATAAACTTAATCTTACCTTGCAACTGACCAACTGCTCATTACTAGCTATAAATATTATTTTGTTTTGAATTTTTCAAGGCAACACAAAACAGTTGCCATCTGTGTCTGATATGCTCTGGCCATTGCTATGGCAAATGAATGGAAAGCAAGCTATGGGGGGCAATCCCACGCAGAGAGACCACACTCAAGGTCTTAAAAGGGTTGTGTGCCATTTTACAGCATTCACTGAATTCACAAAGTACTTTCTATTTCTTCATAAAGTATACATACTACACAGATTCATTTTTTTTAGATACCACCGCACGCGCACACATTTAATGCAATGAAATAATTTAATAGCCCCACAAACAGATGCAATATAGAATCTGAGGGTACTTCCCTTGTGCCTCAACAAACATAGTGTAAATTATAATGTGCGCCAAATGTTTCCCGAGTGTCTCAGTACCCCTATTTCTCCAAGTGTCCCCAAATGTTTTAGTGTCCCCATGTCTCCCAGTGTCTGTGTCCCTAGTGTCTCAGTGTCCCTATTTCTCAAAGTGTCCCCAAATGTCTCAGCGTCTCCATGTCTGTATCCAAAAGTGCCCCCATGTCTGTATCCCAAAGTGCTCCCATGTGTCTCAGTGTCCCCATGTCTCACTGTGACCCCTTGTATCCTTGAGACACTGGGAGACTAGGGGACTGGGCGACATGGGGACACTGACACTGTGATACATAGGGACACTGGGTGACTTGCGAGACTGAGACACTGGGAGACAGGAAGACACTGGGAGCAATCCATCTATACAGCAGAATCAAACGGTGAGTAGTTTGTTGGTGGTTTTACAGAATTTTCTCTTATGTCACTCCTTGTGATTTACATCATGTGATGTCACATACATAATTATATATACAATTTTTTTAAGGCTTGTCTTTTTTTCCCAAGAAAGGTGGCAACCCTAACTATTCTTCACATACTCTTGCTTAAAGGAACACTATAGGGCCAGGAACACAATCATGTATTTCAGACCCTATTATGTTAGAACCACCATCTAGCCCCCCCCTGGCCTTCTCTTGTCTCCCTAAAAATAGAAACATCTTACTAGTATTTAAGTCTGCAGCTGCTGGCTCTGCCTCTGAACTGACTGTCTGCTGACATCATCAGAAGTGGTGGTCTGAGCAAATTACAATACTTCCCCATAGGATTGGCTGAGACGGTCAACTAGGCAGATCAGGGGCAGAGTCAGCACAAGTCAAACATAGCCCTGGCCAATCAGCATCTCCTCATAAAGATAAATTGAATCAATGCATCTCTATGAGGAATGTTCAGTGTCTGCATGCAGAGGTTGGAGACACTGAATGGCAGTGCTGCACACTAGGCCAGTGAAGTTATTTTCTCTGAAAAGACTGTGTTTACTGCAAAAAGCTTGAAGGGAATGATTCTACTTACCAGAACAAATAAAATAAGCTGTAGTTAATCTGGTGACTATAGTGTCCCTTTAAGTTTGGAAGCTTAAGATGGATGTATGGGAACAAAAAACTTGTGCAGACTGGCTAACAATAAAATTAGTTTAGGTAATACAGACTTTGGTTTCTCTAACACTGTGGCATGTCCCCTTTCTTCTACACTCACTATATACACACCTTTACTCTGTCCCAGACTATATACCAGGAATTTCTGCCTGCTAGTAAGAAGGTAAGGAGACAAGTGGACCAGTGAGTGCTAGGGGACAGTCCTTAGAAAGCGTGGAGTGAGCGCATCATTGGACGCATTTATGTCAAGCTCAGGGAGCTGCCTGCATAGTATGCTCCAAGTTGGACAGGCTGCCTGCCATTCATGCAGGCTGTCCAACTAAGGGCATGCCAGGCTGGCCTTCAAATTCTTTGGACAAACATGCCCCATTTTTGGGCATGTTTACCCCTTTTGGCAGATCTGGTCACAAGATTTGCGCTAGTGGCCCACCCTTTTACCCTGACCATTGACTTCCTGCTTCACTGGACACTGCTGTTAGGGAGTATGGATTTACTTGAAAGATGAAAGCATACATCAGAGAGAGTATGTGTTTTTGTATAGCTGCATCCTTTGTTTCCCTCCAACACCATCTCCATCAGATACATGACGCTTGGGAGGTTGGATTGTTTTAGTGTTTTTGGTTGATAAGCTTCTGTAAAATATGGCCCATCATAATTGTCAGCACCAGGCCAACTGGGCTCTTAATCTAGCCCTGGATCTAGTGAGTCGGGAGAGGGCTCTACTACTTCTTATGAAGCAAATGCCTTTTGAAGAGATTCTACTTTCATATCAGAATTAGAGGAGTCATCTTTGGACCAAACAGGATCATAGTATCTAGGCGTATTGGATGACTTACTGGCTTCCTTAATACCACTTGTTTAATGAAATCCATGATGTCAGGGGTAGGAATTAGAAGGACCAGATGCTGTTTCAGGCAAGCTGCACAGAGATGCTTCCCTTCTATAGCTTTGAATCACATGCTTCACATAGATGCTTCCAGGAAGGCTCTAGATTTCTTCCCTGTTGAGCTTTAACCTAATGGAAATATGAGTACACTGCTCTCTTTTGTTTATACTGTATACATAGGTTGAGAAAGAGGAAAGGAATATATAAATGTATAGTTTACATATTACTCTTATTTGATGACTATTTTCTCAGAGATAGACAAATCTGAACCCATATTAGAGGTTGTGAAGGATAAAAAGATATCCAATACAGGACCAAGACAAAAAGAAAAGAAAAAATGTTTTTAAGGAGTATATGACTTTAAATGGACTGTAGCTTTAAATACTTACAAGAAAGTCCATTTAAGAAAACAAATTCAAAACAGCAAAGATACAATGGAATATACACCAGGAACAGCTGAGAAGAAATTGTAAGCCCTAAAATTCAGTTTTTAAATGCTTTATAAAGACTCTGTGATGTCATAAATGATGTCAGCATAAGATGTCCACCATGGACCTACTACACATTCACAGACTTTTGTGCATGCGCACTGTGTCATGCATCCCTTCGGTTTGCACATGTGCTGCAGCACGGGCCGAATGCAGACAAATGGTAGGAATTAATGAATGGTGGGAAGATTATAAAAACTTTGATTTTGATTTTAGACTTACCCCACAGAAACAATACAAGGAAATTTGACCCGAATTCAGTAGAAATCAAAAAAAAGTTAAACTTAAAAAATAGCAAATAAAGTCAGAATATATTCTGAAATGGAGGGAAAAGATACACGAGGGATGGATTCCAGGCACAGCTAGATTGCCAGTGAAATTCAGACAGGTAAATCGGGCATGAGGAGGTAATCCTAGGTTATTTTATAATACTTGCTATCCCTAGGATCACTGCACATTGACCAAGGTCACTCAAGGTGTTTCTTCAGGGAGACAACTTGGCACAGGGTCATATCCTGAAGCTTCCTAAGGAAGAGAGGCTAAACTCCCTTAGGGTAGTGGGTAACAACCCTCAGGTAAACCACAAATTAGTCCCAAACACTTTGTCCAATAGGGTATAGGACAAGTACAAAAAAAGGGAGAGCAAGGAGGCTGGTGGGGGTACTTATACAGTAAATTTAATTAGGTTATTGCCTATATGGGTATAGGATTTGCTAACCCATTGTTGTGCTGCTATGAATATGGCCAAGAAATATATATATATATATATGTAAAGGCTTTGCCTGTAGTTGTGGGAGGGGCTTGAATTCCCTTAAAAGGGCTGCCAATCCCCTCCCACCTTACCGTGGACAGTCTGGCGAGTCACGTGACTTCGGACTGAACTTCCGGTTCCCTGATGGCTTGCAGCTGTTTCAGAATGATGGCCAGCAGTTCCTCCTGTCAGCTGGCGTTCCTCCTTTCACGGCTGTTTTCGGCGGGAGGTGAGTAGGCAGGCCGGTATCATTGTACCGACCTGCGGACCACACACAGCCTGACCCGCCGAGGTCCATGGCTGCTGTACAGGGGCATCGGCTCAGGGATTCACTGAGTTCCCCGCAGGGGGGCCGGGCCCCCATGACAACTTACCCGAGTGCCAAACTAACCTAAGTACCCCCTCAGCCGGCACTCACCACAGTGCTCTGCTGGCTACTAGTCTCTAGTGCGGCTCGGTAACCTCCTCCTCCACGGTGTCACCTCCAGGGCAGGAGTGTACCCACATGCCAGGTCCTTACTCCCCCCCGCCCCCCCCCCCATCAACACGGGCACGGAAGATTGTCACTTAGCAACAGGGGCGGAGGGGTTTCACTTACCGGCCACGCATCTCCCTGTAACAGGGGCACCAAGGGTAGTTGACGTACCGGCTTCCCTCCAAGACCGGCGTCGGTCCATTTACGGCAGTAAAGTAAGATCTTACCACGGCTCTGCACAGCAGTATAGGCGGGAAAGCACTAAGTCAGCTCAAATCCCATCACGCTCAGCCAGTAAGTGAGTAATAATGGCACTGTCAGGGAAACGGCGTTCCCACACAATTTCTGTTTGTATACATGAGGGGGAATTTTGGGCATTCCTTATTATGTAATATCATTTGCTGTGGTTGTGTGAACTGGTATTGCTGACTGATATTAGGTTCGGCTACATTCCAGCTATTCGGTTACACGATTTAGCTTGTTTCAGTCTTGTCGCCACCTGGTGGCCTGATTGTGTAATGTCATGTCCCTGGTTTTAAGTCATATGCCCCTGTTGTTTTAACCCCTTAAGGACCAAACGTCTGGAATAAAAGGGAATCATGACATGTCACACATGTCATGTGTCATTAAGGGGTTAAAGGTTTAACCATATGCCCCTGTTGTTTTAAAGGTTTTACAGATTCCAAGTAAATGTATTTATGTGTGGGTGTTCTAAATATACGGTATGCAGCTGGTTAATTTATCTGTTAGCTGGCAATTATGTTGTTCCTACAAGGTCATTTCAGGATGTTAAGCTTACGTTTCTGTGACATCGCTCCAATACTGGCCTTATTAGGTTGATAACATGATTGTAGGTTGTACGCATTGCAAGTTATTTTATTGCATTAACATCTCGCTTTTTAGGTACCTAGGTCATGCTGCAAGGTTGCTTTACAAGCACTGCAATTCCTTTCACCTACCTCTGTCTTATGTTCATTGTTTATCTTTAGGTTCTGGTAGGTTTTCCGTTATGGTTTGAGTCCTCAATCTGGGTCCCTCACATAACTGGTACGCACAGATACTCCCCTTATCAATTTTCTGAATTGCAGCACGTATCTACTGCCACCCTCTCGCTCCTATTTTCCTGCAAGTGATTTCGTCCTGACTCAAACTTTATCAGGCACATTTCACAACCCCGTACTTTCTATTTAGAGTGGTACTGGCTTTTGGAGAATTAGGTTGCCCAACTAGGTTCTGTTTTCCGGTCTTAATCCATACGTTAGTGGTCCCGCGAGGCCAACACCCATCCTCATACTCGGAGGTATACGTCCCTCGGCCCAAATCATAGGTAGCCGCCTCGCATGGTTGCATAGGGAGGGCCTCCCATGTCACTCCCATTCTATCTTATGCTTTAGTTGCCACCGAGAGGCCGACACCCTGCCACAACGTTCGGTGGCCTCAAAATATCCCCTCGGGCCAACGCATAGTTAGCGCCTCTCACGCCGCTTGGCATTTAGTAGGGACTCATCTGTCACGTTGAGGTAGCTTAATTCTTCGCCACTTGGCTTTTAGCTAGCCTGCCAGTACCAGGTCCTTTTTCCTCATATAATACTCAGGTTACATATGCACGGGTACTCAATCCCCTTATCGTTTTACTAGGTTACAGCACATATCTAACACCTCCCTCGCTCCTATTTTCCTGCTGGTAATCCCACAAGGTATGTTTTTCTGGCCTTCTACGCCTTACGTTAGTGGTCCCGCGAGGCCAACACCCATCCTCAATTCGGAGGTACGGCATCCCCTCGGGCCAATGCATAGCTAGCCGCCTCGCTTGGTTGCATAGGGAGGGCCTCACTTGTCACTCCCTTTCTGTCTTATGCTTTTACAAGTCACAGAGAGGCCATCACCCCGCCATAATGCCAATGGCCACGTACCCCACACGAGCCAAATCATAGATAGAGCCTCTCAAAGCCACTTGGCTACTAGCAGGGCCTCACCTGTCACGTTGCTTAGTAATTCTTCGCCGCTTGGCATTAGTAACAATATAAAAATAATAAAATAAATTGTTTCTGTTAGATGTCACAGTTCCGGAGGGGCTGGTGGTTGCTGGTTCAGATGCCGTGGCATGCTCTGGTTTGACGGCCTTCGGAGGGAATATATGGCGTTGCGCGTCATGACCCATAGGCATTAAGTCCCGATCCAGCTTCTCCTATACTCCAAACTTGTTTCATATGATATCCGTTCATGAAGCTGCCATAGCCTGGAGACCAATATGGTCCAGTCACACTGTCAGACATTATTCACATACACCATTGTACATAGGGGCCGATCTTCATCTCTGGTCTTAAGGAGACTATTAAGGGAAAACACGTGTATAGCTGCTTGCTAATTTTTCTCTTGTATTCACATGCCGGGTTTCACAAACGTCTCAGCGGACCACATTCATCGGTTTCGTTTCGGGGCCTAAGCCAGACACTACTCACCTCTTCCAGGATAGCTTACCGGCCCGCCATTCCGAGACATGCTCATGGAATAAGGTATGGTTTAACCTTGCACATCACTTTTCTCACCTTACACTTTCAGTCAACAAAGGTAAAGGGTGTTCACATATTTCACTAAGGCTGTAGGAGGGTTCAAGCTATTGACATGTTTGCTATGGAATCTGTTTTGGGGTTCACTTCTTTTGCCACCTTAAACTCATAATCATTTAACACAATTAAACGGGATCTTATGGATATCCAACACCACATGCTCCTACAACACCCCAACGATACAGGATTCCTTTTATATTATCTGATAAAGACCTACTGAAAGGAATTCATATCCAAACACCTGTGCCATATCAAAGGCTACTCATCCACACGACATATTCATTCACTATCCAACTATGGATTCAGCTCCTGCGGAACACATGACCATACAACAATAAAACAGCCAAACCTCTAGCATACTATGGGTTCTTACATCCCATGACTTACCACTAAGAACCACAGACACCATAGACCATTAGGACCTATCTTTACATCAGCCTATACCTAGCCCTATAGCACATACGGTTAACATACCCCTATTACCTACTCTAAACTATGAGGCCCGGTAAAGTTCTGGATACTTATTGCACCACTTTACAGATACAGCCAGTCCAGCCATTTTCAGAACTTCATGACTCCCATTCATACAGCATCTTAAGGTATGCTTCGTGTTCACATACTGTTAACTAGGCTCGGCATATACAAACCTTTCATCAGGACACTCCTACCCCATTGGGGCAGCATTCTCAGCTTCCTTCAACCATATTCTAGCTCATGTCATCGGGACTATGGGATGCTGGACGTGCTCCACCTATACTCTTTACAGCCCGAACCAGTGGAAGAGGTAATACAAGCTTTTGTGACTTATCCGAATAAACGATTGTTGTTATATGATAAATTGGTATGGTATTTTCTTTTTGCCCACTTTTATTACAGGCCATCTGCTCTGTCGGTTCCGGCACACCACAACCGACTGGTGTAATTTGAATATGTCTATTGGTTAAATATACTAGGTTACACTATCATTACGGCTAGATTGCCCCGACCACAAATGTAAAGGCTTTGCCTGTAGTTGTGGGAGGGGCTTGAATGCCCTTAAAAGGGCTGCCAATCCCCTCCCACCTTACCGTGGACAGTCTGGCGAGTCACCCCTCCCACCGCTCCCTCTATTCATATCACCCTCTAAGGTGGGCCCACTTTTATTACAGGCCTACTGCTCTGTCGGTTCCGGCACACCACAACCGACTGGTGTAATTTGAATATGTCTATTGGTTAAATATACTAGGTTACACTATCATTACGGCTAGATTGCCCCGACCACAAATATATATATATATATATACACACACACACTCATTCTTGGAAGGTCCCACTCTAGTATCCTAATGCCTGCTCCTATGAGATTAATCCACTTACTTGGGAAATCCTTCCTCCTGGGACTCTCTCTAGCTCAAGGTTAAATAGGGCCTTTGAATGAGGCACCTGTGACAGGGAGGGGTGCCCAACCAAGGAGTTGGTCTAAACTCCCAAATATAAATATATATAACCAACACGCTGCCCTCACCTAAACATGCATACATTATAGGGTGCTGCGGGGGTCAATTCATACAACATACAAGATCCAGCGCATTGGCTTATTCACTAAGCAGCTATTTGAAGTTTATAAAATAAAATAATGGAGATTTAGTTACAATATATGATCATACATTGCATAAGCCTGCCTCTAGTGCATTGTACCCCATTTTTGGCAGGTCCAAATCTAGCATCCTAATGCCTTCTGTTATGAGATTAATCCACTTACATGGGAAATACCAGTAAGTCCCAGAGTCCCATGAAGAAGGATTTCCCTAGTAATTGGATTGATACTACATTCATGATTGCCAAAATTACTTCATCTGGTCCTGACCCAATGTCAGATAGCTTATTAAGGTGTGTTGTCTTGAAGGTAGCTGGCTGTACTCCTTATCAAAGATTTCAAATAAGTTTCCCACGCAGCCAGAGAAGTTTCAACCCGAGATTTATTGGTCTTCTTGAGTTGACTTGTTTATGTTTTTTGGCAGCATATAGAAGTACTTTGATTTTGGGGAGCCTGGTATAAGTGATTGAAGGTTTGTTAGTTCAAAAGGGAGGTTTTTTTTTTATGTTTCTGCATGTCCTCCTGTAGTTCCCTATAGTGGGTAGGGTTGGAGAGCTGCATTTGTGCTTCCTTAATATAGCCACTTATACAATAGCCGCACCTTTATCTGCTGCTATGATGGTAGTATCTTTGTTTCATTTTAATGACCTGATTTCATTCCTTTTTTGATTGCTTAGGAGGGGATTTAGGTCTTGTTAACCTACAATGAATACTTCTGAGCATTATCCAACAAACGTGCCTGATGATAGGACGATAGCATACTGAAATCTTGCAAAATATCCTTCTTTTATTAGCCAATAAAGGTATATCATATGCATTGTATTTTTGTTATTTTATTCTAGTTTAGTTTTCTGTATAACCAGCACCAATAAAACAATTATTTGTAAAGTTAAATTAGCTTACCTAGATAATTTCTAGCAAGTTACGGTTTCAGTTCAGATATGCTTCAGTCTGAATTTAACTTTAAATAAATGTTGAATTCCTAACAATTCTCACTTTAGTGAACAACTCTGGTAGTGTTGTTACTGTAATCGAAGCATATGCCCATTTTGGAATACAGCTATGCAGCTAGACCTAGTAAGAAATTTGTCAATTCTACAAAAACAGGGGATCATCGTTACAAAAATATTGACCAGGGGGAGTCCACCCTGTTTATACCTACCGTCCTCTACTGCATCTTTCTTGATAGTAAAATGTTCTTACAGCCCACCAGTGCTGCAGTAACTCGAATTTTGTAGCGCAAGTGTGAAATATTTTTTAGAAAGGTTTTTAAAAAAAAAAAAAAAAATGTACTTAAATTTATCTTTTTATTTCTACTTTATGCATGTTTAGAATGTTTTTAACGTTATGAAGCTAAAAGTGAAAACAATAAAGTAACTGGTGATTAATAAGATCCTTGAGGCTGATGCTGGAAGACTAAATATTTGATATCCGGTTCGTTTTTTGTAAGGAACAAATGGAGGTTTCCTCTTTCGGTGATATTCAGACGGTTTCTCTGTTTGCTCATAATATGATTAACAGCACTAAAGCCTGATTCTACAATATATGTATTTCTTTTTTCAGACATGGGTTCTAAATTTGTTGCACAATGTAACAACGACTTTTAGTCTTACCACATTTTGATCTTCACTCCACACAGTGCTCCCCCCGTCTTTTCCCTTTTATTACAAAAACAACGCTATTTTAGGTGCCAATTTTTATTACATGTCACCATAAAAAGAAATTCCCCTTTTTTTTCTACTTTTCCTGCCTTCTTCTTTACCTTCCTTATATTATATCAATATATCAGGGGTCTCTTTTTCCCTCTCTCTTTATTCTCTCCTTCTCCTTCCTTTACTTATTTTCCTTCTTTCTTGGTTTTATTTTATAAGATAACAAAACTTAACTTGCCAAAACATGAGCCACTCTAAACACTGCTTTCTCTCCTCCTTTATTTTATCAATTTTTCTATTTTTCTTTACTTTCTTAAATTTTGTTTTGATCTTTTCCTTTTTATCTCTTTTTTTTAATGCTTTTTTTTTACCTTCCTTATGGCAATGTCCAAAAGTAAGGCTGAGCTAGTTAGCCCACTTATTATTATTAGTGAACAACAATTCTCTCCTTTTCCTGCCTATAACTTTTCTTTCTCCTATTTTAAAAGTGCTCTGCTCTGCCTGTCTCTGCTATCTTGCATCAGCTCCCACTCCTCCTTCTTCCCACATGTTACACTCGTTCGTGTTGGCATGTTCGTTTGTGCGTGCATGCACGTGTTTTTTTGTTCGCGTGCACGCATTCTTGTGTTCTCACAAGTTCACGCACGTATGTATGCGTTCATGCTTTCATGTGCGTTTGTGCACTCGCGCCCGCCCACTCTCTCGATGGAAGGAGGATTCAGCTTGTTGTGCTGCCAAACCCCCTACTGCCCACGTGGAATCCTGAAACGCCCACTAGGGGGCGATAGGGACCAGGTTGACGACCCATAATATAGACATAAAGGAGCCCTAACATAGGTATACATTCACTTTGGAGGGAGGAAAGATGTTAAAGCAATTCAGAAAACATGTTGGCAATCTATTTTTGTTTGCTTTAATTCATTGCATTTATGTACATAATTTTGAGATAAATATCCTCACATTATTTTTGCAAATACATGCACAATACCTTCTATTGTGCTTTCTTTCATGCCTCTCCAATGTTTTAAAAAGGTCAGCTTGTTCCTATAAATGCAAAGTTTGTTGAGCCAAGATTCACCTTGTTCAACAGGATCTGCTAAAACATTTGACATTTACTGAAAATATGATTACAAGATAGCAGATATACATGCAATAGAGACACTATATATTTTACAATATATGGGAAAATAATACAACAAATTATTTATATGGTAAAAGATAATGAACAATTCTATGAGACATACTAGAAACAGTCTAGAAGAACTAAATTGTAAAATAACTATAAATAAAAACAAATTACATTTTAGATTGTCACTGTTGGGTTATGTAGGAGGTGTTGTGGAAATATATTGTTTAGACTTGAATAGACATGCTCCTCTGAGGACTGAGCACACAAGTACGCATGGCCAATGGGACTTTATTGTAACAAATAGGTTCATATTATCAAACATGAGTCCTAATGAAATCGTGGTGGCTGGTGAAGTTTTGAGATGGTGGGGTGCCAGACCTCCCCCCCCTCCCCCCCCCCAACAGAATTTTACTCCTCCCTATACAAATACAGAGATACTCATAACATACAGAGAGCTGAGTATAATACAGAGGTGCTCATACATTAAAATAAGCTGGGCACAACATAAAGATATCGATGGAATACATAGAGCAGGGTGCATTATAGTTTCATGGTTAAATAGTTACATAGCTAAAAAAAAAAAAGACATGCGCTGTACTGAGATCCCTCTGAACATTTCACTGTGTTCACATTCGTTGGTTTCTCATGTGCAGCAAAGATGCAAGATACAGTTTTGTACTGTAAAACTGTACCTCACATCTTTGCCCCGAATGAGAAATCGACGAATGTGAACATGGGGAAAATCAACTCAGCGAATTTCGCCATGTTCAGAGGGATCCCAGTATAGTACATTTAGTACTACCCCCTGTTTTTATCCAGTTTTCTGATTGGAAAAGAGAGACTCCGTATTAGTGTCCAAGCTGCTTTTGGACTATTATCACTTTGCTTCCGCGCTGAATTTATTTTTGTGTGATAGTACATTTAGTACCTGTACTGTTCGTCAAGGCTCTTGCAGGTTTTCATTCACGGCAAAGATGTGAGGTACAGCTTTACAGTACAAAGCTGTACTTACATCTTTTCCGCGAATGAGAACCCACGAATGAGAAATTTGGTGAATGATAAAGGGTGCTCCTCGGTTATCGACCAGATCGCTTGACGACCGAGTCGTAGGAACAGAACTCTGTCGTTAAGCAAGGAGCACCTATAGAGTGTTAGGAAAACAGTTTTGTATTCCTAGCACTATAGTGTTTCTTTAAATATTGATGCTGTTATGAAACATGTCAGATACTCTATTAGCACTCAGCACACTGTGTTTAATGGTAAAAGCATCAAAGCATCAACATACTGATATTATATTACTGCTGCAGCTGGCAATATAATTAATCTGCAGTGGTAATATGAAGTCAAAAAGTAGCTGAAATGTTTGACAGAATCAACAATCAGTACAGATTAAGACAGATTAAAATAAAAATCAAATCAAATCAAATCAGAGCCACAGCACCAGTCATGCAGTTTTAAGCTTCACAATTTTAAAACTAGCCACAGCAGGTCTCAGCTGTATAGTGACTGAGCACTTTAAAGAAGATGGTAGGTATGAAAAGTAGGAGTTATTAAAACTATTAGTGAGAGGCAGCAGAAATGTCTTCCTCCCCTTGTGAACCCTGGGCTCCCCTGGTTTTAGATATATTAATTGTATATTTGAGCAATTTCCCTTGCTTAATCATTTCTTAGTCAGTCACCTGGGCTATAGGGGTAGAGAAAAAGATTATATTTTATACTTGGCAGGGACCAGGAGCTACTGCTCCTCTACTCTCCCTGTGTTCTTTCTTCTCTCCCCCTTGGGCACTGTAACCCCACCCCCTGGTGCAATCAGCCCCCGAATAGAGAGGCCAATAGCATGCCTCCACTCACATGCAGCTGGCTTTTTTGCCCGAATTGCAACTCAATAAAAATTCCTGAAATTCCTCTTTAAAGGACAATAGGCATGTGCAAAACCTGCTGAAATAGGGCAGAATTCAAACCAGCCTGATTTTGACATGCCTTGATGCTCTCAAGTAGTGATGTACCAAACGGTTCGCTGGCGAATAGTTCCTGGCGAACATAGCATGTTCGCGTTCGCCACGGCGGGCGAACATATGCGCGGTTTGATCCGCCCCCTATTCATCATCATTGAGTAAACTTTGACCCTGTGCCTCACAGTCAGCAGACACATTCCAGCCAATCAGCAGCAGACCCTCCCTTCCAGACCTCCTGTTCAACATCCATTTTAGATTCATTCTGAAGCTGCATTCTTAGTGAGAGGAGGGAAAGTGTAGCTGCTGCTGATTTGATAGGGAAATGGATAGCTAGGCTAGTGTATTCAGTGTCCACTACAGTCCTGAAGGACTCATCTGATCTCTGCTGTAAGGATAGCACCCCAAAAAGCCTTTTTTAGGGCTAGAACATCAGTCTGCTATTTTTTCATGTGTAATCTAATTGCAGTTGCCTGCCTGCCAGCTTCTGTATCAGGCTCACAGTGGATACTCTGCCCACTTGCTCAGTGCCACCACTCATATCTGGTGTCACAATAGCTTGCATTTAAAAACAAAGGTTTTTGACTGTAATATAATAGCAGTCAGTGTCCTTCATAAGTGTGTGTCAGGCCTACAGCGTGTACTCTGCCAACCTCTGCCAGTGCACAGTGCCACTCATATCTGGTGTCACAATAGCGTGCATTTAAAAACCCAAAAACTTTTTTCACTGTTCTAGATTGAATAGCAGTTAGTTGTCTTCAAGCGGGTGTGTCAGGCCTACAGCGTGTACTCTGCCAACCTCTGCCAGTGCACATTGCCACTCATATCTGGTCTCACAGTAGCTTGCATGCATGGTACCACTAATCCAAAAAAAAAAATGAAAGGCAGGGGCAGGCCACCCCGCAGGGGCCATCGTGGTCGTGGTGCTGTGATTCCCTTTGGCCCTAGAATAATGCCCAGTTTTCAGAGGCCACGGACCCTGAACTTGAAAAGTTCTGAGGACATAGTTGACTGGCTAACACAGGACACCCAATCTTCTACAGCCTCCGCTCGGAACCTTGATGCACCATCCTCCTCCAGCTTAGCTTCGGGCACCTCTCAAGATACCACTCACCCGCCTGCCGCCACCACCAACACTAGCACCAAAGCCGCTTCACTTGATCTGTCAGAGGAGTTATTTACACATCAGTTTGAAGAAATGAGTGATGCGCAAGCATTATTGCCAGAGGATGTAGATAACAGGGATATGTCTCAGTCAGGCAGCATTACACACATGGACGTACGGTGTGATGATGATGATGATGATGTTGTACCCGCTGCTGCTTCCTTTGCTGAGTTGTCAGATACAAGTGAAGCGGTTGATGATGACGATGCATCCATGGATGTCACGTGGGTGCCAACTCGGCAAGAAGAAGAACAGGGCGAAAGTTCAGATGGGGAGACAGAGAGGAGGAGGAGACGAGTTGGAAGCAGGGGGAGGTCGTCGCAAGGAGCTAGTGGCACAGTCAGACAGCATGCATCGGCACCCAGGGTCAGCCCGACAGCACGCCAATCAACGCATGCTGTGTCCACCACCAGAATGCCGTCATTGCAGAGCTCAGCAGTGTGGAATTTTTTTTGTGTGTCTGCCTCTGACAACAGCGATGCCATTTGCAACCTGTGCCAAAAGAAACTGAGTCGTGGGAAGTCCAACACCCACCTAGGTACAACTGCTTTGCGTAGGCACATGATCGCACATCACAAACGCGTATGGGATCAACACATGAGTACAAGCAGCACACAAACTCAAAGCCGCCATCCTCCTCCTGGTCCAGCATCTTCAGCCATGTCAACCACTGCTGTCCTCCTTGCCCCCTCTCAACCATCCGCCACTCCGTCTTTTGCCTTGAGCAGTTCCCGCTCATCTGCCCACAGTCAGGTGTCTGTCAAAGACATGTTTGAGCGTAAGAAGCCAATGTCAGAAAGTCACCCCCTTGCCCGGCGTCTGACAGCTGGCTTGTCTGAACTATTAGCCCGCCAGCTTTTACCATACAAGCTGGTGGAGTCTGAGGCGTTCAAAAAATGTGTTGCTATTGGGACACCGCAGTGGAAGGTACCCGGACGAAATTTATTTTAACAAAAGGCAATCCCCAACCTGTACTCGATTGTGCAAAAGGAAGTAATGGCATGTCTGGCACACAGTGTTGGGGCAAGGGTCCATCTGACCACTGATACCTGGTCTGCAAAGCATGGTCAGGGCAGGTATATGACCTACACTGCGCATTGGGTAAACCTGCTGACGGCTGCCAAGCATGGAATGCGTGGCTCTGCAGAGGAGTTGGTGACACCGCCACGACTTGCAGGCAGGCCTGCTGCCACCTCCTCTACTCCTCCTACTCCATCCTCTTCCATAACCTCTTCGGCTGAGTCCTCTTCTGCTGCTGCATCTTGCTCCACATCAACGGCACCCCCCCAGCTCCTCAGGTACTATTACACATCCCGGATACGGCAGTGTCACACCGTCTTGGGTTTGACTTGCTTGAAAGCAGAGAGTGACACCGGACAAGCACTCCTGTCCTCCCTGAACGCACAGGTGGAAAAGTGGCTGACTCCGCAGCAACTGGAGATCGGCAAAGTGGTTTGTGACAACGGAACAAATTTGTTGGCGGCATTGAAGTTAAGCAAGTTGACACATGTGCCGTGCATGGCACATGTGTGTAATCTGATCGTACAACGCTTTGTGCATAAGTACACAGGCTTACAGGACATCCTGAAGCAGGCCAGGAAGGTATGTGGCCATTTCAAGCGTTCCTACACGGCCATGGCGCACTTTGCAGATATCCAGCGGCGAAACAACAAGCCAGTGAGGCGCTTGATTTGCAACAGCCCGACACGTTGGAATTCAACACTCCTAATGTTCGACCGCCTGCTCCAACAAGAAAAAGCCATTAATGAATATTTGTATGACCGGGGTGCTAGGACAGCCTCTGGGGAGCTGGGATTTTTTTTGCCACGTTACTGGACGCTCATGCGTAATGCCTGTAGGCTCATGCGTCCTTTTGAGCAGGTGACAAACCTAGTTAGTCACACCGAAGGCACCATCAGCGACATCATACCATTTGTTTTCTTCCTGGAGCGTGCCCTGCGAAGAGTGCTGGATCAGGCCATAGATGAGCGTGAAGAGGAAGAGTTGTGGTCACCATCACCACCAGAAACAGCCTTATCAGCATCGCTTGCTGGACCTGCGGCAACACTGGAAGAGGATTGTGAGGAAGAGGAGTCAGAGGAGGAATGTGGCTTTGAGGAGGAGGAGGAAGACCAACCACAACAGGCATCCCAGGGTGCTCGTTGTCACCTATCTGGTACCCATGGTGTTGTACGTGGCTGGGGGGGGGAAGAACATACCTTCATTGAGATCACTGAGGAGGAGGAACGGGAAATGAGTAGCTCGGCATCCAACCTTGTGCAAATGGGGTCTTTCATGCTGTCGTGCCTGTTGAGGGACCCTCGTATAAAAAGGCTGAAGGAGAACGACCTGTACTGGGTGTCCACGCTACTAGACCCCCGGTATAAGCAGAAAGTGGCTGAAATGTTACCAAATTATAACAAGTCGGAAAGGATGCAGCAGTTCCAAAATCAATTAAAAAGTATGCTTTACACAGCGTATAAGGGTGATGTCACAGCACAACGGGAATCTAACAGGGAAAGAGGTGAAAGTAATCCTCCTCCTCCCACGACCACACCGGCAAGGACAGGACGCTTTACAGACGTGTTGTTGATGGAGGACATGCAGAGCTTTTTAAGTCCTACGCATCGCCACAGTCCTTCGGGATCCACCCTCAGTGAACGACTGGACCGACCGGTAGCAGACTACCTCGCCTTAACTGCAGATATCGACACTCTGAGGAGCGATGAACCCCTTGACTACTGGGTGTGCAGGCTTGACCTGTGGCCTGAGCTATCCCAATTTGCGATAGAACTTCTGGCCTGCCCCGCTTCAAGTGTCCTGTCAGAAAGGACCTTCAGTGCAGCAGGAGGTATTGTCACTGAGAAGAGAAGTTGCCTAGGTCAAAAAAGTCTAGGGTTCAAGCCGCAATGTTTTAGGGCACTTTCTGCCTGGGAAACAAAAAAATTTTCTGCCCGCTGCTACAGCAGCGGCTGCAACAATACTTACTTTTTCAGGCATGTGTACATGCGTAATTTTTCGGGCATCTGGTGCTGCACTGTGGCTTCAAAAACCAAACCAAAAAAAGGCACATAACAGGGATTAAACTGATAGGAATAGTACTACTTAACACACCACTCCTATCTGGTGGCACATTAGATTGCACGCGCAGTGCCCCAAATTTGAAGTAGGTGGACCGACTAAGCATCTTTTTCCATCTCCCGGTTCCTAAAATCGATGCCATATACACGTCCCCTGATGGGGCACCAGCTCGTTATTCTCTTTTTCACTTCACTAGGGACACTTTACTGCACTATGGGCACTTAGACCCACTCTTTGTCTTGCACAGTGTTATTCCTAGCCAGCATCTGTGATGGGAAATCAGGCAGTCATCTAAACGTTTAGATTGAGCTTTAGCTTAGAACACCCTTGAAGGTGTTTAAGGAGAGTAGGGCTAGTTTAGAGGATTCTCCTTAGACCTCTCTGAATCTTTATGGCCCTTCTACCTATCCAGCATTTCTGGAAACTAGCTAAGAGAAAGGGTGGATGTGTGTCTTTGATACATTTAACTTTATATCACCTTATTGACACTTTTTATGACAGCATCACTCCGGTCTCCATACTCTCTGCCTATACCCATCTATTTAGAGGGAATTTCCTTGACCCTGGCAATATTATATAATAGGTAATAGTATTACCATTATTACAAAATTAGCCACTATAGGGGAATGAGTATAGTATCCCTTTGGTATTTATAAATGATGCAATAAAGACTTTTGTCCATTACTCAATTTACTTTAACAAAGGGTACTAACCACGGTATTAGGAAGCATTACTCTGCTTTCCCTTTCTCCCTCTATTATACACCTATGCTCATAAGGATTTGTAGGTATCACTTTATTATAGTTGTCTAACCTTTTCCTATGCCAGTTTTAGATCTCCTTCTTGGGAGATTTTTTTTTTTTCAGTTTATTAGCATACCTGGGTACAAGCCCTCGGTGGGGCTGGCACCACCACCTGACCACATTTCCTTGTTTCTTCCACTCATACCGCTTTTTCCATCTTTGAAGGGGTTTGGCGAAACAAGGAAATAGTCCTCTACTCGTAACAGGGATTAAACTGATAAGAATAGTACTACTTAACACACCTTATAATAACGCAGAGAGAGGCAACGCAGAGAGAGGAGTCTGAAGAAGAGGAGTCAGAGGAGGAAGGTGGCTTTGAGGAGGTGGAAGACCAAACACAGCAGGCGTCCCAGGGGGCTTTTTGTCACCTTTCGGGGACCCTTGGTGTTGTACGTGGCTGGCTGGAGGAAGAGACCTCCAATGACATCAGTGAGGACAAGGAACGGACATGGCTAGCTTGGTATCCAACCTTGTGCAAATGGGGAGTTTGCGGTTGTGCAAATGGACTGTTTGCGGTTGTTTGCGGTGCGTTAAATGGGGGGTTTGGTCTGTCACTGTGAAGCAGGCATAACCCTTACACTACCTGATGGATACAACATCATACAGTAGGTCCCCCACCTCATTATTTTTATGGACCCCACCCACCGCTCACGGGTGGGGGCTGGGGGGGGGGGGGGGAGGACAGTAGGTCCCCCCTTATCCTTATTTACTGAATATTCCCCTGTATAACAATGTTTGGCATTTAGTGAATATTCCCTATTCTGCTCTTTGTCAGTGTGTATCAAGGTCTCTGAGGACAGGTGTCAATCCATATCTGCCAAGTGACCCTATGTAAGGGTAACAGTCCCTATTCTGCTCTGTGTCAGTGTGTATCAGGGTCTCTGAGGACAGGTGTCAATCCATATGTCAAGGTGTCAATATGTCATATGTCAGGAGTCAATCCATATCCATTGGGATTTAGGAATGTTAGGTGATTTATGCCCTTTATGGATTAAAACCAGACTCTGCATAAACTGTGTAATTTTCCATGGGAGTTTTGCCATGGATCCCCCTCCGGCATGCCACAGTCCAGGTGTTAGTCCCCTTGAAACAACTTTTCCATCACTATTGTGGCCAGAAAGAGTCCCTGTGGGTTTTAAAATTCGCCTGCCCATTGAAGTCTATGGCGGTTCGCGAAGATTTGCGGAAGTTCGCGTTTGCGAACCGAAAATGTTATGTTCGCGACATCACTACTCTCAAGTAAGCTGCTCCAAACAGTTATCAATGGGGGAGGGGGAGGGTGCTTGCAGAACTGAAACCTATTACAGAATTAAATCATTACAAAGTATGTGCGTGTGTGTTAGATTGCCCATGCAAAAGATTGCTTAGAAGCTCTGAGTATGATATATTAATTAAGGGGAAAAACCAGTGTATGTTAAATTGAGACACTACTCTTTATCATCTATCTCTCAGGACCCTCATATTATAAAAAAATATAAATTCAAGTACAATAGTATCTGGCTCGAGTACATTAGTACACTGTGTAAATTGTGTATAAAATTGCACTTGTTACTTGGTAACAACTTATCTCCCTTTAAAAGAGGGTATAAGAACATATATCATCAATATGAAGATGGAAGTTTGCGACCATGCTCAAAAAAATGTTTTTTTGTAAACCCAACACAAAGACAAATACACACTCACAATAATTACAAAGGGATATACTGTAAAGTTATTTAGTAATGAAAAATGTAGATTGCTTACTGTCTATGGCATCATTATCAATGGCAATGCTTTTAATTATACAAGAAGGGTGAATTTTTATATCATCAAAGTATTGGTTTACACTCCCAGGTAACTCCATGTGAGACATTATTCGTGTTCCATGAAGCACATTATCACTTTTGTATGACATTCCTGAGGCTTGGGAACTTGATGACACTTGTGTAGTTTCCCAAGTATCTAAGATGGAAGAGAAACCAGAATTATTTATTTATTATACACTTATTTCAGGTACATGGGCTACTAGTAGTAGTTTAAACCAACGTAAAGTAATTTTACACGGTATATATGCAGACACACTCATTTGCATGTGCATTGCAATACAACCTAACAAAACCTTTATAGTATATCACCCTGACCAAACAAAAATACTTCTTACATTTTATAGGGATCAAACAATGTTGACATCATATATACAATGCAGCCACAAGAGAGAAAAAAAGTGGGTGAATCATATTGTCTCATATGATAAATGGTGAGAAAGTGAACATAAAATACAATAAACATATAGTAAAAAAAAAAAAGAATGTTCACCAATACTGCTATTCAGAAGCTAAATTAGGTTAGGTATGAGCTGAAAGATTTCAACCAGTTCGCTTTTTCCTGGGTGGTTTGAATACCTGAATACCTCACACTTGCAAAACAAGAACATTCAGAAGTGAGGATTGTTTATTGATCTATTTATTTCTACATTAAATCGTAAAAATTTAATAAAATTAAAAAAAAAAAAAAACACTTTTAATGAACTATGTATGCCGATGCAAGGGGTTTTGGCTACATAGTTGAAGATGCATTTTGCCTTCCACCCCCTGTTCTCCCTAAAAATGCATTTTAATCTGTGTGTCTCTTAATACCCACTCTCTTTTTCCCTCCAAGCCCCTTTGTGTGTCTCTTTATTCCTCCAGTCCATTGTGTGTCTTTCGCCTCGTTCCAATCCCACTGTGTGTCTCTTTCTCCTCTTCCCAATCCCTCTGTGTGTCCCCAGCCCCTCTGGGTGTCTCCCCGCAAACATTGACTGTCTATTTTGCCCAACTCCTAGCCTCTGTCTCTTTTGCTTCTTCCCCAGCCCCCCTGTTGTGGGGAATAAAGAAACACACAAATAATATTTTGTCCTTTCCTCAGCCCCTCTGTGTCTCTTTGTGCCCCCCAAGACCCTCTAAGTGTCTCTCCTCCAAGCACTTGTCTGTCTCTTTTGCCTCTTGCCCTCTTTTGACCCATTCCCAGGCCCTCTGTGGCTCTTTCCCCCCACCGAGCCCCTGTGTGACTCTCTCCACAGCCCCATTTGTGTGTCTCTTCCCCCAGGCACCTTGTCTATTTCTCCCCCATTCCCTCTATGTCACTTTGTGTGTCCCCCAGCCCCTCCATGTATCTCATCTTCCACACATGTTTCTTTCCATAGACCCCATGTCTCATTTCCCCATTCCATTCCCATCATGTGTCTCTTACCCCCAGCCCCACATATATCTGAATTCCCCAGTCTCAATCACTGAGACCCCGCCATTAGTGTTGTCGCGAACCCGAAATTTTCGGTTCGCGAACGGCGAACGCGAACTTCCGCAAATGTTCGCGAACCGCCATTGACTTCAATGGGCAGGCGAATTTTGAAACCAACAGGGACTCTTTCTGGCCACAATAGTGATGGAAAAGTTGTTTCAAGGGGACCAACACCTGGACTGTGGCATGCCAGAGGGGGATCCATGGCAAAACTCCCATGGAAAATTACATAGTTGATGCAGAGTCTGCTTTTAATCCATAAAGGGCAGAAATCACCTAACATTGACACCTGTCCTCAAAGCCCAGCCCTGATACACACTGACACAGAGCAGAATAGAGACTGTTCCCCCTACATAGGGTCACTTGGCAGATATGGATTGACACCTGTCCTCAAAACCCCTGATACACACGGACACAGAGCAGAATAGAGACTGTTCCCCCTACATAGGGTCACTTGGCAGATATGGATTGACACCTGTCCTCAAAACCCCTGATACACACTGACACAGAGCAGAATAGAGACTGTTCCCCCTACATAGGGTCACTTGGCAGATATGGATTGACACCTGTCCTCAAAACCCCTGATACACACTGACACAGAGCAGAATAGGGACTGTTCCCCCTACATAGGGTCACTTGGCAGATATGGATTGACACCTATCCTAATGATCCCTGATACACACTGACACAGAGCAGAATAGAGACTGTTCCCCCTACATAGGGTCACTTGGCAGATATGGATTGACACCTGTCCTCCAAACCCCTGATACACACTGACACAGAGCAGAATAGGGACTGTTCCCCCTACATAGGGTCACTTGGCAGGTATGGATTGACACCTGTCCTCAAAGCCCCTGATACACACTGGGGGGAGCTACTGTCCTCCCCAACCCCTGCGCGGTGGGTGGGGGCCATAAATCACAATGGGGGGGCCTACTTTCCTCCCCCCCGGCCCCCCCATCCCTGCGCGGTGGGTGGGGGGCATAAATCACAATGGGACGGACCTACTGATAGGAGTGGAGTATTGTTCATATCAGTTTAATACCTTCCGCGTCTCCTATCAGTGGACATGTATATGGCAGCAATTTTTAATTGTTGAATCACCTCCCCTTTTTAGGCCAAGGTGGGAAGATGCTTAGACCACTGGTATATTGGTGCCATCTTGGAGGATTTTAATTTTTGGTTTGGTTTTTGAAGCCACAGTGCTGCACCAGTGGGCCTAAAAATTAGGCATGTACACATGCCTGAAAAATGTGGTATTGTTGCAGCTGCTGCTGTAGCAGCGGCCAGAAAAATTGATGTTTGTTTCACAGGCAGAAAGTGCCCTAAAACATGGCGGCTTCAACCCTAGTTGGTGGCGGATAAGTCACGCAAGTCAAACGTCATTCAGAGCTAAAATACAGCAGCGTGTGGACCATTTTTAGCCCAAGGCAGCTCATCTCATCAGGCCTTTTTTAATCGAATGTATCGCCCAGTGTCAGTCCCTTCGGGATCCATCCCTCATTCATCTTAATAAAGGTGAGGTAATCTAGACTTTTTTGACCTAGGCGACTTCTCTTCTCAGTGACAATACCTCCTGCTGCACTGAAGGTCCTTTCTGACAGGACACTTGAAGTGGGGCAGGCCAGAAGTTCTATCGCAAATTGGGATAGCTCAGGCCACAGGTCAAGCCTGCACACCCAGTAGTCAAGGGGTTCATCGCTCCTCAGAGTGTCGATATCTGCAGTTAAGGCGAGGTAGTCTGCTACCTGTCGGTCTAGTCACTCTCTGAGGGTGGATCCCGAAGGGCTGTGGCGATGCATAGGACTTAAAAAAGGTCCGCATGTCCTCCATCAACAACACGTCTTTAAAGCGTCCTGTCCTTGCCGGCGTGGTCGTGGGAGGAGGAGGATTACTTTCACCTCTTTCCCTGTTAGATTCCCGTTGTGCTGTGACATCACCCTTATACGCTGTGTAAAGCATACTTTTTAATTGATTTTGCAAATGCTGCATCCTTTCCGACTTGTTGTAATTGGGTAACATTTCCGCCACTTTCTGCTTATACCGGGGGTCTAGTAGCGTGGACACCCAGTACAGGTCGTTCTCCTTCAGCCTTTTTATACGAGGGTCCCTCAACAGGCAGGACAGCATGAAAGACCCCATTTGCACAAGGTTGGATGCCGAGCTACTCATTTCCCGTTCCTCCTCCTCACTGATGTCATTGAAGGTATGTTCTTCCCCCCAGCCACGTACAACACCACGGGTACCAGATAGGTGACAACGAGCACCCTGGGATGCCTGTTGTGTTTGGTCTTGCTCCTCCTCCTCCTCCTCCTCAAAGCTACAATCCTCCTCTGACTCCTCTTCCTCACAATCCTCTTCCAGCGTTGCCGCAGGTCCAGCAAGAGATGCTGATAAGGCTGTTTCTGGTGGTGATGGTGACCACAACTCTTCCTCTTCACGCTCATCTACAGCCTGATCCAGCACTCTTCGCAGGGCACGCTCCATGAAGAAAACAAAATGGTATGATGTCGCTGATTGTGCCTTCGTTGCGACTGACTAGGTTTGTCACCTCCTCAAAAGGACGCATGAGCCTACAGGCATTGAGCATGAGCGTCCAGTAACGTGGCAAAAAAATTCCCAGCTCCCCAGAGGCTGTCCTAGCACCCCGGTCATACAAATATTCATTAACAGCTTTTTCTTGTTGGAGCAGGCGGTCGAACATTAGGAGTGTTGAATTCCAACGTGTAGGGCTGTCGCAAATCAAGCGCCTCACTGGCATGTTGTTTCGCCGCTGGATATCGGCAAAGTGAGCCATGGCCGTGTAGGAACTCCTGAAATGGCCACACACCTTCCTGGTCTGCTTCAGGACGTCCTGTAAGCCTGTGTACTTATGCACAAAGCGTTGTACGATCAGATTACACACATGTGCCATGCACGGCACATGTGTCAACTTGCCCAACTTCAATGCCGCTATCAAATTTTTTCCGTTGTCACACACCACTTTGCCGATCTCCAGTTGCTGCGGAGTCAGCCACTTTTCCACCTGTGCGTTCAGGGCGGACAGGAGTGCTTGTCCGGTGTGACTATCTGCTTTCAAGCAAGTCAAACCCAAGACGGCGTGACACTGCCGTATCTGGGATGTCGAATAGTACCTGCGGAGCTGGGGGGGTGCCGTTGATGTGGAGCAAGAAGCAGCGGCACAAGAGGACTCAGCCGAGGAGGTTATGGAAGAGGATGGAGTAGGAGGAGTAAGGAGGTGGCAGCAGGACTGCCTGCAATTTGTGGCGGTGTCACCAACTCCTCTGCAATGCCACGCATTCCTTGCTTGTCAGCCGTCAGCAGGTTTACCCAATGCGCAGTGTAGGTGATATACCTGCCCTGACCATGCTTTGCAGACCAGGTATCAGTGGTCAGATGGACCCTTGCCCCAACACTGTGCGCCAGACATGCCATGACTTCCTTTTGCACAATCGAGTACAAGTTGGGGATTGCCTTTTGTGAAAAGAAATTCCGGCCGGGTACCTTCCACTGCGGTGTCCCAATAGCTACAAATTTTTTGAACGCCTCAGACTCAACCAGATTGTATGGTAAAAGCTGGCGGGCTAATAGTTCGGACAAGCCAGCTGTCAGACGCTGGGCAAGGGGGTGACTTGGTGACATTGGCTTCTTATGCTCAAACATGTCCTTGACAGACACATGACTGTGGGCAGATGAGCGGGAACTGCTCAAGGCGGGAGACGGAGTGGCGGATGGTTGAGAGGGGGCAAGAAGGACAGCAGTGGTTGACGTGGCTGAAGATGCTGGACCAGGAGGAGGATGGCGGCTTAGAGTAGGCGTGCTGCTTGTACTCATGTGTTGATCCCACAGGCATTTGTGATGTGAGATCATGTGCCTACGCAAAGCAGTTGTACCTAGGTGGGTGTTGGACCTCCCACGACTCAGTTTCCTTTGGCACAGGTTGAAAATGGCATCGCTGTTGTCCGAGGCAGACACACAAAAAAAAGCCACACTGCTGAGCTCTGCAATGACGGCATTCTGGTGGTGGACACAGCATGCGTTGATTGGCGTGCTGTCGGGCTGACCCCGGGTGCCGATGCATGCTGTCTGACTGTGCCTATAGCTCCTTGCGACGACCTCCCCCTGCTTCCAACTCGTCTCCTCCTCCTAATCTCTGTCTCCCCATCTGAACTTTCGCCCTGTTCTTCTTCTTGCCGAGCGGGCACCCACGTGACATCCATGGACGCATCGTCATCATCAACCGCTTCGCTTGCATCTGACAACTCAGAAAAGGAAGCAGCAGCGGGTACAACATCATTATCATCACACCGTACCTCCATGTGTGTAATGCTGCCTGCCTGAGACATATCCCTGTTATCTACATCCTCTAGCAATAATGGTTGCGCATCACTCATTTCTTCAAACGGGTTTGTGAATAACTCCTCTGACATACCAAGTAAAGCGGCTGTGGTGCTAGTTTTGGTGGTGGCGGCAGGCGGGTGAGTGCTATCTTGAGAGGTGCCTGAAGCTAAGCTGGAGGAGGATGGTGCGTCAAGGTTCCGAGCGGAGGCTGTACAAGATTGGGTGTCCTGTGTTAGCCAGTCAACTAAGTCCTCAGAACTTTTCAAGTTCAGGGTAAGTGGCTTCTGAAAACTGGGCATTATTCTAGGGCAAAAGGGAATCACAGCACCACGACCACGACGGACCCTGCGGGGTGGCCTGCCTCTGCCTGTCATTTTTTGGGGGATTAGTGGTACTATGCGTGCAAGCTACTGTGAGACCAGATATGATTGGCAATGTGCACTGGAACAGTTCTGCAGAGCACACGCTGAAGGAAGGACTGACAGAGCCGCTTGAAGACAAGTAACTGCTATTCAATCTATAACAGTGAAAAACAAATTTTGGTTTTAAAAGCACGCTATAGAGACACCAAATATGATTGCCAACTGTCAAAGCACGCTGGAACAGGTCTACAGAGCACACGCTGAAGTAGGCCTGAAACACAGACGCTTGCAGACAACTAACTGCTCTTCTATTACAGTGAAAAAAAAATATTTATTTTAAATCTAAAGCTTAACCAATTGTTAAAACAGATATGAGTGGTGGCACTGGGCTAGTGGGCACAGTATCCAATGTGAACCTCACACAGAAGCTGGCAGGCAGGCAACTGCTCTTCTATTACAGTGGAAACAAAATTTTGGTTGTAAAAGCACGCTATAGAGACACAAGATATGAGTGGCAACTGTCAAAGCACGCTGGCAGGGTTGTGCAGGGCACACGCTGAAGGAAGGCCTGACAGAGCCGCTTGAAGGACACTGACTGTCTGCTATTAGCTTACACTGGAAACCTTTTTTCTTTGTAAAAGCACGCTAAAGAGACACCAGATATGATTGGCAACTGTCAAAGCACGCTGGCACAGGTCTGCAGAGCACAAGCTGAAGTAGGCCTGACACCCAGACGCTTGCAGACAACTAACTGATCTTCTATTACAGTGAAAAAATTTTATTTATTTTAAATCTAAAGCTTAACCAATTGTTAAAACAGATATGAGTGGTGGCACTGGGCAAATAGGCACAGTATCCAATGTGAACCTCACACAGAAGCTGGCAGGCAGGCACCTGCAATTACATTACACAGGAAAAAAAAAAAAAAGCAGCCTGATGTTATAGCCCTAAAAAGGGCTTTTTGGGGTGCTGTCCTTACAGCAGAGATCAGATGAGTCCTTCAGGATTGTAGTGGACACTGAATACCCTAGCCTAGCTATCAATTTCCCGATGTAATCAGCAGCAGCTAAACTTTCCCTCCTCTCACTAAGCATGCAGCTTCAGAATGAATCGAAAATGGATGCTGGGAGGGAGGTTGGAGGGTGTGGAAGGGAGGGAGTGCTGCTGATTGGCTGGAATGTGTCTGCAGACCGAGAGGCACAGGGTCAAAGTTTGCCCAATGATGACGAATAGGGGGCGGATCGAACTGCGCATGTGTCCGCCCGCCGCGGCGAACGCGAATGCGCCAAGTTCGCCGGGAACTGTTCGCCGGCGGACAGTTCGGTACATCACTACCCGCCATGTGTTTTATTATCCTAGCCCCCCCCCCCATGTGTCTCATTCTCCTAGCTCCCCAAGTATCTTAATCCCCCCCGAACTCCCATTTGTCTCAATCACCCCCCCCCCCCCCCCATGTGTCTCTATCCCTATCTTAACCCTTTTGCGTGGGATTGTGATGTACTAATAATTTTCTATTATAATGATTTAATTTAAATCCAACTAAGGCTACTAACAATGTGCTCAGGAAATATGTAACTAGAATGCATGACATAAGCTTTGCAGATGCATTCACAAAGATACACTGGGAACAGTCATGCGAAAATAATTATGATAATAAAAAAAAAAGCTTTGAAGAAAAAAATGTAAAGCAATTGCCTTCTTTAGAATGTATTCTGAGACATCTTCGGTGCCAACTGAACTGATGCAAACATCAGTCCATGTTACAATTTTGCAGATGACTCAAGGTGTTACCAGTAATTCTGTTGCTTGGGGCAAAAGTCGTAATTATATCACTCTTCAAATTACACAGTCTTAAAATACGTGTAGTACGGTCCTGTTCCACATCCCATAACAAAGATCAATTTTATTCTACAAATGTCTTTGGAGAGATAGCACTATTTTTCATAGGAATAACTATGTGAAATAACTTATTACTTTTACTTCAGAATTTTGCATAACTGAAAGAAAACAGCACATTAAACAAAACAGATTGAATCATTAATAGAATAAACCCAGACCATTTGATTTGTAGACGGACTGCATGAAAAGCTATACCAATATTCTTTCCAAGAGTACATAATTGAATTAGCAACTAACAGATATTGCTGTTATTCAACTCAATTATATTGATTTTATTGACTTTTGGAAGGCTGAAATGTCGAGGTCAGAAGAGATTCTGTAGCTTGTAAAAATAAACGAACAGTTTAGTAATCCAAACATACACAGAACACAATGTATACTACTTGAAGTTTTAAGATATCACATATAGTTCCGAGAGCAATGATCTGCTCTGTAGTTGGGTGCTGAGGGTCCCACTATAGTGACGGAACTGCATCTGACTTGTGCAGAGCTGCAGAAGATGGATGCTGTTCTGATGCTCCTTCATTAACTGAAAGCATCAGCTGATCGGCCTTAGCCAATAAATTACATTCTGTGTTTAGAAATATAGACATTAGTCCTTAATCATATTCTGGGTTGGCTACTGACACCCCAACGGCACTGTCAGAGGTGGTTTTGTATGAAATTCAGTACATACCGATTCCAAGCACCATGACCGCTTCAAAATAACTTGGTTGTAATCAAAATAAATTGGTTGTAATGCTTGGAGTAACCATTTAAATCAGGTTAAGGGAAATTAAAATATCAGCAAAGCATATCTGCAAAACAATGATTATAAAACTATATTTGAGAATCATTAATTATATTTACCAGTAGATGGAGACAATGTGGTGTTTGTGTTGCTCTTAGAAAGTCTGGGTGCGGCAGGGAAAGAATGTTGCATAGACAAGTCTCAAATAGTTTTTCTTTGTATGTCAGAATATTTCTTTTAGGCTTTTAGCATAGTCAACTGAATACGTTGAAGTCAAGTAAACAGACCAGAACACTGGACTCAAACTATTTGTTAAAAAAACAATACATATTTAAGCAAACACACATCAAGCATTTGCCATTTGCAAGATCAGGATATGACTCACGCTCATTCTCTTTGTGACTGATCATTACAATTTCTACAGTTATACTTTCTCATACACATACGGTTTATTTTCGTCATTAATCATAATGTGCACTGAGCGGTAGTTCATTTATTTTGCATCAAGCTCAACTACTTTCAATACCAACAGATTACCACTAAACTCTGAATTTCTGAAACTGTACTAGTAAATTGTAAATGTTACATCAAAATAGCTGAAGTTGAAATGTTCTTTATATCAGCTGTTTAATTTTTTTACTTATGTCCTAAAATGTAAGCTATCCTGGTAAATTCCAAACACTTCTCAGTTTAGTAAATAACATAGTAACAGTGTGTGCACTGAAGTGCATTTTGTCTTTTTGTGCTAAATAAAAAAAATCATGGAGTAGTGGTACATTCAGCATTTTCTCTCAGTAGTTGGTTCACTGAAATAATATTCTCCACTCAGTTAAACTTCATACATTTCATAAAATTAAACCATAGGATCAATGACTATAGGTTTGTATTCTCCCTATTTGGGAACAGAACCTGGGAAAATTGCACACACAATCAATCTGACAAACATAAAACACATGTATGATTTTTTTTTATATTTGCAGCCCTTCTCCTGCTAGCACACCTTTTGTCTGCAGGAGGGGAGGTTGATTAGGGTCCTGCTGCAAGTTAACCTTGATGGAAGTGTGGGATCTAGAACAGCTCTCGTTGTCCCTCCCCCCTGCTTCCTGTGCCTCCTCCCCTGCCTCCTTCCTCCTACTCGACACACTCAGTTAGAAGCTGGGAGGACGTAATCGGCTGTCACTTTCTCCCTGCCGGCCAATAAAACAGGGGCCCAGTCATGATCTTAAAGCTGACGAATGTGCCCCTGTTCAGCAGTAATACCCATCGGATATCTAAGTGCATGGGCCACCCGAAGGGCTCCCAAAGTGTGCGGGCCCCAGTGCACAATATACCTCTGATATAATGAAAATATGCAATCCTTTATTGCCTTATTTCTCTTAAATCAGCTTGTAAAACCTGTAGCTTTGCGATCAACATCCTTTGCAAGCCCTCCCTATTTCCCCCAGCACATACTATCTGTAACTGTTCAGAGACTTCACAATGCAGTTCAATGAGAAGTTTTTGCAAGACAATTGCCTGTCTCTTGAGTTTAGCTCCACTGAGCTAAACTACCAGGAAGTAACAAAACAGGTTGTGTTATTGACAGCTAGGGAATGTAACAAGGTTCATTTTAAAAAGTGTGAAATCTGCACTTTTTGTAAAATGAACAAAAGAGGACACTTATCACACATAAAGCACTTCAGCAAGCTAAAGTGCTTAAGGTGCTTGGAGTGTTCCTTTAATAATCATTAAGTTCATACTATAGGCACCGAAACAACTGCTGTCTCACAGCTCAATTATCTGCCATTTACAAGTTAAATCACTTTGTTTATGCAGCCCTAGTCACACCTCCCTACATGTGACCTGCACAGCCTTTCTAAACACTTCCTGTAAAGGAACCTAGATATTCTAGGTTCCTTTATTGCACAGTCTGTTTAACCTGGAAGTTCTTATCTCCTGCTCTGCTAAAAGCCTATTAAACCTGCAGGAGCCTCCTGTGTGTGATTAAAGTTTAACCTTTGTTTTTAAGCAGGCTGTGTAAGTGACAGCAAGGGGAGGTGCGGCTTTGGATGCATAAACATAAGCAAAAGTAATTTAACTCCTAAATGACAGGATTGAGCAGTGAGACTGCAGAGACATTATACATACACCCAAACTGCTTCATTAACCCCTTAACGACCGCTGACGGTTCAGGACCGTCAGCGGTAAAACGTGCGTTTGGACCGCTGACGGTCCTGAACCGTCATAACGGTTTTGGGCTACTTACCTGATCGCCGTCGGTCCCACGGCGGCGATCAGCTCTCCTCCCGGTCCAGGGGGGTTGCCTGTCTGCCCGGGCAGTCCCCCCTCGGCAGATCAGGACCCCACGGCCATGTGATCACTCGATCACATGACCGCAATAGGTGTCCATGTGTCTGCCTGCAGGGGGACTGTCTGTGCTGACAGGCAGTCTCCCTGCAAGTGAAAAATCCAAAATAAAGTGTAAAAAAAAAATCTGTGTAAAAAAAAAAAAAAAAATATGTGTATATATATGCTATATATACACATGTATTATATCTATATATACCTATATATAATATATGTATATATATCATATATATAATGTCACACTAAGTGTATTTTTATATTTATATATACGTATATAATTATAAAAATACACTTATATTTAAATTACACACGAATATATACAATATATATATGTTTGAAGTGCGTACTGACCATATGCGGTTTGTTTAATTGGTATCCTCTGCCGGTTTTTGTTTTTAAACATGGATGATTTTTTGGTACAAGCAGGAGCTTATAGTGAACATGCTGAAACTCTCCAATTTTCATCAGAGGAGGCAGCAGATATATTATGGGATGAAACCAGTCAGGGTTTCCCCAGTAATGTTACCCCTAAAGATGTCTATTTTAAACTACTCCGGCTACATAAAAAAAGCACGGACTTAGACCTACATGGTATTTTTTTGTCCGATTATTACAAGGCTAAGATGATCCCTCGAGGATTCAGACTTCTCAATATACCTACCATAGGAAGGCTTAAGGCCACTGTATGCAGGGACTGGACCCATGTACTCAATAGGGCCTCATTAGATCTTATGCTTATAGCTATTAAGGATGTGAAAACTGATTTGGTGGATGTTAAGCGCAATATAGCAGAGATGGAAACAGAACACTCAGCACTATTATCCTCAAGTGAGGGCGTTAAGATCCAGCAGCAACTTAAAACAGAAGTACTCAAATATAAAATGGAATTGGTGAAATTTAAGAAACAAAAATTTGAAAGAGTACAGCAAGATTATCATGACCATCGCGTATATCGATGGCTTGCAGGCGATCGCCCTCCTAGACCTAGGAGATTTAGGAAAAGAATTGTGCGCCCCAACATCCCCACGGTGGATATTACATCAGGGGAGTCAGCGTCAGAGAGCGATGCACAACCAGATCCCACTCCTTTTTTAGGCCAAGTGGGTTCAGGGACTATTACCAGAAGCAAAAACCGAGGAGACGAAGACACAGGATCAGGAGAGGCCGTAAGACCAAATCTGGTGCCCAAGGGGAAACCACCGTTCAGGAGGTAAACCCCATCTTCAATCTCTCCCGAAGACCTCTCAGTACAATTGAAATCAGCACGTTAAGCAAAGGGCTGTCGTTTATACCGACCTGTGGCCCTAATACATTTAAATGGAGTACGGAATTATTTCAATTCGGGAGACATATGAGACTGAAGGAGTTTTTTCAAAATGCTTCAACAAATGAGCCATCAGAGGCTGATAGGGGAATGGGTAGATTCAAGACAAGATCGACATTTGACCCACACAGCACCAAACATACGATCAAAACTTTTTTATCCTCCACTGCTAAGATGTCCCAGGATATTTTTTCTTGTAGGTCCAAACTACAGTATAATATGACTAAACAAGAGCGATTTCTACTCAGAGAACTGTCTAACGACTCCACGATAGTTATCCGACCGGCGGATAAGGGAGGCGGCATTGTCCTCATGGACTATGGATATTACTCCGACGATTTGAAAAGACAGCTCATGGATACCGAAACGTATTTCCAATTAAAGGGAGATCCCACAGTAGAAATACAGAACAAACTAGTAGATATACTGGACATGTACCTGAGGGCTGGATACATAAATACAGAATTATATCATTTTTTGAACAAAACCCACCCCCGCACTCCGGTGATATATAGTATCCCCAAAATACATAAAAACGCACAGAGACCACCTGGGAGACCCATCGTCTCAGCCATTGATGGCATCCTTGAACCCATTGCACAGTGGTTAGATTTCATCTTCAAAAAACCAGTTGAAGCTCTATATACTTGTGTCAAAGACACGCAGTCTCTACTACAACATCTTAAAGCATTGGAATTTGAAAACACGAAGCCGATTTTTATTACTATGGATGTATCCAATCTATATACGGTTATTCCACATATAGAAGGGGTAGAGGCGATGCGGCAAGTATTATGCAATACACCACACTATCAAGGTCCCCCCATAGAAGCGGCACTGGAGTTATTACTGTTTATTTTGAATCACAACCATTTTAGATTTGAAGATAAATGGTACCTACAGACGGCAGGAACCTCCATGGGCTCGGCAGTGGCACCAAGATATGCCAATGCATATATGTATATGTATGAAATACAATACATACTGACCCCATATGCTAGATCAATAATGGGGTACTACCGCTACATTGATGATCTCCTCATAATCTGGAAGGGCACACTCGAACAAGCCCAGAATATGGTGGATACACTGAATAAGCTACCTACACCTATCAGGTTCACTTCGAACATCAGTGAACATTCAGTCCAATATTTGGATTTAGAATTGTCCTATGGAACAAATTGTATTGAGTACACCTTGTTTTCGAAACCAACCGACAGAAACACTCTCCTGCATGCCCAGAGTGCACACCCATGGGCGCTGAAAAAATCGATACCCAAGGCACAATATCAAAGGGTTATACGGAATAACTCAAACATAGAAACAGCGGAGACACAATTGAGATCAATGACCCAGAAGTTTGTGAACAGAGGTTATGAAGATAGAGTGCTGCGAGAAGCACTCATCCAGGCCAGGCTAGCCCCAAGAAAGGATAAGGCGCACTCTTCACAACGGATGGTGTTTCCATTGACCTTCCATAATACTGCAGACAAGGTAACAGCACTCATCAAGGATAATTGGAAGATGGTATCTACTGACGACTCCCTGCCCAAGATTTTCAAGGAACCGCCAATGATCTGTTATAGGAGAAACCGCAATTTACGTGATATTCTGGTACATACAGACCCTGTGGACAGCTACACCAAGACACTGAAGTCCAACATACGCGGCTGTGTACGTTGCCTGGGATGTGTCACGTGTGGGCACATGATCCCGTCCAAGAAGTTTGGTCATCCTCACACTAATAAAACATATGACATTAGACATACTATTACTTGCAAGACACCTTATGTCATTTACAAGCTTATGTGCCCCTGTGGGCTTTATTATGTGGGCAAGACGGAAACTCCCATCTGTGAACGTATACGTGGCCACCGGTCAAGTATCAGGTTGGCCTATCGAGATGGCCAATCTGACAAACCGGTGGCCAAACATTTTCTGGAGAAAGCACATCCACTATCCTCACTCAAATTTGTGGGTATAGACCATGTACCTTGCCCAAGAAGGGGTGGTAACAGGGGTCGTATGCTGCTCCAAAAAGAAGCGTTTTGGATTTATCAGTTGGGAACCATGGCTCCGAAAGGGTTAAATGAGAATATCCCATATTATGCATTTATTTAACTCCTGTAAACTTGTATCAATTTTTATAGTGTATCTTTTTTATAGTGAATGCATCATTTATTTAATTTTTTGTATATTATGTTTTATATAGTACTCGGGTATTTGCCTATACTATATGGAGAGATACGGATTATAAGGCACTAGTATATTTCCTTTTTTTATATTTATATTTGGAATTTTGTATTTACACTTGTTTAGTAGACATGATGGTCGGGCATTTTACACTGTAACAGGTGTTCATTATATGGGTGTTAGTGTTTAAGGACATTTTCACACTTAGATGTTTACTGACCATGTATGCAAGTATGTCTCACATTTTTAGGAACATACACTATTTACATTGCACTGTGGGTATAAGTAAAAATTCTACATCTCCATGGGTATCCAGCACATTTATATCTAGAGTCTAGTTCTGTAACATATAGGAACATACACTGTTTTCATTATGTATATATTTTATAATCACTCATGTTTAAAACTTTGCACTACAAGATTTTCTAAATTGCAGATCTTGGGCACAGTACCGATACGTTTGCGTATCGTTAGATCATCACGTCATGTCATATTTTCCATTGAGTCCTTGTCTAGCCAGCAGGCTTTACACACAACACGTTGCTTAGCAACTCTATATACAACACACGCGTAGCACGTATCACGTGCACGCAAAGGGGGCGGAGTCCCAGCGGGTGTGCGCGCGCATACCCGGAAGGGCCATTACACACGGCGGATCCGTTTTCACTGCACCTGGGTGAGTTTTACCAATTAGATTTACCTATATATTGTCTGTTTTCTGCATATGTATGTATTATTGTTTTGTTACCCTGAGGAAAGTCCCGAACGGGGACTGAAACGTTGGTCTATTTTTTAATTATTTCTCAATAAATTTTGGACTTTTACAAGACCGGTGAGCGGCAGTTTTTTGGCGAATATATATATATAATAACTATATATATGGTATATATATATTATTATAAAATACAAATAATATGTTAATAAAAATAAATAACAAAAAATAAAAATAATTTTTAATAATTAAAAAAAAATTATATATATATATTCAGTTTTATTCTAACAGTATTTTGATATTGATATATATATTTATATCAAAATACACTTAGAATGTAATGATATATATATCTATGTATAAATAAATAAATAAAAATAATACGAAATATACATATGTCCACATACATAATTACATAAATAATTTCATAAATATACACGTAGACGTCAAATATATAAATATGTATATATATTAAAATTCTACGTGCATATTTATGTAATATTTTTACCTAATTAAGTAATTTTAATGATTGCAATTTGAGGGACCTGCCTGCCAACCCAGGCCAAAAGTCCAGATAATTTAATTTGCTAGCACTGTGTTTAACCCTGTAACTTTCTATGACACCCTAAATCCTGTACATGGGGGTACTGTTTTACTCGGGAGACTTCGCTGAACACAAATATTAGTGTTTCAAAACAGTAAAACATATCACAGCGATGATATTGTCAGTGAAAGTGAAGTTTTTTGCATTTTTCACACACAAACAGCTCTTTCACTGAGGATATTATTGCTGTGATATATTTTACTGTTCTGATACACTAATATTTGTGTTCAGCGAAGTCTCCTGAGTATAACAGTACCCCACATGTAGAGGTTTTATAGTGTTTGTGAAAGTTACAGGGTCAAATATAAGGCTTGATTTTACTTTTTTTTTTTTTATTGAAATTTGTCAGATTGGTTAGGTTGCCTTTGAGAGCGTATGGTAGCCAAGGAATGAGAATTAGCCCCATGATGGCATACCATTTGCAAAAGAAGACAACCCAAGGTATTGCAAATGGGGTATGTTCAACTTTTTTTAGTAGCCACTTAGTCACAAACACCGGCCAAAGTTAGCGTTTTTTGCATTTTTAACACACAAACAAATATAAATGCTAACTTTGGCCAGTGTTTGTGACTAGGTGGCTACTAAAAAAAAACTGGACATACCCCATTTTGAATACCCTGGGTTGTCTACTTTAAAAAATATGTACATGTTAGGTGTGTTTCAGGGATTTATGACAGATAACGGTGTAACAATGTCACTATTGATACATTTAAAATATATATATATTGAAACAGCAATTTCCTACTTGTATTTATAGGCCTATAACTTGCAAAAAAAAGCAATAAAGCATGTAAACACTGGGTGTTTTTAAACTCGGGACAAAATTTTGAATCTATTTAGCAGTTTTTTTCATTAGCTTTTGTAGATAAGTAAAAGATTTTTCAAGTAAAAGTCCAAAAACATGTTTTTTTTTTTATTTTTCACCATATTTTATTATTTTTTTTAAATACAATATATGACATAATATATATACTGGTATGTAAAGAAAGCCCTTCTTGTCGTGAAAAAAACAGTATATAACTTGTATGGGAACCGTAAATGAGAGAGCGGAAAATTACAGCTAAACACAAACACCACAAAAGTGTTAAAACTGCTCTGGTCCTTAACGTACAAACATCGCAAAAACAGGCCGGTCCTGAAGGGGTTAAGCTAAAATTGTTTTGATGCCTATAGTGTCCCTTTAATGCAAAAACATGGTCATTGTTGATTCACTTCTAACAAAGTTATTTCACTCATTTGAACTATTCAAACATATTTGGTAAATACTTGTATATCATTTCTATATGAAATATTGTAATACCACATATATATGAAAAGTAATATTTGAAATGTGTTTAATTTTCCATTAGTCTGAGAAGGTTAAATAGAGTTTAAAGACTGTCTTATGAACAATTATGATGGAATGCACCACCTCACCCTATGAAACACTCCTAGAGACTCGCTGACAACATTTATAAAATACAAGTATGCCTCTTCAGGGAAGAGTAATTGCCAACAGATCAACTACTGTGTGCCTTTATATCTAGCTGCTGATTCACTATATCAAAAATGTACTTATATCATCCAGTTTAGCCTCCTTACCTTAGCCACAGGCAGGGGCATGAAGTGATACCGACATTATAGATAAATATCATCTGCCTACAGCATTAACATAGCGATTGATTCACTTTCTTTATATACACTTGAACCTGGTGAATTATCATTCCGCAAACATCCCCAAATGCATCGATACTGTTGCAAAAGCCTACTATACATTTGGTGATTAACATTTGTAATAGTTAATATTTTCGCTGAGCAGCAGATTCAAAAAGTTTTAAGCCAGATGAACGCTCATTATAGCAAGTTTTCTTTGGCTAGTGTTGTGCAGAATTTTTTTTGGCAAGAGGAGGATGTAATTTTTATAAAATCTTTTAATTATATTTTATGACTTGTACATAAAAATGTAAATAGGAGGTGGTTATAATAAAACTTGTGTTAAAAATATAAAGATGTTTTTCGAACACTATTACATCCATCTATCCCCTCCCCCCATGCTAGTAAAGGGTGCCTATACTATTTCTTTAACATAAAAAGTAGTGATGTCGCGAACATAAAATTATCCGTTCGCCAATGTAACGGATCGCCCGGCACCCCGACTGGGTACCTCCGTTAATGGATGCTCCTAGCACTTCCTGAGGACTCCAAGCACTCTGGCAGACACCACAATCACCGAACCGATTCAGCATATGAATCTTCTCAAGCATAGGAATACTGTAGACCATTGAATAGGAACCATACGAATAGGCTTACACTCCTAGAAGTCAACTGGAACAGCATGCAAACAATCCTTCCCCCAATAATGAGACGACACTTCACTTTGAGGGTAAAACAGGAACTCCCTGTACTGGCACATACAGCCTCTTTTATTCACAATCCACAAAACATAGTACTGCTCACAGGGTTTTGCAGAACAACCAATAAACACATTACAACACATACAATGCAAGTACAGCAGCCAATCAGACACAATGGGACAATAGAAACACACCCAGCATATTCCTCCCCTCTGCTTAGGAGATAATTGAGTCAATTACTGTATCTACTCAATTATCTCCAAGCTGAAAAGTTACACTTTTTATACATTGTTATAACTTTGTGAGTTATTGTACATACATAAAACTTCTATTATTTTAACCAGTATAACATGGGGACAAACATATCCAAAATTCACTTGAATAGGTTCAGGGGTTTAACGTTTAGGTCGAAGTCCTTTGTTTTCACTTGGAAGCATGGCTTTTCCTTGTCCCTGGGACAACACCCTGCTGGAGAACAATGGAATCGGGGGAGGGGAAGAGGAAGTGTCCAAAAAGTTTCAGTATGTCCATACACTGTTTTTAAAAAGGCCAGCACAGTACAATAAAAGTCCATTCACTGTGCTTAAAGGGCCAGTAGCCGCACAATAAAATACAATATGCCCAAATATTGCATTCAAAAGTACAACTTTACCAGGGGCCATAGTCAGCAGGTAGGAGGCGGGCAGCCAGGCCTCTCCAATGCCCAGTGGCGAGGCGGGTTCCGCCACAGCCAACGGCAAATGCGAATTTCCGCAAATGTTCGCGGACCGGGCGAACCGCCATAGACTTCAATGGGCAGGTGAATTTTTAAACCCAAAGGGACTCTTTCTGGCCACAATAGTGATGGAAAAGTTGTTTCAAGGGGACGAACACCTGGACTGTGGCATGCCGGAGGGGGAGTCTGGTTTTAATCCAGAAATGGCATAAATCACCTAACATTCCTAAATTGTTTGGAATAACGTGCTTTAAAACATCAGGTATGATGTTGTATCGATCAGGTAGTGTAAGGGTTACGCCCGCTTCACAGTGACAGACCAAACTCCCCGTTTAACGCACCGCAAACAACCGCAAACAGTCCATTTGCACAACCGCAAACTCCCCATTTGCACAAGGTTGGATACCAAGCTAGCCATGTCCCGTTCCTTGTCCTCACTGATGTCATTGAAGGTCTCTTCCTCCACCCAGCCACGTACAACACCAAGGGTCCCCGAAAGGTGACAACAAGCCCCCAGGGACGCCTGCTGTGTTTGGTCTTCCACCTCCTCAAAGCCACCTTACTCATCTGACTCCACTTCTTCAGACTCCTCTCTCTGTTATTATAAAGGTGTATTAAGTAGTACTATTCCTATAAGTTGGACCTCCTACTTCAAATTTGGGGCACTGCACATGTAATCTAATGTGCCACCAGATAGAAGTAGTCCCCCCTCATCAGGCCTTTTTTAGTCGAATGTATTGCCCACTGTCAGTCCCTTCGGGATCCATTCCTCATTCAGCTTAATAAAGGTGAGGTAATCTAGACTTTTTTGACCTAGGCAACTTCTCTTCTCAGTTACAGTACCTCCTGCTGCACTGAAGGTCCTTTCTGACAGGACACTTGAAGCGGGGCAGGCCAGAAGTTCTATCGCAAATTGGGATAGCTCAGGCCACAGGTCAAGCCTGCACACCCCGTAGTCAAGGGGTTCATCGCTCCTCAGAGTGTCGATATCTGCAGTTAAGGCGAGGTAGTCTGCTACCAGTCGGTCGAGTCGTTCTCTGAGGGTATACCTCGAAGGGCTGTGGCGATGCGTAGGACTTAAAAAGCTCCGCATGTCCTCCATCAACAAGCGTCCTGTCCTTGCCGGCGTGGTCGTGGGAGGAGGAGGATTACTTTCACCTCTTCCCCTGTTAGATTCCCGTTGTGCTGTGACATCACCCTTATACGCTGTGTAAAGCATACTTTTTAATTGATTTTGGAACTGCTGCATCCTTTCCGACTTGCGGTAATTTGGTAACATTTCAGGCACTTTCTGCTTATACCGGGGGTCTAGTAGCATGGACACCCAGTACAGGTCGTTCTCTTTCAGGCTTTTTATACAGGGGTCCCTCAACAGGCACGACAGCATGAAAGACCCCATTTGCACAAGGTTGGATGCCGAGCTACTCATTTCCCGTTCCTCCTCCTCAGTGATCTCACTGAAGGTATGTTCTTCCCCCCAGCCACGTACAACACCACGGGTACCAGATAGGTGACCATGAGCACCCTGGGATGCCTGTTGTGGTTGGTCTTCCTCCTCCTCCTCAAAGCCACATTTCTCCTCTGACTCCTCTTCCAGCGTTGCCGCAGGTCCAGTAAGCGATGCTGATAAGGCTGTTTCTGGTGGTGATGGTGACCACAACTCTAGCTCTTCACGCTCATCTATGGCCTGATCCAGCACTCTGCGCAGGGCACGCTCCAGGAAGAAAACAAAATGGTATTATGTCGCAGATGGTGCCTTCAGTGCGACTGACTAGGTTTGTCACCTCCTCAAAAGGACGCATGAGCCTACAGGCATTGCGCATGAGCGTCCAGTAAGGTGGCAAAAAAATTCCCAGCTCCGCAGAGGCTGTCCTAGCACCCCGGTCATACAAATACCCATTAACGGCTTTCTCTTGTTGGAGCAGGCGGTCGAACATTAGGAGTGTTGAATTCCAACGTGTCGGGCTGTCGCAAATCAAGCGCCTCACTGGCATGTTGTTTCGCCACTGGATATCTGAAAAGTGCGCCATGGCCGTGTAGGAACACCTGAAATGGCCACACACCTTCCTGGCCTGCTTCAGGACGTCCTGTAAGCCTGTGTACTTATGCACAAAGCGTTGAACGATCAGATTACACACATGTGCCATGCACGGCACATGTGTCAACTTGCCCAAATTCAATGCCGCCAACAAATTTCTTCCGTTGTCACAAACCACTTTGCCGATCTCCAGTTGGTGTGGAGTCAGCCACTGATCCACCTGTGTGTTCAGGGCGGACAGAAGTGCTGGTCCGGTGTGACTCTCTGCTTTCAGGCAAGTCAACCCCAAGACGGCGTGACACTGACGTATCCGGGATGTGGAATAGTACCTGGGGAGCTGCCGTTGATGTGGAGCAAGACGCAGCAGCAGAAGAGGACTCAGCCGAGGAGGTTATGGAAGAGGATGGAGTAGAAGGAGTAGAGGAGTAGAGGAGATGGCAGCAGGCCTGCCTGCAAGTCGTGGCGGTGTCACCAACTCCTCTGCAGAGCCACGCATTTCATGCTTGGCATCCGTCAGCAGGTTTACCCAATGCGCAGTGTAGGCAATATACCTGCCCTGACCATGCTTTGCAGACCAGGTATCAGTGGTGAGATGGACCCTTGCCCCAACACTGTGTGCCAGACATGCCATTCCTTCCTTTTGCACAATCGAGTACAGGTTGGGGATTGTCTTTTGTGCAAAGAAATTTATTTCGGGTACCTTCCACTGCGGTGTCCCAATAGCTACAAATTTTTTGAACGCCTCAGACTCCACCGGCTTGTATGGTAAAAACTGGTGGGCTAAGAGTTCAGACAAGCCAGCTGTCAGACGCTGGGCAAGGGGGTGACTTTCTGACATTGGCTTCTTACACTCAAACATGTCCTTGACAGACACCTGACTGGGCAGATGAGCGGGAACTGCGCAAGGCGAAAGACGGAGTGGCGGATGGTTGAGAGGGGAGCAAGGAGGACCGCAGTGGTTAATGTGGCTGAAGATGCTGGACCAGGAGGAGGATGGTGGTTTTGAGTTTGTGTGCTGCTTGTACTCATGTGTTGATCCCATAGGCGTTTGTGATGTGCGATCATGTGCCTACGCAAAGCAGTTGTACCTAGGTGGGTGTTGGACTTCCCATGACTCAGTTTCTTTTGGCACAGGCATCGCTGTTGTCAGAGGCAGACACACAAAAAAAATGCCACACTGCTGAGCTTTGCAATTACGGCATTCTGGTGGTGGCAACAGCATGCGTTGATTGGCGTGCTGTCTGGCTGACCCCGGGTGCCGATGCATGCTGTCTGACTGTGCCACTAGCTCCTTGCGACTACCTTCCTCTGCTTCCAACTCATCTCCTCATCTGAACTTCTCTTCTAGTGGGCACCCACGTGACATCCACGGACGCATCGTCATCATCAACCGCTTCACTTGTATCTGACAACTCAGCAAAGGAAGGAGCAGCGGGTACAACATCATCACACCGTACGTCCATGTCAGGGGAGGGCTGGCAGCGTTAGGCCTGGGGGGCAAATCCAGTCAAGTGGCCCATCGCACCAAGAGGAGAGTAAAAACACGTTTCCCATGTGATTGAAAGGGGGGGCAGTCACCTAAACAGACACACTCACTGACAGGCACACACACTTGCTGATTTGACACACACTAACAAACACACACTCACTGACAGGCACACGCACACTCACTGACAGACACACTGTTACAGGCATACTGACTCACACAGCCATACAAATTGACACACACACATACAGGCATACTGGCTAACAGACACAGACAAACTGGCACACACACAGAGACATACATACTTGCACACACACACACACACACAGACATACTGACACACACACACTTTACACTTTTAAAGACAGTTTCCTACCTTTGCTGGTACCTTTCCCGAGGTCCAGTGTGCTGGCTAGGGTGCTTGGGAGTTGGGGTCTAGCTCTTCTTGCTATGTATGGGCCACCCGGTGGTCCCCCTTAGTTAGTGGGCCCCAGTTCAACCACAGTACCAGCACCGCGGGCCCATGGGGGGCAACGAGGGGCATACTGGGGACCACTGGGCCCCTGTGCAAGAATTAAAGTAGGGCCCCCTTGTCACTCTACCTGGTGCATATTTTCACTCCTCGTCACTCCCCACTAAGCAATACACATGGTTGACATGTGTGTGGTGTCATTGTGTGATTGTACTGTTGCTGAGTGAGTGTTACATGTATGTGTGTAGTTGGATGAGTGTGATTGTGTGGGTGTGAGAGCTGGCTGAGTGTGATTGTATTTGTGGCTGTTTGAGAGAGAGACAAAGAAACAGAGAGGGAGATAGAGTGCCAGAGAGGACATATAGGGAGGGAGAGACCGAGACAGAGAGCCAAAGGGAGACAGAGCTACACATGTAAAGAGATGGAGAGACAGAGAGTGACACATGGAAAGGAGAGCCAGAGACAGCTAGAGAGAGACAAAGAGTGACACAAGGAAAGGAGAGCCAGAGACAGCTAGAAAACCATAGAGAGACAGAGAGTGACACAAGGAAAGGAGAGCCAGAAACAGCTAGAAAACCATAGAGAGACAGAGAGTGACACAAGGAAAGGAGAGCCAGAGATAGCTAGAAAACCATAGAGAGACAGAGAGTGACACAAGGAAAGGAGAGCCAGAGAAAGCTAGAAAACCATAGAGAGACAGAGAGTGACCAAGGAAAGGAGAGCCAGAGACAGCTAGAAAACCATAGAGAGACAGAGAGTGACACAAGGAAAGGAGAGCCAGAGACAGCTAGAAAACCATAGAGAGACAGAGAGTGACACAAGGAAAGGAGAGCCAGAGACAGCTAGAAAACCATAGAGAGACAGAGAGTGACACAAGGAAAGGAGAGCCAGAGACAGCTAGAGAGACAGAGTGACACAAGGAAAGGAGAGACTGAGACAGTTCAAAAACTAGAGAGACAGAAAGGAAGTGAGACACACAGAAAGAAGTAGAGCCAGGAAGAGACAGCCTCCTATGTGTGCAGGGAGAGGTGAGGTAGAGTATGTCACTCACCTTGATCCTGTGTGCCACTGCTGCAAGCTGGGACAGGGAATCCTGGGGGCCTTAGGTCTGCTGTGCTTGCTCAGAGCCCTCCTGTGCTGTCTAAGTGCTGGCATCCTGGGAACTGAGGGAGGGGCCCTGCAGGCAGGATATGGAGGCAGCTCTGCCAGAACTCCGCCCAGGAAGAGGTGAGGGTAGGCATTGAGTTCCGGTGTGCCTCAGCGGGACACACAAACAATGAATGCAGCGGGACCTCCATCTGCACTCCTCTCTGCCCCTTACTGAGGATACTGGCTGATCGCCTATCAGTGAGCTAGGATAATTGCTATTTAGTATATTGCCGAATTAGCAATATACTAAATAGCAGTTTTGCAAGGGGAGCCAGTCCTGCCAGCATAGGTCTACAGAGCAGCCAGGCCCCCTGGTGTGATGGGCCTGGACGCAGCTCCGACCCGGTAGTTCAGCCACTGGGGGGAACTTTTTTTTTTTATTTTGGATGTGGGCAGCCCTGGATTTAGGGCGGCCTGGGGGGCAATTACCACCCTGCCCCCCGGCCCAGCCCGCCCCTGGTCCATGTGTGTAATGCTGGCGTACTGGACATATCCCTGTTATCTACATCCTCTGGCAATAATGCTTGCGCATCACTCATTTCTACCAACTTATGTGTAAATAACTCCTCTGACATACCAAGTGAAGCGGCTGTGGTGCTAGTGTTGGTGGTGGCGGCAGGCGGGTGAGTGGTATCTTGAGAGGTGCCCGAAGCTAAGCTGGAGGAGGATGGTGCGTCGAGGTTCCGAGCAGAAGCTGTAGATGATTGGGTGTCCTGTGTTAGTCAGTCAGTCAACTATGTCCTCAGAACTTTTCGAGTTCAGGGTACGTGGCCTCTGAACACTGGGCATTATTCTAGGGCCAAAGGGAATCACAGCACCACGACCACGATGGCCCCTGCGGGGTGGCTTGCCTGTGCCTGTCATTTTTTCTTTCGATTAGTGGTACTATGCATGCAAGCTACTGTGACAACAGATATGAGTGGCACTGTGCACTGGCAGAAGTTGGCAGAGTAGACACTATAGGCCTGACACACGCTTGCAGACAACTAACTGCTATTCAATCTATTAGTCAATTTTTTTTTTTTTATTTGTTTTAAATGTACACTACTGTTACACCAGATATGAGTTGCACTGGTGTGACACTGTGCCCTGGCAGGCCCAGAAACGCACCTGTGTGAAGGAAACTGACTGCTATTATATTAGTCAAAAAAGTGTTTTTTTTGTTGAATGCAAGCTATTGTGACACCAGATATGAGTGGTAGCACTGGGCAAGTGGGCACAGTATACGCTGTGAGCCTGACACACATGCTGGCAGGCAGGCAACTGCAATTTGATTACACAGGAAAAAAAATAAAAAAGCAGACTGATGTTCTAGCCCTAAAAAGGGCTTTTTGTGGTCCTGTCTTTACAGCAGAGATCAGATGAGTCCTTCAGGACTGTAGTGGACACTGAATACCCTAGCCTAGCTATCAATTTCCAGATCTAATCAGCAGCAGCACACTGTCCCTCCTCTCACCAAGAATGCAGCTTCTGAATCAATCTAAAATGGATGCTGTCCAGGAGGTGGGAGGGTCTGGGAGGGGGGGTCTGCTGCTGATTGGCTGGAATGTGTCTGCTGACTGGGAGGTACAGGGTCAAAGTTTACTCAATGATGACGAATAGGGGGCGGACCGAACATCGCATATGTTCGCCGTCCGTGGCGAACGCGAACAAGCTATGTTCGCCAGGAACTATTCGCCAGCGAACCATTAGGGACATCACTAATAAAAAGGTATTATGAAATCAAATACGTTAGTGCCCTTGTTAAGCAATTAAAAGGACCCCTACACACAAATAATGCACTTTAACTTGCAGAAATGCTTTATGTGTAAAAAAGTGTGTCCTCTTTTGTATATTTTTCAAAGAGTGCATCTTTTTCAATGTTTTGGATAAACCCCAATTAGAATGTATAATTAACTCCTTAAGGACATGGCTTCAAAAGCTTGTGTTACCCTTAAAGGACCACTATAGGCACCCAGACCACTTCAGCATAATGAAGTGGTCTGGGTGCCAGGTCCATCTAGGATTAACCCTTTCTGCTGTAAACATAGCAGTTTCAGAGAAACTGCTATATGTTTACCTATGGGTTAATCCAGCCTCTAGTTGCTGTCTCATTGACAGCCACTAGAGGTGCTTCCGCGGTTCTCACTGTGATTTTCGCAGTGAGAAGATGCCAGCTTCCATAGGAAAGCATTGAGAATGCTTTCGTGAGGACTGGCTGAATGCGCATTTAGCCGATGACGGGGAAAGGAGGCGGAGAATCCCCACCGCCGAGGGAGCCCGGCGGTTGAGAAAAGGTGAGTGTTTAACCCCTTCCTCACCCTAGAGCCAGGCGGGAGGTAGACCCTAAGGGTGGGGGGGACCTAGAGACCCTATAGTGCCAGGAAAACAAGTATGTTTTCCTGGCACTATAGTGGTCCTTTAACCCCTTAAGGACACATGACATGTCTGACATGTCATGATTCCCTTTTATTCCAGAAGTTTGGTCCTTAAGGGGTTAAGGACACAAGCCATTTTTGCATTTTAAGCGGTTTGTGTTCAAACACAATTTGCATCTCTGTCATTTATTGCAACAACACATATTATATACCGTTTTTCAGAGGGCAAACAGGGCTTTAATTTTATGTCATTCTCATTAATAAAAAAAAATGCCACAAAACGGGGGTGGGGGTGGGGGGGACGTTTACACAGTTTTGCCAATAATAGCGTGTGCATAATATGTCCAACTTAGAAAAAGTAATTTAAAAAAAAATCATTTATGTGTCTTGATTTATAGAATACATAATATGTGTAGGATTTCAGCTTATTTTGAAAGTTACAGGTCACAAAATACAAGGATTAAAATAAAATTTTAATGTGAAACTATTTTAGAAGTTGGTATGTTTGTCTTGTAGGGTTAGTAGCCACCACAGAAAATAAAATTGCCACACAAAAGTATATATTTATATAAAGCAGAAATCACAGGCTATTTACCTAAAGTTAGTTTGACACTTTTTACTTAACCATTTCATCGCCAATCTCTGCTAAATATTGGAGTAAAATTGTGTTTTTTTTCCTCTATTTTGGCATATACACATATAACAAAGATTTTGTAATGTGTATTTCGTAAAGCTGGAGTGTGCTATTCCTGCACACTCCCATATTGTTTTCTGCTACATCTACTGAGTATAATGATACCCCCATTGTATGCCTTTGGCACTTTTCTGTAAATCTACAGTGCCATATAAGAGACAAGGCTATTTCAGTTTCTATAGTTAGAATTTTCGTAGATGGATTTGACGTGCCTATGTCTCATTTTAGGGTATTATAGCAGCGTGACTGTTCAAATAACCCCACAAAGGGCTTTCATTTGATAAAGCAGACACCCCAGGATTATCTAAAATGGTGTATATTGTGCGTTAACTTGTCACCATTTTTTCACCAATTTATGTCAATGTTTGTGGTGAGGGGGGGAAAAAAATAAATTTTTACATATACTTTGCATTTTACACTTAATACGTACCACTGTCATAAAAATCCCCAAAGTATGCTCCGTTACATCTTCTGAGTAAAGCAATATGCCCAATGTATGACCTAGACACTTTATTTTTTGTAATTCTTTATTTTGGTTGTGCACAGGATGAACAAACAGCCGGCGTGCGCCACAACAGCGACATCCGGTAGAATAGGTGAACATTGGTATTACATGTTATGGCATTTGATATACATGTGCATTTTTTTAAAATATTTATATGATCTCTAGAACAGTAGTTTAGGTTCACTTTTGGTTTTGAATACGTTAGCATAATGCACATGTCATGGAGAAATAGGATGAGAGCATGGCTTGTGCATGAGAATGTACATATAAGGTTAAGTAAGTTAGTACATAGAGTGTATCCAGGAAGCTTATTCAGAGGAGTAATAGAGATGAGAGACAAGGAATGTACAGGCATAGTAAAGACTAATCTATACCTTAGAAGACATGTTAACAGAATGTTGATTATCGTTGTGTTAGTCAGGCTTAATGCCTCAATGAATAGAGACGGTAGGCATATCATCTTATGCAGACTATATGACAAAGAAACCTGGCTATATAAGGTACTGACATGCTAGCAGTAGTGAGAGAGGGTGATGGTCTCTTAACTGGCTAGCTGTTATCAGCTAGAGCTTATATGAGTGAGGCTTAGTCTGTACTCCTTAGCCAAGTCTGCTAAACACCAACAGTATGTCTGACATAGCATTATATTCTCATGGGCATAAGGCAGGAAACATGGTATAACTATCTGTAGTCAAGATATTAAACTTGGTTATGAGCGTGGAGCAGGGATTTTACATAGTCTAGTGCGCAGCATCCATGGCAGGCAGCACGGAGCTCTGGTTTTGGGACCTGCATCTGGATCAGCCGATCCCCATCAACGGCAGTGTTTGCACCTGCTTAGGTAAGTCCAAGCTCCAATTTAGGCCATGTGCAGTTAAGTCCCGAGGCACTGCAAGCTGTGGTTGATTGCGGTTGGTGAAGCCCAGTCCCGGGTGTAGCACAGTGCGGTCCAGGCCTGATGTGTGTGTGGGTACTTTCCTGCCCTGTGGCTGGTGGAGTTTCTTCCTCCGTTTGATCTTGTCCGAGCGCTTTACTTGTGTAGTGATGCGGCGGACTAAAAGAAACTGCCTTCCGGTTGTCAGTACAGGTTTTACGACCTGTTGCTTGGTTGTCTGGCGTTGTCTTCTTGGAGCTCCCGGGGCTCTCCGCATAGTTGAGTGGCTGGTGTTGGGGCTTGTAGAGGCCCTGCTGCCGGGCGTACAGGAGGGTGAGTAGGTTTCTCACCCCTTGTTGCTCTGTGGGTGGGCCCCTTCAGCTTTTGTCGCTTTTCTCTGCTCTCCGGCTGGTGCTTGGCATAGGTGGCCGCGCTTCGGTGCTGTATGCTCCTCCAGAAGCGCTGAAAGATTACATCCAGCCTCCTCAGAGATTCCGCTGTGGCATCTCATAGTGTTTTCAGCTCAAGGCCCTCGCCTCGTGTATGCAGGGCATTGGCGTCCGCCATCTTAGATTTTCCGGCTCTAGGCAGTACAGCTCGGTCAGTGGTGCGGGCGTTACTGGTGCCTCTGAGATGCTCGCATTGAGACCAGGATGACCCCCACGGTCGGGGGGGGGAGGAGGAGTGCCACAAGTCCACATCCCGGTCCGAAGCACGAGGGGACCGGCCGCTTCACCTCAGTCCCGTTCCGGGCAGGCCGCGGCAAGGTGCCCAGGTTCTTGGTGTGCAAGACTGTCGAGTGAGGTGTCTGTTTGTTTGTCTGGGCTCCCCCGACCTGTAGGGCCTGTTTGGCGGTGTGTGGTCTTGGTGTTTTTCGGGTTTTTGCTTTATTTTCAGCCAAATTGTCAGGAGCTCCGGCTCCGCCCCCATGACCTAGACACTATTATGTGAAGTTACAGAGCTGTAAAAGAGAGACGTGACAAGTTTAGTTTTTTTTAAGTGTGAATTTTCATGGAGGGTTTTGATGCGTCCATGTCCCACTTTGGAGCACTTGAGCAGGCTACAAATTACAGCTACACCATTTCTTAAAGAAGACATCCCAGGGTATTTCAAAAGACATATTTTGAACCTTAGCGTGGGATAATTTTTCCGCTAACTTGTACCAAGTGTAATCGTAGTAAGCATTTTTTCTGCCTTGACACACAAAGTGAGTTTGCGCAGTATATTTTGCAAACCTTATGTGTACTACGACTGTATAATACTTCATATGTTGCTCAGCTATGTGGTCTGAGTACAGCAATACCCCCGTATGTACCTTTGCCAGGAATATGTGGACATTGAAGGGGCACATTTGAGACACAGCCATTCAGTTTTTTTCTAACTTTGAAGTTTTACACTGTGTCCATGTTCCAATTTGGAGTAGATTAGCTTGCTGGTTATTCAAACTTCCCCACAAACACATACTATTTATTAAAGAGTACACCACAAGGTATTTCAAAAGGCATATTGTGAACCTTAGCGTGGGATCATTTTTTTCCACTAATATGTTCCAAGTGTAGTGGTAATGAGCATTTATGTATTTTTTTTACTTTGCAAAACTTGTTTTTAACCTTTTTTTTTACTAATTAAATGTTTTAAAGTTTCTTAACTTTTACACTTTTAAACATTTTTATAAACTTTTACCGTAAACACCTAACTAACTGTAAGCAGCACTAACAGTAAATTCCCCACTTTCCCATAACTCCCACCCCAGCTAGCAAAATATATAATTATAAAATATTTAAATTGATTAAATAAATTGAATGCCTGAGGGTCAAAAAATAAATAAAAGTTAATCCTCAGGGGTTAAAAAAAATTAGATCACAGTATAATACTGTGATCTGTATTTTGATCACTGTAGGCAGTAATCAACTGGCAGGGAAGGGGTTAATTTTATTTGGACTGGGTAAAGGAGGGTGTTTTTTTTTTTTACTTAAACGTTAAAAAAAAAAAATGAAAATAAAATGTTTTAGTAACTTTTTAAACCTTTTTTTAAAACTTTTAACGTTTATCCCTAGTTAGCCTAACACCAAATCCCCCAATTCCCCACTAACTTCCACCCATCCCAGTTAGCTAAATATATAATTTTAAAATATTTAAATGAATTAATAAAATAAATTTAACCCCTGAGGTTTAAAAAAAAAAATAATAAAAAAAAAAAAATCCAGATGACAGTTGTAACGGATCGACGGGCACCCCGACTGGGTACCTCCATTGAAGGATGCTCCAAGCGCTTCCTGAGGACTCCAAGCACTGCAGCAGACACCACAACTAACGAACCATCATAGGAATGCTCTCAAGCATATGAATGCTGTAAACAGCTGAACAGGAAAAGCATACAATCAGCTTACACTCCTGGCAATCAGCATACAATCCAAATCCCCCAATAACGAGACAACACTTCCTTTTGAGGTCAAGCAGAACTTGTCATGACATGAAGGGGTGCTGCCCTGCAACAGCACTGTCCCTTTAAGTGTGGGAACCAACTTAGCAGAGAAATAATTCTAGGACACGATAAATGGAGTAATAAAGAAAATGTATTAAGGCAAACCAAAAGGATATAGATATATATAATATATACAAAACATGACAATGCCACAAATATATAAATATATACAATAACCCAATATATACAATAGAGCAGGCAGAGTCCACGATAGTCCTAGGCAAAGGTAAAGGCTTAGTCAGGTGAGTGCAGCCACCAAGTCCAAAATGAACATCAAGGGGCAAAGTCCTAAGCAGGTCACACAGAAATAATGCAGCAAGGTCAGAATCACTGGAGAAGGAGTCTAGACAGGAACACTGCAGGTGAACACTGGAACAGGAGGCACAGGACACAGGACCAGACAGAGACAAGAACACAGGACCACAAGGACATCGGAACACCGGATCAGGAAACACAGGATACTCAGGATACACAGGAAACAAGACACAGGAGACAGGAGCCAGAATCACAGGAACCAGGAAACAGCAGGTACAGGGTCAAGGATAGAGGATAATGATCTGACCGGGAGTGAGGGGAGAAACCAGAATATATAGGTGCTAAACAAGGGCCAGGTGTAGTGCCTAACGAAAGGAAATGAGAAACAGTGCCAAACAGAAAGAGTGGTGAGTGCGAGTACTGCACGAGGGCATATTGACTAAGGAGTGTCGTGACAGAACTGACTGTACTGGCACATACAGCCTCTTTTATTCACAGTCCACAAACATAGTACTGCCCACAGGGTTTTGAAATACAACCAATCAATCCGTACAATACACTCAGACACTCCCACACAAAAACCTCCCCTCTGCCTGTGATATGATTACTGAACACAATGGGTAATATAATCACAGGCAGAGAAATACAGTTTTTACAAAATATGAATAACTTCCAAAATATACATGCCATTCACATAAAACATACATTTTCAGAATCAGAATGCTTGAAATATACACACACACTCAAAAATCAGGGCAATCGGTTCAGGGGTTAAAAAGTTAAGGGAAAGTCCTATTTGACCAAATGAAGCATGGCTTTTCTGCACAAAACCAGTTTCACATAGTCTTCTATCCTGGAGAGAATTGGGAAGTAATCCAATTATCTCCAAGAACAGAGGCAAAACGCCATTAGCCACATGGTAGCAAAATACAATAAAATACATAAAAATATATAACTGTGCAGCTATTGCATAAAACCGGTACATTCAACATATCCCCAGATAGCTTAGATCTGAGCGCACATTATGACTGAATGGCACTCAGATCATAAACATACAGTTCAATTGCCATGGAGCCAAATTCTTCTATCTGGGGTAACACTGCTCAAATAGGGAAAGTACAGAATGACCCGGCTTTCGGGTCTTTGCAGGGGAAAATCAATCATTTCAACATGGGGCCATAGTCACAGGGCAGGAGGCTGGCAATCAGTCTTCGCCAATGCCCAGTGGTGAGGCTGGTTCCGCCACAACAGTAAAATGTAATCCCTGCCAATTGATCACTGTAATCAGTGATCAATTGGCAGGGAAGGGGTTAATTTTATTAAAGCAAGGGAAAGGGGGGTGGGATTTAACTTTCACTCAATATTTTTACAGGGAGAATATCAGCAGCACTGATCCGTCTCCCTGCACTTCACACTGGATGCGGAAGAGCAGGGAGGCGGATTGTGAGTCCCTGCAGCACCTGTGCTCACTCTGACAGCCTGTCAGAGCGATCACTGCTGCAGGGGCAGTGCGATCGGGTGCTCCCAGTCCGGGTGAGCGTTAACCCTGTGATCGCCATTATCTGGGGTTAAATTTAGTAAATGACTGAAATTTTCAACGGTCCTCAACGCAAGGACAAGGTTGACGGAAAATGTCAGTTTTTGCTCGGGAAGAGGTTAAATACAGGTTTTCATTGGGGTATATCTACCAAATAGTGATTTTTGGGGCGGTAGAGTGTCCCTTTAGCTGCTGCTAAGTACATTAAATAATAATATATACACATGTAGGCACTAATAGAAGTGTATAGATTAAACATTCATTTTTAGGTTACTATGGGATTTTCCTGCTGGTCTCACTGGTTTCCATGGTTATTGACCCAGGTTTAGTACTTTAGTCTAGACTTGTGCACAGATGGAAAATTGGGTTTATCTTATTTTCTTGGAAACTAAATTAAGTCAACCACTTTCATTTTTAACCTCTCAGTCACGCCCAGTGAGTGAAGGGTTAAAAATGGGTTTACAATGGAGTTAAAAGGAGTTTACAAGTCAACTAATCAGAGCACTATGACTACATTTGCATAGCATGGAAAATCTTTTGCGCCAACCTGGATCTATTTGTTGGATGGGTGGGGGTAGGGGGGTTCAGCTCTTTTGCAATAGGTTTCTTTTTTATTAGTACAAGGTAATTGTAATGGTTTTTATTGATTTTTGGGGGGAGTCTGAAGAAAAGAAAGAATCTTTAAGAACAAATAAGACATCTGATGGGAAGTATACTTTTTTTCTTTACAGGATCTCTTATTGGCTCTCCCTTGATATTATTAGGATGAGGGGAAGGCATGTTTATTTTATTGAGAATGTATATTTTATTGAGTGTCTGGGGCTTGGGGACTCCAAGCCAACAGGGATAGGTTTCACGTTAAAGTATCAAAAAATGTAGAGTAAACAATAGTATGTCTGCCCCTTGTATATTATATTATTAGCACTAACTGCCCATGTGTGGGGAATGGTTAATATTTTAGAATTTTTATCAAACTTTTGGGTAGTCATTTTTTTGTCCCCCCCCCCCCCCCCCCCCCCCGCTCTACCTGTAGGATTCTGCCATAAAACTATAGGTGTCTAACAGATGAGTATCTTACAGGAACTTCACTTGTGTATCAAAGAGGTGAGTGAGGATAAATCTAAATAAACCAGGATATAACTGAATGCCTGCCCAAATCCAACATAATTTTTTTTTATAAATTCTTTATTTTCAGAGTTTTAAGTCTTTCAGACGTATGTGAGGGATACAGAATGTAAAAGAGGGGTGGGGTACAAATACGAGTCTTTCAATACAGTGAGTCAATCAATATTTCTCAGGAATGAGGTCACACAGGCTGGAATATCGTTACTTTAAATGCTAATTGTTGCGGTCAGTCGTCATTCCCGTTCCCAAAAATATGGGTCGGTAGGTGTTCCAAGTAGGGGAGTTTCAGTTTTGACAGCACTATGCGGCCTTGTGGTGTGTATTTCCAGAGGGGTACTGAGATGGGTTGGGTTTGTGGAGGGGGGAGGGGTGAGGTACATCTCTATAATTCAAATTAGTTCTTAGTGTTCTTCTAGGAACTGTGCTCGTGCGGTGTTAGGAGTTAGGCCATGTCGAGTGGGGAGTGGGTCGCACGTGCTAGTGTGCGCCATTGGTGGTCAGTGGTCAAGGGATGTATTTTGGAGGATGTGGGCCTGATTATTAGAACCGGGGGGAGGGGGTATGGGGTATGGGGGTGTGGGTTCCCTGCGGGGTCCCCGTGTTGGGTGGGTGAAGTTGTCGGGGTCGTGTTGTTGTAGTGTGAGTAAGTGCGATTGCGCGCGTAGAAGACTGAGGTGTATTCAAGGTCAATTTATCTATTCCCCGGGTAGGTTCAGTGTCATGGGCTTACCCTAGTTGGGTGATTCGGGGTCGAGGGATAGTCCATGTTAGGGTGGCAAAGTGGGTGGAGACCTCTGGGGAGTGGTCTGAGGTGATCTAGTGGGTGTGTGCGGGGTGGTGAGAGGTTTCGGGAATTAGGGTAGGTCCGGGCAGTGGTCTTCGGAGCAGGTAGTGGGGGAGGGGTGCTGGGGTGGCCGGCCTTTATGGGCAGGGATGAGTCAGCCTATATATGACCCAGGGGTCCCAAACTTTGTTGTGGTGGTGGGTTGTGTCATGGAGTAAGGCTGAGAGCTTGTCCATTTCCCTGGCTTCCTCTATTTTTTTAAGTGCAGTGTCTAGGGTGGGTATGTTTTTGTTGCCCCATTGTTCGGCTATAGTGCGCCTCGTGGCCAGAGCTATTTTGGCGAGCAGTTTATTCTGTGACCGAAATAGGGGGGCGTGGGGTTTAGACAATAACCAGATCCACGGGTCGAGAGGGATCTTTGTATGTAGGAGGGCTGATGCCAGGTCCGCTACCCCTAACCAAATCTGCGCTATGCGTGGGCAGTGCCACCAGGCATGGATATAGGTACCCTGTGCCCCACATCCTTTTCAGCATTCGTCTGTAGTCGAGCATTTCATTTGCTTCATCCGCAGGGGCGTCAGGTACCAGCGGAGAAGTGTTTTGTAGGCCTGTTCCCTATGGTTGACGCAAATGGTAAGGGATGCTGTCGCTTCCCAGATATCAGACCAGTCCGAAGGGTCGCTGGGGGGGCCAATGTCCCTTTCCCATGTTTTGGTGTAAGCTAGTGCATCTGTTGAGGAGGGGGGAGTTAAGTTGGGTGTAAATAGAGGAGATTTGCCCTTTGCGTATCGGGGTGCGTATGCATTCTCGTTCGAATTGGGTCAGGGTAGCGGTTGCCGTGGCGGAGTGTTGGGGATTCTGTAGGAAGCTACGGATCTGGAGAAATCTGAAGTGGTCTGAGGTGTTTAGCGGTGTGTTTCTGGGTAGGTCCGGGAAGTGGAGCATCTGATTGGATCGGAAGAAGTGGAAGAAGCGGTAGAGTTCGTTGTCCTCAAAATGTGCAAAATCTCGAGGGGTCATTCCTGGAGGGAACTGTTGGTTTCTTAAGAGTGGGGTCAAGGGGGAGGGGGAGTTGACAAGGTGGGAGTGCTGTATGATTTTGTCCCATATCTGGAATGAGGTGCGTAGGGCTGGGGATGTTAGTGGAGTGGCGGGTCTGGAGTGTTTGGGTACCCAAAAGAGGAGTGAAGGGTGATCACCTCCCATGAGGTCGTGCTCGAGGTCTACCCACAGTTTAAGACCTGGGGGGGCGTGTAGTTGTTGTATTTGTGATATCTGTGCAGCTTGGAAGTAAGTTAAGAAATTGGGGAGTCCCAGACCCCCAGTTTTCGTGGTTTTATACATCGTGGTTCTTTTTATCCTGGGTCGCTTGTTAGACCAAATGAAGTGGTCTATTTTTGTTTGAAGAGTCTTGAAGTCTCTCCGGGATATCGGGATTGGTAAGGTTTGGAATAGGTACAAGAATCTGGGAAGTAAATTCATTTTAATGGAGGCAATCCTGCCCATCCACGAGTAACATAATTTTATTTGAGCATCAGACAGGACTTTAACCAGAAGTTCTCCCTTGGCCTACTGTAAGATTCACTATAATATTACTAGTGTAGATTCTGTGTTTTGGTTAAGTCTCATATTACTTCCAGAACTTATTTTTTTGTATCTGTTTTGTTTATTTTCTTGATTATTTTGTTTTTGCGTGTCTTTTTGTTTCATGTAATTTGTCACTGTGTAACATTTATTTTGTCTTTTTGTTATTAAAATATTAATAATGGGGGCGTGGCTAGGACGCCGAGCAAGATGCCAGCATAGTGTGAGAGCTCCCAACCGACTCAGCACATTTCCTCGCAGCACCAAGTGTCGGGTCTAAATATGGGGAAAACTCACAGAGCCGCACTAGCCACTAAGTCCATGGACACCCCAAAAGGGTCCCCAGCTAGCTCACTCAGACAATTCCTGGTCACGCCGGCCGACCTCGCCTCTCAAGCCTCCAATGACTCTGAGACCACGGACTGCACCCAATCACCATCACGGAGGGTCAGGTCTGACGGAAACCCCACCAGGGTGGATGTCTATGCTGAGCAACTTACCTACGGAAGCTGACCTCAAAGAAGCAAACACAGCTTTGCAGAAATCCTTAACGGCGGAACTGCACGCCATGCGGGAAGACTTGCAGGGCCTTCATCACAGAGTCTCCCAGCTGGAAGCAGACAACGACCACGTGCAGTCGGTTCAAATGACTACCACAAACGCCATAAATAAGCACTCCGAACAGCATCAAAGGCTTGGACAACAGGGGCAGAAGACAAAATATAAGAGTAAGGGGCATCCCTGAATGCGCTACCGGCCCGGAGCCATTCAAAGAGATCCTTAAAGGTGTCTTCAACAAAATACTGGGCAGCCCCGAACCAACCCCGATTGATTTTATTAGAGCCCACCGCGCCCGAATGGGGCCCCAGACGACCTCCCGAGAGACATCATCTGCTGCCTCGCTAACTTCCAACTTAAAGGACCACTATAGTGCCAGGAAAACATACTAGTTTTCCTGGCACTATAGTGCCCTGAGGGTGCCCCCACCCTCAGGGATCCCCTCCCGCCGGGCTCTGGAGAGAGGAAGGGGTTAAACACTTACCTTTCTCCAGCGCTGGGCGGGGAGCTTTCCTCCTCCTCTCCTCCTTCCTTGCGACGTCATCGGCTGAATGCGCATGTGTGGCAGGAGCCGCGCACGCATTCAGCCGGTCGAATAGGAAAGCATTATCAATGCTTTCCAATGGACACTGGCATCTTCCACTGTGATTTTCACAGTGAGAAGCACGCAAGCGACTTTAGCGGCTGTCAAAATGACAGCCACTAGAGGTTTTGGAGGCTGGATTAACCCTCAGTATAAACATGGCAGTTTCTCTGAAATTGCTATGTTTATATAAAAAAAAAAGGGTTAATCCTAGAGGGACCTGGCACCCAGACCACCTCATTAAGCTGAAGTGGTCTGGGTGCCTAGAGTGGTCCTTTAAGGAGGATATCCTAAGGAAAGCAAGAGAAATAGACTGCATACATGTGAACGGAGGTGAGGTCCAACTGGCCTACCACAGGGCGATGCGCCCTCTAACAAGGATCCTTCAATCCAACAAGATCAGGTACCGCTGGTACTTCCCATCCGGTATGCAAGTCTTTACGTCAACTGGACCTCTCATGGTTAGAGAGGAGGACGACCTAAGTGAATTAACCCGGGAACTACAACTCCCCCCGGTCCAAACGCAGTGGCCTGATCTCTCTGCCTTTTACACCCTTACCTCGAACACCCGGAGGCCTCCCCAAAATACCCCAGAGACAGAGCCAGGCCCGCATGCAAACCACGCAACCATCAGGGGCCTTGGCCTAGGCAGGAGAATGTAGGGCCTGGACCTGGGGCTCCCGGAGTGAACCTTCCCGACCCCAAGGCCTAATAAGGACCATAAACGCACTCAGCAGAGAGACACTGGTGGGATGCCTGGCTAAGTTCCAGTCTACGAGCAAGGCTCGGACTGTTACCCGCAAGTATCACAACCCCCGGCCCTCCTAATTTAATTTGATGTAACAGGGCCAATCTTGGTAAACAGGCTAATATCAGCACTGACATGGTGGTGAGGCACAGAAATACCTACCAGATGGGACTTGTAAATCTATAAGATGGCTGAACGGTGGGAGGGGTAACTGGGTCATGTTTATTGTTCACACGCTCACAATGTATTATTGTACTTATAACATATGACGGGACAGTCGGGTACCCTCACACAGTGGGCCATCCACCTGGCCTGCAGCGGCTTGCTGCATGTCGCGGAGGGCTGAAGATGGGCCTGTGAGGTGTCACACTCTGAGAGAGGACCGGCGGGGGTCTGTGCCCTAACCGGGCCTGGCGAGACACCCGACCCACGTGTGACGACCCGGATAGGAGAGCACGTGTGGGGTGGGCGACTCTGGCCAGGCCGCGGGGGGCCCAGGCTCCGGCACGGGGGGGGCGCAGACCGGAGCCATTATACCTAAGAGACTGTACTGGAGCAGCAGGGGAGGGATGGGTGGGACGATGGGGGCTGCAGGGGATCCAGGTACACACCACGGCTGAGTACCGATGTTATAGTTTTCCGGTTTCTTTTATTTAAATGTTTAATGTTTTATTTTACTTATGGTTTACACAAAACAAAAAAGGACATAGACCTGACACGCACCATGCCCGAAGAGGCCTCAGGGCCGCGAACCAAGAGACGAGGAACACAAATACCACATACATGCACAACGAGTCAAATGGGGATGACGTCAGAGGCAACCTCAGGGACTTAGAGGGTCTAGGACCTGATAGAACCCCACTCTCACACACACTGCCTAAAGGCTCACAATCTCCTACTACTCCCTCAGAGGACTGAGCGAACTGTACTGGGCAGGTAGTTACCCTGACTCCCCAGTGGACGGGTGACTTGCCACTCCCCAGACGCTCATACCTAGACAGGGCCTTAAGAGGCACTGGTTCACCCCTAATTTACCTGACTCCCCCGCGACCTTCCCGACTTCTCCCCCTGATCCCTGACCCCTAGGGGTCACTGCCTAAGACCATGTCACTACAACCGACAGACCTCCACATTCTTACAATAAATGCTAGAGGACTGAATAAGACCGAGAAACGATCAAGCGCCCTAAGAGACTTTCACAACGCTAAGGCGTCTATCGTATATATTCAGGAAACACTTCAGAGCAGGATCTAGGCCCAAAATGACAGACCACAGCTACACTACAGGATACTTTAGCGACCATAGCGCAGGCACGTCGAGAGGGGTTGCTATCCTTCTGCACAAACGGGTCCCGTTTCGGGAAGAGGCAACGTTAATGGACCCGGAGGGGAGGTTCCTGTTCTTGAGGGGTACGATAGCAGGGTCCACTTATACTTTTGCCAATATATACGCCCCCAACCAGAGACACTACAGGTTCCTAACCCCCCTCCTACACGCGGCGGTCGGCCATCTTGGATCCTTTGTTAGCCCAGCGGTATTTTGTCGTTGAGCGCCTGGAACTAAAATCGGCTACTCGAGGTACGAATACCGCTGGACTTCCAAGCCATTTGGGAGCCCCGGTCCTTCGGTAATGTGTTTCCCTAAGGTCAATCGGTAGTTTGAATGTAACTTAGAAATAATGTGTGTTTTGTGCTATGTTCGGTTATTTATACTGGGATCTGAGCGGTACTTTCACGAAATGTTTGCTCAGACCCCAGCTATCTACCGAATGTCCATTCGTTTAAATATAACGTATATTATAAAAGTTATGTGTTTTAATGTAAAATGTCAGTTCTGCTGCACGGAGGGATAATCCACTTAACTGTATATTCTAGTGGGAGTATCCCTCTCGTGCAGCAGTGTATGATGGGAGAAATGTCCAGGTTGTTAAGTTCCCCATGTAGTCCCCTACTGTACAAACCCTGTAATGTCAGTAGGGAAACCCCTAGCATGGGAAATGCCATAAAAACTGTGACCTGTGATTAAAAGCTCAGTTGACTCCCAGCCTGTGTGTCGTCTAGTTCTTGGGAGTTAAGGATTCTTACAACGCTAGCCCAACTATGTCTCGTAATGGAGGTGTGGGTGTCTACTATGTACTTTGTCATACAGTTTAGTTACACGTAGTCCACTCAACACTTATGAAATGAAAAAGTTTATATATGTATATTTAGACAAATGGTTGCTCCAATGGCCATTTGAGGGAATGCCCGCCTGCCAACGTCAAGGCAGACCCCCCTAAGCGGGTCCTAACACTGACCCTTCAGTCTGCTTCCTTGAGCTTCTGGCAAAGATATCTCTAATGAGACAGAGAGGGGTATTTTTTTATATACACCCCTCTATACTTATTAACCCTTAATAGGGAACACATGGGATGGGCAGCAGCATTGTAACCAGGCTGTGTGATACAAAGTAAATACAAATACAAATAGAGTATTAAAAAAAAATACCCCTCTCTGTCTCATTAGAGATATCTTTGCCAGAAGCTCAAGGAAGCAGGCTGAAGGGTCAGTGTTAGGACCCGCGTAGGGGGGTCTGCCTTGACGTTGGCAGGCGGGCATTCCCTCAAATGGCCATTGGAGCAACTAAATGACCTCCATTTGTCTAAATATACATAGGGATTAAGGAGAGAGCGCAGGTAACTCTCTTTTTTTGGCCAATACCAAAATTAACAAAAAGGGTGACAGGAGGCAACCCTGTCGAGTACCGTTGGTGATGGGTAGGGACAAGGATAAGATACCACTTTAATCTGAGTTGTGGGTCGAGAATAAATGGCCCTAATCCACTGCATCCAAGCAGGCCCAAAAGCCAGGGTTTCCAGCGTGAGCATGAGGAACGCCCAGTCCACCCTGTCAAACGTCTTTTCGGCATTGATTGCTAACAGGATGGCTGGCATTCCCCCGCTACTTGAATATTGAATCAGGTCCACTATCTTGGTGGTATTATCTTTAGCCTCCCTCACGAGAAAGAACCCTGCCTGGCCGGGGTGTATCAAGTGTGGCTTTAAGCGTAATGCTAGCATCTTAGTAAACAATTTCATGTACACATTTATCAGGCAAATGGGAAGGAAACTGCCACTGGCCACTGGGTCCTTTGGGATCAAGGTGATGGTGGCTTCCAGACTGGCAGGGGGCATTGTAATGGAAGGGGATATTTGGTTCAGGGAGTCCAAAAAAGTGGGGTGGCAATTCTTCTGCATAGGTTTTATAGTATGCACAAGAAAAAACGTCCAGTCCAAGGGCTGTGTGTGTCACATTTTTTGATGATAGCTGACCCATACTCATCTTGTTGAATTATGTATCAAGGTTTCAAATAATGTTTGGAGTTGAACACTATGTTCTATTCTGACCTTTGTTTAACTTTTATCTGGTCCATTTGATATGTGGGGGTGTTTCCCTCCATAGATGATCTCACCTGCCATTAAGCCTTTTCAGGCTATATTTTTCCAGGACCTGTGGTTGTTACACATCATTAGTGTTGTCGCGAACCCGAAATTTTCGGTTCGCGAACGGCGAACGCGAACTTCCGCAAACTTGACTTCAATGGGCAGGCGAATTTTAAAAACAACAGGGACTCTTTCTGGCCACAATAGTGATGGAAAAGTTGTTTCAAGGGGACCAACACCTGGACTGTGGCATGCCAGAGGGGGATCCATGGCAAAACTCCCATGGAAAATTGCACATTTGATGCAGAGTCTGCTTTTAATCCATAAAGGGCAGAAATCACCCAACATTGACACCTGTCCTCAAAGCCCAGCCCTGATACACACTGACACAGAGCAGAATAGAGACTGTTCCCCCTACATCGGGTCACTTGGCAGATATGGATTGACACCTGTCCTCAAAACCCCTGATACACACTGACACAGAGCAGAATAGAGACTGTTCCCTGTCCAAGGAGACCATGATACACACTGACACAGAGCAGAATAGAGACTGTTCCCTGTCCAAGGAGACCATGATACACACTGACAGAGCAGAATAGAGACTGTTCCCTGTCCACAGACACCATGATACACACTGACACAGAGTGTCCGCGTGAAATAGGGCCGTGAGTAATGACGTCACGGGTAGCCTGCCCATAGTATCGCATAGGGTGGAAGAGCTGATAGGACATCTGAAACGTATTGGGGTGGAGATGCTTAATTGTTCTCCAAAATGCTTGACACCACCCCATAGTGAATCTCTGCAAACTTTAATACCATCAGAGGAGGAAGAATGTGGCAGCCCACTGGGATTATTCGAAAAATTTCAAATTGATGATTTTCCAGACCCTGGGGTTGACATTAGTCCAGATTTACATCTTGTGACCTATGAGGATGTTCCATGCACTACTTGTGAAATAAAGACAGATAATAAAGTGAATGATCCTTCTCCTTGGGACTTGCACCCTGTCGTTGAAGGTGGAGTAGGCAATGGCAAGAGCATGCTGTGGGTAGTCAGTGCAAACACTCTCTTCCCGGTGAATAATGAGGAGACTAACTATGATGACGTTATTTGCGTTGAAAGTAATGATGCCAGAGATCTTTTGAAACCATATGGAAGGAACGAACTGGTTAAAAGAAAGGCAAGAGACCACCTGCATATAGACAAGAATACGCATAAGAGAAAGAAGAGAACAGGTGAAAAAGAGAAGCTGCAGACTGCCTATCTGCAAATAGTTGAGTTATGTCCTGAAGATGTCAGTGTTACCACAGTGCAGAGTCTGTTTGATACACTACTGAGGAGAGTCAGAGAAACCCCAGATCTTCACGTATTGGATGAGTCGGTGCGTGGAGTTGCAGAGAACGTAGAACAAGAAATATTTAAACTTCTCCTGTGTACTGACAGCAGATATACATAGGGTCACTTGGCAGATATGGATTGACACCTGTCCTCAAAACCCCTGATACACACTGACACAGAGCAGAATAGAGACTGTTCCCTGTCCACAGAGACCATGATACACACTGACACAGAGCAGAATAGAGACTGCCCCCCCTACATAGGGTCACTTGGCAGATATGGATTGACAAATCCCTGACAAACAGCTACCACATGCAAGGAAGGCAGCAGGGGCGCAAATGACCCACTCCCGACGCGGGAAGGTAGTGACGACAAATAACAATACAGGACTCTTTAGAGGCCCTGTAATTGTAATCAGTCCACTTGAAATCCTTTAACTTTGATCAATTGGAGGGAAGTCTGGTGCAGAGCCACTGACCCATGCGCAGGGCCAGCCTTAGGCCTCTGGGCGCCCTGTGCAAGAAATCTTCACCCTGTCACACACACACACGCACAGGCAGACAGCCATACACACAACTGCGACTGACTAGGTTTGTCACCTCCTCAAAAGGACGCATGAGCCTACAGGCATTGCGCATGAGCGTCCAGTAACGTGGCAAAAAAATTCCCAGCTCCCCAGAGGCTGTCCTAGCACCCCGGTCATACAAATATTCATTAACAGCTTTTTCTTGTTGGAGCAGGTGGTCGAACATTAGGAGTGTTGAATTCCAACGTGTAGGGCTGTCGCAAATCAAGCGCCTCACTGGCATGTTGTTTCGCCACTGGATATCGGCAAAGTGAGCCATGGCCGTGTAGGAACGCCTGAAATGGCCACACACCTTCCTGGCCTGCTTCAGGACGTCCTGTAATCCTGTGTACTTATGCACAAAGCGTTGTACGATCAGATTACACACATGTGCCATGCACGGCACATGTGTCAACTTGCCCAACTTCAATGCCGCTATCAAATTTTTTCCGTTGTCACACACCACTTTGCCGATATCCAGTTGCTGCGGAGTCAGCCACTTTTCCACCTGTGCATTGCAGGGCGGACAGGAGTGCTTGTCCGGTGTGACTCTCTGCTTTCAAGCAAGTCAAACCCAAGACGGCGTGACACTGCCGTATCCTGGATGTGGAATAGTACCTGGGGAGCTGGGGGGGTGCCGTTGATGTGGAGCAAGAAGCAGCGGCACAAGAGGACTCAGCCGAGGAGGTTATGGAAGAGGATGGAGTAGGAGGAGTAGAGGAGGTGGCAGCAGGACTGCCTGCAATTCGTGGCGGTGTCACCAACTCCTCTGCAATGCCACGCATTCCTTGCTTGTCAGCCGTCAGCAGGTTTACCCAATGCGCAGTGTAGGTGATATACCTGCCCTGACCATGCATCAGTGGTCAGATGGACCCTTGCCCCAACACTGTGTGCCAGACATGCCATGACTTCCTTTTGCACAATCGAGTACAAGTTGGGGATTGCCTTTTGTGAAAAGAAATTCCGGCCGGGTACCTTCCACTGCGGTGTCCCAATAGCTACAAATTTTTTGAACGCCTCAGTCTCAACCAGATTGTATGGTAAAAGCTGGCGGGCTAATAGTTCGGACAAGCCAGCTGTCAGACGCTGGGCAAGGGGGTGACTTGGTGACATTGGCTTCTTACGCTCAAACATGTCCTTGACAGAAACACATGACTGTGGGCAGATGAGCAGGAACTGCTCAAGGCGGGAGACGGAGTGGCGGATGGTTGAGAGGGGGCAAGAAGGACAGCAGTGGTTGACGTGGCTGAAGATGCTGGACCAGGAGGAGGATGGCGGCTTAGAGTAGGCGTGCTGCTTGTACTCATGTGTTGATCCCATAGGCTTTTGTGATGTGAGATCATGTGCCTAAGCAAAGCAGTTGTACCTAGGTGGGTGTTGGACCTCCCACGACTCAGTTTCCTTTGGCACAGGTTGCAAATGGCATCGCTGTTGTCAGAGGCAGACACACAAAAAAAAATGCCACACTGCTGAGGTCTGCAATGACGGCATTCTGGTGGTGGACACAGCATGCGTTGATTGGCGTGCTGTCGGGCTGACCCCGGGTGCCGATGCATGCTGTCTGACTGTGCCACTAGCTCCTTGCGACGACCCCCCCCTGCTTCCAACTGGTCTCCTCCTCCTCCTCTGTCTCCCCATCTGAACTTTCACCCTGTTCTTCTTCTCTTTTAGCGGGCACCCACGTGACATCCATGGACGCATCGTCATCATCAACCGCTTCGCTTGTATCTGACAACTCAGAAAAGGAAGCAGCAGCGGGTACAACATCATCATCACACCGTACCTCCATGTGTTTAATGCTGCCTGCCTGAGACATATCCCTGTTATCTACATCCTCTAGCAATAATGGTTGCGCATCACTCATTTCTTCAAACGGGTGTGTGAATAACTCCTCTGACATACCAAGTAAAGCGGCTGTGGTGCTAGTTTTGGTGGTGGCGGCAGGCGGGTGAGTGCTATCTTGAGAGGTGCCTGAAGCTAAGCTGGAGGAGGATGGTGCGTCAAGGTTCCGAGCGGAGGCTGTACAAGATTGGGTGTCCTGTGTTAGCCAGTCAACTAAGTCCTCAGAACTTTTCAAGTTCAGGGTACGTGGCTTCTGAAAACTGGGCATTATTCTAGGGCAAAAGGGAATCACAGCACCACGACCACGACGGCCCCTGCGGGGTAGCCTGCCTCTGCCTGTCATTTTTTGGGGGATTTGTGGTACTATGCGTGCAAGCTACTGTGAGACCAGATATGATTGGCAATGTGCACTGGAACAGTGCTGCAGAGCACACACTGTAGGCCTGAGACACCCGCTTGAAGACAAGTAACTGCTATTCAATCTATAACAGTGAAAAACAAATTTTGGTTGTAAAAGCACGCTATAGAGACACAAGATATGAGTGGCAACTGTCAAAGCACACTGGCACAGGTCTGCAGAGCACACGCTGAAGTAGGCCTGAAACACAGACGCTTGCAGACAACTAACTGCTCTTCTATTACAGTGAAAAAAAATTATTTCTTTTAAATCGAAAGCTTAACCAATTGTTAAAACAGATATGAGTGGTGGCACTGACTGTGCAAATGGGCAAGGCATCCAACATCACACAGAAGCTGGCAGGCAGGCAACTGCTCTTCTATTACAGTGAAAAAAAAAATATTTAAATGTAAAGCTTAACCGATTGTTAAAACAGATATGAGTGGTGGCACTGGGCAAGTGGGCACAGTATATGCTGTGAACCTCACACAGAAGCTGGCAGGCAGGCACCTGCAATTACATTACACAGGAAAAAAAAAAAAAAGCAGCCTGATGTTATAGCCCTAAAAAGGGCTTTTTGGGGTGCTGTCCTTACAGCAGAGATCAGATGAGTCCTTCAGGATTGTAGTGGACACTGAATACCCTAGCCTAGCTATCAATTTCCCTATCTAATCAGCAGCAGCTAAACTTTCCCTCCTCTCACTAAGCATGCAGCTTCAGAATGAATCGAAAATGGATGCTGGGAGGGAGGTTGGAGGGTGTGGAAGGGAGGGAGTGCTGCTGATTGGCTGTAATGTGTCTGCTGACCGAGAGGCACAGGGTCAAAGTTTGCCCAATGATGACGAATAGGGGGCGGATCAAACTGCGCATGTGTCCGCCCGCCGCGGCGAACAAGCTAATTTCGCCGGGAACTGTCCGCCGGCGGACAGTTCGGTACATCACTACACATCATACCTCCATTTGTCCATTTTAGCATGTGGGATTTATGTAATACTTTTGTTTCTCTATTTCACAAATGAAGCAGATTAATCTCTGATACTGTAACTAGTAGTTGGATTTACCCATTACCTCCACCCTAATAGTAGCAGCTGTGTATTTATTTCTAAACATGTTGATGCTATTATCACCACATTAATTTGGAGTTCACTACAGCCTTATGCTACAGGTGTCCTATGTTATTGATGCTATTCTAGATAATGAGTAATGAATCCCTTTACCTACTGTATATAATATCTTACAAAAAGATTTTAAGCTCTTAAAAAAAAAAAAAAAATTGATTATCTTATACTTATGATCCTTCACTCAGCTAGATATGTTTACTCACAGAGCAGGTTCTTCATGTTTTGAAGAAGTTAATTCCTAATTTTGTGGCTTCATCTAGGCTAGATAGAAATATTTCACAAAATAGTCCATCTAATCTAATGATGGCTATTTAGATACAATGTTGCAAAACATCTATCCATTAGTGTACCATATTAACAACGGTAAAGCTACAAACAATTGTGGAAAGTGTTTGTTGCAACTATGCAGATGTTTAAATATAATGCTAATCCTTGTATCTTGTTATTGGACTCAAATACCTTATCTCCTTGCCAATCAGTTTAAAATGCATTTTTTTTCCACTCAACACCTTGTTTTGTTCACTTTTAACTTTTGTCATACTTTTATTTAAAGTGATTTTTTATTATTACCTATCCCTAGTAGGGCTCACCATCAGTTTTCATTTGATGTTCTCAAATAATATTATCCCCTAAAATTACCATTTAAACCTCCAATTTTTGCTTCAGATCAATATATTGCAGCTGAAGTAGAATATGTAACTTTGACATGACTTGGCAACCAAACCAGCTCTTCATGTGAAGAGAGGGAAAGCCCATCAGTTTTACAAATTGTCCCTGACTTCGCCACTAAATTCAGCAATATCTCCGATCACAAAAAGCAAAAGCAGCTAAATGTTTTCTCAGGATCTACACCTACCCCCACAGGAGAAGAGGGTTTTCATATATTGATTGACATTCCTGCTCAGTCTTTAAAAGGAGTGGACTTGCACAGAAGAGACAAAAAGAATAGCGATACTATAAAGCTTGAGACCACCTGCATTAGACTTTGTGAGATAATCTCAGATCATATCCTCCCCTACTACCTATGAGAAAATCCTTCAGGCAATAAATACAGCTTTTTGGGGGGAGGAAGTGGAGTTTTTGCTAGGAAAATTATAATACTATTCAAAAGGAAACAAACTTGATCTGCTTTTCTCTTCCGAGTGCAGATGGCTGTAGAAAAACTGGTAGAGAAGACTAAATGTCTAAATACAGACACCGGCAGCTTATCCATTGATTGTTAGGAGGGGATCCTCCTGCTAAGACATTTGAACAGTCCCTATGGATTCAGAAACGTATAACATCTTCTGATGAAATGGAGGTGGCAAGGGTGTTTGAGAGACATAATGTCCACCAATCTTTGAGTGAAGATCCAGTAGAGCAATCTTTCAAAGGAGGTGGTAAGAGCTCAAATGATAGTCTTCCCTCCTGACATATGACATATTGACACCTTGACATATGGATTGACACCTGTCCTCAGAGACCCTGATACACACTGACACAGAGCAGAATAGGGACTGTTCCCCCTACATAGGGTCACTTGGCAGATATGGATTGACACCTGTCCTCAAAACCCCTGATACACACTGACACAGAGCAGAATAGGGACTGTTCCCCCTACATAGGGTCACTTGGCAGATATGGATTGACACCTATCCTAAGGATCCCTGATACACACTGACACAAAGCAGAATAGGGAATATTCACTAAATGCCAAAGATTGTTATACAGGGGAATATTCAGTAAATAAGGATAAGGGCGGGGAACCTACTGTCCTCCCTCCGGCCCCAACCCCTGCGCGGTGGGTGGGGGCCATAAAAATAATGGGGGGGGAGACCTACTGTATGATGTTGTATCGATCAGGTAGTGTAAGGGTTACGCCCGCTTCACAGTGACAGACCAAACTCCCCGTTTAACGCACCGCAAACAACCGCAAACAGTCCATTTGCACAACCGCAAACTCCCCATTTGCACAAGGTTGGATACCAAGCTAGCCATGTCCCGTTCCTTGTCCTCACTGATGTCATTGAAGGTCTCTTCCTTCACCCAGCCACGTACAACACCAAGGGGCCCCGAAAGGTGACAACAAGCCCCCTGGGACGCCTGCTGTGTTTGGTCTTCCACCTCCTCAAAGCCACCTTCCTCCTCTGACTCCTCTTCTTCAGACTCCTCTCTCTGCGTTGCCTCTCTCTGCGTTATTAAAAGGGGTGTTAAGTAGTACTATTCTTATCAGTTTAATCCTTGTTACGAGTAGAGGACTATTTCCTTGTTTCGCCAAACCCCTTCAAAGATGGAAAAAGCAGTATGAGTGGAAGAAACAAGGAAATGTGGTCAGGTGGTGGTGCCAGCCCCACTGCGGGCTTGTACCCAGGTATGCTAATAAACTGAAAAAAAAAACTCCCAAGAAGGAGATCTAAAACTGGCATAGGAAAAGGTTAGACAACTATAATAAAGTGATACCTACAAATCCAAGTGAGCACAGGTGTATAATAGAGGGAGAAAGGGAAAGCAGAGTAATGCTTCCTAATACCTTGGTTAGTACCCTTTGTTAAAGTAAATTGAGTAATGGACAAAAGTCTTTATTGCATCATTTATAAATAACAAAGGGATACTATACTCATTCCCCTATAGTGGCTAATTGTGTAATAATGGTAATACTATTACCTATTATATAATATTGCCAGGGGCAAGGAAATTCCCTCTAAATAGATGGGTAAAGGCAGAGAGTATGGAGACCGGAGTGATAAAGTGTCAATAAGGTGATATAAAGTTAAATGTATCACAGACACACAGACACCCGTTCTCTTAGCTAGTTTCCAGAAATGCTGGATAGGTAGAAGGGCTATAAAGACTCAGAGAGGTCTAAGAAGAATCTAAACTAGCCCTAATCTCCATAAACACCTTCAAGGGTGTTCTAAGCTAAAGCTCAATCTAAACATTTAGATGCTAAAACGCACAGATGCTGGCTAGGAATAACACTGTGCAAGACGAAGAGTGGGTCTAAGTGCCCATAGTGCAGTAAAGTGTCCCTAGTGAAGTGAAAAAGAGAATAATGAGCTGGCGCCCAAGAGAATAACGAGCTGGCGCCCTATCAGGGGACGTGTATATGGCATCGATTTTAAGAACCGGGAGACGGAAAAAGATGCTTGGTCGGTCCTCCTACTTCAAATTTCATGCAATCTAATGTGCCACCAGATAGGAATAGTACTACTTAACACACCACTCCTATCAGTTTAATCCCTGTTAAGGGCCTTTTTTTTGGTTTGGTTTTTGAAGCCACAGTGCAGCACCAGAGGCCCGAAAAATTAGGCATGTACACATGCCTGAAAAATTAGGTATTGTTGCAGTCGCTGCTGTAGCAGCGGCCAGAAAAATTGATGTTTGTTTCCCAGGCAGAAAGTGCCCTAAAACATTGCGGCTTGAACCCTAGTTGGTGGCGGATAAGTCACGCAAGTCAACCGGCATTCAGAGCTAAAACACAGCAGCGTGTGGACCATTTTTAGCCCAAGGAAACTCATCTCATCAGGCCTTTTTTAGTCGAATGTATCGCCCAGTGTCAGTCCCTTCGGGATCCATCCCTCATTCATCTTAATAAAGGTGAGGTAATCTAGACTTTTTTGACCTAGGCGACTTCTCTTCTCAGTGACAATACCTCCTGCTGCACTGAAGGTCCTTTCTGACAGGACACTTGAAGCGGGGCAGGCCAGAAGTTCTATCGCAAATTGGGATAGCTCAGGCCACAGGTCAAGCCTGCACACCCAGTAGTCAAGGGGTTCATCGCTCCTCAGAGTGTCGATATCTGCAGTTAAGGCGAGGTAGTCTGCTACCTGTCGGTCGAGTCGCTCTCTGAGGGTGGATCCCGAAGGGCTGTGGCGATGCATAGGACTTAAAAAGGTCTGCATGTCCTCCATCAACAACACGTCTTTAAAGCGTCCTGTCCTTGCCGGCGTGGGAGGAGGATTACTTTCACCTCTTCCCCTGTTAGATTCCCGTTGTGCTTTGACATCACCCTTGTACGCTATGTAAAACACACTTTTTAATTTATTTTGCAAATGCTGCATCCTTTCCGACTTGTTGTAATTTGGTAACATTTCCGCCACTTTCTGCTTATACCAGGGGTCTAGTAGCATGGACACCCAGTACAGGTCGTTCTCCTTCAGCCTTTTTATACAAGGGTCCCTCAACAGGCACGACAGCATGAAAGACCCCATTTGCACAAAGTTGGATGCCGAGCTACTCATATCCCGTTCCTCCTCCTCAGTGATCTCAATGAAGGTATGTTCTTCCCCCCAGCAACGTACAAACCTATCTGGTACCCGTGGTGGACAACGAGCACCCTGGGATGCCTGTTGTGGTTGGTCTTCCTCCTCAAAGCCACATTCCTCCTCTGACTCCTATTCCTCACAATCCTCTTCCAGCGTTGCCGCAGGTCCAGCAAGCGATGCTGATAAGGCTGTTTCTGGTGGTGATGGTGACCACAACTCTTCCTCTTCCTCTTCACGCTCATCTATGGCCTGATCCAGCACTCTTCGCAGGGCACGCTCCAGGAAGAAAACAAATGGTATGATGTCGCTGATGGTGCCTTCGGTGCGACTGACTAGGTTTGTCACCTCCTCAAAAGGACGCATGAGCCTACAGGCATTGCGCATGAGCGTCCAGTAACGTGGCAAAAAAAAATCCCAGCTCCCCAGAGGCTGTCCTAGCACCCCGCTCATACAAATATTCATTAACGGCTTTTTCTTGTTGGAGCAGGCGGTCGAACATTAGGAGTGTTGAATTCCAACGTGTCGGGCTGTCGCAAATCAAGCGCCTCACTGGCATGGATATCTGCAAAGTGCGCCATGGCCATGTAGGAACGCCTGAAATGGCCACACACCTTCCTGGCCTGCTTCAGGACGTCATGTAAGCCTGTGTACGTATGCACAAAGCATTGTACGATCAGATTACACACATGTGCCATGCACGGCACATGTGTCAACTTGCCCAACTTCAATGCCGCCAACAAATTTGTTCCGTTGTCACAAACCACTTTGACGATATCCAGTTGCTGCGTAGTCAGCCACTTTTCCACCTGTGCGCTCAGGGCGGACAGGAGTGCTTGTCCGGTGTGACTCTCTGCTTTCAAGCAAGTCAAACCCAAGACGGCGTGACACTGCCGTATCCGGGATGTGGAGCAAGACGCAGCAGCAGAAGAGGACTCAGCCGAGGAGGATGGAGTAGGAGGAGTTAAGGAGGTGGCAGCAGGCCTTCCTGCAAGTCGTGGCGGTGTCACCAACTCCTCTGCAGAGCCACACATTCCATGCTTGGCAGCCGTCAGCAGGTTTACCCAATGCGCAGTGTAGGTGATATACCTGCCCTGACCATGCTTTGCAGACCAGGTATCAGTGGTCAGATGGACCCTTGCCCCAACACTGTGTGCCAGACATGCCATTACTTCCTTTTGCACAATCAAGTACAGGTTGGGGATTGCCTTTTGTGCAAAGAAATTTCGTCCGGGTACCTTCCACTGCGGTGTCCCAATAGCTACTAATTTTTTGAACGCCTCAGACTCCACCTGCTTGTATGGTAAAAACTGGTGGGCTAAGAGTTCAGACAAGCCAGCTGTCAGACGCTGGGCAAGGGGGTGACTTTCTGACATTGGCTTCTTACGCTCAAACATGTCCTTGACAGACACCTGACTGTGGGCAGATGAGCGGGAACTGCGCAAGGCGAAGGACGGAGTTGCGGATGGTTGAGAGGGGGCAAGGAGGAGCGCAGTGGTTGATGTGGCTGAAGATGCTGGACCAGGAGGAGGATGGTGGTTTTGAGTTTGTGTGCTGCTTGTACTCATGTGTTGATCCCATAGGCGATTTTGATGTGCGATCATGTGCCTACGCAAAGCAGTTGTACTTAGGTGGGTGTTGGACTTCCCACGACTCAGTTTCTTTTGGCACAGGTTGCAAATGGCATCGCTGTTGTCAGAGGCAGACACACAAAAAAAATGCCACACTGCTGAGCTCTGCAATGATGGCATTCTGGTGGTGGACACAGCATGCGTTGATTGGCGTGCTGACGGGCTGACACCGGGTGCCGATGCATGCTGTCTGACTATGCCACTAGCTCCTTGCGACGACCTCCCCCTGCTTCCAACTCGTCTCCTCCTCCTCTCTGTCTCCCAATCTGAACTTTCGTCCTGTTTTTCTTGCCGAGCGGGCACCCACGTAAAATCAATGGACGCATCGTCATCAACCGCTTCACTTGTATCTGACAACTCCGCAAAGGAAGCAACGGCGGGTACAACATCATCACACCGTACGTCCATGTGTGTAATGCTGCCTGCCTGAGATATATCCCTGTTATCTACATCCTCTGGCAATAATGCTTGTGCATCACTTATTTCCTCAAACGGATCATGAATAACTCCTCTGACATACCAAGTGAAGTGGCTGTGGTGCTGGTGTTGGTGGTGGCGGCAGGCGGGTGAGTGTTATCTTGAGAGATGCCTGAAGCTAAGCTGGAGGAGGATGGTGCGTCAAGGTTCCGAGTGGAAGCTGTAGAAGATTGGGTGTCCTGTGTTAGCCAGTCAACTATGTCCTCAGAACTTTTCAAGTTCAGGGTACGTGCCCTCTGAAAACTGGGCATTATTCTAGGGCAAAAAGTAATCACAGCACCACGACCACGATGGCCCCTGCCTGTCATTTTTTTTTGGATTAGTGGTACTATGCATGCAAGCTACTGTGAGACCAGATATGAGTGGCACTGTGCAGTGGCAGAGGTTTGCAGAGTACACGCTGTAGGCCTGACACACCCGCTTGAAGACAACTAACTGCTATTCAATCTATAACAGAGTAAAAAAAAAAATTTTGGTTTTAAATGCATGCTATTGTGACACCAGATATGAGTGGCAATGTGCACTGGCAGAGGTTGGCAGAGTACACGCTGTAGGCCTGACACCCGCTTGCAGACAACTAACTGCTATTCAATCTATAACAGTGTAAAAAAGTTTTGGGGTTTTAAATGCACGCTATTGTGACACCAGATATGAGTGGTGGCACTGAGCACAGTATCCACTGTGAGCCTGACACAGAAGCTGGCAGGCAGGCAACTGCAATTGCATTACACAGGAAAAAAAATAAAAAAAATCAGACTGATGGTCTAGCCCTAAAAAGGGCTTTTTGGGGTGCTGTCCTTACAGCAGAGATCAGATGAGTCCTTCAGGACTGTAGTGGACACTGAATACCCTAGCCTAGCTATCAATTTCCCTATTAAATGAGCAGCAGCTACACTTTCCCTCCCCCATCTAAAAATGCAGCTTCAGAAAGGATCTAAAATGGATGCTGTACAAGAGGTGGGAGGGTCTGAAACGGAGGGTCTGCTGCTGATTGGCTGGAATGTGTCTGCTGACTGTGAGGTACAGGGTCAAAGTTTACTCAATGATGACGAATAGGGGGCGGATCGAACCGCGCATATGTTCGCCCACCGTGGCGAACGCGAACACGCTATGTTAGCCAGTAACTATTCGCCGGCGAACAGTTCGGTACATCACTACTTAGGAAAGGGATTTAGGGGTGATTATTTCTGATGACTTAAAGGTAGGCAGACAATGTAATAGAGCAGCAGGAAATGCTAGCAGAATGCTTGGTTGTATAGGGAGCTCATGCAATTGTACAGAACACTGGCGAGTCCTCACTTGGAGTATTGTACGCAGTACTGGAGACCATATCTCCAGAAGGATATTGATACTTTAGAGAGAGTTCAAAGAAGGGCTACTAAACTGGTTCATGGATTGCAGGATAAAACTTACCAGGAAAGGTTAAAGGATCTTAACATGTATAGCTTGGAGCAAAGATTAGACAGGAGGAATATAAAAGAAACATTTAAATATATAAAAGGAATCAACACAGTAAAGTAGGAGACTATATTTAAAAGAAGGAAACCTACCACAACAAGAGGACACAGTCATAAATTATAGGGGCAAAGGTTTAAAAATCACACTTTACTGTAGTGGATTCATGGAATTGCCTTCCAGCTGTTTTAGAGGTTAACACAGTGAAGGAGTTTAAACATGTGTGGGATAGGCGTAAGGCTATCCTAGATATAAGAGACTAATTAAAGTATTAAGAAATTTGGGCAGATTAGATGGGCTGCCTGGTTCTTACCTGCCGTCACATTCTATGTGTCTATCACAGCTGAGTGATTTTGCTTAGCTGTGGTATTGTTTTCACTGCCTCCAATGTTAAAATAGGGGAACCCCTGGTATAGTTCAATATCAGTGGTTTCACTGTGTCAGCTGGGGCCACAGTTAGTGGCCCCAGATTGACAGGAGGGTTATGAGGTGCTCATAGCCCTTTAAATGATGCAGTATTTAAAATGCTTTTAGCCCCAAGCCTGGCACAGTGTCCCCAAGTTTCAGGAAGATCCTGGTAAAATCTTCCTGCTTGCCCCTGCAGCATGATCGGAGCTGGGTTCTGACCGCTGCCCATGAGAGTGAGCTCTTGCTCTCAATACGGACATCAGCAAAGGGAATTCCTTAAAAGGTGGGATTAGAATTGGAATTATAGTCAAGATTATGAGTAGAACTATGGGTTAAATTATGATTTGATTATAGGTTGAATTATAAATTGGATTAGGGTTTGGATTAAAGGTTAGGTTAGGGGTAGGATTAGGGGAAAAAAGTATACATGTGTTGTATCATTGTATTTGAGAACAGTAGCAGAATACAAATATGTGGTTGCAGTAGTGGGACATATGTGTTCTGGGAATTTCCCCAAAAAGAAATGTGTGAAAAAAAAAAAAAAATCACTAAACTGTAATTAATTTGCCCTAGGTTTGTGATAAAATGGATAAATGAAGAATGTCAAAATACTCTTATCCCCTTGAGGACCGGACTGTTTTGGCCATGTTGTACGTTAAGGACCAGAGTTGTTTTAACACTTGAGGTGTTTGTGTTTAGCTGTAATTTCCCTCTCTCATTTACTGTTCCCACCGCAAACTATATATATTGTTTTTTTTTTTCAGGACAAGAATGGCTTTTATTACAAACCATTATTTGTATCATGTCATATAATTTACTTAAAAAAAAAAAAAAATATGGGGGAAAATGTAAAAATATTTTACATATCTACAAAAGCTAATGAAATAAAACTGCTAAATAGATTAAAAATGTTTACATGCTTTTCTTGCAAGTTATAGGGCTATAAGTACAAGTAGGAAATTGCAGGTTTCAAAATATATATTTTAAAAATGTATCAATAGTGACATTGTAACACGGTTATCTGTCATAAATCTCTGAATCTCACCTTCCATGTACATATTTTGTTAAAGTAAACAACAAAGTGTATCAATAGGGGGTATGTTCAGTCTTTTTTAGTAGCCACTTAGTCACAAACACTGGCCAAAGTTAGCATTTTTATTTGTTTGTGGGTTAAAAATGCAAAAAACAATTATGAATGCTAAATTTGGCCAGTGTTTGTAACTATGTGGCTACTAAAAAGACTGACCATACCCCATTTGCAATACATTAGGTTGTCTTCTTTTGCAAATGGTAATTCCATCATGGGAGTAATTCTCATATCTGGGCTAACATACACTCTCAAAGGCAACATAACCAACCTGGCAAATTTCAGTGTTAAAAAAAAAAAAAAAAAAAAAAATAACACTCAAGCCCTATATTTAAGCCTGTAACGTTCCAAAATACCATAAAACCTGTACATTGGGGGTGCTGTTATACTCGGGAGACTTTGCTGAACATAAATATTAGTGTAACAACAGTAAATCGTATCACAACAATTATATCATCAGTGCGTGTGAAAAAAAAAAAGTCACTTTCACTGATAATATCATCATCGCTGTGATATGTTTTACGGTTTTGAAACACTAATATTTGTGTTCAGCGTAGTCTCCCAAGTAAAAGAGTACCCCTTATGTACAGGTTTTAGGTAGTGATGTCGCGAACATAAAATTTTCCGTTCGCGAATGGCGAACGCGAACTTCCGCAAATGTTCGCGAATGGGCGAACAGGGTGAACCGCCATAGACTTCAATAGGCAGGCACATTTTAAAACCCACAGGGACTCTTTCTGGCCACAATAGTGATGGAAAAGTTGTTTCAAGGGGACTAACACCTGGACTGTGGCATGCCGGAGGGGGATCCATGGCAAAACTCCCATGGAAAATTACACAGTTGATGCAGAGTCTGGTTTTAATCCATAAAGGGCATAAATCACCTTCCTAAATTGTTTGGAATAACGTGATTTAAAACATCAGGTATGATGTTGTATCAAAAAAAGGTATAGGATCAGCGCTGAGTGATCTAGAGGGAAATAGGCAAGTAAAAGAGCTGCAACCTATGGGTATGAGGTTCCCTCCAACGTCCTCAGAAAAGAAGTAGCAAAAAAACACATGTCCCGTTACTTGTCCTCACTGATGTCATTGAAGGTCTCTTCCTCCACCCAGCCACGTACAACACCAAGGGTCCCCGAAAGGTAACAAGCCCCCTGTATTTTTTTTAAATATACACTACTGTTACATCAGATCTGAGTTGCACTGGTGTGACACTGTGCCCTGGCAGGCCCTGAAACGCACATGTGTGAAGGAAACTGACTGCTATTATATTACAGTCAAAAAAGTTCATTTTTTGTTAAATGCAAGCTATTGTGACACCATATATGAGTGGTGGCACTGGGCAAGTGGGCACAGTATACGCTGTGAGCCTGACACACACGCTGGCAGGCAGGCAACTGCAATTAGATTACACAGGGAAAAAAAGCAGACTGTTCTAGCCCTAAAAAGGGCTTTTTGGGGTGCTGTTCTTACAGCAGAGATCAGATGAGTCGTTCAGGACTGTAGTGGACACTGAATACAGTAGCCTAGCTATCGATTTCCCTATTAAAATCAGCAGCAGCTACACGGTCCCTCCTTTCACTAAGAATGCAGCTTCCGAATGAATCTAAAATGGATGCTGGGAGGGAGGTGGGAGGGTCTGCTGCTGATTGGCTGTAATGTGTCTGCTGACTGTGAGGTACAGGGTCAAAGTTTACTCAATTATGACGAATAGGGGGCGGACCGAACATTGCATATGTTCGCCATCCGTGGCGAACAAGCTATGTTCGCCGGGAACTATTCGGGACATCTCTAGTCAGGATAGATGCCTCTGGAATGGGAGGTACGGGTTGAGATGGTATGCATACCAGTGTTTCAGGGGCCAAATAAGCATTTCTGGACAAAAGTGTCTGATGGGCCTGGGCAATCTGGTCCATACGGTGATCCTGTTCTTAAAATCTTGCCTCATAGGAGGCCATTTGCTGTCCTAAACCTGCAGGGCCCATGGACCTATCATAATGTCATGATGTAATACCCCAATGCGCAGAGTTTAGGACAGCCAGGGACAAGACTAGGATATAACTTATTACCTGGACTTAGAATGGCCAGACTAAACATCAGACAGAGATAAAGCGTAATCAGAAATGAGACGAGGTCATGGTAACAGACTACGAAAACAAGCCAGAGTCAGGTAGATGGTAATCAGTCACACGGGCAAACAAGACAGGAAAGGGTTAAAGATAAATTCAGAGTCAAGAACAAAGCCATGGTCAATACCAAAATAAACAAAATAGATCAAGGAACGCACTAAAGGGTACTGACACAGAAAACACAATAGGACAAAGTGGATAGGGCTAGGGAAGTTTAAATATCGTTTAACATTTGATTGGCCCAGGTCATGCCTACGCCCCCAAAACGTTTGTGTGTGGGGGTGCTGGAATGACGTGGGCCAATAGGAGCCTGAATCAACTTTTGGCTCCCACTGCCCCTTTAAGAGCGAGCGCATGACTCGAGCCGTGCTCCTAGTGCCAGGCGGGCCACATGACCGATCACTGCGGTCAGTGCACGCGGCTAAGTCAGAAGAGGAGATCAAGCCGCATGCGGCTTGTGTGGAGGCAGGAGTGATCCAGCCACGCATGGCTCAAGCTTAGGAGCCAGGTCGGACCCAGGATAAGGTAAATACAGCCACAACCACTTATCCCAATCACACACTTTTCCTAACGGGGGATAATGTATAACAAACACACGTTACTGGCTATGGGAGGGATAATGTATAATAAACACAGGTTACTGGCTATAGGGGGATAATGTATAATAAACACAGGTTACTGGCTATGGGAGGGATAATGTATAATAAACACAGGTTACTGGCTATGGGAGGGATAATGTATAACAAACACACGTTACTGGCTATGGGAGGGATAATGTATAATAAACACAGGTTACTGGCTATAGGGGGATAATGTATAATAAACACAGGTTACTAGCTATGGAGGATAATGTATAATAAACACAAACACAAAAAAAAAAAGAATGCAGCTTCAGAATTAATCTAAATTGTATGCGGTCTAGGAGGTGGGAGGGAGGGTCTGCTGCTGATTGGCTGGAATGTGTCTGCTGACTGAGGTACAGGGCCAAAGTTTACTCAATGATGAATAGGGGGCGGACCGAACATCGCATATGTTCGCCATCTGTGTTCGCCGGCGAACCGTTCGAGACATCCCTAGTTTTAGGGTGTCATGGAAAGTTACAGGATTAAATACAGTGCTAGCAAATACATTCTCTATATTTTCAGCCTTGTCAGGCTAGTCTCTCAAATTGCTATTAATAAAATTACATAAATATGCATGTAGAATTTAAATATATATACCGTATATACTCGAGTATAAGCCGAGTTTTTCAGCCCATTTTTTGGGCTGAAAAACCCCAACTCTGCTTATACTCGAGTCACTGTCTGTATTATGGCAATTTGCATTGCCATAATACAGACCGGGGGAGAGGGGGGCTGGCAGAGCTGTAACTTACCTGTTCTGCAGCTCCTGTCAGCTCTCTCCTCCTCTGCGCCGTCCGTTCAGCACCTCGGTCAGCTCCCAGTGTAAGTCTCGCGAGAGCCGCGGCTCTCGCGAGATTTACAGTGTGAGCTGATAGAAGGAGCTGCACAGACCGCGCGGAGGAGGAGAGAGCTGACAGGAGCTGCAGAACAGGTAAGTTACAGCTCTGCCAGCCCCCCTCTCCCCCCCACTGAACTGCCAATGCCACTGGACCACCAGGGAAGGAGCCCCCCTCCCTGCCATATATCAAGCAGGGAGGGGGGACGAAAAAAAATAAATATATAAAAAAAAAAAAAAAAATAATAATAAAAAAAATTAATAACAAAAAAAAGGGGGATAAGGACCACTATGGGAGGGAGGGGGGGGGTATAAGGACCACTATGGGAGGGAGGGGGGGGATAAGGACCACTATGGGAGGGAGGGGGGGGGATAAGGACCACTATTGGAGGGAGGGGGGGGGATAAGGACCACTATTGGAGGGAGGGGGGGTATAAGGACCACTATTGGAGGGAGGGGGGGTATAAGGACCACTATGGGAGGGAGGGGGTGTATAAGGACCACTATGGGAGGGGGTGGGATAAGGACCACTATGGGAGGGGGTGGGATAAGGAACACTATGGGAGGGAGGGGGGTATAAGGACCACTATGGGAGGGAGGGGGGGGGATAAGGACCACTATGGGAGGGAGGGGGGGTATAAGGACCACTATGGGAGGGAGGGGGGGTATAAGGACCACTATGGGAGGGGGTGGGATAAGGACCACTATGGGAGGGGGTGGGATAAGGACCACTATGGGAGGGAGGGGGGTATAAGGACCACTATGGGAGGGAGGGGGGGGTATATGGACCACTATGGGAGGGAGGGGGGGGTATATGGACCACTATGGGAGGGAGGGGGGTATAAGGACCACTATGGGAGGGAGGGGGGGGGGGTATATGGACCACTATGGGAGGGATGGGGGGGGATAAGGAACATTATGGGAGGGAGAAGGGGGATAAGGGCCACTATGAGAGGGAGGGGGTGGGATAAGGACCACTATGGGAGGGGAGGGGGAAGTAAGGACCACTAGGGGAGGGGAGGGTAAGGACCACTAGGGGAGGGGAGGGTAAGGACCACTAGGGGAGGGGCGAGTCAGGACCACTGGGGGGGGTGAAGGAACACGGGGGTGGGGAGGTAAGGACCACTGAGGGAGGAGGAGGGGAAGTCAGGACATATGGGGGGGGAGGGGGCGGCAAAAAATTTTTTGCCTACGGCGGCAAATATCCTTGCACCGGCCCTGCACACACTGCATTCATGCACACACACACTGCATTCATATACACACACACTGCATTCATATACACACACGCTGCATTCATATACACACACGCTGCACTCTCATACACACACGCTGCATTCATACACACACGCTGCACTCTCATACACACACGCTGCACTCATACACACACGCTGCACTCATACACACACGCTGCACTCATACACACACGCTGCACTCATACACACACGCTGCACTCATACACACACGCTGCACTCATACACACACGCTGCACTCATACACACACGCTGCACTCATACACACACGCTGCACTCATACACACACGCTGCACTCATACACACACACATACGCACACACTGCATTCATTATACACACACTGTAAATAAATATTCAATTAATATATTTTTTTTAGGATCTAATTTTATTTAGAAATTTACCAGTAGCTGCTGCATTTCCCACCCTAGTCTTATACTCGAGTCAATAAGTTTTCCCAGTTTTTTTGGATAAAATTAGGGGCCTCGGCTTATATTCGGGTCGGCTTATACTCGAGTATATACGGTATATATATATATATAGATATTTGAAGTCTATGTGTATATATTTATGAAATTATTTGTTACATTTTGTATATGGTGTGATCCTTGTCTGCAGTTAGTGCAGACCTTTTGGGTACAAACATACAGTTTTTTAAAAGTAACTTAACCCCTTCAGGACCGCTGACGGTTCAGGACTGTCAGCGGTAAAACGTGCGTTTGGACCGCTGACTCGCCGTCGGTCCCACGGCGGCAATCAGCTCTCCTCCCGGTCCAGGGGGACTGCCTGTCTGCCCGGGCAGTCCCTCCTCAGCAGATCAGGACCCCACGGCCATGTGATCACTCGATCACATGACCGCAATAGGGGTCCATGTGTCTGCCTGCAGGGGGACTGTCTGTGCTGACAGGCAGTCTCCCTGCAAGTGAAAAATCATAAAACAAAGTGAAATAAAATCAATCAGTGTAAAAAAAATAAAAAATAATTATATATATATATATATATATATATATATATATATATATATATATATATAGTCATACTTAGTGTATTTTTATATATATGTATATTAATATAAAAATACACTTCTATTTAAATTACACATGAATATATACAATATATATAATAACTATATATATATATATATATATATATATATATATATGGTATATATATTATTATAAAATACAAATATGTTAATAAAAATAAACAAAAAATAAAAATAATTTTCAATAATTAAAATTATATATATATGCAATTTTATTCTAACAGTATTTTGAGATATATATATATATATATATATATATATATATATATATATATATATATATATATATTTATCAAAATACACTTAGAATGTAATGACATATATCTATGTATAAATAAATAAAAATAATACGAAATATACAAATGTCCACATACATAATTACATAAATTTCATAAATATACACGTAGACGTCAAATATATAAATATGTATATATTAAAATTATACGTGCGTATTTATGTAATATTTATACCTAATTAAGTAATTTTAATGATTGCAATTTGAGGGACCTGTCTGCCAACCCAGGCCGAAAGTCCAGATAATTTAATTTGCTAGCACTGTGTTTAACCCTGTAACTTTCTATGACACCCTAAATCCTGTACATGGGGGTACTGTTTTACTCGGGAGACTTCGCTGAACACAAATATTAGTGTTTCAAAACAGTAAAACAGTAAAACATATCACAGCGATGATATTGTCAGTGAAAGTGAAGTTTTTTGCATTTTTCACACACAAACAGCTCTCACTGAGGATATTATTGCTGTGATATATTTTACTGTTCTGATACACTGATATGTGTGTTCAGCGAAGTCTCCAGAGTATAACAGTACCCCACATGTAGAGGTTTTATAGTGTTTGTGAAAGTTACAGGGTCAAATATAAGGCTTGATTTTACTTTTTTGAGAGCGCCTTTGAGAGCGTATGGTAGCCAAGGAATGAGAATTAGCCCCATGATGGCATACCATTACCGGCCAAAGTTAGCGTTTTTTGCATTTTTAACACACAAACAAATATAAATAATAACTTTGGCCAGTGTTTGTGACTAGGTGGCTATTAAGAAAAGACAGGACATACCCCATTTTGAATACCCTGGGTTGTCTACTTTAAAAAAATATGTACATGTTAGGTGTGTTTCGGGGATTTATGACAGATAACGGTGTTACAATGTCACTATTGATACATTTAAAATATATATATATTGAAACAGCAATTTCCTACTTGTATTTATAGGCCTATAACTTGCAAAAAAAAAAGCAATAAAGCATGTAAACACTGGGTGTTTTTAAACTCGGGACAATTTTTTTAATCTATTTAGCAGTTTTTTTCATTAGCTTTTGTAGAGAAGTAAAAGATTTTTCAAGTAAAAGTCCAAAAACATGTTTTTTTTTTTTTTTTTAAATTTCACCATATTTTATTTTTTTTTAAATACAATATATGACAGACTACAAATAATGGTATGTAAAGAAAGCCCTTCTTGTCGTGAAAAAAACAATATATAACTTGTATGGGAACCGTAAATGAGAGAGCGGAAAATTACAGCTAAACACAAACACCACAAAAGTGTTAAAACTGCTCTGGTCCTTAACGTACAAACATCGCAAAAACAGGCCGGTCCTTAAGGGGTTAATGCCAGGCACTTTATTGTTGAGCTTCACCACAGAGACAACAGCAAAAGGACAAAAAAAAACAATAATGTAACAAATCCCTATAAACAAAAGCCTAGCTCTTCTGAGCACTAACTAACTAACATCAGATTCCCTATCTCTCAGAGGTTAAACTATAACAAAATAATATTAGTTTCACCAACCTAGTGTCTTTGTCAGCGCTCTGCACTCCAGTGTTTAGCCAGCCTGCTGCTTCCAGCCCTTCAAGAGAGAAAAAAACATTCTCCCCTTACCTGCATAGCAGGGAGGGGTTTATTCCCACTGCTGCAGCTGATTACCTGCAGCTGAGCCGTGGGTTTAGACAGTCCAAACCCTGGTCTGGACCTAGTATCCCAAGAAAAACAAATAAACAGTGGAGAGGAGCACTGGTACACCCTTCTCTCCAAATGCTCCACCCCAGGGGCCCATAACTAAATATGCATTTACGTTATATACATACACACACTCCCCCTGGGGTTAAAGATCATATGCCTCTCTGAACAATGCAGATGAAATATAAACTCCCTCACAGACCACCCCATTCACCTTATCACAATGGATATCATAGGCGTGCGCACGGGGTGTGCCGGGTGTGCCTGGGCACACCCTAATCACACCTCCGTGCTGCACTGCCTCTGGGCAGACTGACATGTCGGGTCCTCGAACCGACACAGGAGGGGGCCCGGCGGCGTGCCCACAATGCCGCCGGGTGCGAGGCCCCTCCTGTCAGTCTGCCCTGACAGAGATCCGGCCTCAGTCTGCATCTCCGCTGGGAGTGAGCTGCAGGCTGAGGTGTCTCGCGATCTCCAGCCTGTAAGAGCGTTGCCGCGGCAACGCTCTGACTGGAGATCGCGAGACTCACCATGTGGTCTGCAGCTCACTCCCAGCGGAGCTGCAGACTGAAGAGAGAGGGCGCCCACTGGACCACCAGGGCAGGTATTTATAAACCCCCCTTCTACCCTCTGTCACTCACTGCTCCCCCACCCCCATCTACTCACTGCCCCCCCACCCCATTCACTCACCCCCTTCTACCCACCGCCCCATCCAACCCCCTGTCACTGCCCCTACCCTAACCCCTGCCACTGCCCCTCTACCCCCCAACCTCTGTCACTACCCCTCCACTCCCCCACACCCCCTGTTACTGCCCCTCTACCCCCCTAACCCCTGTCACTGCCCCTCTACCCCCCTTACCCCTGTCACTACCCCCCTACCCTCTGCCACTGCCCCTCAACCCCCCCAACCTCTGTCACTACCCCTCCACTCCCCCACACCCCCTGTTACTGCCCCTCTACCCCCCTAACCCCTGTCACTGCCCCTCTACCCCCCTTACCCCTGTCACTACCCCCCTGACCCCCTGTCACTGCCCCTCCACTCCCCCACACCCCCTGTTACTGCCCCTCTACTCCCCTAACCCCTGTCACTACCCCTCTACCCCCCTAACCCCTGTCACTGCCCCTCTACCCCCTTAACCCCTGTCACTACCCCCTGCCACTGCCCTTCCACTCCCCCACACCCCCTGTTACTGCCCCTCAACCCCTCTTACCCCTGTCAGTACCCCCCAACCCCTGTCACTGCCCCTCTACCCCCCAACTGCCCCTCTACCCCCAACCCCTACCCCCCAACTGCCCCTCTACCCCCTAACCCCTGTCACTACCCCTAACCCCTTACACTGCCCCTCTACCCCAACCCCTGTCACTAACCATCTACCCCTGCTACCTCCTGTCACTGCCCCTCTACCCCCTTACCCCCTGTCATTGCCCCTCCACCCCTCTACCCCCTGTCACTGCCCCTCCACCCCCTACCCCCTGTCACTGCCCCTCCAACCACCTAACCCCTGTCGCCCACACAGTGCACCCCTCACAATCATACACACTGTACCCCACACACATTGCATCCCTCACAATCACACACACTGTACCCATCACAATTACACACACTGTACCCCTTACAATTACACACACTGCACCCTTCACAATTACAACACACTGTACCCCTCGCAATCACACAGACTGCACCCCTTACACACTGCACTGCTCACAATCACACACACTGCACCTATGTATATTTGTATTTGTGTGTATGCATGTATGTATATATATGTAGGGGTATGTATGTGTGTGTATGTGTATATAAAAATACATATACACGCGGCGTGTGTTTGTGCTTTAGGGTGCACACCCTAATGCAACAGGCTGCGCACGCCTATGATGGATATATATATTTAGTTTTTTACTCTGACTGCTTTATTATAACTTTTTAAAAACTTACTGTCTGGGCTGTCAGGCAGTACCCCCAGCTCGGGAGCAACGCCGATCCCTGGCAGGGGAATGGCGGCGATCGGGTAAGTAAATATTTCCATTATGACGGTTCAGGACCATCATCGGTCCTCAATGGGATGTTTTAGATGACGGTCCTGAACCGTCATCAGTTCTCAAGGGGTTAAAGGAACACTATAGGGTCAGGAACACAAACTTGTATTCCTGACCCTATAGTGTTAAAACCACCATTTAGGTGCCTTGCCTCCCCTTGCCCCCCTTAAAAAGTAATAAAACTTACCTTATGTCCATGGGCCGGTGTTGCCTAACAGAATGACAGTGAATATTCACTGCTAGATTTTCATATCTCTACAATCACATTCCGCCAAATTACACTTGAGCTGCCCAATATTAAAGAATTAGAAAAAAACTTGAATTTCAAGTTGATATCCAGCATATTACACAGAGGTCAAAAAGCTTAATTAGCTAATTACAATTCATTTCAAATTGTGAGAGAGATTATACATGGATTTTCGTAGACCTATGATTTTGCCAAATTCCAAATCTAATCCTCTCTGTTTAGGAGGAATGGGTCTTGTGAGTGTGATCTCAGTGGGGGAAGTGCAGTGGTCAGTGATTCATGTTTTCCAATGACTGCAATAGACACTGCTCCTAAAAAAAAATAAAAAAGCAGATCTAAGCAAAACACCCTATCAAGAAGCCTAATATTAAACCCTGGTGTCTAGTTGTGGTTTCTTCTTTACATTTCTGATGCTAATAGGTGAAAACCTGACCTGACTTTATCTACTGGCTATTAGTTATAACAAAATGTTTTCCTCCTCCTCTGGTACGAAAAGGTGGTGGGGAATACAGGATTGACTTGCCATTTAGCACAACTAGTGTCACATATTGTAATGGAGCAAAAAGCTAACTCCTTCATGTCAGCTGACCCTTCCTCACTGCCTCACGAGCTGCTAGCAGGGAAAATGCCTTTTTCATCTTTGAGCCAATTTCATGGGAATAGACCTGGGCTTCCAGCTCTATCACTCCCTGTGTTAACCCTGACCTGCAAAGATGACAGATTCACTTTAATTACGCAAACACTGTGCTGTTTAATGCAAGGCACGAAATCTATGTCTGTAGGATATTGAGCAAAACGAGACATGAAAATAAAGGGAAACAGGAGTTAACCCTTGGTTTTATTGTGAAATGAGCTTTAACATGCATGAGCTGAGCTGGAGACTGCAAAGTAAAATTCTTACTTTAAATCACTTAAATACTACAACTGTCCCAAAACAGAACTATTCAAAACAATGAAATGCCGTTTACAAAGAATAAAATATAAAACTACAGTGATGCTTCCGCTTTAACAGTGTTGTTTCATCTGGCAGTGTTTTATGGGTGAATGTGCCAGAAAATCAGTATTTGGACTGAGTCTGTTGGTGCATAAACGAGCTTGCCAACCAATCACTGCAAGTCTAGAGGTATGCGCTTGTTGTTAGGTGTGGTTTGTCAACCTCTTCATAAAAGTCGGAAGCAGAGTTTTCAGCTCTTTCCAGTTTCCAGTCCATATAACACAAGTGTCTCTCCCTTAATAACCTAAAGGTAGGTAGGTATTCTTGTTATGTAGCACAACGCCCGGGTACTGTTAGCAGCTAGATTGTCACTCTGCAAAAAGGGAATGCTGCAGTTAGTTATAGGAAAAAAAAAAAATCTTAAATTTGTACTTTTGTGTTTTGCAAAAGGTTTTGGATTTTGCTGTTTCACACTTTTTTCCCCCCTATATTAACTTCTTTATATCTTGTTTTTGTTTTTTTGTTTTTTGGGGGGGAGGGAGGACTATAGCTTTTAAGAGGACAAAGAAAATGTTTGTAAAATCTTTAGAACAGCATACGATGATAGGGTGTGGTTAAATGGTTACAGTAACGCTCCCTTTTTGTTTCCAACACATAACTGAGTCACTGGGGGAAAAAAAACACTTTGCTACTCTACAAACTAAACCTATTTACCGTGGTTTTATTTATTTTTTATTTTTTTGCCACGTCATCCCTTTTGTTAGACCTATACTACATACATTTTCTATTGAATGTTTATAATTAAACATTTTCTAAAGTGGTTTTATTTAACCGAACTGCTTTGTGATATATCTCTCCCACCCAATTATTTATTTTTTTAATTTAAGGGGAGGGGGGATTAAACCTGTTGTTGTAAGTAATTATTTCAAAATCTGCTTTGTCTTTTAACGTTTCAACAGTTTAGCAAGCTATGTTGCAGGTTGGTGATGGGTGTGGTGACACTAGGTGGAAATAACATTTTGTCCTTTAAGGACAAAGTAACTGCTCCGCATTGTGAGTGCAAAGAAGGGCATGGCAACCAAATGTAACACTGGACATTTAAGATGTTTTATATAGGTTTAAGTGTGTGGTTGTATCCCTTTCCGTTATTCATTAAGAAAACTTCTAGAGATTTCTTAAAGAGACACTTTGAGCTCATTATGATAGTTATGGTGTCAAGAGTCTGTTGGCACAAGATAGGGATACTAGTTCAACTTTATTTGTAATTTTATTTTTTCCATGGACACAACATATATGTTGATTAACAGACTTTGCTCAGAGCCTTATTTTATTTTAACTTTGTATTTTTTTTGTGTGGTTTTTTTTAATATAGTGCTTAAACCAGCCATATAAAACCCTCCATGGCGCATAGTTTTAATACAGTCGCCATGTTTTTGTCTAGATGGGTTGAATCTGTTAATTTAACCCACCTCAAGTCATAGTTTCCATACAGCCTGATAAAGTATTGACCCCTCTGATTTATTGCACTTTTTGTAAAGCTGATCAACAAAATGTAATTCGGAACACTAATTTTACCAAAGGAGTTATGGTCACCTCTTCACAAATTGCCTTCCTCCACCATTCTGGAAAGTGTGCTGTGTACATCACATAAGTTAAATATTAGCCTAGTATCAACTGAGTGGGCATATAAATGAAACTAATGTTCATGGAACAGGGAGGGGCACATCATTCTAATGGTCGAGCTAGGCTAAACCACACAGGAGCATGACCACTTCTATTTCTCAATCCAAATATTTTAGTTCTATTCCAAGGGGGCGGATGCCATCAAAAGCATACTTGCTGGATTATTAGAAGTGCTTTTTATTCATATTTGATAAATGAGTAAATGGTAGCACATCATACTGCATTGTTGTGCATATCTGTAGGGTGTTTATTCCCACTAGCTTTGGGTAACTTTGCAGTGTTGCTTCCAGAATGCAAGCAATGACTTTTTAGCTATGAACTTTGCCTAAAGCGTTAAACTATGATTTCGTAATATTCTCATATGCAACCCATTATGAGTCTGTCAAGCTTGCTTGTATAGCTAAATTTTATTATGCAAAGTTGCGTGACCTGTAATGACTTGTACTCCTAGGCAAAATTTGATTCTGATTTGGTAAAAATATTCCTTGGTAATATGTTTAATTAATCGATTCAATGTAAGGTAAAGGAAAATTATAGCTTTAGGACTAAAAATATGTATTCCTGCTGCTATAATGTTCTAGTGACAATTTGGATTATTGGAGCCCACCGTGTGCATTGAAATAGTATAGCAAGTATTGGAATACAAACATGTAATCCTGACCCTATAGTGAAAAACCACCATTTAGGTGGCTAGCCCGCTTGCTTAGCCCGGGTTGTAACTTGCCTTATTTTCATCTCTCCATGGCCTGCCATGCTGGCCCTGCCCCCTTGGTGACATCACCAAAATTGCAGATTTTTAGCCAATCCAATAATTTACCCTGGGGAAAGCATTGGACTGGCTAAAATCAGCAAGGGGAGGGGCCAAATGCCCCTACCCTCCAAAGAATGGCCACTTGGAGGTGTCCCTAGGGGCAATGTAAAAACAGGCAGTGTTTGCATCAAAATGCCTGACGGGAACTATTACTCACCAGAACAACATTAAGCTGAAGTTGTTCAGGTGACTCTAGTGTCCCTTTAACCCCTTAAGGACCAAACTTCTGGAATAAAAGGGAATCATGACATGTCACACATGTCATGTGTCCTTAAGGGGTTAAGGTCTTCCACCACCACTCTGGTGAATGAAGGGTTGCTATAAAAATGTCTCCGTCACCTGCTTGCTTATCTAAAACAAATGCATTTTACATCTTGCTGATGGGCTAACCTAATGCGCATTCATGGCAAGTGCCACATGCGCATTACATTTGTCCCATAGAAAATCATTGGATCAATGCTTTTCTATTGGGAATTTGAAAGCTGTCGATGTCTTTATGCAATGCATGAGGAAGTCCAGTGTCGTGTTTTTTGTTTCTTTTTTTGAGAGAAAATTTATCAATGTCCTTTACAAAAATAGTGCCTCATGAGGGGCTTGGTTTTTTTTTTTTGTCGGACAGAACATGACTCGTTCATAGAGAAATCATTCCATTTCGCATTCAGGACTGTTCCAGTGGAGAATCTGACTCTGTTTTGAAGTAAATTTCTATAGCCCATTGTGCCTATAATGTCCTTTTTTTACGACTGTTTTTAGGAAGTATGCAGGGAGACTAACCTACTCCTAACTGGCAAAGAATTGAGCAGTAAGACCAGGGGTATGGCCTAATGTACACTAAAATAACTTGTTTAACTTAAAGGACCACTCTAGGCACCCAGACCACTTCAGCTTAATGAAGTGGTCTGGGTGCCAGGTCCATCTAGGGTTAACCCATTTTTTTTATAAACATAGCAGTTTCAGAGAAACTGCTATGTTTATTAATGAATAGAAAGAAAAGAACACAGTCTGTCCACATATGTATGCATGCATACATACATCGATATCAAAGTAACAGTCGAAAAAGAATAATAATAACTTTATTAGGTAACACAAAAACTGAACTATGTACAGAGGGGAGGGGGGAGGGAGAGACAGAAGTATGTCTGATGCGGAAGCACCTAGGTAGTTAAAAATATATATATAGAGTTAGGCCTATATATATATATATACACAGAAGGTTTCTAAGATAATAGAGACCGCTAGCTCGAGCACTTTTCTAACTCTATATATATATATTTTTAACTACCTAGGTGCTTCCGCATCAGACATACTTCTGTCTCTCCCTCCCCCCTCCCCTCTGTACATAGTTCAGTTTTTGTGTTACCTAATAAAGTTATTATTATTCTTTTTCGACTGTTACTTTGATATCGATGTATGTATGCATACATATGTGGACAGACTGTGTTCTTTTCTTTCTATTCCTTCACCATTTAGGGTTAACCCCTGGTCTGTCCTATAGGACCCACTGCCTTTTGGCCATTTCTCTTCCATACTCATGTTTATTAATGGGTTAAGCCTTCCCCCAAATCCTCTAGTGGCTGTCTCATTGACGGCTGCTAGAGGCGCTTGCGTGATTCTCACTGTGAAAATCACAGTGAGAGCACGCAAGCGTCCATAGCAAAGCATTGTAAATGCTTTCCTATGCTACCGGCTGAATGCGCGCGCAGCTCTTGCCGCGCGTGCGCATTCAGCCAACGGGGCAGAACGGAGGAGGATCGGAGGCAGAGAGCTCCCTGCCCAGTGCTGGAAAAAGGTAAGTTTTACCCCTTTTCCCCTTTCCAGAGCCGGGCGGGAGGGGGACCCTGAGGGTGGGGGCACCCTCAGGGCACTCTAGTGCCAGGAAAACAAGTGTGTTTTCCTGGCACTAGAGTGGTCCTTTAATGTTAGTTTATTGCTTAGAGCCCCTCTTGAATGTGGTTAATAATCAGGCTGCAAAAATAAAGCCATTCATAAAATATAGGCAAACACCCTAAGTTTTATAGGTGTAAAAGTTTAAAAATAGGTTTGGGGGGGAAATGTTACCAAAGAAACAAATTGGGAATTATATTTTATTTCCTTTTAGGAATCCTGACTCATCATGTCTTTTATGCAAGCTTTCCTCGCACAAGCCAACTTCACTGAACAAGGAGGACATCCTCCATGTACCGTAAGTCCATAAACATGGTCAGATTGTGTAGGAGTGTCCCATCCCAGAATGTCCCATTGTGTTGGGGTCCCATCCTGCCATCTGAGGCTGGTTTATTTTATATTCTATTGTATATTAAATATATAAGACTCCCAAAATCAAAGTCAGATCCAGGACTGTTGGGTATGATTGATTTTTATGAAAATTTAGACCATTGATCCCATGTTTCCATTCATCATAGTATATCTGCACATTATTATATTGGGATGATATTTAACTCTCAGATTCTCATGGTTTACAGTCGAAACGGCCATACTGAATTTTGACCCTTTAACAAACCCTTTTCTTTGATCTTATGACATATTCTTCACAGGCCCAGGAGGCTGGAGGTCAGGTAAAAGCAGATTCTAAATTTAATGCAGCAGCAGATGCAGTGGAACTAGAAAAAGCCATCAAAGCAAAAGGTAAGAAATTGCATGATATCGCCGGTGTCTTTATTTAATCCGTAAATGGACTTGCATTCAATGTGCTATAAAAATGTCTCCGTCACCTGCTTGCTTATCTAAAACAAATAAATTTTACATGAGGGAGAGCATAGTGACATTGATTTAAAGTTGTTGTTTAAAGGATCACTGTAGGGTCAGGAAAACATGCCCCTCATGCCTCCATAAATATAGTTAAAATCTTACTGCATTTAAGCCTGAAGCTGTAACTCTGCATGCTGTTAGACTCAGAAAAAAAACAGCAGTCTGCTGACATCATCAGAAGTGGTAGCCTGATCCAATCACAATGCTTCCCCATAGGATTGACTGTGACTGACAAAAGGGCAGATCAGGGGCAGAGTCAGCATGATTCAAACACAGCCCTGGTCAATCAGCATCTCCTCATAGAGGTGAATTGAATCAATGAATCTATATGAGGAAAGTTCAGCGTCTGCATGCAGAGGGAGGAGACACTGAATGTTTGGATGCATTTTAGGCAGCCATGACCCAGGAAGGATCTCTAGAAGCCATCTAAGGAGTGTCCAGTGAAGTTATCACTAGGCTGTAATGCAAACACTGCATTTTCTTTGAAAATAGTGTTTACAGCAAAAGGCCTGAAGGTAATGATTCTACTCACCAGAACAAACTCAATAAGCTGTAGTTGTTCTGGTGACTCTAGTGTCCCTTTAATCCCTTAGTGGCCAGACTGTCTTAATTTTCTTACCGTTAAGGACCATTTTTACATTTCTGCGGTGTTTGTGTTTAGCTGTAATTTTCCTTACTCCTTTACTGTTCCCACACATATTTACAGTTTTTCTCGCCATGAAATGGTCTTTCTATAGATACCGTTATTTTCATCGTATAATTTACTATAAAATATGATGGAAAAATGTAAACACACTTTTTCGAACTTTGACCGTCAAACACCCATGCTAAATAGCTTCTAATTTTTGTACTAGTTAAGAAATACCCAATGTTGACATGTTTTTAGCTGTTTTTGCAAGTTATAGGGCTATAAGTAAAAGTAGGACATTGCTATTTCAAAATATATATTTTTAAAATGTATCAATAGTGACATTGTAACACTGTCATAAATCTCTGAATCACACCTCACATGTACATATCTTTTTAAAGTAGACACCCTATATTGAATACCCTGGGTTATGTGCAGTCTTTTTTTAGTAGCCACTGAATCACAAACACTGGCCAAAATGAGTGTTTATATTTGTGGGTGAAAAATGCAAAACACAAATAAGAACACCAATTTTGGCCAGTGTTTGACTAAGTGGCTACTAAAAAAAAAAAAAAGACTGAACATACCCCATTTGCAATACCATGGGTTGTCTACCTTTGCAAATGGTATGCCCTTATGGTAACCCTCAGTAACTCTTGAAAACACCATAAAACCTGTACATGGGGGTGGGGGAAGGTGTGTACTTGCGAGACTCCGTGGAACACAAACAATATCATCGTTGTGATGGGTTTTACTGTTTTGAAACCCTAGTATTTGTGTCCAGTGAAGTCTCTCGAGTAAAACGGTAGCCCCTATGTACAGGTTTTAGGGCGTCCTGTTCTATGAGGAGGCCAAAAGATAGATTGGGGTCTAACATACCCAAGTATTTAAAAGAGTGAACTGCGGTCAGTGTGCGATTTGATTTTTGTTTTGATGGAAAGGTAGGATTTGTGTAATTTAGGTACTGTTCCAAAGATCATTGTGACTGTTTTGTTAGTGTTTAGGAAGAGTTTGTTTTGTGATCCACTTTTCTACCTCTGTGAACTGGTCTTGGAGCACAGCCTCAAGCTGCAGTAGATCGGATTTGCTTGCATACATTACTGTGCTGTCTGCGTACGTGTGTACATTTTAGGATTTGTAGATCATTTATAAATAATGTGAATAGTAAGGGGCTGAGAATGGAACCTTGGGGAACACCACACGTGATTGGGAGAGGTAGGGAGTCTGTCAGAAATGGACACATATTGTGATCGATACATATGATCGAAACCAGGCTACCCGACAATCACCAATACCCAAGTATGGTGTATGTGTTTTTTTTTTTTTGTTTGTTTTTTTATGTGCAGTAGAATGCCATGGTCTGTGTCAAAGGCCTTTGCAAAATCAAGGCAGGTAGCTTGTTAGGTCTCCTTGTTCCATGCCAGTTTGAATGCCATTGCAAACTTGTAAGAGAGCAGTTGTAGTGGAGTGATTCAGGCAAAAACCCGATTGATTAGGGGTCAGATAGTTAGATTGTTGGTAGTACTCATAGTTGTGTATGGACATATTTTTTTTCTAAGATTTTTGACAATACTGGGAGCAATGATATTGGGGCAGTGGTTGGAAACCAAAGTAATGTCACCTATTGTTATGCATAGGTACTACTCTTGCAGTCTTCTAAAGTCTGGGTTTGTTCATTGTTGTGACTGGTTAACCCCTTAAGGACACGTGACATGTCATGATTTCCTTTTATTCCAGAAGTTTGGTCCTTAAGGGGTTAAGCAATTGCCGACGCATTGAGCTTCAACAGCATTGCTGGGATTAAATCAGGTCCAGACTGGTTTTTCATTTTTAGATTGTGAAGGTATCTCTTAATGACCGTAATAGGCAAGTCTAAAATTGAACTTGTCTATATTGGATCTTTGCAAATTTAGTGGGGCCTGATCCACATTTGTAGTTTCATGATGAGTGTAATTTATTAGCTTTGCAATCAGGGTAGTGTAGCAAATGCTTTAAAACAATTGTCGGATGCTCCATCTAAGTTGCAGGGTTTGGTTGTCCACTTTGACAGTGGAGATTGGGGAGTCTGTAATTTATTTATAACTTTCCAAAAGTTTCTAGGGTTTGAAATATTCAGATTTTCACAGAAATATTGGGCCTTGGCCAATTTTATTTTGTGCATATATTTCGCCATTGTCTATATGCTCAGTGATCGTTCATAGAGCCAGTATGCTTGAATTTTGACCACAATGAATCCCGAAACTGGTATATTTGAATTAAGGTCAGCTTTGATCCAATTCATATGTGCCCCTTACACAGCGGGGCATGCAAATTCCAAACTTGTAGCAGTTCTGACTGAAAGAATTCAGCTGCACAGTGCCATGGGAGGTTCTTCATGTCTTTTAGAAAGGATTACATGTATTTTTTTTTTTTTTTTTTTAAAGGACCTGGTGATTTTTAATCTTGGGAGAGGATTTAATAACTTTTATTTTGCGCACGCAGTGATCACTGAAACTGTTAGGGAGAACACCTGCATTCGATCAAGAGAAGTGGAGAGAATCCAGTCAAGTAGGGTATGGTTAAGGCTTTTAACGTTAATGCGAGTTGTGGAGGAGATTAATTGAATTGGCTGCAAAGTCTTAAACTGCAAGCAAGAACTATTTTTAGGATTCAGCCAATCCATATTAAAATCTCCAAAGACCAACAGTTCACTTCTTGACTTTTGAGCTATGGTTTCACTAAGGAGATGGGCTATGTCAGATGGGGAATGCACTGGGGAGCTAGCTGGGCGGTAGATTCCAGGAACAATGATTGATTTACTGCACGGGATCTCAATTGTGTCAGAAAGGAAAACAAGGGTGTCAAGAGAGCTAAAGTTTTGTAAGTGGTGAATGTTATGGAATTGTCAACATAAATTACAATTCCGCCTCATTTTGCTCTGCCATTTCTATGGCCTGAATACACATGTATTGCAGTGGCAGTCAGATATTGTAGCGATTAGCCACTATTTAGAGAACACAATGATTTTGGGCTTGTAATGTAAACACCATGCTTGCAGTAGAGCAAAATATATATATATATATATATATATATATATATATATATATATATATATATATTTTTATTCACGGTCCATGGGAAAAATCCAAATTTTATTAAAGCATATTTTAAATGATCGACATTTCAGTCCACTACATGGGACTTTCCTCAAGATCAACAGTTCTAGAGATATAGACTACTACAGTGCACAAAGGAGAGGGGTGGGTTTTATTTATTTTCTTAGCTGAAAGGCTAGGAATGGAATCTGTTGGGGGACCAGGGTTAGACTCTACATCATTTGCAAGGGCAAGTAACATTAGTAAGAGGAATTTGGACATAATTTTAGTTTGGTAGTATCGCAATTGAAGGGTTTTATACTTTTGTAGGTTCGGGTGGAAGGCTTGATTTCAACATTCTCCACCAGCACTCAGCAGATAAATTACAGCAACAAAGCAGGCCATGATTTATAATAATTTTGGTTCTCAGATTGTGGTGAGTGGTGCTTAAGAGGGTAGTGGTAGGAACATGATAGTGTGAAGAGGGTTAAAAGGAATGTTAACTCTGTCAAATTTGGAACCATGTAGAGGATATAAAAAACAATTTAAAAAAAGTGACAGAACATATCTATGTGTGTGTGTTTCCACTTAGAATAATGAATTGTGTACAAGCATGTATTCCTAATATTGTGTTGGACTAGCTATCTAGTTCTATGGCCCCCTTTATAGTGGAATTTCCATTGCAGTGCTGGTCTCGCCTCATTTGGCCCCACCTCTGTCAGAGATCATCAGTCTTAATTATCTCAGCCAATCCAATGCTTTCCAATAGGAAAGCATTGGGAGGCAATATTGTGCCAATCATCTCCTCATAGCATTAATCATCTTCAGTTAGTGTGGAGACACAGAACACTGAAATATGAAGCGCCTCTAGTGTCCATCCTCTAACTACCATTAGGTTTTCCTAGCCAGCAATGTAAACCCTGTCTTTTCTCTGAAAAGGCAGTGTTTCCATTGAAAAGCCTGCTGGGTTGGGATGTAGAAACGAACCACTACAGCTTAATGTATTCTGGTGACTATAGTGTCCCTTTAACCATACACACATGCAATTTTCTAGTGTTTCAAACTTGGTTTGCTTTATATGAAATTACAAAAGTTGCAGAAAGTAAAGTGTTCCTTTTGAATTAAACTGGAAAGCTTGTTGCATTATTTTGCACCTTCGATAATTGTTTCCGCATTCCCAAGGCGACTCATTTTGAGTCCATAATTTTTTTTTTTTCAAATCTTGTGTATATCTTTATTAATATCTATTGCCTGCACCCTTTAATCTAATAATCTTGTATTTTTCTTGTACTAACAATCATTCTTGCTGTTGAAAGATGATTCTCTTCGCTCAGTCTCACCAATTTATACCATGAAAGATGCTCTGAGTTCCTATGGACTTCCTCCATAGTGTCATAAAATGTAGGTTACAACATTGTTGAACTGCAAAAACAAATCTTGCAGCTAGTATTATCCAGCACTATTTTGACATTCCATGGTAGTCCAATATACACTATATGGGATCCTGTTCTTTTTACCCAAATCATCTGCCAAATGTTACTTACTGGTCACTTATTGGGAACTTTATTTACTACTCTATATAAAAGTGCAAATGCTTTATTTCCAAAGTTTAACATAGGTCTTGTTACCTTTTAAACAGGTGTTGATGAGGGAACAATCATATGTATCTTAACTAAAAGAACAAATGGAGAGCGTCAGCAAATCAAAGCTGCCTATCAACAAGCGACTGGAAAGGTAACTGTAAAACCTGTTTCAAACTGGTAAAAAATGTGCATATGTCTACCTGTAAAGTATTGCTTGAATATATGCATGCTGGGCTAAATTTAATTGCAGTGGCATGTCTAGTGTACATCCATTAAGTTTATCTTTTTAACTCTCCCTCAACAAGGCTAAAATATTGTTCTGTCCGTCCTATTCTGAGGCACATCTAGTATTTCATCCCATATTGACTTAAAGTGACAGTCCAAGTTAACTCCTTATTTAATGTACAGTAAAATAAAAAAATGCTATTTTTTTTTTTTTTATGCAGCAAATTCCCAGGTTATGTAGGATCTTCAGGGAGTTCTGCCAAACAAAACCATATCATAGCAATGTTTTCCCTTAGCAATGCTTTAAGTGCCCAGTGCTCCAAAGTGTATGTATATTGTAGTAGGACAAAGTGAGTTTGTATTGCTCTCTTTGATAGGGGTGGCTATTCTCATTAGTGGGACAGCCAGGGCCAGTGCAATGGCTTCTGCCGTCACACATAACATTGTCAGAAATTCAAAGTGAATTTTATATTTAGGTAATAGCCAAACTGCAAACACGTCTGAATTGGAGATTGGCTTATTAATTATTAATTAAATATTATATAATCTACATGTATAATACTCACACACTTTAAAGGACCACTACAGTCACCCAGTCCATTTGTCTCAATAAAGTGGTCTCTGTGCAGTGGTCCTATCGTTTTAATGCCACAAGATAAAATATTGCTTTACCTTGAAGAGTTACACACCACTAGTGGCTGTCACACTGACAGCCACTAGATGTGCCTCTGCTGCAATGCCACATTTAGTTTGATATGTATAGTACTTGCCACACATGCACATCAGGTCACCAATGCTTCTGTATGAGGAAAATTGAGTGGATCAGCACTGCCCCATCAACCTTGCAGAAGGTAGGGAGACTAGCAATGCAGAGGATGTATTGGAGCTTGAAAGATGTAAATTATTATGATTATTTTTTTAACCCCTTAAGGACCAAACTTCTGGAATAAAAGGGAATCATGACATGTCTCACATGTCATGTGTCCTTAAGGGGTTAAATATACATTCTTAAAAAAAAAATGAATGTCCTGGGGTTTGAAGCTATGTAGAGTATTCGGAATACAAATTCCCAACATTATAGTGTCCCTTTAAAATTATCTTTTTATTTTTATTACAACTGTCCTTTGTGGCGAAATACAATCACTGACATGCGCACACAGATTAATTGACTCACACTTAATGGTTCACACCCTTACAATACTCCAAGCACACACAACCTCTTGCCTTCATTTCAAATTGGCTGTCCCTGGCTACTCTCACTGTCTTAATCCCACTTGATAGAGGGGTAGCCAAAACCAACAGTAAAACTGTTGCAGGGGCCTTTTAAGAAGCACTATCTTAGTAAAACTTTTTTTTAGCTTTTTAACAGTAATGTGTCAATTAACTGTCATTGGACTGTTTGCTTATTTTAGAACATCATTCCATATTTGTCTTCCTCTATATAGCCTCTAGATGAAGCTTTAAAGAAAGCTCTTAAGAGCCATCTGGAAGAAGTTGTGCTCGGTATGATGAAGACCCCAGCTCAATTTGATGCTCATGAGTTGAAGTGGGCAACCAAGGTATTCAATATTGGTTTCTATTTATGTATGTATGTATGTATGTCTTGATTTTGATAATGTGTATTTATATAAATAAGTGGCAGATTTTTTTCAATAAATCATATATTTAATTTTGAGAATGAAATGTTAAAATATAATGTAAAAAATTTTCCCTCCCGCAATCCAATGAGTTCCTTTTTAGGATTGAAATGTTTATAAACTACCTCCTTCTTTGCCAGTTGGTGTTCTCATAAACTGATAAGCCACAACATTGCAACCACTGACAGGTCTAGTTAAAAACCTTGATTATATTGTTGCAATGGCACCTTTCAATGGATGGGGGTATATTAGGCAGCAAGTGACCAGTTGGTTCTTGAATTTAACGTGTTGGAAGAAAGAATAAAGGACCAGCAAAAAGATCTAAGGCACTCTGACAGAAGTCAAATCATGATGGCTAGACTACTGGGTCAGAGCATCTCCAAAACATGTTTCTGGTAGGCAGTGGTGGGTACCTACAAAGCTTGAGAAACGTTGCTGTATCTGTCATATTTTCCAATAAATCTGATGTATGAAGACCTTGAGTGCCTGGACTACTTTGCTGTTACACGATTAGGAAGGACAATCAGTGAACCAGTGTTTGGGTCTTGTGAGCCCAAGCCTCATTGGTGCATGTGGTGAGCAAATGGCTAGCCAAACTCTTCCAATCACATAGAAGCACTACTGTAGCTTAAACTGCTGAAACCATTAATGCTGGCCATGATGGAACACAGGTTAATCAGTTTGACCAGTCTGCCGCTATGCAGTTCCATATTCAGAATGCCCATGATGACCTCTAGTCACCACAGGGACTTCAATAGAAATAGGAGTGTCAGAACTGGACCATGGAGCAAAGGAGGGTTGCCTGGATAATCAATTTCTCTTAGATCAGGTGGATGGCCAGATGTGTGCCTCATTTACCTAGGGAAGAGATGACATTGGGATGCATGATGTAAAGACTGCAGGCCAGCGTATGCTCTGGGAAACCTTGGGTCCTGGCAATCAGGTGGATGTTACATTGACATGTACAACCTACCTAGCGACTGTTGAAGACTACGTACGCCTTGCTGATGGCTGTGACCTCTTTCAGCAGGGTAATGCACCCTGCAAAATTGTTAAGGAATGTTTTTGAGGAACATGACCATGTTCAAGGTGTTGCCTTGGCTTTCAAATTCCCCAGGTCTCAATCAGATTGTTCCAGCACATCCCACAGATGCACAAAGATCTGATCCGTGGAGGCCCAACCTTGCAACTTGCAGGACTAAAGGAACTGCTAACGTTTTGTTGTCTGATACCACAAAATGGGTTCAGAGGTCTTGTGGAGTCAATGTCTGAACACAGAGCTGTTTTGGCAGCATGATGGGGACCTAAACTATATTAGGCATGTGGTTTCAATATTGTGGATGGTCGGTGTTTATGTATGATTTAACCCCCAGCAATAGTGCTACATGAATGCATCTAGGCTTGTCTCAGAACTAATGAGCATTTGTCTCAAAGCCTTAAAGTGTGATGGTTAACTAGGTCTCTAGGTTAAAACATTCTTCTGGTGGAGAGACTGGTGTGCAGATTTGCTCAATCCTAGACTGCATGAATTTCTAATGGTAGAGAACACTACTAATGTCATAGCAAGTTACCAGATAGTAGTGCAATAATATGAGCGCTAGGACATGCAGCTATAAACACAGTGGAATTAATAACAAGAGATTCCACCAACAGTGAAATAAATATATAATACAAAGATAAAGTGCTCAGGGCAAAATTGGAATAATATTAATGCTCTTACTCCCAGAGCTTGACACCACCATATGTGTTACACAGGTGAATTATAGTTATGCATGAATACAGTATAATTCCTTCTCCAATAATGAAGGCAACAGACCCAGGTATTCCTGTATGATATAAAAAGAATGCCTAGGATAACACTGTTATAAAAGAGGGTTCAATTTAAAACTCTGTATGGTCCAACTCACATTTTTCTGAGCCTGTTATATCGAAACTGGCTCAGGTAATATCACTTTAAATGCAATGTGCAGTTCCAGGTGAGTTGGAGATGATCCCTCAGAAAATAATTGTGGGAAAGGCAACACCAGATTAGTATAAAAATCACAATATTTATTACAAAACATATAAAAAGCCTTACATTAAGGTTTCTGGAGTGCCATTCATTCAAAGAGTAAAAGCATCATTTCTGTAGTGCCATTCATTCAAAGAGTAAAAGCATTTGTGCTTTTACTCTTTGAATGAATGGCACTCCAGAAACCTTAATGTAAGGCTTTTTATATTTTTTGTAATAAATATTGTGATTTTTTTTTATACTAATCTGGTGTTTCCTTTCCCACAATTCTTTTCTGAGGGATCATCTCCAACTCACCTGGATCTGCACATTGCATTTAAAGTGATATAACCTGAGCCAGTTTCGATATAACAGGCTCAGAAAATTGTGAGTTGGACCATACAGAGTTTTAAATTGAACCCTCTTTTATAACGGTGTTATCCTCGGCGTTCTCCTTTTTATACCATACAGGAATACCTGAGTCTGTTGCCTCCATTATTGGAGAAGGAATTATACTGTATTCAGGTATAACTATAATTCACCTGTGTAACACATATGGTGGTGTCAAGCTCTGGGAGTTAAAGCATTAATATTATTTCAATTTTGCGCTGAGCACTTTATCTTTGTATTAATGTCATAGCAAGGCCTGAGGGGACACCTGTTTGAAAGGAGGAGCACTCTTGATATCCTATTTTCGTTATATATTCAATATTTCTTTTTGGTTCTTTCCGATATTATTCAATATTTTAATCCATATCTTTCAGGGTCTTGGGACAGATGAGGAATGTTTAATAGAAATTCTGGTGTCAAGGAATAATCGGGAGATCCGAGAAATTAACAAAGTTTACAAAGAAGGTAAGCTGTTCTCTTTGAGAACATGATGGAAGTGCCAATATGGTAATTGGTAATCCTATTGGCCCATGGAGATACAGGGTGTCTTGAGTTGTTGCTTCAGGCGCTGATTCATTCTCAGTGCAGCACCAGCATTGGATATGGTTTTGTGACACCCGAGTAGTAAATTTTACTGATCGCAAAAAAAAATCCACACGCTTATCACCTGTAGACCCCGGTGCACTGTAGCTAGGGCTGGCAAACCTGTAATGCATTTAGTAACAGTAAAGTAATCCAGGCACTCAAGATCTTAATACATCAGCAGATTTATAGGAAAAATATGACAGAAACCACAATGTTTTGATCCCTTCAGGGATCTTAATCAAGCTTGAGAAACGTTGCTGTATCTGTCATATTTTCCAATAAATCTGATGTATGAAGACCTTGAGTGCCTGGACTACTTTGCTGTTGCACAATTAGTAAATGGTATGTTGGATTTCTAATTGCTTACACCTCCCCCTTTAAAAACAAAATGTATCCCCTACTTCTTCACCACTGTATTAACTAGTAAAGTTATTAGATGGATCATTGCCAAAGTGTTTTTTTTTGTTTTTTTTTTATATATCAGAATTCAAAAAAGATCTAGCAAAAGATGTTGCCTCAGACACCTCTGGAGACTTCCAAAAGGCTCTTCTTGCACTCATAAAGGTAAAATGTTGTATGTTGACCTCTGTGCTGTATTTCTCTAGATGTGTTTTGATTTGTCTTTGTTAATTTGTGAAAGTATTGCTTACAATACAACTTAATTTTCTTAGGGTGAACGCAGTGAAGCAACTGCGGTTAATGACGAGCAAGCTGACAACGATGCTAGGGTAAATGTAGCATAACCTATAATTCTTGTATACTCTCACTCTGATAACCCAACATGAGCATTTAATGATCTAAACTAAAGAATGCATTTTGGGGTTTGTAGGCTTTGTATGAAGCTGGAGAGAAGAGAAAAGGAACAGATGTCTCAACATTCATTAATATTCTAACGTCAAGGAGCTTTCCACATCTTCGAGAAGGTATAATAAACCTCAGAAATTTGCTTATTTGTATCAATATTTCCACCCCCACACCTGACCACTTCCTTGTTGACATTTCACCCTTCCGTGACTTAAATTATTAAACCCATATGTAGAATTCGTGTAAATATTGCTTTAATGCACCCATTTCCTTTTTGGGTGTATTAAATCCATATATAAAACAATTATAGTCCCCACATGTACTTTATTCTCATTTTGTTTCATTTTGGGCATGTTCTTGAATTTCACAACCCTTGTTTCAACTACAGATGTTAAATTCATATTCTGCTGGCTCTTAAAAACACCAACACATATGTATATCTTCAAGTTTACGGAGAACTTCTGGCATATTAGAGCAACACGTTTTAACTTGGATCTGTGGGGAAAGCAAAGAAGCAGCAGACCAATTTTGTCAAGTGGCTAGAATCGCTTTGTACTGACTGCTTTTGGTGTTGCTTACTGACTGCATCAAATGTTGATGCTACTTCTAACCTTAAACTATTAAGCAGGTTGTCCCCTAAGCTGTGTATTCGGTGTGTGTGTGTGTGTGTGTGTGTGTATATACATCTCTTGATTAGTAATTTTGTTTTAAATATTTCAATGTCTATTTTGGCTTCTAATGGGTGTTAGAGTAGTGACCTTCATATTGGTTCTGACTGTTCTGTATTTCAGTATTCCGAAGATATTCAAGATACAGCAAGAATGATGTAAATAAAGCTCTTGATCTGGAGTTGAAAGGAGATATCGAAAACTGTCTCATGTCAATTTGTGAGTGACTTCAGTAAAATTTAAAGTAAATTTGTGGCCCAAAGCTTTCCTTAAAGCTGCACTGTCAAGCCATACTTGCCGTTTTACAATCACTTCCTCTTCAACTCTCTGCTACTGTCTTGCTGGTGTTTTTTGTTTAGTCATTTTTTTTTTTTGTTTGTTTTTTCTTCAATTTTGTAACCAAAAATACAAGACAAAGTAGGATTTTTTTCCCAATGCCCAACACTTCTTGACTCTGGGCAGAGCTACTGCCATAAAGTGTCAATCCACCAGCTTTCACCAGTGACTACTGCAAGAAATTGCACCCGTCTATGGAGGAACTTATAGGATATTGCATATCAATACATGTGCAAGAGTACAGCAGTGATGTGTTTCTGAAGCATCAGTAGCTATCGAGGACGAACAAGATGTTTGTGCCTACGAGGGACGGTTCAGGTAGTTAGAATTAACCTTTCCCTGGCCACTAGTCCCAATCAGCAATGTCCCAATTAGGGAAAGGATAGGGTTTTGCAAAATCCTCAGATGTTGACATGCTGCTTTAAGAAAGCTTTAATTGGTTAGAAAACAGTATAAAATACATTATGTGTGGCTGCCTAGGGGCTGAAGTTTGTGATGGAACTCTCTCCCCCTCAAACAGCTAGGAAAAACTTGACTGAAAACCAGGGATGGAACTCAAAGGCTATTCACGAAGATGAGAATTGTCAGGATTTTAAAGTGAATTTAAAGTTTAAGGCCCAATGCGGAGGGGGGGGAGGGGGGGGGGGGTGTGAGAGCTACATTGTCCTTAAAGGGAAAACTATATAGGGTCAGGAACACAAACCTGAATTCCTGACCCTATAGTGTTAAAGCCATCACCCCAATTCGCCTCCTTGGTGACATTATCAGAATTACGGGTTTTTAGCCAACCCAATTTCACAGGATGAAATCTGCATGGGGGTGGGGCCAAATGTGGTGGGGTTTGTTTTTTTGGGGGTGTGCAATTGGCAACCCCTTAGATATGCATTGAATCAATAAATCTCAATGAGGAAAATTTGGCATCTCCATGCTAAACAGTACTGCGTACTGTGCAGCATTGCCACTGGAGGTGCCCCTAGGGGCAATGTAAACACTGCATTTTCTCTAAGACCTTGTCTGCATGCAAATGCCTGCAAGGAATGACTATTCATTAGAAATGCATTAAGATTGCAATGAGCTGTAGTAGTTATGGCTTTTAGTTCCCTTTTACGTTGACTGTCTAAATCCTGTCTCTGTTTGAGGTAATAACACATTAAAATGCTAACTTCCAACTAACCACACCCCTCCCCCTCAATTACAAACTTATTCTAAAAAGGTTGCTTTACTACTTAAATCACTTATGTAAATGTCTATTTAATGCATAACTGCAAAATATGGTCTGAATTTGTGTGAAGTTTTATTAATTTTTTTCCTATTTATCATTTACACACGTATGACTGATATTTATGCTGTGCATGTGGAATGTTATGTTAATATTGTGACTTCTCAATTTGTAGCTAAATGTGTTGGGAGTATACCTGCTTATTTTGCTGAAAAATTCTACCTGGCAATGAAGGTTAGTAATTTCATTTTAATATGGGTTACCATGTTTCTATAAGGTTTGAGGGGAGGGGGCTGGTGTGTGGTGTTTTTTTTGTTTTCTTTTGTTTTTTGGGACAAGATGTATCTTGCGTAGTGATCTTGATTCAACGTTCTGGTGATATTTTAATTTACCTACTGCCCACTCAGCGTTTTCTTATGTTAGTCCAGCACTCTAAACCTATAAATGCTATCCAAGAATGGATAGAAATGATCACATTACCAAATAGGTAATGGGCTTTAGGTGCTCAGTGTAGATATTTAGTCAAGCTGCTCAAATGACTTGACACAAGCCAGGCAGTTGATACCAAAAGGTTCCTTGTGCTGTTTAGTAATCCTCTAAAGGAATGGCCAATTATTAAAGGTGCATGACTTCTTGTGAGAAAGTTTGAATTCATTTAAGTTTTTTTTTTTTCTTTGGTCATTTGCTTTTGCCCAGGGATCTGGAACTCGACACAAGGACTTAATTAGGCTTCTTGTTTCTCGATCTGAAATCGACCTTAAAGAAATTAAAGCACATTATGCTCGTCTCTACGGAAAATCTCTGCGTCAGGCTATTTTGGTAAGTGACACATTAACTTAGACATTTCAAATGTTGCTTTTGAACTAAAACTTCAGTTCTCTGTAAGCCATGTAATGGTAGAAACCTATAGACATTGTAGGCCATAAACCTCAAAATCCTGATATCATTTGGCTACATTCTCCGTCATACTGAACATCACTTAGAGAATCATGGGATGTTCATATTGTGTTGTCAAGCTGTGCACCTTGATAATCTTTGCTAAGATTTTAGAGACAAACTGACATTTTTAAAAAAAAAAACAATGTTCTCAGTGTGTCTTTGCTCAATGTAGTTGGCAAATTGTGACCTAGTGTTAACATAGATTTGGACATATTAACTGGGAAAACAACTCAAACCTGGTGGAACATCAGATTTTGTAGTGTAACAATCATTTTAACAGATGTTTTTCAATCTTGTTCATTTTTTTTTATTTATTTCTGTTTTCAGGATGAAAAAGTAAAAGGAGACTATGAAACCATTCTGTTGGCATTGTGTGGACCAGACAACTAAGGCCTAATTTGTGCAAGCACAGTTAACCAACTTAATATTCTAAACTTCATGTTTAGCCAGTGAAAATATTCAAAATAACAAGTACTTTGTGCAGTGCATATACCGTGTAACCACTTTTCTTGTATGTATTAAAAGTTTAAAAACTTTTTTGTATGATTAATAAAAATTAAAAATGACTTTTTTTGTATTATGAGTTAGCTCAGAACACTGAGCTTCTATAATGCATAACCAAATTAATGGTAATCCCTATATTCCATATTGACTACTAAAATGGAAAGAATTGGTAAAGTAAAAAAAAACTTTTTTTTGTGAAAGGTAGAGTTTAAAAAAATAAAATTTGTTATGAAATAGTGATGCTAAGCAAAAATAATTAATGATTAAAGGAACACTATAGGTCCAGGAACACAAACCTGCATTCCTGACCCTATAGTGTTAAAACAATAATCTGGTCCCCCTTGCCTAATCTGGTATAGTAATCTTACTTGTATTCAAGTTGCAGCTTCTGCCTCTGATCTAGGCTGACATCAGAAGTGGTGGTCTAGGCCAAGCGCCAAGCTTCCCCATAGAATTGGCTGAGCATTTGGCAATAAATGTGACAAACTTCTATCTAGATTACAAAGAGATCACAATATATATTTATTAAAAGGGATCGAATTTTAACACAACAGAACAAATAGTCTAAATATTTTCACAATATTACAAGGAACTATACAATTTACCTGCTAATAATATAAAGGGAATAAAGAGACCAATATGTAAAGGCTCACTTGAAAGCTAGACTAGATAAAGATACAATAAAAAATTAGATCAACCTATTACCCTGGAAGAAATAACAAATACTATAAAAAAAAAACTATCCAAATGGTAAAAGTCCTGGTCTAAATTGTTTGAAGATACACAAGCTCCTTATTTATTAAAATTTCTACGAAGTTTTAGCAATAGACACTAATTTCCCTGCAGTCTCAGGATTCCCAACTCTTGGTTATCCCCAAAGTAGGTAAAGACATAGAATTATGAAAGTTACAGACCTATTACATTGCTTATTATTGCTTATTACATTGATATTTAGACTATTCTTGAAAATTTAAGTGAACAATTTAAAAAAAAGTTAAATGACCTAATTGGTATTGAACAAGTAGGATTTATAACAGGTAGGGAAGCAAGGGATGCAACAATTAGTGTGAATAACATGATTTATCAAGGAAAGATCAAACGTCCAGTCTTCATTTTATCAAGATGCTGAGAGCATTCAACAGGGTGAATTGGTTTTTTTTTTTTTTTTTTTTTTTTTTTGGTGCAAATAGAATTAACAAACATTCCTGTGGTGCCACGACAGCAGGCACAGGTGGAATAATGCATACAAAGTCATGACGGTATACAGTTGCACATTTTTTGTTATGAAATAGTTGGTATACATACCAGTGGGCGTTGCGAGTAGAATAGTTACATCGGCAATTTTAGTAAAGAGTGATTAAAATATAGATTATATTCTTTGCCGTGAAAATAATAACATGCTTGGGAACCTAGGCTAAAAATATTTCGAACAAATATATCTCAAAACTTTCCTAGGAACAATCTGATTGAACAATATAACTGAGGTTCAGAAGGTCAACAACATTCAGCTGCTAATGATCTGTCTAGCACTGTAGTGTACAAACAGTTAGGGTCATTCTGTGTGACATATTTCTCAACAATACATTCTAGGTTGCAGAGGATAAAATTGCTCACGTTGGAGCTAAAAAACATTGCGCTCTCGTTTTAAACTGTTTAGGACGGGCCCTAGAGCCCAGTCTATCGCTTGCAGTACCATATTATGTGGTAGGGGTAGTCTAATACATCAAAAATAAAAACAAAACATAATATAATAATAACAATAACAGGTGCTGGCATGGGAGCCTAAACTGTGGGTTATGGATTAGATCCCTGTATCTGGGTGTCTAGGAGGTGAGAGTTCAGGACAGTCCAGGCTGAAAATAGCCTTGTGAAGCGATGTGGCTGGTGGTTCAGCCTATACCTGACGCTGGTGAGTCCCGTGTGCCAGTGCTGATAGCTGAAAATTAAAAATGAAGTGCAGTGCAGTCCCGACCTTGAATATCAGGTTGAGATGAGATCGGCGAGGACCCATGAGGGTGCCATCCGGCAGATCGGGTCGACTCCTTTCCTCAGCCGATGCCCTGTCTCTGGGGCGGTCGTTGGTCCTGTGGGGGCCAACAGGCTTCTAGCCGCGATCTACCGCGTGTGGGAGTGCAAGGCTGTTCTGCCGCTGGGTGCCGGTCGTTGGATGTTGGGACCGCAGAGTGATAGGGAGGTCGGGTCCTGTTCTGTGGCTGGAGGTCTTGTTTCGTCGTTTGAGGGGCCCGGTACCGTTTCCCGCCTTTTTGGATGTCGACTCCGTTCCAGACTGGATGCTACTCTGGATTTGCGAGGTGGATTCAGCTGCAGGTTGCGCCGGATAGCTGGGCGGATCCAGGCTGCCACCTCTCTCATCGTCAGCCTGTAAAGCTGTCTCTGGGCCTGGAGCTTTGCCCATAGGTAGGTGCGCAGCCGGTCAATGTACTCCAGTGCGTGCTTTGGTGGTACAGTGAGTGTTTGTTTGTCCCTAAGCTGTTTCTGAGCCGCCATCTTGGCTGGGCCCTGTAGGTCTCGCCTGGTTGAGGGTCCTGTCGCTGTCCCTGCCGCCATTTTGGCTGGGACCTGTACTTCTCGTGTGGTTGACAGCTTATTCATCCCCATGTGGGGTCTGCTAGTGTAATTGTCGCTTGGTCGGTCGCTTGTGCCGGGATATCCCTCACCGGCAAGGGGGGGGGGGGGGGGGTGATCAGGGTCTCAAGCTTTGCAGTCAATTCCCGCTGGTCCGTCGGCGGGGAGGTCGGCCGCCTCTCCCACACCAGTGCGCATATGTAGGCCGCAAATCAGTGTCTGCATCAGAATGCCTCCCTAAGTCCGGAGGTCCGGCCAGGTAAGTTCCCCGGGTGACTCCGCTGCTCTGCCGTGCCTGGTTAGAGGGCTCGGTGTGAGTTAGAGATTCAAAGTCGCTTGTTAGCAGGGTTTTCTCCCGGAGCTCCTGTTCAGTGCGACCAGTCCGCTCAGCAGTCAGGCCCCGCCCCCCGGTCCTTCCTTTTTAAAGTCTATGAATACATCAGTTTAGGTTATCTAATGATTAAATGAATAAGTACACTATATCATATTCCCCCAAAAAGTCTGCATTAATCTGTTTAGGTTGGGTTGAATGGTACATGTCAGGGATGTCCCTTGTCCCCAATATTTTTTGGAACCCTTATTAGGGGCTATAAGGAATAATCCAGGTATCACTGGCTTGGATGGCAAAATTTTGGCTTTTGACAACCTCTTATTGTGTGTTTTTTATTTTTTATTTTTTTTTTATTATATCATTAAACCTCAATTAAGTCTTCCAAATATTAATAAAGAATTGGAGAACTTTAGCGAGCCTGCAAGTTATAAGAAACCATTCAAAATCTGAGATATTAAATATTTCAATCCCTGAGAATATTGTTGATACTACTCAAATCTTTTCCCTTTAGATTGGGAATTTCCAAGATATTTTATTTTGAACCCAACAGATAAAATAGACTGTATGACTAACTGTATATTTTATTTTATTTATTGTCACTTTACCACACTCCTAGCATGTAAGCTCATTGAGCTTACATGCTAAACATAAAATAATTACATGAACTTACATGAAAAACATAAAATAATTTATATTGTTTCTATGTATAGCTTGGTGGAAAGACGAGACAGGGGGGATATGATAGAAACATTTAGATACATAAAGGGAATCAACACAGTAAAAGAGGAGACTATATTTAAAAGAAGAAAAACTACCACAACCAGAGGACATAGTCTAAAATTAGAAGGACAAAGGTTTAAAAATAACATCAGGAAGTATTACTTTACTGAGAGGGTAGTGGATGCATGGAATAGCCTTCCAGCTGAAGTGGTAGAGGTTAACACAGTAAAGGAGTTTAAGCATGCGTGGGATAGGCATAAGGCTATCCTAACTATAAGATAATGCCAGGGACTAATGAAAGTATTTAGAAAACTGGGCAGACTAGATGGGCCGAATGGTTCTTATCTGCCGTCACATTCTATATAAAAAGTAATCTAAAAATGGACCAAGGTCAATGTTTCTTGGTTTGGTAGAAATAACGTGGTTAAGATGAACTTCACTCAGACTATTATATATTCTACAAACCATACCAATAAATATCCACCCCAATTATTTTTGCATTATGCAATAATATGATCAAATACTTTATCTGGAAAGGGAAAATTCCTAGACTGGGTTTTGAATACATGAGTAAGCCAAAAAGGAAGGGAGGTATAGGTTTACAAGGTATGGGAAAATTACTATTAATCTATATGTAACGGAGCTTCCTGTACCGACGGGTGCTCCCTGAGGACACCATCAGCACTGCAGTCCCCACGTCCAGTGTTACAGCGGACCCAAGCCCAGGATCCAACTTCCAGCGGGGGAACCTCTCCTCCAAGAGAGAGAGTAACAGGAACAGCTCTTAAAAGAGTTTAGTGCTGATAATCCCTGGGGTGTATAGTGATATAGCAATCCCCAGGGTAGCTGCAGCCTCTTCTCCTCCCCCCATATTGAATCTTTTGGTACACTTTTTCTGCCCTTTGAATCCATGGGAAGGTGTGCCTCTTCCCCTCCCCCTGTCCCATTGTTCTCCAGCAGGGCGTTGTCCCAGGGACACTGCCAAACCAGTTGGAACTGGCTGTTTTGTCCCTCCTCGGTCAAAATATGACTTCCACTTATCTCCTGAACCCCTGAACCACTTAACCAATTCAAGTGAATTTTGATTATGTTTTTCCCCCAAATTATGCTGGTAATAAAAGTACAAGTTTTATTGTTAAATTTACAATTCCAGTGCCCCACAAGGTCCACGTGGGTGGTAACATTGCTGGGAAAGTTGTATATAAGCGGTGATTACCGGTACATGATGACATGAGACGCTACACGTGCTAAAGATGGGCGTATCTGGAACCGAGATGGACAAGACGAGCGTGGAGGCAAGATAACCACGCAGAAAATTATTTGGCTGGATACGAAGAAAAGAGACTGTCTTAGCAGCCTATGAAGTGCGGTTAGACCACAGCCTATGAAGTGCGAAGCAAGTAATGTGAGCATAACGATATTGGATGCTAAAACACCCTTTCTTCGAAGCTACTGCTGAACGAGCATAGAAGAAAAGGAGAGAGAAAAAAAGGGAAGGAAAGAGAAGGGGGAAAAAAACATGTTTTTTTGAAAAGACTACTAAAAAATAGGAGGGAAAATCGTGAGTACCACTGATCATACTGCAACACATTGCATATAAATATTTTGTTTGAGACAAAGCATATATATCAACCTGCTATATTTGAAAGCCATAATTATTGAATGCATTTATTTATCTGCTAAGAGAAGTCAAACAGCTGAGGCTTTAAAGAAGGCAATTCAATTAAGGCTATACAATTAACCTAATTATCACAAAGCAGCAAACATTGATATGTGACAAAATATAATATCAGAAACAGTCATTTACTGAGAAAATAAGGAGCTATTATTAAAACAAGAGAAATTATTAGGCTATTGTGGCGGCTTTCCTCCGAGAAGTAATATGGCAACTAGAAAAACTAATACAGAGAAAAAAAAGGAAATTAAATCAGTTCAGCCAACAGAAAAGAGGTTATCCGTTTTTTTTTTTTTTTTTTTAACCCCTTCTAAAGAAAAAACAGAAAATTGAATGTTTGACATCTGGTGAACAGTCCCAATACTAACTTGGAAACTTCAGCTGCTCAAATGCCATTACAAGCTCATGAGACGACCATAAGTAGCATACAAGACCAGCTTAAAGGGAAACTCTACTCACCGAAAATACAGCTTATTTTCCTCCCAAACTAAATTCTACCCATCCCCTGCACCTCTGTAACCCCCCTTGCAAGACATATAAACTTCAATAAATATTATAATTCTTACCTTATTTCCAGCGCCGCGTCACACATCCATCCTCCGTCGTCTACACCCCCTTCCGCGTCATCCGATCAGCTGACCCACTCTCCTTCCCTCCGCCAATGAGCTCATACTCATTGGGAATCATTGGGAAGCAAGAGCGCATGCGCATCTAACGCAGCGCCCCACCCCTCGCACGCTTCACGCAGAGATTCATTGAATCCCCTTGTGAAGCTGCATTAGACCCACGTGATGTGCGACGTCCTCATACAGTGCGTGGGGGCGTCGCACGTCGTAACTCACCTTTCCTCTCCTATGGATGCGGAAGCACCATCTAGCGGCTAGGTAAGAGAAGGCAGCTGGAGGTGGGATTTTCAATTTAACCAAAACACTGCGGTTTAGCAAAAACCACAGTGTTTTGACAAACTTGGTTAAGGGTAGAGGGCCAAGGCACCCAGACCACTCAAATGAGATGAAGTGGTCTGGGTGCCTAGAGTGTCCCTTTAAGCAACTGTTAGAGTCACAACTCAACACATTAAAACAAGGTATGATTATGAGTTTTGATGCTATCAAACATGATATTAGAAAAATTGCAGTATCAGTGAAACCAGTAGAAAAAAAACTTGAAACATTTGAGATTCAAATAAGTACAATTAAGGCAACAATGCAGTCCTTAACAAACAAAACTGAAAATCTTGAACAAAAAATAGCAGCTTTAGAAGATTCATCAAGAAAATATAGCCTCCCACTCTTTCAAGGCGGAAACCACCCATCTACCCCATCAAACTAACAGGCATCTAAACCGCCGCCCATCACCTACGACCACCCGAGTGAGGCGCCAGAGGCGGAGGAGACTACAGCAGCGGGCATTGAAACATAAGCCACACAAGCCACTCCCTAACACCCAAGAGGTCAACAAAGGTCTGTCAGCATGGGACAAGATGAGAGGGGGAGACCGACTGCTAGCAAGAGCCCACCCACTTACATATCTGCCACGATGCATGCAGAATAGCATAATCTTGGAGGTTTGGGTCTGGCCGATGGAGGGCACAGGCTGATTGATGCAATGGGCAAACGGCGACATCGTACCTCACCTTGTGCTGGACTTAAAGCAGTTTACTCTCTCTCATGAATATTGTTGTTATGCCTGCATACCCTAAGATATTTCTGTCTCATAGCTCTCCTACACTTCCATTGAGGTGCCTCCTAGGGGAACTACTCTGTTATGTTTTACAATGTTTAGCTCATTTTATTATATTATCGCTGCCTATTCTAGCAAGACTAATCTGGGTGCATACAGCCCTTACGATACCTGTCTTAACGGCTATCTTACTCTGCATCACGTTTTAACCACTTTTCTTTCCTTTTAAAAATGTGCTGATGTATCTTTATACTTATTTTGCCCTGGCATGTACACTCATTGCAACCTCACAAGTATACCTTATGCAATCTTTGTTATTATCATGCACGACAAAAATAAAGAATTGTAAAATAAAATTATGGGGATTATATTTAATCAGCAATACTAATTGTCATAGTGTGTCTGCTATAAAGAAGCAAACTAACCACTGATTTGAAAGTAGAAAAAAAAGTTCCAATCATAAACGTAATATGAAGGTATAAAAGTTTTCAATATATATTTAGAAATGGAGAAATTATTTTAATTTAGTTCTTTAGGGCTGGTTTCTTATGGGGACTGTTCGAACCCAAATGCAAGGCAATTAGGTTGCAAAAAGTCAGGTTTGACACAAAATATATGGACTGCCTAAATAGTATGAATTTACAGTACATAGTAACATTTCGGGAAGTAGTAGATTACGAGATAAAGGGACTTTCCAGTGCCAGGAAAACATATCCGTTTTCCTGGCACTGCAGGATCCTGCAGTGCCCCTCTCCCACCTCCCGTGTTGCTGAACCCCTTTAGTGACTTACCTGAATCCAGCGCCGATGTCCCTCAGTTCTGGGTCAGGCTCTACCCACGCTCCTCCCCCACCAGTTGGGGAGAACTTATGCGCATGCGCGGCAATGGCCGTGCGCGCAACTTAGACCTCCCCATAGGAAAGCATTATTCAATAGGTCCTCATGCATAACGTGAGAACATCCAGCGTCGTTTAAAACACTTTTTGGGTTTTAAGAACCCAGAAGTCCCTCTAGTGGCTGTCTGATAGATAGCAACTAGAGGAGGACTTAACCCTGCAAGGTAATTATTGCAGTTTATAAAAACTGCAATAATTACACTTGCAGGGTTAAGGGTGATGGGAGTTTTAACCCAGACCACTTCAATGGGCAGAATTCTTTATTTTTGTCTTTATTTTGGTCTGGGTGCCTGGAGTGTCCCTTTAATGTGTCAAATCGACCACTAGATGTCACTAAATCGCTGTTTCAATTGTTAATATAAACCTTACAATAATTCGTTTATTACCATACCACTCACTATTGTAAATATAAGTGTTGTCAAGGAGTAGCAGGGAAGGTGCATGTGTCGGCTAGTCCCTATAATAGTCTAAATGTTCTATATGATACATAATCCCTACATATTTGACAGCCGGCACATGTTCCCTCCCTACCACAAGCTTGACACATATGTGAAAAGATAAAGAGCCCAATGCCTATATTGATAAAAAGGCCTTAAAAAACCCAACCAAATGAAAGTCCATAAAAAGAAGCCCTTGAACTAAGGGAGATTGATATATCAACAGTTTAAGTGTCGAGGAGTTATAGGTAAAGACCTTAGTTCGAGAGGCTCATGATCATGCACCCAAGTAAAGCTTGTGGAGTGCGTCAACATGATGACATAGAAGCTACGCTACGCCACACGTGAGAATTGCTGGGACCCATGACTTGACCTTAATATCTCAGTCACATGTAAGGAGAGACAAATAAAAACATAGCGCAAGACTGAATATAATGTGATCAACTTTAATATAATATTACCATTACAACAATCCAGTTAATTAAGGCACATTGAAAATACAGCAGGGAATTGAGTAGAAGTATTTTCTGGAACAATATCCACACCCATAAGAAACTGGTTATGAGGAGGTGCTTAAAACAAAATTCAATAAAAACACATAACAAAATAAAATAATAAAGACAGTGCGCAGACTTCGTCAGGGTTATCCAAAATCTGTTTAAGAATCTCTCTTGACACCTTTTCTGAACTGCTCTAAGCCAATCTGTTGGTGGCACCACTTCTCTTAACATCTGCATCGAGTTCTGTATAATGTTGATATCAAATAAAAACATTAAAAAAAATAAAAAAATCTAAAGTACTATTATTTTATTATTTATATAGCACCAGCAAATTCCATAGCACTGTACAATGGAATCAAGACATATCAAAAATGTGTGGTGGCTGCATCTCCAAAATCATGTAATGCTGCAGCATCATCCCTGTAGAGCCCAGTAGATATTGTTCTCCCCCCCCCTCCCCCCTTTTGTCTACCAAACCCAAACACGAAGCTATTTCTCCATGTTGTTCGTGTACCGAAATTTATGTTGAAAGAACAGACCACCCATAATTGGAAGTGTGCTGCTTGTTAAGTGTGCTGCTTGAGATATTGAGGTCAGAGAGAAGAAAGATCTTATATACACCAATTTGTGGTCTGCTTACAACTAATCCACTTTTGTGAGTGTAATTACCAACAATTTAACATATGGTGTCCATATATAGTACACCATTGTATTTTATATTTTTATTGTAGATTTTAGTTGTTTTTACACAAAGATTGCAATTTCATTTTGCTGTTTCTTTTCACATTTTTATATTATGAGTTCATTTAAACAGATTAATAATATACACAGATCCTGTAAATAGGTTTCAATTTGAAAGATAGACTGATCACGTAATATTAATATTCTTTTTTTTTTAGCACACAGATTTTCTTATCAAGAAAATATTGAGTTTTTTTATCTTGAGTCAAAATGTATATATTACATAACTTAACTAATAACTCTACACTTGGGCATTTTAAACATGTGGGAGAGGAAGAGGGAGAAGGGAAATAAATAAATAGGGATGACTATGACAAAGAAGCCCCACGGTATTTTTTATTATTATTTTAAACTTAGAGAAATTCGTGATTCGTACTCTAATAAGTGGCTTTAAGCAGGAATTTAGGAAGTCTTTATTTTTTTTTGTTACTTTATATTTGCTCTGTTCCTTCTTCTCTATCCATCTCTTGCTTCCTTCATGCTCAAAATAATAGGAGTTGATAGACCTTAAAGTCGTAGGCACCCCGCAAGGGTGGGGAAAGAAGAAAAGGGAGGGAAAAATTATTTATGCACCTAGTTTCTACATTAGGCCTAGAGACAGGAGTAGGGGAACCAAGTTGTGTAAATGCTTTTGCTTGTTGTGTTGTGTTGTGTTATGTTGACTTTTCTTTTTTTACCAATAGTGATGTCGCGAACATAAAATTTTCCGTTCGCGAACGGCGAACACAAACTTCCGCAAATGTTCGCGAACGGGCGAACCGAGTGAACCGCCATAGACTTCAAAAGGCAGGCGAATTTTAAAACCCACAGGGACTCTTTCTGGCCACAATAGTGATGGAAAAGTTGTTTCAAGAGGACTAACACCTGGACTGTGGCATGCCGGAGGGGGATCCATGGCAAAACTCCCATGGAAAATTACATAGTTGATGCAGAGTCTGGTTTTAATCCATAAAGGGCATAAATCACCTAACATTCCTAAATTGTTTGGAACAACGTGCTTTAAAACATCATGCATGATGTTGTATCGATCAGGTAGTGTAAGGGTTATGTCCGCTTCACAGTGACAGACCAAACTCCCCGTTTAACGCACCGCAAACAACCGCAAACAGTCCATTTGCACAACTGCAAACTCCCCATTTGCACAAGGTTGGATACCGATCGATGGTTCGATATTCTGAGCCCTCTCTGATTTACTGTACACGACTATTCGATATTCCCCCAAATTTTATATAGCATTTTATGTTTGTTTGAGACCACCTTAAAAATATTGGATATCGCTAAAAATCATGATCACTATATACTTTCTCTACAAACCTCTAAAACGAACCAAACTACTCATCCATTCGCTATACCACTTTATCGCACCTAGAACTAGTGCCCAGATAAAATACTTGACTCTTACTTTCCCACACTCAGTCATGCCACACACATTACACCACTACTCTCACTGAATCCCTCTGACTACGGCTAAATTCATCTTCTACATCAGAACACTACTCCTAAGATTGGGTTGTATCTTGTATCCATGTCTCGGGTCTTTCATTTAGAATAGGGGCAGCTTCGGTCTCCTTCAACACTGACAATCCAGTGCAAATTATTAAAAGATTGGGCAGATGGAAATCCTCAGTCTACAACCGATATATTCCTCATCCCGAGAAAGAAATGAGGAAAGCTTTTAAAAGTTTGGCTTTGTAAATTTGATGCAATAAGTGTGTTTTTCTTTAATACCTTTTCACCCTATTTGTATGAACCCAATTTACATATATTACTAATATGTTTCTGAACATATATATTATATTATTCACTCACTCACTCTCTGGGCCGGCCTAAGACATCATGCTGCCTATGTCCAACGATAAATGACTATGGGGGATAATGTATAATAAACACAGGTTACTGGCTAAGGGAGGGATAATGTATAATAAATACAGGTTACTGGCTATGGGAGGATAATGTATAATAAGCACAGGTTACTGGCTATGGGAGGGATAATGTATAATAAACACAGGTTACTGGCTATGGGAGGGATAATGTATAATAAACACAGGTTACTGGCTATGGAAGGATAATGTATAATAAACACAGGTTACCGGCTATGGGAGGATAATTTATAATAAACACAGGTTACTGGCTATGGGGGTGTGGCGAAGCCAACCTCGCCACTGTGAACTGGAGAAGCCTGGTTGCCCACCTGCTGCCTTTAGATTATGGACCGGCAGCTAAAGGGTTAATTTTACTGTGCAGGAGGATTTATTTCTCCCTCTCTCCCCAGCCGTTCGTTAGATTCTATCTACCGAACAAACAGCCGTTTATCAGCCTCCCCAGAGCCGTGGGAAGCCGGCCGGCGCTGTTAATGGGCTACCCAGAAGCTGGAGTGTGCCCTCCATTTACCTCCCTGAAGCTGCGGTTAACCGCAGCTTAACGAGCGTGTGCCGGCAATTGACCACCCAGTAGCTGCGGTTAACCGCAGCTTAATTGATTGTTACTGGGTGGTCGCGGTTACACTTAGCCGCCACACGATGGCGGTGTTCTGGAGCTCCCCGGGCAGCCAGCGCTTGTCTGCCCGGCTTTCATGCACCAAACCCGGACACTGTTACGTGCAGGCACTGCTGAACCTCCAGCCCCCTGGTTCTAATTCGTATGGATTGGGCGAATGCATGTAAATTCGGTAGTTTGTTTTATGTGAATGTTTTAACCCAGATAGCACAGCCATGGAGCCTGTTCGTATAATTAAAGACTTTAGCTCCATGGCAATTAAACTGTATTTGTGTGGTCTGAGTGCCATTCACCTAATAATGTGCACTCAGACCTGAGCTATCTGGGGATATGTTACATGTCTGTGCTTTATGTATAAAATGTGTCCTTATGTATTTTAAAGTGATATACTGTCTTTGTATCACCACGTGCATAATGGAGTCTTGCCTCTGTCCTGGGAGATAATTGAATTTCTTCTCTAATGATCTCCAGGACAGAGAGGAGGAAGCCAGGATGCATTGTGGGAAAGTATTGTGGCTGTGTGTACTAAAGTGATACTTGTCTGTCTGCTGTTTCAGTCTCCCATTTGGTCACTTAGGGGAGTGTCCACCAAGTGGGAGACCTGCATAAATACTGGGCAGGTAGCCCTCAGTAAAACAGATTCTGCTTGACCCTCAAACCGATGTGTCGTCTCGTTTTTGGGGGAATTGGATTGTATGCTGACTGCCAGGAGTGTAAGCGGAATGTATGCTTTTCCTGTTCGGCTGATTCCAGGGTTCGTGTGTTTCCAGTTCGGGAGTTGGTGAATTCGTACAGTTTGCAGTTCGGGAGATTGGTGCTTGCAGTAGCTGCTGGTCTATGGAAAAGGGGATTATCGCCTAAACGTTTTTTATTCTCTTGTGAGTGAAACGGTCCGTTACAGGGGGGATAATGTATCATAAACACAGGTTACTGGCAATTGGAGGATAATGTATAATAAACACAGGTTACTGGCTATGTAGGATAATGTATAATAAACACAGGTTACTGGCTATGGGAGGGATAATGTATAATAAACACAGGTTACTGGCTATGGAGGGATAATGTAGAATAAACACAGGTTACTGGCTATGGGAGGGATAATGTATAATAAACACAGGTTACTGGCTATGGGAGGATAATGTATAATAAACACAGGTTACTGGCTATGGGGGGATAATGTATAATAAACACAGGTTACAGGTAGTGTTGTCGCGAACCCGAAATTTTCGGTTTGCGAACGGCGAACGCGAACTTCCGCAAATGTTCGCGAACCGGCGAACCGCCATTGACTTCAATGGGCAGGCGAATTTTAAAACCAACAGGGACTCTTTCTGGCCACAAAAGTGATGGAAAAGTTGTTTCAAGGGGACTAACACCTGAACTGTGGCATGCCGGAGGGGGATCCATGGCAAAACTCCCATGGAAAATTACACAGTTGATGCAGAGTCTGCTTTTAATCCATAAAGGGCAGAAATCACCTAACATTGACACCTGTCCTCAAAGCCCCTGATACACACTGACACAGAGCAGAATAGAGACTGTTCCCTGTCCACAGAGACCATGATACACACTGACACAGAGCAGAATAGAGACTGTTACCCCTACATAGGGTCACTTGGCAGATATGGCGGGGTCGTTGGAGGGGGAGGATGACTTTCACCTCTTCCCCTGTTAGATTCCCGTTGTGCTGTGACATCACCCTTATACGCTGTGTAAAGCATACTATTTAATTTGATCAGCATGGCCACTTGAGTTTTTATAGTTTTCACGCAGCTTGTAGTTTATATATGGTTCACAAAAATCAAACAAACGATAAAGTAAACATGTAAGGATTCAGAATATTCTTTCAAACCCTTACACATTGTGTGTACGTATTTTTTGTCTTAAGTTTGTGGCTTTAAAGAGGTTCACGCTGTTTCTATGATGTGCATAACATGTTCTTGTAAATGTTTGTTAAATTTTTCCTGGAATTGTAATTTTTGAATCTGAATAAAGATAGTCAAATCCCTGATACACACTGACACATAGCAGAATAGGGACTGTTCCCCCTACATAGGGTCACTTGGCAGATATGGATTGACACCTATCCTAATGATCCCTGATACACACTGACACAGAGCAGAATAGAGACTGTTCCCCCTACATAGGGTCACTTGGCAGATATGGATTGACACCTGTCCTCAAAACCCCTGATACACACTGACACAGAGCAGAATAGGGACTGTTCCTCCTACATAGGGTCACTTGGCAGATATGGATTGACACCTGTCCTCAAAACCCCTGATACACACTGACACAGAGCAGAATAGAGACCGGGGGTCTAGTAGCGTGGACACCCAGCACAGGTTGTTCTCCTTCAGCCTTTTTATACGAGGGTCCCTCAACAGGCACGACAGCATGAAAGACCCCATTTGCACAATGTTGGATGCCGAGCTACTCATTTCCCGTTCCTCCTCCTCACACAGAGCAGAATAGGGACTGTTCCCCCTACATAGGGTCACTTGGCAGATATGGATTGACACCTATCCTAATGATCCCTGATACACACTGACACAGAGCATAATAGGGACTGTTCCCCCTACATAGTGTCACTTGGCAGATATGGATTGACACCTGTCCTCAAAACCCCTGATACACACTGACACAGAGCAGAATAGGGACTGTTCCTCCTACATAGGGTCACTTGGCAGATATGGATTGACACCTGTCCTCAAAACCCCTGATACACACTGACACAGAGCAGAATAGGGACCGGGGGTCTAGTAGCGTGGACACCCAGCACAGGTTGTTCTCCTTCAGCCTTTTTATACGAGGGTCCCTCAACAGGCACGACAGCATGAAAGACCCCATTTGCACAAGGTTGGATGCCGAGCTACTCATTTCCCGTTCCTCCTCCTCACACAGAGCAGAATAGGGACTGGACTACATAAGGTCACTTGGCAGATATGGATTGACACCTATCCTAATGATCCCTGATACACACTGACACAGAGCATAATAGGGACTGTTCCCCCTACATAGGGTCACTTGGCAGATATGGATTGACACCTGTCCTCAAAACCCCTGATACACACTGACACAGAGCAGAATAGAGACTGTTCCCCCTACAAAGGGTCACTTGGCAGATATGGATTGACACCTGTCCTCAAAACCCCTGATACACACTGACACAGAGCAGAATAGGGACTGTTCCTCCTACATAGGGTCACTTGGCAGATATGGATTGACACCTGTCCTCAAAACCCCATATACACACTGACACAGAGCAGAATAGGGACTGTTCCCCCTACATAGGGTCACTTGGCAGATATGGATTGACACCTGTCCTCAAAACCCCTGATACACACTGACACAGAGAAGAATAGAGACCGGGGGTCTAGTAGCGTGGACACCCAGCACAGGTTGTTCTCCTTCAGCCTTTTTATACGAGGGTCCCTCAACAGGCACGACAGCATGAAAGACCCCATTTGCACAAGGTTGGATGCCGAGCTACTCATTTCCCGTTCCTCCTCCTCACACAGAGCAGAATAGGGACTGGACTACATAAGGTCACTTGGCAGATATGGATTGACACCTATCCTAATGATCCCTGATACACACTGACACAGAGCATAATAGGGACTGTTCCCCCTACATAGGGTCACTTGGCAGATATGGATTGACACCTGTCCTCAAAACCCCTGATACACACTGACACAGAGCAGAATAGAGACTGTTCCCCCTACAAAGGGTCACTTGGCAGATATGGATTGACACCTGTCCTCAAAACCCCTGATACACACTGACACAGAGCAGAATAGGGACTGTTCCCCCTACATAGGGTCACTTGGCAGATATGGATTGGCACCTATCCTAATGATCCCTGATACACACTGACACAGAGCATAATAGGGACTGTTCCCCCTACATAGGGTCACTTGGCAGATATGGATTGACACCTGTCCTCAAAACCCCTGATACACACTGACACAGAGCAGAATAGGGACTGTTCCCCCTACATAGGGTCACTTGGCAGATATGGATTGACACCTGTCCTCAAAACCCCTGATACACACTGACACAGAGCAGAATAGAGACTGTTCCCCCTACATAGGGTCACTTGGCAGGTATGGATTGACACCTGTCCTCAAAGCCCCTGATACACACTGACACAGAGCAGAATAGAGACTGTTCCCTGTCCACAGAGTCCATGATACACACTGACACAGAGCAGAATAGAGACTGTTCCCCGTCCACAGAGACCATGAAACACACTGACACAGAGCAGAATAGAGACTGTTTCCCATCCACAGAGACCATGATACACACTGACACAGAGCAGAATAGGGACTGTTCCCCCTACATAGGGTCACTTGGCAGGTATGAATTGACACCTGTCCTCAAAGCCCATGATACACACTGGGGGGAGCTACTGTCCTCCCCAACCACTGCACGGTGGGTGGGGGACATAAATCACAATGGGGGGACCTACTGTCCTCCCCCCCTCGGCCCCCACCCCTGCGCGGTGGGTGGGGGCCATAAATCACAATGGGGGGGGCCTACTTTCCTCCCCCCCGGCCCCCATCCCTGCGCGGTGGGTGGGGGGCATAAATCACAATGGGACGGACCTACAGATAGGAGTGGAGTATTGTTCATATCAGTTTAATACCTTCCGCATCTCCTATCAGTGGACGTGTATATGGCAGCCATTTTAGGAACCGCACACCTGGGACCCGAGCAAGGTCACCTCGTTCAAGCTGCTCTGGTTCCTTGATGAGCCAGCTGCCCGTGAGTTAACATGTCCCGTGGAGAAGCACTCTGTCCTGTAAAGCCTCACCACAAAAAAATTAAATAAATAACAGCACTCGGAGTGGTGACTTTAGTAAATGTTCATATCAGTTTAATACCTTCCGCGTCTCCTATCAGTGGACGTGTATATGGCAGCCATTTTAGGAACCGCACACCTGGGACCCGAGCAAGGTCACCTCTTTCAACAGGCGACATGATTTGGCCCTGTAAAACTATCCTGGATATTCTCTACAAGTTCTATGGATATGGCATTGATTTATGTAACAGGGAGATGGAAGAAGATGCTTGGTCGGTCCTCTTACTTGAAATTTGTGGCACTGCGCGGGCAAGCTAATGTGCCACCAGATAGGAGTGGTGAGTTTAGTATTGTTCATATCAGTTTAATACCTTCTGCGTCTCCTATCAGTGGACGTGTATATGGCAGCGATTTTTAATTGTGGAATCACCTCCCCTTTTTAGGCCAAGGTGGGAAGATGCTTAGACCACTGGTATATTGGTGCCATCTTGGAGGATTTTTTTTTGGTTTGGTTTTTGAAGCCACAGTGCTGCACCAGTGGGCCTAAAATTAGGCATATACACATGCCGGAAAAATTTGGTATTGTTGCAGCCGCTGCAACATAAAGAAGGTTTGGATATCCCAGATGATATTTTCTCTGACATATTAGCAGATGTTGAACGAGAGGAGAGAGGAGAGACAAATGGCCGAGCAAGGGCTCCCTCCTCCAGGTTTCCCAAATTTTGAGCAGTGGAATCAGAATTCTGAGGATACAGGAGAGGAAGTTGGCATGCCTGAGATCATGAATATGCTCCAAAATTTGAACAATGGCCTTCAGTTCCCAGGAGAATTCTCTGGAATTATAGGAGAGAGTCAGGGTGCTAATATTATGCCACCTCTCCATGTGCCAAATACTGTTCCAGCAGGTCTCCCATATCCATCTTTTCCATTGTATCCAGAAGCAGCCTACCCTGGCTGGCATGGTATGTTGCCCCCTACTCATGCAGTAAATCCATTGTCCATTGACCCAGCCAATCTCTTCTCTTACCCGCTTTCACAAATAATACCACCTAACTTCTTATCTGATCAACATTTTACTGCAGGACCTCAACCTTTTGCATAAATGTTGTAGTTTTGTTATATTTACGTTTTTTGGTTTTTTTTAACTGTTATGTTTTAGCGAAATATTGAAAAAAATACATGTAATGTGCTGAACATCAAAGCTGACATTTTAATTTGTCTCAGTAAGTTGAAAGCCATACTTTCTATGGGAGTTTCAAATGTTCAATAATTGTTTTCTGAAGAAAGCATAACTGTCTGTTTTTAGCAAGCAACAACCCCATATTAAGTTGTTTATTCACTGAACATCTATTTGTACTGAATTGAAAACTGAATGACAAAATGTAGGCAAAAAACGAATGATTTGAATATATTCTTCAAATACCAGAATTTTTTAATTTGTTTTTTAGTTCACTACTATTCTGTGTTTAGCAATGTATAAGTGTGCCAGATGTGACAAGTTTACATAGGTTAATTATAGCCACTGTTATATCTGGGCTACAAATACATGCATTTTGGCAAACACCTCAAAGCCCATGTAAGCTTTGTGTTGTTGAATTTCAGTGATTTCTTTTCTGTTGCATGTGTACAGTTGTACTGTAAAATGGGTAAAGCATGGGATATGTTTTTACATTTGTATACTAAAAATTTTAATATACGTTGAAAAAAAAAAAAAAAAAAAGGACGCATGAGCCTACAGGCATTGCGCATGAGCGTCCAGTAACGTGGCAAAAAAATTCCCAGCTCCCCAGAGGCTGTCCTAGCACCCCGGTCATACAAATATTCATTAACAGCTTTTTCTTGTTGGAGCAGTGTCAGGGTACCTGTGGTCTCTACCTCCGAAAGAGGTAGAGACTTAGCTGTTCCTCCATCCAGACGGTCTGATGGCTCCCTTCCCCGCGGTCTATCCGGTCATGCTAGGCCGGCCGCGAGGGAGTGACTGCCTTTTACAGCATCTAGGCAGGAAGTAGTCATCAGGACACTCCCCCGGAACGACCTGTCAGTCAATTGCTGCAGGACCAATCAAGACGCCTTGGAGGCGTGGTTACTGCTCTGAACAGGGTATTTAACAGAGCTTCTGTCATTAGCTCATTGCCCTGTCGTGGTTCTAGCTTGTTCTAGTCACTCAGTGCTTGTGTATTCTATTATTCCCTTTTGGTTTTGACCCGGCTTGTTTACCTTACTCTGCTTATCTCTGTTACCCTTGACTCGGCTTGTCTCTCGCTTACCTGTCTTCTGTTACCCTCGACCTCGGCTTGTCTTTGACCATTCTATACTGTACTACTTACGTTAGTCCGGCCATTCTAAGGTCCGGTATACGTATCTGGCTACTGTTTGTACTCTGCGTGTTGGATCCCTGTCCCGATCCTGACATTACGACAGGGCCAATGGATCCTGCGAGTACAAACAGTCAGCTTGCCTCTCCTGATCCTAGGTTTGAAGCGATGGATCACAGAATGGATCAGATGGCGCTTGCGCTACAGGCTCTATTATCTCGTGCCAATAACCCACCAGAGGAGATACGTAATACCCCTGTTTCTCCTGTCGGTTCAGGTCTAGAGGTAGCCACAGTGGGTGCTTCTTCTCACATTACCCCCCCAGTACGCTATGCTGGGGCTCCTGAGAAGTGTCGTGGTTTCTTAAACCAAATTAGTATCCATTTTGAATTGCAACCTCGCTCTTATCCTACAGATAGGGCAAAGGTAGGATTTATTATCACCCTACTTATTGAGAAAGCTCTGAGATGGGCCAACCCATTATGGGAGAACGATAACCCATTAGTTTATAACTATAACGCCTTTGTAGTTGCTCTTAGAAGAACATTTGACCCTCCAGGTAGAAAGGTTAATGCAGCCAGATTACTGTTGCGTCTGAAACAGGAGAACCGAACACTGGTGGATTATGCACTAGAGTTCAGGTCTCTGGCGTCAGAGGTCAAGTGGAATGAGCAGGCGTATATGGATGTATTTTTGAATGGCTTATCTGAAGTAATCCTTGATGAGGTTGCTACCAGAGAACTCCCTGAGAATTTAGAGGAGTTAATTTCGTTCATCTCTCGTATAGATGAACGTTTAAGAGAGAGACAGAACACTCGAGAGAGGAACCGGAGACCTTCTTTTAGGTTAGCCCCCGCTTTTCCAAGTCCTGACTCCACGGTATCTTTGCTTCCTAAACCTATGCAGATAGGGTATACCCGCCTCTCTGAGGAGGAAAGACAGTACAGGAGAAGAGAGGGTTTGTGTATGTATTGTGGAGTTAAGGGTCATTTACTCTCGAACTGTTCTAACCGCCCGGGAAACGCTCGCACCTAAGTCTCTCTAGAGGACAGGCCTTGGGTGTTTCTATTTTGTCCTCTACTCCTAATTATAAAGATCACAGGCTTCTGCTACCAGTTTCCTTAACTTGCGGGAGGGAAGTAGTAAGGGCTATGGCTTTGATAAATTCCGGTGCTGCTGAGAATTTTATCGACCAAGCCTTTGCTAGTAAAAACCATTTCCCATCCCAGCTAAGGGAGACACCCTTGGCCGTTGAGGCCATAGATGGTAGACCACTACTAGACCCTGTTATCTTTCGTGAGACCATACCCATTGAGTTAAATGTTGGTATCCTACACGTGGAGAATTTATCTCTTCTGCTCATTTCGTCTCCTTCCGTTCCCATAGTTCTGGGGTACCCATGGTTGAAAGAACATAACCCTATTATTGATTGGGAGTTATGGGAGATACTCTCGTGGGGCCAGGGCTGCCAGGATCGGTGTTTGTGCAAGGTTTCTCCATTAGCTAATATTAACATACAGGAGAATCCTACTCAGTCCACAGAAAGACAAATACCAGATCTTTACCTAGACTTAAGGGCAGTGTTTGACAAGAAGAATGCCGATTCTTTGCCGCCACACAGGTCATTTGACTGTAAAATTAAGCTTCTACCCGGGACTATGCCTCCGAGGGGCCATGTATATCCTTTGTCTGTTCAGGAGAACTCGGTTCTAGAGGAGTATATTCAGGAGAATTTAGAAAAGGGATTCATCAGGAGGTCTTCTTCTCCGGCCGGGGCGGGGTTCTTTTTCATTAAGAAGAAGGATGGCACGCTGAGACCTTGTATCGATTACCGAGGCTTGAATAAAATAACTGTCAGAAATGCCTATCCTATCCCACTGATTACCGAGTTATTTGATCGTCTTAAGGGCTCCAAAGTCTTCACCAAGTTAGATCTCAGAGGGGCTTACAATTTGGTGAGAATCCAGCAAGGTCACGAGTGGATGACGGCATTCAATACTCGGTATGGCCATTACGAATACACTGTTATGCCATTTGGACTATGCAATGCTCCTGCAGTATTTCAAGAGTTGATTAATGAGGTACTTAGGGAGTTTCAGCATGATTGTGTTATTGTTTACCTGGACGACATACTAATACACTCTAAGGAGATTGAGACTCACCATAGACAGGTCAGAAAGGTGTTACACAAACTTCTGCAACATGGTTTATACTGCAAATTGGAAAAGTGCAGTTTTGATCAGTCTCAGGTAGACTTTCTTGGGTACGTGATTTCTGGGGAAGGTTTTAAAATGGATCCTGGTAAACTCCAATCTATTTTAGACTGGCCTTTGCCCAAAGGACTCAAGGCTATCCAAAGGTTTATTGGTTTTTCCAACTACTATAGGCGCTTCATTAAGGGTTACTCCTCTATCATTGCGCCTATTACCAATATGACCAAACAAGGGGCTGATACTAAGTTCTGGTCTGAGGAAGCTCTTGGTGCTTTTAAGACTCTCAAGGAACTTTTTGCCTCAGCTCCCATTCTAGTTCATCCTGATACGACTCTGCCTTTCTTGCTCGAGGTCGATGCTTCTGAGACAGGAGTTGGGGCTGTTCTGTCTCAAAGGTTAGGGGTGGACAAACCGTTACACTCTTGTGGTTTCTTCTCTAAAAAATTTTCTGGGCCTGAGAGCAGATATGACATCGGGGAGAGGGAACTGTTAGCGGTCATTAAGGCTTTAAAGGAGTGGAGACATTTACTGGAAGGGACACTACACCCTGTTACTATCCTAACGGATCATAAGAATTTGTCTTATATTGGGGAGGCTAAGCGCTTGTCCGCCAGGCAGGCTCGCTGGGCTTTGTTCCTCACTCACTTTAACTATGTACTTACGTATAGACCTGGTTCTAAGAACTCTAAAGCCGATGCTTTGTCTCGTCAATATGAACCATCCACTATAACTGAACCACTTCTGTCCTCCATAGTTCCTAAGGGGAATATCATCGCGAACACAAATCTCAGGATTCACTCTCCATTGCTTTCTGAGATCATGAAGTTTCAGCATTTGGCACCCAAACAGACTCCTGGGGATCGACACTTCGTTCCTGCCGCTCTCCAACTGGAGGTGCTACGCTGTCTCCATAACAGCAAGGTGGCTGGGCATCCTGGCATCCGCAAGACTTATGCGCTGGTCTCTAAAGATTTTTGGTGGCCTGACTTACGCAAGGATATTAAAGAATTCATCGGGGCATGTGAAGTTTGTACCAAGACCAAGCTACCCCATTCGCTTCCATGCGGATTTCTGCACCCTTTAGAGGTTCCTGAAAAGCCTTGGTCCTGCCTGGCAATGGACTTCATTGTTGATTTGCCTATCTCTAAAAAGCAGACTGTCATCCTCACTGTGGTAGACAGATTTACTAAAATGGCTCACTTCATTCCCTTACCTAAACTCCCATCTTCGCCTGAATTAGCGGAGATATTCGCCAGGGAGATTTTCCGTTTGCATGGGATACCTTCCCAAATTGTCTCTGACAGAGGCTCCCAATTTGTTTCCCGTTTTTGGAGATCATTCTGCTCCCAACTAGGCATCAAATTGAATTTCTCCTCTGCCTATCATCCTCAGTCCAATGGAGCTGCTGAACGCACTAACCAAAAAGTTGAACAATATCTACGTTGTTTCGTTTCAGAACACCAGGACGATTGTGTCGGTTTGATTCCTTGGGCGGAGTTTGCACACAACAATCTCGTTTGCGATTCTACTCATTCAAGCCCCTTCTTCATGAATTATGGTTTTTATCCGTCTATTCTTCCTTCGGATTCTCCTTCCCAGGGGGTGCCGTCGGTTGATGTTCATGTTGCCAATTTGAGGAAGTTGTGGGATCAAACTCGACAAATCCTTGTGCACAACTCTATGTTGGTTAAGAAACACGCTGATAAACGTAGAAGGGCGGCTCCGGTCTTTGTTCCAGGTGATAGGGTATGGCTGAGCACTAGGAACATCCGTTTAAAAGTGCCATCCATGAAGTTCGCTCCTCGTTATATTGGACCCTACAGGGTGCTGACCCGTATCAATCCAGTTGCGTATCGTTTAGCTCTTCCTAATACCTTACGCATCCCGAACTCGTTTCACGTTTCATTGCTGAAACCACTCATATGTAATAGATTTTCCTCCACAATAGCCCCTCCTCGCTCCGTTCAGGTGGAGGGTCAGGAGGAGTATGAGGTTAACTCTATTATTGATTCTCGAATCTCCCGGGGGAGAGTACAATATCTGGTTGATTGGAAGGGATATGGTCCTGAGGAGAGGAGTTGGGTACCTCAGGAGGATGTTCATGCTCCCCGTCTCCGCAGGGCGTATCACTCTCGCTTCCCATCTCGTCCCGGTTCATTCCGCCCGGTGGGCGTATCTGAGAGGGGGGGTACTGTCAGGGTACCTGTGGTCTCTACCTCCGAAAGAGGTAGAGACTTAGCTGTTCCTCCATCCAGACGGTCTGATGGCTCCCTTCCCCGCGGTCTATCCGGTCATGCTAGGCCGGCCGCGAGGGAGTGACTGCCTTTTACAGCATCTAGGCAGGAAGTAGTCATCAGGACACTCCCCCGGAACAACCTGTCAGTCAATTGCTGCAGGACCAATCAGGACGCCTCGGAGGCGTGGTTACTGCTCTGAACAGGGTATTTAACAGAGCTTCTTTCATTAGCTCATTGCCCTGTCGTGGTTCTAGCTTGTTCTCGTCACTCAGTGCTTGTGTATTCTATTATACCCTTTTGGTTTTGACCCGGCTTGTTTACCTTACTCTGCTTATCTCTGTTACCCTTGACTCGGCTTGTCTCTCGCTTACCTGTCTTCTGTTACCCTCGACCTCGGCTTGTCTTTGACCATTCTATACTGTACTACTTACGTTAGTCCGGCCATTCTAAGGTCCGGTATACATATCTGGCTACTGTTTGTACTCTGCGTGTTGGATCCCTGTCCCGATCCTGACAAGCAGGCGGTCGAACATTAGGAGTGTGGAATTCCAACGTGTAGGGCTGTCGCAAATCAAGCGCCTCACTGGCATATTGTTTCGCCGCTGGATATCGGCAAAGTGAGCCATGGCCGTGTAGGAACGCCTGAAATGGCCACACACCTTCCTGGCCTGCTTCAGGACGTCCTGTAAGCCTGTGTACTTATGCACAAAGCGTTGTACGATCAGATTACACACATGTGCCATGCACGGCACATGTGTCAACTTGCCCAACTTCAATGCCGCTATCAAATTCTTTCCGTTGTCACACACCACTTTGCCGATATCCAGTTGCTGCGGAGTCAGCCACTTTTCCACCTGTGCGTTCAGGGCGGACAGGAGTGCTTGTCCGGTGTGACTCTCTGCTTTCAAACAAGTCAAACCCAAGACGGCGTGACACTGCCGTATCCGGGATGTGGAATAGTACCTGGGGAGCTGGGAGGGTGCCGTTGATGTGGAGTAAGACACAGCAGCACAAGAGGACTCAGCCGAGGAGGTTATGGAAGAGGATGGAGTAGGAGGAGTAGAGGAGGTGGCAGCAGGACTGCCTGCAATTCGTGGCGGTGTCACCAACTCCTCTGCAATGCCACGCATTCCTTGCTTGTCAGCCGTCAGCAGGTTTACCCAATGCGCAGTGTAGGTGATATACCTGCCCTGACCATGCTTTGCAGACCAGGTATCAGTGGTCAGATGGACCCTTGCCCCAACACTGTGTGCCAGACATGCCATGACTTCCTTTTGCACAATCGAGTACAAGTTGGGGATTGCCTTTTGTGAAAAGAAATTCCGGCCGGGTACCTTCCACTGCGGTGTCCCAATAGCTACAAATTTTTTGAACGCCTCAGACTCAACCAGATTGTATGGTAAAAGTTGGCGGGCTAATAGTTCGGACAAGCCAGCTGTCAGACGCTGGGCAAGGGGGTGACTTGGTGACATTGGCTTCTTACGCTCAAACATGTCCTTGACAGACACATGACTGTGGGCAGATGAGCGGGAACTGCTCAAGGCGGGAGACGGAGTGGCGGATGGTTGAGAGGGGGCAAGAAGGACAGCAGTGGTTGACGTGGCTGAAGATGCTAGACCAGGAGGAGGATGGCGGCTTAGAGTAGGCGTGCTGCTTGTACTCATGTGTTGATCCCATAGGCGTTTGTGATGTGAGATCATGTGCCTACACAAAGCAGTTGTACCTAGGTGGGTGTTGGACCTCCCACGACTCAGTTTCCTTTTGCACAGGTTGCAAATGGCATCGCTGTTGTCCGAGGCAGACACACACAAAAAATGCCACACTGCTGAGCTCTGCAATGACGGCATTCTGGTGGTGGACACAGCATGCTTTGATTGGCGTGCTGTCGGGCTGACCCCGGGTGCCAATGCATGCTGCCTGACTGTGCCACTAGCTCCTTGCGACGACCCCCCCCTGCTTCCAACTCGTCTCCTCCTCCTCTCTGTCTCCCCATCTGAACTTTCGCCCTGTTCTTCTTCTTGCCGAGCGGGCACCCACGTGACATCCATGGTCGCATCGTCATCATCAACCGCTTCGCTTGTATCTGACAACTCAGAAAAGGAAGCAGCAGCGGGTACAACATCATCATCACACCGTACCTCCATGTGTTTAATGCTGCCTGCCTGAGACATATCCCTGTTATCTACATCCTCTAGCAATAATGGTTGCGCATCACTCATTTCTTCAAACGGGTGTGTGAATAACTCCTCTGACATACCAAGTAAAGCGGCTGTGGTGCTAGTTTTGGTGGTGGCGGCAGGCGGGTGAGTGGTATCTTGAGAGGTGCCTGAAGCTAAGCTGGAGGAGGATGGTGCGTCAAGGTTCCGAGCGGCGGCTGTACAAGATTGGGTGTCCTGTGTTAGCCAGTCAACTATGTCCTCAGAACTTTTCAAGTTCAGGGTACGTGGCTTCTGAAAACTGGGCATTATTCTAGGGCAAAAGGGAATCACAGCACCACGACCACGACGGCCCCTGCGGGGTGGCCTGCCTCTGCCTGTCATTTTTTGGGGGATTAGTGGTACTATGCGTGCAAGCTACTGTGAGACCAGATATGATTGGCAATGTTAACTGTAACAGTTCTGCAGAGCACACACTGTAGGCCTGACACACCTGCTTGAAGACAAGTAACTGCTATTCAATCTATAACAGTGAAAAAAAAATTTTGGTTTTAAAAGCACGCTATAGAGACACCAGATATGATTGGCAATGTGCACTTGAACAGTTCTGGAGAGCACACCCTGAAGGAAGGACTGACAGAGCCGCTTGAAGGACACTGACTGGCTGCTATTAGCTTACACTAGAAACCTCTTTTCTTTGTAAAAGCACACTATAGAGACACCAGATATGATTGGTAATGTGCACTTGAACAGTTCTGCAGAGCACACACTGTAGGCCTGACACACCCGCTTGAAGACAAGTAACTGCTATTCCATCTATAACAGTGAAAAACAAATTTTGCTTTTAAAAGCACGCTATAGAGACACCAGATATGATTGGCAATGTGCACTGGAACAGTTCTGGAGAGCACACGCTGAAGGAAGGCCTGACAGAGCCGCTTGAAGGACACTGACTGGCTGCTATTAGCTTACACTGGAAACCTTTTTTCTTTGTAAAAGCACGCTATAGAGACACCAGATATGAGTGGCAATTGTCAAAGTACGCTGGCAGGGTTGTGCAGGGCACACGCTGAAAGAAGGCCTGACAGAGCCGCTTGAAGGACACTGACTGGCTGCTATTAGCTTACACTGGAAACCTTTTTTCTTTGTAAAAGCACGCTATAGAGACACCAGATATGATTGGCAATGTGCACTGGAACAGTTCTGGAGAGCACACGCTGAAGGAAGGACTGACAGAGCCGCTTGAAGGACACTGACTGGCTGCTATTAGCTTACACTGGAAACCTTTTTTCTTTGTAAAAGCACGCTAAAGAGACACCAGATATGATTGGCAACTGTCAAAGCACGCTGGCACAGGTCTGCAGAGCACACGCTGAAGTAGGCCTGACACCCAGACGCTTGCAGACAACTAACTGCTCTTCTATTACAGTGAAAAAAAACTATTTCTTTAAAATCTAAAGCTTAACCTATTGTAAAAACAGATATGAGTGGTGGCACTGACTGTGCAAATGGGCAAGGCATCCAACCTGACACAGAAGCTGGCAGGCAGGCAACTGCTCTTCTATTACAGTGAAAAAAAATGATTTATTTAAAATCTAAAGCTTAAGCTATTGTTAAAACAGATATGAGTGGTGGCACTGACTGTTCAAATGGGCAAGGCATCCAACCTGACACAGAAGCTGGCAGGCAGGCAACTGCTCTTCTATTACAGTGAAAACAAATTATTTATTTTAAATCTAAAGCTTAACCAATTGTTAAAACAGATATGAGTGGTGGCACTGGGCAAGTAGGCACAGTATCCAATGTGAACCTCACACAGAAGCTGGCAGCCAGGCACCTGCAATTACATTACACAGGAAAAAAAAAAAAAAAGCAGCCTGATGTTATAGCCCTAAAAAGGGCTTTTTGGGGTGCTGTCCTTACAGCAGAGATCAGATGAGTCCTTTAGGATTGTAGTGGACACTGAATACCCTAGCCTAGCTATCAATTTCCCTATCTAATCAGCAGCAGCTAAACTTTCCCTCCTCTCACTAAGCATGCAGCTTCAGAATGAATCGAAAATGGATGCTGGGAGGGAGGTTGGAGGGTGTGGAAGGGAGGGAGTGCTGCTGATTGGCTGGAATGTGTCTGCTGACCGAGAGGCACAGGGTCAAAGTTTGCCCAATGATGATGAATAGGGGGCGGATCGAACTGCGCATGTGTCCGCTAAGACGCTAAGTTCGCCGGGAACGGTTCGCCGGCGGACAGTTCGGTACATCACTAGTTACAGGCTATGGGAGGATAATGTATAATAAACACAGGTTACAGGCTATGGGAGGATAATGTATAATAAACACAGGTTACTGGCTATGGGAGAATAATGTATAATGAACACAGGTTACTGGCTATGGGAGGATAATGTATAATAAACACAGGTTACTGGCTATGGAGGATAATGTTTAATAAACACAAAAAAAAAGAATGCAGCTTCAGAATTAATCTAAATTGTATGCTGTCTAGGAGGTGGGAGGGTCTGGGAGGGAGGGTCTGCTTCTGATTGGCTGGAGTGTGTCTGCTGACTTTGAGGTACAGGGTCAAAGTTTACTCAATGATGATGAATAGGGGGCGGACCGAACATGCGATGTTCACCAGGAACTATTCGCCAGCGAACCGTTCGGGACATCACTATTTACTAAATTATTCAATTCATATTCCAGAATAGACCTGATTTTGGAGGATAGGAGCTTTACCAGATCAATTTAAAGATATTTATAACAACTACAACCTAGTCAGACCACAACACAGTTATTTTGGAAATGACAGATCAATTTGAAATTCTGTCTGGAAATTGAATGATTGGGTATTAAAAAATGTGAATAATCTGAAGCAAATTAAAGACCTTACTGATCTATTCTTTAATGAAAACAGAAATATAGATGTTTCTACTCCTATAACTTGGTGCGCATTCAAGAGTGTTATACGGAGTCAACTTAAAACGGACAAAGATAAGAAACTAAATAAAAAATGTATTCGTTTGACATACCTATATATAAACTTGGAGCATTTACATTCTCAAAATAAAATGTCACCTACAAAAGAACTCTCTAATAAAATTAGAGATTATTTAAAAAAGAAATTTTAAAAAAGCAATCAACAGCAAATTATTTTAAAGGCTGATAAGGCGCTAGTTTTCTTGTACATAAAATGGTATTATATGGGCAATAAGGCCGATCCCCAAACAAAACAAAAACTCAGAATATATTAAAAACTACCGCCCCCATTCTCTCTTGAATGTTGCCTTTGGTATGGTAGGGTGGTTTTACAAACATATAAGAGCACTATATACTACACCAACCGCTAGAGTCATGGGTTAGGGTTTCACTTTGGACTTACGGAACCAGGCAGGGGTGTCCCCTGTCTCCTCTGCTCTATATTTTATCATTGGAACCTTTTACTTTGCCCATAAGGCAAAATGACAGAATTTTGGGCTATAATCATAGTAATGGTAACATTACGATAACTATGTATGCTGGTGATGTTATATTAACGTTACATAAGCCGGAACACTCATTATTACATTTAGTAAAAGTGCCAGAGGCAAAAATTAAAAGTGGTTTAAAATTACGGAAACTTATCATTAATGCTTTGCCCTTCATATTTTTTCTTCCTATAATGTCAAAGATTTTAATTTAAGCAAATGGAGAAAGGCTAGGATTTGTAGAATTGAGGATGTATTATCTGGTTCTGGGATTAAACCATTTGATTTAAATTGTGAAAAATACCGACTACCTCATACCGAACATTTTAACTATATTAGGATTAAAAAGTTTCTGAAAACGTTTTAATCTACAGAAACTGTGGAAATGTATGATGTTTAAAAAAAAAACTTATAATGAGTAAAAATATGAATAAACTATTATTCAATTCAAAAATTTCCAGGTATGATAAAATGGGAAAGAGACATTTTTAGTAAAAATTTGCCAAAGGAATGGATACATTCTTGGAAAACAGACTGAGAAACTGTTAATTGTTTGTATTTAATGTAACTACAGTTTAAAATCATGAACAGACTCTCGTACCCAGTTTATTGGCCAAAATGAATAAAGATTTCTCAGAGATATGTTGGAGATGTAAGCGGGTAGGGGTGATTGCGGATATATTGTTACCTTTTGTTCCTGAGATATTTTTGCAACATTAGGATTTGATCAATGTGAATACAAATTTAAAAGCTTTTCTTACTCAGACGTTTGTGACAGCCGAAATTTTAGTCACCAGACATTGGAAACTGGGCTATGATAAAAGAGCAAATGTTGTTCCAATTGAAAATTAAAGGAGGTTTAATAAGATTCTCAGATAAAAAGAGTTTTGATGTAGATAATTGGATTCATAAACTCTCTCTTCTACTATATAGGGTTGACATAAAACTGGAGGAACCACATATTTTTTGTGTTATTTAATTGTCTGTTGTAATTGCTTACTGATACAGCAATATATTTTTGTGGTCTACCGTATATAGATTTTACTTGATGTCTTTTGATAAAATATAATAAAAAAAAACAAATAGAGGGGCGGAGTCAGGCAGCCAAGCAGCCCAGACGTGCTCAGCACAAGCTCCCATGTCTGAGGATAAAAAACAGGGTAATACACCGGGCCATCGACACTCACAGATCGCAGACCACAATACTCATAACTGGTAGAGGCTTCTGCATCAAATTGTGCCTTTTTTTAGCTCCACCACAGCCAACCTGACACACTGAGGCTTGTGGCCTACATGAGACTGAGTCACGGAAAGACGGCCGCTTCCTTCCTACCCCCCCAGAACCCGTGGGGGTCATCCTGGTCCACACATAGAAACCTCACTCACCTTGATGATAGTAGGCAGCTGATATCGCACAAACCTGAGAAACAATACTACCACCCAAAATGGTGGACGTACCCTCTCCACATAGCAAGCCGCAGCTGCTGGCCGAGCAGGACTGGTGTGCTACGATAGACCGCATGCTACAGCACCTGGACGAGATATTTGCCCATTTCTGGAGGCGGTTGGAGGTACGAGCAAAAGCAGCAGCTGGGGGGACAGAATACCAAATGGAGGTGAACAGGAGATGGGGTGCAAGAGGCCCCGTCGGGCACAACCACCCACCAAACACCTAAGGTGCACATACCCAGCCCACCCAGGCAGAGAGCCAACAAGGCCTCCCACCCACAGAGGCAGAAGCACAGACCCCGCAAGAGACAAACGACTAACCAGAGTTTCAGCCACCTTTTAGAGGAGAAGGACTTGGACTTGTTTCAGAGACCCCAAGTCCGGGATACATTGACGCAGGCCCCCAGCGAGGCCCGGGGCAAGCGGGATGTCGAGCGTAACCCACACTCAGAACTACCACAGAAACTCACCCAGGTGAACCCAGTAGCTCCCAGGGACTTTACGGCTATACCTAGCCGAGGCATTGGCTGACAGTGCCATATTTTCCCAAGCACGGTACCCGTGTCCCCCCCCAGGACACGCTGCTACACTTAAGCCCGTCTGTACCCAGACAGACAATATCGTTAAACCTGTGTTTTAGTTCATTTTATGTTTGAGTGACTTTTAGTTGCCTGCCTATGTCTACACAAGCTATACAAAAATGGAGGCGTTCCAGGGGTTAAACCCAGCTAGCATGTTATACAATTTTAGTCAGCATAAGAAAGTCTAGCATAGTCTTCACATCTGAAAACATGTTTCACTAAATTCACACATGCTCTACAAAAATGAAAGCGTTCCAGGGATTGAACCCGCTACTAGCCTGTTATTATATACCTAGCCTGTTATTATATACCCAGCTAGCATGCTATACAATTTAGTCAGCATCAGAAAGTCTAACATAGTTTACACATCTGTAAACGTGTCTCACTAATTCTTGCTACCATACCTTAAATATTCATGCATGCCCATTAATCTAATATAAAATTGTGTACATCCAATCTACTACCCCGATTGTAAAGCTTTATATGACGCTAGAGGATTGCCATTGGGGTACCTAGAGCTTGTTTGTACCTATCCTTTGCACAGCAAAAATATAAAATAACAAAAAAATAAAACAAATTAAAAATCTGTGCTGCTGGAGTTTAATAAAGAGAATTTAATGAAAAAAAAAAGTTGTAAAGTTGGGATGTTTAGCCCATGCCTCATCCAAGGGCAGAAGATGTCAAGGTCTCACTGAAGCAGTTTTAAGGCTGGATCCAGTGGATCCATTTGCTTTTAAGTTTTGGAAAGGGATATGACAGTGATGATTCCCTTACGGTTTTGAAGGCCTGGAGGAAATCTCCTTGTTTTTGAGGATATGAAATGTTGGTGTCACACATAAATGGCTGTGAGAACACATAGTTTTGCAAAACTGCTGTCACTGTTGAGAATCTTCAGCATGTTTGGAACAGCAAGTCCTTTTAAATTTTATAGCACAGGTTATCATAGGTTTTCAAGGACCACGATCTTTATTGCCATATGAAAACTATGACCTATTACATCACTAAGTGCAGCTTTAGAAGACGTCAGGTCTCAAGCCATCATAATAATAAAATGAACAATGCCATGCCATCAAACTTAATTGGGATGTTTTTACAATTACATTGATCCATTGGTTCCCCAGTAACCTTTACAAATTGAATAACTTTTTTTCTGTGTGGGCTGGTTTAACCCTGCTTGTTGGTGAGGCTTCTGAAAAAAAAACTGTTCCTAAAGCTTGATAGTTCTAGAATTTTGTTGGCTGACTACTATTTACACCTCGACATGTTTATTGTGTTTTTCATGTACATTTTTTTCTTCATTTTTTTAGATCCCAAACTATACTATATATTTTTTCTTTTTTGTGGTTAATCACATATGAGTTTGCATTTAAATCAGTGTAGGAGGAAACTTGTCTCTTCTGTCCTACTTGGCAAACAGTCTGTCTGCTCATGTTTTACAACTCAGTTTCTGTCTGCTATTTTGTCATTGCCATTGCCATCACAAACCTTGCAGTTGGCTTTTGTCTTGAGCTGGTAGTTTGCCACTTTTTCCGCATTCATGGAATTGCAACACTCGTTCTTTTCTATTTTTTTTTCATATCTCTTCTTCAAAATATGTATTCACTTTCCTCAAGAGCAATTTTCAGTGAATTGCTACATTTAGACATTGTTAAAGTGTTTGCAGTGCCCAAATGCTCTGATGTCAAGACTTAAAATGGCTTCAGACAGAACCCGTTCAAAGTGTGACAAGTTTGGATATCTACTTTAAAGTCTGATTCCATTTCACAATATTTCCACTGGATTCGTAGCGGGCACAGATACAAAAGGTTTTATTTACCAAGGATTATGGTCTGAAGTTTGTGTTGGCTCACACATAATCATTGTAACAAATTACCTATAAAGGTGTGTGCAATGTTTGCAGGATATAAAAGATCATCTATTCAGTAAAAATGTTCAAAAGTGCAGTTGCAGTGGGTTGGTAATAATTAAATTGAAAATCATCTGTAAAAGAAAGTTTCTCATACCATCCAATGACTATTTTTTTTTTTTTTTGTCAATCTTTATTGAGGCATTTGTTAAATGGGATACAGAATAGAGAGAAGGGGATGTACGGATGTCATACAGGTTGGGATCATGCTAACACAATGCATCATCTCCTATGAGTGACTGCCTCCTTTTATATTATTCAAGCATTCCATGATATTACTAACAGGTTTAGCGTAATAATAGTAAAGTAGTTAAACATAAGCAAAGCATCCAGTGGATTACAACATTTATGTAACATGAGAAGCAATGCATATTAAAGGGGTTGGTCCTATATAAAGTGACAGCACAGGGGATAACCCTAAGTAGATAAATACGAAAGGAGAGAGAAGAGGCTGTCTCTAAATCGTGTATGGGAAATCGTTAAAAAATCATTAGAAAAAATATATGTGGTTTAATAAGATACTCAAGACACACACAATGACTGACGAAGTTGCTAGTCACTCCTGTCTCAGTAGTGGATACCTGAGGCAGACACGGTGGCTGCAGCTAGACAAACTACGTGAAGATGGGTACAGACGGGAAGACAATAGACAGAACATAAATGGACAAAAGACAGGGCAAGAACCACACTACACTAGTAAGTTAGTCCCCACAGCAGGAGTAGTACAATGCATACGATACGATTGCCTTGTTACGATTGACTGGCAGGATCGTAACGTGTGAATGCAGAGTAACTAGAGTCTCAAACGGAAATACCAGTATGGCTGCAATATGCCAGAAATACCCCTACCTCTGAGAGAATAGGGGAAATCTGTAGTCAATTCCGGGTATAGGGTGGGAACTTAGTTGTGGGTGGGTGCGCTGTGCAACATATAAAGGTTTTAAAACTTATATCCTCTTAGGGAAAGTAACGCTTGTAGTCAACTCTGGCGTTCCTATATTAGTAGAGGGTATAGTGGTAGGTCAGCATCCCGGTATGCAACTGGTAAACTGTATGTAACAGTGTCTGTATAGAGATATATCCTAATATACAGCTAGTGAAATACATGTAGCAGTGTCTGTATATAAGTATACAATTAGGGTGCTCGTGGTTACAGTATCGTCTTATACCAGTATCCTGAACTTTGCCTCAAAGGGCACAAGGCTTCTCGTAAGGTTATGGTAGTGCTCGATGTACTGGGCACACATAAGCGCCTTGTAGACTTTGCCAATGAAAAGCATTCGAATGGTTAGTGAATTAACCAAAGATATCCTGTGCCTACGTGGGCACCTAAATGGTTGGCCAAAATAATGTTTGCTGTAACGGGCTATTCTCGGCTATGCCTTGGTGGGCGCCTAGCTCTTGCCGTGCCGATTAACAAACCATATAGTTAACGAAAGATATCACCTGTGCCTTCGTGGGCACCTAAATGGTTAACAATATTCTGCTACCAATATCGCCAGACACATAAGTTGACGAAAGGTATCACCTGTGCCTTCGTGGGCACCTAAATGGTTAACAATATTCTGCTACCAATATTGCCAGACACATAAGTTGACGGAAGGTATCACCTGTGCCTACAAGGGCACAACAAACCATATAGTAAACGGAAGATATCACCTGTGCCTTCGTGGGCACCTAAATTGTTAACAAAATTCTGCTACCTATATTGACAGACAAATCAGTTCACGGAATGTATCACCTGTGCCTCCGTGGGCACCGAACTGGTTAACAGAAAGCTATATATTGACAGACCATCCAGTTAGCAAAAGAAAACTCCTGTGTCTAAGTCGGCACCTAAACGGTTAACAAAATTCCTGCTTCCTATTGACGGCTATACTAAGCTGTGCCTTCGTGGGCACCTAGCTCTGACCGTTCAATTTAACAGACCATCTAGTAAACAGGGGATATCCTGTGCCTTCGTGGGCACCTAAATGTATGATAAGATACTACTTGCTATTAGCAGCTATTCTAAGCTGTGCCTTCGTGGGCACCTAGCTCTAGCTGTACAAATTAACAAACTAGGATGCTGACTGGAACCTATGATCAGAGTCCAGTGATCCTCGGTGTAACTGAGCATAAATAGCTCAAATTGCTCAGATATTATGAGATTTGGCGTGTAAGGTCACACGAGCAGTAAATAAAATAAAATAAAATAAAAGTTGATAACACCGGATCAAATATCGAGCCCCGACGCGCGTTTCACCAAACACAGGCTCTTCAGGGGGAACCGACTTCCCGATTGAGGCGAGTTTAAATAAGCCGCCTATTTTCCTCATTGGACCAAAAAGTGTGACGTCATTGTCAGGAGGTACGGTGGCTGGACGTAGTCAATTTGAGTCAGACTGCGCTGACTGAATGATGCCCCGTAGTGATCGGCTGGTATTTTCAAAAGGTGACAACCAGAATCATGCTGATTTAGAAAGGGGAACTCGTAAAAGTGGGGATAATGCATCCTGCATGATAACATGATAGTATATAGTATATAATGGTTCCCCTCGATTAGGGACACAAATCTTGAAAAAGAGAGGTCCCTTTGCCGATTTGGTTGTATGGCATGGTAAATCAGCTGTCCGGGTGAAGAGTATAGTAGTGATTGAAAATACATAGTGTATAGGTCACAAAGTGTTTTGTGGTTGGTCATAAAGGAAGAATATATCATTAGATGTATGTCTTAGTGAGTAGTTTAACTAAGAGGTATCTCAATAGTGTAAATGTAGTATAAGTGTTAATGCATTATAAGTGAGGTCTAGAGTGCTCTTCATCGGTGAATGAATGCGGTGTAATTAAATTCTTCATTCAATCCCGATGGGGCCAACGTTTTAAAGAGATAGATCCACTTGGATTCTTTTTGTAGTAGTGTTTTATTAAAATTGCCTTTTCTTGGATTTGGCAATAGTTTTTCTATTGCCTGGAACTTGAGATTTTCAGGTTTGCCATCATGGAAATTCCTGATATGTCTGGCCACCGGTGTAGGATTAATGGTATTGTCGACAGAATTAATGTGTTGCAAGATCCTTCTACGGAACTGTTGGAAAGTCTTGCCGATATATTGTGTTCCACAGCTGCAGGTAATCAAATATACCACCCGGGTGGTACCAAACCGAACTATTTCGCAAATCCACCTCGACTAATAGTCTTCTCCACTGGAAAAGCCACCACCCCTTTAAATTAAAAGCATCCATTCCTTTCGGCCAATATCTACGGGCAAGAAGGAATTGCTCTGAAGATTTGGCATATGATAGAGAATGCAAACTGTTAAGATCCAGATTCAAAGAGCTAGGATATCCGAACCGTATCCTTAAACAGGCATTCCAAAGAGCAAGTGGAATCAATAGACATCAGAGCCTCACCACGACCAAACCAAAAGTGGATTCCAAAATCCCAAGATGTGTCGCGACCTTTGACCAAGGCTGGGAGACAATGTCAAATATACTTCACACCAATTGGCCTATTCTGCTTCATAACCCATTCCTTAAAAACATTCTGCCAAACTACCCTCCCCTTACAGCACGGAGACCTACCAACTTACAAGATCGTCTGGTCCATAGCCACCTGCCACCATCACCCTCACCCGGTAACTGGTTATCCAGCACCAAAGGGACGTACAGATGCGGCCACTGCAAGGCTTGCCAATACATCACACCCTCCAAGACGGTCCATTCGACACAATCTAATATGACCATAACCACCAACGCCTTGGTTAATTGCAGTACCACCCGGGTGGTATATTTGATTACCTGCAGCTGTGGAACACAATATATCGGCAAGACTTTCCAACAGTTCCGTAGAAGGATCTTGCAACACATTAATTCTGTCGACAATACCATTAATCCTACACCGGTGGCCAGACATATCAGGAATTTCCATGATGGCAAACCTGAAAATCTCAAGTTCCAGGCAATAGAAAAACTATTGCCAAATCCAAGAAAAGGCAATTTTAATAAAACACTACTACAAAAAGAATCCAAGTGGATCTATCTCTTTAAAACGTTGGCCCCATCGGGATTGAATGAAGAATTTAATTACACCGCATTCATTCACCGATGAAGAGCCCTCTAGACCTCACTTATAATGCATTAACACTTATACTACATTTACACTATTGAGATACCTCTTAGTTAAACTACTCACTAAGACATACATCTAATGATATATTCTTCCTTTATGACCAACCACAAAACACTTTGTGACCTATACACTATGTATTTTCAATCACTACTATACTCTTCACCCGGACAGCTGATTTACCATGCCATACAACCAAATCGGCAAAGGGACCTCTCTTTTTCAAGATTTGTGTCCCTAATCGAGGGGAACCATTATATACTATATACTATCATGTTATCATGCAGGATGCATTATCCCCACTTTTACGAGTTCCCCTTTCTAAATCAGCATGATTCTGGTTGTCACCTTTTGAAAATACCAGCCGATCACTACGGGGCATCATTCAGTCAGCGCAGTCTGACTCAAATTGACTACGTCCAGCCACCGTACCTCCTGACAATGACGTCACACTTTTTGGTCCAATGAGGAAAATAGGCGGCTTATTTAAACTCGCCTCAATCGGGAAGCCGGTTCCCCCTGAAGAGCCTGTGTTTGGTGAAACGCGCGTCGGGGCTCGATATTTGATCCGGTGTTATCAACTTTTATTTTATTTTATTTTATTTACTGCTCGTGTGACCTTACACGCCAAATCTCATAATATCTGAGCAATTTGAGCTATTTATGCTCAGTTACACCGAGGATCACTGGACTCTGATCATAGGTTCCAGTCAGCATCCTAGTTTGTTAATTTGTACAGCTAGAGCTAGGTGCCCACGAAGGCACAGCTTAGAATAGCTGCTAATAGCAAGTAGTATCTTATCATACATTTAGGTGCCCACGAAGGCACAGGATATCCCCTGTTTACTAGATGGTCTGTTAAATTGAACGGTCAGAGCTAGGTGCCCACGAAGGCACAGCTTAGTATAGCCGTCAATAGGAAGCAGGAATTTTGTTAACCGTTTAGGTGCCGACTTAGACACAGGAGTTTTCTTTTGCTAACTGGATGGTCTGTCAATATATAGCTTTCTGTTAACCAGTTCGGTGCCCACGGAGGCACAGGTGATACATTCCGTGAACTGATTTGTCTGTCAATATAGGTAGCAGAATTTTGTTAACAATTTAGGTGCCCACGAAGGCACAGGTGATATCTTCCGTTTACTATATGGTTTGTTGTGCCCTTGTAGGCACAGGTGATACCTTCCGTCAACTTATGTGTCTGGCAATATTGGTAGCAGAATATTGTTAACCATTTAGGTGCCCACGAAGGCACAGGTGATACCTTTCGTCAACTTATGTGTCTGGCGATATTGGTAGCAGAATATTGTTAACCATTTAGGTGCCCACGAAGGCACAGGTGATATCTTTCGTTAACTATATGGTTTGTTAATCGGCACGGCAAGAGCTAGGCGCCCACCAAGGCATAGCCGAGAATAGCCCGTTACAGCAAACATTATTTCGGCCAACCATTTAGGTGCCCACGTAGGCACAGGATATCTTTGGTTAATTCACTAACCATTCGAATGCTTTTCATTGGCAAAGTCTACAAGGCGCTTATGTGTGCCCAGTACATCGAGCACTACCATAACCTTACGAGAAGCCTTGTGCCCTTTGAGGCAAAGTTCAGGATACTGGTATAAGACGATACTGTAACCACGAGCACCCTAATTGTATACTTATATACAGACACTGCTACATGTATTTCACTAGCTGTATATTAGGATATATCTCTATACAGACACTGTTACATACAGTTTACCAGTTGCATACCGGGATGCTGACCTACCACTATACCCTCTACTAATATAGGAACGCCAGAGTTGACTACAAGCGTTACTTTCCCTAAGAGGATATAAGTTTTAAAACCTTTATATGTTGCACAGCGCACCCACCCACAACTAAGTTCCCACCCTATACCCGGAATTGACTACAGATTTCCCCTATTCTCTCAGAGGTAGGGGTATTTCTGGCATATTGCAGCCATACTGGTATTTCCGTTTGAGACTCTAGTTACTCTGCATTCACACGTTACGATCCTGACAGTCAATCGTAACAAGGCAATCATATCGTATGCATTGTACTACTCCTGCTGTGGGGACTAACTTACTAGTGTAGTGTGGTTCTTGCCCTGTCTTTTGTCCATTTATGTTCTGTCTATTGTCTTCCCGTCTGTACCCATCTTCACGTAGTTTGTCTAGCTGCAGCCACCGTGTCTGCCTCAGGTATCCACTACTGAGACAGGAGTGACTAGCAACTTCGTCAGTCATTGTGTGTGTCTTGAGTATCTTATTAAACCACATATATTTTTTCTAATGATTTTTTAACGATTTCCCATACACGATTTAGAGACAGCCTCTTCTCTCTCTTTTCGTGAGAAGCAATGCATGTTTTATATAAACTGCAGCTTATCGGCACACCTTATCACAGAACTGCTGCATACCTGCACACCTTTTTGATATATTATATTAAGATATCAGCTGTGTAGCCATGATGTGTGTGGTATAATTTGCTGTGCTGAGTATGCATAGGGTTGAGCAGGTTGCGCTTAAGGTTACAGGTGTGTGGCTTGGGTGTAGTGTGCCATACTTAAGAGTAGTGTAGTAGCGTGGAGTATCATAAGGTAGAGTAAAGCACTGCCTGTAACTATAGTGCGAGATTATTAGAGCAGTACTGGGGCGGCTGTTATGACTGTGTGAGTGATATAGATACACATTACTGACCGTCATTTCAAGCTATGGCACAGTGGTTATTCAATTGCCTATTATTTAGTTACATGATAGACAGTGATTTATTAGAGTGTAATTAAACAGGCTTTTATCTAGTAGATAGGCCGCAGGCTAGGTAAGATCAGACAATATGCACCTGAGGTTTGTCCGAAGTCAGTCCGTTTGCCTGGCAACATGAAAGGTGCGTAGAGGGACTTTGTTTGCTGGGTTCAGCCGATTCCCTGTGTATGCTTTTGTGGACAGTCCATTCCCTGCTCGGGTGCATCAATCACCCTATCCGGCGTGCGGTCCGTCGGGCTAGGCTGCAGATACAGCAAACTGGTTGTCAGCATTTCGCAGCGCGGCAAATCCGCGGCTCTGCGACTCCGGGCTGTAATGTGGGCCTTTGCTCTTGGTCTGTGGGTCTTCTTCCTCCGATTGTCAGGATCTCGGGTCTTTCTGGGCTTTGTAGTGGTGGTCATCTGAGAAGCTTGGGATAGGGAGGGTGAACTCGTGTGGTGGGGGGCTTCTCCCCAGTTCCAGGCTGCATGTGGGGCCGACACCATATGACCACAGACTCTGGTACTTCTCAAGGCCGGGTCTTTCCCTTTATGGGCGCTGAGGAAGGTCCTGGTGGTCGTCCGCCGCCAGCGGCGGGTGACCTTCCCGCGGTGTGGTCTGTGTTTTGGAGGATGTCTCCTAGTGACCCCCAGCCCAGATGGGCACTCCGCCCCTTCGAGGTAAGGCGGCTTTGCCCAGGATCTGCTCCGTCCGCCTAGCGACGTCTGTTAACTCCTCCACCTTGTATTTAGTGGGGATTCGTTGGGCCTCCCTTCGCTCCAGTCTCTCCCAGAATTGCCGGAGAAGGGTTTCCAGGCGCTCATGTAAGGGTTGAGATGGTGCAGGCTCAGCCGCGTGGTCTGCAGCCGCCATTAGCCATCATACTAGCGCTTAGGGAATGGCAACATCTTTTGGAGGGTTCCAAGGATCCCATTCTGATTATTACTGATCACAAGAACCTGGCATATATTGGGGATGCCAAACGACTGTCTTCTAGACAAGCTAGATGGTCATTATTTTTGTCTCGCTTTAACTTCATTATCACCTACAAACCCGGTTATAAGAACGTTTACGCTGATGACTTGTCTAGACAATTTGATGTTTAATTGGTTCTAGAACAAGATACATCCTGTATTATTTCTCCTGAGTGTATTATTGCATTCACTGTCCTATCTTTATCGCCCCCTTTGCTCCATGCTATCATGGCGGCTCAGCCCCATGCACCTTGCAACAAACCTCAAGATAAATTGTTTATTCCATTGCCTGACAGGAAAGAGGTGCTGAAGGTATTCCATGACAATGTGACCACTGGGCATGCAGGTATTAATAAAACTGTATCTGCCATTTCCAGGTCATTTTGGTGGGAGTCACTCAGGAGGGATATTAAAGATTATGTAGAAGCCTGCTCCTTCTGTGCAGTTTCGAAGGTTCCTCATAAATAGAGTTGAGCAGACACCTGGATTTGCGGGTGCAGCAGGTTCGGCCGAACTTTGAAAAAAAAAAGTCTGGGTTCGGGATCGAACTTGACCCCGAACTCGAACCCCATTGAAGCCAATGGGGATCCGAACTTTTGGCCACAAAAATGGATCTTAAAAAGTCCTGGAAAGGGCTAGAGGGCTGCAAAAGGAAATAAGATGGGGATAAGAGTAGGACAAGTGCCCTGCAAACAAATGTGGATAGTGAAATTACTTAAAATAACATAAAATAAGCATCCGCTTAGTAGATAGCTCCCTAATATTGTGGGAATTAGGGAGTTATCTACCAAAAGGCTGAAAGACCTAAAGTGGTCTTTCAGACAAATTTACTAATACTAAGTAAAGATTACTTAGTATTAGTAAATTCAGCCCCTACTTGCTATACCGCGAGCAGGGGCGTATCTAGTAAACAGAAAAAAACCTGAAAAAAAAAAAAAAGACTATTGCCCCCACCCCTGAGCGGCGGGTGGGGGCCCTAAATAACAATAAGGGGTAGACCTACTCCTCTCCCAGCCCCCACCCCTGCGCGGTGGGTGGGGGCCCTAAATAACAATAGGGGGGATCTACTGTCCTCCCCCCTGCGCGGCGGGTGGGGGCCCTAAATAACAATAAGGGGGACCTACTGTCCTCCCCCCAACCCCCACCCTTGCGCAGCTGGTGGGGGCCCTAAATAACAATATGGGGGCGGACCTACTGTCCTCCCCCCGGCCCCCACACAGAGCACTCTGATTGGTCGATTAAGTAACCAATCAGAGTGTTATGAGTCAAATTACACAGCGCTGGAAAATTCCAAAGAACTTTCCCATGCTGTGTAAAATGACACAGAGCACTCTGATTGGTGGATTTCAAGCCAACCAATCAGAATGCTGTGACAGGTAAATGTAGAGACTTACCTGTCAGTCTCTTCATTTACCTGTCAGAGCACTCTGATTGGATGGCTTAAACCCACCAATCAGAGTGCTCTGAGCCTAATTGCAGGGCGGTTTTGCGCTGTTTTTTTTTAAAAAAAATTTAAAAAATTTTTTAAAGTGCGTCGGTTAGTATGGATTTTTATTTGTCCTTTTTTGGGGCTAAAAAAAGAGTTTAGAAGAAAGAAGACATCAAATGGTAAGTCTATTTTTTTTCCAGGTATTTAGATAAGGGTCCCCCCTCATTATTTTTTAGGATGAGGGAGGTAGGTAGGGGTAATTTTTTTTGGGGGGGTGACTAGGAGTTTGGGGACCGCTAGTCACTTGGGGGGTACATTTTTAATTAGGGTCCCACTCGCCGCTCAGGGGTGGGGGCTGGGGGAGAGGACAGTAGGTCCCCCCACAATTTTTTATTATTTATGGTCCCTACCCACCGCTCAGGGGAGGGGGCTGGGGGGAGGACATTAGGTCCCCCCCCAAATTTTTTATTTATGGCCACCACCCACCACTCAGGGGTGTTCCACAAAAGGGGAGCAGTGTAACAGGACTATGCTGCAGATCTGGATTGTTTAAATAACCGAACACAATCGGATTTATCATTACCCACGAATGGACTCAAACTACCGAATACCGGACCACCTTGGTGTGTAATTAAGTGGTATTTTACCTCCCAGCTTCATTCCAGCCGTTCGCATGGTTCTACACGAATTTGTTGTGTTAAATATAGGTGGCCGCCATTTCGGGACTTTGCACGTGTTCGCGGCCATCTTACGCACGAACAGCGGTGTTCGCATGGAACTAAAAACGGATACACAAACAGGCGAACACCGCTGAGACCTCCATGCACCCATAACTTCGTGCTGGAACTACCGAACAACCGGCCGTTCAGTAGTTATACTTAACTTTCTATGGGGATTCTGGCGAACACCGAGTTAGTTGTGGATGGCAAGGATTTCGTGGGGTTTTAATGCACGAACAGAGACCGACCGCAGGGCCAAAACTTATGGAACTCTTTTCAGCTAGGGAATCTGTGCGGTCGGTCAAAACTTCAAAGACCCATAACTCCCGAACCCCTCAACCGAATTTGAATATGTTGTTCCCCTGAATGAGAGCTATCAAGCGGTACTGAAATTAAAGGTGTACCCCCCGTTTTTGGGGTACATCCAGAACTTGGGTAAAATACTGTATGTTTTAATTATGTTATATGTTTATCTGAGGGGAGGAGACGTGGGGGTTGTACCATGTATATGATTGGTTATTTTCAACCTCCCCCTGGGTGTGTTCTGTTTGTACCTTACTGTAATAAAAACCAGGCTGGGTGTGCCAGCACCTCAGTTCTTCTTGACCCCTCAAAACGTAGCCTTGTCTCGTTCATGGAAGGGGATTATTGTGGATTGTTACTCTGCTCTTTTTACAGCTGAACCTGAGTCTCCCTCTGGATCTCGTGGATAGGATTATACCAGCTTTACTTTTACACAGCAGCTTGCCAGGGAAAAGGACGTCACCAACGGCTGATACCCTCTCCCTACCTGGGTAGCCGTTACAATCAGGTTGAAGGTTCCCAGCATGAAGTTTGCTCCAAGGTTCCTTGGTCCTTTTCGTGTGTTAGGAGAATCAACCCTGTTTCTTATTCTCTGGCCCTTCCAGAGCTTGTTTGCAATCGGTACACAAGTCCGGTTGTTCCCCCTCCTCCTTTGATTGTTTCTGGACAGGAGGAGTACGAAGTCTCCTCCATCATTGATTCCAGGTGTTCTTGTGGTTCCTTACAGTATTTGGTTGATTGGGGGGGGTGGGCCTGCTGACCGTTCTTGGGTTTCGGCTTCTGATATCCATGCTGGCCGTAAAATTCGTTATTTTCACACCATGTTTCCTCTCAAACCTGGTCCTGCCCACCCGGTGGGCGGTCTTCAGGTGGGGGGTAATGTCACGTATTCATCCACACAAAAAATGTGGTTAATGGCATTTACCATCCTGACAGGAAAAGTTGTGCCGAGCAGCATTACCGTCCTGATAGGAACAGTTGTGCTGAGCTGCAATCATGGAAACGTGGTAATTGCTTTTGGGGTCAAAGGCCGGTTACGGCCAATCTGATCCACATAAGGGTTTGTGCTGAGCACCAATCATGCACATGGAAATCTGGTAACTGCTTTTGGGGTCAAAGGCCAGTTACGGCCAATCGGATCCACAGGAGTGGTATTTAAACCCAATTCTCCTTTTGCTCATTGCCCTGTCGTGGTTTCATCCTGATAGTAATACGAGAGTGCATTCCTGATCTTGATTTTCTGGTATTTGACTTTGGCTTCATTTTGACTTCCCTGAATTCTGGTATCTTTGACTTTTTTCTTTCCCTCATTGTTGTGTCTGATTCTGTGTTCCTCGGCAAGTATTTTGACTATTCTTAGATACGTTAAGTCCGGCCATTCTAAGGTCCAAGATCAACTTGTAATCCTGACACACATATACACATACAGACTGACACATATATAGACACCCATATACATGCAGATACTGAAACAGATACATGCACTGACACACATACATACATATATATGTATATATATATATATATATATATATATATATATACACACACACACATACATACACACACACACACACTCCCATACTGACACAGATACATACACATACTGACAGATGCACATATACATACACACTAACAGATACCCTGACACACACTCAGTGCCCACACACACAGTGACCCCAACATGCACAGTAACCCCCTACATACACATACTGACTTCCCCACACATACTGACTTCCCCACACATAGTGACCCCCCCCCAGAAACACAGTGACCCCCCCACACACAGTGACCCATGCAGCTTCTGGCATTCCCTTTTCAGCATCAAACAGCATCCACGTGTAATGCAAGGAGCAGAAAGGCCTGCTACTCCTTGCTCCTCTCTGTAGCTGTAGTGCTGGGCTCCATCCTCCCTCCTGCTCGGCTTTCATATATTGCTGCCCCAAAGGAGTGTGTGCAGAGGCGAAAAATGAGAAGATATGCAATAATAGTGAAATTCCACTTATGAGTGTATACCACTTTATCAAGGTGATAGGTATACTCACAAACGTAGAGCCTGCAAGCTGGCTCAGTATAGAAGCCTTATGTGATTAAGGACCACACTCCCTTCTTTGAGGATACAGGGATCCAGATGGTGGTATGAAGTAAAGTGATTTTAAAAAAAAGATAAAAAATAATAAACAATTTAAAAACAATACTTATAAACTACCAGTAAATGTATTAAAATCCTTGTTGACGTCCAGAGATGCGTTTCGCCGTGGTACGGCTTCCTCAGTCTCGTTGAAATAACTCCTCTGGGCCCTGTTCTTCCATTTATATCTTTCTTGATTGCGATAGTTCGTTCTGGCTGCGTTTTATTACCTCTAGTTCTTTTTAGGTTGTGTTCCTACCTCGTTTTTGGTCCACGACGTTGCGCGACTTTACTTCCGTTGTGTCAGGATCGGGACAGGGATCCAACACGCAGAATACAAACAGGAGCTAGGTACGTATACCGGACCTTAGAATGGCCGGACTAACGTATGGAGAAAGCAAAGAATGGTCAGAGACAAGCCGAGGTCGAGGGAACGAGAGAATAGGTAAGCGAGAGACGAGCCGAGGTCAAAGGATACGAGAGTAAGGCAGGAACGAAAATACAAGCCGAGTCAGAACCAAAAAGACAAACAGTAATAAGAGCACTGAGTGACTAGACAAGCTAGAACCACGACAGGGCAATGAACCATTACACACATCCCTATTTTATACCTTGGCTCTTTAATTGATGACTCCGCCACTGCCGAGCCCTGATTCGTTGTTCGGAACTAGATTGACAGGTCGGGACGTGATTGCCGTCATGGCGTCGGCTCCTGAGCGCCGTGTCATAAAAGGAAGCGGGGCTATCGCGGCCGGCGTGTAAACGGCTATGAGAGCTGTGAGGATTGGGTGAATCAGCCCCCCTGAGAGGACGGCCGTTAGAAAGTCTAACCTCCTCCGAGGTAGAGACTTCAGGTACCCTGACACGTTGCAGGTCGCATTGTGTCATATCCGGTTTCACCTAGGGAATTATAGAGTCCTTACACTCTAAGTCTTGCGTCCCACCATGCATTCCACCATATGTTCGGGCGCCGGAACTCCAACTGTCCTTAGCTTTTTCTATATTGCATAGATATTTGCACAGTTGAAAATAGGCAGAAAATTATTATTACTACACATTTTATCAAAAACACAAACTTATACGAATATTCTCGACATAAACTTATTCTACTTTTCTTATAGCGCTCCACTAATTATCGAAATTTTCACATGGTTGTGAATTTGGAGAATTGCACATCCAGTGAAGTAGCAGCTGTTTAGAAAGATTATTCACTATGTTTGTATAGAGACCTCTGTTATTTGGGTCTCTGAGTTTGATGTCACACAATCGGATCACTGTGAAAGGGGCCCGGTTCCGCGCTAAAAGGGCCTCGGAACCTACCCGAGACCTTAATCAGAAAGACCCATTGAGTGGCCCAAAGTGCATGGGCTACCCGGTTGGCTCCCTGAGCCAGCAGGACCTGGTGCAGCTGCACCGGCTGCACCAGCGGTAGGTCCACTACTATTGCATACCACTTTAGGTCTCATCTGTTGTTGCCCCATTTGTTCCTTCTTCACAATAAGTGGCAGTACTCAAATTTGAATGTTTCTAGCAAGTAAGCAGTTTGATGATCTGGCTTGTTATAAATATGTCTTCTTATGATGGTCCCATCCAATCTGCAGCATTATAATTTTACATTTTATGCCATGTGCATTTTTTGTATACAACTTCCAACAATGGATGTGTTTGATTTATCCTAATCAACTAATGAGACTAATGGGGTGTCATCATACTCTGGGCTATCTAGTGCAATTAAGTAAAAACCTGTTGGGCAGAAGAGTTCAACAACCATCACACAGTGAATATGAAGCAAAGAAGGAGAGAAAATAAACTATGTGGGGGTTCCAAGAACTCATTTAACTAAATTCAACATAAATCTCTTGCATTATTTGGTGATGGTTTATAAATCTTCAAGATCCCCTATTAATGAGACACTCCAGGCTGGATGTATTCCTTTTCAATGATGCATGTTTAATATTTCACTGTTAAGTGAGCACTATTCTGATTTTGGCAGAACAATCCCTATTTAAAGGACCACTATAGTGCCAGGAAAACAAACTCGTTTTCCTGTCTCTATAGGGTCTATGGGTCCCCACCCACCCTCAGGGTCCTCCTCCGCCTGGCTGAAGGGGGAGGAAGGGGTTAAACGCTTACCTTTCTCCAGCGCTGGGCTCCCTTGGTGCTGGGGACTCTCCTCCCTCTTCCGACGTCATCCCCCGAATGCGCATGCGCGGCAAGAGCCGCACGCACATTCAATCAGTCCATAGGAAAGCATTTTTTCAATGCTTTCCTACAAACATCAGCATCTTCTCACTGTTATTTTCACAGTGAGAAGCGCAGAAGCGCATCTAGTGGCTGTCAGGGAGACAGCCACTAGAGACTGGATTAACCCTATTGTAAACATAGCAGTTTCTCTGAAACTGCTATGTTTACAGCTGCAGGGTTAACACTAGATGGACCTGGCACCCAGACCACTTTATTGAGCTGAAGTGGTCTGGGTGCCTATAGTGGTCATTTAAGGGTTATGGGTCCTGTCACACCCTTAGTTTGTTTCCTGGTAAAATTGTCCACAGCAAGCATGTCCCTAAACCAAGGCCATAAACCACACAGAGAGCTCTGTAACAGCTCTCTATTCATAGTACGTGCTTTCCTGAGTTACCTATTATTTTGCGTGTGAATGCCCAATTTGGGTGGCACCAGTGATGTGGTTCACATCACTGGTCCGCCATCTTTTATCTTGCCCACCAGTGTCCTGCTTTATGGGAAAGAGATGTTGGGATATATGAACTCAAAGATCTGGGCTTCTGGAGTTGAGTGAACTTAAGTAAAGCTCCACTATGAAAAAGTCACTGAGTGTAGGCAGACACCTGCTTTGTAAATACAGGCATTTGAGTGCAGGCATTTGAGGAAGCATAGTTTCCTCCTGTGATGTCTGCTTACAATTGTGGTAAATCAGGTGCTCCTTTCTTGGTGTATAAAATATAAATATATACAATAAGCTGCAACTACCCTCAAATCTTGTTTCTCAAACAAACAAATTGCTTTAAAACCAAAAAATAATAATTTGGTCCCTAAGGGGTTAAATTAATAGAACACCTTAGTGTATAAATCCCGCACAAAAATAAATTAGACTCATCTGTTAAGGGACTGTCAAGAGTTCCAGTACAAGCTTTCAATGGATATATATAAAAAAATTAAAAAAATAGAGGGGGCGTGTCTGAACTCAGAGAAAGATGGCCACTTGAGCTCTGAGCTCTTCACCATGAGCTAGGCAATTGAGCAAATATCGGTAATTCAGAGGAACAATCTAGTTCTGCCATTGCAATGCCGCACTCTAAACCAAAACAGCACGCGGACAAAAGGGGAGAAACTTTATATTTTTCGCCCAAAAGAGACCTGTGACACCACAGCCTAGTAATCTGGGCCTACAAGATGGAGCCAGTTGTTCCAGAGGTAGCAGCTCATGCTCAGATATAGAGGCAACCTTGGATACTGAACAACTCACAGCTTCCCTTCTATAAGCTGATTTGGATAAACAATCCAACAAATTGATAACCATCTGGCAATCAAGTGTGGCAGAAATAAATAAATAAAAAGAAATAAAATAACTGGGGTTGCACACCACCCACGTGGATGCTAAGATGGAGGAAATTGTAGATGCTCACCACACCGCAGCGGATAGAATCCAACAGCTAGAATCATAGCTTGCAAAGTATAAAATTAAGTTAATGGACCTGGAGGACTGCTCAAGATGCAACAATTTACTGCTACGCGGCATCCCTGAGTCAGTGCAAGTGGCAGACTTACATATGTTTGTAAACGGCTTCTTTAGAGCCCTGCTTTCGGAGATCCCATCCGACATGCTCTTGATGGACCGACTTCATAGTGTCCCAAAGCTGAAACACAAACACATGCTTCTCTCCCAAGAGATGTACTGCTGAAGACCCACTACTTCCACATTAAAGAACTGTTGCTACGCCGAAGCCGCAAAGCAAAGGTCTTACCAACCAAATTCACCAGCATTCGCACCTTAGCAGACCTATCAGCGGCTACACTGAGGCAATGGGAGGCATACCAAAGGATTACAGATGAGCAACGCATAATTTACCGCTGGGGCTTCCCTAGCGGCCTGATTATCACCAGGAATGGTACCACCTCAGTAGTAGTAGAAGTGGAAGAAGGGCTGTGCCTCTTGCATCAGTGGAACCTGTGCCCGACTGAGGGACCGGAGGGCCCTAAATCACCGCGGCATCTCGAGAGGGAATGGTCCATGACTATAAACTGAAAATGACACTCCGCAAGTATACAGCGTTGCTAGTCTACACTAGTTGTAACAATTGTGGTCATGGCTGTGATTACATGTTACCCTTTCATTGCTGATCTTGCGCCAACTGATGCCTACTCACAGTGTGCCACAGTTAATGTGTTTAGACAACAGTCTTCCCTAATTTTATTTTTATTTGCTTTTTTTCAAATCCAACATACAGTGTTACAGTTTGATAATAAGCAGGTTTGGACAATGGTAAATTCGGTAGTCATTACAGTATGTTAAACATTCTCTAATTTCATGCCTTATTTGCTGTATATTGTTTTTTGAATTTTATTCCAACAACAAGTGGGGGTATGGGGAAGGGGGTTTGAGAAGGAGAAGGTGGAGGGGGTAGAGAGAAGATGCATATCCATGTGGGTTATTTCGTTCAATACCTTTGAATTTTATGCTTTACATACATATAGGCGTAAGTATGGTCACAGCTGTCAGGGTGGTTCAGGCTCCTCACTGAGATGAGGGGATTGCATGTTTTTGTTTTGCAGAACTAATGAAAGCCTCCCTTGGGGAGGTCTGATGGATTGCAGAGGCTATCGTGTGTTTGGGAGATCCTCGCCAGTTGTGTTTGATAGGTACAACTCCCATGTCGTCCATGCTGATGTTATAAATGGTTTGATGGGTGGGTACTTGCGTGCCATCATTTCATGGCTTTTGGTCAGCTCCAATGCTTTGAGACATTGTGTGTGTGTTGGAGGGTGTGGCTTGCACCAGAGTTTACTGATCGCCTGGAGAGCTGCTACTACAATGCGATATATCAGATATAAATGTGCCTTGGCCAGGCCTTTTGGGAATAGGTGCAGAAGGTATATTTACGGGCTTTTGGGCAGACATATGCCTATGCAATCGAGTATAATTTGTTCTATGCCCGACCAGTAGAGTGTTAATTTTGGGCAAGACCACCAAATATGTAACATCGTTCCTGTGTCAGCGAGACAGTGCCAGCATGTATCTGTCAGAGTCGGGTTTCCCTGGTGTAGTCGCGCCGGCACCATCGGTATAGAATTTTTCGTGTAATTTCCATATGTGAGATGCATAATGATAGGTTTTTGTGTGCTCTGAAGATTTGGGCCCATTGGCTCTCGGAGAGAGAGAGACATCCATCATCTCACGCTGCCATGTCCTAGTAAAGGTGAAGGATTGGGGCTCAGTTGTTGCGCTGTATTTAGCGTATAGAATGGAGATTCATTTTTTGGCAGGTCTCAATCAAGACATATCTGCTCCATTTCCGTCAGCTGTAGACCATTTACATTGTGGTATGAAACAATTTGTTGCTTTTTGAACCATGACAAGAGTTGCACATATGAGATGTTTGTAGTGTCGGGCATCCCGTGTTGTGCCTGCATGTCTGCAAAGCTTTTTCAAGGTGTGGTATAGATGTGTAATACGGTGTGTGTACCACAATTTGTAGTTAAAGTCCGGTATAACGGCGGGTATCGATTCCCATCGCTTGCGTTTTGGTTATATTCAATTTGTAATAGGAGCATTTGGTGTATTGTTGGATTAGGTTATCCAGTGCATGTAAGGAGATGTGTGGCTTTTGCACCGTGGGGAGGATGTCATCCGTGAATAGTGTTAGTTTGTATTCTCCATTTTTTACCTTAATACCATGAATGTTGGGATTAGCTCTGATTAGTTAGGGGAGAGGTTCCAGAGCCAGTATGTACAACATTGGGGAGAGGATAAACCCATGTCTGGAGCCATTAGAGATAGTGATATTACTAGAAGAGAATCCCTCATTTAGCACCTGGGCTGCAGGGCTAGAGTACAGAGCCGATATTAGAGAGATGAACAGTGGGGGAAACCCAAACTTCCCTAGGACCGCGAGGAGGAAGGGCCAGTGGAGTCTATCAAAGGCCTTCTCTGCGTCCAGCAAAAGCAGCACGCCAGAGGCACCCCCTCCCCACAGCCCACCCCGCAGGTCCATCACTTTTCTCATGCCATCCATCCCCTGGGGACAACTGACAAACCCCACCTGGTCTGCATGTACTATTGTGGGAACAATCTGGGACAGCCTGTTGGCAAATATTTTGGCAAGCAATTTAGTGTCTGTATTGAGTAGGGATATCGGGCACAGGTTTTCACTTTTGTTGGTAGGTTTCCCCGGTTTGGGAAGGGATTGCTGCGTGTGCCATGAGCATCTATTTCGGCAAATCACATGTGCTAATAACATGATTAAATAACGGTACTGAGCGCGGGGTCAGGATATTTGAAAATGTTTTGTAGTAATGATTAGTGAGGCCGTCCGGCCCTGGGAATTTCCCCGCTGGTACTGAAGCTATTGTTTGTGAGATTTCTTGGCTAGTTACAGGCGCCTGTAGTGTATTTTTGTGCTGCACGGACAGGGACGGCAGCTCGACAAGGCTTAAGAAGTCAGCAATCTCTGTCTCAGTTGGGTGGTGTATTGTGGTGTCCTGTTTTAGATTGTGTAATTTGTGATGGAAGGAGGCCATTTCATTGTTTATGTCTTGGGGGTTGTAAATTTTTTGATGCGAATCTAATAGTATATACAGGATTTTGGACTGAGCTGTTTTTTTTCCCCCTCAACATCATGGCTAGTGCCTTCCCCCCTTTTTTGCCCTGGGAGTAGTGTCTCATGGAGTGTGTAGGATGTCTTCGCTAGGTGGATGTCATTTATACGTTTGGTGACAGTCTCTATGGTTTTGAGGTGGGTGTCCTCTGGTTTTATAGCGTATGCACTTGTTGCATCCCATAGGGTGCGTAGCAGATCTATATGATCTGTTTTGGATGTATGTTTAAGCTAGGAAGCTCGGCTTATCAGAAGGCCTCTAATGGTAGGCTTGTGGGCCTGCCAGAGAGTGATAGACGTTTCCAGGGTATCATTAAGTTGAAAATATTATACAACTAAAAATTGTCAGCACTTAAAGTTGTATGAGGGTATACCGAATAAAAAAAATACAACAATATTCGATATCCAAATAAAAGTCCAAAATCTGTAAAAGTCAATGGAAGCCCCTTAGGGGAGAAAATAGTTCACATTCTTATTATGGCAATCTAGGACCAAATCATGTACTGGATATACCTTTGAAGCAAATGGTCCCCTGGGCTGTGAGCCTCTCCGGGGGTTAGGTTTGCTTTGTACCATTTTGGACCTTTTCTTCGTCTGATCTGTTGTTTTATTGGCCCTGCTGCGGGCTATGGAGGCCAGTTCTGTGTGTGATTCTGTTTAGGGAAAGGCCAATCTGAGGCTCAATGGTGGCCTAAGCCATCCCGTCACTTATATGCTTTATCTAAGAAAATTACATTTTATAAAATCAATCAACTTAAACTGCCTAAAGGAAAGGGTACAATTGATGAAATTCACTTTCAAACCTAAAATCAATGGGGAAAACACTGTCAAAGTTAAAATCCCTAAATGCCAAATGTTTGGGAATTAATACTCAATAGCAAAAGGGTAAATAGGTAAAAATAGCTCATCTAGAATATTATTTAGCTACAGTCACAGTTTGGCTTTTTTTGGTCTCAGTTTTGCCATTCTGATTTAATTTGTGAAAATTCTGACGGTTACGCTCTCTGCCCCCATCAGATCCATAGACTCTTTTGTATTGTGTATTTTTCATTCATTATTTATCATATAATTCTTGGATCTTCTAGTGCTCTCAACTATAGACCCCCAGGGTGTTTTTTTTGCCCCTGTGGTCCATGGTTCAGAAGTGACTTGGGTCATTATATTTAATTCATGTCTATTTTCTTTTTTTCTTTGAATCTTTATTTTTTTTTCTTTTATTTCTTTTCAATTATTTTAAACATTTGACACATTTGACAAATATTTGTATATTCTTTAGTCAATATTCGATCCATACAAATGTTACTTACAAAAGAAGAGGAAAATACAGACCTCTTTTAAAATGGAATTTGACATTAAAAATCTGATAATACATATATTATACAAATTTACAATATAACACAAAACAATATAGCAGCGAAATAAGAAAAAAATTCCCTAAATAGAGTGGAAGGAGCTTTAGATATAGCTTATACATTTTCAATGTTCACGGAATGTAAACTACTTCCAACTAGTCACTAGTGTTTCCCACATCAATCAACTCAAGACATTTCAACCAGACAGATACTTTTTTACTTAATTTTTGTTTGCTTAACATCAACTCAATTTTTATCTGAAACTCGAGTTGTTTTTTTACATTCTTCTAGGGGACTTCTGAATCTTTTTTCCACCATCTCGCAATTACTATTTTAACAGCTAAAAATGATGTATAAGGATTAACTTTAATTCATACGTCATAAGTGGCCAATTTAAATGGAACAAAACTACCTCTGGGGAAATTGTCAACTCGAGTTTTAGATTTTTGGATATGAACTTTTGTATTATCGACCAAAGATTTTTTAATTTATGACAATCCCACCAAATATGTCTAAAATCACCTCTAGTACTTTTACATCTCCAGCAAATAGGATTAGTTAAAGGATATATTTTATTTAATTTCGCCGGTACTAAATACCACCTATTTAGAACTTTGAAATGTGTTTCTAACAAGTTTAGTGAGTATGTTCTTCTTAACATCCATCATTGAAGAACTCCATTGTTTCATGTTAATATCAATGTTTAAGTCTTTTTTCCATGCAGGTATAGCTGTTGGATTTATATCCTTAACAATTGATTTGGTTAATATTAGAGCTTTAGAAAGTGGTTTATTGATTTTTTTTGAGGTGAATAATAAATCAAATTGCTCAAATTGGATTTTGGTGTTATGAGGTGTATGTTCATATAGCTTTTAAGTCTTAAAAAATTGAACACCTCTCTGGATGGAAGATTATATGCACATGTTATTTGAACAAAAGTTTTGAGTGTTCCTTCTGTCAATAAGTGTTCTAGTCGTGTTATCCCTAATTTTTTTCCAATTTTTAAGATTTAAATCTTCCACTTGATTTTCTACGATGTTTAGTTCCAAATAACTCGAAACTTTTTTTTCTATATTCAGTGCTTTTTTAATTTTGAACCAATTTTTCAGTAATTGGGTCAAAATAGTATTGGAATAATCTTTTTTTTTTTTTAACGTTTTATCTATGTTCCAAATTAAACAATCTAAACTAGAGACTTCTCCTGCCTTCATTTACATTTTATACCATCCTTCATCTTTATTTTCTTCAATTTGCATTCTGTAAATATGCAGAATAGTAGCTGCTTTAAAATTATTCAGCGAGTCCACCCTTATGTAGTTGTTGTACTAATATTGATTGTTGTAATCTTGGCTTCTTACCTTTCCAAATGTATTGAGTGAAACTTTTTTGTATTAACTGAAGCCAATGAATTGGGATGTGAAGAGGTAACATTTGGAACATATAATTCCACTTTGGTATAACATGAATTAATCACATTTATTCGTCCCCAAAAAGTAATTTCTAAATTTCTACGATCTTTTAGCCATTTATTGAGCTCCAATAATAATACCAAAAAATGTATTTACATAATCCTATTTATCTCTCTAGCTATTTTAATTCCTAAATAATCCATACTGTCCTTGACCCAAATAAAATCGTAACTGTTTTTAATCTCTTGTTGCATTTTTTTATTGAGATTAATATCTAAGATCAAGGATTTGTTTACATTCAACTTATAATTTGATATAAAGCTGTACCGGTCTATTTCCTGCATAATATGTTCTAATGAACTTTTAGGATTTGTAACAATGATTAAAATATCGTCAGCATATAGACTGATTTTTTGATCTTCATCCATTATTTTGTAGCCATTAATCTTCTTATTATTTCTAATATTTTTCAGCCAATGGTTCGATAGTCAGCAAATAAAGTAGTGGTGAAAGGGGACATCCTTGCCGACTTCCATTTTTAAGTTGGAACCATGGGGCAACAATATTAGGTCCAATGGTACGTGCAACTGGGTTTACATATAAGGCCATTATAGCTTTCTTAATCCAGCCTTCTAGTCCATAGTGTGATAAGACGGCATCTAAGTATTTCCAGCTGACTCTGTTGAATGCTTTCTTAGCATCAATCGACAGAGTCAGAACTGGAATATCATTTCTATTTGCATCATCCAAGATGTTTAAAATTCTCCTTATACTTGTATAAGAATTTCTACCTGAAACATATCCTATTTGATCTTTATGGATAATTAATGGAAGAAGTTTCTTTATTCTAGCAGCCAAAACAGAAGCATATAACTTAGTGTCTACCAAAGATATTGGACGATAATTTTTAATATCGGTGGGATTTTTGTCATTTTTTTAGAATTGGCAAGATATTAGCCTTCAACATCTCTGCTGGCAGAAATCCTCTATTTGGCGCTGTATTGAAAGCATTAGTCAAATATGGACATAGTAGATCTTTAAATGTTTTATAAAATAAGTTACTAAACCCATCAGGGCCTGGTGTTTTTGATCATTCTAACTCATTTATGGCTTTCATGATCTCATCCATAGTTATAGGTTTATTTAAAAGTTCATTGTCAATGGCTGTTAGTATATCCGCAAAGGTATAGACCACCATAGTGTGTCTGCCCATTTAAAAAAATATCATAATAAAGACCCTAGTGGCCTTACATTTCTAGGAATTCAAATTGTTAAAAAACCATGGCGAGGAGGTAATTTTATTCAACATATAGGGAAAGAAGATATGAAGTGGGTTCACACATTAGATACTCTTGAACCTAAAGGTCTTAATATTGAATTTGATTTGTATAATTTTATTTTATGAATATTATATTTTATATTTTTTTCTGATATTAATTGTTCTCTCTCTTCCTTTTTTTCTTCTTTTTTCCTTTTGAGTAGTAGGTGCATTTTTAGCTATACTTATTTATATATTATAGTGAAATATCCCCTTTCCTTTTAAGTAGACTGTTTTTTTAATATATATATAGGTGCCCAGGTTTTTTATCCTCTGCCGATATAGGGTTTACTGTTGGTATTGTTTTTTGTCATATTGTACATTCTTCCATGTAATATTGCATATAATATGCCCAGGTTTCTATTGATGGTACTGTTTTTTGTCATATTGTACATTTTTCATTATTTCATTAAATACTGCAATATTGTACTAACTGGGGTGATAGTAGTACCACCCTATATTATATTTACATGTATTTGGCACAATGTATGGGACTTCTCCAAATAGACATTTAGGGGACCTACCCCGTTTGTATCAGACTTCAATTTTTCATTTAGCATCTCCACGCCCACAATATGGGCTTTAAAAATCAGGACCAGCCACATCAGAACGTGATCTGAGGAAGCCGATCAGGCGAAACGCGTCATCACGTTTTTACACGACGTCATCACGTTATCACGTGATCGCACAGAGCTCCGAACCCGGAAGTGTTTTGAGATAGTGCCGAAAGCTGCAGAGACCGCGGAAAAAGTTTGGCGTGCACCTTGTTTCAGCTTTGAATGGGACACTGACCTTCTATGTGGTAAAGGAAGCCCTTTTTGTTTGTGAAAGTAATAAAGTTCGTTTTTACTCAGCTGGCGTCCTGCTGTCTATCAACATCCAAGTTCCATATTGTGGAATACGTGCTGGAGAAGTTTGAGCAGACTCTTACTGCTCCTCCTTTGTGAGTTTTCATTCTAATTTTCTGTTTATTTTATATTCCTCATACAGTATTATGCTATGTTTTTTTCTCTTTTATATATCATATCTCTTATTGGAAACCTATGATTGCCATTTTTTCTGAGACAAGTTTTCCTGTTAATAGATAGAAAGTTCAAATGGTAACTTACTATCACCTTTTCACTTGCAATTTTGCACATTGATTACATTAAGTGAGATGATATTGTATAGACACCTCATTTGCACTATTTAAATGCACTAATTTGCACATAAAAGTTTTTTAAAGGTAAAGCGCACCTTTTTTATCTTATATGTTAGTTGAAACCTATTTATAGTTTTTAAATAATTTTTAATATCATCATCTGTGTTGATTTGAGATATATTATATAGGTTACTGTAGAATTCATTACAATATTTCCAATTTCTCTAGGAGTTATTGCTGTTTTTCCATTATATATAATTTTTTCCACTTTGTTCTGTCCTTTTTGTTTTCTGAGTTTTTGAGATAGCATTTTATCAGCTCGATTACGTTTAGAATAATATTTAAGTTTTAATCTATCCATATTTTTGACCGTCATTTCTATTAATTTTTGCTTTATATTTTCTTTCAATACTAATATTTTCTCATAGATTTCAGGGGATGGAGATTGTTTATTGATGTGAGTCATATTTCTTAATTCAGTATGTAAATAAGATAAAGTAATATTTTTATCAAGTTGACTTTGTAATTTGATAAAGTGGCCTCTTATAACAGCCTTAAAAGCACACCACAAGATAGATGGATCAATGTTTTCTGAAATATTTTCTTTAAAATATTTTTTTATATTATTTTCTATATAGGTTTTTTGTTTCAGAACAAAGCAAATTATCTCTCAGGCGCCAGGTATAAGCTTCTCTTTTAGGTATACAAAAGGCTATTTCGCAAAACACCCCATTATGATCTGTCCAAACTATTTCATTAATATTTGCTTTTTTAATCATATCAATAATGCTTGGATCTACCCAAATCATGTCCAATCTTGAATAAGAGAAATTAACTTTAGAAAAATGAGTGTAGTCTCTCTCGTTGGGATTATAAATTCTCCAGATATCAAATAAATTGTACTCATCTTTTATTTTTTTTTAAAGCTTTAGCTTGTTTTATCACCATTTGATTTAAATTGTTTCCTTTCATTATTTTTTATCTATCTGAGGGTCCAATACAGCATTAAAGTCCCCTGCTAATATTAACTTTCCCACTTTGATTTCATCTACTTTTTCCAGTATTGTTTTTAAATAGGAAACTGGTGAATAATTAAGAAGGTATTACATACAGTAAAAAGTATAGAATCAATTTTACATATTATTATCAAATATCTACCTTTAATATCTTGTATCTGATGGATAATTTCAACTTTATTTTTTTCTCCAAATATTACAGCTACCCCGCATTTTCTTTTAATCTTTATTAGAAGCTTGAATTATAAGCGGAAATCTTTTACCTCCCCAATTCTGTTTATCTATTTGCCTCCAATGGGTTTCTTGTAAAAATATTAAATTTAATTCACTTAGATATTTATACAATAAAACTCTTTTTGCTATAGTATTCATTCCTTGAACATTGAGTGTAAGCATTTTTATCATGTTACTTCTCGAGACATCTTTGCATCCTTTTCCACTCCATGATCACTATTATCTTTCCCTATTGCTGCAAAAACATATACATAACAACGCCAAAAACAAATTTAAAATCATTGGAGGAAATCCTCCCTTTTTAGCACAAAGACTGTACATTTTCATTTAGAAAATCAGTCTTTACTGTGTCTTTAAATCAGACACTGAGTAGGTATGTCCGGAAAGAAGTAGTATTATTTACAGTTTTACCCCGAAAGAAAAATAAATAAATAAATAAATATATATTTTTTTAACACTTCAATTCCCATTTCCCTTTCTCCCTTTTTTCCTTTTGATCTAATTAAACATATTTCTTTTTAAAATAGTTGCTATACTTATTTTATCCAATATACAAACAAATTTGATCATTATTTCTCATATTATTTGATTACAAGTGTATTTAATCTTATTATCTATTACTAAGGTGTGAATTAAAAATCCTTCTAATTATGTGTAAATAGTGTCCAATAAACCATTTTACTGAATTTGAATCACATTTGTATTAATACTTAAACGTGTTTTTCTTTTTTAACACCTTATTTCATGTATTTATGTGTCTTTAATCTCTTAGTGAATTATTTCTCTGAAAAATTACTATTGTGCGTACTTAGTTCCATATTAATAAAAGCTTGTTAGCTATACAAGTGAAGTTATATATAATAGTGAAAGCTTATCAGCTATACAAGTGAGGCTATCAAAACAAAATTACTGCTTAATTGTGTCTAAAAGTCTCAAAAAATAAAAATAAATTTTTTTTTTGCTCTTTATTTTTCTGTCGCAACAGTCTTTTCATATTTTCTCTTTGATACTGGTTAACCAGCTGTTTGCTTCATTTGCATTTAAAAAATGAAATAATTTTCTTGTTTCCAAATAAACTTTAAAGATGTCGGAAGACCCCATTGAAATCTGATCCCATCTTTTCTCAGAAAGTCTGTCACGGTAGAAAAGGATTTTCTCCAAGTCCTGGTATAATAGGATAGATCTTGCAAAAAAATTATATCTTTGTAAATAAAATTTATTCGGGGTTTGATACGACTGGCTTTCATTAAATTATGTCTCATTGATAATGAATAAAAGCTCACTATTACATCTCTTGGAAGGTGTGAAGCAATTGTATTGGGTTTGTATATTCGATGGAAATTTTCTATTTGATATTCATCTGAAGGTATTTCAGGTAGGACTTCTTTGAATAAGTTATTTAAATATTCTTTTAATTTTTCATTAGTAATTTCTTCAGAAACCCCTCTTATTCTTATATTACTTTTTCTTGATCTATATTCCAAAACTGCCATTTTCTTTTCAAGATTGTCAGCTTTATTTGTTAAAAACTGCATTTCCATACTGATTGCTTTTATTTGAGTTCCAAACACTTCACATTTTTGTTCTACCACTGACACTGCAACATTTTTAATATCTTGTTTTATGTAATTAAAACTTATAAACATATCTTGTTTTAGTGTATTAAGTTGTAGCTCCAGCACTTGTTAAAGTTGATCTAGTATGTTAATTGAAGCAGTTGCTTGAGATTGTAATAAAGATTGAGAAATTGGAGTTTCCAAGTTAATGTTGGAGGTACTAATCGGGTGTGTCATACATTCAATTTGCTGTTCCTGCACGTCTTTAATAGGAGTTGAAAAAAAGCCAGATAACCTCTTTTCTGTTTGTTGAACTGATTTAGTTTCTTTTTTTTCTTTTCTGTAGTTGTTTTTCTAGTTGTCATTTTTTTTCTTAACTGCTTCTTCATAAAAAAAAAACGAATTTCAGCTGAATAGCCTACCTTATGTATAGCTTTCAGCTTAATTGAATTAATCAATTACGTTAATCTCCTCTCATGCAAATCTTGTCTCAAGCCAATATTTATGTGCAGATATGTTAATGAATTTAATATGTTGCAGTATATTCAGAGGTACTCACAGTTTTGTTTGTAGCTGTTTAGAAGGTTACTGAGGGTTTTTTTTTTTCCTTTCTCTTTTCTCTTCTTTCTTTCCCCTTGTTTGTTTAAAAAGGAAATCTCTTTTGTTCTCTGTGTAGAGAGAAGAAACACTCTGCGATTTTTTTTCCCTTTTCTTTCTTTCTTTCCTTTCCTTTCCTTTCTGTCAAAGCCCGTCAGTGTACTTTCGAGCATCAAACGCCACTATCTTGCTCCAAACTGGCCACACCAACTTTTCATTCCACTTTGTCGGATCATTCCTAACAGCCAGCCAAATAGTGATCATGGAGCGGCGTGGTTAGCTCGTCTCCGCGTTAATTCTCCTCTTCTCCGTTCCGGACCCGCCCACCTCTAGCACGTGTGGCGTCTCACGTCATCACGTACCCCTTTGTCAGCAGCTCCACTTTTTGTTCCAAGCTTTGGACATGGTTGGCCATGTCATTATGAGCACTGGCATATTCCCCCATTTTGTTTTTCACTTGGGAGGTTCTGGTACCAATGTCGTGTACTTCCTTTTGCAAGGCTTCTGCTGTTTGTTGCCAGGAAGTTATGAGTTTAATGGAGAGGGTGTCCAGCGCCTTTTTTAGGAATTCTTTGGTGATATGGTCAGCCCGTGCTAGCTCCTGTGCGGGAGCTGGGAGACTCGTGTCCGAGTTCCTGTCGCTATCTTGGGAGTCGGGTAGGAAGGCCAGCGCCGTTGTGGAGCCTTTGTGGCCGAAAAAGTGGAGTTTGTCATCCTTAGACGCTACCTTTTTTGTTTTATGGTGAGACATCACCTTTTGTTCAGTGTTTCAGAGTTGTTTTTTTGACTCTGTATTATATTTTATATGGAGCTCGGTGCCAGAGCAAGTCCTTATGCGGCCATCTTGCTTGGTGGTCAGCCACGCCCCCAGTCTTCCCTAATTTTAAGTTACTGTTTGAAAGTTATTATGCCTATATATCTATCTATTATAGTGGGCGCACGGTTAGACATATGCCAGCTTAAGCTACCTAACTTGCCAACAACTCTGCCTTCATGCCCCCAATAGTAGAGATACTCTACCCCCGGATCTCCCCTATACAGTAAAACTTCACATTTTAAAGTGGCCTTTTATTGTGGCCAGCCTAAGGCACACCTGTGCAATAATCATACTATCTAATCAGCATCTTTATATGCCTCACATGTGAGATGGATGGATTATCTCTGCAAAGGAGAAGTGCTCACTAACACAGATTTAGACAGATTTGTGAACAATATTTGAGAGAAATATGCCTTTTGTGTACATAGCAAAAAAAAAAAGTCGTAGATATTTGAGTTCAGCTCATGAAAAATGGGGGCAAAAACCATACATAAATCGGTTGCCTTTGAGTTGTTACAGAAAATATCAGACGCACATAGTGATATCCCGAACGGTTCGCTGGCGAATAGTTCCTGGCGAACATCGCATGTTCGCATTCGCCACGGATGGCGAACATATGCGATGTTCGGTCCGTCCCCTATTCGTCATCATTGAGTAAACTTTGACCCTGTACCTCACAGTCAGCAGACACATTCCAGCCAATCAGCTAAAGACCCTCCCTCCCAGACCCTCCCACCTCCTAGACAGCATACAATTTAGATTAATTCTGAAGCTGCATTCTTTTCTTTTTGTATTATTATACATTATCCCCCCATAGCCAGTAACCTGTGTTTATTATACATTACCCCTCCATAGCCAGTAACCTGTGTTTATTATACATTATCCTCCCATAGCCAGTAACCTGTGTTTATTATACATTATCCCCCCCATAGCCAGTAACCTGTGTTTATTATACATTATCCCTCCCATAGCCAGTAACCTGTGTTTATTATACATTACCCCCCCCCCCCCATTGCCAGTAACCTGTGTTTATTATACATTATCCCCCCATAGCCAGTAACCTGTGTTTATTATACATTATCCCTCCCATAGCCAGTAACCTGTGTTTATTATACATTATCCCCCATCAGGGCCGCCATCAGGGGGTGACAACCATGACGGTTGTCACAGGCCCGGCGGCCCTGGGGGGCCCGGACTGCTCTGGCAGTCCTGGGCCCCACTTTCCCTCCCTGCACACATAGATAGCGAATATCGCTATCTATGTGTGCAGCCGCGGGCCCCCGGCTCCCTGTTACCGCAGAGGGGGCCCAGGCAGCACACAGCTTCTACTCTTCTCTCTTCTCTCTTGTAATAACTCTCGCGAGACCCGGTTGCCATGGCAACGCTCCGCGGGTCTCGCGAGAATTATTGGAAGAGAGGAGAGAAGAGTAGAAGCTGTGTGCTGCCTGGCCCCCCTCTGCGGTAACAGGGAGCCGGGGGCCCCCCACCGGACCACCAGGAATCATGGAATCTCCCCCTCCCTGGACAAGGTAAGCAGGGAGGGGGGAGAAACCATTTAATTAAATTAAAAAAAAAAAAATTATGTAAAAATGTCCCCCCCGTCCTCTGAGTCCCACCGGGTGGGAGGGCTTGTATCAGCAGGGGCCCGGTCGGGCGCTCTTTCCCTTTAACACCACGACCGGGCCCCTTGCTTTCCGGCAGCCGGCTGGGAGGAAGTGACAGCCGCAAGTCACTTCCTCCCATAAAGAGAGGAGCTGCATGGAAGGTGGCAGGAGGCGTCGCGAGGGAGAGAGGACGAGGCTGCAGTGAGGATGGGGGATCCTCACTCCCATCATCCTCAGGCACCACACTGGACCCCAGGGAATCCACCCTCCAGCAAAAGGTAGGAAACTGGAGGGTGGGTTTAAAAATTTACATTTTACATGTGTGTCAGTATGTCTGTGTGTCAGTATGTCTGTGTGTCAATATATCTGTGTGTGTGTCAGTATGTCTGTCAGTGCATGTGCATGCATGTGTCAGTCTCTGTATGTGTCTGTGTGTCTGTCAGTATATCAGTCTGTGTGTGTCAGTATATATGCCAGTATGAGTGTCAGTATTTCTCAGTGTATATGGGTGTCAGTGTGTCTGTCAGTGTGTGTGTGTGTGTCAGTATCTCGGTCAGTGTATGTGCCTGTGTGTGGGTGTCAGTATTTCTGTCAGTGTATGTGTGTCAGTATGTTGATCAGTGTGTGTGTCAGTATGTCTGTATATGTGCATGTATGTCAGTATGTCTGTATATGAGCCTGTGTGTGTCTGTCAGTGCGTCTACCAGTGTATGTGTCTGTGTGTGTCAATATATGTACCTGTGTGTCAGTATGTCTGTCAGTGTATGTGCCTGCTTATCTGTATGTAGTCAGTGTATGTATCTGTGTATCTGCTTGTGTGTCAGAGTATGTACCTGTGCATCTGAGCCGCAACTTTATATACAAATACACCCCTCCATTCAGGGCCGGCCTTAGGGGTGTGCGAGCTGTGTGGCCGCACAGGGCGCCATGGAGCAGGGGGCGCCGTGCGGCCGCACAGCCGATTAAAAAAAAAAAAAAAAAAATTTTTTTTTTTTTAAAAATTTGCAGCGGGGGCGGAGCTTACCGTGCGGCGGGGGCGGAGCTAAAAGCGCCGGAAAACGGCTGCAGGGGAAGCAGGAAGGAGTCCCTGCTTCCCCACCAAACAGTCACCAGGAGCTGCACTGCCTCAACAATGAACTCCACAGGTAACTGTGTGATTGTCAGGTGAGTGTAACTCTCTGCCTGTGTGTATGACTGTCTGCCTATGTGTGTGTGTGTGTGTGTGTGTATATGACTGTCTGCCTCTGTATGTCTGTGTGTATGACTGTCTGCCTGTGTGTGTCTCTGTGTGTGTGTGTGTGTGTGTGTATGTATGACTGTCTGCCTGTGTGTGTGTATGACTGTATGTGTGTGTATATGACTGTCTGCCACTGTGTCTGTGTGTATTACTGTCTGCCTCTGTGTGTGTCTGTGTGTATGACTGTCTGCCTCTGTGTGTCTGTGTGTGTGTATATGACTGTCTGCCACTGTGTGTCTGTGTGTATTACTGTCTGCCCTCTGTGTGTGTGACTGTGCATGACTGCCTCTGTGTGTATGACTGTCTGCCTCTGTGTGTCTGTGTGTATGACTGTCTGCCTCGGTGTGTCTGTGTGTATGACTGTCTGCGTGTGTGTGTGTGTGTGTATATGACTGTCTGCCACTGTGTGTCTGTGTGTGTTACTGTCTGCATCTGTGTGTTTGTCTGTGTGTATTACTGTCTGCCTCTGTGTGTGTGACTGTGTATGACTGCCTCTGTGTGTATGACTGTCTGCCTCTGTGTGTATGACTGTCTGCCTGTGTGTGTCTGTGTGTATGACTGTCTGCCTGCGTGTGTCTGCGTGTATGACTGTCTGCGTGTGTGTGTGTGTGTGTGTGTCTGTGTGTATTACTGTCTGTGTGTGTCTGTGTGTATGACTGACTGTCTGCCTGTGTGTGTCTGTGTGTGTGTGTGACTGTCTGCCTGTGTGTGTGTGTGTATGACTGTCTGCTTGTGTGTGTGTGGATGTCTTCCTGTGTGTGTATGGCCGTCTGACTCTGTGTGTGTGTCTGTGTGTGTGTGTGTCACATACAACCAATACACGCATATCACACACTGTTAATATACCCATTACAATTATCACACATAGCATACATATCACACACAGTCATCACACGTACTATTACATACACAGACAACACAAACATAACAGCATACATGGATGACAGGGGGGGGGGGCGCTGTGAAGATTTTTCGCACAGGGCGTCTAAATGCCTAAGGCCGGCCCTGCCTCCATTCAAACTTCAACACTACATACAAGCACACTCCTACATTCAAAAACAAACACTACACATAAATGCACACTTGTATTCAAACTCCAGTACCACATACAAACACATTAACACAAACATACTTCATACAAACACATGCTTACATTCAAACACACAAAACAGTGCTAAATACAACCCTGCAAGCATGGGAAATTGGTAGAGCCCCAGCTGTCAAAGCATTGTTGGAGTTGCACGACAGATGGGGTTCTACCTTTAGTCCAATCTTGCAATTGGGTGTCCCAATAAAATTCATTCTATTTTAGTGCCGCCACTGCATTGGGATGGATGCCGTGATTGCATACCAGGGAGTGAGGGGCGACGGCGGCAGGGCCCAGGGGGCCCAAGCAAACCCTTGCCCAGGGTCCAGTCGTTATTAAAGACGGCCCTGCACACACACACTGCATACACTGACACAACACACACTCTGCATACACTAACACAACACACTCTGCATACACTGACACAACACACACTGCATACACTGACACAAGACACACTCTGCAAACACTGACACAACACACACTCTGCAAACACTGACACAACACACACTCTGCAAACACTGACACAACACACACTGCATACACGAATACAACACACACTGCATACACTAACGCACACACACTGCATACACTAATACAACACACACACTGCATTCACTAATACAACATGCACTCTGCATACACTACACACTAACACACTCACTGCATCCACTATACTGACACACACTCTGCATTCACTACACTAACACACACTCTGCATCCGCTACACACTAACACACACTCTGCATCCGCTACACACTAACACACACTCTGCATCCGCTACACACTAACACACACTCTGCATCCGCTACACACTAACACACACTCTGCATTCACTACAAATTTACACACACTACATTCATTACACTGACACACTCTGCATTCACTACACCCTAACACACACTGCATTTATTACACCCTAACACACACTCTGCATTTATTACACACTAACACACACTCTGCATTTATTACACACTAACACACACTCTGCATTTATTACACACTAACACACACTCTGCATTTATTACACACTAACACACACTCTGCATTTATTACACACTAACACACACTCTGCATTCACTAAACTATGCACACACTCTGGATTCACTATACTGACACACACTCTGCATTAACTGTACACACAGCATCCACTACACAAACATCCTTTATTCACAGTACACACACTACATCCAACACAAATTGAAACACTCTGCATTCACTATACACAGACACTGCGTCTAATACACACACTACATCCACTACAGACACTGCATCCACTAAACACATTTTATCTAGTACATACAAACACTACATCCACTACACAAACACACACTACATCACTGTACACACACTACATACACTACTCAAACACTCTCTGCATTCACTACACATTAACACTCTGCATTCACTACACTAACACACACTCTGCATCCGCTACACACTAACACACCCTCTGCATTCACTACACATTAACACACTGCATTCACTACACTAACACACACTCTGCATCCGCTACACACTAACGTACTCTCTGCATTCATTACACATTAACACACACTCTGCATTCACTACACCAACACACACTCTGCATCCGCTACACACTAACACACCCTCTGCATTCACTACACATTAACACATACTATGCATCCGCTACACACTAACACACCCTCTGCATTCACTACACATTAACACACCCTCTGCATTCACTACACTAACACACACACTCTGCATCCGCTACACACTGACACACTCTCTGCATTCACTGCACTAACACACACACTACATTCATTACACTGACACACTCTGCATTCACTACACACTAACACACACTCTGCATTCATTACACACTAACACACACTCTGCATTCACTAAACTATGCACACACTCTGCATTCACTAAACTATGCACACACTCTGGATTCACTATACTGATACACACTCTGCATTAACTGTACACACAGCATCCACTACACAAACATACTGTATTCACAGTACACACACTACATCCACCATAAATTTAAACACTCTGCATTCACTATACACAGACACTGCGTCTAATACACACACTACATCCACTACAGACACTGCATCCACTAAACACATTTCATATAGTACATACAAACACTACATCCACTACACAAACACACACTACATCACTGTACACACACTACATCCAATACTCAAACACACTCTATGTTCACTATACACACTGCATCTGCTACACAAACACACACTCTGCATTCACTGCACAAACAGTATCTAATACACACAAACACTACATCCATTACACACATTCTAATTCACTTCCACTATACACACCACATTCAGTCCCGCATCATTGTTAGCGGACTAGGTAGGGCGTGGGCGGCCCCGGGAGGGAGGGGGGGGGCCCAGACCTTGTGCTTTGTCAGGGGCCCCAAAATTTCTGATGGCAGCCCTGTCCCCCATAGTCATTTATCGTTGGACCTAGGCAGCATGATGTCTTAGGCCAGCCCAGAGAGTGAGTGAGTGAGTGAATAATACAATATATATGTACAGAAACATATTAGTAATATATGTAAATTGGGTTCATGCAAAGAGGGTGAAAAGGTATTAAAGAAAAACACACTTATTGCATCAAATTTACAAAGCCAAACTTTTAAAAGCTTTCCTCATTTCTTTCTCGGGATGAGGAATATATCGGTTGTAGACTGAGGATTTCCATCTACCCAATATTTTAATAATATGCACTGGAGTGTCAGTGTTGAAGGAGACCGAAGCTGCCCCTATTCTAAATGAAAGACCCGAAACATGGATACAACCCAATTGTCATGCCTTAAACCCTCCCGGTATCTCCTCGTACTTCCGGGTTTGACGGAGCTTAGCCACAACCCCTTTTGACGCGGTCTTCCTACTTAATGCGACCGCACCAGCTGATAGACGCTGGATTATTGAAATGCGTACCGCACTTACTAACCGGCTCAAGACTTCTCTGCGAACTCCATATGTTACCGGACCGGACTGGAAGACTATTCAAATCCCCTTCATCTCTCCTCGTCCTCGACTAGTGCCTGAACTCTCTTCAACCTCACTCAGGAAACAAACTCCTTGGAGGAGAGCTTGGGAACCTGTTTTCCTACTTCTGGAAGCTAAGTAACATATAGCCTCTGTGATAAGAGTTACCATCTCTTAAGCCTTTATTTCTTTTACCAAAGTCTGCTATCAAGTTATCAAACAATCCAGTTACAGCGTTCCTCAATTCATATTATTATTCAAGTTCAGCCGCACCTGTCTTGCTACTGATAACTTCGAATTGAACAATCTCTTATAACTGCTTTCCATTTAACCTGTTAACTAATATAACAGACTCGAATTGATTCAGAACCTGCTCACTGCAAACTGAATGCAACCGTTTATTATTTAAAGATACAGTACCTGTAATTCTGGAACTGAAGTCTCAGTACCTTCTAAGTGTCCTAATAAAATATCGAAGTCCTAAGAAATCTGCAGTTGTGTTCCTTATCAATTAATGTAGACGTGACACCAATCTTAGGAGTAGTGTTCTGATGTAGAAGATGAATTTAGCCGTAGTCAGAGGGATTCAGTGAGAGTAGTGGGGAAATGTGTGTGGCATGACTGAGTGTGGGTAAGTAAGAGTCACGTATTTTAACTGGGCACTAGTTCTAGGTGGGATAAAGTGGTATAGCGGATGGATGAGTAGTTTGGTTCGTTTTAAAGGTTTAGAGAAAGTATATATTGATCATGATTTTTAGCGATATCCAATATTTTTAAGGTGGTCTCAAACAAACATAAAATGCTATATAAAATGTGTGGTAATATCGAATAGTCGTGTACAGTAAATCAGAGAGGGCTCAGAATATCGAACCATCGATCGGTATCCAACTTTGTGCAAATGGGGAGTTTGCGGTTGTGCAAATGGACTGTTTGCGGTTGTTTGCGGTGCGTTAAACGGGGAGTTTGGTCTGTCACTGTGAAGCGGGCGTAACCCTTACACTACCTGATCGATACAACATCATACCTTTAAAGCACGTTATTCCAAACAATTTAGGAATGTTAGGTGATTTATGCCCTTTATGGATTAAAACCAGACTCTGCATCAACTATGTAATTTTCCATGGGAGTTTTGCCATGGATCCCCCTCCGGCATGCCACAATCCAGGTGTTAGTCCCCTTGAAACAACTTTTCCATCACTATTGTGGCCAGAAAGAGTCCCTGTGGGTTCTAAAATTCGCCTGCCTATTGAAGTCTATGGCGGTTCGCCCGGTTCGCCCGTTCACGAACATTTGCGGAAGTTCGCGTTCGCCGTTTGCGAACGGAAAATTTTATGTTCGCGACATCACTAGACGCACACTGTAGATACATTATTTAGATTTGTTTACTAAACAATTTTATGAATATTCTGGTAAATGTGTATGCTATGAATGAAAATCCACATAATTTAATGCACAGTGTGTTGACTAGGGAGTCGGCTGCACAAAGGGGAACCACTATTATATGCAAGGATATAAATCAGGTGACGGACCCTAACTTTGATACATCCACACCGAAATCACTCCATATGGTTCAAAGCGATTCAACCCCAATGCAAAGCAATGACCAAACTGTTGATAAAATGTAATCTATACGATGGCTTTTGCACTATGCATCCTGTAACGGACCGTTTCAGCATACAAGGGGAAAAATGCGTTTAGGCGATAATCCCCTTTTCCATAGACAGGCACAGCTACTGCAGAACATCAGAACTCACGAGCTGGATACGAAATAACACTCCGAACTGGAACAGCTGAACAAGAAAAGCATACAATCGGCTTACACTCTTGGCAGTCAGCTTACAATCCAATCCCCCCCAAGAACGAGACGACACTTCATTTTGAGGGTTAAGCAGGAACTCAAGACTGGGACACCCAGTCTGGCTTTTATTACCAACAAGTACATACAGGACACTCCCAGGGGGAGGATGAAATTAACCAATCACATGGATGTACCTCCCACACATTTCCTCCCCTTAGATTAACACTTAACACAATTATACTGTACACCTTTTTCCCCAATTCCTGGATGTACCCCAAATACATATGCTACACCTCCAAAACAGGTATCCCCTGATAGCCCTTATTCAGGGGGACAACATATGCAAGAATCAGCCCATTCGGATAAATGGTTCAGGAGTTATGGAACTTTAAAGTATTGACCGACCGCATGGGTAAAGTATCCGAAATCAGTTCCATGCATTTTGGCCCTGCGGTCGGTCACAAACAAGGGAATGAAAACAGGCGAATTGCCTGTGTTATAGAGCCTGGAGAGGGTTAGAATGAATTCCCTTGTTTGTGGGGTTCTTTCTACCGAACGGCGGGTCATTCGGTAGTTTCCATACGAATTTCTGGAAGTATGGAGGTCTCAGCGGTGTTTGCCTAGTCAAGTGTCCGATTTTAGTTCCAGACACTCGACGGCAAAACACCGCTGTTCGGTAGTTAAAGATGGCCGCCGCCACGTGGTTGTTTCCTGAATGGCGGCCACCCAGAGGACACAGAACACACTGCACTGATTGCCAATTACCCGTTTGCAACATTGTTGCAAACGGTAATTGGAGGCACACTTAGTCCTGGGTGGTCTGGTTGTTCGGTAGTTTCCTCAATACAAGGAATGGAGTGATTCTACCGAACAATCAGATGAAGGCTGCATATATACATAACCCAGGTTAACTGCATACATAAATACATATACAATATACAGGCAGTATAATAGAATATGCTTCACAGTCTTAAAGGGACAGTAGTCCCAAAATGTCCACCGCTGATTTTAAAGGGCCAGTAGCAGCAATATAAATTATACATGCCCAAATATAGTCTTTAAAGTGTAATATGTCCAGGGGCCATAGTCAGCGGGCAGGAGGCTAGCAACCAGGCCTCTCCAGTTCACAGTGGCGAAGCTGGTTTTGCCACATTTCTCCCCTTTGCCAATTAGACTAACAGGGTACCTGACTTTCTGCCGGTCAGTGCCCTGGTTAGTCCAGCAACCCACCCACAAAACAGAAATAACAGAGCAGCCCACCCACACTAACCGGTTACTACATCTGGGTGAGAAAGGATTTTGTCCAAGTTCTGGTGTTTCACCACTGCTGGGTGGGAGACGGGTAGGTTTCCTTGGTGGGTTGCTGAGGGGGCAGAGACCAGCGGTACTCTGTCCTGTTGCCAGCACTACCACGGGAGTAGTCTGGTGGGCGCCTGGTTGCTGGAGACTGGCTGTCTCCCCTTTAGGTGCACCGCTCGACTGCCGGAGGGGGAGACCGACTGTCTCCCCTTTGGATCCATCACACTGAGGCTGGGGAACAGGACCGACCGTCCCTATCCCTTGTGCTGTAAGTGCAGAGACTACGGTCCCATCTGCACAGTTGTGGGGCTTAACATCTCCCCTTGGTGGGTTAGGTTGCCGTGGGAGAGAGGGTGTAACAAGTTCCTCTCTCTGGATGGCAAACTGCCGCTGGGGAGAAAGGATGGCACCTTCTGCTCCCTGGGGTACACACTGCCGCTGGGGAGGAAGGATTGCACCTTCTGCTCCCTGAGGTACACACTGCCGCTGGGGAGGGAGGACGCTGCTCTCCTCTCCCTTCACCTCACACTGCCTTCCTGGCACATCACTTTGTTGCTGGGGGGCAGGAACAACAACCTCTGCCCCCTGTAACTCAGCCTGCCGCTGGGGAGGATGGACGACACCATCAGCTCCCGGAGACACACACTGCCGCTGGGGAGGAAGGACTGCACCTTCTGCTCCCTGGGGCACACACTGCCGCTGGGGAGGGAGGACACTGCTCTCCTCTCCCTTCCCTTCACACTGCCTTCTTGGCATATCACTTTGCTGCTGGGGGGCAGGAACAACAACCTCTGCCCCCTGTAACTCAGCCTGCCGCTGGGGAGGATGGACGACACCATCAGCTCCCGGAGACACACACTGCCGCTGGGGAGGGAGGACGCTGCTCTCCTCTCCCTTTACTTCACACTGCCTTCCTGGCACATCACTTTTCTGCTGGGGGGCAGGAACAACAACCTCTGCCCCCTGTAACTCAGCCTGCCGCTGGGGAGGAAGGACGACACCTTCATCTCCCTGGGACACACACTGCCGCTGGGGAGGAAGGACGGCACCTTCAGCTCCCTGAGATACAATCTGCCGCTGGGGAGGAAGGACGACACCTTTAGCTCCCTGGGACTTACTCTGCCGCTGGGGAGGATGGACGACACCATCAGCTCCCTGGGTTACACACTGCCGCTGGGGATCTGGGCCGACTGCCCAGCATCCCTGTAGGGCCGGTAGAGAGACCTCGGTCCCATCTCCACCTGCCTGTTGTGGTTCCTCACAGGACCAATCTATGAGGACCCCTACTTCGGGTTCTTCCTGCCGCCTCGGGGGGGGGCGGCTAACCTCCTCGGATGCAGCCTCTACTCTGCTGCTGTACCACTCTTCCTGCTCATCATACTCTTCGTCCATCTTTGAGTTTTGCTCAGCCATGACCTGGTTCCAGATCCCCTGGAATGTGTCCATGGATATATAACCCCCATACTGGGCCACTTGCTGCCTCACCTTGGCCATAAAATCATCTTCAGCGTCAGAGCCTTCCATACTTGTCTGCTCCAAGTCGCTGGATACCTCTGCTGCCAGGGGCGCTGCACGAATGCTAACGTTGCCCTCAATTTGTAACTCCAAGGAATTGGTGTTGTCTGTAGCTGTCCCTCTGGTTGTAGGAACGATCCCGCCGCTTGCCACCAATTGTAACGGACCGTTTCAGCATACAAGGGGAAAAATGCGTTTAGGCGATAATCCCCTTTTCCATAGACAGGCACAGCTACTGCAGAACATCAGAACTCACGAGCTGGATACGAAATAACACTCCGAACTGGAACAGCTGAACAAGAAAAGCATACAATCGGCTTACACTCTTGGCAGTCAGCTTACAATCCAATCCCCCCCAAGAACGAGACGACACTTCATTTTGAGGGTTAAGCAGGAACTCAAGACTGGGACACCCAGTCTGGCTTTTATTACCAACAAGTACATACAGGACACTCCCAGGGGGAGGATGAAATTAACCAATCACATGGATGTACCTCCCACACATTTCCTCCCCTTAGATTAACACTTAACACAATTATACTGTACACCTTTTTCCCCAATTCCTGGATGTACCCCAAATACATATGCTACACCTCCAAAACAGGTATCCCCTGATAGCCCTTATTCAGGGGGACAACATATGCAAGAATCAGCCCATTCGGATAAATGGTTCAGGAGTTATGGAACTTTAAAGTATTGACCGACCGCATGGGTAAAGTATCCGAAATCAGTTCCATGCATTTTGGCCCTGCGGTCGGTCACAAACAAGGGAATGAAAACAGGCGAATTGCCTGTGTTATAGAGCCTGGAGAGGGTTAGAATGAATTCCCTTGTTTGTGGGGTTCTTTCTACCGAACGGCGGGTCATTCGGTAGTTTCCATACGAATTTCTGGAAGTATGGAGGTCTCAGCGGTGTTTGCCTAGTCAAGTGTCCGATTTTAGTTCCAGACACTCGACGGCAAAACACCGCTGTTCGGTAGTTAAAGATGGCCGCCGCCACGTGGTTGTTTCCTGAATGGCGGCCACCCAGAGGACACAGAACACACTGCACTGATTGCCAATTACCCGTTTGCAACATTGTTGCAAACGGTAATTGGAGGCACACTTAGTCCTGGGTGGTCTGGTTGTTCGGTAGTTTCCTCAATACAAGGAATGGAGTGATTCTACCGAACAATCAGATGAAGGCTGCATATATACATAACCCAGGTTAACTGCATACATAAATACATATACAATATACAGGCAGTATAATAGAATATGCTTCACAGTCTTAAAGGGACAGTAGTCCCAAAATGTCCACCGCTGATTTTAAAGGGCCAGTAGCAGCAATATAAATTATACATGCCCAAATATAGTCTTTAAAGTGTAATATGTCCAGGGGCCATAGTCAGCGGGCAGGAGGCTAGCAACCAGGCCTCTCCAGTTCACAGTGGCGAAGCTGGTTTTGCCACACATCCCAATGACAGATGTTATTCTTACTACTCACAAATGCACAAGCCATACTCTAGAATATACATGTTTCTTATACATGGTTCCTCCTTGAATCAAATCCTAGCTTGTGACATAAGTGATATTGTATGGTCTGACCATGCCCCAGTCACACTAACACTAAGGGATGACTTTACATTTCTTGGATGCAACCCATGGAGACTCAATACCATGCTACTGAATGATGATACATTTAATGCTGAAGTGGAGTCAGATCTCTCTCAGAACTTAACAACAAATGACACACCTGAGTCACCTATTTCCTCCACATGGTTAGCCCATAAGGCTGCCAATGCTGCCATGTGTGGAGTATTCATCTGAAGGGCATCCTTCATTAAAAAACAATCGCAAACCAAAATACTTGCCCTGCTCAGAACACTGAGGGACATCACGGCCTCTCAATACCTCAACCCAACCTCAACTAGAGCGGTACAAATCCAAAATGAAATCAATGATTTTAACATATCCCGCACAACTTATAATTTGCACAAACTAAAAGCAAAACAATATGCCATGGTTAACAGTCGGGTGGATGATTTCCTGCAGACTATGTGACTGACGCCCAATCCAAAATAGCGTATTTACTGACAGACCAGGGCAAAAAGTTCATAAAACCCCAGGACATATGTGATGCCTTTGCACAGTTCGGACACCGAGGTCCATCAGCCTACTCACAAAAAAAAAATTCTAAATTCCTAGCACAAGGGACTCTTCCTCGTCTAACCCATGAACAACATCGACAATTACAGGAACCTATTACCAAACAAATTACCAGGCCCGGACGGGTTCCCAAAGCAGTATTACTAAAGATTTTCCTCCATCCGCACCCTCCAACTGGCAAAACTATTCCATACAGCCACGGAAAAACAATCACTCCTGAAAGAAATGCTGGCCACATTACCCAAACCAGGCAAGTCCTCAACAAAATGTGCTCACTTTCGACCCATATCATTGTTAAACTCAGACGTTAAAATGATGGCAAAAATATATGCGAATAGAGTTGACCTCCATTATCCCTACCATCATACACTCAGACCAGATTGGATTCATCAGCGGGAGACAGGGGGTTAAGGGGAACCCGCAAGGCACTCACACACTTACATAGCATGCATAGATTAACCAAAAATAATCCACTATTGTCTATAAATGCTGAAAAGGCTTTTAACCGCTTGCACTGGTCTTTCCTGCAGACGGTCCTGGAAAAAATTTACTTTCCACCTCATTTCTTAGCTGTAGTTAAAGCACTCTGTGACAATCCCTGTTGCCCTTACTAAATATTATGGCGTTGGAGTCACTGGCAGCTTTGATCAGATCCAATGATAACATACCGGGGTTCTGTATTGCAGATAGGGAAATTAAGCTGAACCTTTTCGTAGACGATGTCCTATTTACCATCACCAATCCCAAAACATTTCTGCCAGCATTCCATGCCATCCTAGATTCCTATAGCGGCTGCTCATACTACAAACTTAACCTTACGAAAATGCAGGCCATGAGGGTGAGGACTAGTGATGTACCGAACGGTTCGCTGGCGAATAGTTCCTGGCGAACATAGCATGTTCGCGTTAGCCGCTGCGGGCGAACAAATGCGCGGTTCGATCTGCCCCCTATTCGTCATCATTGAGTAAACTTTGACCCTGTGCCTCACAGTCAGCAGACACATTCTAGCAAATTAGCAGCAGACCCTCCCTTCCAGACCCTCCCACCTCCTGGACAGCATCCATTTTAGATTAATTCAGAAGCTGCATTCTTAGATAGAGGAGGGAAAGTGTAGCTGCTGCTCATTTGATAGGGAAATTGATAGCTAGGCTAGGGCATTCAGTGTCCACTACAGTCCCGAAGGACTCATCTGATCTCTGCTGTAAGGACAGCACCCCAAAAACAGAACATCAGTCTGCTATCTGGTGTCACAATAGTTTAAGCTTGACATTTAAAAAGAAAAACAATTTTTTCACTGTAATAGATTGAATAGCAGTTAGTTGTCTGCCAGCTTCTGTGTCAGGCTCACAATGGATACTGTGCCCACTTGCCCAGTGCCACCACTCATATCTGGTGTCACAATAGCTTAAGCTTGACATTTAAAAACAAAAACACTTTTTACTGTTATAGATTGAATAGCAGTTACTTGTCTTAAAGCGGGTGTGTCAGGCCTACAGCATGTACTCTGCCAACCTCTGCCACTGCACAGTGCCACTCATATCTGGTCTCACAGTAGCTTGCACGCATAGTACCACTAATCCCAAAAAAAAAAGTTCTGAGGACATAGTTGACTGGCTAACACAGGACACCCAATCTTCTACAGCTTCCGCTCGGAACCTTGACGCACCATCCTCCTCCAGCTTAGCTTCAGGCACCTCTCAAGATACCACTCACCCGCCTGCCGCCACCACCAACACTAGCACCACAGCCGCTTCACTTGGTATGTCAGAGGAGTTATTTATGATCCGTTTGAAGAAATAAGTGATGCGCAACCATTAATGCCAGAGGATGTAGATAACAGGGATATGTCTCATTGCAGGCAGCATTACACACATGGACGTATGGTGTGATGATGATGATATTGTACCCGCTGCTGCTTCCTTTGCTGAGTTGTCAGATACAAGTGAAGCGGTTGAGGATGACGATGCGTCCATGGATATCACGTAGGTGCCCGCTCGGCAAGAAGAAGAACAGGACGAAAGTTCAGATGGGGAGACAGAGAGGAGGAGGAGGAGACGAGTTGGAAGCAGGGGGAGGTCGTCGCAAGGAGCTAGTGGCACAGTCAGACAGCATGCATCGGCACCCGGGGTCAGCCCGACAGCACGCCAATCAACGCATGCTGTGTTCACCACCAGAATGCAGTCATTGCAGACCTCAGAAGTGTGGCATTTTTTTGTGTGTCTGCCTCTGACAACAGCGATGCCATTTGCAACCTGTGCCAAAAGAAATGGAGTCGTGGGAAGTCCAACACCCACCTAGGTACAACTGCTTTGCGTAGGCACATGATCGCACATCACAAACGCCTATGGGATCAACACATGAGTACAAGCAGCACACAAACTCAAAACCACCATCCTCCTCCTGGTCCAGCTTCTTCAGCCACGTCAACCACTGCGGTCCTCCTTGCCCCCTCTCAACCATCCGCCACTCCGTCTCTCGCCTTGAGCAGTTCCCGCTCATCTGCCCACAGTCAGGTGTCTGTCAAGGAAATGTTTGAGCGTAAGAAGCCAATGTCAGAAAGTCACCCCCTTGCCCAGCGTCTGACAGCTGGCTTGTCCGAACTATTAGCCCGCCAGCTTTTACCATACAAGCTGGTGGAGTCTGAGGCGTTAAAAAAAATTGTAGCTATTGGGACACCGCAGTGGAAGGTACCTGGACAAAATTTCTTTTTACAAAAGGCAATCCCCAACCTGTTCTCGATTGTGCAAAAGTAAGTAATGGCATGTCTGGCACACAGTGTTGGGGCAAGGGTCCATCTGACCACTGATACCTGGTCTGCAAAGCATGGTCAGGGCAGGTATATCACCTACACTGCGCATTGGGTAAACCTGCTGACGGCTGCCAAGCATGGAATGTGTGGCTCTGCAGAGGAGTTGGTGACACCGCCACGACTTGCAGGCAGGCCTGCTGCCACCTCCTCTACTCCTCCTACTCCATCCTCTTCCATAACCTCCTTGGCTGAGTCCTCTTCTGCTGCTGCGTCTTGCTCCACATCAACGGCACCCCCCCAGATCCCCAGGTACTATTCCACATCCCGAATATGGCAGTGTCACGCCGTCTTGGGTTTGACTTGCTTGAAAGCAGAGAGTCACACCGGACAAGCACTCCTGTCCGCCCTGAACGCACAGGTGGAAAAGTGGCTGACTCCGCAGCAACTGGATATCGGCAAAGTAGTTTGTGACAACGGAACAAATTTGTTGGTGGCATTGAAGTTGGGCAAGTTGACACATGTGCCGTGCATGGCACATGTGTGTCATCTGATCGTACAACGCTTTGTGCATAAGTACACAGGCTTACAGGACGTCCTGAAGCAGGCCAGGAAGGTGTGTGGCTATTTCAGGCATTCCTACACGGCCATGGTGCACTTTGCAGATATCCAGCGGCTAAACAACATGCCAGTGAGGCGCTTGATTTGCGACAGCGCGACACGTTGGAATTCAACACTCCTAATGTTCGACCGCCTGCTCCAACAAGAAAAAGCCGTTAATGAATATTTGTATGACCGGGGTGCTAAGACAGCCTCTGGGGAGCTGGGAATTTTTTTGCCACGTTACTGGACGCTCATGCGCAATGCCTGTAGGCTCATGCGTCCTTTTGAGGAGGTGACAAACCTAGTCAGTCGCACCGAAGGCACCATCAGCAACATCATACCATTTGTTTACTTCCCGGAGCGTGCCCTGCGAAGAGTGCTGGATCAGGCCGTGTGAAGAGGACGAGGAAGAGTTGTGGTCACCATCACCACCAGAAACAGCCTTATCAGCATCGCTTGCTGGACCTGCAGCAACGCTGGAAGAGGATTGTGAGGAAGAGGAGTCAGAGGAGGAATGTGGCTTTGAGGAGGAGGAGGAAGACCAACCACAACAGGCATCCCAGGGTGCTTGTTGTCACCTATCTGGTACCCGTGGTGTTGTACGTGGCTGGGGGGAAGAACATACCTTTAATGACATCAGTGAGGAGGAGGAACGGGAAATGAGTAGCTCGGCATCCAACCTTGTGCAAATGGGGTCTTTCATGCTGTCCTGCCTGTTGAGGAACCCTCGTATAAAAAGGCTGAAGGAGAATGACCTGTACTGGGTGTCCACGCTACTAGACCCCCAGTATAAGCAGAAAGTGGCGGAAATGTTACTGAATTACAACAAGTCAGAAAGGATGCAGCATTTGCTAAATAAATTAAAAAGTATGCTTTACACAGCGTATAAGGGTGATGTCACAGCACAATGGGAATCTCACAGGGTAAGAGGTGAAAGTCATCCTCCTCCTCCCATGACCACGCCGGCAAGGACAGGACGCTTTAAAGACATGTTGATGGAGGACATGCAGAGCTTTTTAAGTCCTACGCATCGCCACAGCCCTTCGGGATCCACCGTCAGAGAACGACTCGACCGACAGGTAGCAGACTACCTCGCCTTAACTGCAGATATCGACACTCTGAGGAGTGATGAACCCCTTGACTACTGGGTGTGCAGGCTTGACCTGTGGCCTGAGCTACGCCAATTTGCGATAAAACTTCCAGCCTGCCCCGCTTCAAGTGTCCTGTCAGAAAGGACCTTCAGTGCAGCAGGAGGTATTGTCACTGAGAAGAGAATTCGCCTAGGTTAAAAAAGTCTAGATTACGGGGGGCGTGGCCGACTGCCGAGAGAAACAGACGTGAATGTGTGGAGCTCCGTACCGGCACAAACTAAAGTAAGCACTTACCCGACAACCGGCTCCCGAAATCGGCCACACACACACGCCACCCTCACAGAGACACAAATGGGGCGAAAAAATAAAAAAAGTCGCCAGCCAGAGACACCCAAAATGTCCGATATTAGGCTTTCATTTTCAAGGCCTACTCCACAGGCAGCCGCCAAGATGGCGGCCGCAGTCAGCAGCGAGGAGGAGGATTCCCAAGATGAAAGGGAAAGCCTTACTTCACCCACAGCAGAGTCTGAACCCCCATGCCCTGACACAGAATCAGAGGCAGAATCATCCCCTGTCACAAAAAGAGACATTAGGGACCTCTTACAAGAAATGAGAGAGGTGTGGAAGGCTGATATACTAAGCACACAGAAAGAGGTGGGGGACATCCAGCAAAGGCTCACAGCACTGGAAACTAGAGAAAGAGCAAGGGACCAGCAGACACAAAACTCCCAAGACACAATGCTGACCCTCTCCTCACAGGTCCAGAAACTCACTCGGACTATCACCACAATGGAAGCTCGACACAGAAGGCGGAATATACGCCTCAGGGGGATACCGGACAATATAGAAGGAGAGCAATTAATACCCTACATCCACCGCCTATTGACTACAATGGGCCTTAAAGGAGGCACTGATCCCACAGCCATAGTATCAGCATTTCGTATCCGGAAGGCTGCAACGGCTCCCGAAAACGCAACCAGAGACACTATAGTGGTCACAAAGGACATGGTGACCCGCTCCGCAATTATGTCCCGTTCAAGAGACCTGGGCACTGTGCAAATGGAAGGCAGCAAGGTGGCCCTCTATGGGGACTTACCATTCGCAGCACTCGCGGAACGGAGGCAGCTAGCACCAGCGGCTAAACAACTACGAGACGCAGGAGTAAGATACAGGTGGGGAGCAGATGGATCCCTGGAGGTACCACGGGGAAACCAGACGCTCACCCTGACATCTAAAGACGACCAAAAGGAATTCCTTTACCAGCTGCACCTCCCAGATCCTGACGGGCCAGACTCCGAAGAAAGAGACACAGTGTCGCAGCGTACTCCCAATAGTAATCTGGGTCCGGTGAAACATATGTACATATCGAAACTGACCAAGAGACGCTCTCAAACCTCACCACACAGTAGCTGCACGCATGCCCTCGGACCCCGCATGGATGACCAGCTGGGGCGCAAATAGCGCAAGAGCCGACACCGCCTGAACACTCACCTAATCTCCACTTAAACTTTTTCAAATGCATCCCCAACAGATGTTTGTTATTATTATTATAATCTGACGTAAAATGTAGACTTAGTCATGTCGACACCCGTCATTCTATAGCACAGAAAATTTTACGTTGTTGTTGTAATTTTACTGATGCTTAAATCTTACTATCACCTGTATATTATGGCAAAGCTATACCATGAATATCCAAACTCTAATAAAAACATAAATTGAAAAAAAAAAAGTCTAGATTACCTCACCTTTATTAAGATGAATGAGGGATGGATCCCGAAGGGACTGACAGTGGGCGATACATTCGACTAAAAAATGATGAGGCCTGATGAGACGAGCTGCCTTGGGCTAAAAATAGTCCACACGCTGCTGTATTTTAGCTCTGAATGCCGATTGACTTAGGGCACTTTCTGCCTGGGAAACAAACATCAATTTTTATGGCCACTGCTACAGCAGCGGCTGCAACAATACCTAATTTTTCAGGCATGTGTACATGCCTAATTTTTCGGCCCTCTGGTGCTGCACTGTGGCTTCAAAAACCAAACCAAAAAAAGGGCACATAACAATTATTAAACTGATAGGAATAATACTACTTAACACACCACTCCTATCTGGTGGCACATTAGATTGCACGCGCAGTGCCCCAAATTTGAAGTAGGAAGACCGACCAAGCATCTTTTTCCATCTCCCGGTTCCTAAAATCGATGCCATATACACGTCCCCTGATAGGGCGCCAGCTCGTTATTCTCTTGGGCGCCAGCTCATTATTCTCTTTTTCACTTCACTAGGGACACTTTACTGCACTATGGGCACTTAGACCCACTCTTTGTCTTGCACACTGTTATTCCTAGCCAGCATCTGTGATGGGAAATCAGGCAGTCATCTAAACATTTAGATTGAGCTTTAGCTTAGAACACCCTTGAAGGTGTTTAAGGAGATTAGGGCTAGTTTAGAGGATTCTTCTTAGACCTCTCTGAGTCTTTATAGCCCTTCTACCTATCCAGCATTTCTGGAAACTAGCTAAGTGAAAGGGTGGTGGTGTCTGTGATACATTTAACTTTATATCACCTTATTGACACTTTATCATTCCAGTCTCCATACTCTCTGCCTATACCCATCTATTTAGAGGGAATTTCCTTGCCCCTGCCAATATTATATAATATGTATTACCATTATTACACAATTAGGTCTCTGAGGACAGGTGTCAATCCATATCTGCCAAGTGACCCTATGTAGGGGGAACAGTCCCTATTCTGCTCTGTGTCAGTGTGTATCAGGGATCCTTAGGACAGGTGTCAATCCATATCTGCCAAGTGACCCTATGTAGGGGGAACAGTCCCTATTCTGCTCTGTGTCAGTGTGTATCAGGGTCTCTGAGGACAGGTGTCAATCCATATCTGCCAAGTGACCCTATGTAGGGGGATCAGTCTCTATTCTGCTCTGTGTCAGTGTGTATCATGGTCTCTGAGGACAGGTGTCAATCAATTTCTGCCAAGTGACCCTATGTAGGGGGAACAGTCTCTATTCTGCTTTGTGTCAGTGTGTATCATGGTCTCTGAGTACAGGTGTCAATCCATATCTGCCAAGTGACCCTATGTAGGGGGAACAGTCTCTATTCTGCTCTGTCAGTGTGTATCATGGTCTCTGAGGACAGGTGTCAATCCATATCTGCCAAGTGACCCTATGTAGGGGAACAGTCTATTCTGCTCTGTGTCAGTGTGTATCAGGGATCCTTAGGATAGGTGTCAATCCATATCTGCCAAGTGACCCTATGTAGGAGGAACAGTCCCTATTCTGCTCTGTGTCAGTGTGTATCAGGGATCCTTAGGATAGGTGTCAATCCATATCTGCCAAGTGACCCTATGTAGGGGGAACAGTCCCTATTCTGCTCTGTGTCAGTGTGTATCAGGGATCCTTAGGATAGGTGTCAATCCATATCTACCAAGTGACCTTATGTAGGGGGAACAGTCCCTATTCTGCTCTGTGTCAGTGTGTATCAAGGGCTCTGAGGACAGGTGTCAATCCATATGTCAAGGTGTCAATATGTCATATGGCAGGTGTCAATCCATATCCATTGTGATTTAGGAATGTTAGGTGATTTCTGCCCTTTATGGATTAAAACCAGACTGCATCAACTGTGTAATTTTCCATGGGATTTTTGCCATGGATCCCCCTCCGGCATGCCACAGTCCAGGTGTTAGTCCCTTGAAACCACTTTTCCATCACTTTTGTGGCCAGAAAGAGTCCCTGTGGGTTTTAAAATTCACCTGCCCATTGAAGTCAATGGCGGTTCGCCCGGTTCGCGAACGTTTGCGGAAGTTCCCGTTCGCGACCTGAAAATTTCGTGTTCGCGACATCACTAGTTGGAACGTCTTACCAAGTTCTTTCTCTCAGCTGTACATATAGGGTAGCTTTTCTTCCTCTGGTTCACCAAGAACCGAATAACATAAGGACAGGGATTTTAAATTTGTTGCTCCCTTTGTAAGGAGATTAAACAACCTATGCGGGGCTGATTGTGCATGAGGTTCCATTTGTCGGGAGATGAGAATACTTTTAATTTGAATGTATGTAAATAGTTCCCTATGGGCTAATGAAAATTCATTTTGCAAATCCGGGAATTGTTTATTTCCTCGTAAGTCGTACAAATCAGAGACTTTTGCTATGCCCCCCCTGCTCCAAGATCCAACTGGGAGGTCAGGTGATAATACCTGAAGGGCCTGAATTGGGGTACACTTTATTAACAGAACAATTATTTTAAATCTCCTAGTAGCGGCAAAAATTTGCGTTGCTCATCATTGGAAAAGCACCATAGCCCCACCAATAATGGAAACAATCCAAGAGTGGATTCCATATGCTCATGTGAAAAAATGTCCTTAACCCTGCAAGGTAAATCTTCCCATTATCAACGAAGGTGGGGAGCTTGGGATGGGATAAGTGATCAATTCCTCTAGACAGTGTTATGCCACAAGTAGAATTGATGTGGAAAACAACTGCAGATTTGAAAGTTCCTTATATTTTAACACAGCGTGATTGAAGATAGGAAAGAAATCCTACTATAAAGGACATATACTGTAGCTTTAAGGATTTGTGGATATTGCAGGTGATTAGTAAAAAGCAAAAAACACTAGCAACTTTAGCAGAGATATTGGTAACAGAGTTTTAGTAGGAGAGTATTTGCAATCAGGTTAAAGTTCATTAGCAAAGCAATTACCAGAGAATTACTTATTGTATACTTAGAGTTTGATGGGAGTAAACTTCCAGAGGTAGTTTAGTTTGAGCCAAGATAGAGGATAAACTTATTTCAGTCTGGGTCTTCGGGATTGGAGAGAGCAGAAAGTCCAATATTCAGTCTGAGATCAAAGGAGAGGAGAAGGCAGGGAATCCGTTTAACAGTCCAAGAGGTCGGTACACAAGTGTTAACGAAGAGTAGCTTAGCTGGCAATTTGAATGCGGAAGTAACCTAACTCAAATCACTAAGCAATTTTGAAACTGGCGTGGTTTCTCTATAAGGCTTAAAAGAGCCGCGTCCGAGAAGGGCGGAGTCGGGCGGATCACTTTTAACCTATGTATGAGAGGCACAGCGCTAATTTACTAGCTTCCAAGGTGGTGAATGAACAACTAGGCGCATTGTACTCGCTACTGACCAACCCAGGACTGAGGATGGGACAAGGAGGAACAAGGGGGAATCTGATCTGACCTGGGGTAGTCACCTTAGTCATGTTAGCTAAAGGTATGCATGAGGTAAAATTAGCTTAGGATTTCAAGTGTGTCTATGGAGTGAAACTAACCCTCCCTCTAACTTCCCCCCCTCCTTTTTCTCTTTCCTACCAATCCCTTTCCATCTTAGCGGTCAAACAACCAAGGGTACTGATGACGACAAAGCTTCTCACAGCACAACCTTTGCAGCTGAAGTATTAACTCCTTAAGGACACATGACGGAAATATCCCGTCATGATTCCCTTTTATTCCAGAAGTTGTGTCCTTAAGGGGTTAATTGATGCTAAACCCATAATGTAGCTCTACCTGATGTACCTTTTATATGTATAAGGATCTTGCAATATAACGTATTTCTATGCAAGTGATTCATAACTACAAGTTGTACTACGTCATATCATGCACCCTTGATATACCTGTACCATGTTAAAATTTGATCATGCTGGCACCAGGGTGTTCGATGCCTGGCACATGAGATGCTTACTAATAGGCCCTTTGCCTTTTTATAACCGCTATGTTTAATTTACCCACCCGGGGATGGGGTTGGACGGAGGGAGCACAGAGAAATCTGGCCCAAGGCAGCCATTTTAGTCCTCTTAATTAGGTTAAAGATATCAAGATGCAAAATAAGTTCACAGTTTCAAGTGAGTCACTGGAGTGAACCCCCCCCCCCCCCTCCCCTCCCCCCCCCCTCCCCCCGCCCCTTACATACCCCTTTTGTTTCTATGTAACCTTTTTATCTTAGCAGTTAACCAGAGTTGAGGTACAAATTACGCCTCCTTAGGAGAAGGACAAAAGCAGGGGTGTGCAGGCCTCTTAGGGCGCAAATCCTAAAATTGTAGTATTAAATGGAGCTACACCTAAAAAGCAGCTTTACCTGATATACCTACTACACGCACAATGACCACACACTGTAAAGTAATAACACATAAGCTAAATACGCGTGAACTAAAAATTGTACCCTGCTATAACCTGCAATCATTGTTGTACCTTTTCCATGTAAAATATTGTACTTGCTGGTAGTAAATGTGTACGATGTCTAGCACATGTGACACTTACTAACATGTACCTTGCTTTTCTGTAACCGCTATGCTTATTTTAACAAAGAATAAAAAAAAAAAAGATTAAATACCAGGGCATCATTGAAAAAATGCAGAAAATTTCTCTTTGTACAGAGCTATATGGTAAAACTGGAACAAAAGCTACCCATCGAATAGTATTGATATTTCATGAATAATGATAACAAGAAAGAAGTAAGAAAATCCAGTCAGTAGAATTAGAGGGGGGATATACTGAAAGGAATCCATAGAAATGCAGGATATCTATCTCTGCATAAGGCTATTTGCTTAAATCAAAACAGAACCCAAATCGGATACCCGTCTTTCCCTAAGCATTGAATATATTATAATTAATGTTCCCTATCCCTTCTGGACCTCCCTCTGCCCGTCATATCCCAAAAGTTCTTTAGGAATATTGATAATATGTCTTTGTGCCTTGTCCTGCCTAATAACAAATATTTTACTTTCAAATTAACTGAATGTTAATCAGTTAACTATAATCATACTTAGTAAATGTTTGTCTTATAGTATGTTTAAATAAAAAGTGTTTGTAGAGAAGGATAACCTTGTGACAGACCGCCTGAAACCCGAACTGGGTGCCTCCACCAATCACTGCTTCCTAGTAACTCTGAGTACTTCCAAGCACTCCACCAGACACCATAAGCACTGTAGACCCTTAGCCGCTGTAGCTTGGCTGGGGTCTCGCTGTTCTCCACCCACCCTGGACCTAAGTCAGGGATCCATCTTCCAGTGGGTAGACCTCTCCTACTCCAGAGAGTATAGCAGGATAGCTCTTACAAGAGCTACTGATATAGCTGGTATAGCTGTTCCCTAGAAGCAAGAGACGAGGCTCTGTGTTGAGGGTGAAGTAGAACTGTTTAATGGCAGTCATAACTGGCTTATATGGAAGTCCCCATGCAATGTGTTTTCCATAAGATATTCCAGGAGCATTCTCCACTGGATCTGAGAGGGGACTGTGACAGAGTACACACTGTAATTACATTGCCTCTTAGGTCCAGGACACTCCCACACAAAACAGGATAATCCCTCCCCTGTGCCTGAGAGATAATTGAGTCAGGAACTGTACTTAACTCAATTATCTCCAGGCACAGAACAGATATTTTACAATAACCAAAAAGTACCCCCAAAACACATGGAAACCCAACAAAAGTCATATCCCCTGATAGCCCTGATCTGGGGTACCAACATATAAAAAAATCAGCCAGTTCAGGGGTTCGGGATTTCCATGGAAGTCATAATTTTGACCGACCGTGAACATGGTCCTTTGCCCAAAACAGTTCCAGGAAATTAAGGCCAAGAGTCAGTCTCTCTTTCTGGAGTACAAAAGTACATAAATCACATAAGTTTTTAACCCCTTAAGGACACATGACGTGTGTGACACGTCATGATTCCCTTTTATTCCAGAAGTTTGGTCCTTAAGGGGTTAAAGGGCCCATAGTCTTTTGGCAGGAGGCTGGCAAACAGGCCCTTCCAAGAACACGTGGCAGAGGCATTTCTGCCACACATCTTCTCCCCCAAGTCTGACAACCCACCCAAAAACAATTAGTTGGCCCAGTAGAATCTGGTGCCAGGCTCTGTCCTACAGGTCTAAGGCTGCTGAATGGGTGTCCATCACCCCGGTCATTCGTACTCCCAGGTATAGCATTGTGGTTACTTGTTGGGCATGGAAACCCCAAAAGTCATATCCCCTGATAGCCCCGATCTGGGGGACCAACATATTAAAAAAATCATTCATATCAGTTCAGGGGTTCGGGATTTCCATGGAAGTCATAATTTTGACATGGTCCTATGCCCAAAACAGTTCCAGGGAATTAGGGCCAACGGTCGGTCTCTCTTTCTTGAGCACAAAAGTACATAAATCACATAACATTTTAAAGGGCCCATAGTCTTGGCAGGAGGCTGGCAAGCAGGCTCCTCCAAAAACACGTGGCAGAGGCATTTATGCCACAAACCTGTCCTCATAAGTTTAAATAAAGTCACAGTTTTAAGTAGAATAAAACTAAGGGCAGTGGTAGAGATGATAAGAAGGGCTGGATTTAGATGAAAAGAGGCCCTAGGCCAGTGATGGCGAACCTTTTTGAGCCCGAGTGCCCAAACCGCAATACATGCCAACTTTTTTTTCCTTAAAGTGCCAACATGGCAATTGCGTGTGTGTGTGTGGGGGGTGAAGGGGGGGTGTGTGTGGGTGTTGTGTGTGGGGGGGGGGTGCGTGTGTGTGGGGGGGTGTGTGTGGGTGTTGTATGTGAGGGGTGCTGTGTGTGTGTATGAGGGGTGCTGTGTGTGTGTGTGGGGTGCTGTGTAAGTGTGTGTGGGGTGCTGTGTAAGTGTGTGTGGGGTGCTGTGTAAGTGTGTGTGGGGTGCTGTGTAAGTGTGGGGGGGTGCTGTGTAAGTGTGTGTGGGGGGGGTGCTGTGTGTGTGTGTGTGTGGGGGGGTGCTGTGTGTGTGTGTGGGGGGGTGCTGTGTGTGTGTGTGTGGGGGGGTGCTGTGTGTGTGGGGGGTGCTGTGTGTGGGGGGTGCTGTGTGTGTGTTGGGGGGGTGCTGTGTGTGTGGGGGGATGCTGTGTGTGTGGGGGGGTGCTGTGTGTGTGGGGGGGTGCTGTGTGTGGGGGGGGGTGCTGTGTGTGTGTGTTTGGGGGGGTGCTGTGTGTGTGTGTTTGGGGGGGTGCTGTGTGTGTGTGTTTGGAGGGGTGCTGTGTGTGTGTGTTTGGGGGGGTGCTGTGTGTGTGTGTTTGGGGGGGTGCTGTGTGTGTGTGTGTTTCGGGGGGTGCTGTGTGTGTGTTTGGGGGGGTGCTGTGTGTGTGTGTGTGTGTGTGTGTGTGAGGGGGGTGCTGTGTGTGTGTGTGAGGGGGGTGCTGTGTGTGTGTGTGAGGGGGGTGCTGTGTGTGTGTGTATGAGGGGGGTGCTGTGTGTGTGTGTGTGAGGGGGTGCTGTGTGTGTGTGTGTGAGGGGGGTGCTGTGTGTGTGTGTGTGTGAGGGGGGTGCTGTGTGTGTGAGAGGGGTGCTGTGCGTGGGGTAGGGGTGCTGTATGGCTGTGTGGGGGGTAGGGATACTGCTGGCGGGGTATGGGTACTGCTGGCGGGGTATGGGTACTGTGTGTGGGGGGTAGGGATACTGTGTGTGGGGGGTAGGGATACTGTGTGTGGGGGGTAGGGATACTGTGTGTGGGGGGTAGGGGTGCTGTGGGGGGGTAGGGGTACTGTGTGTGGGGGTAGGGGTACTGCTGGGAAGTAGGGGTACTGCTGGGAAGTAGGGGTACTGCTGAGGGGTAGGGGTACTGTGTGGGGGGTAGGGGTACTGTGTGGGGGTAGGGGTACTGTGTGGGGGGTAGGGGTGCTGCGTGGGGGGTAGGGGTACTGCGTGGGGGGGTAGGGGTACTGCTGAGGGGTAGGGGTACTGCTGAGGGGTAGGGGTACTGCTGAGGGGTAGGGGTACTGCGTGGGGGTAGGGGTACTGCGTGGGGGGTAGGGGTACTGCGTGGGGGGTAGGGGTACTGCTGGGGGGGTGTAGGGGTGCTGTGGGAGGTAGGGGTACTGTGTGTGGGTAGGGGTACTGTGTGTGGGTACTAGGGGTACTGTGTGTGGGGGGTAGGGGTGCTGTGTGTGGTGGGGTAGGGGTACTGCTGGGGGTGGTAGGGGTACTGCTGGGGGTGGTAGGGGTACTGCTGGGGGGGTAGGGGTGCTGGGGGGGTAGGGGTGCTGGGGGGGTAGGGGTACTGCTGTTGGGGAGTAGGGGTACTCTTGTGGGGGAGGAGGGGTACTGCTGGGATGGTAGGGGTACTGCTGGGGTGGTAGGGGTACTTCTGGGGGGGTAGGGTGCTGCAGGGGGGTGGGGTGGTGCTGTGGGGGGTAGGGGTGGTGCTGGGGAGATGGGGGTGGTGCTGTGGGGGGTAAAGGTACTTCTGGGGGGGTAGGGTGCTTCTGGGGGGTGGGGTGGTGCTGTGGGGGGTAGGGGTGGTGCTGGGGAGATAGGGGTGGTGCTGTGGGGGGGTATGGGTACTTCTGGGGGGGTAGGGTGCTGCTAGGGGGATGGGGTGGTGCTGTGGGGGGTAGGGGTTGTGCTGGGAAGATAGGGGTGGTGCTGTGGGGGGTAAGGGTACTTCTGGGGGGGTAGGGTGCTGCTGGGGGGGTGGGGTGGTGCTGTGGGGGTAGGGGTTGTGCTGTGGGGGGTAAGGGTACTTCTGGGGGGGTAGGGTGCTGATGGGGGGTGGGGTGGTGCTGTGGAGATAGGGGTGGTGCTGGGGAGATAGGGGTGGTGCTGGGGAGATAGGGGTGGTGCTGGGGGGGGTAAGGGTACTTCTGGGGGGGTAGGGGTGCTGTGTGTCAGTATCCCCCCCCTCCCTTCTTCTTACCTTTAATGAAGTGGGGGGGGGGACACAGCCATCCCTGGTGGTCCGGTGGTGGCAGGCAGTGCTTCCGTGTCGGGAGGCAGGGGGAGGGATCTGTGATGCTGATCCCCTGTCCTCCCGCGCGATGCTGTGTGGAGCGTTGCCATGGTAACGCTCGACAACACTCCACACAGCATCGCGCGGGAGGACAGGGGGTCAGCATCACAGATCCCTCCGCCTGCCTCCCGACACGGAAGCAGAGTAGGCGCCTGCCGTTTCGGGCAGGCAGGTGCCTACTCTGCAGTGATAGTGGACCTGTGGCCGCGTGCCCACAGAGAGGGCCCGGCGTGCCACCTGTGGCACGCGTGCCATAGGTTCGCCATCACTGCCCTAGGCTATTCCGCTTATGAGGCCATTTCACCTCCCATTTTTAAGTTTGTAAATTACATGAGAGACAATAAAATACATAATTACTGTGATATATATCAATATGTTAAATGAAACATGTTGTGATTGGTACTAACCTTTATAATAAATGTGGCACGGATCATAAAAAAAAGTCGAGATGAGGAGGGGGGGTGATTGTGAGAGGGAGGGGGGTGATGAGGAGAGGGGGGTGATTGTAAGAGGGAGGGGGTGATGAGGAGAGGGAGGGGGGTGATGAGGAGAGGGAGGGTGATGAGGAGAGGGGGGTGATGAGGAGAGGGGGGTGATGAGGAGAGGGAGGGTGATGAGGAGAGGGAGGGTGATGAGGAGAGGGGGGTGATGAGGAGAGGGGGGTGATGAGGAGAGGGGGGTGATGAGGAGAGGGGGTGATGAGGAGAGGGGGGTGATGAGGAGAGGGGGGTGATGAGGAGAGGGGGGTGATGAGGAGAGGGGGGTGATGAGGAGAGGGGGTGATGAGGAGAGGGGGGTGATGAGGAGAGGGGGGGTGATGAGGAGAGGGGGGTTATGAGGAGAGGGGGGGTGATGAGGAGAGGGGGGGTGATGAGGAGAGGGAGGGGTTGATGAGAAGAGGGGGGTGATTGTGAGAGAGAGGGGGTGATGAGGAGAGGGGGGTGATGAGGAGAGGAGGGTGATTGTAAGAATGAGGGGGTGATGAGGAGAGGGGGGTGATTGTGAGAGGGAGGGGGTGATGAGGAGAGAGGGGGGTGATGAGGAGAGGGGGGTGACTAAAAAAATTACCTTAAATCCCTGGTGGTCCAGTGGGGGCTGCCTGGTGGTTCGGTGGGGATACTGGTGGTCCGGTGGCCCTCATTTCCGGGCCAATCAGAGCTGCAGACCATGGATCTCGCGAGACCCAATCAGAGTGTTGCCGTGGTAACCCGCGGCAACGCTCTGATTGGGCAGTGCACGCGAGATCCATGGTCTGCAGCTCTGCACATTGCGGAGCTGCAGACCACCGGTCTCGGCGATCGCAGCAGGAGGGGCACTACAGTCTGCCCCGGGCACCCCTCTAGTAAGTGGCACCCGGGGCGGACTGCCCCCCCCCCCAGTACGCCACTGGTCATATCATATGCGTAGAATTTCTCCTTATTTTCGGTTCAGTGTTTTAGTGTTCACTGTTTTTAGAATAGTGTAATTTTAATTTTGCTAACAATTTGAATGTAGGCCCCTCTTGATCTTGAGGTCCTAGGCTGAAGCCTAGTTAGCCTATAGGAAAATCCGGCACTGATGATAGGGTAAAAAGTTAAAAGGGAATAAACAAGATAAACAAGTGATGCTAATAGTACCTGCCTGTTGATGAATACGCACTAATCCCTGAATTAATATGGCAGAATACTTATCTGATGTAAATAAGTACAGTGGGACCTCGGTTTACGAATTTAATGCGTTCTCCGGGATGTTTCGTATTGCGAAAAATTCGTAAACCGAAACACGGTTTCCTATAGGAATGCATTGAAAACCAATTAATTCGTTCCGGAGGTGAGAAAAAAGTCAAATAAAGTATTTCATCTGTTCAAAACTCTTTATAAAGTGCACTTTAACCCCTTAAGGACACATGACATGTGTGACATGTCAAGATTCCCTTTTATTCCAGAAGTTTGGTCCTTAAGGGGTTAAAGGCATAAATACTGTACAGGGACATGATTAATCAAACAATAACATTTAAAACATCCAACTTTATGTTTTAAAACATCACACATCAACACACAGTAAAAGCAGTGGTGTATCCTGGTTTTGTGCTGCCCTAGGCAGGACAAAACTCAGGCGCCCCCCTCCCGCCCGCGCCACCCCCATCCAACTCTTCCCCGGGCCCCCACCACCCCCACCCTTCCCCCGCCCCGCCTTCTAAATACACACACACATTCACTTACAGATACTCATACACTAGCTAACAGAAACACACTCGCTAACAGAAACACACACTCGCTAACAGAAACACACACACACTTACAGACACACTCACACTAACAGACACACACACACACACACTAACAGACATACACAAACACACACACACACTAACAGACATACACACACACACACACACACTAACAGACATTCACTCACACACACACTAACAGACATTCACACACACACACACTAACAGACATTCACACACACACACACACTAACAGACATTCACACACACACACACACACACACTAACAGACATACACACACACACACACTAACAGACATTCACACACACACACACTAACAGACATTCACACACACACACACACACTAACAGACATTCATACACACACACTAACAGACATTCACACACACACACAGACATTCACACACACACACAGACATTCACACACACACACACAGACATTCACACACACACACACTAACAGACATTCACACACACACACACTAACAGACATTCACACACACACACACACTAACAGACATTCACACACACACACACACACACACACACACTAACAGACATACACACACACTAACAGACATACACACACACTAACAGACATTCACACACACACTAACAGACATTCACACACACACTAACAGACATTCACACACACACACACACACACTCACTCACATATTTAACACATTTTTATTTTAAATTTACCCCCCCCTTACCTTTGGGAATGCTGGGGGGGGGGGTCCTATTTGACCCTGGTGGTCCAGTGGCTGCTGGGCAGTGCTGGCGTGCTGGCGGGCGTGCTGGCGGCCGGCCGGCGAGGGAGCACTTCCTCTGAGCTGTCTGCTCAGCTCCCTCGCGCGCCGCACAGTGAGGCTGGGAGGCGGAGCCGGAATATGACGTCATATTCCGGCTCCCAGCCTCACTGTGCGGCGCGCGAGGGAGCTGAGCAGACAGCTCAGAGGAACTGCTCCCTCGCCGGCCGGCCGACCGCCCGCCAGCACTGCCCAGCAGACCGCCCAGACGGCATGTCAGTTAGCCGCAAGGCTAACAAGACATTTGCACTGGGCGTTTGGGGGCGGCTTTTTTTGCCGCCCCCTGGAAAATGCCGCCCAAGGCAAATGCCTTGTTTGCCTCGCGGCTAATACGCCCCTGAGTAAAAGGCATGCAAACAACTAAGCTCAGCTCCCTACCTTTCCACTTCTTGAGATGCACCAAAAAGGCTCCAAAACCTGCTGCAAATGGCTCCAAAAGGCTCCAAAACTTGCTGCAAAGTGCTCAAAAAGGCTCCACAATTTGCTGCAAATGGCTCCAAAAGGCTCCACAACTTGCTGCAAATGGCTCCAAAAGGCTCCACAACTTGCTGCAAATGGCTCCAAAAGGCTCCACAACTTGCTGCAAATGGCTCCAAAAGGCTCCACAACTTGCTGCAAGTGGCTTCAAAAGCCTCCACAACTTGCTGAAAATGGCTCCAAAAGGCTCCACAAGGCTCCACAACTTGCTGCAAATGGCTCCAAAACCTCTCCAACACCTCCACACTACACACTCACGTGCTACCCACACTTCAGTATGCAGGGGGGCGGAGCTATAAACTGGGACACTTGTTTCGTATTGTGAAAAAAATACGTAAACCGAGGCATTTTTTTACATGAATTTTTATACGTAAACCGAATTTTTCGTTTACCGAGGCATTCGTTAACCGAGGTTCCACTGTATTCTGCCATAGTCTTGTTTCTCTTGAGATATATATATATATATATATATATATAGATATATATATCTATATGAAACATGGGGGATGGTTGCACTCACCTGAACATGCTTAAATGGGGTGCTGCTGGGGGCCATATTATACAATAAACAATACACAAGATCCAGCGCACTCTCCTATCTACTAAACAGCAACTTTAATGTTGACAGATTTCATTAGTTTTTAAAAGTTTTTTTAAAAACACCTAATCTAGGCAAAAAAAATAATAGGGATTTGGTTACATTATATGATCATACATTGCATAAGCCTGCCACAACGTCAATGTACCCCATCTTTGGCAGGTCCTACTCTCACAGTCTAATGTCTGCTCTTATGAGATTAACCACTTACTTGGGAAAAAATTCCATCTGAGGCTCTCTGCAGTACAAGGCTAAATAGGGACCTGAGATGAGGCACCTGTAACAGGGAGGGGTGCAAAACCAAGGAGTTGGCTAGACTCCCAAATATATATATATATATATATATATATATATATATAAAACATGGGGGATGGTTGCACTCACCTGAACATGCTTAACCCCTTAAGGACAGAGCTTCAGAAGCTTGACTTACGCTTAATGACACAAGCAATTTTTGCATTTTCTTGCTGTTTGCGTTCAACTGCAATTTGCATCTCTCTCATTTATTGCACCGACACATATTATATACTGTTTTTTAAAGGACAGAAAGGGCTTTAATTTGATATAACATATATATATATATATAGAAAGTAAGAATCAGGAGCACTCGCTTGGATTTTTCAACAGTGGATAAAGTGTTTAATCACAACTTCAACATCAACGTTTCGACCCTTCAGGGTCTTGATAAAGACCCTGAAGGGTCGAAACGTTGATGTTGAAGTTGTGATTAAACACTTTATCCACTGTTGAAAAATCCAAGCGAGTGCTCCTGATTCTTACTTTCTATCTACTGGCCTGGAGGCACCCTGGTAATATACATTGCATATATGTTTCTTTGGGGTTGAGTGCCAGAGTCTGGACTAAATATATATATATATATAAATGCTTACTTATTATAAAAAAAATACAGAAAAATGCAAAATAAATGAAAAATATTGTTTATCTTTTACAGTTTTTGCAATCATAATGTGTGCATAATTAGTGCAGGTTAAGGAAAGTAATTAAAAATAAATTCATTTATTTGTTCTGATTTACAGAATATATAATGTGTCTGGGATTTTAAGTTTTTTTTGGTAGTTACAGGTCACAAAGCACAAGGAGTAAAATCAAATTTTAATGTGGAGCGATTTTAGAATTTGGTATGTTTGTCTTGTAAGCCTAATAGCCATAAAATAAAACAAAATTGCCACACAAAAGTATATATTTATATAAAGTAGACATCACAGGCTATTTACCTAAGGTTGTTTTGACACTTTCTACGTAGCCATTTTACCGCCAACCTCTGCTAAATATTGGAGTAAAATTGTGTTTTTGGGGGGTTTTCGCACACAAACGTATAACAAAGAACTTCTCATGTGTATTTTGTAAAGTTGGTGTGTGCTATTCCTGTACACAGTTTTATTATGTGTTCAGTTACTTCTGCTGAGTACAACGGTACCCCCATTGTATGTCTTTGGCACTATTTTGTGAAGCTACAGTGCCATATAGGAGACCTGTCCTTTTCAGTATTCACAGTAGAATTTTGAGAGACGGATTTAATGAGCCTATGCTTCCATTTGGGGTATTATAACAGTTTGACTGTTCAAAACCCCCCACAAAGGCCTACCATTTGTAAAAGTAGACACTCCAGGGTATCTCATAAGGTGCATATTGTGCCTTAACATGCCCCCATTTTTTCACCAATATATGTCAAAGTATGTGGTAAAAAATAATTTTGTGCATTTTTTACATACGGATTGCATTTTTGCTGGGCATTTTGTATATTTCATATGTGCCACTAAGTTCAAACCCCCCAAATTATGCTCAGCTAAGTATTCTGAGTAAAAGGACACCCCCATTGTATGTCTATGGCACTATTTCGTGAAGCTACAGTGCCATACAGGAGACCTGTCCTTTTCAGTATTCACAGTAGAATTTTGAGAGACGGATTTAATGAGCCTATGCTTCCATTTGGGGTATTATAACAGTTTGACTGTTCAAAAAAAAACCACAAAGACCTACCATTTGTAAAAGTAGACACTCCAGGGTATATCATAAGGTGCATATTGTGCCTTAGCATGCCCCCATTTTTTCACCAATATATGCCAAAGTATGTGGTAAAAAATAATTTTGTGCATTTTTTGACATACGGATTGCATTTTTGCTGGGCATTTTGTATATTTCATATGTGCCACTAAGTTCAAAACCTCCAAATTATGCTCAGCTACGTCTTCTGAGTAAAAAGACATCCCCAATGAATGTCTTTGGCACTGTTTTGTGAAGCTACAGTGGCATATTGGAGACCAAGCCATATCAGTTTTTACAGAACTTTGAATTTTGACGCTGGGCCTATGTGCAATTTCCAAGCATCTTCGTAAGTTTTAAATTCAAACTACCCCACAAAGGCCTACCATTTCTTAAAGTAGACACCCCAGGGTATTTCAAAAGGCATATTTTGAACCTTAGCGTGGGATAATTTTTCCGCTAGCTTGTACCAGGTGTAGTTGTAATAAGCGTTTTTTCTGCCTTTTTGACACACAAAGTGAGTTTGCACAGTATATTTTGCAAACCTTATGTGTACCACCACTCTATAATACTTTATATGTTGCTCAGCTATGTCGGCTGAGTACAAAAATACCCCCGTATGTACCTTTGCCAGGTATATGTGGACATCGGAGGGGCACATTTGGGACACAGCCATTCCATTTTTTTTCAAACTTTAAATTTTTACGCTGTGCCCATGTCCCATTTTAGAGTATTTTACCAGGCTATATAATCCAAATACCCCATAAAGCCATACCATTTCTTAAAGAAGACATCCCAGGGTATTTCAAAAGGCATATTTTGAACCTTAGTGTGGGATCATTTTTCCGCTAGCTTGTACCAGGTGTAGTGGTAATAAGCGTTTTTTCTGCCTTTTTGACACACAAAGTGAGTTTGCACAGTATATTTTTCAAACCTTATGTGTACCACCACTCTATAATACTTTATATGTTGCTCAGCTATGTCGGCTGAGTACAAAAATACCCCCGTATGTACCTTTGCCAGGTATATGTGGACATCGGAGGGGCACATTTGGGACACGGCCATTCCATTTTTTTTCAAACTTTAAATTTTTACGCTGTGCCCATGTCCCATTTTAGAGTATTTTACCAGGCTATATAATCCAAATACCCCATAAAGCCATACCATTTCTTAAAGAAGACATCCCAGGGTATTTCAAAAGGCATATTTTGAACCTTAGCGTGGGATCATTTTTCCGCTAGCTTGTACCAGGTGTAGTGGTAATGAGCGTTATTAAATTAATTTTTTAACTTTTTAAAACTTTTTTTACTTTTTAAAACTATTTTTTAAACTTTTGTTTTGCTTATTCATTTTTATAAAGTTTCCTAAACTTTCGTAAAACTTTTTTTTACAGATTTAACATTTTTCTAAGCTTTTTCTTTTACCGTTAACCCCTAACTAGCAGTAAGCAGCACTAACAGTAAATTCCCCATTTTACCATAACTCCCACCCACCCCAGCTAGCAAGATATTTAATTATACAATATTTAAATTAGTTAATTAAATTAATTTAACCCCTGAGGGTTAAAAAATAAATAAAAGTTAATCGTCAGGGGTTAAAAAAAAAATTAGATCACAGTATAATACTGTGATCTGTATTTTGATCACTGTAGGCAGTGATAGACTGGCAGGGAAGGGGTTAATTTTTATTTGGACTGGGTAAAGGGTTTATTTTTTTTTTATTTTTTACTTAAACGTTATTAAAACTTTTTTTAACTTAATTTTTTAACTTTTTAAAGCTTATTTTAAAACTTTTTTTAACGTTAACCCCTAGTTAGCCTAACACTAAATCCCCCAATTCCCCACTAACTTCCACCCTCCCCAGCTAGCTAAATTTATAATTTTAAAATATTTAAATTAATTAATAAAATAAATTTAACCCCTGAGGGTTAAAAAAAAAAAAAGAATTAACCTTCAGTTGTTAAAAAAAATCAGATCATATTAAAATGTAATCCCTGCCAATTGATCACTGTAGTCAGTGATCAATTGGCAGGGAAGGGGTTATTTTTTTATTAATATGGGTAAGGGGGGTGGGATTTTAATTTAACTTTTTTTTTTACACACCAGGGGGCAGGATCACTGAAGATCCGTCTCCCTGCACTTCACACTGAACCCGGAAGTGCAGGGAGGCGGAGGTGAGTATGCAGAGCACATGTGCCCGCTCAGACATGCTGTCAGAGCGGGCACATGTACTGGGACAGCCCGATCCAGTGCTCCCGGTCTGCCTCTAATACAGAGGCAGACCGGAGCACCATTAACCCCACGATCGCCGCGATTGCGGCGATCTGGGGTTAATTTTACCGCGTGACGGACGAGGTCCGTCATCCGTCGTTAAGGGTATCCCCTGGATGACGGACCTCGTCCGTCACCCGTCCTGAAGGGGTTAAATGGGGTGCTGCTGGGGGCCATATTATACAATAAACAATACACAAGATCCAGCGCACTCTCCTATCTACTAAACAGCAACTTTAATGTTGACAGATTTTATTAGTTTTTAAAAGTTTTTTTTAAAAACACCTAATCTAGGCAAAAAAAATAATGGGGTTTTAGTTACATTATATGATCATACATTGCATAAGCCTGCCACAACGTCAATGTACTGCAGAGAGCCTCAGATGGAATTTTTTCCCAAGTAAGTGGGTTAATCTCATAAGAGCAGACATAAGACTGTGAGAGTAGGACCTGCCAAAGATGGGGTACATTGACGTTGTGGCAGGCTTATGCAATGCATAATCATATAATGTAACTAAAACCCCATAATTTTTTTTTGCCTAGATTAGGTGTTTTTTAAAAAAACTTTTAAAAACTAATAAAATCTGTCAACATTAAAGTTGCTGTTTAGTAGATAGGAGAGTGCGCTGGATCTTGTGTATTGTGTGTATATATATACCGTATATACTCGAGTATAAGCCGAGTTTTTCAGCCCATTTTTTGGGCTGAAAAACCCCAACTCGGCTTATACTCGAGTCATAGTCTGTATTATGGCAATTTGCATTGCCATAATACAGACTGGGGGGAGAGGGGGGCTGGCAGAGCTGTACTTACCTTTCCTGCAGCTCCTGTCAGCTCCCTCCTCCGCCGCGCCGTCGTTCAGCACCTCGGTCAGCTCCCAGTGTAAGTCTCGCGAGAGCCGCGGCTCTCGCGAGACTTACAGTGTGAGCTGATAGAAGGAGCTGCACGGACGGCGCAGAGGAGGAGAGAGCTGACAGGAGCTGCAGAACAGGTAAGTACAGCTCTGCCAGCCCCCCTCTCCCCCCCACTGAACTGCCACTGGACCACCAGGGAAGGAGAGCCCCCCTCCCTGCCATATATCAAGCAGGGAGGGGGGACGAAAAAATAAAATAAATAAATAAATAAATAAAATAATAAAAAAAAAATTAATAATAAAAAAAAAGGGGTATAAGGACCACTATGGGAGGGGGGGGGGGTATAAGGACCACTATGGGAGGGAGGGGGGTATAAGGACCGCTATGGGAGGGAGGGGGTGGGTTAAGGACCACTATGGGAGGGAGGGGGGTATAAGGACCGCTATGGGAGGGAGGGGGGGTATAAGGACCGCTATGGGAGGGAGGGGGGGTATAAGGACCACTATGGGAGGGAGGGGGGAAGGTAAGGACCACTATGGGAGGGAGGGGGGGATAAGGACCACTATGGGAGGGAGGGGGGGTATAAGGACCACTATGGGAGGGAGGGGGGGTATAAGGACCACTATGGGAGGGAGGGGGGGGATAAGGACCACTATGGGAGGGAGGGGGGATAAGGACCACTATTGGAGGGAGGGGGGTATAAGGACCACTATGGGAGGGAGGGGGGGTATAAGGACCACTATGGGAGGGGGTGGGATAAGGACCACTATGGGAGGGAGGGGGGGTATAAGGACCATTATGGGAGGGAGGGGGGGGGTATATGGACCACTATGGGAGGGATGGGGGGGATAAGGAACACTATGGGAGGGAGAAGGGGGATAAGGACCACTATGAGAGGGAGGGGGTGGGATAAGGACCACTATGGGAGGGGAGGGGGAAGTAAGGACCACTAGGGGAGGGGAGGGTAAGGACCACTAGGGGAGGGGTGAGTCAGGACCACTGGGGGGGGGGAGTGAAGGAACACGGGGGTGGGGAGGTAAGGACCACTGAGGGAGGAGGAGGGGAAGTCAGGACATATGGGGGGGGGGAGGGGGCGGCAAAAATTTTTTTGCCTACGGCGGCAAATATCCTTGCACCGGCCCTGCACACACTGCATTCACACACTGCACTCATGCACACACACACTGCACTCATACACACACTGCACTCATACACACACGCTGCACTCATACACACACACATACGCACACACTGCATTCATTATACACACACTGTAAATAAATATTCAATTAAAATATTTTTTTTAGGATCTAATTTTATTTAGAAATTTACCAGTAGCTGCTGCATTTCCCACCCTAGTCTTATACTCGAGTCAATAAGTTTTCCCAGTTTTTTGGGATAAAATTAGGGGCCTCGGCTTATATTCGGGTCGGCTTATACTCGAGTATATACGGTATATATATATATATCTATCTCAAGAGAAACAAGACAAAAAATGTGAATCAAATACTAGGTAGATATCAGGTTCCCTTCCTCACTACCTACACTCATATGTTTTCCCTACTTGTAAAAAATAATTTTCTGTAAAACTAAATATTTTCAAATGTAAAAAATCCAGCCAATGGTATTAGTTTGTCTGATGCGCTATTCAATTAACACACACCCAATGACACATGGGAAAAGATCAATGTCATTCTACTTTACAATGGCACATTGAACCCCCATATTAAAGGGACACTCCAGGCACCCAGACCACGTCTCCCCATTGGAGTGGTCTGGGGGCCAACTCCCACTACCCTTAACCCTGCAACTGTAATTATTGCAGGTTTTTTTTGTCTACTAGACAGCCACTAGAGGGCACTTCCTGATTCATAGCAAAGGTTTTCTGTGCTATAGCATCACTGGACGTCCTCACGCTGTGTGAGGACCTCCAGCTTCGCTAAAATCCCCATAGGAAAGCATTGAAAGCATTTTCAATGCTTTCCTATGGAGAAGTCTAATGCGCGTGCGCAGCATTGCCGCACATGCGCATTAGGTTTCCCCCGCCGGTGGGCGGGATCGGTCTCCCCCACCTGATGACATGAGGACGGAGAGGCGCGTGGGCGGACCAAGAAGCAGCAGCAAGGGACCTCGTTGCTGCCTCTGGTAAGTCACTGAAGGTGTGGTGGAATCTCGGTAAAAATAAATTTAGTAGGCCGAGATTACCACGTGGCATGTGTACGTGCATATGCTGACGTATCGATCAGTTGGTTGCACGAGGCAAGATACGATCAGTAGTGTACGGAGCATGTGCAAGAATACAGGATGTAGTATTCCCCTCCTCCATTGTGCTGGACAGGCCATGCGGTCAAGCAGGAAGTTAATTCTTATGTGTATTGATTGGTCAAGAGAATGTGCGGGTGGAGCTTAATATGGGAGTAGTTATGTGCCTATATAAGGAGCCTGCACTATTGTCCGGGGCTCAGAACTTGCTGTATTTTGGTGACACTAGTCCCTCTGAGTCCCGATCGGTGATCCAATAAAGAATCTCTTCCTTCCTGAAGAAACCTGTGTCCATCTCTCTGTGCTTGGCTTCCGTCAGTTTCTCCGGTATCATTTGGTGCATTGGCCGGGAAGCTCATCGTTCAACGGTAGCTGAGAGGCAGAGGCGTGAGACGGTCTATCTTTGCCCACGTTCTCTACGGCTGCACCCCTGAACTTCTGCGTGGACCTCCCTTCGTCTCGGCGCCACTGGTCTGTTGTCCAGGAGATCATCGGCCTCTACGTAAGAAGTGCTGGGGTGTCCCCGTCGATGAGTGTGAACTCAGGTTCAGGAACGAGGAGGTAAGACAACTGCTGTTTTAGACGGCAGACCCACTAGGGGTATACCGATTGTGCGGTAGGCCCATAAGGGGTTTGAATTGTGTATGGAATCTGCCCCCTCTGTCGGAGGGAAGGAGGGAAGGCGCACCGCTCAATCGAACGCTCTTTAGTAAGACCGTTTGATTTGGTTTGGAGTCAGGCGGGGTTCTGTGTAAATAGCCCTAGCCGGACACCGGTGTCTTGTCTAGACTAGCGTTCTAGGGTGTATATTACGTTCGCTAGGTCGGAGGGACCGGGAGACTAAGCGGCGTCTGTGTAAATTCGGTTCGCTAGCTCTCAACCTATCTTGGCTAAGTGGGAAGGCGTGTAAATTTGGAACCCACTAGATTTTTGATAGAGTAATCGACTAAGAGGAGTCTGTGCAAATTCGGTCCTCTAGTTCGCTATATGTGGTGCTTGGGCAGTGTGGCTAACCAAAACGGATATAGATAGTTTTAGGTAGTCCATTCAAGGTACTGGCCAATAGTTTAGTTGGGAATTGTAAATGTGTTAAAGATTGTTAGTAAAGTGTATATCTTGTTAGATAGCGCGAGTGTTAATAGTGTGTTGCTGTATCATAGTGCACGGTACCATAACCCTGTATATTTACTGACACTGTATATAAGTACTAATCATTGTCGTCTATTGCATGTTTAACACCATAACCACTAATAATTGTATTGTGACCTTAAATTGTGCTTTGACCTATGCTAACCGTACTGTAACCGCTATTTGTAAAAGACGATGTTACTGGGGTGTGTTATAGACAGGTAATTCATATATAGAGAATTATAGCGTGGGTGACTGTATAGTTTCGCCAAAGGGCATAATATTGATTATTTAGTGACTGGTGTAACAGCTGTGTGTGTACGGGAATTCCCTGAGTGTTTATTGCGTTATTCTGTACGTTTCACTTGGTAACCGTACCACGTGGTGCTGTTGCCAGAGGAAACGGGTGTGACTGTTGAATAGTACGCGTGCATAGTATTCGTTGTCAACGACGTTCCATTGATAAGTATGGGCGCGTCGGAGTCAACGATTTTGGATCCCTTAGGTTGTATGGTAAAGAATTTTAAAAAGGGATTAAAAACATGTGATTTTGGGGTTAAAATGTCTCCTGTACGTTTGGTCACTTTGTGCACTAGGGAGTGGCCTACTTTGGTTGCGGCATGGCCGCCACGTGGCAGTTTGGATCCAACTCTGGTACAGCGTGTACACGTGGCTGTATCAGGTAGGCCTGAACTTTACGGACAGTTTCCATATATTGATTGTTGGAGACAGGCCGTAAACGACTCGCCAAAATGGATTCAGATATGCCACGAGGAGCAATGTCGCCTCATGGTGGCCAGGACTTGTTTGTCCACTAGGACTGTGGTTAGGCCCATTTTGGACACGCCCCCTGAGTCCAAGATCCCTTTGCCGCCCCCTTACTTCCCTTTAAGAGGAAATGACGCGAATGCAGGAAGTTCTATACCCCTCCCCTCATTGCCCTCATCCACTTCCGCTTCCTCCTCTAGTACAGAATCCACCCCCCCTCGTATTAAACCTCCCCTTCCGGAACCAGAACCAACCCCCGTTAGATCTAAATATCCTGATTTGGCGCCACTTCAAACTTCCGGTCAAGCTTCTTCTAGCTCGGCTGGGAGTATTCTATTTACCAGCTTTTCCCAAAATCAAGCTCCCACATCCTCATGCCCTATTTCCCCCCGACTGGAACCCATAACTGACGCCCCTCCACGTAGCCCTATACTAACCCGACAACTGACCGGTACCCAACAACTTAGACATTATCAGATGCCTCTTCGTCTGAATCCCGGGTCAGCCTATCTCGATGCCGCAGGTCAAATGGCACATGCTGACCCAGTCTTCGTATATGTCCCGTTCACTACTACCGATCTCTTGAATTGGAAGACCCACAATTCCTCGTACACTGAGAAACCACAAGCTATGACCGATCTGTTCACCTCGATAGTTCAGACACATAATCCGACATGGGCTGATTGCCAGCAGTTATTAATGACTTTGTTTAATAATGAGGAAAGGACAAGGATTAACCAAGCGGCCATTAAAGCGCTAGAGGATAGAGCCCGTGCTTTAAATCAAGCCAATCCGGCAGCATGGGCCGCAACACATTACCCTAATACCGATCCCGATTGGAATGTTAATGGCGCAGATATGGTTCAACTCAAAGCCTATAGAGACGCTATAATTGCTGGCATGAAAGCCGGAGGGAAGAAAGCCATTAATATGTCGAAGACAGTTGAGGTGATTCAGAAAAGTGATGAAGCGCCCAGTGTCTTTTATGACCGATTATTGGAGGCATACCGCTTGTATACCCCCTTTAATCCGGAAGACGCAGATAATTCCCGAATGGTGAACTCCGCCTTTGTCAGCCAAGCTTATGGAGATATTAAGCGCAAGCTACAGAAGTTAGAAGGGTTTGCAGGAATGTCTATCACCCAACTAATGGAGGTAGCAAATAAAGTATATATGAACAGGGAAACAGAGACTAAGAAAGAGGAAGAGCGCAAGATGCGTAGAAAGGCAGATATGCTAGCGGTAGCGATCGCAGGCGTAGATAGACGGGGCCCAGATAGAGGCGATAGTAAGTGGAATGAGGAACCTCTGAGTAGAAATCAGTGCGCATACTGTAGGGAAGAAGGGCATTGGAGAAGTGAGTGTCCGCGAAGAGAACAGTATGAGAGAGACAGACCTAGGACAGGTTACGGAAACTTTAGAGGCAGAGCGAGAGGTAGAGGAGGCCCCGGAGGGAGCAATGGTAATAGAGGGAGTAATGGGAACAGAGGAAGTGTAAGGGAAGATAGGTACTGTCCAGCAGCGCAAAGGTCCCGCGATAGAGAAGGTAGGGACTTTGTAGGATTGGCTGACACGGTCATGGAGGACTATTGATACCGACCGGGCTCCATCCCCCTTGGTCGAGCGGAGCCTATGGTCGATGTATCAATAGGGGGAAAAAGGAGTGCGTTCATGATCGACACTGGTGCTGAACATTCGGTGGTGACTGACCTAGTTGCTCCTCCATCTGGAAGAACTATTACTGTAATAGAAGCAACTGGGAGAAGTGCTGCAAAACCGGTTCTTAAAAGTCGACTCTGTACATTGGGAGGCCACGTAGTAAAACATCAATTCCTTTATATGCCTGAATGTCCAGTCCAATTGCTGGGACGTGATATGCTATCCAAGTTACAAGCGCAGATTACGTTCCTACCAAATGGAACAACATCCTTAAAGTTTAATGGACCTTCAGGTATTATGACATTATCCGTACCAAAGGAAGAAGAGTGGCGACTTTATACAGCGTTGACTATCCAAAACCCTAGGAGTGATGAATCCCTATTCAACATACCAGGAGTTTGGGCAGAGAACAACCCACCAGGACTGGCCCGCAATATTCCACCTATTAAAATCGAACTAAAACTTGGGGTTTATCCAGTGAGCCTAAGACAATATCACATCCCGCAGAAGGCTAAGAAGAACATCCAATCTTATCTGGATAAGTTCATACGGTATGGTATCCTAAAATTCTGTACTTCCCCCTGGAACACCCCATTGCTGCCTGTTCAAAAGCCCGGTACAGATGAGTATCGACCTGTGCAGGACTTGAGAGCAGTCAATGATGCGGTTGTTAGTATACATCCAGTTGTGCCCAATCCATATAACCTGCTTGCTTTAATTCCGGGCGGGGCTACTTACTTTACAGTCTTAGACCTCAAAGATGCCTTCTTTTGCCTCCGAATTGCCGCAGAAAGCCAATGTATCTTCGCTTTCCAATGGGAAAACGCTGTGACGGGCTCAAAACGCCAAATGACCTGGACAAGACTGCCCCAAGGGTTTGAAAATTCACCTACCCTATTTGGTTCAGCTCTAAGTCAAGATTTATTGGATTTCGAGTCCATCCCAGGAGAGTGTGTATTGTTACAATATGTAGATGACTTGTTGATAGCAGCAGTTACAAAGGAAATATGTCAGCAAGCAACGCACGATCTACTACACATTCTCTGGAAGGCAGGATACAAGGTGTCTAGAAAGAAGGCTCAGTTGTGTTTGCCAACTGTCAAATATCTGGGATTCCATATCTCTGAAGGTCAAAGAATTATGGGGCCAGAGAGAAAAGAAGCTGTGTGCCAAATACCGATACCCAAGAATAGAAGACAAGTGCGAGAATTCTTGGGGGCAGCAGGCTTCTGTAGGATATGGATTCCCAGCTACGCGATACTGGCAAAACCTCTGTATGCAGCTATCAAAGGTACAGAGCACGACCCCTTCTTATGGACTCAAGAACAGCAAACGGCATTTGAAGATGTGAAGAAGGCTTTGATGAGTGCCCCAGCATTAGGTCTACCCGATCACACACGACCATTCTACCTGTATGTACATGAGCAAAGAAGAATGGCTGTGGGAGTATTGACACAGTACTTGGGATCATGGCAAAGACCTGTTGCCTATATGTCTAAGCAACTGGATGCAGTGGCCAGCGGTCTTCCACCTTGTCTAAGAGCCGTAGCTGCAGCCGCCCTGCTAGTAGCTGAAGCCGATAAACTCATTTAGAGACTGTAAATACCTTAAATCCAGCTACCCTTTTGCCACAACCTACTGAAAGTCAACATGATTGTTTGGAAGTAATGGATGAAGTATTTTCAAGTAGACCAGATCTTCGTGATTTTCCCATCCAGAACCCCGATGTTCAATATTACACCGACGGCAGTAGTTATGTGAAAGAAGGGATCCGCTATGCAGGATATGCAGTAACAACAATAGACAAGGTGATAGAAGCTCGGCCACTGGCAAAAGGAACATCAGCACAAAAGGCAGAATTGATAGCACTGACACGAGCGTTACAATTGGCTGAAGGTTTAAGAGTGAACATCTACACGGACTCCAAGTATGCATTTTTAACCACTCATGCCCACGGAGCTTTGTATAAAGAAAGAGGACTATTGAATTCAGAAGGCAAAGAAATCAAGTACGCAGCTGAAATCCTACAACTATTGGAAGCAGTGTGGGAGCCGAAAGAAGTCGGTATTATACATTGTCGAGCGCATCTGAGAGGAGATGGTGATGTAACCAAAGGAAATCGGATGGCAGACAGTGCGGCTAAGCGTGCCGCTGAATCGGGAAGACAAGAGTATGTGGGGCATATAGCTGCTCTTATACCAACTCCACTGTCTCAATGGACTCCAGTTTATACAGCTCAAGAAGAGGAGTGGTTAAAGACTGAACCTGGAAAGTACATGGAGAACAAATGGTATCAGTTAGAAGATGGAAGAATAGTTATTCCAGCATCACTAGCGGTAGAAATTGTCCAAAACTATCACAACGGGACACATTCTGGGAGAGATAGTACAGAAGAATCTCTCAGAAAACATTTCTACATACCAAGATTGTCCAACTTGACTCAGGCCATTGTAAGAAGATGTGTAACGTGTGCTAAGAATAATGCAAGGCAAGGACCAGTAAAGCCACCAGGAGTCCAGTTTATGGGGGGACTCCCCATGTCCGATTTACAAATTGACTATACAGTGATGCCTAAATCTGGTGGACATCGCTACCTGCTGGTAGTTGTGTGTACCTATTCAGGCTGGGTAGAAGCATGTCCTACTCGTACGGAGAAAGCAGGAGAAGTTGTGAGATTCCTGTTACGAGAAATAATACCCCGATATGGACTACCCTGCTCTATAGGATCGGACAATGGTCCAGCTTTTGTGCACCAATGCCTACAACAACTGACTCATATGCTTGGTATAAAGTGGAGGCTTCATACGGCATATAGACCCCAGAGTTCTGGTAAGGTAGAGAGAATGAATAGAACTATTAAGAATCAGTTGGCTAAAATGTGTCAGGAAACCCAACTTAAGTGGAACGTTCTCTTGCCCATAGCTTTATTGCGACTCCGCAGTACACCTACCAGAAGGATGGGCCTCTCTCCTTTTGAAATCATGTATGGGCGACCACCTCCCATACTTGGTAACTTAAGGGGGGATTTGAGTCAGTTGGGAGAAGGAATTACCCGGCAGCAGGTTGTAGAGTTGGGTAAGACTATGGAGGAGGTACAGAAATGGGTACAAGATAGATTACCTGTGAATATTTATCCCCCAGTTCATAGTTACCACCCAGGAGACCAAGTGTGGATTAAAGAGTGGAATAATGTACCGTTAGGGCCCAAGTGGAGAGGTCCTTATGTTGTTCTTTTGTCTACCCCTACAGCGATAAAAGTAGCCGAAGTGACTCCGTGGATACATCACTCCAGGGTTAAACCAGCAGCAGTCGATTCTTGGCAAGTTACAGCAGATCCAGAGAATCCCTGCAAGATCCGGTTAAAGCGCACGACTCAGTCGGAGTGACGAGGAACCTTGTGGATTACAAATTTTATTGTTTCAGAGATTTGGTAAGTGAGTGAGAAGGCCATAATAAAGCCTGTCCGCTCACCGACGTATAGTATATAAGCCAGGAAAAGTCTCGAAGGGACCCCTGTGAAGACGAGCAGAACTCCATTCCCTGCAGCCCTTACACCCTGGAAGCTGAGGTGCCATCGCACGGACGAAGACTGAGGATGACGACGAAAGATGTGTTCTTAATAATGTTTTTATATGTGTATTTTTATATTCAGGAAGGTAGAGGTACCGACACTCCTAGCTGTGAGGTATGCATTAAGACTACAAGGACAGGTAACCATATTTCCCAAACCCTAATTTGGCATTCACAATACGAGTGTAAAGGAGATGTATCAAGATGTAGATACCTAAATATAGAATATAGTGTGTGCCATTTAGGAGTAGGAGAACCTAAGTGCTTCAGTCCGGAGTATCAGCCTCGTACAATTTGGTTGACTCTCAGGAATGGATATCCTCAGGGGACCCTAATTAATAAGACGGTATTAGAATCCGTACATTCTTCGGGTGTTTTGCTATTTGATGCGTGTAAGGCGATATCAAGTGGTAGAAAGCCGTGGAATGTATGTGGGGATCTTAGATGGGAGAGGACGTATGGGTCTAACGATAAATATATTTGTCCCAGTAGTAAAAATAAGTACGTGAGTCCTAGATGCCCAAATAGAGATTATAACTTTTGCCCATATTGGTCTTGTGTGGGGTGGGCGACTTGGGGACAGACAGTAGACAAGGACATGATTGTGACTAAGTTGCCTACCAGTCCATATTGTAAGTCTATGGAATGCAATCCAGTCCATATACTTATAAATAACCCCGACAAGTTCTTAGATAAATATGGTAATTTATTTGGGTTTCAAATATATGGGACGGGTTTAGATCCTGGGACAGTATTGTTTATAGGGATAGAGACTGATACGGTATCCTCCCAAACTCATCAAGTATACCATTCCTTTTATGAAGAAATGAGCATAGATAATAAGATCCCCCATAATGCTAAAAACCTGTTCATTGATTTAGCCGAAAGTATTGCCGGTAGTCTTAATGTTACCAACTGCTATGTGTGTGGAGGTACTAACATGGGAGACCAATGGCCTTGGGAAGCAAAGGAGGTAATGTCCGGTTCTGAGGCAGTTGACCAACTAATATCTACACAAGCCGATTATCATATGAGTATAAGAGGTAAATCTGAGTGGAGATTAAAGACCTCCATCATAGGTTATGTTTGCATAGCGAGGAAAGGAATGATGTATAATACTTCTGTAGGAGAATTAACTTGTCTAGGGCAAAAAGCTTATGATGATGATGAACCCGTTTGCTAGATACGCCAATTTAAAGGATGTGTGGTTTGATTTATCCATCACATCTAACTGGAGAGCCCCAGCAAATTTGTACTGGATCTGTGGTAAGAAAGCCTATTCGGAGTTGCCACAGGACTGGGAAGGGGCATGTGTGTTGGGTATGCTCAAACCATCCTTCTTCTTGTTACCTATTGAAACAGGTGAGACTTTAGGTGTTAAAGTGTATGATGTGAATCATAGGAAGAAAAGGGGACCCATAGAGATAGGCACCTGGGAAGATAATGAATGGCCTCCCCAGCGTATTATAGATTACTATGGGCCAGCCACGTGGGCAGAGAACCCCAATTTATATGCTCAACCGTATTATAAGATTACAGGCAGTGGTTGAGATCATTACTAACGAAACATCACAAGCTCTCAATCTTCTAGCGAAGCACAATACCAGGATGAGGACAGCAGTCTACCAAAATAGATTAGCCTTGGATTACCTTTTGGCAGTAGAGGGAGGTGTATGTGGGAAGTTTAACCTGAGCAATTGCTGTCTTCAAATAGATGACGAAGGGCAAGCAATAGCTGAGCTTACTAGCCATATGGTTAAACTAGCGCATGTGCCTACTCAGGTATGGAAAGGGTATAATCCAAGTAGTTGGTTTGGTAGCTGGTATGAGTGGTTTGGAGGGCTTAAGGCAGTGGTAGGTGGAGTCCTACTGATTTTAATTTTGTGTCTACTCCTGCCGTGTCTTATACCCTTAGTAGTTAGGTTTGTGCAAAGCCTGATAGAAAATATAGCAGAGAGGAAGGCTGCTGCACAGATAATGGCTATTTATAAATATAAGGCTCTAGATCAGGGAGAACCAATGCAGGAAGATGAGTGTTGAAGATTCACATCATAGATAAGTCTGGTCTGGTTCAAGGTAACTTGTGGTGTATGCAAACCAAGGTTAAGTGATGCCTCAAGTAATTGTGAAATATCAAGAGGCATCAAAGGGGGGAATGTGGTGGAATCTCGGTAAAAATAAATTTAGTAGGCCGAGATTACCACGTGGCATGTGTACGTGCATATGCTGACGTATCGATCAGTTGGTTGCACGAGGCAAGATACGATCAGTAGTGTACGGAGCATGTGCAAGAATACAGGATGTAGTATTCCCCTCCTCCATTGTGCTGGACAGGCCATGCGGTCAAGCAGGAAGTTAATTCTTATGTGTATTGATTGGTCAAGAGAATGTGCGGGTGGAGCTTAATATGGGAGGAGTTATGTGCCTATATAAGGAGCCTGCACTATTGTCCGGGGCTCAGAACTTGCTGTATTTTGGTGACACTAGTCCCTCTGAGTCCCGATCGGTGATCCAATAAAGAATCTCTTCCTTCCTGAAGAAACCTGTGTCCATCTCTCTGTGCTTGGCTTCCGTCAGTTTCCCCGGTATCAAAGGGGTTTTGACCCCTTCAGCAACCGGGGATGGGAGGTGGGAAGAAGAGGGGACCTGCAGTGCCAGGAAAACAGATTGTTTTCCTGGCACTGGAGTGTCCCTTTAATGTTTACCTTTTCAGTTTGACCTTTCTTGTGTCTACAATTTGAACACTATAGTGAATAACCCTGACAGATGTGGTTTATTTATTAAACACTGAATTGTGCAGAATTGAAAACTGATTTGCAACATTTAGGCAAAACTAACCAAGTGGCTGTGGCTGTAATGGAGATTTGTTCCAAGTCAGATCTTGTTGCCTAAAATATGCAGTAAGGTTTTCAATTCACTATATTTTGATATTTATTGAACAAAGCTCGGTTAAGTTGGATAATATTTCCAGTTTGTCAATTTTTGACTCATTTTTTTTTTAACATTCCTGGTGAATTCCTAACAATTTGCTGTTTGATTAATAGCTGTGTCAATTAAGGTAGGATGCAATTGGGATGCCTGCTTGGTTGATTTTTTGTCTTCTATTCAGTATATGAATTCTACATACTGCAGACCTTTTCATGCAATACCAGGCAACACTGGGACCTCTATTACTCTGATTTACCCCTACAATTTCACCTGAGTTAGATATTCACCTTGACAGTCCTGACGTGTTTTTGGACCTGAAGGGGTTAAATTTGCAGCTATGTCATCCCAATTCTAACTTAACAGCAAGTTATTAAAAGATAAAATGGCAGCGCACTGAATTAAATGTGAGCTGGCTACAAAAAAACTTATACTGTGCTTCATTTTTAGGGAGTGTGTTGGGTTTCGTCTTCTTATATGTACTAACCAATCACTGGCCTGCAGAAAATATTCTTGGGTTGCTAGGTGTGGCTTACAGACGTCTTTATAAAAATCAGAAGCCCAAGGCTGCATTCTTCTGTCCTGCTTTTGAGAAGAAGAAACACACTTATTTCTTTCATCAGGTGGGTTCTGCAACTTTTATTGGGTATTCTGACATAGGATTTGATACATGTTTTCAATTATATGTACTCCTTTTTCTTTGTGCAAACAGCATAATAATGTAACATGTATATGTTCCTCCATGTTTAATTTGCGCATTATTGTTCCTTTTATAACTCAAAATTAAAACAAACTTTACAAATAAACAGCAGTTTGTGATCTAAACTAATTTTAAAACCTGAAAAAGTGCTGGGAGACACCGTTAGAAACTGGCAACAGATTTTATTTTTTTTATTTTCCTCTAGTGTTTTCTTCCATGGAAACCAGATATGTTCTGCCAAAACATGAGTCATAAATTGCCCCACCCTCCAGATTAAACCCAAAAAGTACAGCAGAGATACTTTCTAATGCAATTTTTATAAAATCTTCATGGGAATAGAAAGTGCTAAACTAACAGAAGCTTATTTTAAATGAAGGTGTGTGTGTGTGTGTGGTTTTTTTTATTATTTTTAACCTGTTCTTCCTTTCAAAATGTCATCACACTTTATAGCAAACAACCATTTTGTTTACCCAGTAAACCAGTTCTTCTGGATATCTGATGTCTGAGCATGTAGAACATAGATGGAGATAGATAGATAGGTGTGTGTGTGTATTTTATTCACAGCATGTGCAAATGTATATTTGATCACTTAACATTCCACAGCTTTTTTTTTTCTTTGGATGGTGAGGCTTGCAGACTTTATTCCTGATGTGGGGTGCAAATCTATTGTGGTTTTGTCACTAAGATCCAAACTGTTGTCAACTAAAATCCAAATGGAAAGTTTGTTTAAAATTGCCTAACTGTGGCTATAACGGATTTGGAGTGTATGTGTGTGTGTGTGTGTGTGTGTGTGTGTATATATATATATATATATATATATATATATATATATATATATATATATTTTTTTTTTTTTCATATAGACTTTGAAAATGCTACAATTTGGAGTTTAAAGTGAACTTGTCATACCCCCAAACAAGTTATGCTCATTGGCTTGAGCATACAATTTTATTTAGACGTTTTGCTAGCAAAAGTATAGACTAGGAAAAAACCCTATTTTAAAATAGTTTTTTTTTTCTCTCAACAGTCAGTCTCTGCATGCAGCGAGGCATTGACTGACCAGGAACCGAAAAGAACTCCTGCAGGAGGTCCCTCTGCTCTGCTCTCCTCTCATAGCAGCCGTAGTGCATTTGCTAAAGTTGCTATGTAAACTTTCTAGTACTGGCTATGGAGTTTAGGAACTGAGTGACATTATGTCCCTCTGTCCTGGAACTCGCAACAAAGCCAGCTTGCCAAAGTCACTGACGAGACTTGCCATGCTTTGGGATACCTCCCAAGTAGGGCAAATCAACTAAGAACACAAGCATAGTGGATAATGGTCTGCAGGTGAGCCTAACCTGAAAGGTAACACCCACGAAGCATAAGAATAGAGGAAAAGTGAGTGAATCTTTACAAATTAAATTGAATACACCTTGTATATTTGTGACGTGGTGTATCAAATGTATATGGGAGTGATTTGAGGAGAAGTTAAACTATTCATAACCGGTTCACATTAAAGGAATGTCAGGGATTTTCACTAAAGTGTGAATTTCAAATTTACAGTTGAACTAGAAGTCAGTTATGTTTTCAGTAGCCCAACAAATTTTAATTCAGGTTTAATTTCTGACAATTCAGACTTTATTGAATAACACTGTAATGTGTGACTTCTCAGGATGGATGCATATGGGCACACAGTTACCCCTATTTAATCCAGCTGTACCAGTATGGTACATTTGCAAGAAGTACTAGACCTCATTATGGCAGATGGCAAAATACTAAAGTTATGGTGAGACCAAACATGAAAACACCTGACCGATGTATGTCACTTAAAACGTTCTATTGTTGTAAGCTTGCGTATCTGAAGTAGGTCCTTGAGAAAAGTCCACCTCAGGGACATTAACTTTTTAGAAATACTTTGTCCACACTTCTCCCAGAATTCCCAGCATGACATGCAAATGAACAGACCTATATCTAGTTTCAGACCTCATCATTCATATTTGCAGGCACCCTTAGTAAAACACTATTTTTTTTTATTTTTTTGTGATCCAAAAGAACCAATGATCATACATTAATCATGGACTGTACAGTACATTATTGCAAGGTATTTCTACTAGAAGTACATTTTTGAAGGGTGTGGAACAATCTAGAATAATGTTAATAATTTAGCAGTAGGTTTCCTAATATTTACACTTTTTTTATTTTTATGTGAATGATAGTTGAAGGGAGGAATTGTTACTAGGCATGTGCATGGGAACATTTTTCGGTTCGGCATTCGGGACTTCGGCAAGTTCGGAACTTCGGGACCTGGGTACTTTGGCAACTTCGGGACCTCGGAACTTCGGGACTTCTCTTGCAGCCGCTTGGTAGATAACTGCCTAATTCCCACGGTATTAGGGAGTTATCTACCAAAAGGCTGAAAGACCTAAATTGGTCTTTCAGCCAAATTTACTAAAAATGTAGTAAAAATTACTTGGTATTAGTAAATTGTGTCCCTACTTGCGAGTAGGGGCATGTCAATTAAACAGTGAGCTCACTGTTAAAAAAAAAAAAAGCAGCACGGCGGTTGTGGGCCCTAAAGTAAAATAATGGGGGGGGCGGGACACCTATTGCCCCCACCCCTGAGCGGTCGGTGGGGGCCCTAAATTACTAATTAGGGGGGGGGGTCTAATGTGCTCCCCCGGGGCCCACCTGTGAGCAGTGGGTGGGGGCCCTAAAATACTAATTAGAGGGGTAGGACCTAATATCATCCCCCTGGCCTCCACCCCTGAGAGGTGGGGGCCCCAAAATACTAATTGGGGGGGGGGGGGGGGACCTAGTGTCCTCCCCCTGGCCCTCACCCCCCTCCCCCAAAAAATTAGCCCCTACCTACCCCCCCACACCTCAAAAATAATGAGGGGGGACCATTTAACTAAGTACCTGGAAAAAAATTAAACTTAACATTTGATGTTTTCTTTCTTGTAAAATCATCTTTTTTCAGCCCCAAAAATGGCCAAATAAAAAGCCATAATAACCAACGCAATTAAAGAAGAAAACGAGCGCAAAAAAATAAATAATCCATCTTCACCCGGCAAGGGCTCCGCGCAGACTGAGCTCTGCAGGGCGGGGGAAGGCTTATAAAGCCTTGCCCCGCCCTGCAATTGGGCTCAGATCACTCTGATAGGTGGGTTTAAGCCATCCAATCAGTGCTCTGACAGTTAAATGAAGAGACTGACAGGTAAGTAGGGGGTGCTCTGAGCCTAAATACAGGGCGGGGCAAGGCTTTATAAGTCTTCCCGCCCTGAAGAGCTCAGTCTGTGCGGATCCCTTACCGGGTGAAGATGGATTTTTTTTTTTTTTTTTTTTATAAATAGCGCTCTTTTTGTTTTTTTGTGCGTCAGTTATTATGGCTTTTTATTTGGCCTTTTTTGGGGCTGAAAAAGATTTTTACAAGAAAGAAAACATCAAATGGTAGACCCAGCAGCACCAGAAGAATAACTGCAGAGAAGAACCCCCCCCCCCCCTGGAGAGACGGCGGTTAACCCCAAATATCCGGGCACCACGCTGACACTAGACGCCAGCGACGACCTCCAGGAAACCAGATAAGTGCCACACTGATCACATCGCACACACTGAGCTAGAGGCTAATTGGCAACAGATAATGTACATAATATGGAATTACAGGACATATGCTGCATTTGGGGCCGGGGGACTATCAGGGGTCGGGGGGACATTATACACGGACACTGCTCGCACTCAAGCAACTGGGGACAACATGATGTTGGAGAAACATGTTAACAATGCTTTAATGTTCTAAGGTTTTAATGTTTTACTGTATTACTACGGTTAATATTGGGCGGGACTGCAGGGGCACCGCACAGAAATGCTAACGGTCCCCAGGATACCCAAATGACACGTGTTGGGCTCCCTGCAGGGTCGCCCTGTACCGCCAATTCGAAGCAGCCATACGGTGTGAGGCAAGCCCACAAAGCCTAACCTTAGAGACCCCCACAGATCTAATAATTATGGTGGAGTAGGGGAAGGGAAACCGGGTGGGTAGGTCACGGTTACCGTTTAGGGAATGGAAGCGGACGGGAGATGTGAATGCCAAGGTAGATATAGGGCTGGGGGATCAATGGGAGAAGGCACTGATGCCATGAGGGGGGCAGAAAGAGTACTACCGCAGACAACGGATAGGAGACGAGATAGGAGACACGTTTAGAATAGAATTCCGAGGACACCTTGGGACACCGAACCAACTAACCGACCGCGGACAGCCTCTACACCCCGCTAGTCCGCCCCCCCAGTTGGTATTGCAATGCAGGAACGCAACCCCGGACTAGCGAATGAAGACGACAAAAGGGACGGGAGATGACATCACACCTCTGACGTGCTCACACACTGAGACACAGCTGACGATAGAGAGCCCACGCTTACGGGGACAAACACAGTGAACTATGCCAAAGCCACCCCTGAGACACAGACACTCAGTAGCTGTGGATGGGACTATGCCACGTTAAAACCTCATAACCACCCATACCAGAACTGCAGGACCAACACACAGAGACTTACTGTACCAAACCTAGCTAATTATCAGTGAGATGGACGGCTCACGGAGTCTGACACACCCAGACAAAACTTTCTTAACCAAACCACCACAACTTCGGTGGTGGACATAACCGACAGAGAGGCCACAACCCTGACCTAATCCTGTGTTGGCACGGACTACCGGGGGAACACTGCCTTGCTGCCCTAGTTTACACTACGAGGTGGTTTGGCTTTGCCATCCAACCCGGTTACAAAGGTACCCTTTATCTAAAGGGAACATCACTCTGGAGAACCCCGGAAACTAAACTGGACAGCAGAAACTAGGCCCACAACCGGCATAATCCCCCTGTGACTCGTATAGGAGGCCCTCAAGACATTGACATGAGGGGATAGGCGGGCGCAGACGCGAGGGCTCTGGGGTAACCCACCCTAAACCCTTTAACACCTCTTACCACCCTCCATCCCCCATTCACGCACACACAAAACACCACATACCGCACACACAAGATGGCATACTCAGAGACTGCACCCTGCGGATGTTCACTATCCAAAACCTGGCATGGAGGGACAACAAGAGCCTACTCTTGCTCTCCACGGACACAGAAAAAGCCTTCGATAGCGTGAGATTGCAATTTATGATGGCAACACTCACCAAAGTCAGGCTGGGGAGAGGGGATGTTACGTGGATCGAAGAACTGTACCGCAATCCGAGCGCGTGGATACGTGTCAATGTGGCACTCACAACCAGCTTCCCCATACGCAACAGCCCCCTATCTCACCTCCTTTTCGCCTTAACGCTGGAGCCGTTTCTAGACAGGGTCCGACAAACACCCAAAATCCAAGGATTCCAATACAAAGATCAAGACCACAAGGTAGCAGCGTACGCTGAAGACATGCTTTTTTTACTTACACAATCCAATGTAAACACTACCAGAGTTACTGGAGGAATTTGACCTGTACGGACGAGCCTCAGGGCTCAAACTAAACCACGCGAAGTGTGAAGCCCTGCAAGTATTGACCCCAGCACCCGAGTGGGACCAAATCAAACGAAACTTCCCTTTCAGATGCTGCGAAGACCAGATGAAATACCTAGGTATTTGGATCCCACATAACCCGACAGAAACATACTCACGGAACTATACCCCACTCCTTTAAAGAATCCAAGGAGACCTAAATCGTGGCATGGTCGAATAGCGGTGGTCAAGATGAATACCCTACCGAGACTCCTCTACTACTTCAACACCATACCCTGGCTTATACCACCAGACTTCTTTGCGACGATGAAAACTGAGATCAGCACCTACATTTGGAAGGGGAGCAGGGTACAACTCAGCCATGACAAAATATGCCTACCCAAATCATGGGGGGGACTGGCATTGCCCGATCTCCGCAAACACTACCACGCACATATTGGAAACCTGCGTGTTTCACACTGCACACAGACTAAATGCTTGTTGAATACTAAACAAAACTTCAATAAAACGCTATAAAAAAAACCCACAAAAACTCTAACACGATGATAATCTTCAAAGCTGTGTGGCCTTGGAACATGCCAACACACTACAATGAAAATCATGCATAGACTTGGAATCTCAGAGAAATGTATATCTAGACAAAAAGTTCAAACTTGTTTAAACTTGGTATTACTGTTTCTCTAGATTAGTTTACGTGGGAAGTGGTTGTCTTCTCCTATTTGTTGCTTAGCAATAAAACCATAATCTATCTGCATTCAAGGGATCCTTGGCTCATTGAAGTGGTCTGGGCACAATGTATTTGTCCCACTTGGTTGTAGAAAAACTGCAAGAATTACATTGCAACACTAAGACAGACCGCCACTAAAAGCACTTCCTGCTTGCTAGGCGACATTTGGTCTCCTAACTGATGCTGAATGTACTCACGCTCTGCAAGATGACATTCAGCATCAGCAAAATCTCCATAGGAAAGCATTGCAGTAGTGCTTTCCTTTGAGAAGTGCCTAATGTGATTGTGTGTGTGTGTATATGTATGTATGTGTATGTATGTATATATATATATATATATATATATATATATATATATATATATATATATATATATATATATGTGTGTGTGTGTGTATGTATATATATATATATATATATATATATATATACACAAAATAGAATGGCTGCACTCACGGAATTTCTTCAGTTTAAAATATAACTTTTAATGAAATCGCATAAAAATCAACGTTTCAGTCCAGCCTGTGGACTTTCATCAGGATATCCTGATGAAAGTCCACAGGCTGGACTGAAACGTCGATTTTTATGCGATTTCATTAAAAGTTATATTTTAAACTGAAGAAATTCCGTGAGTGCAGCCATTCTATTTTGTATTTGGATATTTGGAGCCCTGGTAATGCACCCGGTTCATTGCAAGAACTGAAGGACAGCTTGAGTGCAAGGTATTATATTATATATGTTTTTTTTTTAATATATATAGCTCTGGTGATCTCAATGTTGTATTCTTTCAAGTTCAGCTTATCATGCATAAAATAATTGTTGTGCGAATATAACAGAGTTCTGCATGATCTGTTCTCCTCTATTAACCTTTAGTTTAGGTCATAATGACTATATAACTTAATACAAGTAAGCCATTGTTTTATATGGATTTATAGATGTACTGGGCAGTTATTCTTATTCCATAAATGAATTTTCTGTACTAAGCAGTTGGCAAAACTCAAATCGAAATACTTTCCTTCTACTAAATGGACTTTTTTTTTTTTTATCTCTCTCTGTGGTACCATACATGTGATCTTGTCTAATAAAATAAAAGCAATATTCATTCTAGAAACAAGCATTTAAACAGTTTACACTACAGCAATACAAGAATTAATCAGTATAAAAATGTTGGTATTTGTTTTTTCAGTCACTAAACTGGACGGATAAAGGAGCTGTACATTTTTAGTCCAACATAGTTTACTTTTTTTTTTGGGGGGGGGGGGGCATTCAAACTCTGCTACATCTTCAACCCTCTTTACACCACAAAAAAAAGATCTGTTAGTGAAAATATTGGTGCAAAGAGATTTAATCTCTTACAATTGGGGTCACTTTCTTGACATTTTAAATATTTATATTGCGTATATTGCAGTTTAATTTGAAACTTTAAAATGTACTAAAGAACTGATTCTCAGAACACTAGGGTCCAAAAATACTCCTTAGGAAGTGTTCTAATATTTTTTACTGTATAACAAAAATGTAGACTGGGTGCTTACTGCAGCCACCACCAGAGAGCTATAATAGCAGAAATAATTTACAGAAGCAAGTTTTTGACCCTAGTGATGGGATAAGATCTATGCTTGAGTACTCGTTTACATTTTACCTAATGATTATTTATAAGAATCTGATTTTAAAGAACTGAATAAATGTCAGTCTTTACTTCTGGATAATAACCATAGCTTTTCAATGATCTTGAAATAAGTGCATGTTTGTAAAAGGCCTAGGTTTGTGTGATGGCACATCTAAAACATGCATAAAGGAGCTGGTGGAAAGAGGGGGTTCTTGATACAAAGCACTGTTCCTGGCACCAGAAAACAAAGCAGACGAAGCAGCATAGCTTCCTATGATGGACAAGTGGTCAAGGGTTCTGTCTAATCGTGAGACCTTTTCATATATCTTTATTTTTTTTCCCTTTTAGTGTTTTTAAGCACCATCAGTCATGTCCTTCGTAAGCGAGTTCTTGAAACAAGCTAGTTTTCTGCAGGAGTTTACTCCAAAGGTATGTACTTCTTTGCAAAAGATAAATGTTGAGAAAAACTAAGGTAGTTCTGTGTTCTGTTTTTTGCTTTACACTATTTGTTCTTTTGTATCTTATTGTTGCCATCTTTCCTTGGACTATTGTGTGTGCCAATATATAAAAGACAGATTGGAATTAAAAATACACTTATAAACGGTCTTGTTTAGAAGGTGATACTTTAATATATAAACACGCTGTAGACCTGTTTAAAACTGAAGCATTTCATGGTTATAACCCTTGGAATGCACATTTAAACAGGGTAAAATCTAATTCTGAACAAAAACAAATAAACTAATCGTGTATGTATATGTACACCATCTCACTATTCATTTATTGCTATGCCCCTGTTCCTCATATGGCTTAATGCATTAATTGGCTTTAGAATGTAATGTGCCAGCAATTTGTTTCATTAAATGGACACTAATATAGTGACCAAAAAAAGATTAGCTAAATTAAGCAGATTTTATGTGTCTTTATAATTCCACTGAGGTCTCACTGCTCAGTTCTGTCATTTAGGAGTTAAATAACTGTTTATACAGCCCTAGACACAATTGCCTACATGTGGTTTACACAGCCTTCCTAAACACTTCATGTAAAGTGACATGCAACATTTACACTTCCTTCTATTGCAATCTGCAGCCTGTGGAACTCCCTTCCCTTTTCATTGGACACTCACCCAGTCCCCACTCCTTTTAAAAACTAATTCACAAAAGCATATCCTTTAAACTGTTAATAGCCCCCAATTAATACCTTGCAACTGTCATTAAAAAAAACACACCAAGTCTTCAGTGAATGCTGTTCTACAAATCTACGTCTATAATACTATGCTTACCTTTTGTGTCAATTTACCACACTCCCTCTAGGTCTGGATATACGGTTATTGAGCAGGGCTTTCAACCACTCTGTTTCTGTGCGTCCAACTTGTCTAGTTACAATTACATGTTTGTTAGTCAACACACTGTAATGCTCTGCAGAATTTTTTTGGGAATAACAATATGATTTTAACCCCTTAAGGACAGAGGCCATTGTAAAAATTCTGATCAAAACCTGAAATTTGACTGTCTGTACAACCATAATTCACCTATTTCATATTAAGTGTACCCACACTTGTATATCATTTTGTTCATGAGAAATGGGGTTTACATTTACTGGCCAAATTTAGCATTCATATTTGTGTGTGAAAAATGCTTAAACAAATATGAATGCTAATTTTGGCCAGTGTTGTGACTAAATGGCTAATATAAGACTGGATATTCCCCATTTGCAATACCTTGGGTTGTCTAATTTTGTAATTGGTATCCCATTGTGAGTAATTCCCATTGCTGGGCTACTATATAGTCTCAAAGGCAACATAACCAATCTAGCAAAGTTAAATGTGGAAAAAAAATCTCTTATCACAATGATAGTCTGTGAAAGTGCCGTTTGTGTGTGAAAAATGTAAAAAAAATTTTTTTTTTTTTGCTTTCTAGGATGAACGAACTGGTGGCCTGAAAGCAGCTGCAGGATGTGATGGTTCTGCAGATGCTGCTAACTTGGAGAAGGCCATTAAGGCAAAAGGTAAGAATCTTGTATTATAATTAATACTTTTTTCTTTTTTGTTAGATCACTCCTCCTGTTTATTCCATATAACAAGCAGATCAGTATATGCAATAGTATGAATTAAATTCACAATAACTACACCAAGAAAGTAAAGCATAACTTCAATGAGAACATTGTTTAGAGCAGGGGTTTCCAACCCAGTTCGCAAGTACCCCCTACCAGTCCAGGATTAGGGATTACCCTGTTGTGTCGAAGGTCTTTTCGGAAAGAGACAGAAAGACATACTTTAGACACAACACGGTAATTCCTGAATCCTGTTTTAGGATAATTGAGGACTTGTTTAGAGCATCAAATAAACTGCATGCAGACCTGCAGGATTACTTGTAATTGGCCCCATTCATATAACTTACTCTCAGAGCTCTTGCTTCACCTAACATGGAGGCTGCTTCTCAGTCTTTCAGTTGAGGTTTATTGGCTTTCTGAGTGAATTAAATATATTACATTTTTAGGTGTGGATGAAGCAGGTATAATTGACATCCTGACAAAAAGGAACAATTCACAACGCCAGGCAATTAAAGCAGCTTACCAGCAGATCACAGGAAAGGTGAGCATTGTGATACCACTTGATGTCACTGCAATGTATTAATCTTGTCAGTAGCACTAACTCAGAAATAACACTTTTCAACAGTGCTATTTTCTGTAATGTGCAATATGAATTTTTGTTTTTGGATAGAAATGTGATGGAAGCCATGTGCTGTAACCACAAATATGAATTCAAGGGCACAATACACGGACTAGAAAATATGGTGTTTTGTCATTGGTTCTCTCAAAATGGGCTCTACCATGTTCAAAGCAATAGATACTGATTGGTAGTCCGCTCGGTTAAGAAGTAAACCTTAACTAAATTTTCTTGGCAAATTATGGAAATAAAATTTGTCGGGAAGGGTTTGGTATTTCAAGCTTTGTCAAGAACTCTCAAAGGATAAATGAACACTCCAATGCCCATTTAAAAACTACAGATCGCTGTAGTAGTTATGGTAGTAGGGGTGCACTGGAGCCGCCCATTGTAAATAGATGATGTTAAAATGATTAGTCCTTTTTATCATGGGTCTGCCAGGTGCCAATACTCGCCTTTGTGCAAGAGGAAGTGCGAGCCAGAAGCACCTATTAGAAGCTTCTATTAAGTCATGTGTGACGATGCTTGCTGTGCAGGACCAGCTGACTGGCTGTCTGACAGTGTTCGCTGAGCACTCTCAGCCAATTGACTGAACCTTTTTAAAACCACCACTAAACTATTTTATTGCTGAAAACTTCTGGCTGCAGTAGTGGTTAAGAGCGGCACTCAAACGCCACCAGATATGAAACCAAAAAATTCTTAATAATTTTACTATTTACAATGTGGGGCACGAACAATCCTGAACCCAGAGCTACTACAGCACACTGTAGTGGATGTAGTGCCTAAACTGTTCCTGAACCCCTTAATGACGAATGACGGACCCGGGGAAGCGGGGTTAACGCTCCTCGGGTCTGCCTCTGTATTCGAGGCAGACCGGGAGTACCCGATCGCTCTGACAGGCTGTCAAAGCGAGCACATGTGCTACAGGGACTTCTAATCCGCCTCCCTGCTCTTCCATGTTCTTTGTGAAGTGCAGAGGCGGATCAGTGCTGATTTTTCTCCATGTGTATAAAAAAAAAGTTAATTTAAAATCCCACCCCCTTTTACACATTTTAAATAAAAAAAAAAAAAACCCTTCCCTGTCAATTGATCACGGACTACAGTGATCAATTGGCAGGGGCTACCTTTTATTGTGATCAGATTTTTTTTTTTTTTTTTTTTTAACACCCGAGGGTCAACTTTTATTTTTTTTGTAACCCTCAGGGGTGAAATTTATCTTATTAATTAAATTAAATATATTAAAATTATTTGGCTAGCTGGGGTGGGTGGAAGTTAGTGGGGAATTGGGGAATTTGGTGTTAGGCTAGCTAGGGTTTAATGTTAACGTTTAAAAAAATAAAAGTGAAATAAAATCCCACCCCCTTTACCCAGTCCTAATAAAAATTAACCCATCGCCTAACAGTTGATTACTACCTACAGTGATCAAAATGCAGATTATTTTTATTTTTTTAAACTCTCGGTGGTTAAATTTATTTAATTTAAATATTTTAAAATTTATATTTTTCTAGCTGGGCTGGGTGGGAGCTATGGGAAATTGGGGAATTTACTGTTAGTGCTGCATACTGCTAGTTAAAGGTTAAAGGGGAAAAAAATTAAATAAGCCAAAAAAAGTAAAAAAAAAAAAAAATACATTAAATGCTCATTACCAATAAACCTGGAACAAACTAGAGAAAAAAAATTATCCCATGCTAAGGTTCAAAATATGCCTTTTGAAATACTCTGGGATATCTTCTAAGAAATGGTGTAGCTGGTATATGTAGCCTGCTCAAGTGCTCCAAAGTGGGACATTAATGCATCAAAACCCTCCATGAAAATTCAATCTTAAAACCCTGAACTTGTCACGTCTTTTACAGCACTGTAACTTCACAAAATAGTGTCTAGGTCAAACATTGGGCATATTGTTTTGCTCAAAATGTAACTTGGCATAATTTGGGGGGTTTTATGACAGTGGTACATATCAAGTGTAAGAAATACTCAGCAAAAATGCAACATATATGTAAAAATGCTGTTATTTTAAAAAATAAAAACCTTTATTTTACCCCAAACCTTGACATAAATTGGTGAAAAGAATGGTGACAAGTTAAGGCACACTATAAGATACCCTTGGGTGTCTGCTTTATCAAATGAAAGCCCTTTGTGGGGTTGTTTAAAAAGTCACACTGCTATAATACCCTAAAATGAGACATTGGCCTGTCAAATCCATCTACGAAAATTCTAACTACCGTATATACTCGAGTATAAGACTTTCAGCACATTTTTTGTGCTGAAAAACACTCACTCGAAAAACATAAGAGTGTATCAATGACTCCCACTAAAAGTGAGAGTGTTGAAACACCCAGGGTCAGAGTGGTGGTTCCAGATCCACCAATAAAGGGCTTGTACCCGGATTAAAGTAATTGAAAAAAGAAAAAAATTGAGTCTCGATAACAAGAAAGAGACTCTAAACTGGTTTTACAATACAATTAATAGGACAATTAATAATTGTGGTGACCACACCAGAACGCACTGTTCCATTTAGACCTAAAAAATGCATCAGATGGTATATAGCATGATATAAAGAATTACATAGCTCCAAAAAATGGCTCAATAAAAATAAAAATTACTTTATTGGTAAATAAACAGGAGAGAGGACACTTTAAATGGAGTGTAAATAAATAAGGCTGAATACAATATATCAATATAGAGGCTAAATACCACTGTGAAAAAAAAAAAAAAAAAAAAAAAAAAAAAAAGGTAATTAACAGTTTAGCAGAGGAGCAATCCCCAGAGTATTCAAAGGCGTCTCAATCTACTAACTCCTAGATAGGGAGCCCCAGGAAAAAACCCTGTTGGCTCCTATGCACGGCACCTTCCAGGGTGCGCTAAGCTGCCCTTGTTGCTATATAATGGGGGAGAAAAGTCCCCAGATGAAGCAAGGCAGCCAGTGACAGGAGTAGAGTAAATATAAAGAGCAATAATCCCTGTAACTCCTAGATACACCTTCGAGGGTGTTCTATACTGTCCCTATATGAGAAAACAGAAAGGAGATTGACACAAGCAGCTCCACCAAATAACTCCTAAGTAGAGAGCCTAAGGAGATAACCCTATAGCTCCAGTAAAGCAAGACAGTCTGCCACAGAGGAAAATAAATAAAAAGAACTGGTTTCCCTGTAGCTCCTAAATAAAACACCTTCAAGGGTGTTCTGTGCTGTCCCTACATGGGAGAACGGAGAAAAGAAGGCAGACTGACTGCAGCTGAAATCACCTTTAAAGTAAATAGAACAGTGCTTTCAAAAAATAAATCAAACAGCTAGTGCTACCATTAGTGTAGAAAGCGTGATAAGATTAAACCCGACGCGCGTTTCGGTGCGTCTACGGCACCTTCGTCAGGGGCTAAAAATACCTCTGTCAGTGTGGAAGCTTTTAAATCCTAAATGGCCAATCATATGCGCAGTCCCATCACCCCGTAAGTATCAGCCGGTGTATGCACGGAGCGTTTTGTGGGAGGAGCAAACGGCCGTCATCAGTTACCTCTGATGAACGGTACGCCGAAGTGAGCGTCACAACCCACGTGGGTATCCAAGGGCGGAGCTAGGGGCGGCGAAAGGAAGGGTTCGCTCCTCCCTTACTCCAATCCGGCTCGAGTGTGCCGAAGTAATGGGCGTACGGGGGGAGGTGGGGACCAAAATACCGATATGAAAGACTCTGGCAAATTACAATATATTATGCCGAGAGTTCAAAGCGTCAATCCACGGAATCATGAATGCGGAATAAATAAAAGTATATACACCCAGAGTCAGATATTTAGCCCTTATAGACAAAGTGTCATATATCCAGGGCTAAAATGCTGCATACAGATATGTAAAGAAAGTATATTGTGAGGGTTAAACTGAATCTCTGTAGCAGATGGTGATAAACCAAATATTCTTATTTGAGACAAAGGGTGAACCCATACTTCACATATTTCATATGTATGTCATATGCGGTCATAGGAATCTAGAATTAACTTTGATTTCCATGTGATGTGACTGAAATACTCTGGGGATTGCTCCTCTGCTAAACTGTTAATTACCTTTTTTTTTTTTTGTTTTTTTTTTTTTTTTTGCACAGTGGTATTTAGCCTCTATATTGATATATTGTATTCAGCCTTATTTATTTACACTCCATTTAAAGTGTCCTCTCTCCTGTTTATTTACCAATAAAGTAATTTTTATTTTTATTGAGCCATTTTTTGGAGCTATGTAATTCTTTATATCATGCTATATACCATCTGATGCATTTTTTAGGTCTAAATGGAACAGTGCGTTCTGGTGTGGTCACCACAATTATTAATTGTCCTATTAATTGTATTGTAAAACCAGTTTAGAGTCTCTTTCTTGTTATCGAGACTCAATTTTTTTCTTTTTTCAAAACACTCACTCGTCTTATACTCGAGTCAGTTGTCTGTATTATGGCAATTTTCATTGCCATAATACAGACAAGGACCGGGGGCTGTCAGGAAGCTGTAACTTACCTTGACCGCAGCTCCTGTCAGCTCCCTTCTCTCTCCTCTGGTCCGTGCAGCTCCCAGGTCAGCTTCCTCTGCAACTCTCGCGAGAGTTGCAGAGGAAGCTGATCTGGGAGCTGCACGGACCGGAGGAGAGAGAAGGGAGCTGACAGGAGCTGCTGTGAAGGGTAAGTTACAGCTTCCTGCCAGCCCCCTTCCTACAGCCCATCCACTGGACCACCAGGGAGTGAGAGCCCCCCTCCCTGGCCAGCTAACAAGCAGGGAGGGGGGACGAAAACATAAATAAAAAAAATAATAATAAAAAAAAATAACATAAAAAAATATATATATATTACAATAATAATTAAATAATAATAATTAATAAAATGCCCACCCCCACCAATGCTCTGCACTCTCACACACTGCATTCATACACACACTGCATACACACTGCATTCATACATACACACTGCATTCATACATACACACTGCACTCATACATTCACACTGCACTCATATACACACTCACACTGCATTCATTATATACACACTGCACTGCATTCATTATATACACACTGCACTCCTACACACACTGCACTCCATTCATTATACATACACACTGCACTCATTATATACACACTGCACTCATATACACACTGCACTCCATTCATTATATACACACTGCATTCATACACGCACTGCATTCATTATACACACTGCATTCATTATATACACACTGCACTCATACACACACTGCATTCGCACTGCACTCATTATACACACACTGCACTCATTATACACACACTGCACTCCATTCATTATATACACACTGCATTCATACACACACACACTGAATTCATTATATACACACACTGTAAATAAATATTCAGTTAATATAATTTTTTTAGGATCTAATTTTATTTAGAAATTTACCAGTAGCTGCTGCATTTTCCACCCTAGTCTTATACTCGAGTCAATAAGTTTTCCCAGTTTTTTGGGGTAAAATTAGGGGCCTCGGCTTATATTCGGGTCGGCTTATACTCGAGTATATACGGTATATAGAAACTGAAATAGCCTTGTCTCTTATATGGCATTGTAACTTTACAGAATATTGCCAAAGGCATACAATGGGTGTATTGTTTTACTCAGCAGATTAAGCTGAACACAATATCCGGTTCTGTGCAGAAATGGCACACACCAGCTTTATGAAATACACATTACAAAAACCTTGTGTATATGCCAAAATAAAGAAAAAACACAATTTTACTCCAATATTTAGCAGAGATTGGCGATGAAATGGCTACGTAAAAAGTGTCAAAATAACATTGGGTAAATAGCCTGTGATGTCTACTTTATATAAATACTTTTGTTTAGCAATTTTATTTTTATTTTTTTTATGATGGCTACTAAACCTAAAAGACGAACATACCAACTTCCAAAATTGTTGCAAATTGAAATTTTATTTTATTCCTTGTATTTTGTGACCTGTAACTTTCAAAGTAAGCTGAAATCCTATATATATGATGTACTCTATAAATCAAGACACATAAATGAATTTATTTTTCATTACTTTTCCTAAGCTGCACATATTATGCATACGCTATTATTGCCAAAACTGTGGAAAAAAGTTTTTTTTATTTATTTTTTATTTTTTTTATTTTATGAGACTGTATCTATGTATATATGACCTCAAATTAAAGCCCTGTTTGCCCTCTAAAAAAAAAAACGTATATAATATGTGTTGGTGCGATAAATGACAGATGCAAATTACGTTTGAACACAAACCGGAAAAATTACTTGTGTCCTTAAGGGTAAGACGAGCTTCTGAAGCTGTCCTTAAGGAGTTAATTTTTATCAGGCAATAAACCAGCTTGATGCATTTCCATACAATACATGTGACCTACAATTAACCCTAGTTTATATATTGATTATAGTTTTTATTTTTTTCTGACATACGGTGGCAGTACGTATGGGTTGTGCTTCCTAATTGGGACAAGCATCTGCAAGATAGATGATTAAGAAAAGTCCCTCCCCGTTACCCTTAAAGGGCTTCCCCGGCAAACCCATCTCAGTTCTTCCTTGTCCCAGCATGAGACGGATCAAACGTCTGTTGGTGAGACACACAGGTTGCTGTCTGGGGGAGGAAGCCTGATAGCCACCCGGGTGGTAGGCTGAGTGGCATAGCTTCATCCATGGAGGTTCCGGAGCACTTTTCTATTTAACTTTGTGTAGAGTATGTTCCGGCTTGGTGAGTATGGTCAGGCCAGGGAATGCCTTAATTATGTTGCAGGCCTTGCGCCTGCACACAGCGGTGGAATGCATGCCCGGATGGTGTTGCGTTCTACCAAAGTTCCGGGTGCGCTATTGTGCATGCACGAACCAGAACTATCAGTAAACCGCAGAGTGCGGATCGCTGTGCTGTTGCCTCTGGCAGCAGGTAACTTGTCAGAAGGTTTCCCCGTGTCACCAACCCCCCACACGGCTCAGAGGTTTTCAAGGTAAGTTTAGCTGATCTCTGCTTTGAAAATCTGTTCTGATTAAAATTGCAAGTTATGGATGGAATTATTTTGCAGAACGTGGACTGTTTGTACACTGTGGAATGCCTCTGCTATACACGGCTTTTGCTTATTGTATCTGTGCTACTCCCCTTAATATGGTTCTGGGCTTTATAAATATGACCAAGGTGCTGCAATTTCTTGGGTAAACGTAAGCAGATAATATGCAATCATTCCTATCTTTGAATTCTTATAGAGAATCAAATAAAGTATTAGCTGCTGATCTGCCTGAGATGTACCACAGAGACCGAAGAGAAGCGTCCTTCAATTACTTCTAATGTCGGGCTAATGTTTATCTACCTCTTCTTAAGACATGTCTGGTTAGTCATACTGTGTGGAGTTGGTTTCCATCTGATGTACTTAGAAGGTTCATTAGGAATTAATCTGTCATGGGACAGGATAAATCTGCTAAAGTTTAATGAGGGTTATCTGTTCCTCAAACCCCATGTCTCTTATATGCAGAAATGGGAACTCTGTGTAACAAGACTTTCTTGCCCGACATTTAATGTTTACCATCAAATGGGTAAATGTTACACCCCCAGGTACACTGGGAATCCATAAAATTCTGCGGAAGTAGATGCTTTTAAAATCCTATTGTCAGGATGACTTAGACCTATTGCAGACTATCTTCCCAGACTGCTGGGTTTTGGTATGGGTGTTTGCTAGCAGGTGCAGCTGTATCCAAAACTTGTAACTTTGTTTACAATAGTTAATGGAGGTTATTTAAGTCTCCTGGTAAGCAGCTTGTCAGTTTCCAGTTGTATTTGTGATTGTCACATACTTTATTTGGATTTGACTAATACAATCTGACAATGACTGCCAAGATTATGGGTTTATCTGCTGTTTCCCTTATATCCTGGTGGCTTAATCTTGGACAGCAGATCAGCATCATTTTCAGTCCCCTGTTTACTCCCATTTGGAAAAGGGGTATCTTTTCATAACTTTTGTCGAAAAAGGAAAAAAGCTCTGCCTCAAAGACCAGTAGAACTAGGTCCGACATGGGTAGGCATTTCGGACGTTAAGAAGCTTGGAGGCGTAATCCTGAATTTCTATACAAAGTGTGGGTTTAGCCCTTGTTCAACCCTTGGGGTTCATAGGTTCACTTCCCCTGCAGGGTTGACTCAGCCCTTCATCCCTTTGAGGTAGATGACTGGAGTACTATTCAATGGAGTCACTTATCATTCCCAGGTTGCATTTGTGAACCAGTATATATCTGAAAGTCTCTTGCCTGGCTTTTTAGTAGAACTTCTTGCAATCACTGGTTTCTTGATCTAGTTAAAGAGGGCACCGCTTGCTCTTTTCAAATCTGCCCAATCCATAATCTTCTGAACATCTGATACTCTATTTACAGAAACCATGTTCCTGTTGGATTTAAGGAGTTTGAGATATGGTTCTGTGAACCATAAAGTTCGTTGGGTTCCTCAGGAATCTCCTGGTTATCAAAATCTGATAATTCCTTTTATGAATTTAAATTAATTGGTTCCTCTCCTGAGGTTGAGAATCTAAACTTCTGATTCTGCAGATAGGAATTTCTTGGTGTATATAGATCAGAAATATATTCCCACAGATCCCTATTGCGGCCCCTCAAGAAGTTTTCTGAAAATACACCATGCGTGGATTGAAGAGAGACTGAGGCATTCCCTACTTGGGAGTTTGGCTACCTATTGCTAATCGGGACGGTTGCCCTTTAGTATGTTCAGGTAGCTAGCAGAGTGCTACAGCAACACTGTTGGATATGGAGACAATAATGTATTTTCTTCATCTCCAGGAAACATAGGGTTTTTTGAAGTTTGTGTTAACCTTAAAACATTACCTCTGCATCTACTGCACTAATAAAGGAAATGTCCATTTACCAATAAAGCTAAAATTCCTCCAGAAGGACAGGATATGAGATTGCTGGGATGTCTGACCTCTTCAATTCCTGTGGCAAAATCTGGATTTGGACACTACAGTGGAAAATTCTCTCCTCTGGGTCAAAGTGTGGAAATCTTGGATTTGTCTCCTAGACTCTCTTTGAAAAAAGTGAAAGCTGTCCTTTAATCCCATGGAAAGAGAGTAACTTTCTCCACAGAATGCATCTAATACAGGCTGGGTCGCTCGTCTAAAGTCTTTAATGTGTCAGCACAAGAAATTGGGATCAAGAGTAAGGGTCTATAGATCGTTCCTGTTCATGGTCTACAGAGAGAATTGGAGTGCTCGGGTAGACCTTATGGCAAAGAGGGAGAACATGAAGATTCTCAGGTTTGCCTCTCTGTGTACAGGACAGACCAACTATTCCACGTGAACTATCTAAGGGTATTTCTCCGGGCTTACATTTTTTTTTCTCCTATAGACTGTTCCCAAGACTTCTTCAAAAGAGGTGAACAGACAGATCAGTGGTTCTTCCGTACTGGCCAAACACGAGCCAGCTTTTGGCCTTGTTGGAAATGACTTTCAAGTTTAGGGATCTTCCGCACAAGCACTTTTGGAAGACCGAATATCCTAATGAAAGGGTATAGGTTCTTATTTACGGTAGGGCATGGTGGATCCTCCATCTACTGAGTCGTCATGAGTCCACTTGTTGCGTATAATCTTCTAGTTGTTCTGCCTCTAACTTTTACATGAGAATTTGGGTAGAGTGTCTACATTGGTGTAAGAATGTCATTGTCTTCTAGTTCATTTGTCCGGTCGGTTCAAATTTACACTTCTTGCTGGAGGTTTCCACGTTAAGACCAAATTGTATTCCCCAAGTTCTTTCTGATTATGGATTGGTCTTCGTATATACCGGTTAGAAGTTTCTTTAAAGCAATAAGCTTTTTATGCCACCCAGGAAGTTCTGTTTCCCTCCTGGGATCTTTCTTCAGTCTTTCAGGTCCCCTTTTACTTTGGAGGTGGTACCTTTTTAATATGCTAAAGCTTAACCAGCGTTCTTAGTGGCCATTACTTCTGCCAAGAGAGTAAGCAAGCTTCAGGAAATATCTTCAGTGGAATTTCTTATATTCCATCAAGGTGAAAGTTGATGCTAAAACTTAAATTCTTCCAGAGTTATCTTTTAGAGCTGTTAATCAGCTCATCCTTCTATAATTATGCCACCTCCCCACTGGAACTAGATTGCATATTCTAGAGTTAAAAAAAGCATTTCATATGTATCTATCAATATCAGCTGAATTCAGAAGATCAGATCACCTGTTAACTTCTAGAAATCTTTTAAGCCTCTACTAATTCTATTTCTCGTTATTTTGTCTATCATAATGGCCTATGCTTCAGTAGTTTTGATTCGCCAGTGTCTTTTCTCAGCGCATTCCACAAAGGCAATGGCCGCTTTGTGGACAGAGAAAAGCTCTTGCTTCACCCAAAGAAATCAGCATGGCTGATTTGAGCGCAGGGCTAGTTTCTTTAATGTGGATCAGTGTTCCTACTTCTCGTTTGCATCACCAGCATATGTTTGTGGATGCAGGCCATATTTTGTGGATTCTTTCCGGTACTAGGTACCAGCGGTATAAGATTTTTCCTTTGGATTGCTAGGTGTTGGGCGCAGGATGTGAGGCCCTTATGGACTGTGTATGCATGTTTCCATTGTGCGGTACTAAGCTCGCTTCCTAATTCTCTGTGCCATGCTTCTTTGTATGATTCGTGTGGTGGTGGTTGGCTGTGTAAAAGTATACGGTAAAATTTTGACACGGGTTTCATGATGGGTGTGCTTGACAAGCGGGCATTTTCAAACTCTGAAGTTGGTTCGGACAGCGCTCTCTTGGGTTCGGTAGGTAGGTTGTTCGCTAGCAACCACTTTACCTGGAGGTATGGGAACAGAACTCTGGTGGGTAGATTCAATTGCTCTTGGAGATGTGGAAAGGTTTTACGGTATCCCCTTGGTATAGGTGGAATATGTGGGTGATGCCTTTATTGGTCTTCAGTTTATGGTTGAAGGTGGGGACGGTCATGCTAATGGTTTGCAGTCGTGACGCCATTGGAATCTTGGGGTGGTTAACCAATGCCTTTCTCACCCTGTCCCATGTAGTTATAAGCAACAGAGTAGTGGGCAGACTATCATAGGGTTTGGGTCTATGGGTGCTGTCAGTCCAGAAAACAGGATGTAGTCTGTCAGTTTTGAGCCAGAAGACTTCAATTCCCGTCGATTTTGGGCTGGAATGTGTATCATGTGAGACTAGCATAGTGCTCAGCAGAGCCGCTTTGTGATATATGTGCAAGTTTGAGATGCCTAACCCTCCGTCTGTAAAGGAGTTTGGTGGCTGCAAGACTTTTTTTTTTTTTTTTGCCAAATTTATTTGAGTAGGGATGTGGCCGATCTGAGGTAGGTGGTTGGTAGGGGTATCTGTAGTGTTCTGAAGAGGTCTAACAATTTTGGCAGCAGTGACATTTTGATGGTTGCTATGCGGTCTAGCCATGCTTCTTTCAGCCTGTTTCTCTCCCCACTCCCACCGTCAATGCTTGTGTTTTGGAGACATTCAGTTTATAGTACGAGTAGTGGCCAAAAAGTTCAATTTGTCGCCTAAGGTTGGGCATAGATATGAACGCTTGAGTTAGAGTGAGCAATACGTCGTCCGCAAAGATGTTTAGCTTATAGTCTTTAGTCCCCAGGGGTATGCCATGAATGTTTGGGTCTGGTCTAATTTGGTAGCTAGTGGCTCCAGGGCTAGGACAATGGGGACAGAGGGCACCCCTGTCTAGAGCCATTGGTAACGCTTATCCTGCGTGAGGGGAAACCTGCGTAGAGGATTTGTGCTGAGGGTGTACTGTAAAGAGCCTCCACCGCTGTGATAAATTGTGTGGGGAAGTCAAATTTGAGGAGTACCCTATTCAGGAACGTCCAGTTTATTCTATCGAAGGCCTTCTCTGCTTCTAGGGACACGAAGAGGCCTCCGATCCCCAGTTTCCGAGTGCTGTGCATGAGGTCTAGTACCTTGTAGGTGTTATCCGAGCCCTGCCTGCCCCTACGAACCCCACCTGGTCATCATGGATAAGTTCTGGGTGGATGGTTTTAAGTCTGATGGCTTGGAGCTTCGCGAATAGCTTGGCATCCGTGTTGAGCAGGGAGATAGGGCGGAAATTTGGACATGTGGTTCAGGGTTTCCTTGGCTTGGGGAGGGTAGTAATATGAACCTATTTGAGCTCCGTGGGCAATAAATGTTTATCTATGGCGTTATTTAACAGGGTTGTTGGTGCTGGGGAGAGAATATCGGCTTATAGTATGCGTTGACAAATCCGTCCGGGCCTGTGGGGAGTGCTTTTTATTGTGGTTTTTAACCTCTTGTTGGGTGATGGGGGCTGAGAGGGCTCTGTGTGCTGGCGAGAGGGGTGTCTTGCAGGTATTCATCAATGGACGTGGTGGGCGTGAGCAGGTTGTCTCTCAGGTTGTACAGGGACTCCTAGTATGTTGCAAATTTGTCGCTGATAGCCTTCGGGGCAATTAGTCTGTCACCAGTAGGTGATTGTATGTATGCTATTTTAGACGTGGCCTGTCTGTCCCTGAGTCTTCGGGCGAGGATTTTGCTCACTCTGTTTCCCTGGGAGTACTGCGTGGCTTTCAGTTTTCTCAACATGTAGCCCACCTCAGTGAGTGCCGGGTCTAAATCTTCTGCGTCTCTGAGATCTGGTGTTTCAACCCTGGGGATGGGTGTGTTTGGCTCAGTTTATGGGTATGTTTGGTTCAGTAGCATGTTGGGCATGGGACATCTGTTTGAGGTGGTGGGCTCTTTATCAGTTCTCCTCGAATAATGGGCTTGTGTGCTAACCAGGTGGTTTCCGGAGAAATATCTGGTGCTGTATTTTCCTAGAATAGTGTGTGAGTGAGTCTTCAAGGGGTCCAAAGTTTGATCATGTAGCAGTGTCTCATTCAGGTGCCCCCCTTGTTCTTCTTATAGTCCCCCCCCTTGTTCTTCCTACTTCCTCCTCCCCCCTCCTTGTTCTTCTTACTCCCCTCCCCTGTAGTGTGGCCGAACTCCTCTCCGGTCCGTGGTACCCGGCCAGAGTGATAGGAAGGTGCACAGAAACTCTGCGCGGTACAGGAGTTCGTGTTTCCTGTACCCGGCCGGACTGACGGGAAATTCACACTGAGCGACTGACTGTGCACCTTCCTATCAGTCCGGCCAGGTACTGTGGACCGGAGAGGAGCTTGGCCACGCTACAGGGAAGGGGAGGTGAGAAGCAGCGCTGCAGCCGCCTGAGGCTCTTTACAGAGCGCTCAGGCGGCTGCAGCATTGGGACCGGCCCTGCAGCGGCTGTTTTTAAAATAATTTAAAATGGGCTGAGTACCCAGAGTAGGTAGTATGGAGGTTGGCAACATAGAAAACATAAACATGACAGGAAGCTGCGGGTAGGAGCGGAGGGGGGAGGGGGGAGGGGGAGGAGAGGTGTTGCATACGGTTACCAGGTGAATAGCTTCACAATCGGGAAGCCATGCTAATCAGTCCTGAATTTTAACACCTGCATCTGGATTTGATAACTAGGTGTGGAGACTACTTTTTTGCCTTCTTCCATTCGTACTCTATCCGCTGTGGCGAGGCGGTTTTCCCAGGCTGCTTGCGGACAGGTAGGCTCTATGTCTTGAGGGCCTTTATCCCTTCCTCCAGAGATGTTGTGTGGTCCGCGTATATCTGTAGCTGTTTGTATTGTGGCAGGAGATCTGTGCGGGTTCTCGCTGCCTTCATTATAGCTTTTTTGACATGGTAGTTTTGCAGGTGGGCCAGCATGTCTCTTGCGGCCTCAGCTAGTAAGAACTTTGGCTTGGCCACCTGGTGAGCACGGTCCAAAAGTAATGTCTGTTGGTATATCGGGTAGTAGACATATGAAGAACCCAATGAGGAATTCAGGCATGTTCGCTGGCATACTCTCAAATTTTTCCGACGTGAGCGATCTTCGAGGTTGGATATTTTAAGTTGTGCTGCGGTAAGTTGCTTCTCCAGGGCACGGACGTGGTCTGCCAGATCGTTATGGGCCTCTGCGTATTCACCCATGTTCCACGTAAACCGTTCTTTCGTCGAGCTCCTGGATGTCCTTGCTGAGCGCAGTTACTTAGGACTGGATGGTTTTCAGCAGTTTTTTGGACATTTCCTCCAGAATATCTTGGGTGACAGGGAAATTACCTAGGTCAGGCGAGGTTTGCAGAGGAAGAGTGTTGTCCCCGCTGCCATCTTGGTATGCCTTGTGCGGCCCGGGAGTTTTGTTGTGCACCGATCGCACTGTGAAAAAGCCTGTTTTGTCCCCCTGGTCAGGGTTTTTCTTACCGTTATGGCACAGCAAAAGGGTGAGGCAGGTGGAATGGGTTTTCTGCTGTATTTATTTGTCACGTATTGGGCTAGTTTCGGTGCGGAGCGCTAGTGCAGTGTGACCATCCGCTTCGGCGTCCAGGCCACGAAACATCAGGCATTTTGAGGCAAGATGTACTTGCGACCTCTAAAATTGTAGGTAATGCCAGCTGTTTAGGCATAAGGTCCACCTGATTGGGAATCTTTCTATATCCCATAGGTACTGCCACCATATGTCAGGGCACTCAGGGGGCGGCAAAAAATGCCGCCCCCGTGTTCCCCCTGTCATGGGGGGCCCAAGAGGTGGCCTTATGGCCACCTGAAGGACCCCCCCGGCCGGCTCTTGTCTCGCTGTCAGACGCGAGCTGTGTTCTCTCTGCTCCCTCTCGCCGCGCCGTTTGCTGATGCTGGGAGCTGGAATATGACATCATTTCCGGCTCCCAGCATCAGCAGACAGCCCTCGCGGCTAGAGGGAGCAGAGAGGACACCGCTCCCTCGCCGCGTCTGACAGCGAGACAGCCGCCTGCCGCACTGAAGCCCCACTGGACCCCAGGGACAGGTCCATGCCAGCTCTCCAGGTAGGGAGGCTGGGTGGACCTTTTTCAATTTAAAAAAAAATATACAATTAGTTTTTGTCTGTGTGTGTGTGTCTGTGTGTGTGTGTCTGTGTGTGTGTGTCTGTGAGTGTGTGTCTGTGAGTGTGTGTCTGTGAGTGTGTGTCTGTGAGTGTGTGTCTGTGAGTGTGTGTCTGTGAGTGTGTGTCTGTGAGTGTGTGTCTGTGAGTGTGTGTCTGTGAGTGTGTGTCTGTGAGTGTGTGTCTGTGAGTGTGTGTCTGTGAGTGTGTGTCTGTGAGTGTGTGTCTGTGAGTGTGTGTCTGTGAGTGTGTGTCTGTGAGTGTGTGTCTGTGAGTGTGTGTCTGTGAGTGTGTGTCTGTGAGTGTGTGTCTGTGAGTGTGTGTCTGTGAGTGTGTGTCTGTGAGTGTGTGTCTGTGAGTGTGTGTCTGTGAGTGTGTGTCTGTGAGTGTGTGTCTGTGAGTGTGTGTGTGTCTGTGTCTGTGAGTGTGTGTGAGTGTCTGTGAGTGTGTGTGTGTCTGTGTCTATGAGTGTGTGTGAGTGTCTGTGAGTGTGTGTGTGTGTGTACGCGTTTATATATGCATACAAGTTTTTTTTTTTTTCCCTGGTGGTGGGGTGAGGGTGGAACTCGAGTGAGTTCCTACACTTTATTCCACAGGACTTGACCCCTGGTAAAGGGGAGTGACTTTTCTTAATTACCGATCTTGCAGATGCTTGTCCCAATTGGGAAGCACAACCCATATGTACTGCCACCATATTAAGGGAAAAAGAATTGACGGTGAGTAAAAACTGTTTTCAGTGTTATTAGCTGAAAATATAATTGTAATTCTTTGTGTTCCAGTAATCTTTTTTGCAAACAAAGCTCTTCGCTTGTCATCTAGGAAAAAAGAATTCTTTATCACTTTCCTTCCATAGTTTCATCAATGCATATGTTTTACAGCCTTTGGAAGATGCATTGAAAAAAGCGCTTTCAGGAAGACTTGAGGAAGTGGTTTTGGGATTGCTTAAAACTCCTGCTGAATTTGATGCCCATGCACTAAAACATGCTACAAAGGTACAGTATGGGTTTATAAACTTTAAGTGAGTTACTCTCTTGATCTTCTCTACCTTAGAGATTGCTTTCTGTTCTCTAAACTGAATAGCATTGCTCTCTGAAGTGCAGCCTGCAGTTTTATTTTTAATTTTTTAAAATCTTTATGAAGAGATTTCCCAACAACTTCATAATGTTTTGTTTTTCACTTATTTTGTTTGTGACTTGTTCATTCTTTGACAGAATGTTGGCTATCCTGGTGCCATAATGACCTTATCCATTTACCCATCTTAATACTATGGTAGCTACCACACTTTGTATCTTAATCGTGCACTTTGTTATTAATGGATGGCGTTTCGGTGTTGCATTTCTGTTTTATCCTTTACTTTCTACTTTGCTTCCCTTGTATTGTTGAAACCTAAATGGGAAAAATACATTGCAAAATAAATAATTTTAAGTATCGTAGCACAGGAATGATTCCCAGACTTTATGCAACTGTTAATTATTCAATGGATATAAAATGTCTTATAGTTTCACTTGGTAGCCAAGAAATAGAAGCCGTTATTTGTTATTTTCCGGTGTTTTTATTCTGGCCTAATTTGTAAACTGTAGTGCCAAGTCATATTTGTTCTAATCCTGTAAATTCTTATTTAAGGGTTTAGGTACTGATGAGGATGCACTCATTGAAATTCTTGTTTCCCGAACCAACAATGAAATAAAAAACATTAACAGAGTCTACAAGGAAGGTAACTTTCTTAAATGTTCAAAACAACAACTTTATAACTTGCAGTTGGAGGCCCTAGCCCATTACAGGCAATTTACAAGTGTCTGTCACAATTTTTCATTTATACTGTATTTACTTCAGTCTAATTCCCTGCATGGAAAGCTGGCTAAAAATGTTCTGTGTGACTTGAAAACTCTTTTGCCAAACAAATTTCATGACTAACACATTTCTGCCAAGTTCCCAAACTTCATTAACAGACGGATTTGCAAAAACAAATTTGGTGGGGGAAAATAGGCCAATCTGGGTATTGTAAAATATATTCACGACTCTTACATTCATTTTAAATTACCCTGATAAGAGTATATTCCAACAATTTAGTTCACACAGACCAAGACCAAGTGAGGAAAAGTAACAAAGAGAGGTGGGAAGGGGAGAGAAGCAGAGAAAAATATTCCTCCTGATTTTATTTTAATCTCCCCTCCCCCAACATTTAGTGACAGTCATATATACAGCAATCATCTTGCCATCCACCCCAAAAATCAACTCTTGTTAAAAATAAATGTGCTAAAACTAATTGACAGACTGCGCCAGGTAACCTAACCGCATCATAGGAAAAATGACTTTCTGTGAATGAATACGTTTTCCACTAATTATGACTCTTGATTCTAAAATTGCATGATACTGGTATTCCTGATAAGTAATGTTCAATAATAAAACATGTTATATGGTGCTACAAACATCAAAGATAAGCTTGGTATATCACCCACTGGAGGAACTACCGCGGTCGCAGCTGCAGACCCCTTCGACCGGGTGCCCATCGCCATGTGTTGCAGCCCCGACCCGTGCGTTGTAACTGAAGGGGCCGCATTGAAGAGGTCCATCAGGTGGCCAATGCTGTTAGGGCCACCCAATGGCGATGAATATCCAGGGGGGCCCTGGTCAGTGCTGCAGCGCTTTAACAGCGTGACCAGGCCACCTGTGATGACGTCAGACGCTGGGAGGAAGTGACTGCCCAGGTCACTCCTCCCAGCTATCAGAGCGAGCTGCGGGGGAGGAAGGAGAGGAAGTCAGAGTGGGAACTCTAACTCCTATCAGCCTGAGACACCACTGGACCCCAGGGAAAGTCACCCTCCTGCACCTAAAGGGTAGGAAACAGGAGGGTGACTAAAATGTTGTACGTGTAATGCATCCCTGGTCCATGTGGTCAGGGCAGGCCTTAAGTGTGTGTGAGCTGTGTGGCCGCACAGGGTGCCATGGAGCAGGGGGCACCCTGCGGCCGACACAGCTCACATTGCTGGCTACCCGGGTGGAGGATTTCATTATTCTCCACCTGGGATAAAAAAACATTGGGGGGGGGGGGGGGGGGGGCTTAGCATGTGGTGGGGGGCGGGACTAGACGTGCCGGGTAATTGCCGCATGGGAAGCAGGAAGGAGTCCCTGCTTCCCCAACAACCAGAATCCAGGAGCTGCAATAATTCCACCTCGATAATGAAGAGCGGTAACTGTGTGTGTGTGTGTGGGAGAGTACTTGGTTGTTCCATTAATTTTTGTATGTGGTCATGTGTACCACTTTCTTGTGTCATGTAGCTGACCTAAAAGGTTCAAGCATGGCTATCCAATGTATTAGATGTAGCTTCAAATAGTCTACCACGTTATTTATTTTTATTTGTTTTGGATGGTTTTACATGGTGACTCAGAGGAATACCAGATAAATAATTCACAATAGGGCAAAATAATTGGAGTAGTCCAGCTATGTCCATGATGGATGGAAAAGTAGTAGGTATATGATGCAAATTGGGTGTTGAAATGTTTAGGTTTGTTGACATGTAAAATTGCTTATATCATGGTAAAAACTTTATTACAGCTTTTAAGAATGAATTGGCAAAGGACATAACTTCTGACACATCTGGTGACTTCCAAAAAGCTTTGCTTGCCCTTGCCAAGGTAATTTTTTTTATTTTTATTTTTTAATTTTTTTTAATATAGGATGTTTTATCAACATGTCAAACATAGTTCCACCACCAGCAAACAAACATTTCAGTCGTATTGGTGTTTCATATTTGGTAATCTGCATTTATTGCCACAAGGATGAGTACAAAAAGATGGAAAAATATGTTGAACAAAAGTGACATCTATAATGTTATATAGGCCTAAATTACAACTTGGATTTTGGCAAGCAGCAACGGTTTCTGACTTTCGAATAATATCAAAGCAATAGTTATCTAAACTTCACAAACTTTTTTATTTTTTTTATTTTAATTGCACTGAATGCTGCTAAAGTCAGAAGCCATTATCTAAAAACTTGGTTAAACCGTGTTGTAACTGTTAATTTTGTGATGACAAACTCCACAGGATAATATCTCATGGTTAATGACAAAACAAAATTACAACTTTGAGTGTTTTTTTTAGAGACCTCACCAGTTGATAGTTAAAGATACTCCTGTGCATAGATGTCAATAGGTGACAGATGTCTATACCCCTCATGTTCAGGATGTGTGTCTCTTTAAGATTCCTTTTCAAATGGATATTTCAGGTATTGCACACATGTTAGTTAACATGCATTCCTGACACTAGATAAATTGAATAACTGTTTAATTACTTTCACCTCAAATAGTTAAAAAAAATAAAAATAGTTTTACTGACTTTTGTCCACCTCTCTGCCCTTTGTGCCTAGTAGTATCTTATTGACTCAGTGCATCTCTATAGGGACTTTTCGGCATCTTCATGCAAAATGCCAGGAAGGGTTTGTAGTGGCTGAGTGATTGTCCCTAGATATGGCCAAAGGAAGCTATGTAAACACCACCTTTTCTCATAAAAGGCAGTGTTTGTATAGTGGAGACTGCAGGGACTGTCTCTGTACACCTGACCAATATATTAAGCTGGTGCTTGGAGTGTCCCTAATCAATTTTGCGACTTCTATTTTAGTAACAGTGCTTAGATGTTAAGAATGGGATGCCTTTACCATAAAGCTTTCTCTCCCTGCACTCTGATTCAGATTTTCTTCCCTACCCTTGCCTTTAGTGTCACTATATCCCATTCCTTCTAACATGTAAGCTCGTTGAGCAGGGCCCTCCACCTGTTTCTGTGCATACAACTCATCTGGTTACAATGACATGTCTGTTAGTCCACCCATTTTACAGTGCAGCAGAATTTGTTGGCACTTTATAAATAACACTAATAAAAAGTTAACAAAATAATGACCATATGCATCTTTTACATTCTACAAAAATGATCCCCATGTAAAATATTCATAAAAGTTTTGTGCTTAACCAGGTAATACATTTATAAATTCTAAACATTTTACTACAGGGTGACAGGAGTGAAGACACTCGTGTGAATGAAGAACTTGTTGACAATGATGCAAGGGTAAGAAATGTGTGCAATCTGTATTTTATAAATTACTTTCTTTACTGGAGAGGGGGAAACTATACTATGTTTGACAAATGTGTATTTAATTTTTCTAGGTTTTGTAAAAGAAATGGATACAGCCTAAAGTATAATTTTTATTTTTTATTACAACTGCATGTTTTTGTATATCGATTTGCATTGACACCATTTTGTCGAACTGGTTTCAATAATGCACTTTAATTACTATAAAATGTAATTTAGTGTGCGTGTATATATAATAATGTTAGTGTGAATATTAACATTTGCAAATTGTGTGTTTTTATTGTTATCTAATGTATGTTTGATGCTAATAGCGTATTCTACTAAAATGAGAATTCAAGGAGAAATTCAAATTTAAGGACAGAGTAGGTGAAGTGAAACCGTAACTTTTCCACTTAAGCTTTTTTGTCCTTAAAAGGCCACTATAGTGTTAAACTAGGTATTTCACTCCCCGATCACTTTGAAATGTTTTTAAATGTACCTTTTCTCCCATGATATTGCTTGCCCGCCTCTGTGGCTAAGATTATCATCACTCTTAATCTTTGCTAATCCAATGCTTTCCCATGGGGAAAAATACCTCTCAGAGCCAATCCTTAGAGATGCATTGAATCAATGCATCTTTATGGGGAATGTTCATACTGTGCTGCACTGCGATGGGAAGCACCCCTAGGCATGCCTGGATTAACATCTGGGCTGATGGAGCTGGAGCTCCAGGCCCATGCTTATAAAATAGGTACATTGAATTAAAAAAACAAAACAAAAAAAACTTGCGTACTATGCAAATGCTCTTGCTGCTTCAGCCTCTCTAACATTGTGGCACGTTCCCTTTCATCTACACTACATTTCACTGTATAACTGAAGCTTTTGCCTGCTAGTAAGGTTAGAAGAGTGGACCAGCAAGTGCTAGGGGACAGTCCTTAGAAAGCGTAGAGCTAGCACATTACATGCATTTATGCCAAGCTCAGGGTGCTGTCTGCAAAGTATGCCCTTGGTTGGTCATCCTGCAAGTTTGGCAGGCAGCCTGAAGAGCATTCACACCAGGCTGACATCAAATTGTTCATGCAGACCCACCTCCTTTTTGGGCATGTTTGTCCCTTCGGGCGATACTGGTTACGTGATTCACATCACTTGCCCACCCTTTACCCCACCCACAGAAATCCTGCTTCACCGGACACATATCAAGTGATATGTCACTTTAGAGATGAAAGTGAGAGATTAGCATAGGGTATGTGTTATCTGATGGCTATATCCCATTACTTTTCATCCAGCACCACCCCCACCAGATACATGACGCTTGGGACGTTTACCTATTTTAATGTTTTCTGTTCATAGGATTCTGTAATTGGGATCCTCATAATTGTCAGCACCAGACTCAATGGGCTCTTAATCCGGCCCTGCCTGCAGTAACCATCTGAGTGACTGAACATTTTTACATTGAACATTTTACAGCTTTTTACATTGAAAATCCTCCAGGGACTGGCTATAAACTCCACAAAGCTGTATTGTTTCTGATTACTATAGTTTCACTTTGAATTTCTCACTTTAGTGAATAACTGTGTAAGGAGTTTAGAGTGTGTTATATCTAATGGTTTTGTGTTTTTTATCTTTCGTTATTCCTCTTTTTACTAGGCCCTATACGAAGCTGGTGAAAAAAAAAAAGGAACGGACATAACTGTTTTCATCAATATTCTTACCACACGCAGTTTCCCACATCTTCAGAAAGGTGGGAGCATCAGTTTGTAGATACTCGCCTTTAGTGAGGTCGCGAACATAAAATTTTCAGTTCGCGAACGGCGAACTCGAACTTCCGCAAATGTTCGCGAACCGCCATAGACTTCAATGGGCAGGCAAATTTTAAAACCCGCAGGGACTCTTTCTGGCCACAATAGTGATGGAAAAGTTGTTTCAAGGGGACTAACACCTGGACTGTGGCATGCCGGAGGGGGATCCATGGCAAAACTCCCATGGGAAATTACACAGTTGATGCAGAGTCTGGTTTTAATCCATAAAGGGCATAAATCACCTAACATTCCTAAATCACAATGGATATGGATTGACACCTGACATATGACATATTGACACCTTGACATATGGATTGACACCTGTCCTCAGAGACCCTGAAACACACTGACACAGAGCAGAATAGGGACTGTTCCCCCTACATAGGGTCACTTGGCAGATATGGATTGACACCCGTCCTCAGAGATCATGATACACACTGACACAGAGCAGAATGACACCATATATGAGTGGCACTGTGTACTGGCAGAGGTTGGCAGAGTACACGCTGTAGGCCTGACACACCCGCTTGAAGACAACTAACTGCTATTCAATCTATAACAGTGAAAAAAATGGTTTTTGTTTTTAAATGCACGCTATTGTGACACCAGATATGAGTGGTGGCACTGGGCAAGTGGGCACAGTATCCACAGTAAGCCTGACACAGAAGCTGGCAGGCAGGCAATTAGATTGCAATTAGATTACACAGGATAAAAAAGCAGCCTTATGTTCTAGCCCTAAAAAGGGCTTTTTGGGGTGATGTCCTTACAGCAGAGATCAGATGAGTCCTTCAGGACTGTAGTGGACACTGAATACACTAGCCTAGCTATACATTTCCCTATCAAATCAGCAGCAGCAGCAGCTACACTTTCCCTCCTCTATCTAAGAATGCAGCTTCAGAATTAATCTAAAATGGATGCTGTACAGGAGGTGGGAGGGTCTGGAAGGGAGGGTCTGCTGCTGATTGGTTGGAATGTGTCTGCTGACTGTGAGGCACAGGGTCAAAGTTTACTCGATGATGACGAATAGGGGGCGGATCGAACCGCGCATATATTCGCCCGCCGTGGCGAACGCGAACACGCAATGTTCGCCAGGAACTATTCGCCAGTGAACCGTACGGTACATCACTACTCGCATTATTTATTTCAAGTGATTTTAGTTGAACATGCAGTGATGGTAAATGGCAATAACCCTATAACAAAGAGATCTAGCTATTAAATGGCCGTGTAGGAGTTATCCGGTTATATCCAGCAGCCCACCTGTCCACTGCCACACAGATGCTACATGGGTACATAATTACAAACTTCGGAGATAAGGTAACACTTATACCTGTACGAGCGATCTCCTCACAAAACATGCAAGCATGCCATAACTGTGCTCGTATCTCATCCATTTGACAGCTTAAAGTAACGTAACCAATCTTATCGCAATTGTTTCAGGTGTAGTGTGGCTCAATGTAATTAAACTATATATAAAAGTTCTAAACTCTGCATAAATGCTGTAGCACAAAGAGCGAAAAATAGTCCTGCAGCAATTCTGTAAATCTCTAGTGTTTTGCTTTTTTGTCTCTTTTATGTTCAGTAAGTCCCTATGTCTCTATTGTTTTGTACAAATTAGCAGGCTTGACATGTTTACTAGGCCAAGATCCTAGGCAACTGCTATGGAAACGGAAAAAAGAGGATTAATATGTGAGGGAATATTACCTTTTCCATCTGTCCTGGAAAAGGCTGAATGTTATAGAAATACTATTTTGGTAACATAGGAGTATTTAAACATGGGTGACTGGCTTGTGCTCCACTAAGACATGCAAAGATAAGTTTACAAAAGAATGGCAAACTATTCTTAATGTGAAAAAAATGCAAAGTTATGCACTTTGTGGTAAAGAATGCAGAAACAACTTACATCCTAAATTGTAGCAAATTAGGGATAACCAAACGTTAAAGGATTTGGGAATTGTTAGGCAATATCAATGTGCAATATCAATCATACTAGCCTTAGCATTTGCTAAGGCTAGTAAAGGAAATGATGGCATTATACAAATACATTCAGGACCAATATAGGCCAATCTCTGGTTTGGTGGTTTTGTTTTTGTTTTTATGGTCCCTCCTCCGTACAATAAGGATGTGGTTTTATCAGAGTTTGTATAGAGATGTAAGCTGCAACTGGATAAATATTTGCAAAAGATTTCAGGGATATAATTTTTAATTTGTGGGGTGTTAGTGTATTGATTAAAGGCCTGATCTGACTCCCATTTTGCAGTCAAGAAGGATCTCTTTATTTAATTTTTTTATTTTTTTCTGGTTTGCTGCAACATTTGAAGCCTACATTAAAATATAATGTAAATTGGTGTGTCTCCAGTCAAACACACCGCTGCAAACACAATCATTCTATACAAACACACCCCTGAATTCAAACTCCAAAACTGTATACTAACATGCACTTCACTCACACCAATATTACACACAAATGTACATCTGCATTTAAAAGACAACACTGCATCCACATGCACCCCTGCATGCACTAATAAACACACCCTTTTATTAAAAGGTTAAACGTGTATATACAAACACTAACTCTACACCCAAAAGCACACCTGCATTTAAAAGCCAACAATACATACAAACCTACATTCAAATGCAAAAGCTACACACAAGTACACCACTGCATTCCAATGGAAACAGTACATACAAGTACACAATGCATGCACACACATACTCTATATACAAAAACATGCTTGCATTCAAATTCACAAACACTGCTCACAAATGCAACCCTACAAGCTGAGGCGGCTCTCGAATTAGGCAATTTAGGTGGCCGCCTAAGGCCTTGCTCTGTCTAGGGCCTCGCGGCTGCCTAAATCACCTTAGGGCAGACTAACACATCAGGTCCTTCCAGTCAGTCCGAGGATCCTTCACCGGGTGCGAGGTCCCTCCAGTCAGTCCGCCCTAATGGAGAGCCAGTCTGCAGCTCAGCCGGGAGTGAGCTGCAGACTGAGGTGTCGTGCGATCTCCAGCCTGTCAGAGCGTTGCCGCGGGTTACCACGTTAATGCTCTGACTGGAGATCACGACACTTACCAAGTGGTGCTGTAGACCGGAGTGGGAGAGTGGGCCTGCTGGACCACCAGGGGAATCCACCAGACCACTAGGGTATCGTTTTAATAATAAAAGTTTAAAAAAAGTATTTATGAACCCCTGTCACTGCTCCTCCATCCCCTCTACCATCTGTCCCAGACACCCTGTCACAGCCACCCATGCATCTTGTCATAGCCCCCCACCCTGTCAGTCGCTCCAATCTCACAGCCCCCCACTGTCACACCGTGCCTCACCCCATACATGCACTTTCAGCCCCCACACACGGTCACCCCCTTCACCCTCCTAATCCTGTCACTCTCACCCTTCCAACCATACCAAACTCACCTGCCCTTGCTGTACCACAATTACCCTATCACATTAACCACCCCAATCCTGTCTGACTTGACCTTCTCTTGCATGGTCGCACACAGTCCCCAACCTTGTAACACTCATCCTCTATCAGTCTGTCACCCCCTTCACCCTGCCACTCACTCTACCACATAAGCCCCTCCAATCCTGTCCTCCAACTGTGCCACAATCACTGCAAACCCTGTCACACTCTCCCCCCCCCCCCCCAACCCTGCCACACTCACCCTTTCACATTACCTAATCCTGCCACATTAACACTCTTAATCTTGTCACACTCACCTCCCCTCATTCTGTTACACTGCCTCCTCCAAAGATGGCACATTCACTCCAACCCTGTAATACACCCCCAAATGCCTGTCACATTAACCTCCTCCAATCCTGTCACACTTACTTCCCCATGTCCTGTCACACTCCCTCCTCCAACCATGTCACAATTGCCCCCTTTCATTCTCACCCTACCTCATTCTGTCACACTCCTCCCACCCCCCCAACCCTGTCTGATTTACCCCACTCACCCTGTCCCACTCACCCTGCCACAGTTATACCTTTACTCACCTTGTCAGTCACAAACTGAAGACATTCATCATACACACATGCACAAAGGTCACAGGCAGACCCCATAAACACCACACACCGCAAGCAGCTACCCCACACATACGGTCCCAGACACATATTCATAAAGACATGCATTCACAGTAGACCATGCTAGACATACTCAGAAATACACACACCGGCAGTAATGTTTATATGACTGCAAGGCTATGTAGTCATACCCCGCAGTTGTGTATAAATGATTAGCCTAATTGCTAATTAAATTTGTTTATTGTAAATTAATTTAGTTTGTAAATTATGACATAACTACAGTCGGAGAGCTAACAACACAGCGGCACAGGAAGCCATGACACTGCGTGCCTCTGAACAAAGAATACAGAGACTTGCTCTCTGTATCCAGCGCTGCAAGCTTGTCCTTCAATATAACTACATCACCTTATACACACAAAGCAACCCCTATTTTTTTCCCACTTTGGGTGTTAGTGGGGGGCCTCATGTTTGAGTTTTGCCTAAGGCCTCACAAAGTCTAGAGCCGCCTCTGCCTACAAGAATGGCCAAATGGTAGAAGCTGGGGGAGGTGAAAGGCAGGGTCCAGGGGGCCCAAGCAAATGCTTGCCCAGAGTCCAATCAATATTAAAGACTGCCATGGCTCTGCCTAATTGCATGTTTTTGTAATTTAAATGCACTTGACTATGGAGGAAGCTCAAGCCTAATACTCCATACTGAATCTCTGGATTGTCCATTATCCATTGCCGCATATTTGGGTTGAGGACCTCTAAGGAACTATACCTTTTGCATAACTCACACCCTCAGAGGATGGAATGCCAATGTCATTCAGTGTTCAGATCCTTCCAGGGCCCAGATTACAGCACCCGGATTAATGGGAAATGCATACAGGCTCTTGTTGAGGCTCAGGGCAGGCGTAGTATACGGTTTTGGATAATTCAGGCCCTGTGTCTATTAGGAAACTATTGCTTGCATGATAATTGGCTGATCACAGATTGTATAGAGTGATAGGAGTGGTGCTGTTTAATTGTGTATACTTATTTCTACCATCGTCATGTGTTCATATAATACTATAGCTTCCCTCCAATTATCCAATCCAATTATGTAAAATTCTTTACAGTAAGATTTGCAATCTTCCTTCCAGTGGTATACATCTTTTTATACCTTAAAACATATGTGCAGCTATTTCACTACATGTTGTTTATTTGTCAAATGCAATTAGATTGTTGATGCTTATTGCATATAGACTACTGGATAGCTATAATTTGTCATGCTAAATTTGTCCTTGTATTTGTCACTGCACAAGCCAAATTATAAAGAGACTGAACTTGATGGACACATGTCTCCTGTCAGCCTATGTAATTATGCCAGAGATTAATTTTTTTTTTTTTTTTTTTTACAGGGCTCACTGGGAGGTTAGCATGCAGAGTTGTTTCTGCTTGTTGCAAGTTAAATTGAGGCGCAATAATCAGCCCTTTAATAAGGAATGAGGTTTAACTAGTTATTACACACCCTTTACTCTATTCCCATTCTCTTGCAACCAACCTCTAAAGCAAACTGAAAGCCTACAAACTGCTTGTTTTGAAAAAAATGTGTTAATCCCGTAAATGTTTTCCAAAGATGCCATCAGTTCTAGCATCCTGTAAAGTGAGGAATTCAACTGATTTAGTTAATTTGTTGGTTTTAGCACAAAGATAACATTGCACATGAGTTTTTAAAATGTGTGCCTAGTATAGCCGAAACCTAGTGCTATGACTTTCCGGGACACAACTGCCTGAAGGCAACATAACTTATCATGGTAAATGGTTCTTTATCAGTCATTCTGTTGGGCATATACCCACTCTGTAAAACTATCTAAAGTCTGTACTGGGTAAATCCATACTGTTAAAATATCCTAAAATAGGCTAAAAACTACATACATCACCCTAAAATACAGTGGTGATGAGCTGAAGGGCAAGTTTGTAAGCAAATGGCATTGGTTGTACGTTTTGAAATAAAAGCAATCTGCTCCATGTAATTCACATGTTGAACTGTTGTGCATATCTTGCAAGTGTCTCTGATGGTTAAACTTTTTACTTTTTATATACAGTGTTTCAGAAGTACACCAAGTACAGCACACATGATATGACCAAAGCTTTAGACCTGGAACTTAAAGGAGACATTGAGAAATGTTTGACGGCTGTCGGTATGTGCTATATTTTCCAGTAAAAATGCCAAATTATTCCAGTATTTTGGAAACCTATTCTCCTATATTGAGTTATTAGACAATGTTTCTGCTGGTAACCCAAAACCCCAATGAAACATGTTAAACACATTCAGAAATAAACCACTTATCAATTGGGAGAAACCACTGCCTTATGACCTCAGTCAGGTAAACGTTGACACTCTCTTGCAGAGCCAAGAAGCTACAATGGGCGTAGTCTCAAATTAATGGATAGCAAGCCACTGCATGCCTAGTGTCTCTTTGTTCATAGAACTTGCTTTGTCTGTCACAGCACTGGGTTGGAGAATACCATTGGGAAATATGCCAGAGCTAATGCCAAAACCAACTTAACAAGAGGTTTTGTTGACATGGGTGTCCTGTGGTGATCGTTACATTCCTGAATTGCTCCGTAATGTAATTCCGAGGGGTAGATGTTTCAGTGCTATAACATGTGAAAGAGTAATATTTTCATGTTTTAATCTTCCTCAGACTTTCCCAATACTATATAACCTTGTCAACCTAAGACTAGTATAGGAAGAGTCCAAGATTCCTTGACCAGGGATGCACAACTTAAGACCCCGAAGTCTATTAATGTAATGCAACATTTTCTAGTACTCAACCAGACTAGAACAATAAAGCCAAAAGTTTCTCATTCTTGACTTTCTTCTACGTCTAATGTAATGTATGTAGAAAATGTAATCGACGTGCTTTCTAGGACACTTCAACAAAAATCGTAAACTTATATTGTACTAATGTAATCTACACCCAACTGAATGGACTATGAGAATCCGAGTTAAACTCACACTATTTCTAATTATATTAGCTTGGCATCTGATTAATGTTCTAACTTTAAAGAAAGGGTAATGAGAAGCTATGATTTTTTTGTTTTGTTTTTCTCACTTGTTACAATAATTTCTCTTTGCTCTTCTTTACCCCACAGTAAAATGTTCTGTGAGTAAAGCTGCTTTCTTTGCCGAAAAGCTCTACTTGTCGATGAAGGTATGATTTATTTATTGTTGTACTTACCACTAGTGATGTCCCGAACGGTTCGCTGGCGAATAGTTCCTGGCGAACATAGCTTGTTCGCGTGAACATATGCGATGTTCAGTCCGCCCCCTATTCGTCATCATTGAGTAAACTTTGACCCTGTACCTCAGTCAGCAGACACATTCCAGCCAATCAGCAGCAGACCCTCCCTCCCAGACCCTCCCACCTCCTAGACAGCATACAATTTATAATAATTCTGAAGCTGCATTCTTTTTTTTTTTTTTTTTTTTTTTTGTGTTTATTATACATTATCCTCCATAGCCAGTAACCTGTGTTTATTATACATTATCCCCCATAGTAATTTTCCATGGGAGTTTTGCCATGGATCCCCCTCAGGCATGCCACAGTCCAGGTGTTAATCCCCTTGAAACAACTTTTCCATCACTATTGTGGCCAGAAAGAGTCCCTGTGGGTTTTTAAATTTGCCTGCCTATTGAAGTCTATGGCGGTTCGCCCGTTCGCAAACATTTGTGGAAGTTCGCGTTCGCGAACAGAAAATTTTATGTTCGCGACATCACTACTTACCACATGAACAAACCCAGGCAGTGCTACCATCAGACGTTATGAAGCATCTTGCAAGATCGCTCAGTAATATACTTCTAGTCGTATGTACATACACAGATCACATAATCTTATCAGAAATGCATACAAACTGAAATACTTTATCTGGATTTTTTGCTTTGGGAGGGTGACTTCCCTGGACGTTCAAATGTAATCTTTATATATCACACATTGTATTTTAGCTCTCTCAAACATCCATAACTCTCAAACTTAAATGCTAATATAATTATTAGTTATATCATTCTGTTTGATCAAGTAATTTATTATTTTTTATCTTCCCTTGTATTTAAGGGTTCTGGAACTCGTGATAAAGACTTGATTAGAATCATGGTTTCCCGTTCTGAAGTAGACATGAATGAAATAAAACATCACTATAAACGACTGTATGGAAAAAGTCTTCCCCAGGCCATATTGGTATGCTTTATTTAATTGCAACTTTTCACTTTGCTCAGTAATTAACACATTGTGTATGTGTTGTTTTTTTTTTTGTTTTTTTTTTTTTTTTTAGGAGTTCCAATATAAGAGACTGTAAACTCCCAATGTTTTCATTATGAATGTGATGTGTGAATGAGATCACGTTCTCAATATTTTCTTTTATATTTTTTGTTGCATATATTAAAGTAAATATTTGTCTACCTTAATAAAGCCATTCTTTAATTTTAATTGCAGGATGATACCAAAGGAGATTATGAAACCATTTTGCTTGCACTTTGTGGGGGAGAATAATCTTCACTAAAGTTCTTACAAAAGTACAAAATGCTTGAGGCACAAATACAATTACATTGTATAATGAAAAATAAACATTGATACTATATCCTGTTGTATTCTATTGTCTGTAAATGGTACTCTATACTTGTCAAAGCTTTGAGAGACTAACATCTTTTGTAGATTAGGTAAATAACCTCCCCCTTTCTGCACCCAAAACCTATATCTTCCATATCAAAACTCTTAGAATCTGTCTGTTGAAATGCAGAGGTTTTTTTTCTCTCTCTCCTTCTTGCCATTGACATTCCATGCCATCCTCCACAGACTTTTTTTTTTTTTTTAAGTTTGGACACCTGCAAACACATGCAGTTTTGATAAATCTCTGTTCACACCAGGGACACCCAAGTGTCAATCAATAACCTATGCTCTCCTCCATCAACTGAGGCCATATTTGGTGTTTCCAAACTGGTAGATGAAGCACTGTATTCTGTGCTCAAAGGTTATGCTGCATACCACCCTTTAAATCACTGAGGCTGTGTGATTGTTCTCAGCCAGCCCCAGTCTAAGGGAGACTCCTGAAAATAACCTTCTGCCCACAATGTATTTTGTACTGTGCTTTGTCAGCTGCACAGCACTGTGATCTACAGAGACCACATGCAAAAGATGAGGTCTGCCTCTCATGCTGCAGTCACACAGTAGGCACTCACAGAGCACTCTATCTTAAATCACTGTGGACAAATACATAGCACAAATTCGATGTTTTGGTACAGATGTTAAACTATTTCATGTGTCCTTAAAGGGACACTGTATGCATTAATGGCTTCATGTAATTTAAGTGGATTATGTCTAAACTCCCCTTCGGTGTTGAGCTGTTTTTTTAATGTTTAAATGTACAACAAATTTGCTACTTTGGTTAACGGGGAATCATTAGTCTGATATGTAAAAGGTGGCTACGGCATGATAACCTTCAGCTGACACTTAGCCAATCAGTGTCCATTGCACATGTTAATTGGCATGTCCAGTAGGAAGTGTGTAATCTCTGCCTTGGCCCTATCTACAATAGGGTCTGGCTGCGGGTGGTCATGGACCTTTAGTGTTAAATTATCTGAAAATGTTTATACACTGACTAAAGGGACAGTACCGGGAACCCCGGCACCAAAACCAATTCAATTAAATGGTTCTAGTTCTTAGTGTCCCTTTACAGGTGTGTATGCGGCAACTGGATGAACGTAAACTGCTTTTGCATGACACAGACTACTGTAACCCAACAGGCTGGGGAGATCTCCCGCTAACCTGGCCTGACAGTGTCTGAATGGGATTTAGTCAGATCTCTGTGCTTGTCTACTGTAGGTAATAAGTAGTTAAGCTAACATGGACTGTAAAGTTCGGGTTCATACCGAACATTAAGTTTTTTGGACCCCGGACCCCAACACTGACGTATCACTGTATGTTCGGGTTGGAGTTCGGTGTTCGGCGATTTAATGGCACGTTTTGAAAGGCTGCAGGGCAGCCGATCAACAAGCGTTTGACTTGTGTGCCCTTAGAAGCCATCACAGCCATGCCTACTAATGGCATGGCTGTGATTGGCCAGTGCAGCATTTGACCCAGCCTCTATATATAAGCTGGAGTCACTTAGCGCCACACGTCACCTGAGCTCTTATTAGTGTAGGGAGAGGATGCTGCCGCTTTCAGGGACAAATTAGTTAATCATTCTGCAAACTAGTACATTAGTGAGGTGCACTTCATATCTGAGAGTCAAATAGAAGCGTCAAATACTGCTGTGACATAGCAATTGTAAACATTCTTATTTTCTGGGTGCCAATCTGCTAAATAGTACATTTGGGCCCTGCACTTCATATCTGAGAGTCAAATAGAAGCGTCAAATATTGTGCTTGCATTGCAGTTTTAAAAATTCAAATCAAATGCTTTAGGTGCTAATAGTACATTTGGTGTTTGCACTTCATATCTGAGAGTCAAATAGAACAGTCAAATACTGTGGTTACATCGCACTTTCAAAAATTCTAATAATTTGGTGCTAAATGGTACATTTGCGGCCTGCAGTGCATTTCTTGCAGTCCAATAAACAAAAAATAATAATAAAAAAAATTGTTTATTGGCGGTTACATTGTCACCTGACATAAAACATCTGTTAGTTTGGTGGGTGAACGCAAAGAATGACAAGAGTGTCAAATAAGGGACGTGGTCGTGGTACTGCTGGTGTTGGTGGAGCTCCTGTTGCAAGGAGAGGACGTGGTCGATCTGTGCCAGCTACACGCACAACTGAAACGCCTTCCTCTTGTGAGAGTACGCAACAGAACCTTCAGCGTTATTTGGTAGGCCCGAATGCCGCTTTACGAATGATGAGGCCAGAACAAGTACAGGCGATAGTAGATTGGATGACTGACAGTGCCTCCAGTTCCTGCTCATTGTCTCCCACCTGGTCCCCTGCTGAAAGCTCAGAGTTGGCACCTGCAGCCAATGGCCATCTGTCTTTCACCTCACCCCCTTGCAAATCAGCCAAGCAGTCTAAACCACAAGTAATGCAGCAGTCTTATTCTTTTTGATGACTCTGCTGGTGGGGTTTCCGAGGGCCATCCACCGAGCCCTGCCCCAGAAGTGGAAGAGATTGAGTGCACTAATGCAAAACCACTTATGTGTCAGGATGTGGACATGCAAGGACCACCGCAGCACCTCTCTGATGACGAAAAGGTGCCAACTGTGGCTTTCTGCAGTGTGCAGACTGGCAAGGAGGGCAGGGTTGAGGAGTGGCTGGCCCACTGCACCTAGGGACCGAGCACACCAAAGCCAGCTCCAAGGAGTTCCCTGGCATGGCAGTTCTTCAGACAATGTGCTGATGACAAGACACGAGGTGTTTGCATGCTGTGCAATCAGAGCCTGAAGCGAGGTATACATGTGCTAAACCTGAGCACAACCTGCGTGACCAGGAATCTACATCTCCATCTCCCAAACACTGTAAAACACTCCCAAACACAGCTGTCCATCTCCCAAACACAGCTGTCCATCTCCCAAACACTGTAAAACAAGAGGAAGTACCCCCTAGCCACCCGCGATCACTGGCCCTGAATGCCAGCATTTCCAAATTCCTGGCTTTTGAAATGCTGTCATTCCGTCTTGTGGAGACTGACCGTTTTAAAAACCTGATGGCGGTGGCTGTCCCACCGTACGGGGTTCCCAGCTGCCACTACTTTTCCAGGCGAGCCATCCCTTTCCTGCAAAACCAATTGGCGGACAAAATCAGGTGTGGACTGCGCAACTCCATCAGTGGCAAGGTCCACATAACCACAGATACATGGACCAGTAAGGATGGGCAGGGACGCTATATCTCCCTAACTGCACACTGGGCAAATGTAGTGGCGGCTGGGCCTGAGGCGGATAGCAGTTTGACGCATGCCCTTCCGCCACCGAGGATTGCAGGGCATTTCTCTTTGCCTCCTGTTGCCTCCTACTCTGCTTCCTCCTCCTCTACCACCATCTCATTTAGGCAGCGTAACACCTTCACCACCAACTTCAGCACAGCCAGGGGGAAACGACAGCAGGCTGTTTTAAAACTCATATGTTTGGGGGAAAAAACCCACACCGCGCAGGAGCTTTGGACGGGCATGGAACAACAGACCAATGAGTGGTTGTTGCCACTGAGCCTCAAGCCCGGCCTGATGGTGTGCGATAATGGTCGAAATCTCGTAGCAGCTCTGGGCCTAGCCGGTTTGCTGCACATCCCTTGCCTGGCGCATGTGCTGAATTTGGTGGTGCAGAAACTCCTGAAAAACTACCCAGATATATCAGAGCTGCTGCTGAATGTGCGGGCCATCTGTGCACGTTTTCGGCGTTCTCACCCTGCTGCTGCTCGCCTACCTGTGCTGCAGCGTAACTTCGGCCTTCCCGCTCACCGCCTCATATGCGACGTGCCCACAAGGTGGAACTCCACCTTGCACATGCTGGAGAGACTGTGCGAGCAGCAGCAGGTGATAGTGGAGTTTTAGATGCAGCACGCATGGGTCAGTCGCTCTGCGGAACAGCACCACTTCACCACCAATGAGTGGGCCTCCATGCGAGACCTGTGTGCCACTTTGCACTGTTTCGAGTACTCCACCAACATGGCCAGTGCCGATGATTCTCAGCCCATTCTCAGCCTTACTATCCTGCTTCTATGTCTCCTTGAAAAAACGCTTCGGGCGATGATGGAAGAGGATGTGGCACAGGAGGAAGAGGAGTCATTTCCATGGTTATCAGGCCAGTCATTCACAAGTGGCTTGGAGGGTGGGTTCCTGCACCAGCCAGGGCACAGTTCTGAAGGATGAGGAGGAGGAACAGTGTTCACAGCAGGGTGGCACCCAAAGCAGCTCGTGGGCATCACTGGAGCATGACTGGGGGGATACGGAGGACACAGACAATACACCTCTCACAGAGGACAGCTTGTCCTTGCCTCTGGGCAGCCTGGCACACATGAGCTACTACATGCTGCAGTGCCTGCGCAATGACTGCCGAGTTGCCACATTCTAACTTGTGCTGATTACTGGGTGGCCACCCTGCTGGATCCCCATTACAAGGACAACTTGCCGTCCTTAATTCCCTCACTGGAGCGTGATCGGAAGATGCGCGACTACAAGCGCACGCTGGTAGACGCGCTTCTGAGGGCATTCCAAACTGACATCGGGGGCTCAGTGGAAGCACAAGGCGAAGGCAGAGGAGGAAGAGGTGGCCAACACAGCTGGGGCACCGCCAGCACCTCAGAAGGCAGGGTTAGCATGGCCGAAATGTGGAAAAGTTTTGTCAGCACGCCACAACAACCAGCACCACCATCTGATATGGAACGTCTTAGCAGGAGGCAGCATTTCAGCAACATGGTGGAACAGTACGTGTGCACACGTCTACACGTACTGACTGATGGGTCTGCCCCATTCAACTTCTGGGTCTCCAAATTGGGCACAGAGCTTGCCCTTTATGCCTTGGAGGTGCTGGCCTGCCCTGCAGCCAGTGTATTGTCTGAATACTGTCCCAATATTTTTGGGGCTACCACAATAAAAAAAATAAAAAACAAAACAAACAAAAAACAGTGTTGGCTACCTCCTCCTCCTCCTCCGCCGCTTCCACCTACACCGCCACGGTGTATACCCAGATATATCAGAGCTGCTGCAGAAAGTGCGGGCAGTCTGTGCGCTCTTTTGGCGTTCTCACCCTGCTGCTGCTCACCTATCTGCACTGCAGCATAACTTCGGCCTTCCCGCTCACCGCCTCATGAGACTGTGCGAGCAGCAGCAGGCGATAGTGGAGTTTCAGCTGCAGCACGCACAGATTAGTCGCTCTGCGGAACAGAGTTTTCTTTTTTTTATATGTCCCAATATTTTGGGGGCTACCCCAATAAAAAAAACAAAAAAACAAATAAAAAACAGTGTTGGCTACCTCCTCCTCCACCGCCGCTTCCACCTACACCGCCACGGTCACCGCCTCCTCATCCTATGGGTCACTTAGTATAAACTATGTACACAATAGCAGAGGCTTGTGAAGGCCTTTTCTCCATGCATCAGGAGTTGAGCTCAGTTTGAACAATGAAAGAGAATACCCTGCACTCCAACCCTCTCTCAAATTGATAACTGGTGATCCTCCTGACAGCCATGCTTTAGATTTTGATTTATGTTCTTCCAAAGCTAAAATCAAAGATTCCATCTAGTGCTATTTATGGCTCAGCTGTATTTTAAATTTGTAGGTATTTTATGTTATTTTAAGTGATTTCCCTATCCACATTTGTTTGCAGGGCACTTGTCCTACTCTTACCCCCATTTTACTTACTTTTGCAGCCTTCTAGCCCTTTCCAGGACTTTTTTAAAGGCATTTTTGTGCCCAAGGGTTTTGGTCCCCATTGACTTCAATGGGGTTTGGGTTTGGAGTGAAATTCGGGTTCATAGTTCAATCCCGAACCCAGACTTTTTTTTTTTTTTTAATTCTTTATTTTTGTTGTGCATGTTTTAACAACTCGCGTGTGTTGCCACATCAGCAGTTACACGCAAAATCAAACATTTTCAAACATGGCAAGTAATATTTCTGCACATTTTTATAGATATAATACAGAGGTGATATGCAAAGTGTGGGTCTTTGAGTATACGGCTCAGAAACATGGTTGATCTATCTGTGTTAACACTAGGAGGGGCAGGCAATAATCGCTTAACGGCTAGCACATTGCAAAATATAGGATAAATAAAAATAAAAAATAAATAAAAAACTAGTAAAGATTAATCACACATTTTTGAGTATGTTTCATCCATCTGTGCTTATATAGGAGGAGTAGGCGATCGTCGCTTAACGGCTGTCACATAGCAAAATATTAGATATGAAACTGTTAGAGAGTAGTCACACATTTTTGAAATATGTTTGATCTATCTGTGCTAATAATAGGAGGAGCAGGCAATAATCGCTTAATGGCTAGCACATTGCAAAATATAGGATAAATATAAATAAAAAAAAAATTATAAAAAAAAACTAGTAAAGAGTAATCACACATTTTTGAGTATGTTTGATCCATCTGTGCTTATAATAGGAGGAGTAGGCAATAGTCGCTTAACGGCTGGCTCATAGCAAAATATTAGATATGAAACTGTTATAGAGTAGTCACACATTTTTTTAAATATGTTTGATCTATCTGTGCTAATAATAGGAGGAGCAGGCCATAATCGCTTAATGGCTAGCACATTGCAAAATATAGGATAAATATAAATAAAAAAATTATAAAAAAAAACTAGTAAAGAGTAATCACACATTTTTGAGTATGTTTGATCCATCTGTGCTTATAATAGGAGGAGTAGGCAATAGTCGCTTAACGGCTGGCTCATAGCAAAATATTAGATATGAAACTGTTATAGAGTAGTCACACATTTTTTGAAATATGTTTGATCTATCTGTGCTAATAATAGGAGGAGCAGGCAATAATCGCTTAACGGCTAGCACATTGCAAAATATTAGATATGAAACTGTTAGAGAGTAGTCCCACATTTTTTGAAATATGTTTGATCTGTCTGTGCTAATAATAGTAGGAGCAGGCAATAATCGCTTAACGGCTAGCATATTGCAAAATATTAGATATGAAATTGTTAGAGAGTAGTCACACATTTTTGAAATATGTTTGATCTGTCTGTGCTAATAATAGGAGGAGCAGGCAATAATCGCTTAACGGCTAGCATATTGCAAAATATAGGATAAATAAAATAAACTATTAAAGATTAATCACATATTTTTAAGTATGTTTGATCCATCTGTGCTTATAATAAGAGGAGTAGGCAATAGTCGCTGAACGGCTAGCACATAGCAAAATATAAGATATGAAACTGTGGGAGATTAGTCACACAGTTTGTATTTAAGCTAATAAGTTTCAGCATAGATAATTTTGTAATGACAGGTTAGCGCTAGTATGAGCACGCATGGGCGCATAGTCCGTGTGGGACAAGTCTTGGATTACTGAGATTGGGTATTTGGTTGTCGTGAAAGCAGTTCGTGCTAAAAAATACCCATGCGAGGCAGTGTGAAGGGCGCTTCATCCGATACCAAGCGCTGGCAGGATTTGGGCTTTGTCGCAGCTATTCTTCCCATTGTAGCCCCCGGGCTTGCTGTCTCCGGTTCGGGGGTTGCTTCCGGCAGTGCTCTGTGGAGCGTGCAGCCGCATAGTGATTCGTGGTACAGGGGAGTCCAGCGACATGGTCGAGAGAGGAGTAGAGACTGTGTGGGGCAGTCGGAAGAGGTTTGGGGAATGCCGTCTGAGTCTCTCGACTTTTAGGGTCCCAGGCTGTGGCTCAAGCTGCGGTTGTGACCGTATGCGGAGTCCTCTGAGTGGTTTCCGTGGTGTCGCTTTTTCGTCGTGTGAGGCATGATGCTTGGTCCGCTGCTTTGATAGGATTTTCCCCGTTTTCGGAGCTGGGCGCTTGGGAGGTGGTCTCCTCACCATATGGTGGGTGTTTGCTGGTTGTGGGGCGGAACAGCCCATCTGCCACAATGGTGATGCGGGTGGGTAGAACTTGCGTCGTAATTGCCGCCAGAGCTTTTTAAAGTGCCCGTCCAGCCGGGTGAGTATGTCTCCTGAGTGTGGGAGCCATGCTTCTCCCGCCATGTTGACAGGGCCGTTTTGTTGCAGGCCCGTGCTCGCAGTTTGTTCCCTTAGTTGCGTGCGAGTTAGTGCTCCCGGTGAGAGCCGGGATGTTGCGTCCGTCCCAGCAGGCTTGTATGTGGATTGTGGTGCTGTGCCATATGCTTCCGCCATCTTGGAGGCCCCACTGCCCGCCTTGCTTGGACTGGTCGCGGGTATTGTCAGAGGGCGCCGGGCGTAGGGTTCCACTGTTGGCGGGGACCGGGATGTCCCCCACCGGTCCAAAGGGGGGGGAGGGACTGTTCCAAGCTCACAGGTGGTTGTGCGCGACTTGCTGGAGGGCAGCCGCCTTTCTCCGCAGCTTCCTGCGGTAGGCCTCATGTTGCCGTTGCAGTGTCCGGTAATCCCGGGTGTCGGGTTCGGTATCACTCGGTTCAGGCCGGTCTTCTCAGACCGATGGGTCCCCTTGCAGGAGGTTAGCGGCATTTCTGCTCGTTTTGACCGCCGTTTTAGTGCCTGTTTTGCCAGAGCTCGTGCAGTGCACGTCTTCTCTGGTCGCTGGCTAAGCTCCGCCCCCCCAGACTTTTTTTCAAAGTTCCGCCGGACCCGAACATCCAGGTGCCCGCTCAACTCTAGTAATAAGGGGCAGCCCTCCATTCACCTTTCTTCCAGCTCCTTGAGAGAAATTATGCAAAAGGAAAACCATCTGCTAAATTACCCAAATCTGTTCTGGCAACGCTGATCCACCACTGGACCCTATGAAAGGCACCCTCCTGCTCCTAAATTGTAAGCATAAGGAGGGTGGCTGACATTATCAGCATTACCAGTGTGTGGGTGTAGGGCAGTGTGAAAAATACACTTAAGAGACCAGCTATAGCATCTAATGGATTTAGACCTTATAGTCAAAATTGTGACTAAATTCCAATTTTATTATTTTATTAATTTTTTTTTTTTTTTTTTTTCAAGTTTTGACTTCAGTTAGCAAATCACTATTATGGTAACAAATTCTAAATGTTCTCTAAAAGTTTAGTTTCTGCACTATTTTTTTTTCTTTTAGGAGAACCCAAAGTTCTTCCTAAAAAACTTGGATTTGCTAGTTCTACAATGTATCAGACACTCTGCATCGCACCCATATTGCAATGTAACACTGCCAAACACTTAGTGACCATTGGAATGTCACCAATTAATCCATATTCTACTGTCAACCATATAGCAGTAGCCAACACCCCATAGTGCTAAAATGTCTTCACATAAACAACACAGGAATCTCATAAGAGTTTACAATTTTCTGAGAACAGGCAAATCAAAACAGGATAAATGTACAGAATACAGAATATACTACTGTGCAAGCAATTTAATGATAAATTGGCAACTCCAAAAGGGATGCATATTCATTACACTGGATTTGCAAGATGTTGCAGAACTAAAGGTGTGGTATCCTGTTTTAGAAAAGATCAAATAACTTAACAATTTAAGGTGTAACCTCTGTAAACATAGCTACTCCCAGTCTTCCTAAATGCGTTAAATATATTACAGATATTAGATTTATTTTGGTAATGAATTCTGGAAATTGCAAAATGTGTACTACAGGATAAACTTGGAAATAAGATGGATTATTTTGTTAGTTTTAAGGTAATGGAGTAAAAAATGCTTGTGGTGATAGACCGGCTAGGACGTGCTGTGGCTGCTATGGGAGGAGAGCAGAGGGACCTCCTGTTGGACATCTCTTCTGCTGTCCGGTCAGTCAATGCCTCGACCCAGACAACTGTGTGGAAAAAAACTATTCTTAAAACTGCCAGCACAATGTATATATACAATCTTATGCTAAATCTAACGAGCATACGTTGTTTGGTGCATGACATGTGCCCTTTAAGTCTCCTGTGCTTGACTAGAACATTGAGCCTGTTGATTGCTGTTTTGATGTATTGCATGTTACTACAAATATGGCTTGCAAACATGACAAAGTTCTGTTTAAAAAGAAACCGATGCATGCAGGGCAAGTGCAAAGATTATTGGGTACACAGGTGAAGATTTTAGTCCCTTCCCCCCAAACAAAAATATATTCATCAGTGCGCCACTTAATTCCCCTTTTGTCTTATCCCCTCTTTTAAATGTCCTACCCCCTATTTTCCCCCATTGTGTCTTACAACTGTCACCCAGACCCTTTGTGTGTGTCTCCTTCTGTCCCAGTCCCTTTGTGTCTTTTACTCTTGCCAGCTCCTTTGTGCGTTTCTCCTTCACCTCAGCCAGTTTGTCTTCCCCCAGCCCCTGTCCTTTTCACCCCAACCCTTTTGTTTTTCCATCCCCAGGCCCTTCTGCGTGTCTTTCATCCTCAGCCCCTCTGTGCATCTTTTTCCCCCCCTCATGTCTCTCTGTGTCTATCCTAACTCAGGTCCCCCTGTGTGCCACTCTCCCCTACATATCCCTTAGTTTACCTTTCACCTTCCAATCCCTTAGTGGTTCCTCTCCTCCCTCTCTTTTAGTGGTTCCCCCACCCCCTTAGTGGTCTGCTAATAAAGACCATCTGACTCAGCGCATCGTTTTGCCATACATTGCTTTCCGATGACAATGCTGTCTTACTTCTAAATGCCAAAATATATGCATGCCGTGGGTAATATAAACATGTCAAAATGTATTAAATACAGGGCTGGAACACTCCCTTCTGGCCATTCACTGCATGTAGCGTGGCTGAGCAGGCACACATGGAGGGCTGGAGGAGACACATAGTGGGTCGGGGGGGGGGGGGGTGTTAATGTGACCTATGAGTGGGGGTAATGAGAAAACTTGGAGGGTTGGTGGAGAAAAACACTGAGGGGTGGGAGGTGCACACAAAGGTGCTTGGAGAAAGAGGAGCTGGGAAAGGGAAACACACAGATGAGTTAAGGAAGATGAACAAAAGACACAGAGGGCTGGAGAAGGGGAGAATGAGACACACAGAAGTGCTGAGATGAAGTTACATAGAGTGGCTGTAAGAGGCACATGAGGGGTATAAGACACATGAAAGGGCCTTGGGTGAAAGAGACATACAGAGGAGCTGGAGAAGAGGGAAGAGACACAAATGGGCTGGGATGAAGTAAAAGTTAGACAAAGAGGATGTAAGTGGGACTAAAGCGAGTTAGACCATCAAAATAGGGGATAAGAAATACAAAAGCGGGGAATAAATTCTAAAGACAGGATGAGAGAAACATGTGAAGATGCATTTAAAAAAAAAACTTTTTGCTTGGGAGGGGGAATGCATCTTTGCCTGTGGCTCCTGCTCTCCCTGTAACTCCGTTCTTCAGCACAAGTCCATGCCGAACAGTTGATTGACAGGTGAGAGAAAGATGTATTATTGAAGGGACACTATAGTTACCAGAATCAGTACAGTTTGATGTGTAGGCTGAGCACTTTAAATGCTGCCTTTTCAGATAAAAGGCAGTGTTTACATTGCTGCCTAGGAATGTTTCTAGTGACAGTGTTTCAGACAGCCACTAGAGGTGCTTCCTAGTCCGGTGCTGTGTAGTGTGAGGCACCTATATCTCCAATGCTCCCCATAGAGATGCATTGATTAAGTGAATCTCTATGTGGAGATGCTGATTAGTGCAGCACAGCGTTTTGCCACACATGCACAATAGCCTCCCTATGCTTTCCTATGGGAAACCATTGGATTGGCCAGGTTTGGTGATCTCAGCCAAAGTGAAGTGCACACTCTTATTGCTTCAAAATAAACAAGATCACATAATTTAATTTTTTTACAGTTTTGCAATAGTGTACATTCTGCATTTCTGTCCCATTACCAAACTTTTCTTAATGGGACTCTCCAGTACCAGGAAAACTGATTGCAGGTTCCCTCTCCCTCCCACCTCCCATCCCCGGTTGCTGAAGGGGTGAAAACCCCTTCAGTCACTTACCAAAGGCAGCGACGATGTCCCTTGTCGCTACATCTTCCTCCGCCGCCACTACTCCCCTTTATCACGTCAGCTGGCGGGGGAGACTGATCACGCCCGCCGGCTGGGGAGACCTAATGCGCAATGCATTGCAAGCACATTAGACCTCTCAATAGGAAAGCATTGAAAATGCTTTTCAATGCTTTCCTATGGGGATTTTAGCGACGCTGGAGGTCCTCACACAGCGTGAGGATGTCCAGCGATGCTATAGTACAAAAAACCTGTGCTATGGACCAGGAAGTGCCCTCTAGTGGCTGTCTAGTAGACAGCCACTGGGGGAGGACTTAACCTTGCAAAGTAATTATTGCAGTTTATGAAAACTGCAATAATTACAGTTGCAGGGTTAAGGGTAGTGGGAGTTGGCACCCAGACCACTCCAATGGGCAGAAGTGGTCTGGGTGCCTGGAGTGTCCCTTTAATATGTCAAGGTAGTTGGACCTAAACATTGAATATATGCAAATGCACGTCTGCTTTAAATCTGCTTTTTTGTAAATTTTGAAGCCCTAGGAGTGCCTTCTTTCATATTTAAATAATCGTTTTTAGTTTTCAATTTTACGTTTTTTAAGTTCCTCTATCTGCTGGCACGACGCATTATGGGTCTGGCATTGTATTTTTCTCCAGGGCTGCTTTTGGTTCCCAGTCCGGCCCGGATAGTATGCTCTTAATTATTCTACTGGTATATTTGTGAGCACACATAAATTCACATAAATAACATCTTCTATAACCTACTTTACTATGATATGACTAACATTGTTATCAAAGCGATCAAGAAATTGTGACCTATGCACATCTACTCATAAAATACAAATAACTTCCTATACTAACAAAGAAACCATAACATTCTAGGTAGCTGAATAGGTATGTATTGCCAACACCCTTCAGTTTTGCAATATTACAACTTAACTACTGGGATTTACATGGATCACAACAAGTATTGTTGCTAGACATCTGCCTCAAAATGTAACAAAAAAAGGTCTGCTAAACCAGTGGCTACTCATTGCAATAAAAAAAAAAAAAGAAGCTAACCGGGCAGGTAATGTTGTCCAGTCGCTAGTAACAAACACTGCACTCTTCACACCAGGGTTGGACTGGGAATTCAAAGCAGCCATGGAAAAACAAATGTATGCCAGCACCATCAGTCCTTGTGCCATGTTGTGTGTGTGTGTATATATATTCACATAATTTTAGTTCAATCTTGCCTTGCACTCTGCTTTAATATAATCACTATTTTAATACCGGGTGCTAGACTGTGGTCACAAGGCCATACAAACAAATCCAAAAGGTAATCTGCACTCACGGATTTCTTTTAAAACTGAGCATTTATTTCTGCATATATATATATAAAAAAAAAAAAAAAAATAACACAAAGTGTTAAAAGTACATAGATGGCCAACACTTCAGTCCAAGTTTGGGACTTTCATCAGTACAATAAAAGTCCTAAATTGGGACTGAAACGTTGACCATCTATGAACTTAATACGGCCACACCAGCCCCCAGCACCTGCCTCCTGAATTCCCTAAGACTGAAAGAAGCCTTCACAGTCTGAGGGATAAAAAATTTAGATAAAACATTAGGGATTCCTTCCAGCCCCAGCTGCCGCAGCCCACCAGAAAAATTTCAGGTATCCCGGTAGGCCAGTCCGGCCCTACCTCATGCCAACATTTTACAGAAAGGGATGATATATCAATGGCCAACCCCTGTGGTCTAATCTTCTAAAAAAATGAATAAAAAGGGGCGAAGTGACAGTGTCTCCACTATTGGCATCGGGTGCGGGATTTGACACTAATTTAAATTATGAGGTGAGAGTGTGTGCGTTAGCTATAGGGCTTTAATATTAAAAAAAAAATTAAAAAAATAAAAAAAAATTCCAGAGCTGCTTTTTATTCCCAGTCCAACCCCGATAGGTGACTGATGCGGTACACAGAGACTAACATCTGTTACTGAGGCTGGGCTGACCAAGCAGATTTAGAGTGACAGAAATAAAGAGAAATTATACAGAACTTTTTTTTGTCAGAAAGACTAAGAAAGCCGTGTTGGCTAAAAAATGGTGCAACAGATGGAAACATGGTACCCTAATGTGGAGCTGTTATATTTAAGGGTACCAAATTAGGGAGGTAGCTGGGTTTTTCGTAATATAGCTAATTTGGTATTATCCTTCAACATGGCAATCACACATAAGGAGAGCTATTTACTAAATTGTTGAAAGATCAAGAAGAAAATCTCTTTTCTTAATTCAGATCTTCCAGCTGTTCAGTAGATAGCTCTTTCATTTGGTAAAATGGCAGTCAGATATTTCCCTTGATCAAGCAGCTGTTACACCACTAATTAGAAATAATATCCCTGTCCCCCAATCTATCTAAATCCCTCTGCAGCAAAGCAATATCCTGCTCACATTTTATTACTTTACAAAGTTTGATGTCATCTGCAAATACTAAAACATGGTTTTCAATGCCTATTTTAAGATCATTTATAAATATGTTACCTAGAAGTGGTCCCAAAACAGAACCCTGAGGGACACCACTTACCACTTTTGTCCAGCTTGAAAATTAACCATTAATGACAACTTGTTGTACTCTATCCTTAAGCCAATGTTCTACCCAAGAACAAGAATATTCATCTAGACAAATTTATTTTAGTTTGAAGAGTAACCTATTGTGAGGAACCGTATCAAATGCCATGGCAAAATCCAAGTAGATCACATCCATGGCAACACCTTGATCTATACTTCTACTTACCCGTATATACTCGAGTATAAGCCGACCCGAATATAAGCCGAGGCCCCTAATTTTACCCCAAAAAACTGGGAAAAATTATTGACTCGAGTATAAGACTAGGGTGGGAAATGCAGCAGCTACTGGTACATTTCAAAAACAAAAATAGTTACCAATAAAATTACAATAATTGAGGCATCAGTAGGTTAAAGGTTTTTGAATATTTATTTCAAAGAAAAACAATATGGTATCAACAATAACTTTAACAGTACAAAAACCAACTAAAGCTAAAACAGCTAAAAGAGTTAAAATCCTTCAAAACTGGATTCCTCATCGTCTGTATGTCCAAACAGAGCTTCAACTGTAGCTGGTGTGAGGTTATCAGCGTAGACATTGTCATCATCACTGAGTTCACAGTCATCACCATCACTGCTGTCCTCATACAAAGCGCTGTCTTCACTGCCATCCATAGCATTACTAATGCCACATTTCTTGAAGGTGCGTTGCACCATGTCCTCTGGAATCTCTTCCCATGCATCACGAACCCATGTTGCTATCAATTCTTTTTTTTTTTTATAATTCTTTATTTTGTCAATGACAGACATAAGTGAGTTATGCAGTTATGTGGCTTGCGCAGAAGCCTCAATATTGTACAAGTGGTTTACGTGACAAGCCATTAACATCATTCGTATTAAACATCTGTCTGTCATTGTTTTTCAATAATATGGTAAGAACAACACTTAGGAATGTATATAACTTAAATTGTAACTTTTGACCAAATAACAAAGTTGTCGTTTTGTTGCAGTGGTTTTGGTGTGTCGAACTTATAGGCCGGGTTACCGGTAAGCTCGGCCTAGAATTGAGGGGAGGGGTAGTGGAAAACTGGTTGTAGAAAGGAGGGGGGGGGGGGGATGGGTAGGGGGAGGAGGAGGAGGTGGTCCTGGACGTTACTCGTGGCTAATTAGTCGTCAGTGTAGTTATCCCATGGTTCACATACCTTTGTGAATGCTTTCATAGTGCCTCTCATTTGGGCCATTAATTTGTCCATGAGATGACACTCTTTGATCTTGTTGAGCACTGTGGACAATGGGGGGGGGGGGGGGGGGGATAGGCTGCAACCATGTTTGGGCTAGTGCCTTTCTAGCAGCTAGAGCAATCTTGTTGAGCAATTGTTGTTCTGGTCTGGGCAAGTCGTCAAGGGGTCTGGCTAGGAGGAAGGTCCAAGGGTTTAGGTCTATCGGTCTATTTAGAATCTGCGATATAAGCTTCTGGATGCTTTCCCAGAAAATTTTGATTGTGGGACAGTACCACCGCATGTGTGCGTAAGTCCCTTTTTCTCCGCAGTTATGCCAACAGAGATCTGTGGGTGTTTTCTTCATGTGATAGAGTTGGACCGGGGTAATATACCACCTGAGCATCGTCTTATATGCTTGTTCTTGCATCGTTACACAGATGGAGGTTTTGGAATTGGCTTCCCAAATATCCTGCCAGTCTATGCCCTCCAGGGTTTCCCCCAAGTCTGTTTCCCATTTCTCTGTGTAATGTAGGGTCCCCCATCCCCGTGTGGTGGAACAGAGGTGGGAGTACAACTGGGTGATTAGGCCTCTCTGATATTGTTCTGGAGGCAGATGCGCTCAAAGAAGGTTGGATTGGTTTTGGCGGCTGTTTTCACCGTCGCTTGGGTCGCGTAATGTTTGAGTTGTAAGTATCTAAAGAAGTCGGCTGGTTTCAAGGTTGCTTTGGCTTGTAGGTCTGGAAAGGTGACTATTGTGTCTCCTTTGTAAAGTTGGTATACCCTCTGGAGTCCGGAATGCTCTAGGCCTTTAAAGTCCCAGGGTCTCATGCCTGGCGTGAATGCCTTATTACGATATATTGGGGTGAGGGGGGAGGACGCGGTGGTGAGTTCGTGTTTGATGGCATAGGTGTCCCATATGTGGATTGAGTTAGTAATAGCTGGGCACGCCGTTCTCGGGAGCGCTCTGTGCTCCTTCGGTGTCCAGATATAGAATTGTGGGAGATTGGATCTCATTAGTGCAGATTCCAGGTCTACCCACCTTCTAGTCTCTGGGGGGGTGTGCCATAGGGCTATTTGTGCCATCTGTGCGGCTATGTAATAAAAGTGTAGGTGGGGCAACCCCAGGCCTCCTCTCAATCTAGGGCGATACAGTATGTTACAGGCTACCCTGTGCCTCTTAATTTGCCATATAAATCTGTCTATTGCTCGTTGTAGGGGGATGAGGTTATGTTTTGTGATGGGGATGGGTAGAGCTTGAAAAAGAAATAAAATTCGGGGTAGGACATTCATCTTGATTGAATGTATTCTCCCTATCCAGGATATGGGTTTATCCGCCCAGGTCTCCATGTCCGAGATGAGTTTTTCTATCATGGGTGTGTAGTTCAGTCTATGGAGTGCGGTGGTGTCTGCCGGTAATTTGATGCCCAGATATGTAAGGTACGTTGGTGTAACCCTTATGTGGTGGTCTGAGGTGAGTTCGTTTATGTCCGTCTGTGTGAGGTTTATTGGGAGTGCGCTAGATTTTTCTACATTTACTTTGTATCCTGAAATTGTCCCGTACTCACCCAGGAGTGGGAGTAGGGCCTGAAGCGTGGGAGTGGGTTCAGTTATGGTCAGCAGGACATCATCTGCGTATCCTGAAACCAGGAATTCCTGGTCGTCTACTTTGACCCCTTTGATTTGTGGGTGTTCCCGAATGGCTTGGAGAAGTGGTTCGAGTGTCAGCACAAAGAGTAGAGGGGATAGGGGGCATCCCTGTCGGGTGCCATTGGTAATTGTAAAGGATGGGCAGGCCGTCCCAGTAATCTTTATTTGCGCTGAAACGGAGGTGTATAATGCACGGATGGCTGTTATGTATGTGTGGGGCATGTTTAGGTGTTTTTTTTTTTGTTTTTTTTTTTTTTGTTTGTTTTTTTTGTTGTTTTTTTTTGGAAATTGAAGGATGGGAGGGAGAGGATCCGACTGCCAGAGTCGGTGGATGGTCTGGTGGTGGACAGATGCTTGGGGGAAGGAGGGGGGGAGGGAGGGAGGGGGAGGGAGGGGGAGGAGGACGAGGACCGGCCCATGGCGGCTGCAAACAATACAGTTCAAAACATAGCATGGCAAATCAGGAACATGTCAACCCAGTAGTCACATCCCTTTTCATAATTAGCAGGATTAGTGATAGTAAATCAGGACATTTCACAAAGCCTAAGTCAGTAATGTAGGTTATAAAACAAAATAGACAATATTTCTATGTTAAGTCAAATAGTAAAACAAGATTTTTTCCTGATCTACAGCTGGCTGAACTGAAGAGTTGCAATCAACATATAGCATATTACTCTCCTTACGTAGACTCTGGGTCCCGAGATTCGTGTGCTCTGCAACCTGCCCTTGCCCCCCACGTCCCCCCGCCCACCCACCACCCACCATCCCACCCCACCGCCCCCCCCCCCCCCGAGAGACCCTCGTCACGGACCCCCATCTAAGTGTAGTATGGTTGTGTGATGAGTTGGTGTCTGGAGTAGTGTATTGCGTCTATAGTGGTGTGTGTGTCCTGGCTAGCTGACCCAGTACTTCCCACCGGTGTTGCTAGTATACATTACACTTCCATGTGGTGTCAGGGTTGTGACAGCTTGTACCAAAGTCTAATTTCGGTGTCCATAAGTCTGCAGCAGTCTATAGATAGTCTCGTAGTACGGTGTAACTGTAGCTGTCGCCGCGACAGGTGTCGTGTGGGTAGACAGGGTCAAGGAAGCTTGAGTAGCGGGTGTCTGTGGCAGCCGAGGAAAAGAAAAGTCCGTTGGTTGCTGCGTGTGGCTGAGGTGTTGGGGTCCAGCACAGAAAAGGGCATCGGGTGTCTCAGATTCATTCCGACCAGTGGGCAGGGCATCTCTCCCGGCGTATAGTGGCCTGCTGATCTGCTTCTGGTGGATAGGGAAGGGTGGGAAGGGCGCTGTGCCTTTGTTGAGAGGGGTCCGGTGTGCTCGCTCCTGGGAGGTTGGTTATGCCTTATTGATGCCTGTCTGCCGCCTTTTTACTCCCTGGTGGCGTGCCAGTCACGTGGTAAGGGTTGTAAGGCTGGGAGAGTGGTGTTCGGCACCGAGAAGCCCTCTGGCAATGAGACGCCCAGTGCTCGGAAGAAGGGCGCTGGGTCTGTGCCCGGCATGAGGATGTGAGGTCTGCCTTGCTTAAAGACCATTAATTTAAACGGGTGCCCCCAAGCGTACCTGATTGTGTTGGCCCTGAGTAGCTCTGTAATCGGCCTCCACTCTCTTCTGCGTTGGAGGGTAATGGGGGCCAAGTCCTGAAAAAGGGAGATTTCTTTGCCCTGGTATTTTATGGGTCATCCCTGGCCTTCCTTAGCACCGCTTCCTTTGTCTGAAAGTGAAGAAAGCGGACAATTATGTCCCTGGGTCTTGTGTTGTCGTCTCTTCGGGCACGCAAGGCCCTGTGGGCTCTGTCAATGTTCGCCAGGTCTTCTAGTGCTGTCTCCGAGGCTTCCAGTCGGGCGGTGAGCGTGTTAACATGGGCGGTCATCGTGTTGTGGGCCACCGTGGTTGTTTCCATGCGGTGCTCCAGGTCCGCTGTCCGCTCACCCAGCTTGTGGATTTCAGACATGACTGCCTTCGAAGTTCTGTCTATCTCCCGGGCTAAGTAGTTCTTTACCGCCGCCAGTTCAGTCAGTAAGTGGGTCATTTCCGATGTGACCGGGCCGTGAGGCTGGGGTGGGCTCGAATTTGCTGGTGAGACTGGGGCTCGCGGGCTGGATCCGCCGCCATCTTGGGTGTCTTGGCGCGGCGTGTGAGAGGCCGCAAACAGATCGGGTACCGTGGCGGCAGTGTCCGTGTGTTTTTTGGCCGGTTTTCTCGGCAGGCGCTTGTCCATGGCGGGTCAAAAGGAGGGAGGTAAGGTTTCTTTTCGTTTTTATCCGGTTTATAGCTGTTGTAAGCTTTTGGTACAGGGGGTTTAGCGAGGAGCTCTAGGCTTGCACGTCCAGCTCGGTTCCCGGTCAAGCCACGCCCCTGCTATAAATTCTATGTCGGGCTTCATCAGATTTCCAACTTTTGTCAGTCGGGGTTGACCAGATGACATCCATTCATACCACCTCTTTCGCACACGGTCTTTGAAAGGTTTATTTAAACACACATCTAGGGGCTGCAATACAGATGTAAGCCCACCTGGAATAACGGCCAAAGAAACTTGAGATGACTTTGCCAATTTTTTTATGTCATCAGATGTGTGGGCTCTGAACATATCCCAAACTAGCAATGATGTTTTTTTCTTTAAGGCTGCTCCTGGTCGTCCGTTCCAAATTTCTTCCAGCCATTTTTTTGTTCCGTCTTCATCCATCCAGCCTTTAACATGTGCGCGCACTGTAATTCGTGGTGGGAATTTGACCTTTTTAGGCAAGGTCTTTCTTTTAAAAATAATGACAGGCCATAGCTTAGTTCCATTAGCCAAACATGACAGAACAACTGTGAAATGTTTTTTTTCATTTCCTGTGGTTCTGAGTAAAATAGTTTTTTCTCCCAAACTTGCCACAGTTCTGTTGCTTGGAAGATCAAAGGTCATAGGTGTTTCATCCATATTCCCAATATCTCCCAGGTCATAGTTATGGATCCTTCTTTGTTTTATGATGAATGAATGGAATGACATCACTTTTTCATCAAGGTCTTTTGGCAACTTCTGGGAAATCTTTGTTCTTTGCCGCAAACATAGGGCAAACCTATTCATGAAGCGGGTACACCATCCTGCTGATGCAACAAAATTTTCAATAGCTGGTGCTTTTAATTTTTCATCTTTAGCCATTTGAAGGGCACGTAAGCGAATTCCCATGCGTGTTACGCAGTAACCATTTTGACGACACTCCATAACCCATTTATTCAATTCAGTCTCTAGAGCCCCATATGAAGTCGTTAAACCACGTCGAGCTTTTTTTGCCTTTGGAATCTTTTCCAAGTCAGCTTTCATTTTCCTCCACTCCCTCACTTGTTTTTCGCCAACACAAAATTCCCTACTTGCAATACTGTTATTGCTTTCTTCTGCTCTTGACACAACCTTGAGCTTGAAACCAGCTTCGTATGACCTGCGTTTTTGTTTTGGTCCGGGATTAGAAGTACTGGGATCCATTCCTAACAGGATAAAAAAAAGACTTTGAAAAAGAATGGCAACTATGTTTGCATAGAGCAGCCTGTGTTGGGGCTCATACTATACACGCAGTGTTACTGCATGCGCTGCGTTACGGCCGGCGTGCAGGAAAAAAGAAGAGCGGTGATATCAACAGTCATTGGACCACCCACAGAGGCTGTAGAGGATGAGTGGGAGACACTGGAGAACACCCGCACTGCACCGGAGAACCGGTAAGTGGGACCAGTGGCCCCTCCCTCCCTCCTTCTTACCCCCCCGACAGACAATAACACACACACATACAGAGACACACACACATACAAAGACACATACATACAGGCACACATACATACAGACACACACACACACATACAAAGACACACACACACACACACACACACACACATACATACATACAGACACACACACACACACACACACATACAGAGACACACACACATACATACAGGCACACATACATACAGACACACACACACACACACATACAAAGGCACATACATACAGGCACACATACATACAGACACACACACACACATACAAAGACACATACATACAGGCACACATACATACATACAGACACACACACACATACAAAGACACATACAGACAGATCGACACAGTCAGACACACACAAGCCATACATACAAAGGCACACATACAAACAGACAGGCACACATACATATTACAGACAGACACATACATACAAACACACACACTCACATACACACACACTTAATATTAAATATACCGTAGATAATATTTAAGTCACCCTCCTGTTGCCTACCTTTTAGGTGCAAAAGGGTGACTCAGGTTGATGGGAGTCTGACTCCAATTTCTGACTCCCTGTATATAATGCAGTGTGTGCATTATATATATACACACACACACTCTGCATTATATACAGAGTGTGTGTGTATATAATGCATACACTCTGCATTAAATACAGGGAGTCAGAAAAGGGAGTCAGACTCCCATCAATCTGAGTCACCCTCTTGCACCTAAAATGCAGAGTGTGTGTATATAATGCACACACTCTACATTATATACACACATTTGAATTTTATGTGCAAGAGGGTGGCTCAGATTGATGGGAGTCTGACTCCCTTTTCTGACTCCCTGTATTTAATGCAGAGTGTGTGCATTATATACACACACACTCTGCATTAAATACAGGGAGTTAGATCTGGGCAATCTGGGCATTTATTTATTTATTTTTATAATTAAATATTTTACAGGGTTTTTTTTTTGTTGTTGTTCCCCTCTCCCTACTTCATACTTGGCCAGGGAGGGGGGGGCTGTCCGGGGGGCGGGGGGGCTGTCCGGTGGGGTGGGGGGGGGGGCTGTTCAGGGGGAGGGGAGGCTGTGCAGGGGAAGGGCCGGTACTTACTGCCGGTGGAAATCTTGCGGTCTGCTCCCAGTGTAAATCTCGCGGCCCGCGTGTCTCGCGAGATTTACACTGGGAGCTTTGCAGAGGAGCCGCGTGGACGTGCTGGGAGCTGACCGGAGCTGCTGTAAAGGTAAGTAACAGCTTCTCCGGCCCCCAACATGTCATGGTCTGTATTATGGCAACGTAAGTTGCCATAATACAGACCTAGACTCGAGTATAAGACGAGGGGGCTTTTTGAGCACAAAAATATGTGCCAAAAAACTCGTCTTATACTTGAGTATATACGGTACTTATTAGTAGAATGCAATTAGGTTAGTTTGACATGACCTATGTTTCATAAAACCATGCTGATTGTTGCTAATAACAAAGTTATTTCCAATGAATTCCTGAATATTATCCCTTTATAGCCCTTCAAATATTTTCCCAGTAAAAGAGGTTAAGCTCACAGATCTATAATTTCCAGGCAAGGATTTTGAACCATTTTTAAATATAGGAACAACATCTACCTTCCTCCAATCCTCTGTTACAATACCTGAAACAAAAGAATCTTGAAAGATTAAATACAGAGGTTCACTTATTTCCCCACTTATTAATATTATTATGTTATTATTTATATAGCGCCAACAAATTCTGCAGCGCTTTACAGTGGGTGGACTGTAACAAACTCCCCTTTTTTAGGGAGTTTGCCATGAGATTTTGGAGAGGCCTGCTTGCCAGCCTCTTGCCCTGTGACTATGGCCCCTGGGAGGTATTGCCATTTGAAAACGCTATTTGGGCTTATTGGCTTTTGGAACACTTTTTCTGCCCCTTTGAATCCATGGGAAAATGTACCTCTTCCCCTACCCCTTTTTCCTGTCCTATTGTTCTCCAGCAGGGCATTGTCCCAGGGACACTGCCAGACCAGTTGAAACTGGCTTCTTTGTCCCTCCTCAATCTCCCATCAGCCCTTGCTATTTTCTGACCTCACCCTTCCTTGTACTATGGGGCACTTTTAACATTGGAAATATTAAGTGCTCAGATCCAAGCTATCTGGGGATATGTTGGACATATAGGTTAAATATTGTATTCAGGGCCGCCACCAGAAATTTTGGGGCCCCTAACTCAGCTCAGGGTCTGGGCCCCCTGGGGCCCGCCTCCAAATACCGCCCACTGGGTCCACACACAGACACAAACGCACACACTGATACAAAAGGACACAGATACATACTAACAGACACACATCCTGAAACAGACATACACGCATACAGGCATACATACTGACACACACATACTGAGACATAAACACAGGCATACATAGTGACAGACAGACACATAATAACATACATACAGACACACATACATACAGACACCGACATACATACATACACACACACACATTCATACATACAGACACTGACATCCATACACACATACATTCATAATGGCATACAGACATACAGACTGACATACATGCATATATACAGACATACATGCATACAGACATCCATACACACATACACACAGACCTACGTTCATAATAATATGCAGACATACATTCATACTGACATACAGACATACATATATAATGACATACAGACATACATATATACATACATAGACATACATACATACATACAGACATACATACACAAACATACATAGACAGACATACATACGTAGACATACATGCATGCAGTCAGACAGACATAGACATACACACAGACATGCATCCAGACATACATACATACAGACATATACATACATACAGACAGACATACATACACAGACATACACACAGACATACACACATAGACATACGGACAGACATACATGCATACACAGACAGACATACATACACATACATGCATCCAGACACACAGACATACATGCATACAGACAGACATACATACACGCATACAGACAGACAGACATACAGACAGACATGCATGCATCCAGACAGACAGACATACATACATAGACATACATGCATACAGACATACATACATGCAGACAGACAGACATACATGCAGACAGACATACATACACATACATGCATCCAGACACACAGACATACACGCATACAGACAGACATAGACAGACAGACAGGCATGCATCCAGACAGACATACATACATACACATACATGCATACAGACATACACATACAGACAGCCATACATGCATCCAGACAGACATACATACATAGACATACATGCATACATACACACATACAGACAGACATACACATACATACAGACAGACATACATACAGACAGACATACATACACATACATGCATACAGACACACAGACATACATACAGACATACACATACATACAGACATACACATACATACAGACAGACACATACATACAGACATACACATACATACAGACATACACACAGACATACATACATGCACACACACAGCTCATTTTCCAGCCACCCTCCTGTATCTTACCTTTTCTTTGCAGGAGGGTGGCTGGGGATGATGGGAGTCGGCGCTGCTCCCTCTTCATTGCCTGGCTCTCCCTCTTCACGGCTGGGCGGGCGCGCTCCTCCCGCGCAGAGTGAGCACTTCCTCCCAGCAGCACTTGCGGCTGCTTTTTTTTTTTTTTTTTAAAGGGGCCCGGTCGCGCTATACAACGGCCACAGCGCTGACCGGGCCCCTGAAGGAGGGGGCTCATCGGGTGGCCCTAAGTGTGTGGGCCACCCGATGGGCCCCACACGTGGGGCCCGGGCGGCCGGGCCCCCCCAGGGCCGCCGGGCCCGTGACAACTGTTATGGTTGTCACCCCCTGATGGCGGCCCTGATTGTATTATAAGAGTTATGTATTTTTATGTGGTTTTTGTAACAGTTTTTGACTTAGAGATATTTCCTGTTACTGAAGATAATTAAGTTGCCACAGCCACTTAAGCCAATTATCTCCAGGATAGAAGAGGAGATAGACCGGCCAAACAGCTTAAACCTGTGGAACTGTTTTGGGCATGAAAGCCATGCTTGCGGTCGGTCAAATGTGACTTCCATAAAACTTTTGAACACCTGATTTCTGATCTGATGTGGGTGATTTTTGGATATGTTGTTCATCCCATATCAGGGCTATCCATGGATGTTGGATTTCTGGGGAGCCTTCAGGAAGCGCTAGGAGCATCCTTCAACAGAGGTACCCAGTCGGGGTGCCAGGTGATCCGTTACATGGAGGAACAAACATGTAGTTGTAACCAGACAAGTTGGACACACAGGAACAGAGGGGTTGAGGGTCCTGCTCAATGAGCTTACATGCTAGAGGAAGTGGGGTAAAGGGACACAAAAGGTAAGGATAGTATTAGACTAATGACAGTTGTAAGAGAGGAATCAGTCTGGAGCTGTTAACGGTTTAATTGATACGCTTTTATGAAGAAGTGGGTTTTTAATGATTTTTTTGATGGAGTGGAAACTGGGTGAGCATCTACTGCAGGAGGGAAGGGAGTTCCACTTAGCTCATTAAGTAATCCTGAGTAAAAAAGCTTTATTAACATTAATTTTCTTTAACTGCTGTAGCACCTTGTCTCGAGTCATCCAATCACAAGTTATCTGTAAGTTTTTTGCAGCCATCATTTCCATATCTCTTCTCATAGGATCCTCATTAAAGGGACACTCCAGGCACCCAGACCACTTCTGCCCATTGGAGTGGTCTGGGTGCCAACTCCCACTACTCCTAACCCTGCAAGTGTAATTATTGCAGTTTTTTATAAACTGCAATAATTACCTTGCAGGGTTAACTCTACTAGACAGCCACTAGAGGGCACTTCCTGGTTCCTAGCACAGGAAACCTGTGATAGAGTGTCGCTGGACATCCTCACGCTGTGTGAGGACCTCCAGCGTCGCTCATTTCCCCATAGGAAAGCATTGAAATTATTTTTCAATGCTTTCCTATGGGGAGCGCTAATGCGCATGCGCTTTAGGTCTCCTCGGCCGGTGGGCGGGATCAGTCTCGCCCACCGGCTGATGCAATGCAGAGGAGGAGCGGCGCGGAGGAGGAGACAGCGACGTGGGACATCATCGCTGCCTCAGGTAAGTGACTGAAGGGGTTTTCACCCCTTCAGTAATCGGGGATCAGGGGGTGGGAGGGAAAGGGACCCTCCAGTGCCAGGAAAACTAATTGTTTTCCTGGCACTTGAGATTCCTTTTAATATATACTTAACCCCTTAAGGACAGAGCTGTTTGCGTTCAACAGGGCCGCCACCAGAAATTTTGGGGCCCCTGACAAAGCACAAGGTCTGGGCCCCCCGCCCCATCCCCCCGGCCCGCCCCACCCCCCCCGGCCCACCCACGAGTCCGCCCACAGGACTCTTACCAAGTCCGCAGACAATGATGCAGGACTGAATGTAGTGTGTATAGTGGAATTAGAATGTGTGTAATGGATGTAGTGTTTGTGTGTATTAGATACTGTTTGTGCAGTGAATGCAGAGTGTGTGTTTGTGTAGCGGATGCAGTGTGTGTAGTGGATGTAGTGTGTTTGTCTAGTGGATGTAGTTTTTGTGTGTACTAGATGCAATGTGTTTAGTGGATGTAGTGTGTGTTTTAGACGCAGTGTCTCTGAATAGTGAATGCAGAATGTTTAAATGTGTGGTGGATGTAGTGTGTGTACTGTGAATACAGGATGTTTGTGTAGTGGATGCTGTGTGTATAGTTAATGCAGAGTGTGTGTCAGTGTAGTGAATGCAGAGTGTGTTTCAGTGTAGTGAATGCAGAGTGTGTGTTAGTGTAATAAATGCAGAGTGTGTGTGTCAGTGTAGTGAATGCAGAGTGTGTGTGTTAGTGTAGTGAATGCAGAGTGTGTGTGTTAGTGTAGTGGATGCAGAGTGTGTGTGTTAGTGTAGTGGATGCAGAGTGTGTGTGTAAGTGTAGTGGATGCAGTGTGTGTGTGTTAGTGTAGTGGATGCAGTGTGTGTGTTAGTGTAATTAATGCAGTGGGTGTGTCGGTGTAGTGAATGCAGAGTGTGTGTCGGTGTAGTGAATGCAGAGTGTGTGTCGGTGTAGTGAATGCAGAGTGTGTCAGTGTAGTGAATGAAGTGTCAGTGTAGTGAATGCAGTGTGTCAGTGTAGTGAATACAGTATGTGTGTGTTAGTGTAGTGGATGCAGAGTGTGTGTTAGTGAAGTGAATGCAGTGTGTGTGTGTGTTAGTGTAGTGGATGCAGTGTGTGTGAGTGTAGTGAATACAGTGTGTTAGTGTAGTGGATGCCGTGTGTGTTAGTGAAGTGAATGGAATGTGTGTGTTAATGTAGTGGATGCAGTGTGTGTGTTAGTGTAGTGAATACAGTGTGTGTGTTAGTGTAGTGGATGCATAGTGTGTGTCAGTGTAGTGGATGCAGAGTGTGTGTCAGTGTAGTGGATGCAGAGTGTGTGTTAGTGTAATGAATGCAGTGTGTGTGTTAGTGTAATGAATGCAGTGTGTGTGTCAGTGTAGTGGATGCAGAGTGTGTGTCAGTGTAGTGAATGCAGTGTGTGTTAGTGTAGTGAATGCAGTGTGTGTGTGTGTCAGTGCAATGAATGCAGAGTGTGTGTTAGTGTAATAAATGCAGTGTGTGTGTTAGTGTAATAAATGCAGTGTGTGTGTGTTAGTGTAATAAATGCAGTGTGTGTGTTAGTGTAATGAATGCAGTGTGTGTGTTAGTGTAATGAATGCAGTGTGCGTGTTAGTGTTGTGGATGCAGTGTGTGTGTGTTAGTGTAATGAATGCAGTGTGTGTGTTAGTGTTGTGGATGCAGTGTGTGTGTGTTAGTGTTGTGGATGCAGTGTGTGTGTTAGTGTAATTAATGCAGTGGGTGTGTTAGTGTAATGAATGCAGTGTGTGTTAGTGTAATGAATGCAGTGTGTGTGTTGTGTAGTGAATGCAGTGTGTGTGTTAGTGTAGTGGATGCATAGTGTGTGTCAGTGTAGTGGATGCAGAGTGTGTGTGTTAGTGTTGTGGATGCAGTGTGTGTGTTAGTGTAATTAATGCAGTGGGTGTGTTAGTGTAATGAATGCAGATTGTGTGTTAGTGTAATGAATGCAGTGTGTGTTAGTGTAGTGAATGCAGTGTGTGTGTTAGTGTAGTGGATGCATAGTGTGTGTCAGTGTAGTGGGTGCAGAGTGTGTGTTAGTGTAATGAATGCAGTGTGTGTGTTAGTGTAATGAATGCATAGTGTGTGTCAGTATAGTGGATGCAGAGTGTGTGTTAGTGTAATGAATGCAGTGTGTGTGTTAGTGTAATGAATGCAGTGTGTGTGTTAGTGTAGTGAATGCAGTGTGTGTGTTAGTGTAGTGAATGCAGTGTGTGTTAGTGTAGTGAATGCAGTGTGTGTTAGTGTAGTGAATGCAGTGTGTGTGTCAGTGCAATGCATGCAGAGTGTGTGTTAGTGTTGTGAATACAGTGTGTGTTAGTGTAATTAATGCAGTGTGTGTGTTAGTGTAATTAATGCAGTGTGTGTGTTAGTGTAATAAATGCAGTGTGTGTGTTAGTGTAATAAATGCAGTGTGTGTTAGTGTAATTAATGCAGTGTGTGTGTTAGTGTAATGAATACAGTGTGTGTGTTAGTGTAGTGAATACAGTGTGTGTGTTAGTGTAATTAATGCAGTGTGTGTGTTAGTGTAATGAATACAGTGTGTGTGTGTTAGTGTAATTAATGCAGTGTGTGTGTGTGTGTTAGTGTGTTTATTAGTGTATGTATGTAATGTAATGAAAGGTATTCCCCCCTCCCTGTTTCTTACCTTGTTCAGGGAGGGGGGAAGATCCTTTGATCCCTGGTGGTCCGGTCCGGTGGCATTCTGGGCCCCCCGGCTCCCTGTATTTGCAGAGGGGGCCCAGCGGACTGCAGGAGCACTTTCCAGGATTTCCCTGCGTCTAACTCCCGCGAGATGTGGTGTGCGCGCGGCGCGGAGCGTTGCAATGGTAACCCATGGCAACGCTCTACCGACAGCACATCTCGCGGGAGTTAGACGCAGGGAAATGCTGGAAAGTGCTCCTGCAGTCCGCTGGGCCCCCTCTGCAAATACAGGGAGCCGGGGGGGGGGCCCGCGGCTGCACATATATATAGCGATGATCGCTATATATATGTGCAGAGTGTAATTGTGGGGCCCTGGACTGCCAAAGCAGTCCGGGCCCCCCAGGACCGCCGGGCCCGTGACAACCGTCACGGTTGTCACCCCCTGATGGCGGCCCTGGCGTTCAACTGCAATATGCATTTTACTAATTTATTGCACCGACGCATATTATATACAGTTTTTTAAAGGACAGAAAGGGCTTTAATTTGATGTAACATATATATATATATATAAATTTCACAGTTTTTGCAATAATAATGTGTGCACAATTAGTGCAGGTTAAGGAAAGTAATTAAAAATAAATTCATTTAGTTGTTCTGATTTACAGAATATATAATGTGTCTAGGATTTTAATATATAATGTGTCTAGGAAATTTCCCAGTGGGCCAGCACACTAGGGGGCCGGTGCGTGGCCGCCTAGCATGCACCAGCCCTGGCCGCATATTACAGGGTGACCGGAAGGCCTGTCACAGAATGTAGCGTGGCCGAGCAGGCAGACCGGGTAGGGGAGCTTCTGTTCCCCTACCCGGTCTGACAGGAACCCGGAAGCGAGAACGCTCCTCCCGCGAACAGGCAGGTTGGAGCGTTGCCGTGCATTACCATGACAACGCTCCGACCTGCCTGCTGTTCTCGCGGGAGGAGAGTGAAGTCAGCCTGCGGCCAGAGGAGCTGCAGGCATAACAACTGGACCACCAGGGATTGAACATTAAAGAATAGTCGTTCCCCCTCTCCCCTGAACAAAGGTAAGGGGGTAGGGGGGGTAATATAAAGCGTTAAAAAAAATAAATTTAAATAAATATATCAATGCTATAACCCCCCACCCCCCATACACACACTACACCCCCCCCACCAACAGCACCCCTCTACACATAAACAGAACCCCTCCACACACACACAGAGAACCCCTCCACACATAAACAGCACACCTCCACACACACACAGAACCCCTCCACACACACACAGAACCCATCCACACATAAACAGCACCCCTCCACACACACAGAACCCTCCCATACACAGAACCCCCTACACACACAGAACCCCCCCCATACACACACTACACCCCTCCCCTACCAACAGCACCCCTCCACACATAAACTGCACCCCTTCACACACACAGAACCCCACACACAGAACCCCTTCACACACACAGAACCCCACACACAGAGCCCCTTCACACACACAGAACCCCCCCACACACAGAATGCCTCCATGCACACATAACCCCTCCACGCACACAGAACCCCTCCACGCATGCAGAACCCCTCCACGCACACAGAACTCCTTCACGCACACAGAACCCCTTCACGCACACAGCACCCCTTCACGCACACAGCACCCCTCCACACACAAACGACACTCTCTCCACACACACACAGCACACACACACTGTACCCCACACACACACTAAACCGCTACACACACTGCACCACCTCCAAATACAAACCACACCCCCCACACACAGAACCCCTACACACACTACACTCCCCACACAATGAACCGCTACACACACTGAACACACACACTGCACTCCTCACTGCAGTCTGTGTGTGTGCGTGTATTCACCAGTCTGTGCGTGTTCACCAGTCTGTGCATCAGTCAGCGCGCGTTCACCAGTCTGCGCGCGTTCACCAGTCTGTGTGCGTGTAATCACCAGTCTTTGTGTATATTCCACAGTCTCTATATGTGTGTATTCAGCAGCCTGTGTATATACTCAGCAGTCTCTATATGTGTGTATTCAGCAGTCTGTGTATGTTTTTTGCGGTTTGTGTGTATTCAGCAGTGTGTGTGTGTTTTCAGCAGTATGTCTGTGTGTGTAAGTATTGTATGTGTTAGAGGTACCAATAAATATAAGCCTCATTTTATTGATAATTTATATTTTTATTCCTTTGAGTGGTTGCGTAGTCAGGGCCCCAGTGCATTGGTTTGCCCAGTGGGCTATTATGCTGTTACGATGGCCCTGGTCTAGGGTATGTGTGTGCTCTGATGATCATGCTCCTACAAAATGTAAATGAAAGGTTAAAGACTTATGTATTTCTCTGTTTTTTATTTATTTTTTAGTAATTTTTGTATCGCTAATGGGTGTCCCATTTTATATTTTATAAAATCCTGTCACCCTAGACACATGGAAGGTTGGGAGGGGGCATAGGGACACATGGAGGGCTGGGAGAGCTATAGGGACACACGGAGGACTGGGAGAGAGGGCTAATAGGACACATGAAGGGCTGGGAGGTAATGAGACACATGGGGGGGCTGGGGATTAAAAAAGACACACAGTGGTGTGTGGGAAAGAGACAGACGGATTGGGAAAGGGGAACAGGAGACACACAGAGGAGCTGAGGAAGACGAACAAGAGACACACAGAAGGAGTGGGGAAGGAGAGAATGAGACACACAGAGGAGCTGTGGGGAAAGATACAAATAGAGGTGCTGGGGCTGAGAGACACGTGAAAGGAGAGAAAGACAAACAAACTTCACTTGTGTCTCCTGCTCTCCCTGTAACTCAAAGTCGGCTGGTGAGAGAAAGACGTGATATTAAATGGACACTATAGTCACCAGAACTACTACAGTTTAATGTATTGGTTATGGTGTCTATAGCCAGTCCCTGTAGGCTGAGCATTGTAAATGCTACCTTTTCATAGAAAAGGCAGTGTTTACATTGCTGCCTAGGCACATCTCTCACACAGGGCCGGTGCTTGGATTTTTAGGTACATAGGCGAAGATGCATTTTTCCTTTGGTCCCTTCCCTGTCCTTTAGTGTTCTTCTCCCCTACCCCCTCTTTTCCCTGTCTCTTGGTGTTTCTCTCCCATTCCCTCCCTGTCCCTTGGTGAACCCCACACCCCTTTAGTGGTCACACTCCCCTTCCTGGTGTGTCAGTGTGTACAGAGTGTAGCGGAGCGGAGCGCGGTACAGGAACTTCAGTTTTCTGTACCCGGCCGAACTGACAGGGAGTGCTCTCTCTGTGAGCACCTCCTGTCAGTCTGGCCAGGTACAGGAAACAGAAGCTCCTGTACCGCGCTCCGCTACACTCTGTACACACTGACAGTCACACACTCAATGACACACACACAGACATCACTGACAGACACAGACTCATTGATCTGACACACACTCATTCATTGACACTGACAGACCCACACTGATTGACACTCATTGACAGACACACTGATAGTCACACACAGACTCAATGACAAACATACTCTCACTGATTTGACAGACACACACTCATACACTGACAAACACACTCATCATACACTGACAGACACACTCATACACTCACATGCACACACACAGACGCACTCACACACACGCTGTCACTCACAGACGCACACACTCTGTCACTCACAGACACATACTGTCACTCACAGACACACACTCTGTCACTCACAGACGCACACACTGTCACTCACAGACGCACACACTGTCACTCACAGATGCACACACTGTCACTCACAGACGCACACACTCTGTCACTCACAGACTCACACTCTGTCACTCACAGACGCACACTCTGTCACTCACAGACGCACACGCTGTCACTCACAGACGCACACGCTGTCACTCACAGACGCACACGCTGTCACTCACAGACGCACACGCTGTCACTCACAGACGCACACTGTCACTCACAGACGCACACACTGTCACTCACAGACGCACACTCTGTCACTCACAGAAGCACACACGCTGTCACTCACAGAAGCACACACTCTGTCACTCACAGACGCACACTGTCACTCACAGACACACACTCTGTCACTCACAGACACATACACTCACACACAGACACATACACTCACACACACAGACACATACACTCACACACACACATACACACATACACTCACACACACACATACACTCACACACAGACACATACACTCACACACACACACACAGACACATACACTCACACAGACTCACACACATACAGACACATACACTCACACACATACACACACTCACACACACACAGGCACATACACTCACACACATACACACACTCACACACAGACACATACACTCACACACATACACTCACACACACACAGACACATACACTCACACACATACACTCACACACACACAGACACATACACTCACACACACACTCACACACATACACTCACTAATTATTTTATAAATAAATATTTTCCACCCAGCCTCCCTACCTGGAGAGCTGGTGTGGATGATGAATCCTTCCCTGGGGTCCAGTGGGGCTGCTGGGCGGCGTGCGGCTGTGCTGAGATCAGACGCGGCGAGGGAGCTCTAACCTCTCTGCTCTGCTCCCTCGCGCGCTTCCTGTCTGCTGATACCGCGGGAGCCGGAATATGACGTCATATTCCGGCTCCCGCGGTATCAGCCGACAGCGCGCGAGGGAGCAGGGCCGAGATGGTGGCCCGGCAGGAGAGAGAGCTTCCCTCCTGCCGGTCACTGAAATCTTGCGCCTGTGCCGCCTTATGGACGCGCCGGCCCTGCTCTTACAGTCACTCAGACGACCACTAGAGATGATTTCTAGTCCGGAGCTGCACAGTGTGCAGCACCTATGTTGAGCATCTACACTCTGCATGGAGGTCCTGAATGCTCCCTGTAGAGATGCAATGATGCAATGTATCTCTATGAGGAGATGCTGATTGGTGCGGTGAAGCACAGCGTTTTGCCACACATACGCAATAGCCTCCCAATGCTTTCCTATGGGAGATCATCCAGTTGTCGGCCAAAGTGAAGAGCACACTTGTTACTGCAAAATGAGCAAGATAACATAATTTATTTGTAAAAGTAGACACTCCAGGGTATCTCATAAGGTGCATATTGTGCCTTAGCATGCCCCCATTTTTTCACCAATATATGCCAAACTATGTGGTAAAATATAATTTTGGGCATTTTATTTACATACGGATTGCATTTTTGCTGGGCGTTTTGTATATTTCATATGTGCCACTAAGTTTAAAACCCCCAAATTATGCTCAGCTAAGTCTTCTGAGTAAAAAGCCACTCCCAATGAATGTCTTTGGCACTATTTCGTGAAGCTACAGTGCCATATAGGAGACCAAGCCATATCAGTTTTTACCAAACGTTGAATTTTGACGCTGGGCCTATGTGCAATTTCCAAGCATCTTCGCAGGTTTTAAATTCAAACTACCCCACAAAGGCCTACCATTTCTTAAAGTAGACACCCCAGGGTATTTCAAAAGGCATATTTTGAACCTTAGCATGGGATCATTTTTCCGCTAGCTTGTACCAAGTGTAGTGGTAATAAGCATTTTTTCTGCCTTTTTGACACACAAAGTGAGTTTGCACAGTATATTTTGCAAACCTTATGTGTACTACCACTGTATAATACTTCATATGTTGCTCAGCTATGTCTGCTGAGTACAAAAATACCCCTGTATGTACCTTTGCCAGGTATATGTGGACATCAAAGGGGCACAGTTGGGACACAGCCATTCCATTTTTTTTTTCAAACTTTTAATTTTTACGCTGTGCCCATGTCCCATTTTAAAGTATTTTACCAGGTATATAATCCAAATACCCCATAAAGCCATACCATTTCTTAAAGAAGACATCCCAGGGTATTTCAAAAGGCATATTTTGAACCTTAGTGTGGGATCATTTTTCCGCTAGCTTGTACCAGGTGTAGTGGTAATAAGCATTTTTTCTGCCTTTTTGACACACAAAGTGAGTTTGCACAGTATATTTTGCAAACCTTATGTGTGCTACCACTGTATAATACTTCATATGTTGCTCAGCTATGTGGTCTGAGTACAGCAATACCCCCGTATGTACCTTTGCCAGGTATATGTGGATGTTGAAGGGGAACATTTGAGATGCAGCCATTCAGTTTTTTTCTAACTTTGAAGTTTTACGCTCTCTCCATGTTCCAATTTGGAGTAGTTTAGATGGTTGGTTATTGAAACTTCCCCACAAACACATTCTATTTATTCAATAATACACCCTGGGGTAATTTAAAAGGCATATTTTGAACCTTGGTGTGGGATCATTTTTTCTCTAGTTTGTTCCAGGTTTAGTGGTAATGAGCGTTTTTAAATGTATTTTTTAACTTTTTAAAACTTATTTTACTTTTTAAAACTATTTTTTAAACTTTTGTTTTGCTTATTAATTTTTTAAAGTTTCCTAAACGTTTTTAAAACTTTTTTTTACAGATTTAAAATTTTTCTAAGCTTTACCGTTAACCCCTAAGTAGCAGTAAGCAGCACTAACAGTAAATTCCCCATTTTCCCATAACTCCCACCCACCCCAGCTAGCAAAATATTTAATTATACAATATTTAAATTAGTTAATTAAATAAATTGAACCCCTGAGGGTTAAAAAATAAATAAAAGTTAATCATCAGGGGTTAAAAAAAAATAGATCACAGTATAATACTGTGATCTGTATTTTGATCAATGCAGGCAGTGATCAAATGGCAGGGAAGGGGTTAATTTTTATTTGGACTGGGTAAAAGGGGGTGTTTTTTTTTATTTTTTACTTAAACGTTATTAAAACTGTTTTTAACTTAATTTTTTTTACTTATTAAAGCTTATTTTAAAACTTTTTTTAACGTTAACCCCTAGTTAGCCTAACACTAAATCCCCCAATTCCCCACTATCTCCACCCTCCCCAGCTAGCTAAATGTATAATTTTAAAATACTTAAATTAATTAATAAAATAAATTTAACCTCTGAGGGTTAAAAAAAAAAAGAATTAACCCTCGGGGGTTAAAAAAAAATCAGATCATAGTAAAATGCAATCCCTGCCAATTGATCACTGTAGTCAGGGGTTAATTTTTTATTAAACTGGGTAAAGGGGGGTGGGATTTTAATTAAACTTTCTTTTTTTTTTACAGGGGGCAGGATCAGCACTGATCCGTCTCCCTCCACTTCACAGTGAACCCGGAAGTGCAGGGAGGTGGAAGGTAAGTATACTGAGCACATGTGCTCGCTGTAACACGCTGTCAGCGCAGGCACATGTGCTGGGGCAGCACTATCGGGTGCTCCCGGTCTGCCTGTAATACAGAGGCAGACCGGAGCACCATTAACCCCGCGCTCGCCGCGATTGCGATCGAGGTCCATCACTCGTCTTTAAGGCAATCCCCTGAGTGATGGACCTCGTCCGTCACTCGTCGTTAAGGGGTTAAGAAAAATAGTTGTTTAAAATTTCTGCCTTTTCCTGTTCCTTATAAAACAACAGACCCATTTCTGTTTCCAGTGTACCTGCACTTTACTTTTTTTTTTTTTTGGGAGATGATGTACTTGAAAACATTTTTGGGGTTGGTTTTGCATTCTTTTTTTCTAGTTTAGCGACTTTAATTTCCTTTTTACAAGCATTAATGGCTTACTGATATCTTATATAGGATGCCTCTGATTTGTCTGATTTAAATGCCCTTTTCTTATTTCTAATCTCTTTTTTTACTTTTCTACAAAGCCACATTGTTTTCAATTTGTTTCTTTTATATTTACAGTATTACTCAATGGTACATACTGAGAAATGTACCTTTCTAATATTTGTTTGAAGAGTTTCCATTTATCCTCAGTGTTTTTTCACTAAGGAGTTTATGCCAGTCAATATGTTGTAGAGCTGCCCTAATCCTATTAAAAATTATCTTTTTCAAAATTATATGTTTTAGTACACCCCACATGCTTTTGCTTTCTTGAGTTTATTAAAAAAATTACCATATTGTGATTACTATTTCCCAAATGCTCCCCTACTTGAATGTTGGTCAAAAGATGAACATTGTTTGTTATAACGAGATCCAGACAAGCATCCTTTCTAGTAGCTGCTTGTACCAGTTGTGACATGAAGGTGGCATTTAACACATTCAAAAACCTGACTCTACTTTGGTGAATTACTAGTCCCTCTATCCCAATTTATGTCTGGGTAAATAAAATCTCCTATAATTAGCTTTCCTAATGTGCTCTAACAGCTGCTCTTCCTCGTTAATATTTATTTTAGGTGGTTTATAACATATCCCAATCAGGGATGTATTTACCACAAGGCAAACAAGGCATTTGCCTAGGGCGGCACTTTCAGGGGGGGGCGCCAAAAAATGCCACCCCGAGCTTCCAGACAAATGCCGTGTTTGCCTTGTGTTCTCGGGCTGTCCACCTTACTGTGAGTGAGTGAGTGAGTGAGTGTAGCTGTCAGTGTGTGTCTGTGAGTGAATGAAAGTGTGTGTGTGTGTCTGTCTGTCAGTGAAAGTGTGTGTTGGTTAAACAGTGTGTGCCAATGACTGTATGTGTGTGCCAGTGACTGTGTATCTGTCAGTGAATGTATATCAGTGCATGTATCCATGAGGACATGTGTCTGTCAGTCAAAAAAGCGGCCTTGACATAAATTGGGGGGGGGCAAATTTAGATTTGGGGGGTGCCCGAATTTAGTCATGCCTAGGGCAGCACAAATCCAAAATACACCACTGATCCCAATCAATAATTGATTTCTCTTTGTTTGCCCCAAGCAGATATCTACCCATAAATAGTGATGTCGCGAATGTCCCCCCTGGCCCCCACCCCTGAGAGATGGGTGGGGGCCCTAAATACAAATGGGGGATAAACCTAATGTCCTCCCCCTGGCCCCCACCCCTGAGCGGCAGGTGGGGGCCCTAAATACAAATGGGTGGGCCTAACGTCCTCCCCACTGGCCCTGACCCCTCAGTGGTGGGTGGGGGCCCTAAACAAGAATAAGGGGGGGGACCTAATGTCCTCCCCCCTGGCCCCCACCCCTGAGCGGTGGGTGGGGGCACTAAATACAAACTGGGGGGACCTATTGTCCTCCCCCCTGGCCCCCACCCCTGAGCGGTGGGTGGGGTCCCTAAACAAAAATAAGGGGGGGGACCTATTGTCCTCCCCCCTGTCCCCCACCCCTGTGCGGTGGGTGGAGGCCCTAAACAAGAATAAGGGGGGGGGGGGGGGGCGACCTAATGTCCTCCACCCTGGCCCCCATCCCTAAGCGGTGGATGGGGGCCCTAAATTAAAATTTAAACCCCTCCCCCCAGGTGACTAGGGGTCCCCAAACCCCTAGTCACCCCCTCCCCCAAAAAATAAACTCCTACATACCCCCCCTCACCCTAAAAATAATGAGGGGGGACCGTTAACTAAATACCTGTAAAAATAAATAAAAATAAACTTACCATTCAATGTTTTCTTTCTTCTAAAATCTTCTTTTTTCAGCCCTAAAAAAGGCCAAATAAATATCCATAATAACCGACGCAATAAAAAAAAAAAAAAAAACGAGGGCGAGGGCTCCGCGCAGACTGAGCTCTGCAGGGCGGGGGAAGGCTTATAAAGCCTTGCCCCGCCCTGCAATTAGGCTCAGAGCACTCTGATTGGTGGGTTTAAGCCATCCAATCAGAGTGCTCTGACAGGTAAATGAAGAGACTGACAGGTAAGTCTCTCCATTTACCTGTCACAGCACTCTGATTGGTTGGTTTGAAATCCACCAATCAGAGTGCTCTGTGTCATTTTACACAGCGTGGGAAAGTTCTTTGGAAATTTCCCACGCTGTGTAATTTAACGCATAACTCTCTGATTGGTGGATTAAGTAACCAATCAGAGAGTTATGAGTCAAATTACACAGCGTGGGAAAATTCCAAAGAACTTTCCCACTCTGTGTAAAATGACACAGAGCACTCTGATTGGTGTATTTCAAACCAACCAATCAGAGTGCTGTGACAGGTAAATGGAGAGACTTACCTGTCAGTCTCTTCATTTACCTGTCAGAGCATTCTGATTGGATGGCTTAAACCCACCAATCAGAGTGCTCTGAGCCTAATTGCAGGGCGTGGCAAGGCTTTATAAGCCTTCCCCCGCCCTGCAGAGCTCAGTCTGTGCGGAGCACTTGCCGGGTGAAGATGGATTATTTGTTTTTGCGCTCGTTTTCTTTTTTTTTTTTTTATTGCGTCAGTTATTATGGATTTTTATTTGCCCTTTTTTGGGGCTGAAAAAATAAGATTTTAGAAGAAAGAAAACATTGAATGGTAAGTTTATTTTTTATTTATTTTTACAGGTATTTAGTTAACAGTCCCCCCCTCATTATTTTTAGGGTGAAGGGGGTAGGTAGGAGTTTATTTTTTTGGGAAGGGGGAGACTAGGGTTTTTTGGACCCCTAGTCACCTGGGGGGAGGGGGGTTAAATATGTATTTAGGGCCCCCACCCGCCACTCAGGGGTGGGGGCCAGGGGGGGAGGACATAAGGTCCCCCCCCAATTTGTATTTAGGGCCCCCACCCACCGCTCAGGGGTGGGGGCCGGGGGGGAGGCCAATAGGTCCCCCCAATTTGTGTTTAGGGCCCCCACCCACTGCTCAGGGGTTGGGGCCGGGGGGAGGACATTAGGTCCCCCCCCTTATTTTTGTTTAGGCCCCCACCCACCGCTCAGGGGTGGGGGCAAGGGGGGAGGACATTAGGTCCCCCCAATTTGTGTTTAGGGCCCCCACTCACCGCTCAGGGGTGGGGGCCAGGGGGAAGGACATTAGGTCCTCCCCCCAATTTGTATTTAGGGCCCCCACCCACAGCTCAGGGGTGGGGCCCAGGGGGAGGACATTAGGTCCCCCCCCTTATTCTTGTTTAGGGTCCCCACCCACCGCTTAGGGGTGGGGGCCAGGGGGGAGGACATTTGGTCCCCACACAGGTTACTGGCTATGGGAGGATAATGTACAATAAACACAGGTTACTGGCTATGGGGGATAATGTATAATAAACACAGGTTACTGGCTATGGGGGGATACTGTATAATAAACACAGGTTACTGGCTATGGAGGATAATGTATAATAAACACAAACACAAAAAAAAATAATAATACAAAAAAATAAAAAATAAATGCAGCTTCAGAATTAATCTAAATTGTATGCTGTCTAGGAGGTGGGAGGGTCTGGAAGGGAGGGTCTGCTGCTGATTGGCTGGAATTTGTCTGCTGACTGGGAGGTACAGGGTCAAAGTTTACTTAATGATGACGAATAGGGGGCGGACCGAACATCGCATATGTTCGCCATCCGTGGCGAACGCGAACAAGCTATGTTCGCCAGGAACTATTCGCCTGTGAACCATTCGGGACATCACTACCCATAAAGCTTCCATATTTTCCTTGTCACATTCCAAATGCCTAAGATTTTACTTTAACTCATGGTTGACATACAAACATACCCCACCACCATTCTTATTTTTCCTATCCTTCCTAAATAATGTGTACCCATTTAAGTTAACTGCCCAGTCATGTGTCTCATCCCACCACGTTTCTGTTATGTCTTTTATATCATATTGTTTAGTGTATGCTATTGCCTCTATTGTACCTATATTCTTTCACTTTATTTCCCCATTCCTTTCTCTCTCTTCACTAGATCCCCTTCTCTCAGATTAATTCTGCTTCTTCCATTTTGATGCACCTTTCTCATACCTTTATCCAATCCAATATATCAATCTTCTTCTCTTCCACCACATCACTCTTATTCACCCTGAATACACCATTATAAAATGTCAACATCTACCCTATCTCCTCCTAATTTGTATAGAAAAATATTTGCTCAGACATTATTGTAACAGGAAAATGGTCAGAAGAAATTAGGGCAGCAGTTATTATTATTATTAATATGTTATTATTTATATAGCGCCAACAAATTCCGCAGCGCTTTACAATGGGTGGCCGAACAGACATGTAGTTGTAACCAGACAAGTTGGACACACAGGAACAGAGGGGTTGAGGGCTAGAGGGAGTGGGGTAATGTGACACAAAAGGCAAGGATAGTATTAGACTTATGACAGTTGCAAGAGAAGAATCAGTCAGGAGCTATTAACAGTTTAATTGATAAAAAAAAAATATGATTTTTTAAAGGAGTGGAGACTGGGGGAGCATCTAATGGAGGAGGGAAGTGAGTTCCACAGGAACGGTGCAGCCCTCGAGAAGTCTTGAAGGCGAGCATCAGAAGTGGGAGTACAGACAGAAGATAGACGTAATTCTTCAGCAGAGTGTAAGGGCCTAGACGGGACATACTTGTGTATTAGTGAGGCTAGATAGGTGGGAGCAGCATTATGTAGAGATTTGTAAGCAAGAACCAGAATTTTAAATTGAGCCCTATATCTTACAGGAAGCCAATGTAGGGACTGACAGAAGGGTAAGGCCTGGGAGGTGCGGGGTGTTGGACATCTAGCTTTGAGATCTGTAACTACTTCTCTCACTCCCCCACAACACAGCCCTTATCCCAGCCAACAAATTTGCACACACACCCACACTATCCACTATAGTCATACACTACACTCTAAGTGTCAAATCATCTCTTACCTGATGCTGCTAGCCTTTGTCAGATTCCTCTCTTACCTGATGTTGCCAGTCTCTGCAAACCCATCTTTTACCTGTTGCTGCTAGGTTATGCCACATGTATTTCCTGCACCACATCATCTTGTGCCTGTTGCTCCTAGTCTATAACCTATGCCTCTTTATCTCTTCATCATGATAGGGCATATGGGGCTACATTAGCATAATCTTGCCCAGGGCCATAGAGACCAAGAGCCACACAGAGGAGTTGTGGGGACAACAAAAAAAACACAGTGGGACTGAGAGGGGGACAGTTTGGCTGGGGGGAAGACAGACACACAGAGTGTCTGGAGGGGACAAGGGCACACAGAAGGGCTGGGGGGCAAAAACACACACAGTGAGGCTTGGGATGACAAAGACACACAGTGGAGTTGGAGGCAACAAAGACATACACAATGGGGATGGGGATGACAAAGACACACACAGTGGGGCTGTGGATGACAAAGACACACAGTGGGGTGGGGGGGACAACAGACACACATATGTTCTGGAGGGGACAAGCACACAGAGAGGTTGGGGGAGACACACAGGGAGGCTGCTGGGGACAAAGAGACACAGAGGGTGTGGCGGACAAAGAGACATACAGAGGGGCTGTAGGAGGGGCAATTGGACCCCCTGGCTTATAGTCAAGCTGAGTTAGACTGAATGCAATTCCTGCAGTTCTGGGGGTTAGACTGCTATCACTTCCAGCAAGCAGAGACAATAGTGACACTTCTGAAACACTTGCCTGCTCTTTCTCAATAGCTTCTAGCAGTGGCGGAACTAATGTAGAGAGGGCCCTGGTGTAAGAATGTTTTTTGGGGACCCTAGTCTAGTACAAGAGTGGCCAACTGGTGGATTTCCATCTGTTGTACAACTACAATGCTATGCCAGCTGGGGATCTACCATTTGCCCATGCTTTCAGGGTTGTATTGTTTGTGTGTTTGTGAGCAGTGTTTGTGCTTTTACATGTTAACATGTTTGTGTAGAGAGTTAATAGGGGTGTATTTGTATCTACTATTGCCATTGGAATGCAATGGTGTACTTTATGTAGTGTTTACATACAGACACATACCTGCGTTCAAATGCAGTGTTGGCCTTTAAATACAGATGTGCTGTTGTGTGTAGTGTTGGTGTTTGTGTGAAGGAGTGTGTTTTTTTATATTTTGGAGTTTGAATACATCTGTGTGTTTGTATGTAATATTTGTGTTTAATTGCAGGAGTGTGTGTGCATGTTATGTTGGTCTTTGATTGCTGGTATGTTATGCACATACACTACCACATACATTCTTATACAAATATACATACACATTAACTCACAGACGCACCTATAAACACACTGACATATACATACACACCCACAGAGACATGCACACACCTTGACACATAGATACACACTGTGGCATGCACACACTAACACAGAATTACAGACACTGGCATGAACACACACTAACACATACACACTGACAGAGAGATGCACAAACTGGCACAAACACACACAATCAAAAACACACACTGAAACCTTATTTGGTTGCACTTTATTTTTTATATGATTGAGACCCACACAACATCCAACTTCAAGAATTGAGAAGACAACCATCTAAAGATTTCTGAAGGCTCTTTATTTGGTTTCAAAGTGTGAGTGACCGATTGGCACTTAAATATTTACCCTATTGGGTTCCACAGTGGTGCACTATGTTCTACCATTTTGTGTCCCCTCGCTGGACTCACCCTTTATATTATATTTACATTGATTTAAGATTTGAGGAGATGTTCGGGTTAATCCAATGCTAGAAGGGAAGTTAAGCGTTGTTATAAGTACTTTAGCTCACTTAAGCACTTTATTATCTCAAATTAGTGCAATTACATTCAGATCTTTATTATCTCAAATTAGTGCAATTACATTCATATGGACTTTATTTGATTGAAGCACTAAAAAACTGTGTGATATAGTGAAAGATTTTGCGGGCTAGAGTTCACTCTCGCGAGATCAGGTCGTTGCCATGGCAACGCGCCGGATCTCGCGAGAGGAACCCGGCGGAGCTGCAAGCTAGAGCTCCGCCGGGTCCTCTCCCTCCCTCCCCAGCCGCAGCTCTATTAAAGTGGGCCGGTGAGAGAGATCTTTGATCTCCTCACCGGCCCTTCATGGCACACAGCGGGTCGGCGCTCGGATAGTGCCGGCCCTGCATAGACCGGCAGGGGAGATCCTGGGACCTACCCCTGCCGGCCTCGGCCCATGGCCACCGCGGCCCACCGGGCATTTGCCCGGTGTGCCCGATGGCCAGTCCGGGCCTGCCTATAAGGTAGAGGTAGCAATGGCAATGGCAGCACTCCTGTTGTGTCTCCAAACATGCATTGCAAGTAGTACTAGGAAACATATAAATCATGGTAGAAGTAGAGATAGGATGAGCTGCTCTGCCACTGTCAGTGATAGTAGCTGCACTGCTAGTGGAGCTAGTGGTCATGAGATGGGAATTAGAGTCGTTCCTACTTGTAGATGAAAGAGGCTGTTGGGGAACATTTTTTCCAGTTCCAGTCCTGTTGCTATACTTTGTGCCAAACGTTCTTTGGCATCTTTATATCCTTATATATAGACTTCATATGTATTAAAAAGTTATTATATGTCTGTTCACCCGTAGTTCCCCTCTTTCATATTATATGCACCCACACTTATTATATATCATTTTGTCCAGGAGAAACAGGGCTTTAATTTATCATTAACTATTCATATATGGAACATAATTCATTATGAATACAATTTAAAAAAAATGTGAGAAAATAAGATTTTTTTTTTAATTTGTATTTCCGTCTGACATTTTAGCTGTGAATGTCATAATACTGTTAGGTTTTACTGCACAAAAATGCACATATTTGTAATCAGCGATGTCTCACGAGTACAACAGTACCCCCATTAACAGGTTTTATGGTGTTTTGGAAAGTTACAGGGTCAAATATAGAACGTTCCATTTTCAAATAGAAATTTGCCAGATTGGTAATGTTACGGTGTGGTAGCCCAGGAATGAGAATTACCCCCATAATGGCATACCATTTGAAAACGTAGACAACCAAAGGTATTGAAAGTGGGGTATGTTTAGTCTTTTTTAGTAGCCACTTAGTCACAAACACTGGCCAAAGTTAGCGTTCATATTTGGTTTTGTGTTAAAAAAGCAAAAAAACTAATATTTGGGCAGTGTTTGTGACTAAGTGGCTACTAAGAAAGACTGGACATACCCCACTTGCAATACCTTGGGTTGTCTACTTTTGCAAATGGTATGCCATCATGGGGTAATTCTCATTTCTGGGCTACAATATGCTCTCAAAGGCAACATAACCAATCTGGCAAATTTCAATGTCAAAAAAATGAAAGGCAAGCCTTATATGTGACTCTCTAACTTTCCAAAACACCATGAAACCTGTAAATGGGGGGTACTGTTATTCTCGGGAGACTTCACTAAACACAAATATTAGTGTTTTAAAACAGTAAAACATATTACAACAATAATATAGTCCATAAAAGTGGCGTTCGTTTGTAAAAAACGTCACTTTTACTTAAAATATCATCATTGTAATACAATTTACCAGTATGAAACACTAATATTTGAGTTCAGCGAAGTCTCCCGAGTAAAACAGTACCCCCCATGTACAGGTTTTATGGTGTCTTGGAGAGTTACAGGGTCAAATATAGTGCTTGCAAATGAAATTCTCTGCACTTTCTCCCTGTGTTATCAGGTATGTCAATCAAATTTTAATTAATCAAATCACCTAATTATGTTAAAAGATTACTTAAATATACACATAGAATTTTAATATATATGCATTTATAGGTATTTAAATTCTACGTGTATACTAATGTAATCTTTTATGTAATTATATGTATTTATCTATTTGCGGTTATTTGCATTTTATATATAGATAGATATATATAGAATGTCATTCTTAGTGTATTTTGTTACCAATATATATATTAATAACAAAATACAGTTAGAATGAAATTACATATGTATATATAATTTACATTAAATTTTGTTTCAATATTTTATTTAATAATTTTATTATTTTATTTATTTATTATTGTAATTATACGTATTTGTATATATAATATATGTGTATATATCTATTAAATATATAATATATGTATATTATATATATGTAACGTCATTCTAAGTGTATTTTAATACTAATATACCGTATATACTCGAGTATAAGCCGAGTTTTTCAGCACATTTTTTGTGCTGAAAAACCCCAACTCGGCTTATACTCGAGTCAATAGTCTGTATTATGTCAATTTGCATTGCCATAATACAGACAGGGGCTGTGGGGGCTGGCAGAGCTGTAACTTACCTGTCCTGCAGCTCCTGTCAGCTCTCTCCACCTCCGCGCCGTCCGTTCAGCACCTCAGTCAGCTCCCACTGTAAGTCTCGCGAGAGCCGCGGCTCTCGCGAGACTTACAGTGTGAGCTGACAGAAGAGCTGAACGGACGGCGAGGAGGAGGAGGAGGAGCTGCAGGACAGGTAAGTTACAGCTCTGCCAGCCCCTCTCCCCCCCACTGAACTGCCAATGCTGGACCACCAGGGAAGGAGAGCCCCCCTCCCTGCCATGTATCAAGCAGGGAGGGGGGATGAAAAAAATATATAGTAATAATTAAAAAAAATAATGGCTCTGCAACACACACACACAACTCATACACACACACACACTGCACTCATACACACACACACTGCACTCATACACACACGCTGCCCTCATACACACACGCTGCCCTCATACACACACGCTGCCCTCATACACACACGCTGCACTCATACACACACGCTGCACTCATACACACACTGCATTCATACACTCACACTGCATTCATTATACACACACTGTAAATAAATATTCAATTAATATATTTTTTTAGGATCTAATTTTATTTAGAAATTTACCAGTAGCTGCTGCATTTCGGGTCGGCTTACACTCGAGTATATACGGTATGTACTTATATTAGTATTAAAATACACTATGTATGACGTTAAATATAGATAATATGTATATATATATATATATTATATATATAATATATATATACATATATTATATATATATATATAAATATATTTATTTTAATTTTACACATGTCTAATATTTTTTTTTTACAGATCCCCCCAGCAGGGGGACTGTCTGACATTTCAGACAGTCCCCCTGCTGGCAGATCCACAGCCAGCTATAGGGGGCCATGTGATCACTCTTTGAGAGCGATCACATGGCCCTCGGGGGCTTCTTTTGCCATGGGGGGGCTGCCTGGGCTGTGAGGCAGTCCTCCGGAAGCGGAGCGCCGGGAAGGTGAGTATACCGGGCGCTCCAGGGCTCAAAGCCGTTACGACGTTCTATGCCGTTGCAACGGCATTAAAGCCCACTTAAAGCGGGACGGCATAGAACGCCGTAACGGCGTTAACGGGTTAAATAACCTAATTTCATTGGTTAAATAACCATATTTCATCATTCTTTGGTTATTTTTACTCATTACGGTTTGTTTTAAAGATTGTTAATGTGTCATTGCTTAGCAGTAAAAAATTGACCTGCAGATTCAAGCTATAATTTGGCTTGTTGCTTTTAACACGTAACATAAAAATTAAAGATTAACTTGTTGTTGTTATTATTATTATTATTAATAAAATGGAAATTAGTAACTTGGTATTTGCTTCAAATTCACAAATCTATGCCAGTTTTTTTTTTACTTTTATTATTATTATCACCATTTATATAGCACCAACAGATTCCGTAGCATATTAGAGGGGGATTTAACTATAAATAGGACAATTACAAGAAAATATAGAAAAACAGAAAAACTTACAGAAACGATAGGTTGAAGAGGGCCCTGCTCAAACGAGCTTACAGTCTATAGGAGGTGGGATATAAAACACATTAGGACAGGAAATAGCAATCAAATTAGGTGGGAATGAAGCAAAGCTGGAGGAAGGAGGAGAGTGCTGCCCTTTAGGAGAGAGCAAGATACAGGTATGTGAGGTAGAGGTTAGTGTGGGAGGACATAGGCTTTCCTAAAGAAATGGGTTTTAAGACACTTCTTAAATGATTGAAGACTAGGGGAGAGTCTGATGGCAGTAGGCAGGCTATTCCATAGGAAAGGAGCTGCCCACGAGAAGTCCTGCAAGCGTGTGTTGACTGTACAAGTGCGAGCAGCAGAGAGAAGACGGTCACAGGCAGAGCGGAGATACCTAGAAGGGGCATATCTATGGATCTGTGAGGAGATATAAGAGGTGCTAATTTTATTCAGTGCTTTATAGGTATGGGTTAGTACTTTGAATTGACTCCTACAGTATACAGGAAGCCAATGTAAGGACTGACCGAGGGGTGAGGTGTAAGAGGACCAACTAGAGAGGAAAATCAGTCTGGCGGCAGCATTTAATACAGACTGTAGCGGGGCAATGCGGTTATTGGGAAGACCGATTAGGAGAGAGTTACAATAGTCCATGCAAGAGATTACCAGAGCTCTTTAGTAGCATCTTGTGTAAGAAAGGGGCGGATGCGGGCGATGTTTTTAAGGTGGTATTGGTATTAATTGACAATAGACCAGATGTGAGGCTCAAAGGTGAGGCCAGAATCAAATGTAACATCGAGACGACGTGCTTGTAAAGATGGGTTGATATAGGTACCACTAATCTGAAGGGAGAGCGAGAGAGGAGGATTAATATTAGGATGAGGAAAGACAAGACGTTCTGTTTTGGAAAGATTGCATTTCAGAAAGCAAGAGGACATCCAATCAGAGATAGACGAAAGGCAAGAGGTGACACGTCGCAGGACATCAGGGGAGAGGTCCTGGGAGGAGAGATATCTGGGTGTCATTAGTGTACAGATGTTATTGGAATCCAAATGAGGTAATCAGTTTGCCAAGAGAGGCAGTGTAAATAGAAAATAGAAGGGGACCAAGGACAGAGCCTTGGGGGACTCCAACTAAGACAGGACGAATGGTGGAGGTGTCATTAGAAAAGGGGACACTGAATGAGCTTTGGGAAACATAATAGGAAAACCACGAGAGGACAAAGTCACAGAGACTTTGCAGAGTTTGGAGAAGGAGAACATAATCAATGGTGTCAAAGGCAACAGAGAGGTCAAGAAGAATTAGTATGGAGTAGTGACCTTTGGATTTAGCTGTGATAATGTCGTTAGTGACTTTAATAAGGGCAGTCTGAGTAGAGTGGAGGGGGCGGAAGCTGGACTTAAGAGGGTCAAGGAGTGAGTTGGAGTTGAGGAAGCAGGCCAGACGGGTGAAGACTAGTCTTTCAAGAAGCTTTGAGGAAAAAGGGAGCAGGGATAAAGGGTGATAGTTAGAAGGTGAGGATTGGTCGAGACATGTTTTTTTAAAGATGGGTACTACAGTAGTATGTTTAAGGACAGAAGGGACAGTTCCAGAAGAAAGAGAGCAGTTGAAGATGTGTGTTAAGATAAAGGAGGGCGCAAGACAAGAGGAGAGAGATCTGATAAGGTGAGACGGGACAGGATCAAGCGGGCAAGTGGTGGGGCAAGAGAAAAGGATAAGCGCAGCCACCTCTTGTACAGTAGCCTGGTAGAAAGTCTGAAGGGTAGGAAAGTCATGATCCAGGTGTGGTTGAGGAAGTGAGGGGCAAGGTGGTGAGAATTCTTTCCTTAACTGTTCAATCTTATCAGTAAAGTAGCATGCACAACTATTGGCTGTAAGGTTAGTTTGGGGGGTGGCCACAGTAGGGCACAGAACAGAGTTAAAGGTATCAAAGAGATGTCTGGGATTGCGAGAGCATGAGCTAGTAAGAGAATAAAAGTATGACTGTTTGACAAGGGCAAAGGCTGTGCTGGATGAACGCAATATTTAGGGAAGAAAGTCTGACTCTGTGTGATACCTTAATTTCTACCACATGTTAGTCCAACTCTGCAGAATTTTAGACTGAAAAATTGGTTCAGAAAACGGGCCAATCAGTGTACTGCAAAATGTGCACATAATATAATTATTATGTATATATTTAGCAGTTCACTGATAGGAGCATTTTACCACTATTTGGTTCACAATTCAAGCAAAGAAAAAATAACCAATAAAGGGAAAAACAGAAGACATAGTATATATATATACATATATATATATATATATATATATACAAAAAACAAATTAACAAATTGATTCCTGCACTCACGCTAATGCATCCCTTAATGACCGGGTGCCAGCCATACACAGCTAATGAATCCAAAAAGTCCAAGTAGATGGCTGCACTCACGGTTTTGTAAAAGTCCAAAGTTTATTGTAGTAGCATAAAAATATCTGCGATCAACGTTTCAGTCCTTCCAGGAGGACTTTCATCAGGATCATGATGAAAGTCCTCCTGGAAGGACTGAAACGTTGATCGCAGATATTTTTATGCTACTACAATAAACTTTGGACTTTTAAAAAAACGTGAGTGCAGCCATCTACTTGGACTTTATATATATATATATATACATATACTATATTTATTTTATGTATAGTATATAAATATAGATAAAAAAAAAATAACTGCACCTTTTCTTCCCCCCACTATTAACTGGTCACTATGCAATACTTACTTAATCTGTGAATAAAATAAAAATGTAGTGACAGTCTGCTAGCCATCAATCACTGTTTTCCCCATAAATCACTACTTTTGTAGAATCCAGAATCATGAATCAAAACAAATATATTCAGTCATTGCACATTTTGGTTGGTGTGGGATTTGTCTACAGTTTGGTTTGGAATTTGGGAATTTGAACAATCACGTGATTGGTCTAAATTCAGATGCATTGCAGTTTGGACCAAAACTAATTTCCAAGTCTGCTTTTATTTAATTATTCTGAAATCTGGTATTCTTCACCTTAGCTTGTTATTTCAATTAATTGATTATCTTTTACCTTAGGCTTCCATTCATTTACAAATATTCTTCCCCCTCATTGCATATGTGCTGGATATTTTTATAGCCACCTCATTAAGCTGGCTACTCTATGGTCTAGTAATATTCTCTTATTCTGTATTTCTTTTTCTATCTGTTAGGTAGTTAAGTTAAAATACTTAATCATGACATTATAAAATGTCATATGTATATACTTTTATACAGGGAGTGCAGAATTATTAGGCAAGTTGTATTTTTGAGGATTAATTTTATTATTGAACAACAACCATGTTCTCAATGAACCCAAAAAAACTCATTAATATCAAAGCTGAATATTTTTGGAAGTATTTTTTAGTTTGTTTTTAGTTTGAGCTATTTTAGGGGGATATCTGTGTGTGCAGGTGACTATTACTGTGCATAATTATTAGGCAACTTAACAAAAAACAAATATATACCCATTTCAATTATTTATTTTTACCAGTGAAACCAATATAACATCTCAACATTCACAAATATACATTTCTGACATTCAAAAACAAAACAAAAACAAATCAGTGACCAATATAGCCACCTTTCTTTGCAAGGACACTCAAAAGCCTGCCATCCATGGATTCTGTCAGTGTTTTTATCTGTTCACCATCAACATTGCGTGCAGCAGCAACCACAGCCTCCCAGACACTGTTCAGAGAGGTGTACTGTTTTCCCTCCTTGTAAATCTCACATTTGATGATGGACCACAGGTTCTCAATGGGGTTCAGATCAGGTGAACAAGGAGGCCATGTCATTAGATTTTCTTCTTTTATACCCTTTCTTGCCAGCCACGCTGTGGAGTACTTGGACGCGTGTGATGGAGCATTGTCCTGCATGAAAATCATGTTTTTCTTGAAGGATGCAGACTTCTTCCTGTACCACTGCTTGAAGAAGGTGTCTTCCAGAAACTGGCAGTAGGACTGGGAGTTGAGCTTGACTCCATCCTCAACCCGAAAAGGCCCCACAAGCTCATCTTTGATGATACCAGCCCAAACCAGTACTCCACCTCCACCTTGCTGGCGTCTGAGTCGGACTGGAGCTCTCTGCCCTTTACCAATCCAGCCACGGGCCCATCCATCTGGCCCATCAAGACTCACTCTCATTTCATCAGTCCATAAAACCTTAGAAAAATCAGTCTTGAGATATTTCTTGGCCCAGTCTTGAAGTTTCAGCTTGTGTGTCTTGTTCAGTGGTGGTCGTCTTTCAGCCATTCTTACCTTGGCCATGTCTCTGAGTATTGCACACCTTGTGCTTTTGGGCACTCCAGTGATGTTGCAGCTCTGAAATATGGCCAAACTGGTGGCAAGTGGCATCTTGGCAGCTGCACGCTTGACTTTTCTCAGTTCATGGGCAGTTATTTTGCGCCTTGGTTTTTCCACACGCTTCTTGCGACCCTGTTGACTATTTTTAAATGAAACGCTTGATTGTTCGATGATCACGCTTCAGAAGCTTTGCAATTTTAAGAGTGCTGCATCCCTCTGCAAGATATCTCACTATTTTTGACTTTCTGAGCCTGTCAAGTCCTTCTTTTGACCCATTTTGCCAAAGGAAAGGAAGTTGCCTAATAATTATGCACACCTGATATAGGGTGTTGATGTCATTAGACCACACCCCTTCTCATTACAGAGATGCACATCACCTAATATGCTTAATTGGTAGTAGGCTTTCGAGCCTATACAGCTTGGAGTAAGACAACATGCATAAAGAGGATGATGTGGTCAAAATACTCATTTGCCTAATAATTCTGCACTCCCTGTAATTCATAAAAGGGAGGTTTCAGAAACAAATCACGATAAACCCTTATATAATCTACAGAGAAAACAATAACTATCCCTCACTGAGATAGTGAGTGATATACGAAAGTGCCTGAATAAAAGCAGCTCAACACAAAAAGTGGAATACCTTAATCCACAATAAAGTGCAAAATACAAGAAAAAGAAAGGTATAAACAATATACCAGCGAGTGGAGCGCTATAATGAATATAGATATAAATAATGAGGGAGTATACTCACCCCTCCAACATAGTGATACAATGTGTCCAAATGTACATACAAAGTAAAACAACAAAAAAAGAGAATATAGTGCAGATGGTTTACAAAAATAAAAAATGAATAATAGTAGCAATTGGTTGAAACCACTCACGTGGGTTGGAGCCTATAAGCTATTGGCTCTGTAAGTGACTCCTTTTTGCTCTTGAGGCAGCAACACACCCCTTTATCCCAAACGATGTTCTCCCAAAGATATGGAACAAGCAGAGAGAAAAAACCTCATAGGTGGTATTGTATAGATAGTGTATACAATATAGTGAGATAGTAATGATTATGCTCACCTTAGACAGAGTCTTGAATTCCTGGCTCTGAGGTTTGTTATGCTAATATGCTAATTTATTGGGATAGCATTCCCCACATAGTGTTCCTGGAGGCTAAAAAGGACTATATGGACTAATATAAAAAAATAATGATTTATTGTAGAGATAAAAAATAATAATAAAAACAATATTTAGACTTCTCAAAAGCATATAAGCAAAATGATAGAAAGTCCAAGTATAAAAGTCCAAACTCCAGCTAAACGCGTTTCACTCTTGTATGAGCTTCCTCAGTAGCTGTGAAGTAGCCTCAGAAATCTTCCACTTTATAAGTGTTCTAAAGTTAATTTGGATCCTCCCTTTGGGGTCACAGGATGTTGAATTATCCAATCATAAGGTCAGAGTTAGTGATATACCGAACGCGGTTCGATCCGCCCCCTATTCGTCATCATTGACTAAACTTTGACCCTGTGCCTCACAGTCAACAGACACATTCCAGCCAATCAGCAGCAGACCCTCCCTTCCAGACCCTCCCATCTCCTGTACAGCATCCATTTTAGATTTATTCTGAAGCTGCATTCTTAGATAGAGGAGGGAAAGTGTAGCTGCTGCTCATTTGATAGAGAAATGTATAGCTAGGCTAGTGTATTCAGTGTCCACTACAGTCCTGAAGGACTCATCTGATCTCTGCTGAAAGGACAGCACCCCAAAAAGCCCTTTTAAGGGCTAGAACATCAGTCTGCTTTTTTTTTGTGTGTAATCTAATTGCAGTTGCCTGCCTGCCTGCCAGCTTCTGTGTCAGGCTCACAGTGGATACTGTGCCCACTTGCCCCGTGCCACCACTCATATCTGGTGTCACAATAGCTTGCATTTAAAAATTTTTTTTTTCACTGGAATAGATTAATTAGCATTTAGTTGTCTGCAAACGTCTGTGTGTCAGGCCAACAGCGTGTACTCTGCCAGTGTGCACAGTACCACTCATATCTGGTGGCACAATAGCGTGCATTTAAAAACCCAAAAACTTTTTTTGCACTGTAATAGATTAATTAGCAGGTAGTTGTCTGCAAGCGTTTGTGTGTCAGGCCAACAGCGTTTACTCTGCCAGTGCACAGTGCCACTCATATCTGGTGTCACAATAGCGTGCATTTAAAACCAAAAAGCTTTTTTCACTGTTATAGATTGAATAGCAGTTACTTGTCTTCAAGCGGGTGTGTCACGCCTACAGCGTGTACTCTGCCAACCTCTGCCAGTGCACATTGCCACTGATATCTGGTGTCACAATAGCGTGCATTTAAAACCCAAAAACTTTTTTCACTGTTATAGATTGAATAGCAGTTAGTTGTCTTCAAGCGGGTGTGTCAGGCCTACAGCGTGTACTCTGCCAACCTCTGCCACTGCACAGTGCCACTCATATCTGGTCTCACAGTAGCTTGCACGCATAGTACCACTAATCCAAAAAAAAAAATGACAGGCAGAGGCAGGCCACCCCGCAGGGGCCATCGTGGTCGTGGTGCTGTGATTCACTTTTGCCCTAGAATAATGCCCAGTTTTCAGAGGCCACGTACCCTGAACTTGAAAAGTTCTGAGGACATAGTTGACTGGCTAACACAGAACACCCAATCTTGTACAGCTTCCGCTCGGAACCTTGACGCACCATCCTCCTCCAGCTTAGCTTCGGGCACCTCTCAAGATACCACTCACCAACAGTAGCACCACAGCCGCTTCACTTGGTATGTCAGAGGAGTTATTCACACATCCGTTTGAAGAAATGAGTGATTGCAACCATTATTGCCAGAGGATGTAGATAACAGGGATATGTCTCAGGCAGGCAGCATTACACACATGGACGTACGGTGTGATGATGATGATGTTGTACCCGCTGCTGCTTCCTTTGCTGAGTTGTCAGATACAAGTGAAGCGGTTGATGATGACGATGCGTCCATGGATGTCACGTGGGTGCCCGCTCGGCAAGAAGAAGAACAGGACGAAAGTTCAGATGGGGAGACAGAGAGGAGGAGGAGGAGATGAGTTGGAAGCAGGGGGAGGTCGTCGCAAGGAGCTAGTGGCACATCCAGCATGCATCGGCACCCGGGGTCAGCCCGACAGCACGCCAATCAACGCATGCTGTGTCCACCACCAGAATGCTGTCATTGCAGAGCTCAGCAGTGTGGCATTTTTATTGTGTGTCTGCCTCTGACAACAGCGATGCCATTTGCAACCTGTGCCAAAAGAAACTGAGTCATGGGAAGTCCAACACCCACCTAGGTACAACTGCTTTGCGTAGGCACATGATCGCACATCACAAACGCCTATGGGATCAACACATGAGTACAAGCAGCACACAAACTCAAAACCACCATCCTCCTCCTGGTCCAGCATCTTCAGCCACGTCAACCACTGCTGTCCTCCTTGCCCCCTCTCAACCATCTGCCACTCCGTCTCTCGCCTTAAGCAGTTCCCGCTCATCTGCCCACAGTCAGGTGTCTGTCAAGGACATGTTTGAGCATCAGAAGCCAATGTCAGAAAGTCACCCCCTTGCCCAGCGTCTGACAGCTGGCTTGTCCGAACTATTAGCCCGCCAGCTTTTTTTTTTTTTTAATTCTTTATTTTTGCAGTGCAAAAAATCATAACAGCAGGCGTGTGGTGCCCCAATAGCATTCCTCACGCTGATTATCAACATTTTTAACAATGGGGTTTTCATAAATCCGTGCACATTTTTTAGTTATTTATGTCGAGATTGTCCACGTTTACACATTACACTAAGTATACAATTAAAATGTGGTCCTAGTTTAGCTGAGCAGGTCTAACGAAACCTTGGCGGCACAATGCGTTATAAACTTTATGGAGCATTCAATCTAGGCACTGGCTTATCTAACTGATCTAGGACACTTGAATACAAATGTAACATCGCTAACTATAGTATAAAATATTCAAAGATCTTGTTACCCTGACTAGGCACAGGAAAAGCATTGAAAAGTAGTTAACAGCTGACTTATGATTAGTATATTAGTACCTAGTTGGAATAATAGTTATAAAAGTTAAACTATGTGTACACAGCTAGGGGGCGTCATACAGCAGTTAGCATTGCTAATTGTGCATACGGAAATCACAGCTGGCTTTCAATACCATAACAGCTAGCAAAAGCATTTTTCGTTAATTTGCAGTTTTATTTCTTCTTAGATAACCAAAAAATTCTGAGACGACATTGGCAGGGCTATTCACTTGTGTGATCTGTCATGAATTGTAATTTGAATGTTAATTTGAACTGTGGGGCACAATAACTTGAATAGAAAACATCTTTAAGCCAACTATGTTTTCACTAAGCTTAGTGAATAACTAACATTAACGAGTCGAATTAAACGCACTCTGCACTCGAGGTATGATCTGTTTAAATGACCCCACTCTGGGCCCTAAATGGTAAAACGTTTCACATGGGCATACGAAAGGTACACAGGGCAATTAAAATCAGAAAATATGTAAAACATTTTTAGATATACTGGAAATTAGTACACCAATACGATTAAGCACGTTGATTAATAAAATAAAGAAATGTTAATCTATCAAAGCGGCTTGAGAAAATATATGTTTAAAAAGAGACAAAAATATCAAAATCTGCTTATAAAAAAGAAATACTGCCTTAAAATTCAAAATGCAAGTTTGAATATTAGCACACACAAGCTATCTACCAAATGTGAAAACTATTATTTAGCTTTTCTGGCAACTAAAACTAACATACTACAGAGTTTACTATATTCAGTGCAATATCTATAGGAAGTACTGGCTAAAAAAATTCAATGCAAAACTAGCAAAGTTGTAAAAAACTGTATTAAGTCGGTTATTTTCTTTTTATCTGGTGAATAAAATGTTTCTACATTATATCACACAGCTATTTGTCGTCTTCAAAAAATTCTTCTTGTGGTTTTGTCTTTCTGTACTTTCAGGATTCATGTTTGCACGTTTTTTTTCAAAATTTGCCAGGAATCTATTTTTGAAGTTGTTCCCCTCCTCTTGACACGATCAATGACCTGAGAGTCTCCGTAAGCAGGGTTGACCTGTTAGTCCCGTTTTCCATTCAAGTTGCGCATGATGTCCCGGCTTGGGTTCTAGGGACAAATGTTGGAGCCTCGGCGTTGCCTCAATATGGAGGGAGCGTGGAGTTTGTTGGAGGCTTCGATGTGAGTAGCGAGTCCGGGGGGAGACCCAGTTGCCCCAGGATTCCCTCTGCCTCCTGCATGTTGCGTACGGTATGCCTGGCGTACGCATGGCGACTTCTCGCTTCAGTAGTTAGGACACGCCCCTCTAGCCCACCAGCTTTTACCATACAAGCTGGTGGAGTCTGAGGCGTTCAAAAAATTTGTAGCTATTGGGACACCGCAGTGGAAGGTACCCGGACGAAATTTCTTTGCACAAAAGGCAATCCCCAACCTGTACTCGATTGTGCAAAAGGAAGTAATGGCATGTCTGGCACACAGTGTTGGGGCAAGGGTCCATCTGACCACTGATACCTGGTCTGCAAAGCATGGTCAGGGCAGGTATATCACCTACACTGCGCATTGGGTAAACCTGCTGATGGCTGCCAAGCATGGAATGCGTGGCTCTGCAGAGGAGTTAGTGACACCGCCACGACTTGCAGGTAGGCCTGCTGCCAACTCCTTAACTCCTCCTACTCCATCCTCTTCCATAACCTCCTCGGCTTAGTCCTCTTCTGCAGCTGCGTCTTGCTCCACATCAACGGCTCCCCAGGTACTATTCCACATCCCGGATACGGCAGTGTCACGCCGTCTTGGGTTTGACTTGCTTGAAAGCAGAGAGTCACACCGGAAAAGCACTCCTGTCCGCCCTGAACGCACAGGTGGAAAAGTGGCTGACTCCGCAGCAACTGGATATCGGCAAAGTGGTTTGTGACAATGGAACAAATTTGTTGGCGGCATTGAATTTGGGCAAGTTGACACATGTGCCGTGCATGGCACATGTGTGTAATCTGATCGTACAACGCTTTGTGCATAAGTACACAGGCTTACAGCACATCCTGAAGCAGGCCAGGAAGGTGTGTGGCCATTTCAGGCATTCCTACATGGCCATGGCGCACTTTGCAGATATCCAGTGGTGAAACAACATGCCAGTGAGGCGCTTGATTTGCGACAGCCCGACACGTTGGCATTCAACACTCCTAATGGTCGACCGCCTGCTCCAACAAGAAAAAGCCGTTAAGGAATATTTGTATGACCGGGGTGCTAGGACAGCCTCTGGGGAGCTGGTAATTTTTTTGCCACGTTACTGGACGCTCATGCGCAATGCCTGTAGGCTCATGCGTCCTTTTGAGGAGGTAACAGACCTAGTCAGTCGCACCGAAGGCACCATCAGCGACATCATACCATTTGTTTTCTTCCTGGAGCGTGCCCTGCGAAGAGTGCTGGATCAGGCCGTAGATGAGCGTGAAGAGGAAGAGGAAGAGAAACAGCCTTATCAGCATCGCTTGCTGGACCTCCGGCAACGCTGGAAGAGGATTGTGAGGAAGAGGAGTCAGAGGAGGAATGTGGCTTTGAGGAGGAGGAGGAAGACCAACCACAACAGGCATCCCAGGGTGCTCGTTGTCACCTATCTGGTACCCGTGGTGTTGTATGTGGCTGGGGGGAAGAATATACCTTCATTGAGATCACTGAGGAGGAGGAACAGGAAATGAGTAGCTCGGCATCCAACCTTGTGCAAATGGGGTCTTTCATGCTGTCGTGCCTGTTGAGGGACCCTCGTATAAAAAGGCTGAAGGAGAACGACCTGTACTGGGTGTCCACGCTACTAGACCCCCGGTATAAGCAGACAGTGGTGGAAATGTTACCGAATTACAAGTCGGAGAGGATGCAGCATTTGCAAAATAAATTAAAAAGTATGCTTTACACAGCGTATAAGGGTGATGTCACAGCACAACGGGAATCTAACAGGGGAAGAGGTGAAAGTCATCCTCCTCCTCCCACGACCACGCCATATCTGCCAAGTGACCCTATGTAGGGGGAACAGTCTCTATTCTGCTCTGTGTCAGTGTGTATCAGGCATCCTTAGGATAGGTGTCAATCCATATCTGCCAAGTGACCCTGTGTAGGAGGAACAGTCCCTATTCTTCTCTGTGTCAGTGTGTATCAGGGTCCCTGAGGACAGGTGTCAATCCATATCTGCCAAGTGAGCCTATGTAGGGGGAACAGTCCCTATTCTGCTCTTTGTCAGTGTGTATCAGGGTCTCTGAGGACAGGTGTCAATCCATATCTGCCAAGTGACCCTATGTAGGAGGAACAGTCCCTATTCTGCTCTGTGTCAGTGTGTATCAGGGATCCTTAGGATAGGTGTCAATCCATATCTGCCAAGTGACCCTATGTAGGGGGAACAGTCCCTATTCTGCATTGTTTCAGTGTGTATCAGGGTCCCTGAGGACAGGTGTCAATCCATATCTGCCAAGTGACCCTATGTAGGGGGAACAGTCCCTATTCTGCTCTTTGTCAGTGTGTATCAGGGTCTCTGAGGACAGGTGTCAATCCATATGTCAAGGTGTCAATATGTCATATGTCAGGTGTCAATCCATATCCATTGTGATTTAGGAATGTTAAGTGATTTCTGCCCTTTATGGATTAAAACCAGACTCTGCATCAACTGTGTAATTTTCCATGGGAGTTTTGCCATGGATCCCCTTCCGGCATGCCACAGTCCAGGTGTTAGTCCCCTTGAAACAACTTTTACATCACTATTGTGGCAGAAAGAGTCCCTGTGGGTTTTCAAATTCGCCTGCCCATTGAAGTCTATGGCGGTTCGCCCGGTTCGCGAACGTTTGCGGAAGTTCGCGTTCGCCTTTCGCGAACGGAAAATTTTATGTTCGCGACATCACTAGTCAGAGTCTCTTTCAAATGTCTTATACTGATCATCTGTGGTAAAAAAGCCTACATTGGCTGAATTGCCTGTCAATCAATTAAAAAACTTGATTAGAACGAATTCAATTGGTGGTTGGATGGGGCTGTCTTTTTCAAATTTCTTATACTGATCACCTGTGGTAAAAAAAGCTTTCATTGGCTGAATTGCCTGTCAATCAATTAAAAAACTTGATTAGAACAAATTCTATTGGTGGTTGGATGGGGCTGTCATGCATAGCACCCATTCAGGGCAGTGGTTGGCGGAAGTGACATCACTTACGCCCTCCAACATCTTCCCGAATGTCATTAATAAAAAATAAAAATTCCAGTTGGTGCAGTTGGTGCGGAGTCAGCCACTGATCCACCTGTGCGTTCAGGGCGGACAAGAGTGCTGGTCCGGTGTGACTCTCTGCTTTCAGGCAAGTCAACCCCAAGACGGCGTGACACTACCGTATCCGGGATGTGGAACAGTTCCTGGGGAGCTGGGGGGATGCAGTTGATGTGGAGCAAGACGCAGCAGCAGAAGAGGACTCAGCCGAGGAGGTTATGGAAGAGGATGGAGTAGGAAGAGTAGAGGAGGTGGCAGCAGGCCTGCCTGCAAGTCGTGGCGGTGTCACCAACTCCTCTGCAGAGCCACGCATTCCATGCTTGGCAGCCGTCAGCAGGTTTACCCAATGCGCAGTGTAGGTGATATACCTGCCCTGACCATGCTTTGCAGACCAGGTATCAGTGGTCAGATGGACCCTTGCCCCAACACTGTGTGCCAGACATGCCATTACTTCCTTTTGCACTATCAAGTACAGGTTGGGGATTGCCTTTTGTGCAAAGAAATTTTGTCCGGGTACCTTCCACTGCAGTGTCCCAATAGCTAAAAAAATGTTGAACGCCTCAGACTCCACCAGCTTGTATGGTAAAAGTTGGCGGGCTAAGAGTTCAGTCAAGCCAGCTGTCAGACTCCGGGCAAGGGGGTGACTTTGTGACATTGGCTTCTTCCGCTCAAACATGTCCTTGACAGACACCTGATTGTGGGCAGATGAGCAGGAACTGCTCAAGGCGAGAGACGGAGGGGCGGATGGTTGAGGGGGCAAGGAGGGCAGCAGTGGTTAACGTGGCTGAAGATGCTGGACCAGGAGGAGGATGGCGGCTTTGAGTTTGTGTGCTGCTTGTACTCATGTGTTGATCCCATAGGCATTTGTGATGTGTGATCATGTGCCTTCGCAAAGCAGTTGTACCTAGGTGGGTGTTGGACTTCCCACGACTCAGTTTCTTTTAGCACAGGTTGCAAATGGCATTGCTGTTTTCACAGGCAGACACACAAAAAAAATGCAACAGCATGCGTTGATTGGCGTGCTGTCTGGCTGACCCCGGGTGACGATGCATGCTGTCTGACTGTGCCACTAGGTCCTTGCGACGACCTCCCCCTGCTTCCAACTCGTCTCCTCCTCCCCTGCTCTGTCTCCCCATATGCACTTTCACCCAGTTCTTCTTCTCTTGTAGCGGGCACCCACATGACGTAAACGGACGCATCGTCATCATCAACCGCTTCACTTGTATCTGACAACTCAGCAAAGGAAGCAGCAGTGGGTACAACATCATCATCATCACACTGTACGTGTGTAATGCTGCCTGACTGAGACATATCCCTGTTATCTACATCCTCTGGCAATAATGGTTGCGCATCTCTCATTTCTTCCAACTGATGTGTAAATAACTCCTCTGACATACCAAGTGAAGCGGCTGTGGTGCTAGTGTTGGTGGTGGCGGCAGGCGGGCGAGTGGTAACTTGAGAGGTGCCCGAAGCTAAGCTGGAGGAGGATGGTGCGTCGAGGTTCCGAGCGGAAGCTGTAGAAGATTGGGTGTCCTGTGTTAGCCAGTCATCTATGTCCTCAGAACTTTTCAAGTTCAGGGTACGTGGCTTCTGAACACTGGGCATTATTCTAGGGCCAAAGGGAATCACAGCACCACAACCACAATGGCCCCTGCGGGGTGGCCTGCCTCTGCCTGTCATTTTTTTTTCAATTAGTGGTACTATGTGTGCAAGCTACTGTGACAACAGATATGAGTGGCACTGGTGTGACACTGTGTCCTAGCAGGCCCTGAAACGCACACTCGTGAAGGAAACTGACTGCTATTATATTACAGTCCAAAAAGTTTAGTTTTTTTTAAATGCAAGCTATTGTGACGCCAGTGAGTGAGTGGTGGCACTGTGCAAGTGGGCACAGTATACGCTGTGAGCCAGACACACAACTAACTGCTATTCAATCTATTACAGTCAATTTTTTTTTTTAAATGTACACTACTGTTACACCAGATATGAGTTGCACTGGTGTGACACTGTGCCCTGGCAGGCCCTGAAACGCACACTCATGAAGGAAACTGACTGCTATTATATTACAGTCCAAAAAGTTTATTTTTTTATTAATGCAAGCTATTGTGACACCAGATATGAGTGAGTGGTGGCACTGGGCAGGCCCTGAAACGCACATTAGTGAAGGAAACTGACTGCTATTATATTACAGTCCAAAAAGTTTTTTTTTGTTAAATGCAAATTATTGGGACACCAGTGAGTGAGTGGTGGCACTGGGCAAGTGGGCACAGTATACGCTGTGAGCCTGACACACACGCTGGCAGACAACTAACTGCTATTCAATCTATTACAGTCAAAATTTTTTTTTTTTTAAAACATGTACACTACTGTTACACCAGATATGAGTTGCACTGGTGTGACACTGTGCCCTGGCAGGCCCTGAAACGCACACTTGTGAAGGAAACTGACTGCTATTATATTACAGTCAAAAAAGTTTTTTGTTTTTTTTAAATGCAAGCTATTGTGACACCAGTGAGTGAGTGGTGGCACTGGGCAAGTGGGCACAGTATATGCTGTGAGCCTGACACACAGGCTGGCAGGCAGGCAACTGCAATTACATTACACAGAAAAAAAAAGCAGACTGATGCTCTAGCCCTAAAAAGGGCTTTTTGTGGTGCTGTCCTTACAGCAGAGTCCTTCAGATGAGTCCTTCAGGACTGTAGTGGACACTGAATACACTAGCCTAGCTATCAATTTCCCTATCAAATCAGCAGCAGCTACACTGTCCCTATTCTCACTAAGAATGAAGCTTCACAATGAATGTAAAATGGATGCTGTCCAGGAGGTGGGAGGGTCTGGGAGGGAGGGTCTGCTGCTGATTGGCTGGAATGTGTCTGCTGACTGTGAGGTACAGGGTCAAAGTTTACTCAATGATGACGAATAGGGCGGCGGACTGAACAGCGCATGTGTTCGCTGTCCGAGGCGAACGCGAACAAGCGATGTTCGCCAGGAACTATTCGCCAGCGAACAGTTCGGGACATCACTAACTGTAATTTATATTAACCTATAGCAAACAGGTTTAGGCAACATTTGGCACTCTAGATGTTGTGGACTACATCTCCTTAATGCTCTCACAGATATAATGCTGGAAAAATCCACAACATCTGAAGTGCCAATGGTTGCCTACCCCTGACGCATACTATGCTTGTCTATTATTTTTGATTAAACTATACTTATCTTATCCTAGAACACTGGCAGTCTTGTGGATGTGTCATAGATAACATATCCATTACTGTGTGTTACATCTGAGAACAAATCACAATCAAGCAGCAAGTCACGGCACGAATATCAGTGCTTCAGGATGAACACAGTGTTATTGCTTGTGAATCTGAAAATTATCCTGTAATCTCAGTGGATAATTACTGGGCGGCCTTTTAAAGTATATCTTGTCTACACCCATGTCTCTTTGAATACTAATAATTGCTGCTAATTTGTTCTGTTTCCTCTGTATACTTTCTTTGCTATCAGTGTGATGTAATTCCAGTAAAATACAAGTTTAGCAGGCTAAGATTGCCACAAGGCATATGTATGTATATGTGTTTGTAGTACACGTAGCTAAGATACTGTTATCACTGTACTGACCAGGTGCAGGAATGTAAGAACTGGAATTACGCGTCCCTCTCCTTTGTATCAGATGAGCCACGTGGTTAGACCGGATGGATGAGTTTAGACTCTATTTATTAAATAGGTTAAGGGTATGTGTGGGTGTAGTTAATTGTGGGAGGAGCTACAGTGCTATATAAGGAATGTACTCTATGTATTCAGTACTCAGACTTTGCTGTATTTTGGTGACGCTAGTCCCTCTGAGTCCCGATCGGTGATCCAATAAAGAATCTCTTCCTTCCTGAAGAAACCTGTGTCCATCTCTCTGTGCTTGGCTTCCGTCAGTTTCTCCGGTATCATTTGGTGCATTGGCCGGGAAGCTCATCGTTCAACGGTAGCTGAGAGGCAGAGGCGTGAGACGGTCTATCTTTGCCCACGTTCTCTACGGCTGCACCCCTGAACTTCTGCGTGGACCTCCCTTCGTCTCGGCGCCACTGGTCTGTTGTCCAGGAGATCATCGGCCTCTACGTGAGAAGTGCTGGGGTGTCCCCGTCGATGAGTGTGAACTCAGGTTCAGGAACGAGGAGGTAAGACAACTGCTGTTTTAGACGGCAGGACCCACTAGGGGTATACCGATTGTGCGGTAGGCCCAAAGGGGTTTTGAATCTGTGTATCTGCCCCCTCTGTCGGAGGGAAGGAGCGAAGGCGCACCGCTCGATCGAACGCTCTTTAGTCAGACCGTTTGATTTGGTTAGTCAGGCGGGGTCCTGGTGTAAATAGCCCTAGCCGGACACCGGTGTCTTGTCTAGACTAGCGTTCTAGGGTGTATATTACGTTCGCTAGGTCGGAGGGACCGGGAGACTAAGCGGCGCCTGTGTAAATTCGGTTCGCTAGTTCTCATCCTATCTGGGCTAAGTGGGAAGGCGTGTAAATTTGGAACCCACTAGACTTTTGATAGTGCGACTAAGAGGCGCCTGTGTAAATTCGGTTCTCTAGCTCGCTATATATGTGGTGATTGGGCAGTGTGGCTAACCAAAACGGGTGTATATAGTTTTAGGTAGTCCATTCAAGGTACTGGCCAATAGTTTAGTTGGGAATTGTAAATGTGTTAACGATTGTTTTAGTAAAGTGTATATCTTGTTAGATAGCGCGAGCTCAGCCGTCTAGCGAGAGTGTTAATAGTGTGTTGCTGTATTATAGTGCACGGTACCATAACCCTGTATATTTACTGACATTATATAATAAGTACTAATCATTGTCGTCCATTGCATGTTTAACACCATAACCACTAATAATTGTATTGTGACCTTAACTTGTGCTTTGACCTATGCTAACCGTACTGTAACCGCTATTTGTAAAAGACGATGTTACTGGGGTGTGTTATAGACGGGTAATTCGTATATAGAGAATTATAGCGTGGGTGACTGTATAGTTACGCCAAAGGGCATAATATTGATTATATAGTGACTGGTGTAACAGCTGTGTGTGTACGGGAATTCCCTGAGTGTTTATTGTTATTGTGTACGTTTCACTTGGTAACCGTACCACGTGGTGCTGTTGCCAGAGGAAACGGGTGTGACTGTTGAATAGTACGCGTGTATAGTATTCGTTGTCGACGACGTTCCATTGTTAAGTATGGGTGCGTCGCAGTCAACGATTCCGGATCCCTTAGGATGTATGGTTAAGAATTTTAAAAAGGGATTCAAAGTTTGTGATTTTGGGGTAAAGATGTCTCCTGTACGTTTGGTCACTTTGTGTACTAGGGAGTGGCCTACTTTGGTTGCGGCATGGCCGCCACGTGGCAGTTTGGATCCAACTCTGGTACAGCGCTTACACGTGGCTGTATCGGGTAGGCCTGAACTTTACGGCCAGTTTCCTTATATTGACTGTTGGAGACAGGCCGTAAATGACTCGCCAAAATGGCTCCAGACATGCCACGAGGAGCAGTGTCGCCTCATGGTAGCTAGGACTTGCTCGTCCACTAGGACTGGTGTTAGGCCCATTTTGGACACGCCCCCTGAGTCCGAGATCCCTTTGCCGCCCCCTTACTTTCCGTTAAGAAGAAGTGACGCAAACGCAGGAAGTCCTGCACCCCTCCCCTCATTACCCTCATCCACTTCCGCTTCCTCCTCCAGTACAGGATCCACCCCCCCTCGTACTAAATCTCCCCTTCCGGAACCAGAATCCACCCCCATTAGAAACGAATATCCTGATTTGGCGCCACTTCAGACTTCCGGTCAAGCTTCATCTAGCTCGGCTCGAAGTGTTTTATTTACGACCTTTTCCCAAAACCGACCTCCCACATCCCCATACCCTATCTCTCCCCGACCGGAACCCATGACTGACGCCTCTCTACGTAGCCCCATCCAAACCCGACAGTTGACTGGTGCCCAACAATTAAAGCACTATCAGATGCCTCTTCGTCTGAATCCCGGGTCAGCTTATATCGATGCCGCAGGTCAAATGGCACACGCTGACCCAGTCTTCGTATATGTCCCATTTACCACAACCGATCTTTTAAACTGGAAGAAGTGCTGAAAAACCGGTTCTTAAAAGTCGACTCTGTACATTGGGAGGCCACGTAGTAAAACACCAATTCCTTTATATGCCTGAATGTCCAGTCCAATTGCTGGGACGTGATATGCTATCAAAATTACAAGCGCAGATTACGTTCCTACCAAATGGAACAACATCCTTAAAGTTTAATGGACCTTCAGGTATTATGACTTTATCCGTACCAAAGGAAGAAGAGTGGCGACTTTATACAGTGTTGACTAGCCAAAACCCTAGGAGTGATGAGACATTGTTTAACATACCAGGAGTTTGGGCAGAGAACAACCCACCAGGACTGGCCCGCAATATTCCACCAATAAAAATTGAACTGAAACATGGGGTTTATCCAGTGAGCCTAAGACAATATCACATTCCGCAGAAGGCTAAGAAGAACATCCAATCCTATCTGGATAAGTTCATACGGTATGGTATCCTAAAATTCTGTACTTCCCCCTGGAACACCCCATTGCTGCCTGTTCAAAAGCCCGGTACAGATGAGTATCGACCTGTACAGGACTTAAGAGCAGTCAATGATGCGGTTGTTAGCATACATCCAGTTGTACCCAATCCATATAACCTGCTTGCTTTAATTCCGGGCGGGGCTACTTACTTCACAGTCTTAGATCTCAAAGATGCCTTCTTTTGCCTCCGAATTGCCGCAGAAAGCCAATGTATTTTCGCTTTCCAATGGGAGAACGCTGTAACGGGCTCAAAACGCCAAATGACTTGGACAAGACTGCCCCAAGGGTTTAAAAATTCACCTACCCTATTTGGTTCAGCTCTAAGTCAAGATCTACTGGATTTCGAGTCTATCCCAGGAGAATGTGTATTGTTACAATATGTAGATGACTTGTTGATAGCAGCAGTTACAAAAGAAAAATGTCAGCAAGCAACGCACGATCTACTACATATTCTCTGGAAGGCAGGATACAAGGTGTCCAGGAAGAAGGCTCAGTTGTGTTTGCCAACTGTCAAGTATCTGGGATTCCATATCTCTGAAGGTCAAAGGATTATGGGGCCAGAGAGAAAAGAAGCTGTCTGCCAAATACCAATACCCAAGAATAGAAGACAAGTGCGAGAATTCTTGGGGGCAGCAGGCTTCTGTAGGATATGGATTCCCAGCTATGCGATACTGGCAAAACCTCTGTACGCAGCCATCAAAGGTACAGAGCACGACCCCTTCTTATGGACCCAAGAACAGCAAACGGCATTTGAAGATGTGAAGAAGGCTTTGATGAGTGCCCCAGCATTAGGTCTACCTGATCACACACGACCATTCTACTTATATGTACACGAGCAAAGAAGAATGGCTGTGGGAGTATTGACACAGTACTTGGGATCATGGCAAAGACCTGTTGCCTACATGTCTAAGCAACTGGATGCAGTGGCCAGCGGACTTCCACCTTGTCTAAGAGCCGTAGCTGCAGCCGCCCTGCTAGTAGCTGAAGCCGATAAACTCACTCTGGGTCAAGAACTTTATGTACGAGTCCCACATGCAGTACAGACGTTGTTGGATTACAAAGGAAATCATTGGTTTAGTAACAGCCGTATGACCAAGTATCAAGCAATGTTGTGTGAAAACCCAAGAGTGCATTTAGAGACTGTAAACACCTTAAATCCAGCTACCCTTTTGCCGCAACCTACTGAAAGTCAACATGATTGTTTGGAAGTAATGGATGAAGTATTTTCAAGTAGACCAGATCTTCGTGATTTTCCCATCCAGAACCCCGATGTTCAATATTACACCGACGGCAGTAGTTATGTGAAAGAAGGGATCCGCTATGCAGGATATGCAGTGACAACAATAGACAAGGTGATAGAAGCTCGGCCACTGGCGAAAGGAACATCAGCACAAAAGGCAGAATTAATAGCACTAACACGAGCGTTACAATTGGCTGAAGGTTTAAGAGTAAATATCTATACGGACTCTAAGTATGCGTTTTTAACCACTCATGCCCACGGAGCTTTGTATAAAGAAAGAGGACTACTGAATTCAGAAGGCAAAGAAATCAAGTACGCAGCTGAAATCCTACAACTATTGGAAGCAGTGTGGGAGCCGAAAGAAGTCGGTATCATACATTGTCGAGCGCATCTGAGAGGAGATGGTGATGTAACCAAGGGAAATCGGATGGCAGATAGTGCAGCTAAGCGTGCTGCTGAATCAGGAAGACAGGAGTATGTGGGGCATATAGCTGCTCTTATACCAACTCCACTGTCCCAATGGACTCCAGTTTATACAGCTCAAGAAGAGGAGTGGTTAAAGACTGAACCGGGAAAGTATTTGGAGAACAAGTGGTATCAGCTAGAAGATGGAAGAATAGTCATACCAGCATCACTAGCGGTAGAAATTGTCCAAAATTATCACAACGGGACACATTCTGGGAGAGACAGTACTGAAGAATCTCTCAGGAAACATTTCTACATACCAAGATTGTCCAACTTGACTCAGGCCATTGTACGCAGATGTGTAACGTGTGCTAAGAATAATGCAAGACAAGGACCAGTAAAGCCACCAGGAGTCCAGTTTATGGGGGGACTCCCCATGTCCGATCTACAAATAGACTTTACAGTAATGCCTAAATCGGGTGGACATCGTTACCTGTTGGTAATTGTGTGCACCTATTCAGGCTGGGTAGAAGCATGTCCTACTCGTACAGAGAAAGCAGGAGAAGTTGTAAGATTCCTGCTACGAGAAATAATACCCCGATATGGACTACCCTGTTCTATAGGATCGGACAATGGTCCAGCTTTTGTTCATCAGTGCCTACAACAACTGACTCATATGCTTGGTATAAAGTGGAGGCTTCATACTGCATATAGACCCCAGAGTTCTGGTAAGGTAGAGAGAATGAATAGAACTATAAAGAACCAGTTGGCTAAAATGTGTCAGGAAACCCAACTTAAGTGGAACGTTCTCTTACCCATAGCTTTATTGCGAATCCGCAGTACCCCTACCAGAAGGATGGGCCTCTCTCCTTTTGAAATCATGTATGGGCGACCACCTCCCGTACTTGGTAACTTAAGGGGGGACTTGAGTCAGTTGGGAGAAGGAATTACCCGGCAGCAGGTTGTAGAGTTGGGTAAGACTATGGAGGAGGTACAGAAATGGGTACAAGATAGATTACCTGTGAATATTTATCCCCCTGTTCATAGTTATCATCCAGGAGACCAAGTGTGGATTAAAGAGTGGAATAATGTACCGTTAGGGCCCAAGTGGAGAGGTCCTTATGTTGTTCTTTTGTCTACCCCTACAGCGATAAAAGTAGCCGAAGTAACTCCGTGGATACATCACTCCAGGGTTAAACCAGCAGCAGTCGATTCTTGGCAAATTACAGCAGATCCAGAGAATCCCTGCAAGATCCGGTTGAAACGCACTACTCAGTCGGAGTAACGAGGAATTATTGTGGATTACAAATTTTATTGTTACAGGTGTGAGTGAGAAGGCCATAATAAAGCCTGTCCGCTTACCAACACATAGTGTATAAGCCAGGAAAGTCTCGAAGGGACACCTGTGAAGACGAGCAGAACTCCATTCCCTGCAGCCCTCACATCCTGGAAGCTGAGGTTCCATCGCACGGACGAAGACTGAGGATGACGGCGAAAGATGTGCTTTTGATTGTGTTTATTTATATGTGTTTTTATATTCAGGAAGGTAGAGGTACCGACACTCCTAGCTGTGAGGTATGCATTAAGACTACGAGAACAGGTAACCATATTTCCCAAACCCTAATTTGGCATTCACAATACGAATGTAAAGGAGAGGTATCAAGATGTAGATACCTAAATATAGACTATAGTGTGTGCCATTTAGGAGTAGGAGAACCTAAGTGCTTCAGTCCAGAGTATCAACCTCGTACAATTTGGTTGACTCTCAGGAATGGAGATCCTCAGGGGACCCTAATTAATAAGACGGTGTTAGAATCCGTACATTCTTCGGGTGTTCTGCTATTTGATGCATGTAAGGCGATATCAAGTGGTAGAAAACCGTGGAATGTATGTGGGGATCTTAGATGGGAGAGGACGTATGGGTCTAATGATAAATATATTTGTCCCAGTAGTAAAAATAAATATGTGAGTCCTAGATGCCCAAATAAAGACTATAACTTTTGTCCATATTGGTCTTGTGTGGGGTGGGCGACTTGGGGACAGACAGTAGATAAAGACATGATAGTGACTAAGTTGCCGACTAGCCCTTATTGTAAGTCTATGGAATGCAACCCAGTCCATATACTTATTAATAACCCCGACAAGTTCCTAGATAAGTATGGAAATTTATTTGGGTTTCAGATATACGGGACGGGTTTAGATCCTGGGACATTATTGTTTATAGGAATAGAGACTGATACGGTATCCTCCCAGACTCATCAAGTATACCATTCCTTTTATGAAGAGATGAGTATAGATAATAAGATCTCCCATAACGCTAAAAACCTGTTCATTGACCTAGCTGAAAGTATTGCCGGTAGTCTTAATGTTACCAACTGCTATGTGTGTGGAGGTACTAACATGGGAGACCAATGGCCTTGGGAAGCAAAGGAGGTAATGTCCGGTTCTGAGGCAGTTGACCAACTAATATCTACACAAGCCGATTATCATTTGAGTGTTAGAGGTAAATCTGAGTGGAGATTAAAGACCTCCATCATAGGTTATGTTTGCATAGCAAGGAAAGGAATAATGTATAATACTTCTGTAGGAGAATTAACTTGTCTAGGGCAAAAAGCTTATGATGATGATACTAAAAATACAACTTGGTGGTCGGCTTCAAATGTCTCAGAACCATCTAACCCGTTTGCTAGATATGCCAGTTTAAAGGATGTGTGGTTTGATTTATCCATCACATCTACCTGGAGAGCCCCAGCAAATTTGTACTGGATCTGTGGTAAGAAAGCCTATTCGGAGTTGCCACAGGACTGGGAAGGGGCATGTGTGTTGGGTATGCTCAAACCATCCTTCTTCTTGTTACCGATTGAAACAGGTGAGACTTTAGGTGTTAAAGTGTATGATGTGAATCATAGGAAGAAAAGGGGACCCTTAGAGATAGGCACCTGGGAAGATAATGAATGGCCTCCCCAGCGTATCATAGATTATTATGGGCCAGCCACGTGGGCAGAAGATGGTACCTTTGGTTATAGAACCCCAATTTATATGCTCAACCGTATTATAAGATTACAGGCGGTGGTTGAGATTATTACTAATGAGACCTCACAAGCACTCAATCTTCTAGCGAAGCATAATACCAGGATGAGGACAGCAGTGTACCAAAATAGATTAGCCTTGGATTACCTTTTGGCAGTAGAGGGAGGTGTATGTGGGAAGTTTAACCTGAGCAATTGCTGTCTTCAAATAGATGACGAAGGGCAAGCAATAGCTGAGCTTACTAGCCATATGGTTAAACTAGTGCATGTGCCTACTCAGGTATGGAAAGGGTACAATCCAAGTAGTTGGTTTGGTAGCTGGTATGAGTGGTTTGGAGGGCTTAAGGCAGTGGTAGGTGGAGTCCTACTGATTTTACTGTTGTGTCTACTCCTACCGTGTCTTATACCCTTAGTAGTTAGGTCTGTGCAAAGCCTGATAGGAAGTATAGCAGAGAGGAAGGCTGCTGCACAGATAATGGCGATATATAAGTATAAGGCTCTAGATCAAGGAGAACCAATGCAGGAAGATGAGTGTTAAAAGATTCACATCATAAGATAAGTCTGGTCTGGTTCATGGTAACCTGAGGTATATGCAAACCAAGGTTAAGTGATGCCTCAAGTAATTGTGAAATATCAGAGGCATCAAAGGGGGGAATGTGATGTAATTCCAGTAAAATACAAGTTTAGCAGGCTAAGATTGCCACAAGGCATATGTATGTATATGTGTTTGTAGTACACGTAGCTAAGATACTGTTATCACTGTACTGACCAGGTGCAGGAATGTAAGAACTGGAATTACGCGTCCCTCTCCTTTGTATCAGATGAGCCACGTGGTTAGACCGGATGGATGAGTTTAGACTCTATTTATTAAATAGGTTAAGGGTATGTGTGGGTGTAGTTAATTGTGGGAGGAGCTACAGTGCTATATAAGGAATGTACTCTATGTATTCAGTACTCAGACTTTGCTGTATTTTGGTGACGCTAGTCCCTCTGAGTCCCGATCGGTGATCCAATAAAGAATCTCTTCCTTCCTGAAGAAACCTGTGTCCATCTCTCTGTGCTTGGCTTCCGTCAGTTTCTCCGGTATCATCAGGAATTCTTTTAAATAGGCATAACTATGGTGTCACTGATGTAATGGATAAATCAATATTCTTAAATAGAGTATGAATGTCTTGCCAACATTTCTGAAGCTTTGAGAAGTACCAACACATATCGGATAGTGAACCAACTTCTTCACATCCACGCCAACATTTATTAGAAATATTTGAATTAATTTTATGCAACCTAAAATTTTTTAACTGCATTACCCCCTTTAAAGCAAGCAAACCGGCCCTCCAAGTCGAAATTTTCATTTAAAGATCTCTCCCACACTACCATAAAATACAATTTTGAAGTAGGACTTGATGTAATGTATGAGTCAGTGGCGTACATAAGATCCATTGTGCCCCGGTGCAAAAACTGATCCATGGGCCCCCCTCTCTCCCTTTCCCCCTCCCTCCTCCCTCTCTCCCCTACCATTTACCTACACCCAGAAAATTCCACTAACATACCTCCCAACAAGGGGTTGCACGGGGGGGGGGGGGGGGGATAGAGGTTGCAGTGCTGCACACAGGGGGTAAATGACTACACACAAGGTAAAGGGGGGTGCACGGGGGGATTTTCACACACAGGGGGTAAGGGGCTGCACACAGGGGGGACATACACACAGACACACATACATAGAGAGACACACACACAGGGCCGGTGCAAGGATTTTTGGGTACATAGGCGAAGATTTATTTTTCCGCCCCCCCCCATTAAAAAATAACATCTTCACCTATGTGCCTCTTAACCAGCCCCTCTCCCCGTCCATTATTGGTCCCCTCCCTTCCCTGCCCTTAGTGTTCTTCTGACAGTCACACACACTCAATGACAAACACAGAGACTCACTGATCTGACACACACACTGATTGACACTCATTGACAGACACACTGATAGTCACACACAGACTCAATGACAAAGTTACTCTCACTGATTTGACAGACACTCACAAACACACACTGACAGACACACACATACACTGACACACTCACATGCAACACTCATACAATCACTCACAGACACACATACACTCACTCACGCACACACTCACACACACACATACACTCACTCACGCACACACTCACAGTCACTCACAGACACACATACACTCACTCACGCACAGTCACTCACAGACACACATACACTCACGCACACACTCACAGTCACTCACAGACACACATACACTCACTCACACACACACACACTCACACAGACACTCTCACACAGAGACACACAGACACTCTCACACAGAGACACATACTCACACACAGACACTCACACAGACACTCGCACATACACACACACTCACTCACAGACACACACACACTCTAACACAGACACTCACACACACAGACAGACATTCTCACACACAGACACATCACATACATTCACAAATTATTTTAATACATAAATAATATCCACACAGCCTCACTACCTGGAGAGCTGGTGTGGATCATTCCCTGGGGTCCAGTGGGGCTGCTGGGCGGCGTGCGGCAGTGCTGCGATCAGGTGCGGCGAGGGAGCTCTAACCTCTCTGCTCTGCTCCCTCGCGGGCTGTCTGCTGATGCCGCGGGAGCCGGAATATGACGTCATATTCCGGCTCCCGCGGCATCACTAGACAGCGCGCGAGGGAGCAGAGCAGAGAGGTTAGAGCTCCCTCGCCGCGCCTGATCGCAGCACTGCCGCGCTGGGGGCGGAGATGGTGGCTGGCAGGAGGGAGAGCTTCCCTCCTGCCGGTCACTGTAATCTTGCGCCCCCGGAGCCGGTGCGCCCTAAGGCGGCCGCCTGTGCCGCCTTATGGACGCGCCGGCCCTGCACACACAGACACATACACATACACTAATACACACACACAAGATGTTTAAGTCACCCTCCTGTTACCTACCTTTTAGGTGCAGGAGAGTTACTTCCCTGGGATTCAGTGGTTTAGGCTGATGGGAGTCAGAGTTCCCACTCTGACTTCCTCCTCTCCTTCCTCCTTCTGCGCAGCTCCTGGTGGTTGCTGGGAGGAAGTGACCGGCAGTCACTTCCTCCCAGTGTCTGACATCAGAGGGGACCCGGTCGCGCTGCTAAAGTGTGACCAGGCCCCCTGCAAATTCATTCCCTTTAACGTGGCCCTGGCAGTTACACTGCGTGGGCTGGGGGTGCAACACATGGCGGCGGGCACCCGGTCACAGGGCTCCACAGCTGCAACCCCTGTATGTACGCCATTGGTATGAGTAACATAGATAAATATGTTTCAAATTTGGATCAAAGAGATATATGTTTTTCATACTTGAATGATCCAATTTGCTAAATCTTCGATTCAAATCAGAAGCTTCAAAACATTCCTGTTAAATACAGGAGAACACATTCTGCACTTGAATGATACAATCATCTAGGTCATATTTTTACTTTAGTTTTTCAAAAGGACATAAGGGAGTTGTTGGAGAAAAAATGCCTAGATTTTATACAGAATAAGAGTACCAATAATCTAGATCTAATTGTGGTAAACTATATTTTTACAAAGGTATAGGTATAGCTCTAGACCAGATAGAAGATGGCTTAATGTTTTGTATATAATGTCCCAAGCTTTCAAAGTAGTGGAGGGAACCATTTCTGTAATTTTGGGGCATTTAGAAGTGTAGGTACCATAGAATATCTTTGACATGATGGGATGGAGGGAAATTCTTTAAAAAAAAGATAGAGTGATAGATAGAGGTAATCAAGGTAAGTTCCTTAATTGAGGAAGTTGGATTTTTAAACGATAATAAATAATCAGCACAAAGGCCTATTTTATAAGCTCTATCATTGACTGACATACCCTCTATATCACTTGTTAGTCTGATCAATTCAGACAGTAAACACACAAAACACAGCTCTAGTGCATTGACTGACTAAAACTTGGTTATGTGAGGTTGCAACCATTCATTAGCTAAAATACTTAGAACAAAACAAATTCTAGAAAAGCTACAATTTCTGGGGAAATTGTGTGAAGTGGTCTTGCCTCCACCAGTAGTCTACAACTGGAGTGGGCGGAGTAACTGTTTTTATTTATTTATATAGCACATTTAATTGCAACGTTGTTCATGTCCTGATTTTTCAGCTTTTGCCAGCTCCCACTCTAGTTTTGAACATTTTGCCATTCATTCCTATGGGACCAATTTCGCCACAAGAACGACGATATTCCGTGAACCATTCGGAGAAACGTTCCACAAAGTAATAGCAATCCAATCGGGAACAATCCGCACATTTCGGTATATTACTGTCTATGTAGTGTAAAAACTGTGGGAGAAGTTAGGGTGGTAAATTTGGCTATAATAATAATATATATGTGAGATAACATTAAGTGGTCTTGCTATGCAAGAACACTTAATTCCCCTTTGTTGCTTTTAGCTAAAATGCAAAATCTCTAATGAGGCAGAAAGGAGTATTTTTATGAACCCCTATGAATTAGCTAACCCTACATAGGTTACGCATGGGTTGGGTAGCAACATTGTAACATTACTAAGTAATACTAAAGCAAACACAAACACACAGAATTAAGCCCTGCGTTAAAATGCTAACTACTCCTCAACAGCAGCAAAGGCTACAATGATCATCAGTAAAAAAAAAAAAAAAAAAAAAAACTTTAACTATATTCTACCCCAAATCCTGATGCAAATTTAACTAAATGTAGTTTATTTGTCTCACTACAATGGCTATTAACCACTTCAGGACGGAGTCAATTGTACATGTTCTGATCAAAACAAAACATAAATAAAGCCTGGAATTTGCACTATATGTGTGTTCAACCATAATTCACCTCTTTCATATTAAGTGCACAAACACTTATTATATATAATTTTGTTCAGGAGAAACAGGGGCTTTTGTATCATATCTAATATTTATATATGAAACATAATTTAATACGAATAAAATTGTAAATACTTTGAGAAATTAAGAATTGTTCTGCATGGCATTTGAACTGTGAATGTCATAATATTGTTAGCTTTCACTACAATAAAACAGACATATTTGTGTTCAGTGATCTCTCGCGAGTAGAACAGTACCCCACCATGTACAGATTTTATGGTTTTTTTTCTGAAGAGCAGAGTGGTTTTTTCTCCCCCCCCAACTCTGCTCTTCAAAAAGATATTTATGACTCTCTGCAAGAATGGTATCTATTTTCTAACAAACCTGTGTCTTATCTGCAATCATGTCGCTTTAACCCCTGTATCACAACTTAACTTTGAATTCTATGTGTCGTCTTGCTCAGACTTGAGAAAGGGAGGTTCTCCCGAAAGCTTGTCATTAAAAAATTCTGTTAGTCCAATAAAAAAGGTATTGCAAGATACATATTTTATATATTTTTTTGCATCTACATCACTGGACTAATACGGCTACAATCTCTATTTGAACACTATGGAAGATATCACTTACAGCCGCCTAAAAAAAGCAAATCTACATGATGACCACAAAAGAAGTACAGCTCAACAGTGACATACACTTTCTATCCATCTGCAAGAAAAGACAGCTGATCCCCAAAGACCTAATAAAAAATCCACTTGCTACTACGCACAAATCGCAGTATGCTGAAAACCTGGGTAAACACACTCGTGAGAAACTAAGGAACCACGTAAAAAGAAAACAATATCTACTCCAAAATCTACGTGAGGATAATAAAAATATTGCTGAACAACCAGAACATGATCTACACTATTTTTTACAAAAAGCAACAGCAGGACCTTTTTAAGGAAAAAAAATAAACTAATCAGACTCCAGCAGGATTATCACAAACATCTGGCAGAGAAAGAGAAATGGCAAGAGAAATTTGGTGTCGTTAACATTTCGGATTATGAACTATCTGACTCAGAAGCATCAGTTCTCTCCAAAGGATTATCATTTTGCCCTAGCAAAAAACTTGACATTGGACTCTACTCTGACATGGAATCATTTTTCAGAAGGATGCGACTTAAGGAATACTTCCATAACAAAGAGAGCACTGAAACCACAATGGATTACAACAGGAAAAAGAACACTAATTTCACTCCAGCACCTGGACAAAATGCCAAACTGGACAGTTACATTGAAAGTTTCCATATAAGAACAGTATCATTGACAGCCAAGCAAAACCAAAAGAAAATGTTTTATAATCTCTCTCAGTACAGGAGCAAATGGCTATAAATGACTTAAAAAATAATCATGCTATCACCATCAAACCAGCAGGCAAGGGAGGAGCAGTAGTGATAATGAACACCCAGGACTACATAAAAGAGGGGGACAGGAAATTGTCAGATGACAAATACTATAGAAAACTAAATGAAGACCCCAACAAGGAATATGCACTACATCTTAGTGAGCTCATAAAATCCTTCCCTGAGAATTTACATCTAGAACTGCAATCACTCAAACCAACTAGTCCCTGCATGGACACTTTCTATTTACTTCCCAAAATCCACAAAGCAGGTAATCCTGGAAGACCCATAATTACAGGAAAGGGAACTCACAGAACAGATCTCAGGACTGGTAGAAAATACCCTAAAACCTCTAGTCACCAACACCAACAGCTTCATAAAAGACACAACCATGGATGTGGAATCTCTGTACAGCAACATTCCACATACAGATGGCATCAGTGCTTGCTCCCATTTCCTCTCTTATGCCAACAACCAAAAATACAGCCCCCAAATTATCACAGAACTGGCACTCTTCATCCTCACACATAATTATTTCAGTTTTAGAAATGAGGTTTACCTACAAACCATGGGCACTGCTATGGGCACTAGTGATGTACCAAACTGTTCGCCGGCGAATAGTTCCCGGCGAACATAGCGTGTTCGCGTTCGCCACGGCGGGCAAACACATGCGCGGTTCGATCCGCCCCCTATTCGTCTTCATTGAGTAAACTTTGACCCTGTGCCTCACGGTCAGCAGACACATTCCAGCAAATTAGCAGCAGACCCTCCCTTCCAGACCCTCCCACCTCCTGTACAGCATCCATTTTAGATTCATTCTGCAGCTGAATTCTTAGATAGAGGAGGGAAAGTGTAGCTGTTGCTCATTGATAGGGAAATTGATAGCTAGGCTAGGGTATTCAGTGTCCACTACAGTCCTGAAGGACTCATCTGATCTCTGCTGTAAGGACAGCACCCCAAAAAGCCCTTTTTAGGGCTAGAACATCAATCTGCTTTTTTTTTTTTTCTGTGTAATGTAATTGCAGTTGCCTGCCTGCCAGCTTCTGCCTGCCACTCATATCTGGTGTCACAATAGCTTAAGCTTGCATTTACAAAAAAAAAATGTTTTCACTGTAATAGATTGAATAGCAGTTAGTTGTCTGCAAGCGTCTGGGTGTCAGGTCATCAGCGTGTACTCTGCCAACCTCTGCCAGTGTACTTTGCCACTCATATCTGGTGTCACAATAGCGTGCCTTTAAAAAGAAAAAAAGTTTTTCACTGTAAGCTAATAGCAGTTAGTTGTCTGCAAGCGTCTGGGTGTCAGGCCTTCAGCATGTACTCTGACAACCTCTGCCAGTGTACTTTGCCACTCATATCTGGTGTCTCTATAGCGTGCCTTTAAAAAGAAAAAAAGTTTTTCACTGTAAGCTAATAGCAGTTAGTTGTCTGCAAGCGTCTGGGTGTCAGGCCTTCAGCGTGTACTCTGCCAACCTCTGCCAGTGTACTTTGCCACTCACATCTGGTGTCACAATAGCGTGCCTTTAAAAAGAAAAAAGTTTTTCACTGTAAGCTAATAGCAGTTAGTTGTCTGCAAGCGTCTGGGTGTCAGGCCTTCAGCGTGTACTCTGCCAACCTCTGCCAGTGTACTTTGCCACTCATATCTGGTGTCACAATAGCGTGCCTTTAAAAAGAAAAAAGTTTTTCACTGTACGATAGTAGCAGTCAGTGTCCTTAAAGCGGGTGTCAGGCCTTCAGCGTGTACTCTGCCAACCTCTGCAAGTGCACTTTGCCACTCATATCTGGTGTCTCTAAAACGTGCCTTTAAAAAGAAAAAAAGATTTTCACTGTAAGCTAATAGCAGTTAGTTGTCTGCAAGCGTCTTGGTGTCAGGCCTTCAGCGTGTACTCTGCCAACCTCTGCCAGTGTACTTTGCCACTCATTTCTGGTGTCACAATAGCGTGCCTTTGAAAAGAAAAAAAGTTTTTCACTGCAAGCTAATAGCAGTTAGTTGTCTGCAAGCGTCTGGGTGTCAGGTCTTCAGCGTGTACTCTGCCAACCTCTGCCAGTGTACTTTGCCACTCATATCTGGTGTCACTATAGCGTGCATTTAAAACCAAACAACTTTTTCCACTGTTATAGATTGAATAGCAGTTAGTTGTCTTCAAGCGGGTGTCAGGCCTACAGCGTGTACTCTGCCAACCTCTGCCAGTGCACATTGCCACTCATATCTGGTCTCACAGTAGCTTGCACGCATAGTACCAATAATCCAAACACAAATGACAGGCAGAGGCAGGCCACCCCGCCGGGGCCATCGTGGTCGTGGTGCTGTGATTCTCTTTTGCCCTAGAATAATGCCCAGTTTTCAGAGGCCACGTACCCTGAACTTGAAAAGTTCTGAGGACATAGTTGACTGGCTAACACAGGACACCCAATCTTCTACAGCTTCCGCTCGGAACCTTGACGCACCATCCTCCTCCAGCTTAGCTTCGGCACCTCTCAAGATACCACGCACCCGCCTGCCGCCACCACCAACACTAGCACCACAGCCGCTTCACTTGGTATGTCAGAGGAGTTATTTACACATCAGTTGGAAGAAATGAGTGATGCGCAACCATTATATCCAGAGGATGTAGATAACAGGGATATGTCTCAGGCAGGCAGCATTACACATATGGATGTACGGTGTGATGATGATGATGTTGTACCCGCCAGGCCCGGACTGGCCATCGGGCACACCGGGCAAATGCCCGGTGGGCCGGATGGCCGTGGGGCCTAGGCCAGCAGGGGAGATCACAGGATCTCCCCTGCCAGCCCCTGCAGGGCCAGCGCTACCCGAGCGCCAGCCCTGCTGTGGTCAAAGATCTCCCTCACCGGCCCACAGGCACTTCTACTTCGACGGCCGCCGGCAGGAGAGGGAGGGAGGGAGGCAGGAGAGAGGACCGGCGGAGCTCTAGCCAGCAGCTCCGCCGGGTCCTCTCGCGAGGTCTGAGCGTTGCCACGGTTACCACGGCAACGCTCAGACCTCGCAAGAGTGAACTCTAGCCTGCAGGGGCTAGAGTTCACTCTCACCACTGGACCACCAGGGAAGCATGGCAGAACGGAACCCCCCCTTCCCCCAGGAAACACGGATCCCCCCCAGGCAGAACGCAACCCCCCCTCCCCCAGGCAACACGGATCCCCCCCATGCAGAACGGACCCCCCCCCTCCTCCCAGGCTAAAGGTAAGAGGGGGAGGGTGGATATATATATATTTTTTTTGTTCTTAATTAATAAAAAAATATATTTAAATTTAAATAAAATATACATTCACACTCACACACACAGCACCCCCAGACACACACAGCACCCAGACACACACAGCACCCCCAGACACACACAGCAGCCCCAGACACACACAGCACCCCCAAACACACACAGCACCCGCAGACACACACAGCACCCAAACACACACAGCACCCCCAAACACACACAGCACCCAGACACACAGCACCCCCAAACACACACAGCACCCACACACACACAGCACCCCCAGACACACACAGCAACCAGACACACACAGCACCCAGACACACAGAGCACCCCTAAACACACATAGCACCCTCAGACACACACAGCCCCCTCAGACACACACAGCACCCCCAGACACACACAGCACCCAGACACACACAGCACCCCCAAAAACACACAGCACCCTCAGACACACACAGCACCCAAACACACAGCACCCCCAAACACACACAGCACCCAGACACACAGCACCCCCAAACACACACAGCACCCCCAAACAAACACAGCACCCAGACACACACAGCACCCAGACACACACAGCACCCTCAGACACACACAGCACCCTCAGACACACACAGCACCCTCAGACACACACAGCACCCCCAGACACACAGCACCCCCAAACACACACAGCACCCAGACACACACAGCACCCCAAACACACACAGCACCCTCAGACACACACAGCACCCTCAGACACACACAGCACCCCCAGACACACACAGCACCCCCAAACACACACAGCACCCAGACACACACAGCACCCAGACACACACAGCACCCCCAGACACACACAGCACCCCCAGACACACAGCACCCCCAAACACACACAGCACCCCCAGACACACACAGCACCCCCAGACACGCACAGCACCCCCAAACACACACAGCACCCAGACACACACAGCACCCCCAGACACACAGCACCCCCAAACACACACAGCACCCAGACACACACAGCACCCAAACACACACAGCACCCAAACACACACACACACAGCACACTCACACACACACACACACACATATATATATATATATATATATATATATATATATATATATATATATAATATATATAAAATAACCCTCAGTGAGTTAACAGACAAAGAAAATTAGAAACCTAGAATGTGACGGCACATAAAAACACCCTCACACACAGCACCCCTCTTACATACACACACACTGCGCCCCTCACACATACAATACGTCCAAATATATATATATATATACATACATACATACATTCTCTAAACACACCCTCTCTACAACCCCTACACACACTACATCACCTATACACACACACTACAGCCCGTATGCACACACTCGCTACATCCCCTGTAACACTATGCCCCCTATACACACACTCTCTACAGCCCCTAGCCACACATATTACACCACAAACACAAATGAAATTGACCTATTTACACAATACCACACCACACTCTACACACACGCAATCCCACAAGCAGGCTCCAAACACATGCACCATACACTTTCCTGGCCCTTTTGTTCTCTGGTATCCCACTTGTGGAGACACCAGAGACAATTTAAAAGCAAACACAGCGCAAGCATGTTATTAAATTTGCTTGCGCTGCACAGAACAAATTCAGGGCCTTTTTCTAATGCCAGAGCTCTTCAGCTGGGCTCTGCGCATTGAACCAACATGCTCACTTTGAGAGGGGGCGTGCTTGTCATTAGTGATGACAAAACACACCCTCTCTGGCCCCGCCCCCTTCTTAGGGGGTCGCTCTGATTGAAAAATGCCCGGGCCTAATTTTTTTCCCAGTCCGGCCCTGGTACCCGCTGCTACTTCCTTTGCTGAGTTGTCAGATACAAGTGAAGCGGTTGATGATGACGATGCGTCCATGGATGTCACGTGGGTGCCCGCTCGGCAAGAAGAAGAACAGGGCGAAAATTCAGATCGGGAGACAGAGAGGAGGAGGAGGAGACGAGTTGGAAGCAGGGGGAGGTTGTCGCAAGGAGCTAGTGGCACAGTCAGACAGCATGCATCGGCACCCGGGGTCAGCCCGACAGAACGCCAATCAACGCATGCTGTGTCTTCCACCAGAATGCCGTCATTGCAGAGCTCAGCAGTGTGGCATTTTTTTTGTGTGTCTGCCTCTGACAACAGCGATGCCATTTGCAACCTGTGCCAAAAGAAACTGAGTCGTGCGAAGTCCAACACCCACCTAGGTACAACTGTTTTGCGTAGGCACATGATCGCACATCACAAACGCCTATGGGATCAACACATGAGTACAAGCAGCACGCAAACGCAAAGCCGCCATCCTCCTCCTGGTCCAGCATCTTCAGCCATGTCAACCACTGCTGTCCTCCTTGCCCCCTCTCAAACATCTGCCCCTCCGTCTCTCGCCTTAAACAGTTCCTGTTCATCTGCCCACAGTCAGGTGTCTGTCAAGGACATGTTTGAGCGTAAGAAGCCAATGTCAGAAATTCACCCCCATTGCCCAGCGTCTGACAGCTGGCTTGACTGAACTCTTAGCCCGCCAACTTTTACCATACAAGCTGGTGGAGTCTGAGGCGTTCAAATTTTTTTAGCTATTGGGACACTGCAGTGGAAGGTACCCGGACGAAATTTCTTTGCACAAAAGGCAATCCCCAACCTGTACTTGATAGTGCAAAAGGAAGTAATGGCATGTCTGGCACACAGTGTTGGGGCAACGGTCCATCTGACCACTGATACCTGGTCTGCAAAGCATGGTCTGGGCAGGTATATCACCTACACTGCGCATTGGGTAAACCTGCTGACGGCTGCCAAGCATGGAATACGTGGCTCTGCAGAGGAGTTGGTGACACCGCCACGACTTGCAGGCAGGCCTGCTGCCACCTCCTCTACTCTTCCTACTCCATCCTCTTCCATAACCTCCTCGGCTGAGTCCTCTTCTGCTGCTGCGTCTTGCTCCACATCAAAGGCATCCCCCCAGCTCCCCAGGAACTGTTCCACATCCCGGATACGGTAGTGTCACGCCGTCTTGGGGTTGACTTGCCTGAAAGCAGAGAGTCACACCGGACCAGCACTCTTGTCCGCCCTGAACGCACAGGTGGATCAGTGGCTGACTCCGCACCAACTGCACCAACTGGAATTTTTATTTTTTATTAATGACATTCGGGAAGATGTTGGAGGGCGTAAGTGATGTCACTTCCGCCAACCACTGCCCTGAATGGGTGCTATGCATGACAGCCCCATCCAACCACCAATAGAATTTGTTCTAATCACGTTTTTTAATTGATTGACAGGCAATTCAGCCAATGAAAGCTTTTTTACCACAGGTGATCAGTATAAGAAATTTGAAAAAGACAGCCCCATCCAACCACCAATTGAATTCGTTCTAATCAAGTTTTTTAATTGATTGACAGGCAATTCAGCCAATGTAGGCTTTTTTACCACAGATGATCAGTATAAGACATTTGAAAGAGACTCTGACTAGTGATGTCGCGAACATAAAATTTTCCGTTCGCGAAAGGCGAACGCGAACTTCCGCAAACTATTAGCCCACCAGCTTTTACCATACAAGCTGGTGGAGTCTGAGGTGTTCAACATTTTTTTAAGCTATTGGGACACCGCAGTGGATGGTACCGGACGAAATTTCTTTGCACAAAAGGCAATCCCCAACCTGTACTCGATTGTGCAAAAGGAAGTAATGGCATGTCTGGCACACAGTGTTGGGGCAAGGGTCCATCTGACCACTGATACCTGGTCTGCAAAGCATGGTCAGGGCAGGTATATCACCTACACTGAGCATTGGGTAAACCTGCTGACGGCTGCCAAGCATGGAATGCGTGGCTCTGCAGAGGAATTGGTGACACCGCCACGACTTGCAGGCAGGCCTGCTGCCACCTCCTCTACTCCTTCTACTCCATCCTCTTCCATAACCTCCTCATCTGAGTCCTCTTCTGCTGCTGTGTCTTGCTCCACATCAACGGCACCCCCCAGCTCCCCAGGTACTATTCCACATCCCGGATACGGCAGTGTCACGCCGTCTTGGGTTTGACTTGCTTGAAAGCAGAGAGTCACACCGGACCAGCACTCCTGTCCGCCCTGAACGCACAGGTGGAAAAGTGGCTGACTCCGCACCAACTGGAGATCGGCAAAGGTGTTTGTGACAACGTAAGAAATTTGTTGGCGGCATTGAATTTGGGCAAGTTGACACATGTGCCGTGCATGGCACATGTGTATAATCTGATCGTACAATGCTTTGTGCATAAGTACCCAGGCTTACAGGACGTGCTGAAGCAGGCCAGGATCGGCTTGGGGATGTCTCGGAGGAGTACTCACAGATCACTGTTCAAGGTCTGTTTGTCTGGATAACCCGTCAGCATTGCCATTTTGCTTCCCAGGGTGATAGTGAATTGTAAAGTCAAAAGGCTGTAGCGCCAAACTCCAGCGCAACAGCCTGGCATTGTCTCCTGACACCCTGTTCAGCCACACCAACGGGATGTGATCTGTGAGTAAGGTAAACGGTTGTCCATACAAGTAAGGTTGCAGCTTTTTGAGGGCCCACACCACCGCCAGGCACTCCTTTTCAATGGCAGTGTATCTACTTCCCTGGGCAAAAGTTTAGATAAGCCCCGGGTTGCTCCCCGCCATCTGCTCTGACTTGGCTCAGTACTGCTCCCGATCCAAACATAGAAGCGTCTGTATGGACGAGAAAGCGTTTAGTTGGATCAGGAGCAGAAAGTACAGGTGATTTAATGAGCGCCGTCTTGAGCTGTTGGAAGGCCTGTTCACACTCTGGGGCCCATACTACTATCTTGGGGAGGTTTTTACGTGTTAGATCCGTGAGAGGTTTAACTAGGGTGCTGTAATTAGCTACGAATTTCCTGTAGTACCCTGCGGTACCCAGGAATGTGAGGACCTGGGTTTTAGTGCGGGGGGTTGGCCACTTGGCGACTGCCTCTATTTTAGCAGGTTCTAGTTTCTGTAGCAGGCTCCCGACTCTGTGCCCTAAGTATTGAATTTCTGCACTTACTTATGGCACTTACTGGGCTTTAGGCCTCCCTAATCCGGTCTAGTATGGCTCCTATGTGGGCCAGGTGTTCGGGCCAGGAGCAGCTAAAAATGGCTAAAAATGGCTATATCATCCAAGTAGGCACAGGCATACTCCTGAAACCCATCCAGTAGCCGATCTACCATCCTCTGAAAGTTAGCCGGGGCATTCTTCATCCCGAATGGCATGACCTTAAACTGATACAGGCCAAACGGGGTGACAAATGCCAACTTGTGGATGGCGTCCTCGGCTAATGGAATTTGCCAGTACCCCTTGCACAGATCTATTGTGGTGAGGTAGTGGCCTCTGGCCATTTTCTCTAGGAGCTCGTCTATCCGGGGCATAGGGTAAGCATCTGAGGTTGTTTTATCGTTTAGCCTCCAGTAGTCTACACAGAAACGGGTTGTGCCACCCCGTTTCGGTACTAGTACTACCGGGGAGGCCCAGGGGCTGTCAGAGTGTTCTATCACCCCTAACTGCATCATTTCCTCAATTTCTTTCCACATATTTTCTTTAACTGCTTCGGTTATGTGATAGGCGGTTTGGCGAAGGGGTCTAGGGTTTCAACTTTGTGAGTGGTTAACGGAGTGTACCCAGGTAGGTTGGAAAATGTGGCCCCCTTGTCCTGGATTAGTCTTTGGACCTGGGTTCACTCCTGGGGGTCTAACCGTTCTCCTAACTGTACTTCTCCCAGGTCTCCGCTCTGGCCCTCTTGGGAGTGGCAAATTATCATAATCTTCAGTGGCAGGTGCACAGATCACGGTTACCTCTTCGGTTACCGTGCGCTCGTGGTATGGCTTGAGCATGTTCACATGGAGCATGCGCTTGCCTCCCGTGCCTGTGACCGCACCGATCACAAAGGTGGTATCACAAACCTGCTCTACCACCTTGTATGGGCCCTGCCAGGAAGCCTGCAGCTTGTCCTTGTGGACAGTGTCAATCCATATCTGCCAAGTGACCCTATGTAGGGGTAACAGTCCCTATTCTGCTCTGTGTCAGTGTGTATCAGGGTCCCTGAGGACAGGTGTCAATCCATACCTGCCAAGTGACTCTATGTAGAAGGAACAGTCCCTATTCTGCCCTGTGTCAGTGTGAATCAGGGTCTAGGAGGACAGGTGTCAATCCATATCTGCCAAGTGACCCTATGTAGGGGGAACAGTCCCTATTCTGCTCTGTGTCAGTGTGTATAAGGGGTTTTGAGGACAGGTGTCAATCCATATCTGCCAAGTGACCCTATGTAGGGGGAACAGTCCCTATTCTGCTCTGTGTCAGTGTGTATCAGGGATCCTTATCTGTCAAGTGACCCTATGTAGGGGGAACAGTCCATATTCTGCTCTGTGTCAGTGTGTATCAGGGTCCCTGAGGACAGGTGTCAATCCATATCTGCCAAGTGACCCTATGTAGGAGGAACAGTCCCTATTCTGCTCTGTGTCAGTGTGTATCAGGGTCCCTGAGGAGAGGTGTCAATCCATATCTGCCAAGTGACCCTATGTAGGAGGAACAGTCCCTATTCTGCTCTGTGTCAGTGTGTATCAGGGTCCCTGAGGACAGGTGTCAATCCATACCTGCCTGTGACTATATGTAGAAGGAACTGTCCCTATTCTGCCCTGTGTCAGTGTGTATCAGGGTCTCTGAGGACAGGTGTCAATCCATATCTGCCAAGTAGGGGGGACAGTCCCTATTCTGCTCTGTGTCAGTGTGTATCAGGGTCCCTGAGGACAGGTGTCAATCCAAATCTGCCAAGTGACCCTATGTAGGGGGAACAGTCCCTATTCTGCTCTGTGTCAGTGTGTATCAGGGATCCTTAGTATAGGTGTCAATCCATATCTGCCAAGTGACCCTATGTAGGAGGAACAGTCCCTATTCTGCTATGTGTCAGTGTGTATCAGGGTCCCTGAGGACAGGTGTCAATCCATATCTGCCAAGTGACCCTATGTAGGGGGAACAGTCCCTATTCTGCTCTGTGTCTGTGTTAGTGTGTATCAGGGTCCCTGAGGACAGGTGTAAATCCATATCTGCCAAGTGGCCCTATGTAAGGGGAACAGTACCTATTCTGCTCTGTGTCAGTGTGTATCAGGGATCCTTAGGATAGGTGTCAATCCATATATGCCAAGTGACCCTATGTAGGGGGAACAGTCCCTATTCTGCTCTGTGTCAGTGTGTATCAGGGTCCGAATTTACACTCTCCAAAAGAAAGCCAGCACTCAAGGACTTGAACTTAAAATATATAGGCAGTAAGTCAACGTTTCAGTTCACTACAGTGAACTTTCCTCAGGACATAAAAAAGTGCATTCCAAGTGTATTTTAACAAAATAAGGTAGTTTGGGTGTACTATGCCGCCTAGCATTTAGTGAGCCTAAACGCCATTAGGGCAGCATAGTATGCCCTAACATTTGTTAGCTTTACTTACTTGGACCGGCGATCCGCGGTTATCCTGGTCCGTGGGGACTGCCTTTCGAGACAGGCAATCCTCCTCCTTCCTTTCCGGCCCTCCAGGGGCGCAAATCACATGGCCGCAAAGCAGTTTATGAGACTGCCTGCAGGGGCGCTGCCAGAGTGTTCAGGTAGTCTCCCTAGTTTCTGAAAATTTAAAAAAAGTTAAGATCACACATTCAAATAATGTAATATATTATAAGAGCTTTCTACTTGTGCTCGGAATTTAATACGTAATAGATAGTATCCGTAAGGGCAAAGTTGGTTGTGGTGTGCCGAAACCAACGTACGAGTGGGCCTGTAAATAAAAGAGGGCAAAAGTGAAGTTCGAGAAAATACACACTTTATTGCCTTTTTACATAACCAAGTTCCTGAAAGCTTGACCAAGCTCTTTTTCCGGTCGTGGAATATATGTATGGTATATGGAGGATTTCCACGACCCAGTCTCTTGATGATGTGGACCGGTGTATTTGTGCTAGAGGCTGATGAGGTGGCTCCTATGCGGAAGGAGTGCCCGGAGAATGAAGCCGGATTGAAACCCAGTTTAGAAAGTAGTGTTCTGACGTGTGACGTGAATTTAGCAGTGGTAAGCGGGTGCCCTTGTAGTGATAAGAGCGGAGAGTATGGTAAGTGCGCGTGATGGGTTGACCGTAGGTGGTCTAGCGCCTTGACCGGACACCAGGCATTATCAGTAGGGAAGAGAGGAATTACAGTGGGGTGTTGTGAATGATTGGTTTTAGTTGATGGGATCGAGAGTAGGTAGTGATCCTCCACCTTTGTGAGGTGCAATGTTTTTAGGCTGTGCGTGATATCTCCTTGACAAACAATGGTGAACTCTCTAGGACTGAGAAAACCGTAGAACGCAAGATAGATAGCCGATTTGATCACCAGGTTTGTGTTGGGATCAAACGGGGATTTGTCAAGGAGATTGCTAAGTGATCTGAAGATAGGCCCATCTATAGGTAGTCTTGTGATAGTGAGTGGAGCTGAAACATACCTTTCAATACCTTTTTAATGGGATATGATGACAAGAAGGGGGTGTTGTTAGGAAAATGTGTGAGGCTATGGTGCTGAACCCCGGTGCGGTAAAGTTTAATGGTGTTGTGAGAAAATTTAAGATGTAAGTGGCAGAAAGAGGCAAAAGCCACCATGGTTTGTATAGAAAAGTTGCCTTGTAAACCGAATTCTGCAGTGAATTTGCTAAATATTGTAAGTGCCCTATTATAAGAGATAGCTGTGTTAGGTGATAGTGCTTGGTGAGTGAGAGTCCTAGCGTGATGCATTAGTGTGCTCAATCCAGGATTAGTTTGTGAAATCGTGGTGTCCTGGATGGCTGGTGGTGAGCCGTAGGGAGTGCCTGAGAGAATACCTGGAATTGAGAGCGAGAAAGAGCCTCAGCGGGCGTGTTGTGGATACCCGGGATGTGAAACAAACTAAGTGAAACTGAACAGTTGCTGCCAGCCAGGTCAGCTTGCGAATCAGCCACATGATGGTCAGGGACGATGAGCGCCCCTTGTTATGATTTCGCAAGCCGCCGAGTTGTCAGAGTATAATTTTACTGCCCTGCCGGACCAGAAATTACCCCAGGTGTGTGCGGCCGCCACAATGGGATAGATTTCAAATAGGGCTGAGGTCTCCCTGAATCCTGGCAAGGCATCCATCTCAGCAGGCCAGTGACCCCTAAACCAGTGGTTCCCAAAGATGGCTGTGAAACCAGTGTTGGCTGCAGCGTCTGTGTAAAAGATGGGTGAAGAAGTGGAGAGAGGGGGGATAAACATGGAGATACCGTTCCAATCTGCCAAAAACTTCCCCCACATAGTTAAGTCAACCTTGGCGTGGGGGTCCAATGAAACTGGGCAAGAGTCCGGTACACCGTGGAGCAGGCAAATAAGCCTGGATATAAAAGACCTTCCCTGCGGGATGATGCGCATGGCGAAGTTAAGGGATCCCAGAAGGGACTGAAGTTCCTTTCTGGTGCAAACATCATTCCGCAGGAACATGTCTATCTCCCCTCTCAAGCGGGTCAGTTTGTCGTGGGGATGGCTAGCTCTGAGGGTAACAGAATCTAGCTCTATCCCCAAAAAGGTTAATTTAGTTGTGGGACCGATTGTTTTTGATGGGGACAAAGGTACTCCAAGTGTGGAAAAAAGTGCTGTGGTACTGCTGATAGCGGTGGGTGTTTGTGCCCCTGGCTCTATCAGTAGGAAGTCGTCTAGGTAATGAATAACGGAGTGACACCTAAGGACGTTCAGAAGCAGCCAGCATAATGTCTCAGCGAAAATATCGAAAAGTTTGAGGCTGCTTCGAGAACCAAAAGTGAGTCGTGTGGAGAAGTACTTTCCTCTCCATTGAACACTGTGCAAGTGCCAGAGTGAGGGGTGCATGGGTAGTAACTTAAACGCATTTGTGATGTCTATTTTGCTGAGCCAGGGGCGAATACCAGAAGAGATGATGGACTGTATGGCGTTGTCGATTGTTACGTACTGGAGTGAGAATTCATCTGCTGGAATGAGTGCGTTTATGCTGGGAACAAAAGAGGAGTGCGGTGCCGATAAATGGATAATTAGATGTTTTTTATTTGAATATTTGTGAACTGCAACACCAATAGGGTTAGTGCGCCAGGAGGAAAATGGTGAGGAGGTGAAAGGCCCAATCATGAAACCGTTGGTAATTTCAGAGGAAAGGAGAGTGTCTGTGGAGACTGGATCTAGACATGCTGACAGGAGATTAGGACATTCTAGTGTGCCTGAGGGGATGGCTACTATACCCGTGAGAAACCCCTGTGTGAACCCCGTGGTCAGATATTCCACCAAGTGCCTGCTAGGGTGTGACCTTAGGTAAAAAAACAGGTTGTCGACATTAATGTCGGTTAGTCATTTGTTTGGGGACAACCTGGCCGGACACATGGTCTTGGTATGTGCCCTGAAGCATATGGAGCAGATCTGCAATAATCTACAGGCGCTAAAACTGCAGGAGCCTGCGTTGAAATGATTGCACACCTGCGCCTTGCCTAAAAAGGAGATGGGCCTACCCAGCTTGTCACGTAGACCACCCGCTGGTTTGTTGTGAGGGGTGAAAGTGGGATGAGGGGTGGGAGTGGAGGTGGTGGGATCTGCTTTGGAGGGACATAAGTCCGTCGTGTGGGATGTGGAGTTACATATAACACAAGACGGGGGCCTGAGACCAGCGAAGTGGCGACAGAATAGTTCTGTATCCATCTGACACCAGTTAATTCTGATGTTAAACTGTTTCAGATGGATCGCCGCCTTCGCTGATACTGACTTATGATAGTCGTAGAAAGAGGATGCCTAGATCCACCACCTTGTGAAGGTAGAGGTCTGACTCCTCTCTTCTGTGGGGATACAATGTGCAGATAATGTCACGGTATATCCCAAAGGCTATCCCAAACTGGGGGATTGATAGTTTTTTATTAAGCCTGGGATCTCTCGTCTACTACTAGCACTACTGATATTTCCCCGTAATGTCAGGGTATTTATATCGGCAGACATTTTGTGCTATGATAGAAATGAAAATGTATATTGTCAGAGTCACTCTGAACAGAGCAGACTCCATTTTGTTATTTTCAAGCTAACAAAAGACACAAGATTTCTATCCTTTCTGTAACGCTAACTACTGAGATGGGAGCTTAGGAATGTTTGTATATACAAATCAAGTGATAAGAAATGTGAACAGGGGATGGACAGACTGTCTAAATGCTAATGGAATAAAATAAATTCTAAACCCAGACATTTGTGACAGAGAAGATTAAATAATTTAATTTTACTTTCGATATTGCATAACGTCCCATTGTAATTTAGAGGTCATATTTAGTTATAACTGTCATATTAGAAATTATAGCAGAATTTGCCAGACACATAGTCTGAAGAAAGCCCAAAGAAACTCTTTGAACTGACAGAAAACTTAAATTATAAATAACCATAAAGATAGGCTAAATTACGTCACAATAGTCACCAGGAAAAGTTAACTCTTTCCTGGATAGGTATGTTTAGTGGGACGAGACTGCCCTCTATAGACCAAATACTTAAATTGCTATCTGGAAGGTAACCACACCTCCAGTTTTCTATTGGTCTATCACCTAGTGACGAACAGAGAACTTTTCCCTTTAAAAGTTAAGACAAAGGGAAGAGAGGGAGGCAAAGGAAACAAGAAGTAAGAAGCAAGTGAGTCAGAGCGAGAAAGAGACCCATGACAAACATTCCTTGACACTTAACTACCTGAGAACATCTGATGAGAACATCTCTTTAACTGGTAAATATGCTGGTTTCATTTAATTAATATAAATTAATTATACATTTTCTAATAGCATGATATATGACTGGATAAACAGGTAAGCAGCCTGTAAAGTTCTGCCTTTCTAGCTGTGGCTGGAAAGGGGATTCCCCTGAGCCTAAGCTCGGCCGTAATTTTAGGAATAGTCCATGCTCTCAAGGACGTGGGAGTTGAGGGGGTGAGAGATTCGCCTGGAGACTCTGGTCTGGTTGGCGTTAACGGAAACTATCTCTTCTGGCAACTCTTCGATGGGGATTGGTTCTTGGGACATTCTAAAAAGAAATGATTTTGTGAATGAGATATTAGAAGGGGAGTAAGGAACATGGGAGGGATATGAGGGGTGGTATTTTCAGAAGAACTGGACTGTCATGCTAGTGCTGAAGCGAAAAACTTATCTGTGGAATTTTTGATAGGTGAGGCCCTGCTAATGCCAAGTGGCGGTGAGAGGCTCTACCTATGATTTGGCTTAGGAAATTGTGGTCACAGACGTGGTGGCGCGGTGTTGGCCTCTCGGTGACTGTAAAGAGAATTCAAAACGTGTGGCCGTGACAGGTGAGGCCCTGACTAAAGCCCTGTAGTAGGGCTGGCGAGGCGTCTAACTATGATTTGGGCGTGGGGCCGTACCTCCGTGTTGAGGTGGGAGATGGCCTCGCGGGACCGGATTTCATAATAGGGTGAGCTAAGGCGGTAGCCTAGACCCTGTAGCCTGTTCACTTTTATACTTAAGGTTGACTGGGAATTCTGGTGTAATGTGTGGATACTAACCTTGAAAGGTTGTAAATGATAACTGGAACCGTCTAATATTTTTAATGGGGCCAGTCTTGTCTGCTGCTGTCCTCCTAGAAGAAGCCTGAGGATTAAGACAGATGTTGATGTATTTATGCGTATCGTGGTGGCATATGGTTTGTAGTGAGGGTTGGCTGTTAGGAGCGCAACATGAGATCCTGAATTGAGGGATCTGAAAGGTTTAGTATAAGACTGGGATGAGTTTGCGTTAAGGAGAAAGGCTGATTGAGGCCTTGGGGTAGTGATTGCCGTACATGAGTAAGGACGTAAGTACCTGGTGGTATGGCTGAGTACTGGGTCAGGTAGGTTGGGTGTTTTTCCTTGCCTGATGGCAGTATGACCGTAGGCCTGGGTAGAGAAATTGTAAAGAATTAACACACCGTGGGTGTAAGACCGTTAGTCAGTCGTAATGAAATCGAGACCGCGTAAGGTCTTGTATGAAAAAGGTCTTGAAAAGAGTAGAGAACTATACCTTGATTTGAAGTACAGGAACTATTATGAGCATAACTGATTTAATGTCAAGAAACCAGTGGAGGCCTAGAATAATACTGGAGCTATGGATTAACCAATGAATATTACATAGTTAGCAAAAGCTGTGACAGCATGTAATAAATACCAACATGTCTCACTGTGACAAGTCTAGATTGCGTTATTGTATTTGAGGCCTAGACCTGGATGAAACCAAAGTGAGAAAATACTATACCTGTTCCTGTAATAAAAAGAACTTGAAATAGTAACTTTAAGCAGGAATGCAAGAAACCGATGCAATCTGTGAAGCCAAAGAAATGTGACAGAGGCAAGAATAAATGACTGCGTGACTTTAAGGAGAATATGTAGTACAAATGTGGATTTAACAGAATTGCCCTAGAAGATCGTGTATAATAATTAATATCTGTATGTAGAGTTTGAATAGGGTTGGTGTAGAATTAGAGAAACCTGCTCTTTTACTTTGGTGTCGTGAGAAATCTATTAGAATTGATAAAATTACTATTAAAACGTAGTTTACTAGTTACTTAGGTGTAGGAAAAAGAGCCGGATATTAGTAAACAATTACTGAGGTTTTTTAATGCTTTGAAAGTAATTAAACCGGCAAACATAGTTTAGAAAAAAAAATGTTAGTTTGACCTGATTTAATAACTTTATACTGACAGGTAGATATAAGCAGTTAACTGACAGAAAGTATGCACTTTAAAATGAAATTCGTGTGAATGAAATTCATGAATTATTTAGAATGGGATTGATAGAATTAGCCGCACTAGGGACCTGTAACGTGCGTTCGTTTAACACCGTACGAATAGAACAGTAATGAATGAGGAAGTAAGCGAGGGGTGAATAGGACTTACATCAAACGTTAAAGATGCACGAACGGGTAAGTAAATAGGTACGTGGTTTGTGCGTATGACCGAACGGTAACACAGAAATATAACGATTAATATCAGCGTTATGCCTATACATGGTTCGGCAGTTTTGGCCGTACGAATGAGTAAATGATGTGTAAGTATAACGGGCGTTCGTCCATTTGGCGCGAATGCTGAATACGTGAAACAAGCACGGATACGTTTAAAGGAAAAAAGGGAGCCTACCCCTACGTTTTTAGGCCCGAATGGAGGGAAATAGCCGAACGCTATTTCCCTTACTAGCTTACGTGAGCATGCCGGTCTCGTGACCAGAAGCCAGGTACCACGACCGGGAGGAAAAAAACGGGTGGCAGGGCCTCAGAACGGACGGAGGATTTCTCTGGACCTCTTGCTGCAGGAGACTGAAGCTGTTTGGCAGGAAGCTCGGACCGGAAGTGCTGGTTGCTATGGGGATAGACAATCAACTGAACGGCAGAGGTGAGTAGGGGCTGGGAGTTCAAGTAGGGGACTTACTCCTCCCACATATATATCAATCAATCAAAATTATTTCTCAAGATGCGGAATATAGGTGCTGTAGACAGAGGATTTCCATCTGCCCAGTCTTTTAATGATATGGACTGGTGTGTCCATACTGGAGGCTGAGGTGGCTGCCCCAATTCTGAAGGAATGACCGGAAAATTAGGCAGGGTTATGTCCCAGTCTTAGCAGTAGTGTTCTAACGTGGAATATGAATTTGGAAGTGGTAAGCCGGTGTCCATGAAGAAGTAGTCCATGAAGAAGTAGTAGGGGCAGGTTAGGTGGGAGACTGAAGGGCATGGATAGAAATAAGTTGAGTATTTTAACGGGACACCTCTCTGTAGGAAACAGAGGGATTGTAGTCAGGTAGTTTGTGCGGTTGGTTTTAGATCAATGTAAAGACAAAATGTAATGGTCACCATGTTTGGTTATGTCCGATATTTTTAAACAGGAGCTGACATCCATTTGACGGACCACAGTGAAATCTCGAGGTCTGAAGAAGCCGTAGAAGGCGATGTAAATGGCGACTTTGATGATAGAGTTAGTATTGGCATTAAAGGGATTTGTGTCCAATAGGTCTGATGTGTTCCTGAATATGGTTCCGTATATGGGTAATCTATTGGTAGTAGGAGGTCGATCTATTTTGTTGATGCCTTTTAGAATAGACTTGATGGGGTAAGTGGAAAGAAAAGGTAGGTGATTGGGAAAGGTAGTGAGGACGTGGTGCTGTATATGTCAGGATTACTGCTATGTTTACATAGCAGGGTTAAGCCAACCTCTAGTGGCTGTCTTTCTGACAACCGCTAGAGGTGCTTCTGCGACGCTGGATGCGAAAATTGCATCCAGCGTGCAGAACGTCCACAGGAAAGCATTGAGAAATGCTTTCCTATGGACTGTTAGAATGCACACGTGGCTCTTGCCGCGCATGCGCATTCCGCTCCACTCAGGCAGGGGAGGAGAGGTCACCAGCGCCGAGGGAGCCCGATGCTGGATTTAGGTAAGCTGCAGAAGGGGTTTTAACCCCTTCAGCGCCACAGGAGGGGGACACTGAGGGTGAGGGTCCTCCAAGGATGACATAGTGTCAGGAAAACGGGTCTGTTTTCCTGACACTGTAGTGATCCTTTAACTCCAGAAATGTTAGGATTCTGGATGGGAGCTCGTTGGCGAGGGGATGCACCTTGTTCGCACACCAGAACAAATTGTAGTTTGGTGTCCAGCCACGCCAATTTCCGTATTAACCACATTATGGTTAATGAGGAAGAGCATCCTTTATTAACGATCTTGCAAGTCGCCAAATTAAAGATAGGCCTAAAAGAAGAAAATCTCAATTTCAACTCAAATTACAAGGTTTACAAATGTAACTGAACCTTCCCAAAATCCCAGCAAACCTATGCATGAGGGGCATGGTTGTACTTAGGAGACCTTGAAGAAAACAACCTGGAGTGTTTTCTTGCAATAACCAACAACAGGCTCTCCTAAATCACAGTCATAAAGCAAGGTAAAAAGTAGAAATTAAAACTGAAAAATTACGATCCCACATTTTCGCCAATTTTTTTTTTTACTAAAACAATTGCCTCACAGGCATCAAAACACTTCATATACAATACCGTGGTGTGTCAATTTTTCAAATATATGCATGCTCATGGCAAGAAAATAAATTGGGATATCTAAAGAGGCCCCCAAAAAGAAGATAGGCAAAGAAGATATGTCACATTTGAAAAACACATGTCAGATGTTTGGCATTGCACCCCACAAACAACCCAACAAACCTATGCATAGTTGGTATCACTGTACTCAGGAGATGTTGCTTAATACATATTGAGGTGTCCTTTGGCAGTAACCCTTAACGTTCCCAGTACATGTATTCTTAAATTGCTATGTGTGAAAAAAAAGTCACCAATTCTTTTTTTTTTTAATTTGGCATAGATTGGTGGCTACATGGCTGCATGAAAAGAGGCAAAATACCCTAAGTTTAATACCTTGGGTTGTCTTCTTATAAAAAAGATATACATGTTATGGATTATTCAGGGATTCCTGACAGATATCAGTGTTACAACACAGATATCAGTGTTACACTGAAAAAAAAAATGGCTTGGAAATAGCAAAGTGTTACTAGTACTTATAGCCCTATAACTTGAAAAAAAAAAAGCTAAGAACATGTTAACATTGGGCATTTCTAAACTCAGGACAAAATTTAGAAACTCTTTACCATGGGTGTTTTTTGACGGTTGTAGATACGTAACAGATTTTGAGGGTCAAAGTTAGAATTTTTTTTTTTTAAATTTGTTCATCATATTTTTTTTTTTTTTTTATAGTAAATTATATGATATGATGAAAATAAGGGTATCCTTAGAAAGACTATTTCATGGCGAGAAAAACAGTATATAAAATGTGAGGGTACAGTAAATGAGTAAGAGGAAAATTCAAGTTAAACACAAACACCGGAGAAATTTATAAATAGAGCCCTGTTCCTTAACGGTAAGAAAATTGAAAAACGGTCTAAAGGGCTTAAACATGTGGTGACAAACATTTAAAATACAAATAACTAAATCATGTAAGACAATATACAGGAACTCAAAACAATATAATGACATTTATGTTTATAAAGGAGTAGGGAAGACAATAATTAACAATAAATATCTCTCCTGCCTGCAGAATTAGCAATATGCAAAACTACCTAAATATGCAAATTAACAAGCCTTGCTACTCAGCTAGTATATATACCTGCTGCTACCAATAGATTGCGCTATACAGGCTCCATAACCAAATCCACCTAGTTGGTAGCAAGCATCATCACTACAGGAGAGAACACAAACCATGTAATAATAAATAAATATGTTATACACACATTGCACCTATAATGGGCACAGTGTGACTTGGACATAGGAGTAGTCCAGGGTCCTACACAGAGTGTTAGTCTGAACCATCACAATGCCACACATAAATATTACCTTTTCTATTAGCAGAATGCTAATTGGAGTAGTTTGAATATAATTTATGAGGAACTTTTGTTGTGGCTCTCTAGATAAATATTCATTTGAGATCAAGGGTATGAGGAAAATCAGAAAGGTATTTCTAAATCTAATTGCAGGGCATCGCCTACATGCAGTATGACTGGTGAAGGTTCACTAATACAGTACACCTCTCTGGTATGTTATGCTCTTCCACATTTCTTAAATATTTTGTATTGTTCTGCAGCTCACAAAGAGTTTAGAATATTTTTTTTCTCATATATCAAACCAAACATGGTTGATTAAACCACCCTTTCACAGTATGTGGTATGTAAGAATCATAGGCACGGTATGTAAAGAATTGAAGATACCTTAGGGCTATGTACTTTCCAATCACTATTGTGGAATAATCACAAATTTAAAGGTACACTCTGGTTTAAGTGAACCTCCACATGTGTATATCCTTGTTGTTACTATATTGTGTTCTATTTAAAGCTAAAAAATGTTTTAAAATGTCATTTATTTATATCCTTCCTCAAACTAGTAGCCCTTTAACTGCTACTATATCCATTAACATTCTCAACCAGTTTGCATTTCTGGAAGCTGTCTGAGAGCCAATCAGCTAGTAGAAATGATTCTCATAGGGCTCTTTCCAGGACAGTGCAGGGAGTGCGTGATGGGATTGGTACCATTCTCTGCTCTGTGCTTGCTCTCTTGCTCTTTATTGTCAGCCATATATTTTTCTTCTCACCCCGTATTTTGTTTTTTTTCCTAATATCAATTGGCAAGCCATGATAGTGTCCACTCACTACCACACCCACAGGTCCAGCCCAACAGCATTTAATGGAGATATAAAAATGAAAATAAAATAACGGAGTGGTGTTTCTTAAAAAAATAGTAATGATGGCCAAGCTTACTATTTAAAGTGATACTTTAGGCATCAAAACAACTTTAGTTAAATGAAGCAGTTTTGGTGTACATATCACAGCTGTTAAAAGAGCAGTTCTAAATTAAACAAAATGTGCAAAAATGTTAGGTTAAACATTAGATATCATTTTACAGGAAGTGTTTAGGAAGACTGTGTAAGTCACATGCAGGGAGGTGTGACTAGGGCTACATAAACAAAATGATTTAACACTTAAAATCTCAGAGCTCCCTACGCTCGTCCACCGGACAGGATCCGGTTGGGCCTCCAGATGGCTAAGTAGGCCGCAAGTACTTCCACAGAGGGCCTTAGGCCTGTCTGGGGAGCCCAGGTGGGCCAGTGCTTAGTAGCGCTCCATGGGACACTGTCTCCCCAGCGGGCAGTAGATCTTTCAGGCCCCCTTCTTCTCCGTCTTCACTCCCTGGGCCCATTCTCTCTCCTTGGCAGGGGGTTTCTCTTGGGAGTGGGTCTATCACAGTTGGGGGGAGTTGGGAGGGGACCTCTCTTACGTTTAGTCTCTCTGCAGGCGTCTCCTATTCTGCCCATGGACGTGTCTGCTTCGGTCCCTCCTGTGGCTCCTGGGGCTCTGGATGCTGTCCAGCATGTTCATCCAGTGGTTCATCTGTTACCTTCTACTCTTGCATCGAGTGGATGGATCTTGGGAAAGTCCGGAGCACGAGCGGTGGAAGCTCTGGCGTACTTCCAAGAAAGAATCAGAGTTGGATTGTATCTTCATTGCGGGGTTTGTTGGATTGCTGGGAGTGCTGCACGTAGGTTACCTCGGGCTTGGGGTCAAAGGCCGATTACACCCTATCAGATCCAAAGGAGGGGTATTTAGGCCCAGTTCTCATCCTGCTCAGTGCCCTGTCGTGGTTTCCCTTGTGGTTGTCCGAGAGCGCGTTATTGATTCTGGCAATTCTGGTTATTTGACTTTGGCATTGTTTTTGACTTGCCTGTTTTCTGGCATCCCTGACCCCTGGCTTTTCCTGATCGTTGTGTCTCTTTCTGTATCCCTTGACCTCGGCTATTCCTGACTATTATTTGGTACGTTAGTCTGGCCATTCTAAGGTCCGGTATAGGTTACCTATCAGTCCTCTGTGTTACACAATTCTGCGTGCTGGATCATACTGTAATCCTGACATTACGACATGGCCATAGATCCTGTAGAATTGTGTAAGCACATAGCTGCATGCGAAAAGAAACTGGAGCATAATGATCACCGCATGGATCAATTTGCCCAGGCTTTCAGTACGCTTCTTACCCAAACAGCGCACCTGCAACCTGCGGCCTCACCTCCACCTTTTGTACCTCCACTTATAGTACACAAGGCACCTACTATCTCACTATCTCCTCCCCTGCATTTTGATTGTAATATTAGAAAATGTTGGGGCCTCACCAGGATCTTTTCCCACAGACAGAGCTAAAATTGGTTACCTAATGAATCAGTTAAAAGGTAAATCTGTAGCTTGGGCCAATCCATTATGGGAGAGTAATAGGAGTGTGGCACACAATTACCAGGAGTTCCTTATAGAATTCAAACTTACGTTTGAACCTTTAGGCAGAGAGGATGACGACTCTACTGCCCTGAATATGCCATAGAATTTCGTACTCTAGCTTCTGAGGTAGACTGGACTAATAGTGGGTTAATTTCTACATTTAAAAGGGGATTATCTGAAACTTTGCTAGATGAGATTGCCGCCAAAGACTTAATGAATTTATCACTTTTGTCATGCAGATTGATAATAGACTGAAAACCAGAGAAGCTACTAGAAACAAGACCAGATGCATGAGCATGCATTTAGCACTCCGTTTCTCCAGACCTATTGTCCCTGAAATTCCTGTACAGTCCTAACCCGAACCCATGCAGTTGGGGGTCACTAGACTGTTGGAAGCAGAAAGACAATATAGGAGAAAAGAAGGCCTATGTCTATACTGTCATGTCCCATACATCCGGAAAACTACCACATCTTAACCCCTTAAGGACACATGACATGTGTGACATGTCATGATTCCCTTTTATTCCAGAAGTTTGGTCCTTAAGGGGTTAAGGGGACAGGTCTTAGGTGTAATGGAAACGTCCTCTGAAAATAATATAAATAGGTTTCTCCTTGTCATTTCTATCGCCTTTGACAAAAATAACTTTTTATGCAAAGCCCTGATGGATTCAGGTGCTGCTGGAAACTTCATAGACGTTCAATTTGTCAAGGGTAATACTATACCTATCAAAGAGAGACTATCACCACTAGCTGTTAAAGCTATTGATGGGAGACCACTCTCACAACCATTGATAACGCATGCAACCTTACCCATTAATATTTCCATTGGTGCCTTACATAAGAAAGAGATTACATTTCAGGTGATTGCATCCCATTCTTGTCCTATCAAATTAGGATTCCCATGGCTTAGCAAGCATAACCCTCACATTGACTGGGCTAATGGGGAATTATTAGAATGAGGTAAGGATTGTAATGAAAGGTGCATATTGCATATCACCAAAAGAGTGGGTACTATTGAATTACCCACTAGTACACATCAAAATCCAGAGATCCCTATACAATACCAAGACATTAAGGAAGTATTCAGCAAGACTCAGTCTAATACTATGCCTCCTCACAGACCATATGACTGTCTCATTAACTTACTACCAGGCGCTATGCCACTCTCCTCAGGAGAGTAGTGTAATGGAGGAATATACTAAAGATTCATTGAATAAAGGCCATATACGAAAATCATACTTGCATGCTGGTGCAGGATTCTTTTTTGTATCTAAAAAGGATGGTGAGTTGTGCCCATGTATTGATTACTGGGCATTGAACAAAATCACCATTAAGTACGCCTACCCCATTCCTCTTATTGCTGAATTATTTGACAGACTCCAGGGCACTAAAGTGTTTACTAAGCTTGACCTTAGAAGCGCTTACAATTTAGTGAGAATCAAGGAAAACCACAAGTGGAAGACTGCATTTAATACCAGAAGTGGACACAATGAATATCTTGTATCTTGAGGAAGGCTGAACTTGATGGACGCAAGTCTCTTTTCAGCTATCTAACTATGTAACTATGTAACTATGTAACTATGTAATGCCATTCCGGTTGTGCAATGCTCCAGCGGTTTTCCAAGGTTTCATTAATGATGTACTCAGGGATTACATTTACTTGTTTGGGTGTAACTGGATGATATCCTTATTTATCCTCCTGACTTCCAGCCTCACTACGATCACGTTAAACAAGTTCTGCAAACCTTGTTAAAAAAACAACTTTATTGTAAATTGGAAAAAAAAATTCTATGACCAGTCTGAAGTACAGTTTTTAGGATATAATATTTCTGCCTCAGGGTTTCAGATGGATCCTAAAAAACTAGAGTCTGTTCTACAGTGGCCTTTACCCACTGGGTTGAAAGCCATTCAAAGGTTCATTGATTTCGCCAATTACTACAGAAGATTTATAAAGGGATTTTCTATTAGTACGATATGGTCTAAGGAGGCTATTGAAGCCTTTGAAACTCTCAAACAGCGGTTTGCCTCCGCCGACATATTGATACATCCTGACACCAGTAAGCCTTTCATACTGGAGGTTGATGCTTCAGAGACTGGGGTAGGGGCAATTCTCTCCCAGAGGTAGAGCCAGGAAACTCTGTTACATTCTTGTGGTTACTCTTCTAGAAAGTTGTCTCCTGCTGAGCGCAATTACGATATTGGCAATAGAGAATTGTTGGCCATTATTCTAGCTCTCAAGGAGTGGCGACATCTTTTACAGGGTTCCAAGGACCCCCTTTTGAACATTATTGATCACAAAAACCTGGCTTACATAGGAGATGCTAAGCGATTATCTTCTAGACAAGCTAGGTGCTCTCTATTTCTTTCTCGCTTTAATTTTCTTATCACTTACAGACCTGGTTCTAAAAATGTCAAGGCCGACACCTTGTCCAGGCAGTTTGATACTGAGGCTATACTAGAGCAAGAAACCTCCCATATCATTGCCCCGGAATGTATCATTGCGTCCACTTTCCTTTCATTGTCCTCTCCACTGCTTGGTTACATCATGGAGGCTCAGTCTCAGGCGCCTCAGTCTGCAGGGGAAAGGGTTAATATCATGAAAGTGTTTCACGACAATGTGTCTGCTGGTCACCCAGGCATTAATAAATCCACTCCTGCTATCATGAGGTCATTCTGGCGGGATCCCCTCAGGAAGGATGTTAAGGAATATGTGCTTTTTGAGTGTTTTAGATCCTTCTACGAATGGGTAGTGCATATGGAGTCGGGCTGCGACTCCATTCAGCAGTATTTGGACAATTTCTTATGTTTAGGTCCGGGCATTCAGAGAGGTGCACGCAGCTTCTTTTTTTTTGGTGCAACCGGTGGCAAAGTCTTTCGGGGTGCTGTTGGCCCCGGACAACACCGTAGGCCCAACAACTTGCTTGAGCTTTCTTGGCATTGAAATTGACTAGGTGACGCGGGAATGTTGTCTCCCAGTGGATAAGGCGGCGCGCTCGGGTGGCAGCGGCATTGGGCATGAGGAAGATTCAGCAGCGCCAGCTGCAGGTACTGTTGGGTAAGTTTGACTTTACCTGTTGCATTCTGCCCATGAGTAGGGTGTTAATTGGTGCCTAGCTGCTGCTACACCCAGCATATCCAGGCCTCATCATTTGGTGCGTTTTACACACCCCTTGAAGGAGGATCCGGCGGTCTTTATGGTGGCTTTTAATGGCCAGTCCTATTGGCAGGTGCTTAGCTGCACTTGTTCACTGATGTGGCAGGATTGGTGAGATTTGGGGCTCTATTGGGCACCCACTCGTGTGCCCATACATGGCCAGATGCCTGGCACGTGTCGGGCCTCATGAAGAATTTGGCATTTCTCGAATTGTTCCCAATAGTTGTGGCCTTGGATACTGTGAAGATCATTGCTGTGGGACTGCAGGGTTGTTTTCCATTGCGATAATCTGGGGGTGGTACTAGCCATTAACAGCCTTCTTCCCCCGCGGTGGTTTGGCTGCTGCGTCGACTTGTGTTGCGCTGTTTGTCTCTGAATATTGCTTGCAGGGTGATTCATAATCCTGGAGTCAAAAATGTTACAGTGGATGCCCTCTCTTTTTTGCAGTGGCAGGAGTTTTTTGCGGCCGCACCCGAGGCAAATGCAGTCGGGTTCCCCTGCCCCTGCCTGTGGTCCCTTGGGCAGACCATGTAGCAGCTGGGATTCAGGCATCGGTCTTGGAGGCTACTTGGTCCCAGTATGGTAAGGCTTGGGGGGAATGGTCAGCTTTCACACAGGATGTGTCTGGTACCAGGATATCTATTACGAGACTGCATCGGTTCGATTTTTGATCCGCCATTCTAAGACGGATGTGCTGGGGCATGGAGCATGGGTCGCTTTACAGGGCATCCCGAGTTCAGAGTTTGGGGGGCATGCTTCAGGGCTGCTATGAAGGTCACTGTGCCTCGGGTTTTCTGAGCAAGCTATTTGTAGAATTGGGCGCTGGGAATCGGGTCGGTTCAGGAGTTATGTTCGGCCCAGTGGTCTGATTGCGTTTTCCCCTGTTGTGTCTCTGTAGGGTCAGCTTAGCATGTGTGCATGATCGGGCACTCGTACATATACTGGGCCCAGCAGAGGACCGTTATCTGGCCCGGGCGATGTTATTATTATTGCTATTTATAAAGCGCACACAGATTCCGCAGCGCTGTACAATTAGTTGAGAAACGTACAATATACACATACAAATACAAGAGGTAAGAGAGCCCTGCCCGTAAGCTGATATCTAGCCATTGGAGCTCTTTTATACAAAGTGCTTGGCTAGATGGCCCGTGAGCTTACAATCTAAAGGAAACCATGGGGATTTGAGACAAGAGGTAGCAGGGGAAGTTTGGAGGTGATGGCTGAAAGAGTTAACAGAGAGAAGCTATTGGTAAGATGTTAGGGGAATGAAGAGGTAATTGGGTGAGAATCCCAAACAGCTGGAGGAGCATGCTATATCTTTAAGGGGAGCCTGGGTGGGCGGGCGGGTGGGCAGAAAAAATGCAGTCTTCACTGAGTTGATTGTGAAGTGAGGCCTGAGGAATAGGGATGGAACAGTCATATGAAGGTATTTACGACTGGGGAGGGGAAAAGGAGAGTGTGAGAGGGGGGGGGGGGGGTGGGGGCAGAGTAGGCATGTGTTATAAACTATTGAAAAGTTTAGCAACCAAATTCTATCACCCAAGATATTAATAACTGTCTACTTGAAATATTGGTCAGAATCATTAAATGACAGTGGTACACACTGCATGCACATAACATTACAGTGGCAAACTACAGGTATAAATTGTAACAACTCTATAGTAACACATGAGAATATTGTAGCAATCCAGTAATATGGGAGGTGGAGTATCTTCCAAGCTTCAGTCAGTACCTGAGAGTGATGGGTGTTTCTGCAGGATGGTAAATGCAGTCTTCACTGAGTTGATTGTGAAGTGAGGCCTGAGAGTGATGGGTGTTTCTGCAGGATGGTAAATGCAGTCTTCACTGAGTTGATTGTGAAGTGAGGCCTGAGAGTGATGGGTGTTTCTGCAGGATGGTAAATGCAGTCTTCACTGAGTTGATTGTGAAGTGAGGCCTGAGAGTGATGGGTGTTTCTGCAGGATGGTAAATGCAGTCTTCACTGAGTTGATTGTGAAGTGAGGCCTGAGAGTGATGGGTGTTTCTGCAGGATGGTAAATGCAGTCTTCACTGAGTTGATTGTGAAGATGTTATTTGGGTCTGTCCCCAACAACGGTGGAGGTGCAGCTGGTTCTGGGGCTGGTGCACTTGTCCCATCTCCTGGGAGTTCCTGACATGCTGATCATCCATCTTGGGGGCAACGATCTGGGCACGATCCCCGTGATGGAATTTTCTGATTTAATTTTGCAGTACCTGGCCAGTATTTATGTGCCATTTCCCAACCTCTGTCTGGTGTGGTCTGAGCTCGTGCCCTGTAATTGTTGGAGGTTTGCCAGTGTTCAGAGAGCAATGGATCGGTGTTGGGTGAAGCTCAATAGATGGGTTTCTAGGTTTGTATTGAGAGTTGGGGGCTTTACGGTGCGGCATCGGGTGTTTGAACAGGAAGCAGCTATGCACTTTAGGGGGTGATAAGGGGTTCACCTTACTGATGTTGAGTTGGATCTTTTTAATTGGCCGTTGCAAGAAGGGTTGGAACAGGCCATGACTTTTCTGGGTGGTCACCCCCGCTGATTTTAGGTGGTAAAACAGCGGAGTCTTGTGGCGGGTGGTTGTCCTTGCCAATCGTGGGTTGGCACTACACACAACTCCCTACTACTTCCACACAAGAACCTGAGGAGGAAGGCAAAGCTAGTTGGATCAAGGAGCATGTGTGAGTGTGGGGGTTGTGTAGGAAAGAGTGATAGGGTGGGGCTGGGTGTGGTCAGCCGTAAGTGATTGGTAGGGTGGGGGGTATAAATAGGAGACATGTTCTGTACTCCCCCCTACCATTTTATAATGGGCTAGGAAATCGTCCCCTCCCTCCCGTTAGTTAGGTTGTTGCTTTTGTTTATGTCTTGCTGTTTTCTCATTTGCCTTTTGTCACAGCAGGTGGGTGGTTGTCCTTGCCAATCGTGGGTTGGACTGGGGGAGTCCAATGGGTGTGAAGGAAAGTGGGGGTGATCCCTCCCCTAGCCTCTGTGAAATTAAGGTATGGTTTTTAATGGACGTGCCCACTGAGCCAAAGGTCGGCTAGCAGTTAACATGGTGTTGGTAAAGGCCAGGTTTTGCGGCCAGTGTTGTTTGGGCCGAGAGGGGAGGGCAAGTGCCCAGGTGAGTTCTGAGATTATGGATAATTGACTGGCAATGACGGGTATGTTTATGGAACATTATTAAGCTGTATTGTTAAGTTATATTGTTTGATGTTCAAATTATTAAACGATTACATATATATATATATATATATATATATATATATATATATATATTTGATAAAAAGTTAATATTGGTAATATTGTTTGGTTACATATTTTAAAAAAAAAGCTGTGGCCTATCAATGGAATAGTAACTGTATTTATCGACACCTTGACTTGATACATCTCTAGCTGCTTTTAAAGTGCCTCATCCAATGTAGTTGGTGTTACTTTGTCACAAAGCTAATTGATACATCATGAGGCTTATGTAAACTGACATCTAAGAGTATAATCCCTTAAGGACCAAACTTCTGGAATAAAAGGGAATCATGACATGTCACATATGTCATGTGTCCTTAAGGGGATGAACAAACCTCAGGAATCAAAAAAGAATACAAAGTAAATCTATGTGCACAAATTAAAACAAAATTAAGCATGGAAACAAGTAATAAAATATTATTGCAGACAAACAAGGATATTAAACTCTAAATTTGAGTCAATGACTGCAAGACCTCAATGATTACTAATTAATGCACTCTTCCCTGATGACTGGCCCATGAGTGGCCTAACCTTAATGTATTCTCTCACATAATGCTGATTTCCCTATTCATGCTTCCAATGCTTCATCATATGGACTTTTACAAGGCCTTCAAATAAATGTATTTTACATTAACTGCAATATATATTAATTGTTCATGTAATTATCTTCTTTATTTGATCACACTTCTTCTAAAAGTTATGATGCTTCACTGTCTGACTGGCCCCTAATAGGTCTCAAATTTGGGTGAAAAATCCATTTGCATGGTGTACACTTTCCGACTTGGGTTGAAGGCAAACTAAAAAAGTATCTTACAGTAACTACATCTTATAGAGATAATGTTACAATACCAGTATATACTATAGCAATCTAGAATAATCTTTTTTTTAAGAATTAAAATTTATACTTTTAAAAATATGAAATATAAGCATAAACGAGAAAACAAAATTAGCATCTTTGTTAATATTAGTTAAACTCTAAATGCATTCTAACATTATTTTACATTTGAAAGATATTTTTCAGGATGGGATTTATACTTTAAGCTTTTATGAGTGATCTGTCAGTCGGTTCCTAAAGCATTTTTACATCATAGGTGTGGCTCCTAACAAGTATAAAATGCAAAGGTGTTTAGCTTGGCATATCAGAAAGAAGGTGATCATCAGACAAGAGGTATGTTTTACCCATTGAGTGAATTGCTGCATGTTTAAAGATTTTAAAACATATTATATTACTTCTGAATCTATTTCAATTAAAAAATATTTATGATAATTGCTAATTTAAACATAACTGCAATCTATAGAGAGATGCAAAATTAAATCTTAATGAATACTTAATGCAGTCTTTATAAGTTTTTCAAACAATTATCTTAAATTCTTTTTTTATTATTGAAATTAATACCATTTTCAACCCAAGTTTTTGAAAAACAGTGTGCATCTAAAATTATGCATTATGGTATTGTATCAGTGGGGAATTCTATTGAATAAACACACAATAAAATTAAATATAATTTCATTTTAACATAATAGTTATTTGGCAAAGTGAGCATTTATAATGTATATTATTTTTAATACTGTGATAATTACAGAGATAGTTATGTCTGATGAAAGAATGGGGCATTTAGAAATCTACACATTACTAAAGGAGAAAAAACATATGTATTATTTTAGCAGAATGAAATAACTTTTCTGATATTTAGACAAATGGATCCAAGCACTCAAGACACTAGGTGAAAGTTTAAAAGACATGCCAGTTTATTAAGATCATTACATGTTTACAATCATGACTCTAAATCCTTTTACACATTGTGTCCTTTTCACAGTTTGCACTTAATTATGAAGAACATGATGGCATAGCAACTATAATAATAATCCCTGTAGGGTGCGCACAGTGGTCTTTAGTGAAGTTGATCGGTTTGCAATATCCAGCATATGTTTCATTACAAACAATAAGTATATTGTTGTGGATACAGCAGTGGTAATGCAGCTATGGAAAACACAGGTTCAAATCACCACATAAGTAGGGGTCCTTGGGCACGACACTTCAGCTCATTTAAAAATGGTCTGGGTGCAGTGTCCCAGGTCTCTTAACCCTGCAAAGATAATTAATGCAGTTTTAAGAGTAGAAGAATAGAGGGATTTCCGGGCTGTTAGGAGACTTTTGGTGCTAGACGCCCTCACACTTTGCATGGGGATGTCCAGCATCACCCAAAACCCCATAGCAAAGAATTATATAATGCTTTCCTACGGTGAAATCCTAATGCGCATTAGGTCTCCCCGACCAGCTAATGGCAGGGTAGGAGCAAAGGCGGACCCAAGCCAGTGCCGAGGGACATCGGCGCTGAACTGAGGTAAGTGACAGAAGGGGGTTTTAGTTTGTCAAGTTTGTTTTCCTGGCAATATATAGTTTTCCTTTTACAAAAAATATAGCCACTATCCTCATTGAATGTATGCTTGTTTTAGTATAGCCTGCCTTATGTATAAATATATTTTTTTTCTCATTGTAAGATGCTGATGAATATGTTGGTACCACGAAAATGCTAATAATAATAATGGGTATATTGGTGCATATTGCCCTGGTTTGAAACATTTAGACTGGCATGATGTTATTAATGTATTTGAGTGTAATATTATGGTGCTTGGATTGTCTTGCAAAGGTGTATCCATTCCCAAGTGAACTGCAGTGAATTGAAAATCTAATTGCAAAACCTAAAGGGACATTATAGCCATCAGAACCGGTACAGCTTAATGTAGTGCTTCTAGTGTCTATAGTCTGTCCCTGAAGTGCTGGTACTGTAAACACTGCCTTTTCAAATAGAAACGAAAATGCAGTGTTTGCACTGATGGCTAGTAATATCTCTAGTGGTAGTCACTCAGACAGGCAGACAATGTGCTTCATAGTCCAGTGCTGCACAGTTTGCAGCACTGCTGTTCAGCATCTCCATGCTCTGTATGCAGATGCTGAATGCTCCCCATAAAGATGTATTGATTCAATGCATTTCGACAAGGAGACGCTGATTGGCACAGCATGGTGTTTTGCTGCACATGCACAATAGCCTCCTAATACTTTCCTATGGGAAAGCATTGGTTTGGCTGAGATCATCAAGATTGAAGATCTCAGCCATGGAAGCAGTGAGATTGGCATGACATGGGAAAAAAGGTGAGTAGAATTACCTATAATCTCCACAGAGCCACCAGCCATTTAAATAGCCACTCCAGCAATTGTTTAAGGAATTCATTTGTATTCCTTATACTATATCGTTCCTTTAAGCCGGTGTGGCTGAATTGGAGAAATGTTCCTGTTCATCTATTTTTCCAACTTTGCTAGCTAAAAGGGACACTTTAGTCACCAGAACAACTACATCTAAATGCAGGCTTTTTAATGTAAACACTGCTTTTCAGAGAAAAGGCAGTGTTTATATTACTGCCTAGAAACATTAATTTGATGCATTGCTATAAGGAAATGCTGACTGGCGCTGCATTTTTATGCACATGTGCAATAGCCTTCCGATGCAATGCTTTCCTAAGGGAAAGCATTGGATTGGCTGAAATCGACAAATTTGATGATCTCAGCCATTAAGGTGGATCTAGCCAAATTAGGATCAGCACGGTGCTGGAAATAAAGTAATTAAAACACCTTTTTAACAAATGGATTTAGAGGGTGACAGAAAACTAAGCAATTTTACAATTATAGTGTCAGGAATGCATGTTTTTTATTCCTAACACTATGGTATTCCTTTACATTTAAAAAGAGTTGAAAATATCCATAGTATGGAAATTATCTCATAAAATGGTTGCTATGTAACAATTAAAAATAGACATAGTACAGCATTCTTTTGGTCCAGCATAAGATGTTGTATGTTCTTAAAAATCTTATTCTTAAACTTGGACTATGACTGAAAAGCCATAATATTGTTTTTCACTGCAGATCATTAAGAATTTGTATGTACACAACTAATGAAAGAAACACAAAACTGGCAGAACTTCATTATTTCCAAACAATCCCTCATTTATTAGTCATTCATGTATCAGGACACATACAAGGAACTATTAGGCAATACAAGAAAATGCTTTAGGTGAAATAACCTGTGTGTTGCACAATTTTAATATTGCATCATTTCACAATGTCTACATATCAAAGCTAAGTTTTAACAGAAAGTAAGCCATCTGAGTGCTGACCATCTTTGGAAATTATAAATATATATATATACCAGTTATTCAGACAATGAAATTACTCACACCCATGCTTTTTAACTAATATTTTAAAGGATGTACAAATAAATCCAAAAACCTATCCCATGGGTGTTACCCAAGAGAAGAAGCATAACAAAGCATTTTAATTTTCAGACCGTGTGAAAAAAAATAAAACAGTAATTATTGTAAATAACATGACAATGTATTACTCAATGGTGCACAAAGGGAACATAGAGAAAGTGCATTCTATTAAAAGTAAAAATATATGTAGACAGTATATGCCTGTTAATATTATCTGACAAATAGGAGAAGCATATGCTGGGCATTGTGAATACAAAGAGGACCCAAGTTGGGTGGGGCATGATATCTTGTTTTAATTTTGATTCTTTGAGAACAAGTAGATTGAGGCATAAATATTGAGAATTTTATAGGTAAGCAACACAATTATAAACTGAAAAGTCTAATTCTTCAACACAAATATCTCTTCTTTGGCTTATAATAATTTAATACTTATTTGAAAAATATGTTTCCAAATCCATGGCATAAACACATTCATTTTTTTTTTTTTTTAAATGACATATTGAGGGGGGGACCTAATCCTGCTTCACCAGATACTGCTGTTAACGGGTACGAATTTACTTGAAAGATGAAAGCGAGAGAGTAGCATAGGGTTTTCTGATAGCTATATCCTGTGCGTTTCCCATCAGTACCACCTCCGCCAGGTACATAACGTGTTTCATGTCGATAAGATTATGTAATTAGACCTATCATAATTGTTAGCACCAGGCCCAACGGGCTCTTAATCTGGCCCTGGTTATATGTTGCAATGGATTCAAGTTTTATCCTTAGTGCCAAAAAAGATAGAAAATGAGCTTTACAAACAATGCCTGCAGCAGAAGGAATTTTTATTCCTCCTCATTACATGACTGAACATGTTCAAAGAAAGCATTTGTTCATCTATAAATATTGTACGCATTTATATGGAAAAATATTGCATACCTACTGGAATAAATAAGTACATTTGACAAAGTAAAAACACTTTATTTATTCATCACTTTAATAATTTTAAGGGCCAAAATGTTAATACAATAAACATAATTTTGAAAAATCAGAGGGATGTAGAATGCAGATGGGAAGTCTTGAATCAAAGGGTTTGTTACCATGCGTGTGTAAAAATGGGGCAGTTATGTGGAAACATCTTTGAAAATAGAAAGATGATTATGGACCCATTTGTATGGTCTGCAGTATCTTTTCTTTTGTTTAATTCCTGTACGTGTTCATTTCTAATGTTTTTGTGTGTATATTTTCATTGCCTGTATGCCAAGAAAAAGGAGTGGTTTTGAGTTCTTTGCCATTATATCTAAACCATAAACTATCTAAGGCCCAGTTATATTTAAGCATTGCTATTTAGTTGTATGGTCTGCAGTATCTTTAGTAATGGGCTACCTGGGCCAGCCAACTGAAGAGGCATGTCAGCCTGGTATCAAGCGTTCCAAACTAACAGACAGCTTCCTGGTGGGCTTCCAACATACAGGACTTTTTCCAAAATGAATGTCGGGTCAAAATTTGTCTGAACCTAGATGTCACTTGGACAAAATCTGGACCACCTGAACAAAAAAGTGTTTTCATACAAATCGATTTGGTGGAAGTCTAGTTGCTATAAACTTTGTAATTCTCATGATTTATACTAGATTATCTAAAGGCAACAAACATATGTAATAACTGATCAATTTCACTTGTAATTTTAGAAAAATGGCAATGGAACAGCAAACCAGCTCTGTAATTCAACAAATACTACAGTCTAGCCAGCAAAAGCATGTTACCTCAAATGTAAGTAAAACTCTATTTATGTATATAGAAAATAACCTAATTCCTGAGGACCCAAATTAAACTGCCACTGTTCATATGAAGATGATAGGTATGAAACTATATTAATTCAAAACGTCAGTGCCTTTGACAAGCTCTATATGGGTTTGTAAATATGCTGGTGGCTAGTAAATCTAATGTTATCTAGGTTTGGACTTTCTCACTGGGATGTTTACCAAAGGGCTGCAGTATCTGGAGTTGACTGTGCTTCCAGGTGATAATGAGAATGTATATTATCTCTAGATGTGTTTGCATCAGTTCTGATGACATTAATAACAGACAGGATGCCATTGGTGCTAATGGAGTTGTAGAAACCAGTCTGTGTCTGTACAATTTTCTATCAATGCTGTGTGCGAAAAGCCGTATTAATGGAAGTTGATGGAAAATATGATGTCACACCTTACAACTCCAGAATCCTCCTTTTGTCAAGTTTATATTTGGCATCCGTGGAATAAGCAAGACTATTTATGCAAAAATCTGTGCGTTTTATGTGCAAAAAAAAGTCCTTTCATTTGTTGACCTGACCATAATAATATCCCACTATTTTCATTAATTGTCATTATAGGAATCAGCGCAGGGTGGTTCGGGATTTAAACCTCGTCCAAAATGTGATGCTTCTCAAGATGTCATTGCATTTGAAAAAGCCATCAATACCAAAGGTAAGTTATTAACTGTATTTTGTGTTTGTTCAACGATAATTTAAGACTATCTCTTTAAGTACTCCTTTACATATTATATCATATATTATATTATATTATATTATATTATATGTCTACCCAACACATCATAAAGTGTGAATACAACTCTTAAAAATGTGAAAAAACGAATTATTTCACATTTTTGCTTATAATATTTTTTACACATCTAGTGCAACTAAATCAAAACACATACCAGTACTGATTGTTAAATGCCTAATATGTCTATGATCTAAATACATTTCTGTTTATTAACGCTAACCCAAAACCAATCCCCTCCTAAAGCTACACCAGCCACACACTTAAACCTATGCATACACTAACCATAAATCTAATCTAGCCTTGCTCTTAACCCTACACTATCCCTTTTATATAATATATATGTATTAAATATATATACACTGGATCCGGCCGTCTACACGGCGACACCTGTGCAGAAACACACCAAGGGCTCCTGGGGCGACCTCCAGTCAGAGACAGAGCCGGGAGGCAAGGTGGCGGGAAAGGGCGATGGATCCCTCAGACGCCGACACTTGGCCTCACATACACCACAGCAGGACCACCAAGCCTGCTCACCACACAGCGGCGCCGGAAACCGCCAACCAACGAAAAAGCAACCCCACAAACAAAGATCCACGAGCTCCAGCCTCATGCCAGCGAAAGACAAATGCGGAGAGCCCCTCCGAGACGAAAGAGAGACAGAACTCTACAGCGGCACCAACTCTACCATTGCCCTTGGCTCACCCGTCAAGCCCCCATCGCAGACCGACCAGAACGAGCCGCACAGAGAATAGACACAGGAATCGTCTGACCGCTGAATGGGGCCATCAAGCTGCATTTACCTGAGCACTATGAGACACTGAGCTTTGCGGCAGCTAGCTCCATGCTATGAGACTCTCGTGAGCCAACCAGATGAAGCATTTAAGCTAGTACTTATACTTATGTTTTAATATGATCTGTAGCTTAGCCTGGTTATAGCTTAGGAAGTTAATCTTACATACCCTCACCTAACTCACCTTAAACGTAGGATTCAATACACCCAATAAGTTAGTTACCTGCATAAGATTGATAGCTTTGTTTTAGCCTGAGCCCAGTTTACTAATATGTATACTACTGATACTTACCATTGTAATCTCTGCTACGACCTCACGACTTAACTATTACCTGCGTGCCTAAACTACTGCATAGTCCAATGTTTCTCAGTTTACCTAGATAGGCATTGCTACCAGAATAGCCTGTTTATACTTTAACATTTAAAAATGTGCCGATACCCTTTTGCCATGCATGTACAACTACTGTTTATATCTTTCAACTATGCTTTTGTGGCATTGAAAAAAGTTTTGTCATTCCTTGCACAAAGAAAAATAAAGAATTAAAAAATAAATAAATAAATATATATATATATATATATATATATATATATATATATATATATATATATATATATATATATATATACACTATTCATAGCCCTCAGAGCAATAACCCAAACTCAGCATTATATTTATACTAATCCTATACTACCTCTAACCCTACAGAAAAATTTAAATCTAAGCATAACCCTACCACAACACTAACTCTAATCATGATGTAACCCAAATTCTAACCCTACCACTAACCCTTAGGAAACTCTCTGTGAATATCAGTACTAATATCAGCAGATGGGTTTCCTAGGTAAGACATAGAGTGGAAAACAAAGAATACACAACATGCAATGGATAAAAAGTGGCTCAACACTTATGTGAGGGATCCCCTTAACCCCCACAATGAAATCAAACACACAAGAAAAATACAAGTGGAGCTCTGGTATACCTGAATAATAAAATTGGAGATGGGTGAAGATGATAAAATAGCAAATACAAATCTGTAAAAGATGCAAAATAAAACAATAGTGCAAATGGTATATGCAACAAAAGGAAATATGGGTGAAACATTTCCAACTCACAAGGAGAGAGCCAATAGGTCACCTGGCTCTTGTGTATAGTGCCTTTGGATCCTTAAGAGAGATCCACAGCTCTCTTCTGTGTCTTTAAACCCTTAAGGACACATGACATGGGAACTTTTATTCCAGAAGTGTGGTCCTTAAGGGGTTAAAGCCCAAATAGTTGTCAGCAGGTAAAGGCAGGAAACTTGAGGGTGTTAGTAGATAGACATATTTATTGGTACAAATAAAAAAAACAATCTGATCAATGTACTTAAAAATCAATAAAGTGTTCAGTCCAAAATGAGTTTCGCCATAAGCACTCCTCTTTCGACCTATTTTGAAATGATTTTATATGTTTTTTTCTTCTATATTTTTTATGAATATGTAAGTTATATTTCGAATTGTGGACTAAATGGAACACACATGCGTTCCACCTATAATTTGGAAACTATCCGATGGACATCTCCATCTAAAAAAAGGCACTTAAGTCAAAGGGGTCAAATTCTTATTTCACTCATTGACATGAAAATCAATGTTTTACTTTTTTAACCTGCGTTTTTCTGGGTTTTTTTTTGTAATTCTGTCTCTTACTGTTAAAATACACCTATCATTAAAATAATAGACTGGTCATTTCTTTGAAAGTGGGCAAATGTTCAAAATCAGCAGGATTTTTGTTTTTTATGAAGGATCTCTTAGTGTATATGAGGTCACATCATAGCACCGTTCACAAGATGGACATACACTGATAGCAGCTTTGGTTTAGTTGTCATCTGCATGGACCTACACTGATAGCAGCTTTGGTTTAGTTGTCATCTGCATGGGCAGCAGCCTCATTCATTTTCCAATGAATAGAACTACACGCCATATAAACATTTGTTGTGTGGATGATAAACAATGGAAGGCTAAGATTCACTGACAGGCCTCAGCTTTTTCATGGTTTCGGGCAGAACTCACTGTAGGAAGCTGCAAATCCTGACAGGTAAGTATCCTTTTATTTTTATCAATTGTTTTGCATAATTTTGTCATACTTTATCTATGGAATGGCACTTTAAATGTGACTAGGTTTAACAAGGATTTTATTGTATGTTGGTTTTAAAAAATAAATATGCTCAGTAATAGATACACTTGCTTTAGTTTGTTTTTTTACAAGTTAAAGTTTTAAAAAGCTTTCACTTCGGTACTCTACCCATACCTCCCGTAATATAGCTGGTTTAAAGAAAACTGGTAGGCTTTTTGTGGAACGCTTATTACACTGTGATATGACACTTTCTAGCCTTTGTTATATAAATAATAAATGTTGATCACAAAAAAACTGTGACTGACAGAGTTAACTTTCATAATCAGTTTGCAGCTTGTTGTGGCAGCTACAGAGGAAAACAAGGAAGGAAATAAAAAAAAACACACTGTGTATATTGAATACTAGTCTGGCACTCTATGTAAAGTATTTTTAAAATGAAAAAAAAAATGTAAAAACGTATGGTCGGCACTTAATTGGCTGAAATAATCTAGGCCATCTTAATATTGCTCTTTCCCGTTTCTCATTTTACTTTTAATTAGTGATGTCCTGAACGGTTCGATGGCGAATAGTTCCCGGCGAACATAGCTTGTTCGCGTTCGCCATGGACGGCGAACATATGCGATGTTCAGTCCGCCCCCTATTCGTCATCATTGAGTAAACTTTGACCCTCTACCTCACAGTCAGCAGACACATTCCAACCAATCAGCAGCAGACCCTCCCTCCCAGACCCTCCCACCTCCTAGACAGCATACAATTTAGATTAATTCTGAAGCTGCATTCTTTTTTTTTTGTGTTTGTGTTTGTGTTTATTATACATTATCCCCCCATAGCCAGTAACCTGTGTTTATTGTACATTATCCCCCAATAGCCAGTAACCTGTGTTTATTATACACTATCCCCCATAGCCAGTAACCTGTGTTTATTATACATTATCCTAAATTGGTCTTTCAGCCAAATTTGCTAATACTAAGTAAAGATTACTTAGTATTAGTCAATTATGCCCCTACTCGCTATACCACAAGTAGGGGCATGTCTATTAAACAGTGAGCAGCCTGTGGCTGCTCACTGTTAAAAAAAACAAAAAAAAGAAAAAAGGGTCCCCCCTCCCTGAGCGAGTGGGGGCCCTAAAGTAAAAAAAGGGGGGAAAGACCTATTGTCCTCCCCACTGCCCCCACCCCTGAGCGGCGGGTGGGGACCCTAAAGTAAAAAAAGGTGGGAGGACCTATTGTCCTCCCCACTGGCTCCCACCCCTGAGCGGTGGGTGGGGGCCCTAAATAAAAATTGGGGGGGGGACCTAATGTCCTCCCCCCGGCCCCCACCCCTGAGTGGTGGGTGGGGGCCCTAAACAAGAATAAGGGGGAGGACCTAATGTCCTACCCCCTGGCCCCCACCCTTGAGCGGTGGGTGGGGGCCCTAAACACAAATTGGGGGGGGGACCTAATGTCCTCCCCCTCGCCCCCACCCCTGAGCAGTGGGTGGAGGCCCTAAGCAAAAATAAGCGGGGGGGACCTAATGTTCCTCCCCTCTGACCCCCACCCCTGAGCGGTGGGTGGGGGCCCTAAATACAAATTGGGGGGACCTAATGTCCTCCCCCTGGCCCCCACCCCTGAGCGGTGGGTGGGGGCCCTAAACAAAAATAAGGGGGGGAGACCTAATGTCCTACCCCCTGGCCCCCACCCCTGAGCAGTGGGTGGGGGCCCTAAATACAAATTGGAGGGGGGGCCTAATGTCCTCCCCCCCTGGCCCCCACCCCTGAGTGGCGGGTGGGGGCCCTAAATACATATTTAACCCCCCTCCCCCAGGTGACTAGGGGTCCAAAAAACCCTAGTCACCCCCTCCCCATAAAAAAAACTCCTACCTACCCCCCTCACCCTAAAAATAATGAGGGGGGGACTGTTAACTAAATACCTGTAAAAATAAATAAAAATAAACTTACCATTCAAAGTTTTCTTTCTTCTTAAATCTTCTTTTTTCAGCCCCAAAAATGACCAAATAAAAATCCATAATAACCGACGCAATTAAAAAAAAAAAAAAAAAACGAGCACAAAAAAAAAAATCCATCTTCACCCGGCGAGGGCTCCACGCAGACTGAGCTCTGCAGGGCAGGGGAAGGCTTATAAAGCCTTGCCACGCCCTGCAAATAGGCTCAGAGCACTCTGATTGGTGGGTTTAAGCCATCCAATCAGAATGCTCTGACAGGTAAATTAAGAGACTGACAGGTAAGTGTCTCCATTTACCTGTCACAGCACTCTGATTGGTTGGTTTGAAATACACCAATCAGAGTGCTCTGTGTCATTTTACACAGCGTGGGAAAGTTCTTTGGAATTTTCCCACACAGTATAATTTGACTCATAACTCTCTGATTGGTCACTTAATCCACCAATCAGAGAGTTATGAGTTAAATTACACAGCATGGGACAATTCCAAAGAACTTTCCCACGCTGTGTAAAATGACACAGAGCACTCTGATTGGTGGAGCCCTTGCCGGGTGTATTTTTTTTTTTTGCACACTTTTTTTTTTTTTTTTTTTTTTTTAATTGCGTCGGTTATTATGGATATTTATTTGGCCTTTTTTGGGGCTGAAAAAAGAAGATTTTAGAAGAAAGAAAACATTGAATGGTAAGTTTATTTTTATTTATTTTTACAGGTATTTAGTTAACAGTCCCCCCTCATTATTTTTAGGGTGAGGGGGGTAGGTAGGAGTTTATTTTTTGGAGGAGGGGGTGACCAGGGGTTTGGGGACCCCTAGTCACCTGGGGGGAGGGGGGTTAAAATTAATTTAGGGCCCCCACCCACCGCTCAGGGGTGGGGGCAAGGGGGGAGGACAATAGGTCTCCCCCCCAGTTTGTATTTAGTGCCCCCACCCACCGCTCAGGGGTGGGGGCCAGGGGGAAGTACATTAGGTCACCCCCTTATTCTTGTTTAGGGCCCCCACCCACCACTCAGGGGTGGGGGCCAGGGGGGAGGACAATAGGTCCCCCCCATTTGTATTTAGGGCCCCCACCCACCGCTCAGGGGTGGGGGCCAGGGGGGAGAACAATAGGTCCCCCTCCCTTATTATTGTTTAGGGCCCCCACCCACCGCTCAGGGGTGGGGGCCAGGGGGAGGACAATAGGTTCCCCCCCAGTTTGTATTTAGTGCCCTCACCCACCGCCCTCATCCACCTATTGTCCTCCCCCCTTTTTTTACTTTAGGGCCCCCACCCGCTCAGGGAGGGGGGACCCTTTTTTATTTTTTTTTCCATCACTATTGTGGCCAGAAAGAGTCCCTGTGGGTTTTAAAATTTGCCTGCCCATTGAAGTCTATGGCGGTTCGCCCGGTTCGCCCGGTTCGCCCGGTTCGCCCGTTCGCGAACATTTGCAGAAATTCACGTTTGCCGTTTGCGAACGGAAAATTTTATGTTCGCGACATCACTACTTTTAATGCCACTCTTTCAATAGCTACTTATTTTGTACCATATCCTTTCTACTCCATCTTCAGTTGGAGTATCTCAAAGTTATTTATCTGGATATTTGCTCATTTGAAGTTTAATCTTTGAAAAACGGATTTCTTTTCCTCTCTCAGACAATGATCTAATTTCATAATAATTTAATGATCTACAACACAATCTTACTTTGTTGAGGCTGACTGTGCCCTCTGTTTACATGCACAAATCCAGTCAACCCAGTCAGCCTTATAACCTTTTTCATACCTTATACTTACTTACATAAACAAGGTTTCTTAATTACCTTGTTCTATTACACAATGTAACCAATATTCTTGTTCTTGCACTCATTCACTCATGCACTCACAAATTGCAATTTGTTTTTTAACCATCTCTTTTGCAAAATCTAATGCTTATTTAGCATTTTATTTGTGTACCTGTCATAGAAATATAGAATGTGACGGCAGATAAGAACCATTTGGCCTATCTAGCCTGCCCAATACTTGTATTAGTCCCTGACCTTATCTTATAGTTAGGATAGCCTTATGCCTATCCCACGCATGCTTAAACTCTTTTACTGTGTTAACCTCTACCACTTCAGTTGGAAGGCGATTCCATGCTTCAACTACCCTCTCAGTAAAGTAATACTTCCGGATATTATTTTTAAACCTTTGCCCCTCTAATTTAAGACTATGTCCTCTTGTTGTGGTAGTTTTTCTTCTTTGAAATATTGTCTCCTCCTTTACTGTGTTGATTCCCTTTATGTATTTAAATGTTTCTATCATATCCACCCGTCTCGTCTTTCCTCCAAGCTATACATGCTAAGTTCCTTTAACATTTCATTGTAAGTTTTAGGTAAATATGGTTTTTATTGTTTGTTTGTTTGTTATTTTTTCACGACAGCATTAACATAGAACAATTGAGTAATTCAAACAAACAATGAGGCGTGCAGGCCTCCAAGAATGTAAGGAACTGTTGATAGTTATTCTTAGTATGCATTGGACTTGCAGGTCCGCAGGTCCGCTTGTATTTCATAAACCTTTAGTAATAACAAGTATTCGTCTTTGTGTGAGCGGTGGCTTTATGAGGGATAAAGTGTCCTCAATGAATTATGTAAATGTGATTGTTATCGGTTTGTGTACTTGTCTGTCATAGTGTGACGAGGTATAATGTTTACTGTTGTTGTTTATATCTTGTAATTCCACAATGCATGCATATGAGACATTTAAGCCAACAGGTAGTGAGACACGTAGGTCTCTGAGCAGATTGCTATGATTGGTACATTAAAATCGTTCATATAGAACTCGCAGGTCCTTCAGGTTATGTTACGCTTTGTTCAGATTGGGTGTATTACCTCTCACAATGGTTATATTAACTGGCAGTAGGTGGTTGGTGGTTTTGTGGAGTGCTCCTATTATGTTTGTGTGGTCATGGTCGTCATTCAAGTGTATTAAGTTTTCCGTAATGACTCTTTTCTAGAGTAAGTGAGCATGCATGTCGTGAGATGTGTTGGTCGCCTATGTGGTCGATTGCTGTCAAGATTTTGTTGGTGTCTGAGGCAGATACTTAGGTCTGTTATATCTCATTCCCAGTTTGTCTGTTATGCCGCTTATCTAGATTGATAGACAGGGTAACCCATTATGAACATGTTGTTGTTTCTCATGGGGTTTTCTGCCCAGCTCTGTTGTGTGAGTGCGTTTGTTAGCTGTGTCAACCACAACTCGTGTGTGTGGTGGTATCCGTATGACTAATCGAGTTTGTGCTTGTGTGTTGTATGTGTGTTGGAGAGAGTGTGTGCATAAAGTGTATAGTCTATTCGTCTTCCTATTGTCTCGTATTGTCCTCATGGTGTGGGGCGTACTCCTGTCAAAGGGTACGTGTGTCCCTGTTGGGGAGGTGCATTCGTATTCTAAAGAGGTTGTCTTATGTGTTGCGGTTAGCTGTAGGTATGTCCGTTCTCGTCTGCTGTCCCCTCAAGTAGTGTGTATACTAGGGGTGGGTGTCCCGTTGTCAGCATCTTTTCTGGCCTTACTATGAGGTTATGCGGGGGACAAGGGTGTATTTTGCATTATGGCAGTTTGCTGATGTTTGTGAAAAGTGTACAGTTGCAAGAAAAAGTATGTGAACCCTTTGGAATGATATGGATTTCTGCACAAATTGGTCATAAAATGTGATCTGATTATCATCTAAGTCATAACAATAGACAATCACAGTCTGCTTAAACTAATAACACACAAAGAATGAAATGTTGCCATGTTTTTATTGAACACACCATGTAAACATTCACAGTGCAGGTGGAAAAAGTATGTGAACCCCTAGACTAATGATATCTCCAAAAGCTAATTGGAGTGAGATGTCAGCCAACTAGAGTCCAATCAATGAGATGAGATTGGAGCTGGAAAGGGTTATAAAACTATCTCCAAAAGCCTTGCTGTTCATCAGTCCACGGTAAGACAAATTGTCTATACATGGAGAAAGTTCAGCACTGCTGCTACTCTCCCTAGGAGTGGCCGTCCTGTAAAGATGACTGCAAGAGCACAGCGCAGACTGCTCAATGAGGTGAAGAAGAATCCTAGAGTGTCAGCTAAAGACTTACAAAAGTCACTGGCAATTGCTAACATCCCTGTTAGAGAATCTACAATACGTAAAACACTAAACAAGAATGGATTTCATGGGAGGATACCACAGAGGAAGCCACTGCTGTCCAAACAAAACATTGCTGCACGTTTACAGTTTGCAAAAGAGCACCTGGATGTTCCACAGCAGTACTGGCAAAATAGTCTGTGGGCAGATGAAACCAAAGTTGAGTTGTTTGGAAGAAACACACATTATGTGTGGCGAAAAAGAGGCACAGCACACCAAAATCAAAACCTCATCCCAACTGTGAAGTATGGTGGTGGGGGCATCATGGTTTGGGGTTGCTTTGCTGCGTCAGGGCCTGGGCGAATTGCTATCATCGAAGGAAAAATGAATTCCCAAGTTTATCAAGACATTTTGCAGGAGAACTTAAAGGGAAACTCCAGTGCCAGGAAAATGATCTGTTTTCCTGGCACTGGAGGGTCCCTCTCCCTCCCACCCCCCAATCCCCGGTTACTGAAGGGGTGAAAACCACTTCAGTCACTTACCTGAGGCAGCGGCGATGTCCCTTGTCGCTGTCTCCTCCTCCGCGACGCTCCTCCTGTCCATTGCGTCGGCCGGTGGGCAAGACTGATCCCGCCCACCGGCCAAGGAGACCTAATACGCATGCGCGGCAATGCCGCGCATGCGCATTACGTCTCCCCATAGGAAAGCATTGAAAAATATTTTCACAGGTTTCCTGTGCTAGGAACCTTTCCACAGGTTTCCTGTGCTAGGGACCAGGAAGTGCCCTCTAGTGGCTGTCTAGTAGACAGCCACTAGAGGTGGAGTTAGCCCTGCAAGGTAATTATTGCAGTTTATGAAAAACTGCAATAATTACACTTGCAGGGTTAAGAGTAGTGGGAGTTGGCACCCAGACCACTCCAATGGTCTGGGTGCCTGGGGTGTACCTTTAAGGCCATCTGTCTAATAGCTGAAGCTCAACAGAAGATGGGTGTTGCAACAGGACAATGACCCAAAGCATAGAAGTAAATCAACAACAGAATGACTTAAACAGAAGAAAATACGCCTTCTGAAGTGGCCCAGTCAGAGTCCTGACCTCAACCCGATTGAGATGCTGTGGCATGACCTCAAGATTCACACCAGACATCCCAAGAATATTGCTGAACTGAAACAGTTCTGTAAAGAGGAATGGTCAAGAATTACTCCTGACCGTTGTGCACGTCTGATCTGCAACTACAGGAAACGTGTTGTTGAAGTTATTGCTGCCAAAGGAGGTTCAACCAGTTAATAAATCCAAGGGTTCACATACTTTTTCCACCTGCACTGTGAATGTTTACTTCGTGTGTTCAATAAAAACATGGCAACATTTCATTATTTGTGTGTTATTAGTTTAAGCAGACTGTGATTGTCTATTGTTGAGACTTGATGATGATCAGATCACATTTTATGACCAATTTGTGCAGAAATCCATATCATTCCAAAGGATTCACATACTTTTTCTTGCAACTGTATGTGTAAGAAGTTGGGTGTGAGGAGGTAGGGTGGGGTGCGCTGAGAGGTATGGTATGGGGGGGAGGGGGTTGGGTACTCTCCCTCAGTCCCATTCCCCGCCAGCTGCGCACCCAAGCTCCGCTCTGCCATGTACATTATCCAGGCTTGCCATTTGTCTACATGTTTCATGAGTGTATCCATCAGAGTCGCATGTGTTTCTTCTGCAGATCTGATATCTAAGCCATTGTTCAACTGTGGGAGGTTGTATTTGTTTCCAAAGGGTAGGTATTAACGCCTTGGCTGCGTCTAGGAAATGTCGGAGGATAACCGTTTGTATTTGGAGAGTGGTTCTTGTGTATGGTGGAGAAGTACGTTTTCCATTGCTAGTTGTGTTGTGTATCCCAGGACGTCTTTAATGCGAGAGATGATTTGGTTCCAGAATGGTTGGATTCTGGCACATTCCCAGCAGATGTGTTTCACCGTTCCGACGTCCGTCTCACATTATTTAGCATGTCACTGGGGTGTTGGGGAATATTTTGTGGAGAAGGTCTGGGGTTCTGTACCAGAATGTAAGTAATTTATAGTTAATTTCTTGCTAGTATGAGCTAATTGAGGATTTGTGGTGGAGGACTAGAATTTTTACGTAGGTCAGGAATGCTGCTTTCAGGAAGGCGAAGAAAGCCGTCGGTAGCGATAGTGGGATTGTGTGCAACAGGTATAGTAGTCTGGGCAGTATATTCATTTCAATCACCGCAGGGTGGGCTCTGGTTCCTCATCTAGATTACCCTTTTCAATTATGGAGACCTAAATAAATGCATTGCAACATATGCTGAGAACAGGGAAAAGCTCAGAGAAACCTCAATAGATTGCCTTTTGCTTAGTCCCGGCCTGGGTATTAACATTTTTTTGTATAAAATAACCTGCATATGAGTATCGTCATTAAAGAATGATGTATTATTGAAAAGTCCTGCAATATAAAAACTAAAACTTTGACTTGTTTTTGTGATTTCTAGAGGTAGATGTTGGAACAATTATTTATATTTTGACTAAACGAACAAATGAGCAACGCCAGGCTATTAAAGCTGCTTACCAAGAAAAAACAGGAAAGGTAATCAAGCAATTTTTTTTATATCTAGATTAAATGCGATTACATGACTAATGCTGAATTTTTATTACACATTTTTTTTATTTTTTTTTTATATTTAAGTTTTTATTTTGCAATTGAAATATATAGCAGTAAATTGTGTCACAGAATGCATTTTCATCAATTGAGTACAATACAGTAGAAAACACAGTGCTTGAGTTTCACAATATAAATTTTCAGAGAATGAATGCAATACAGTGGGGGACACAGTAAATGAGTTTTAAAACAGAGTAAGTGAGTAGGCTTATCAATAAACTGTCATGGCAAGGTAGTTACTCAGTTATTAAACACGTTGGTCAGATAGAAACCATAATCTAAAACAATATTCAAAATTCAACTATATAGAATTAACAGGAAATATCCTAACGAAGAGGAGCGGCGCAGTTGTTGCAGTGTTGCCAGTTATGGCAGGGATTAAATGAGTAAATCAATTAAATCGTTTGGACAAAAACATTGGGTAAATTCAAGCATTACATTAAATGTGTGTGTAGCCTTACTGAGCTAGGAGAATGACATGAGAATGTATTTAAAGTGGGCATTAGGATGGTAAATAGCATGAGTTACGTGGGGGGGGGATGGGGGGAGAGAGGGGAGGAAGGAGGAAACTTAGGCAGGTTGGGGCTTTGAGTAATCGATGCCTTTAGTTGCAAGGAAGTGCAGCCATGGCTTCCAAATTTTTGTAAAGGTTTGATAATTTTTAGTTTGCGCATAGGTTATTTCTTCCATTTGTCTGACCTCGTCTACTTTACTAATCCACTCTCTGATAGAGGGGATCTGCGTCTGCTTCCAGTAAATAGGGATAAGTTGTGACGCCGCCATTACTAAGTAATTGAACAGCGAGGCTTTGTTTTTACCCATACCTGGAGGGGCTAAGGAGAATAAGTAATGTTGCGGTGTAAGCGGAACGGTAGTAGCAAGTATCAGCTGTGTTATGACCTGTATCCTCTTCCAAAATGTTGCTATTTGTGGACAGAGCCACCAAATGTGGGCATGATGCGCTAACTCGTGTTTGCATCTCCAGCATGTCTGTTGTGTTAGCTTATGTATTTTTTGAAGTTTGGCTGGGGTGTAATGCCAGCGGGTGATGCGCTTATAGTTGCTTTCTTGAGCTGCAGTTGATGAAGTGGATTTGTGTGCTGTTATAAAAATGGTTCTCCAATCTGTTTGAGGTATGTCTATTTGCAGTTCCTCCATTCAATGGCCTGTGCAAGTGGGTAAAGATATATACAAAATTATTTTACCTCTAGAAAATACATAGGCTAAATATTTCTATATAGCAAACTATATTCAGAGAATGATATTCATGAGAAATCCCGGGTGTACGAATTTCCATAAAATATAAAACTTTTATATTCAACGTTTATTGTAACTATAATCTGTTCCTTCTTCTCTGTCAAAAATTCAGAAAATGTGCAACAAAAAATAATCCCCCCCCCCAAAAAAATATATTTTTAAGAAGGTACTCATGTTCCACCGAATCCACTCTAAGATAACAGCGTGCACTGATAAAGTTCATTCCCATTAAAAGCACAACCGTTTAATTTTTGAAATTTTAAAGGCACATTATAAGGACCAAAAAACCTTAAGCTTAATGAAGCAGTTTTCAAGTATATATCATGCCCCTGCAATCACACTGTTCAATCTTCTGCCATTTAGGAGTTAAATCACTTTTTTTTTACACAGTCCTATTCAAGCCTTCCTACATGTGAGCTGCACAACCTTTCTAAACTCTAATGTTTAAACTTCCTTTATTGCATATTCTGTTTAATTTATAACTTCCTATCGTCTGCACTGTTCATAACCTTCTAGAGCCTGCAAGAGCCTCCTGTGTGTGATTAAAGTTCAATTTACATAGCATTGGATACAAACTTCTAAAGCAAGTGCATTCACAGTCAGGGGACTAGGGCTGTGTGGGCAGTGATTTTACTCCTAAATGACTAAATGAGAATTGAGCAGTTTACACTAAATTACAGAGAATTACACAAAAACTGCTTCATTAAGCTAAAGTTGTTTGCATGTCTATATCCCTATTTGTCCATTTTCATGAGTAAGTATTGAATACTTATGTTTTTGTGAAAATAACGTCAATAGTTAGAAACAGCAACCCCAGCATAACCGCAAATATGTTTGTCAGTGTGCAAACTGTCTTACAAAATGTAGCTGAAATAGTCGAGTTGAAAAAAATATCTTAATTAGATACCTTTTCCAACTCCACCACAATCACCACAATTTTTTCGTTGGATACAAGATCTGTGTTTCCCAACATCGAGCTAAAGAAACTCATGAAAGTTTTAATGATATAATTTGTTCTGTACACGTTGCTTCATGTGTCTCTCTGTCATATTGGTTGGTCTAACAATCTTAATGCATTGATCTCTATAAAATGTGAGGACAGAACAACAGGATTTCATGTATTTTTCTATTGTATCCTTATGATCATTTGTATAATATAAGACTTTGTATTTTTCAAGGCATTTTGACAGACTGCATTATTTTTACTATTCTGAATCTCACAATTTCAATAATTCTGATTTACAGTCTTTGGATGAAGCACTGAAGAAAGTCCTCTCTGGCCCACTCAGAGACATAATTCTTGCTTTGTTAAAAACTCCAGCTCAGTTTGATGCAGATTCTTTGAAAAATGCAATGAAGGTAAAAAAAAACAAATACATGTAAGATTCCAATACAAGGGAGAGATCATTTAGATGTTACTGTGCAAATCAACACCCTAACATTGAAGTTGAAGTAAAAAATGGAAGTTGTTTTGATTACCCTCTAAATTAAGATGGTAGTCTACCCATTGACTAATCTTTTAAGCAACACCAACTCTGTATACTTGGCTATTTAGGACAGTACATAACAAACTATTAATATACTCCTATAGCTGCACTGTGTCAGCCCTTTTGTAACTGCTGCTGGTTCCCATATTTACCACTATAACATCTTAAAGCATAGACTTTATCTAGCCATACAGATATCTTAGCCATAATATGATATAGTAAGTAAGAGTTCCTCTATTTAAAATATATAAATAATAGACAAAATAAAATAAAATAGGGATTTATTAGAAGCAATAACGTTTTGTCTTTTAAATATTTTATGAAATAAAAATATAAATATAGACACATAAAACTTAATAATCCATTACAATAATGTATAGCAGAGCTTATAAGAGTAAAGTATATGCTTGCAATATCAATAAAATAGAATAACATACTCTCTTGAACAAGTCAACCTCTCAGTCATGATAAAATAGAGCAACGTCTCTGCATCCAAACCTTTCTCCTCTGTGTCGAATATTAACACGTACACATATTTATACCATAGATTTTAAATTAGATCATGTTAGGACCTACCTTAGCTTGGCAAAGATACGAGGCCATAACTTGGTCATTTCACATGGGAACATCTTAATCAGTCTATTGCCATGACCTAGACATCTTATCAATGTTTAGACTAAAACTAAAGTTCTGACATGACATGGGAAATTCCCTGACTTATTATATTAACATAGGACAAAATTATGTCCTGAATATGGGTAAGAGGACATTTATTAAAGAAACCTTATATGATAATCAATACGTTCCATTTCTAACAAATTGAACATTTGCAAAATCTCTTAAAGAGAAAGTACACGGTTTAAGACATATATTTCTTTCTAAAAACTTGTAATAGTTATATATGCTCATAACACTTTTCCCCTTCCTTGTGCTGTAAAAAGTATTTTCTTCGAGAAAACTTCCTTTTCATTTAGCTTACCTTAGCTAGTTTTTATCTCCAAGAATACACAGCCTCTCTCTACTTTCCAGTAAGTATCCCCAATAAGGAACAGCTTCCTGATGGAACAAATACCCTTTATGGTGGAATGTCAGCATGGTAGCATTAACTGGGCATAGTAGCCACTGTAACAGCCCTGTATGTATAGTATTTTGCATGGATGGAGCTGGTTTTACCTAGGAGACTCTACTCTTTACCTAGAAGGCTGTATTTTAAGTGACGTTATTTTTTGTCGCTTGTGCATATAATTTGGTTCTCCTGTATAGTTTAACCCCTTAAGGACCAAACTTCTGGAATAAAAGGGAATCATGACATGTCACACATGTCATGTGTCCTTAAGGGGTTAAATGTACACACTGGGTAAGGCTTGCCACTGTTCACCCACTGTTTTCCAAACATTAATATGCCTACACCTCTTTCAGTTTCAGGAGCTGCCTAGCTTCTCAGCCTTCCATCAGTGAAATAGTACCACCTCACAACCTAATACTTCCACATGTGTATAGTAGGGTTTGTAAACATGTATGGAACAAGTGTAATTATTTTAGTTTACTGCTGTGAGGCAAGGGTGTAAATCTACAGGTCAGTAAGTTTGAAAATATTGGGCAAATGTGACTTAGGCAGTTGAGTTTAAAATAAGCAAATGGACATATTTGAAATACAGATCGTATTAGTCTTGTTTAAACCAGGCATTTTTACCAGAATAGATGAGTTGGTGTTGCATTAAAATTCACTCCACAATCTATGTTTGCTTAACTTCCAGTTTGGGATGTAGTTATCATAAATATTTCTCAGTTAACTAGTCAGTGGACTAGTTAACACAGACCGATGGGAATGCTGATTTACTGATTGTTTTTGCTGCTCCTTTTTTTCAATCAGGGACTTGGAACAGATGAAGAAACTATTATTGAAATTATTGTTTCAAGAAACAATCAAGAAATAAAACAAATTAAGAAGGTTTACCATGAAGGTAGTATTTCAACACACATATGTGGTCTGTTCATCAAGGTCTGATTAATGACCAGCTAGTTAAAAGTTAGATTAAATATCAAATCTTGAGAAAAGCCACTGTTGGTTATTTACCAAATCAGTTGCAACGTCTCCTATTGCAACCTACCTACATTGTCCAATTCAGGTCTGTTTGGGTATTGTTAAAAAAATATTTGACTTGCTATAGCAGAACTCAGCTACATAAAATTAAAGGCATATCAGTAAACAAGAAACAATAGGCAGACCAAATTGCATAGAACCAGAATAAATAAAGGTGGCAACTAGTAAATAAACATAAATATAAGGTGGAAGCATAGACCTGGGGAAGTAAAGAAAACAATATAAACAAATAATTTTAACCAAGATGGGATGGCAAAGGGGTGTGTCAAAGGCCAAATGGAAACGTGATTTTAAATAAATAGTGTTTAAGATATTTAGAAAAAAAGGAGAATAGGCAAAACAGGAGGAAACAGATGGAGAAGAAGGGAAACATGGTTTTTGAAGGTGAGATTGGTAGTAGAATGAAAAAATTAATATAGTGAAGTGAAGACAGAAAGAGATTTGCAAATTGAATAAGAAATGTAAAATATAATGGGTTGTACAGGGACAGATTAGCATGGGTTTGCAGAAAGACAGAAACAGAGGATGGCGAGAGAGAAATATTTGTTATATGTGCGTGAAATGAAAATAGAAGAATCAAAGAAGACAGTATGTTTTTTTGAAGGACAGGGGATTGTGATTGGTGGGAAAGAATTGCAATAAATGAAATAAATATAAAATAGACAGTGGGGGCAATGAGGGAAACTAGCTTTGAATAAAGTCAGATCATAAATACAAAGAGATGGTAGGTAGATAGATAGATAGATAGATTGATAGATTTTGATTAATCAGCAAAATTACATTTTAAGATTCTATGACTGTATTAGAACGTTGCTGTGACAGGAACTGAATGATTGTGTCCATTGTTATACATAAATAGGTACAAGGGTTAGTGATTAGAATTTCTGCTTGTCTTAGGACTGTGTTGGGGCATATTTATCTTGGTCTGTTTAGGGATCGCCCTCCTGGGTTGCAAATTCGTTTAATTTCTGATTTCATTAATTTTGCTCCCCTTCTGGTACTTGCATGCTGGGTGAACCTTGCTGTGCCTCTTTCCCTAGCACCTTTCTCTGTATGTTAGTAAGAGCAGAGGGACTGAATTAACCCCTTAAGGACCAAACTTCTGAAATAAAAGGGAATCATGACATGCCACACGTCATGTGTCCTTAAGGGGTTAATGACTAATGACAACAACTGCAAAAGATGGCTGCTACTATTGAAAGGGACTGCCATGGAAAGGCCTACATTGATTTGCTGCATTTATCAGCACATTATCCAAGAAATAACCAAAATATGTTTTTGCTCCATCTGGAATTTACACCATTGTAATAAAACTGAAAATCATTTATTACTCGTGTTATCTTTTTTTTTTTTTTCATGAAAAGCACCATTTTCATTTAAATTTATATTACAGATTAAAGAATGATCTCATAATCCAGTTCAGAGAAGGCAAAGCCAGGGCAAACATTGCAAACCAGGAGGAATACAAACATTGTTTCTTTCAATTTACCTTGTCTCTATTTGCTGTAGTTTGCAGAAGCCTCTTACTGTAATTCATATAGCTTATATTATGTGATATTGTTTTATGCATTGCCATTTATCGTTTTGTTATGGTTTTGGTCATATTATTTTCTGTAGATCTTTTTCTGTTGTGTTAATCTATTCCTCATAGTTAGTGAATTTGTAAACGAATAAAGTAAATGCGTTGAATAAATCAATTTTCTCAATTGTTTTCCTTTTCATTATTTATCAGAATATAAAACTGATCTGGAGAAAGACATTATGGGAGATACATCTGGAGATTTCCAAACGGTCTTGCTTGTTTTGCTTAAGGTACCTCCACCTATTATATAGCAGTGATTATAGATGTTAACTTTTTTTTTCAGGAGAACTGATTAAATGTTTATGTAACACATGAAAGAGGAACTGTTACTTTTTACTTGATTGACAGGGAGCAAAATGGAGGCACCCAGCTGCAGGATTAAGAGATGTGGATTTCTATGCTTTATTTTATTTTTCACGTCTCATACATACATGTTTGTTAAATTCAGAGATATGTAAACCTAATATTAAAAATCCTGGGGGATGATAGCTCCCCTTTAACTCCAATATTTTTTCATATATTTTTTATGTATTTTGCAGTATAAAGTCCATAAATCATCACTCACCCTTATTTATACTCTAGTTTTGATCGAGAGTCCGTAGAGGAACACATTTCTCTTCCAGAAACCACTAGTCACTGATATAATGCCAGTACATTTGCTCAAAATGTAAGCTCACTCCCTGCTTCTAAACAGTACAGGACATTATTCTTACAATCAGGAAATGAGGAGGATGACTGTTCTCTACCATTTTTATTCAGTAGTGCATTAGCATTTTAGAGACTGATCAAGATTGCTATAGCAGTTTTAAATACTGTTACCATTTCCAGTAATGCATTCAGGGTCCTTGCAACTACCTATGACTAAGGCATTCAGTCTGTTTTTCTCACATCTACTGTATGTGAGTAAAACCTGGGGTGTCATCATTCTGACATCAATTAAATGAATACAAAAGAGCTGGGTAATAATGAGATATATGCCCCAGGATATACTTGAGAGCTAGATGTTTTTAATCTTCAAAAAGCATTTAATAGTAAAGTAATAAGAATACTTAATCAATTTGTTAATTTCAGGGAGAACGCAGTGAAGACAGTTACGTGAATGAGGATCTTGCTGATAAAGATGCAAAGGTAAATTGACTGTGTTTTGTGGCAACATGGAATGTGCTGAACATGTTTATGTCTTGAGATATATAAATATATGTTAAAAGGCCATTTGGCCTGAAATTGTGGGAGGAGTTATAGCCCTTTTTAAACGAGACCGGCACGTCCACGTATTTGGCTATTTCCCACGTTCGGGCCTAAAAATGCATCTCCCTTCATTATACTTACCCATTCGTGCATATTTACCCGTTCGTGTACTTCTGCGGTTGGTGCGGCTAATAGCTGACTGCAGAGTACACACAGAATACACACATCTCCGTTTGTTCTTTCACAACTAAACTGCCGACCGCTCTAACATACTCACGTTCGTCTATTAATTTGTATGGTTAAACAGCCGATGCAATGTACATGGCTTTCATTTATGGCTTATTCTTCCATTAACCGACCACAGGTATTTCTTTTCTGCTTACAGTCCTCTCCATTTGTTCATTCCTAGCCGAACGCAGGAGGCTTTAAAGTTTAAATTCACTAATCTGTTGTTATTAATGTATTTCGTTATGTAATTCGTTTAAACGAAAGAACTCATCTTCCATATTTTCTGCATTCTATATTAATTTATGTGTTAAGCATATGGCTCATCAGTTACTACTAGCAACTAGTGATGTCCCGAACTGTTCGCCAGGAACCGTTCGCTGGCGAACATAGCTTGTTCGTGGCGAACGCGGCGGGCGAACATATGCGATGGTCGGTCCGCCCCCTATTCGTCATAATTGAGTAAACTTTGACCCTGTACCTCACAGTCAGCAGACACATTCAAGCCAATCAGCAGCAGACCCTCCCTCCCAGACCCTCCCACCTCCATGACAAATAGGGGGCGGACCGACCATCGCATATGTTCACCCACCGCGTTCTCCATGAACAAGCTATATTCGCTGGCGAACGGTTCCTGGCGAACAGTTCGGGACATCACTACTAACAACATATTTAATCTGTTTCACTATTTCTTGGCTATGGTCATGTAAATTTATGGGACACTTATTTTACACAGGGGAAACCTTCTTAAGGGCACAGTCAGGCCATGATCAATTAATAAGTAAGGTATATTAAAAATACACAGCTTGGCACTATTATTTACTCACACTGGAACTTAGTCTCTCAAATTATAAATTAATTCCCTTTCCCTAATTCACTAAACTAGTTTTTCTGCGTAACTACCGTATATACTCGAGTATAAGACGAGTTTTTCAGCACATTTTTTGTGCTGAAAAACACTCACTCGTCTTATACTCGAGTCAGTTGTCTGTATTATGGCAATTTTCATTGCCATAATACAGACAAGGACTGGGGGCTGTCAGGAAGCTGTAACTTACCTTCACCGCAGCTCCTGTCAGCTCCCTTCTCTCTCCTCTGTCCGTGCAGCTCCCAGGTCAGCTTCCTCTGCAACTCTCGCGAGAGCCGCGGGGTCAGAGCGTTGCCACGGGTTACCGTGGCAACGCTCCGCGCGGCCGCGAGAGTTGCAGAGGAAGCTGACCTGGGAGCTGCACGGACGGAGGAGAGAGAAGGGAGCTGACAGGAGCTGCGGTGAAGGTAAGTTACAGCTTCCTGACAGCCCCCCTCCTACAGCCCATCCACTGGACCACCAGGGAGTGAGAGCCCCCCTCCCTGGCCAGCTAACAAGCAGGGAGGGGGGACTTAAAAATAAATAAATAAAATAATAACATAAAAAAAAATAATAACATTAAAAAAAAATATTACAATAATAATTAAATAATAATAATTCATAAAATGCCCACCCCCACCAATGCTCTGCACACACACACACACACACACTGCACTCACACACACTGCATTCATACACACACTCATACACACACTGCATTGCATTCATTATATACACACACTGCATTCATACACACACTGCATACACACTGCATTCATACACACTGCATACACACTGCATTCATACACACACTGCATACACACTGCATTCATACATACACACATACACACACTGCACTCATACACACACTGCACTGCATTCATTATATACACACTGCACTCACACACTGCACTCATATACACACACTGCACTCATACACACACACTGCACTCCATGCATTCATACACACACTGCATTCATACATACACACTGCACTCATACATACACACTGCATTCATTATATACACACTGCACTCACACACTGCACTCATATACACACACTGCACTGCATTCATTATATACACACTGCATACACACTGCACTCATACACACACTGCACTGCATTCATTATACACACACTGCACTCATATACACACACTGCACTCATATACACGCCCTGCACTCCATTCATTATATACACACTGCATTCATACACACACTGCATACACACACAGCATTCATATACACACTGCATTCATACACACACACACACTGCATTCATTATATACACACACTGTAAATAAATATTCAGTTAATATAACTTTTTTAGGATCTAATTTTATTTAGAAATTTACCAGTAGCTGCTGCATTTTCCACCCTAGTCTTATATTCGAGTCAATAAGTTTTCCCAGTTTTTTGGGGTAAAATTAGGGACCTCGGCTTATATTCGGGTCGGCTTATACTCGAGTATATACGGTAAGTTTGCTCCATTACACAACGTCTTTATCTTTGTCTTGGTATATCATAGGTTAAGCTCTAACGGTTCCTTTTTGCCAGGCTCATTACAGACCATAAGGACGATTGCAAAATCTCTGTTTTCCCCAAAATATTTTTTATTGGTTCATTATACTTAGTATGCATATGTTTTTAGGCTCTACTACATTTCCTTCTAACAGTCTCCAGGAAGTGTTATCCCAGTATCCTGTATTACTATATTACTGTAAGAAGGTTTACCAGTTGTTTTTGTCTTCAGTTGTATTTTTCTTCCCCCGAGGCCTCATCCAGCCTCCACGGCCTCATTCAGCCTCCACCCCCTCCCTCCCCACCCCCCAAGGTGGGTTCTAAACTTCTTAACGGGCCACGGAACAGACCCCGCACTACGTTTTCAATGACAATCACCTCCTGAACCAACACCACTTTGCTACTACTAATTGTAACAATACATTGCTTGTCTTTCGTTTCTACATTTCATTACTTAGGCCTGCATCAATACCGCAGTCTCGCCAAGTTCTACGCCATCAACCACTAACAGCCCACCTGGTATCCTGTATTTCAGTACCATGTATTCTCAATCTTACTCACTACGATTATGTTTCTCCTAAAGGCCTCACTCTGCCTTCTTATCATTTAAATTCACAATTGTGGGAACCCAGGGGCTTGTCTCTAATTAGGGACCAACGTTCAGGTCCCTCATCTTACACGGTCTTACGTTACAGTATCATCGATACACACCTATCCATATGTTCAACATTTTTACACCAGGCATACCAGTGGCTAGCTTAGGGCCCACTAACATCTATCTTACCCCTAGGATACCTTAGCTGGACCTGTTCCCTTCAGACGTAAGTATTTATATATATTGAAGACTTCCCGTGCCTTGTCCAAAGCAATAGGACCAATACTTAAGGTTAGTATCTACATACGTTCAAATACATAATTCAAGGAGACAAGTCCCATCAGGTTAGAGAACTGGCATTGAGGGTTAGGTGCTGACCTTAGCTACCCTAAGTAAATACACCTGCCCCGCGAGGTCTACTCCCCACCTCATCACACAGGTTCAGCCCCACATCCAAATCATAGTTAGCCACTTCGCTCGCCCTTCTTTAGGGCTACAGCTAGGGCTTCCCAAGTCATGGCCACACGTTTTGAATCTCTTACTGTCACCGAGAGGCCAACATCCTGCTACCCCGTTCAAGTGGCCACAAATTCCCTCGGCCCAAACCATAGGTAGAGCCTCTAACCACCAGCAGGGCCTCTCCTATCACTTGGTTCTACATAAATTCTTGAGCTCGGCACTAGTTAGCAGGCCAGTTCTCTAAAGGTCTCATTCCCCCCTCCACTACACCCTACTTATTCAAATCATTATTCCTTTTTCAGAATGTCACAAGAATCCATCCCCATCTTCGATCTGCCATCGGACAAAATACCCAGAACACCAGTCAGGCCTGGGTCTCCAGAGGAATCCCTCACCCCTTCTACCCCCAGATCCCTGAGATATTGGGCTATTCCAAAATATCAGCAGAGCTCAGTCTCACGGGTATCCCCTTTCCAGCTACCTCTAGAATGGCAGAATTATACAGGCTCCTGATGGCACAGGCCAAAGAACACAGACCCAGCACTAGTTCACAAGGACCGCCAACTAACACCTCACTCTCCACTCACTAGTTAGCAGGCCAGTTCTCTAAAGGTCTAATTCCCCCCTCCACTACACCCTACTTATTCAAATCATTATTCCTTTTTCAGAATGTCACAAGAATCCATCCCCTATCACTACCCCATATGTCTCACCGGCTCACTCTGTTCCAGCTTCCATAAGAAGGGAATTCAGGACGGATAGTTGTATATCTAGTGTTATTACTTATAGCCTTTCAAGACATGCTAGAGAATAGAGCTTATAATTACGGGGAAATTTCAGTGGTCTTAAAAGCCAAAGATCCTCGACCTAACAAGAAACTTTACTTTCCCCAGTTTATAGCCTTTGGCATTTATCGTGACTTTATTCTGCACGGTACTCACATAGGAGGGAAGAGCTCGACTCCTATTTGCACAAGGTAGTTGACTTGGGTATTAAGTACGGAGGGTCCTCATTCTATTACTATCATAAGTCAGCGTCGACCAGGGCAGCTACTCATCTGGCTCAGTTCAACATAAGAATTTACTGGTGCTAGATGGACCCAGAACTGTTTTGCCGTCACATTGCCGGTTTGAGACCCCCGTCCTGTGCCTCCCGTAGTTCCACTTCCACAGATTTCTCACAGGGGTTTACACGGGCCTTATCGCCATCCCCATAGGTTCACTAATACGCCTAACCTACTTTCAGCATCTAATGACCCACTTACAGGGGACCACCTTCTGTCCCTTAAAACCAAGGCTGGTTTCATGTTCGGCCCTTTCTTGTCTAAACCATTCTCATCATGGCATAACAACCCATCAGGGTAGCCACTCACTAACACTCTAATATTAAACATTTGATCATTGACCTTGCTGCACCTCATTCTTCCTCCATTCCCAGCATCAATTATCTCATACCCGCTGAGGAGTTGTCACTGCAGTATGGCAAAATTGACGACACCATGCAAGCTATTATCACAGCAAGCAGTAGGCATGGTTAAGCAAGACTGATATTACTAACGCCTCTAAACAGCTACCCATTCACCCCTCACTTTGTAACTGGCATCGGTGTTAAATGGAGGGACCAGTATTTTTCTCTACCCGGCTCACTTTCGGGTCCAGTAGCAGCCCCAAGCTCTATGACATTTTCGCAGTGACCCTCTGCTGGTGGCTCCTAATCATAGTCAAGTGTCCGTCCGTTATCCACTACCTGGATGATTTTGTTGATTGAACCAGGCTCAAAAACACCAAGCAGTATTCACAGCACCACAGGCCCTTTTTCACTACACTAGGAGTTCCTCCGTCACCAAGAAAACACATGATCCCTCTCCCCAGCTCATTTCTTGGGCATAGTCTTAGACACCTCAACGCTCTAAGCCAGACTACCACCTGTGAAACTGACGCACATTAGGGACAAAATCAGCCCATTCCCGCGGAGTGTTACATGCACAAGGAAGGGTCTCCAGTCATTGTGGGGTCCCTTGGCTTCGCCATGTGTATCATTCCGCAGGGTAGTTCTTTCGTCTCTAAGCAACTTAATTTTCTCCATGGGGCGCCCGACTCCTGCCTGCTCATCCCCCCACTATCAGAAGCTCTCACCCACAATCTACACAGACACAGCAGCACACACAGGGTTCACAGCTATTTTCGGCAACCACTGGTTAGAGACAACTGGCCCACTGAGACGGATGCGTTGCTGGCCTTTAGAGAACATCCACATTGTTTGAGATATACTGATCGTGGCACCCGTCCATACATGGGGTCATCTCCGGACTGACAAGGCAATGTATACGCTACTCAGACAATTCTGCACCTCGCAAAACCATTGACAAGGGGCTGTCATCCTTGTTAATTATGAGGCTGATTCGCAAACTTACTTGGCTGGCAGCAACCTCTCAGTTCCATCTAGTCTGCATACACATTCCTGATGTCCATAACACAGCTGCTGACACTCTTTCACGCTCTCAATTTCAGGTCTTCCAGGAACTCCCTACGGCCCATCACCTACCTTCCAGGATACCACCTGTCCACAAGCTAATTCTGGATTAAGCAGGCTATTACACCACGCACAGGCACTCACGCACCACACACTTTCACCTTACACCACTATCATTTACACTAGGGCACTGACTATTTTGAACAAATTACCTGCAGAGTTTTACTTACAAGGAGACTTTTCATTAAAACACAGTGGCTTTTGCCTCCTTCTATCACCTACACCTTAAATTTATCACACAATACCATAAACTTTACCTTACCGGGGTTCAACACCACGTCCTCACAACCTTTCCTAATCACGCACCTTTCTTAACTTCCTATCCTATTAAGAAAATCCACTGATCCAACTCACTCCCCTCTACCCTACAGAGAATGTTTGGTGCCCAGTTAAAATGCTTAACATACTCATGTTGTCTCACCACATGCACTCACTTGTCTCTCCACTATTACTACTCCAAGGGCACACACTCACCACAGCTAAATTAATTTCTCACATCAGAACCCTACTATCAAGGTTGGGCTATAACCCGGCTTCCTTCTCTGGTCACTCTCTCGTATAGGCGCAGCTTCTTCAGCTTCAAGCTCTAACACACCAGTCCACATCATTAAGAGACTGGGCTGCTGTAAATCCTCAACTTATTACTCATATTCCTCGACCAGAGAGGGAGCTCCGTCAAGCCTTCAGAATCTTGCTTGGTAAACTTGCAATAAAGTGTGTTTACTTTGAATCCTCTTTTTGCCCTCTTTTTATTACAGGCCTACTCGTACGTTGGTTTTGGCACATCTCAACCAACTTTGCATCTCCTTCTAAATTCCAATACGTGATTAGAAATTCAGAGCACAAGTTAAAAGGCCATTTTGGCCCTACTTAAACTCCTACCCCCCTACTCACCTTTGACGTTCAAGCTGTTTGTCCCTACCCACCTACACCCATCTATATATACATTTCACCTTTGTGGGCCCTCTTTTTATTACAGGCCTACTGATATGTTTGTTTCGGCACACCTCAACCAACTTTGCATCTCCTTCTACATTCCATTACACATTAGAAATTCCAAGCACAAATATAAATATATATATATATATATATATATATATATATATATATATATATATATTTATATAGAAAAAACAGAAGGGAAGGCTGCTCTCCGGACTTTTAAAACATAAAAATTTATTAAATTATCATTAAAAACGACCAACGTTTCGGTCCCCGTTCGGGACCTTCCTCAGACCTAAACGTTGGTCGTTTTTAATGATAATTGAATAAATTTTTATGTTTTAAAAGTCCGGAGAGCAGCCTTCCCTTCTAGTTTTCCATGCTAGTTTTCCATGCTAGTTTTCCATCTCCTAGCTAGACAGATTTTTGATGCCATTAAAATCTGTATCGTCAGACTATGAGAATAGATATTGCTATCTGGTAAATCTAAATGAAAAAGGAATAAGTAAGAGGTTAAACAAATTTTCATTCCATAGATTCTACCTATCACTAATTCCAATTTGTTTTTCACTGATTGAAGCTTAGGGCAATCCCACCATATATGTAAATGTGTACCCGTAAACATGTTGAGAAAAAGAAACGAACTAGTAGAGCCGCATTAGATACACACGAAAGTGGGGGGTAACCCCAAAGTAGAAAATAGGAACAACAAGAAATTATGTATCTAATGTATAATGCAGAGTATATGCATAAGTGGGATATCAAAATAGCCAATGGACTTATAATAGGCCAGATAGACCAATTCAAATTCAGATAAATAGAAAAAATAATAACGTTTTATTAGACAAAATATACGTGTGTGCTGTGAACTAAACACCCAAAATTGTGAGTTAAAAATATATGCTAGACGAATCTGTGATACAGATGCAGGACGTCTAGCCCACCAATAAAAAAGACCAGTAACTGTCAGTGGTATTGCAGACTAAAGAGCAGAGCACCTATCTGCGAGCTGGACAATTGATTACACAGTCTATCTCGTCAGGTAGCTATAATATGCTGATGGATTGCAAAGTTAATCAGGAAGTCTGCAACACTAAAAAACTAGTAAATCTGCAACACTAGTTACTTAGTAAATGATATGACAGCAGAGAATAAAAGAGGAATAGTCTGATCGCTAGGTTGAGATCACAAAAGACTAAATGATCGCTAATTTAATATGGCGGGACCTCTGCCCGCACTAAGCTGAATTATCAGTTGTGGACAGAGCACACGTCACTGTCAGTGATAGATAGTAGACAATTAGTTCAGAATGGACAATATTCTGACAGTTTGGTAATTGATGCTACAATCGGTCCTTAAAGGCAACAATAAATGCTTAATAATCATCAAAAACTTCTGTGTGTCTATCGTAAAAAAGTCTTTCCAAGTAGCAGTGATGTGTCTCTAAATTATATCAATCATCGGTATATCCGTCGTTAATGATTTAGACAACTAGAAATTATACATCGAGGAGCTTATTGATATCCTCAGTGTCTCTGCCGTAGCAACTAGTAAATAGTTCTAACGATGAATGGTTGCAGGGAACGAAAAAGAAACAAATTAGATAGTAGTTATGTAGCATACGGACGGGTATACAGAGAGAAAAGTTGGTACACCCGTAGCTCTCTGACGAGCTAGGTGTAGCGAAACGCGCGCGTCAGAGGATTAGGGTGTACTGCACTTCTGGATCCTTAGTGCAGTACACGGACTGGTGACCGCGCTGTCCTACTTAATATATTTATTTATTTACCTTATTTATTTTTTCCTTTTCACCTTATTTTGATTTGTTCTCATTTTTAGATTGACTACTTGGGGGTTGGGGTTAGGTGCCCTTGAAGGCACGGGGTACACCTTTACTGGGGTTGTTTATATTTTCATTCAGGAACAGCCTCCGTAGCACACAGAGTGCTACTTCCAATAGATACCTTGTAGCTTTGTCTACCGCAACTTTATCTGTATCTTTTGTTTCCCCTCCCTCTCCACTGGTTTAACTGTTAGCTCAAGTATCGTAGCTAGATGCCGGGTGTACCAACTTTTCTCTCTGTATACCCGTCCGTATGCTACATAACTACTATCTAATTCGTTTCTTTTTCGTTCCCTGCAACCATTCATCGTTAGAACTATTTACTAGTTGCTACGGCAGAGACACTGAGGATAACAATAAGCTCCTCGATGTATCATTTCTAGTTGTCTAAATCATTAACGACGGATATACCGATGATTGATATAATTTAGAGACACATCACTGCTACTTGGAAAGACTTTTTTACGATAGACACACAGAGGTTTTTGATGATTATTAAGCATTTATTGTTGCCTTTAAGGACCGATTGTAGTATCAATTACCAAACTGTCAGAATATTGTCCATTCTGAACTAATTGTCTACTATCTATCACTGGCAGTGACGTGTGCTCTGTCCACAACTGATAATTCAGCTTAGTGCGGGCAGAGGTCCCGCCATATTAAATTAGCGATCATTTAGTCTTTTGTGATCTCAACCTAGCGATCAGACTATTCCTCTTTCATTCTCTGCTGTCATATCATTTACTAAGTAACTAGTGTTGCAGATTTACTAGTTTTTTAGTGTTGCAGACTTCCTGATTAACTTTGCAATCCATCAGCATATTATGGCTACCTGACGAGATAGACTGTGTAATCAATTGTCCAGCTCGCAGATAGGTGCTCTGCTCTTTAGTCTGCAATACCACTGACAGTTACTGGTCTTTTTTATTGGTGGGCTAGACGTCCTGCATCTGTATCACAGATTCGTCTAGCATATATTTTTAACTCACAATTTTGGGTGTTTAGTTCACAGCACACACGTATATTTTGTCTAATAAAACTTTATTATTTTTTCTATTTATCTGAATTTGAATTGGTCTATCTGGCCTATTATAAGTCCATTGGCTATTTTGATATCCCACTTATGCATATACTCTGCATTATACATTAGATACATCATGTCCTGTTGTTCCCGTAAACATGTTACATCGCCAGCAAATGTCGCTTGAACCATTTTGAAATGTAAAAAGTTTTACTGGTACCATGTACCACCGATGTAGAATCTTAATATAATTCTCATGAATAATAATATTATGTATTGTTTTTTTTTGTTAATTTAAATGCTTTTGCCCATTCTTCTTCAATGAAAACTTTTTTTATTTCTTGTTCCCAGCTACTGATTTTATTTAATTTATTCCTAGGAGTATAGTCATATAATATTTTATTTATTTTTGAAATTATCTTATCTTTCCCCCTTATCGATATAATTTTATCGAAGAGATCTTCTTCAATACACTTATTTTTCAGGGTGTTTCTTATTTTTTGGTAAGCCAGACACTCAGATTTTAAAGGGGTATTTAATTCATACATTTCTTGAAAAGACTTTATGTTATTATCTATATAAAAGTCTCCCATGACTTTATATCCTTCCTGTTTTCATTTACTCAAGTTTATATCACTTACATATCCCTTCAAAACATCTATTGGGGCGTATACTGATATATTGTTTTCAATTTTATATCTTTTTTTTAGGTAGTTCATATAATGATATAGTTCTATCAAGATATTATTTTGTACCTTTAATTCCTTAAAGGCTATTTTATCCAGCCAGATTAAAGCAATTGGATCTAAATTTTTCGATAATCGTTCTATATTTACCCAAGATTTTTGTTCCGAGTCTTTAAACTTTGAATTAATTAAATGCATAATCATAATTGCATCGTGTCTCATTATTAAATCAGGAAAAGATACCCCTCCTTCATTTTGACTACGGCTTAACATTTGGTGTGATGTTCTTGGCTTTTTAGATCCCCATACAAATTTCAGGAAGGTTACATGAAACTCTAGCAGTATTTTTTTTGGTATCCTCATTGGGATTGATCTCATTAAGTATTCAAGTTTGGGTAATACATAATCTTTAATCACACTTATTCTCCCCAACCATGAAATATATATAGGTTTCCATATAGATAATGTGTTTTTTATATCCTGGAGAAGAGGTAGATAGTTTATCTCAATAATTTTGTTCCAATTAAAACCCAATCTAACTCCCAAATATTCAATAAATTCAGATGACCACTTGAATTTGTACTTATCTTTTAAAATATTGAGATCCGATTCTAAGATGTTATAGTATAGAACAAGAGATTTTGACATATTGATTTTATAGTTTGAAAATAGGCTGAATTGATCAATACACGAAATTACTGCTGGGATAGATGTGTTAGGTGAGGATAGTGTAAGAATTACATCATCAGCATATAGAGAGATCTTATATTGTGAGGCTGCAATGTTAATTCCCTGTATCTCTTTTGTTTGTCTGATCAATGCAGCCAATGGTTCTATGGTGAGAATATACAGCATTGGCGCCAATTGGCATCCTTGTCGCGTCCCATTGTTTATCATAAATCCTTTAGAACTCAATCCCCCACCACATACTTTTGCCGATGGTAATTTATATAAACTCATTATTCGATCATAAAAAGTATCTTGTATCCCAAAAGTTGTTAAGACCTCCGACATGAATTCCCAGCTAACCCTATCGAAGGCCTTTTCGGCATCTAAAGCAGCGAAGACTGCAGGATCATTATCTCTGTTTATTTTTTGTATCAGATTCAATATTTTACGAATATTGTCACTTCCGCTCCTTTTAGGCACAAAGCCTGTTTGATCTACATGGATTAGGCTGGGTATTATATGTTTCATTCTTTCCGCTAAGATCTTAGAATATAGCTTGACATCAATATTTATAAGAGATATTGGGCGATAATTACTAACATAGTTCAGGTCTTTACCTGGCTTAAGAATTGGAAATATATTAGTTTGCAACATTTCTCTAGGAAATTTCGTCTGGTTGCCAATTCCATTAAATAGTTTATTTAATATTAAAATAACCGAGACCCACAATCTCTTAAAAAACAATGGAGTAAACCCATCTGGGCCTGTAGCTTTCCCTGTTTTTAGTTCCTTGATATTCCTCTCTATCTCTTGGTTAGTTATGGGAGCGTTTAATCCTGCAAGTGCTGTACTATCCACCCTTGGGAGTTTAATCTTCTTCAGAAAATCTCTGATGTCAGATGTTGATACCTTAGGAGTATTCAAATTATATAAAGATTTATAGTATTCTTCAAAAGTATTACTAATTGATTCGGGTGATAAACATACCTTATTTCCTGCGACTATTTTCTTAATTAGAGAAAGATTTTTCTTAGATTTTAATTTATTTGAGAATACTTTCCCGACTCTGTTATCTGCATAATACCATGTTTGATTTAATTTCAAAATAGCATTGGATGTTTTAATTTCTAGTCTCTTTTTTATATCTTTTTGGAGTTCCTTTATTTTTTGTATGTTATATTCTGTTACCTTCTGTTTGTTCTCTTTTTCTAATAGTGCTAAAGAAATATATAAATCCTGTAACGGTTTACCCATCTTTCTCTTTTGTCGAATCCCCATTTTGATTAGAACTCCTCTTATATAACATTTAAATGTACACCATAGAGTGCCTATATTTACCTCCCCGTTATCGTTATTTTCAAAAAATTTGTCAATTTTAATTTGCAGGAATTTAAGATTCTCTTCTGATTTCAGTATGGCTTCATCTAATCTCCATTGAGGTCTGTTTGCCCCTTTATTTTCCTCATTTAACTCCAAGATTATTGGGGCATGAGCTGACCAAGTAATATTTGCTATCTTAGCATTTACAAACATTCCTAAAATGTTAATTTTAGAATAAATAAACTTTTCTTAGACTCTGTCTATTTCTGTTCTGTTCTAGTTTTTTAAATAGACTTTATAAAGTTTTTGGTTTTTTCGCTACTACATTACTATTAAGATTGGGCTGGGCCCTTCCCTTATAAGAGCTTCCAAATCACACACAGAAGAGAAAATAGCACAGTCAGTAAAAAAGGGGGGCAAAACTTTTTTTAGATGCATAAATGAGAAAAGAAAAGTAAAACAAGGATTAGTTAGATTAAAAACAAAAGAAGGAAGGTATGTAGATGAGGATAAAGGTCTAGCTGACTGCCTCAATGAATATTTTTGTTCGGTATTTACAGATGAAAATGAAGGAAAGGGACCTCAGTTAAGAAAAAGGATAAATTAGTCATTTATTACACGTGAGTTTACAGAGGAAGAGGTTCTATTTCAACTGTCAAAAGTAAAGACAAATAAGTCAATGGGACCTGATGGAATACACACAAAGCTATTAAAAGAGCTTAGTGGTGTACTAGCAAAACCATTAAAAGATTTATTTAACCAATCATTGTTAACAGGAGTAGTCCCAGAAGATTGGAAGTTAGCGAATGTTGTGCCCATTCACAAGAAAGGTAATAGAGAGGAGTCGGGCAACTATAGGCCAGTAAGCCTTACTTCAGTAGTGGGGAAAGTGATGGAAACCATGTTAAAAGGATAGGATTGTTGAACATCTAAAAACACATGGATTTCAAGATCAAAGACAACATGGGTTTACTTCAGGGAGATCATGCCAAACTAATCTTATTGATTTTTATAATTGGGAAGCTAAAATTATAGATCAGGGTGGTGCAGCAGACATTGCTTATCTAGATTTCAGTAAGGCTTTTGACACTGTTGCACATAGAAGGCTTATCAATAAACTGCAATCTTTAAGTTTGGATTCCAATATTGTTGAATGGGTAAGGCAGTGGCTGAGTGACAGGCAACAGAGGGTTGTAGTCAATGGAGTATATTCGAAGCTTGGGCTTGTCAGTAGTGGGGTACCTCAGGGCCCAGGGTACTTGGACCCATTCACTTTAATATTTTTATTAGTGATATTGCAGAAGGTGTTGGTGGTAAGGTGTGTCTTTTTGTGGATGATACTAAGATATGTAACAGGGTTGATGTTACAGGAGGGATAAGCCAAATGGCAAATGATTTAGGTAAACTAGAAAAATGGTCAGAGTTGTGGCAACTGACATTTAATGTGGATAAGTGCAAGATAATGTATCTTGGAAGTAAAAACCCAAGGGCAGAGTACATAATATTTGATAGAGTCCTAACCTCAATATCTGAGGAAAGGGATTTAGGGGTGATTATTTCTGATGACTTAAAGGTAGGCAGACAATGTAATAGAGCAGCAGAAAATGCTAGCAGAATGTTTGGTTGTATAGGTAGAGGTATTAGCAGTAGGAAGAGGGAAGTGCTCATGCCATTGTACAGAACACTGGTGAGACCTCACTTGGAGTACTGTACACAGTACTGGAGACCATATCTTCAGAAGGATATTGATACCTTAGAGAGAGTTCAAAGAAGGGCTACTAAACTGGTTCATGGATTGCAGGATAAAACTTACCAGGAAAGGTTAAAGGATCTTAACATGTATAGCTTGGAGGAAAGACGAGACAGGGGGGATATGATAGAAACATTTAAATACATAAAGGGAATCAACACAGTAAAGCAGGAGACTATATTTAAAAGAAGAAATATTACCACAACAAGAGGACATAGTCTTAAATTAGAGGGACAAAGGTTTAAAAATAATATCAGGAAGTATTACTTTACTGAGAGGGTAGTGGATGCATGGAATAGCCTTCCAGCTGAAGTGGTAGAGGTTAACACAGTAAAGGAGTTTAAGCATGCGTGGGATAGGCATAAGGCAATCCTAACTATAAGATAAGGCCAGGGACTAATGGAAGTATTTAGAAAACTGGGCAGACTAGATGGGCCGAATGGTTCTTATCTGCCGTCACATTCTATGTTTCTATGTTTCTATGCTAGAATTAAACATGTAATATTACAATAAGCAATGAAAACATCAATTACATGTAAACCTTAGACTTATTAAATAAAGGTAATTATATTCTTTGATGTTTGCAATTAAAATTAAATAGAAAAGACACTTTAATAAACATATTTAGATAGCAAATTTAGATGTACTGTACATAAGAGCATTATAGAAATAATTCACTAAAGATGTACTAATAGCTGCCAAGTTTTCTGGCTCCTTTTCCTTCATTAAAATTTTATAGGTCATTGCCTACCCAATATGATTGACTTTAAAGACGGTAGTTGTGCGGCGTTGATGATGCTTACAAAAAATGAATTTATCATATGCTGTTTTGGATAATCGATTTTACAGGGGAAAGGATTTATCAATGTAAATCGGTGCCAATCTGGGAGCCATAGAGAAAAAACACCATGGAAAACAATATAAACTCTCTCAACATATATCACTGTAAGCCCAGAGTGCCTTCCCTTGATAAATCTCCACTTTAGTCTTTATTTAATATTTTAGATAGGCTTTTCAAAGTATTTAATATTTTTTAATAAACTTTTAAAATTATGTAATATTTTAAGATTTTAATATTTTATATATATCAATATACATTATTATATATGATATATGTCTTTATAAATAATATTAAAATATAATTTAAAAACTTTTTTCAAAAATATAAAATCACTTAATGAATAATATTAAATTGAGGCTTATGACATATAATATGACATATTATATATCCTATAAACAATTAAAGATAAGCATTTATGTAGGAATGGAACGGTTAATTTTGTAGACGATCTATGGGACTATGTAACTTTAACACTCCAAAATATCATGTACAATTAATGATAATGACCATCTCTTAAAGGAACACTATAGTCACCTAAACAACTTTAGCTTAATGAAGCAGTTTTTGTGTGTAGATCATGCCTCTCAGGTTTCACTGCTCAATTCACTTCCATTTAGGAGTTAAATTACTTTGTGTCTGTTTATGCAGCCCTTGTCACACCTCTCCTGGTTCTGATTGACACTGCATTTTCAATCAGATGTAATTTACCTTAAACAATTGTAGATTATGCTAGCGTTAGTGTACCTATAATCTTAATTTTATTAATGACAGGAGGCGAGTATTTTGCTCAAGTCTTTCTTTACTTAAGCTCCACATCAGCACTTTTTAACATAGTAACAGGATAACCAATCAGAAAAAAGTAACAGGATATAAAACTCCCTCCCACTGATGTCACTTCCTCTTTCTGGCTGTGAAACGAACAGGAACAGGAAAAACGTAGGCGAACCAGATGAGGATCTCAGCATACCAGACGAGAAGAGTTCATGCTTGAGAGAAACAGGAACTAGGCTTGACCTCTTGAGGGAGCTTTAAACTGAAACGAGAAAGCAGACTCGAAACAGAGGATTTATCCACGAATTGGACTTCTAAAAGCATGCCACCAAACTGTATTTAATCCATATACTGAAGTATGCATGGAACATCATCTCTACCCTCCCACCCTATTACAGCATATCCCCTTATAATAAACTTAAGTAAGTCAAGACGTACTTACCCTTCTATCCAATAGACTTCCCTAAGGAGGCGACAAACTACGGGGGGGGGGGGGAATAAAGGGTGGTAAAATACTCACCTCCTGTCATTAATAAAATTAAGATTATAGGTAAACTAAAGCTAGCATAATCTACAATTTTATAACATGACAGGAGGCTTCGTATTTTGCTGTTTTAACGCTCCCAAGTAAGGCTAAGGAAGTGTGCACAGTCGGACAAAATTAGAAATTGCGAAACGTCTCTTCCCGGGATCAATCCGCCAATCGAAGAATGTCCCGTAGAGAAGCTCCAGCACTGAACGCACCTGCCGCCGCCGCTCCTCTTATAGAGAGGGCTCCGAAGGAGGCTTCTATCCCTGCCAGGGAAAGTAACCATCGAATCCACCGGGCAAGAGTGGTGGTTGAAACTGGGTTACGTGGGTGAACATATGAGACCAAGAGCTGACTGGAGGAAGATGAACGGAGGGTGGAGGTGAGCAATAAATAACGAGAGAGAACCAAAACCACACACAGTTTAGGATGGTTAGGGAAAGAAGTATAGAATAAAGAGGAGATGTTCGATTTAGTACGTCTGGACAGGGAAAAAGTAACACCCTCTGGAGAAAATGTGATGGCGTCATGGTCAAATGCCCGAACATCACTTGGTGGAAAGACACCAAGCAAAGCAGCAGGGTGAACTTCGCCCAGAGTTGGTGGAGAGAGAGCTCCTCGTCATTTGGCCAAGCTTGTAGGAAGTGGATCATGACATTAACGTCACAGACAGAGGTGTGAGTACTTCGGTACTGGAGGGCGAGTGTCATGCCTTAACTATGGTATCCTCTTACTTCCTGGTTCCACGGAGCTTAGCCACACCCCTTTATGACACGGTCTCCCTATTTAATCCGACCGCACCAGCTGATCGACGCTGGATTATTGAACTACGTTCCGTACTCACGAACCGGCTACAACATCGTTGTGAAAGCCCTCTGTTACCGGACCAGACTGGAAGACTTCAAGTTCCCTTCACCTCTCCTCATCCACGACTAAAGCTGAATTCTCTCCTTCCAGGATAACCGCCTCTGAGGAGATCTCGGGAACCAGTGTTCTATGTGCCGGAAGCTAAGTAAAACCTCTGTGATAAGCGTTGCATCTCAAAGCTGTTATTTCCTGTCTCCAAAGTCCTTCGATAAAACAAACCCGTTACAGCTAACTTCAACTCATACTTTATCTCAGTTAGCTGCATCTGTCTTGCTTCAGTTAAAGTCTATGGAACAGCTATTGTAACTTCTTATCACCTAATTCATTAATACTACTAAGAGACTCTTTCTGATTCAGTGTCTGCTAATTACTACCGTTTACTACTTAAAGCTACAGTGCCTGTAATTGTGGACTTCAGTTATCGTTTACTACTTAAAACTACAGTGCCTGTAATTGTGGACTTCAGTTATCGTTTACTACTTAAAGCTACAGTGCCTATAATTGTGGACTTTAGTTATCGTTTACTACTTAAAGCTACAGTGCCTGTAATTGTGGACTTCAGTTATCGTTTACAAATTAAAGCTACAGTACCTGTAATTGGACTTAAAGTCAATACCTTTTACTTTTTATAATAAATATTCAAACTATAAGAAATCTGCAGTTGTGTTCCTTCATAACAAATGTTTAGACGTGACAGAATAATCCAGCCATTGTAATGGATCCAGCAGATTTCGATTCTACGATAACTACGCTGAATCAAAGAGTTGACACACTAGCCCAAGGTGTGCAAGACCTGCAAGTTACTAACGAAAGAATTCTCACTTATGTCAGAGATCTACAAACTCATACTCCTCATACTATTCTGCACTCGGCTAGTGATCCTGCTGTATGTAACCCTGAAAAGTTCTCTGGAGATCGTTCTAAATACAGGGAGTTCCTCAACTCTTGCAAACTATTAATTGCTTTGAAACCTAGATCTTATCCTACAGAAAGAACTAAAGTTTGTTCGGTTATTTCCTTTCTAAGAGGTGAACCTATGTCATGGGCCCATTCCTTTCTGGAAAACGATGACCCCATCTTAGACTCACTGGATGAATTTTTTGAAGCCATGTCTCTTCTCTATGAAGATCCTAACAAACAAGCAACAGCTGATTTAACAATCAGAACACTACAGCAAAGACATAGACCCGTTGAAGATTACATTGCTGAATTTAAAAGATGGGCAGTAGAAACGCAATGGAATGACATCACATTGCGCAACCAATTTCGAATTGGTTTATCTGAAGCTGTAAAAGACGAACTATCTAGAACAGAACTCCCTACTACTTTGAATGCTCTAATTCACTTATCAATCAGCATTGACAGAAGATTAAGAGAAAGAAAGGCCGAAAAAGCCCTTTTACATTCTAAAGACCGCAAACCTTTCACTCCCTCAAAAGCTCCAGAAAAGACTTCCTTACCAAGTGAACCTATGGAAATAGGGGTAATAAGAAGTCCTCTCACTCCTGAAGAGAAGAACCGAAGACGTCAATTAAACCTATGCATGTATTGTGCCTCTCAAGATCATTTGGTTTCTGATTGTCCCTTATTAAAACGGACAAAGGCCGGTAGGCAAGCCTATACCTCTGCGATCTTCAGTGCACTCCCTTCTACACCAACCACTCAGTTCACTCCTATATCTCTTATACTACAGTGGGACAAGGTGAGAATTGTTACTGAAGCTATCATCGATTCTGGTGCAAATGGAGTATTCATCGATTCAACCTTTGTAACAAAGAATAAAATTCCTTGTGTTCGAAAAACCATTTCTGTTCCTATTAAAGTGATTGACGGCTCCCTTATCTCCTCGGGACCGATTCTTCATGAAACCATCCCTCTAAAGGTAACCACCAATCATATTCATACTGAATTTCTAGTATTTGATGTTATTCCATCACCTCTCTATCCCGTTATAATAGGGATCAACTGGTTAAGGAACCACAACCCTCAAATTTCTTGGTCTCCTTTCTCTCTCACCTGTAACTCACATTATTGTAAAGAAACATGTTTACAGCAAATTCCTATTCTTCAGATCTCAAAAGAACCAACTATACCTTCTTGTTATTCAGACTTTTCAGACGTATGCAGTAAAAAAGAAGCTGAAACGCTCCCACCTCATCGTTCCTACGATTGTCCTATAGACCTCATACCTGGTGCCCCAGTACCTTTTGGGCACATCTACCCTCTCTCTGAGGCTGAATTGCAAATTCTCAAAGAATATCTGGATGAAAACCTACGGAAAGGGTTCATTAGACCCTCTAGTTCACCTGCTGCCTCAAGTATGTTTTTTGTGAGAAACAAAGACCAGACTATACGTCCTATCATTGATTACAGAGCCTTAAACAAAATAACAGTTAAAAATCGTTATCCTCTTCCCCTCATCAATGAACTGGTTGAACGATTGAAAACTGCTACCATCTACACTAAGCTTGACCTTCGCGGGGCATATAATCTCATCAGGATAAAGGCTAATTAAGAATGAAAAACTGCTTTCCGAACAAGATATGGCCTCTTTGAATATCTGGTGATGCCTTTTGGCCTCTGCAACGCCCCTGCAACTTTTCAACATTTCATAAATGATATCTTTAGAGACCTATTGGACGTCTGTGTCATCATTTATTTAGATGATATTCTCATATACTCCAACACTCCTGACGAACACAAAAAACATGTCAGATGGGTGTTATCCAGACTCAGAACTCACAAACTATTCGCTAAACCCGAAAAATTTATTTTTCACGTCAAAGAAATAACCTTTTTAGGTTATGTTATTTCCCCTCATTCAATAGGTATGGATAATTCAAAAGTCGATTGTATCATCAACTGGCCTGTTCCCTCTACAGTAAAAGAATTACAGCGATTTCTAGGGTTCGCCAACTTCTACAGAAAATTTATTAAAAACTACTCTGAGATAGCTCACCCACTCAATCAACTTAACAGTAAAAAACATGCAATTGGAACGAGAAGGCTCAAACTGCCTTCAATGAATTAAAGAGAAAGTTTACAACAGCTCCTGTTCTTCAACTTCCAAATCCTTCATATCTTTATGTCCTTGAAACGGATGCTTCGGAAATTGCAATTGGAGCTGTCCTTTCTCAACACAAAACTCCTCACGAACCTCTTCATCCTGTCGCCTTCTTCTCACGATCATTATCTCCTGCCGAAAAGAATTATCCTACAGGGGAAAAAGAATTATTAAGTATCAAAGTGGCTTTAGAAACCTGGAGACACCTTCTTGAAGGTGCTCAGAACTCTTTAATCGTATATACTGACCATAAAAATCTCGAATATCTTCACTCCAATAAAACACTGTCTGCTCGACAAGTAAGATGGAATCTCTTTTTTTCCCGGTTCAACTTCCAAATCGTCTTTAGACCTGGGTCTAGAAACAAAAAGGCTGATGCCCTCTCCAGGATCCATAAAGACACTAAAATTGAACCTCCTTCGCATACAGTCATTGGAATCTTATCTTCTCTTATTGACGACATTAAAGATCTCAGTGAAGATGCTCTTGAACTTCCTAAATCAATTAAATTATCCAAGAAAAATGGTCTCTACTATTTTAAAGACCGGATTTACGTACCTCCCTCTTTCAGAATTAAAGTACTCGAATTTATCCATGATTCTCCTCTGGCAGGTCATCCAGGTATAAAAAAGACCCTTGAATTGTCTAAAAGATACTATTGGTGGCCTTGTCAAGACCAAACTATTGAATCTTATGTCAAATCATGTTCTGTATGCCAAGGATCCAAACATGTCCATCATCAACCATTCGGTCAATTATTGAATTTACCGATTCCTGAACGACCTTGGCAATCCATTTCTATGGACTTCATGGTGGAATTACCTCCTTCTCATCATCATACCACCATTTTAGTGGTAGTAGACCGCTTCACGAAAATGTCTCATTTTATTCCTTTAAAGAAGTTACCCTCATCCTCTGAACTTTCGAAAATATTTCTTGACAACATAGTTAAACTTCATGGACTGCCAGACAAAATCATTTCAGACCGAGGAACTCAATTTACCTCCAAATTCTGGAATGCATTATGTGCTACTCTTCATATCCAACGTAAACTATCATCTGCATATCATCCTCAAACAGATGGACAAACTGAAAGAGTCAACCAATGCTTAGAACAATATCTACGCTGTTATTGCTCTCACTTACAAGACGATTGGATAACATGGTTACCCATGGCAGAATTCGCATACAATAACTCTTTTCATACCAGCAGCAAAATGACTCCATTTCTATCCAATTATGGATTTCATCCTTCCTCATTTCCTGCTCAGACAGTTTCTTCTTCTAATCTCTCCGATTCCAATCAAATCTCTCATATGTCCTCTTTATTCAAGAAATTACATGAAAATCTAGAATTGGCCTCCTCCAATCAAAAGAAGTTTTTTGATACAAAAAGACAACCTTCACCCTCTTATAAAATCGGTGATCTTGTCTGGCTTTCCTCAAAGAACATCTCTACAAACCGTCCATCAAAGAAGTTAAGTTCCCTTTTTCTTGGTCCTTTTCCAATAATATCGGTTATCAACCGTAATGTTGTTAAATTGAAACTTCCATCTACTTTGAAGCTACATCCTGTTTTTCATGTGTCCTTGCTGAAGCCTCATCATCCTGACCCTTTCCAAAGAAATGTCACTACTTCTCCTGATCCCATATTGGTCCAGGGTGAAGAAGAATACGAAATTCAAAGTATACTGGATTCAAGGATCCATCGTGGCTCTTTACAATACCTCATCAGATGGAAAGGATATGGAATTGATGAAGATACTTGGGAAAACTCCTCTGTCGTTCATGCTGACAAATTGATTTCCAAATTTCACAAGCGTTACCCTTCTAAACCAAGTCAATAGCACCCAGAGGTTGCTCATTAAGGAGGGGGTACTGTCATGCCTTAACTATGGTATCCTCTTACTTCCTGGTTCCACGGAGCTTAGCCACACCCCTTTATGACACGGTCTCCCTATTTAATCCGACCGCACCAGCTGATCGACGCTGGATTATTGAACTACGTTCCGTACTCACGAACCGGCTACAACATCGTTGTGAAAGCCCTCTGTTACCGGACCGGACTGGAAGACTTCAAGTTCCCTTCACCTCTCCTCATCCACGACTAAAGCTGAACTCTCTCCTTCCAGGATAACCGCCTCTGAGGAGATCTCGGGAACCAGTGTTCTATGTGCCGGAAGCTAAGTAAAACCTCTGTGATAAGCGTTGCATCTCAAAGCTGTTATTTCCTGTCTCCAAAGTCCTTCGATAAAACAAACCCGTTACAGCTAACTTCAACTCATACTTTATCTCAGTTAGCTGCATCTGTCTTGCTTCAGTTAAAGTCTATGGAACAGCTATTGTAACTTCTTATCACCTAATTCATTAATACTACTAAGAGACTCTTTCTGATTCAGTGTCTGCTAATTACTACCGTTTACTACTTAAAGCTACAGTGCCTGTAATTGTGGACTTCAGTTATCGTTTACTACTTAAAACTACAGTGCCTGTAATTGTGGACTTCAGTTATCGTTTACTACTTAAAGCTACAGTGCCTATAATTGTGGACTTTAGTTATCGTTTACTACTTAAAGCTACAGTGCCTGTAATTGTGGACTTCAGTTATCGTTTACAAATTAAAGCTACAGTACCTGTAATTGGACTTAAAGTCAATACCTTTTACTTTTTATAATAAATATTCAAACTATAAGAAATCTGCAGTTGTGTTCCTTCATAACAAATGTTTAGACGTGACAGCGAGCCAGTTTAATGCCCAGTAAGAGTCTGCAGACCAGCGGATCCTGGCCTACCGGAGCTCCATGTAGCGGAACATGGGCTGCCGAGATGGCCGATCGGGCAACATTAATGGATCGGTAGGACCGGCCGAGATCAAAGAGGTATGAAAGGAAGTTCAAGATGAATTGTCTAGGTTCTGTAAGGGGATCGGTATCCCGTCCCAGGAACCAATTGCACCAAGAGTTCCAGGAGGATAGGTAACATCTGCTGGTTCCAGGGGCCCAAGAATCCCATAGGAGTTCCTTAGATCTCTGCGATAAGTCTCCAAAGTTCCAGGATCACTGCAAAGAGTCCAAGCCACTAAGTGGAGGTGGCCTTGTTCTATCATCGCATGAGGGAGCCCCTGAGGGTCCTCCGGGAGAAAGGGTAAGGACAGCAGAAGGAGATGATGTCAGCAAGAGAGGTCCAGAAGTTCTGGAAACCATGCTTAAGAAGCACTAGCATGACTAGTTGCCTGCAAATTTGCAGAAGGACTCTCGGAATCATCGCAAATGGAGGAAAAGCGTAGGCCCCCCATCTTTGGCCATCTCTGTTGAAAGGCATCCACTGCCGAGCACTCTGGGTCTGGGAGCCAGCTAAAGAACTGCGGAACTTGAAAGTGCATCCGTGAGGCGAACAGGTCCAGCACAAACGGGCCCCTGCGTCTTGAGATGTGAAGGAAAATAGATCTGTGCAGGCACCAGTCGCTGATGTCTCTCGAATGTTGGGAGAACCAGTCCGCTGTGATGTTCATCACTCCCGAAGCGTGATGTTGATGTTGGAAGCAGAAGTTGTAGATGTCCTTTGTCACCTCGGAAAGGGTGCGAGACCTGGCCCCACCCAATCTGTTGATGTATTGGACGGCTGATATATTGTCCATCCGTAAGAGAATGCAACAGTCCGAGAGGTGATTGGCCAGACTGCGGATTGCAAAAGAGCCTGCGATCAATTCCAGACAATTGATGTGGAATGAATGCTCTGCGGCTGTCCAGGGTCTCCCTGTTGAAGTCGTATGACAAGTCGTGCCCCAACCCTGAAGGCTCGCATCCGATTCTACAATGAAGTCTGTCATGGGACCGAAAATTGCCTAATCATTCCAAGACGACATGTGGAGGAGCCACCAACGTAATTCCTCCCTCACTTCCATGGTAATTGGGACCCTCTGGTCGTAAGACGGATGGGCTCGGAGGAAGTGAGCCTTCAGGTGTTGCATAGCCCGATAGAGGTCCCGGATAGATTGCCTGGATGGAAGCGGAGAGGAGGCCCACAATCCGAGCTAAACCTCTGAGAGGTATGTCCTCCCATCGAAGAGTCTTGCGCAGCTCCTTCCGTATTGCTGATAGTTTGGATTGAGGCAAGCGGAGAACTCAGGTTGACGAATCGATTTCGAAGCCGAGGAACTTTATCACCTGGGATGGTGAAAGTGCTGACTTCTCCTGGTTGATAACAAACCCTAATGATTTGAGCAATGAGGATGTGTAGCTCATCTGAAATCGCAGTCTGGAGGCATCTTTGCAAAATATGTATAATTAGGCTGATTAACACCAGGTTGGGTGAACCAATCGCCTGGACGAAGTATGTCTCGGATGGAGATGTATGCCCTCCATTTTGAAATGTCTGTTCACCCCAAAGGCATTCAGTTGATGGAGATTGATGACCGGGCAGAGTTCCCCTGACTTCTTCCAGACCAGGAAGATAGAACTGAGAAAGCCCTTGTTGTTTTGGGCGAGTTGGAGTGCTCCTTTTGTGAGTAGGGATTGCAGTTCCGTATCGAGCAGAGTCCATTGTGATTTTGACATTACCGAGCAATGGGGGCAACCTGTCTGAATGGGGGGGGGGGGAAATAGAACTCTATGGAGTAACCCTGAACCATGTCTAGAATCCAGGTATCTGAAGACAGAGTCTTCCACATGTCTAAACAATGTAACAACCTGCCCGCATGACATAAAGTAGAAAAGTAAAAGGTGGGAAATCTCACCTGTCGGATATCTGTGGCGTCCTTGGACTCGGCTTCCTCTTCCTCTATCCGACCTTTGGGTGTAGAAGCCCCTTGTTTTATAATTCGGGAAGAATGATGATGTGTGGGATCATTGGCGTTGGCCTGCTGACCAGAACCGGCTGGCTGTACGACTCATTGTACGGCCAGCCCTGCCAAAAACCCTTGAGGGTTGTTGATGGAACACTCTTCTCATGGATGTCTGCGCCTTGTTCAGTGTGGCGTACAGATTTACATCTTTGTGTAATTGTTTAATATAGGGTTCTCCAAACAGAAGACCCTTGGCCTTGGGGCCTAATTCTTTGGAACCCAAATCGGAGAGTTTTACATCCACGCGCAGCAGCACTGCTTTCCTACGCTCTGTACACGTCAGGATCCCGCGGGCGGCTGTGAGGGGAGGCTGCAGTCCGCTCGCGGCACTCACCCTCCAGCCGTCCACGGTCCCCTTCCGGCCATGCGTTTGGCGGGCGGCATCCTCCCAGCAACGGATGCCACCCGCATCTTCCTCCACGTCCCCCAGCGGCAGCATGCTTGACGCTGCATGCTGGGAGACCGCCCAATTTATTACACGCCGGGGTCAGCCACCTGACCCGGCGTTAAAGGCACAGTGCCTCAATCACAGTGGGAGGTCTAGATATCTCCCACGTGTGATTGTTAATTCTGATTGGAAATTATCCAATCAGAATTAACCTTATAGTTTAAATACTTACCTTTCCTGTTCCTCCCTGCCCTGTTGTGGTCTTTGCTTGCTAGCATTGCTACTGTACTTGTGTTTCTGGTTACGTACTCTCTGGCTTGTTTATCTGACTTTATGACTTTCTCTTACCCTTTGACCTCGGCTTGTTTCTCGTTATTCTGTCTTCTGGTTCCCCTTAGTCGGCTTGTCTCCTGACTATTCTTTGTGTGCTTAGCCCGGCCACTCTAAGGTCCTGTACAGCACCTTTTCTGTGTGTGTGTTAGCGTGTTTGGTTCCCGAATCGTGACAGTACAGAGGGATGTGTTTGCATTGCCCAGCAGGCATATGGAGTGTAGCGTCCATTCTCTGATTACGGATGGGTCCAATGGTCCCTCTTGAGAAAGAGCGTCATCAGCCAATAATATGATTTTTGCAAGGGGTCCAAGGACATTCAGCAGCTTGTCTTGGGTGAGACGAAAGCTGCGCTCAAAACCCTTTCTAGGGTCATGGGCAGTCCTGGCCAAGTACGTGTAAAACAGCATATCAAATTCTGGGTTCATAGCGACCTTGTCCTGTAGGGTAGGCCTGGGACATTCTGCTTTTAAACGTTTGTGGACCTCTCGATCCAGGGGCCTTCTAATCCAGAAGTGGATGTACTGGGTGAGATGGTCTGGAAGAGACCACTCTGATGATCGGGGGTATCTGATATGACGTGGGTCAAATAGTGGTTGACCTAGTGTGTCCAGGAAGGTTTCTGCCACCCCTGATGGTGTTGATCCAGGGACCGTATCTTCTAGTGTGGGGTCAGTAGTAGTGTCTTGAGGAAAAGGTACTCCTCCGAAGGATGCCTCAGGCCAGTCGACGAGTGGCTGGCTTATATATTTATTTATACCCGTGGAGAGGTATGGTGGCACAGACAAAGCAGGCCAATCATGGGCTGTATTAAATAACAGCAATCCCAAATAATATTTAGGGGTTTACCCCTTATAAATTCACAGTTGAATGTGATTAGTATAATTAGGCTGATTAACACAGTATATAATAAGGGGACACACACACCCCAATGCAGGTATAAATAGAAATTGGGGGCACTTCCCAATATGAACAGCCTGTTATTAATCATTTATGAAATTATAATAGTATAATGAACACTACCCTGTGATCACCACAAGGAGGAGTCTAGAGCATCCACGATAGTATTAGCAACTGTTATGACACATCTCCTTCAAATGAGCAAAGAGTGGAACCCACAGGAAGTGTGGGGTCCACTGGTTGATGTAAATAGTGCCCGTAGGCAAACGGGGGAAATTACAATTAAGTACACTTTCATTTGGTGCTGCGATGTTGCGTGGCACATCAAGATGGCCGCCACACGGCCAGTATGTGCGCAGGCCACTGTAATCTTGCGCATGCACACGAGAGGGGAAAATGGACGCCTTGATCTTGCGGTAGCACGCAAGATCCAAGATGGCCGCTGTGTTCAGTAAGGGCCGTTGGAGGCGTTCTCCAGGGTCCAGAAAGCCCGGGAAAGCGGGGCAGAGATTGCCAGCCGCAACCCGGGTTAAATGAGGCAAGGAAAGCAAATAAACCACAGAAAATGTGTAGAAAATATATATAAGTAGGAAAAAAGGGGTAAATAAGATATCTAAGATAGTAGAAAATAAGAAAGAAATGGAAGCAGAAGAGAAAAATAAGTAAAATTACATATAAATAGGTAAACCCCAACATAAAGATAGCACAATGATAATATCAATAAGAAGCAGGTAAAAGATTAAAGAAATACATATTTAAACCACAGTAACCCACAGAGAGTAGGTGTAGCGGTACATACCTTATCCGGGGGCCGGCCGAGGTCCTCAGTTCCTGCCGCTCGGGGCTCGGATGAGGGCGGGCACTGACCGCGGGATGCGCTCACGTGTCCCGCCTAGCTCCAAGAGCGCACCGCGTGTCTCGGGCACACTCTTAAAGGGGAAGTGGGAGCCGAAAACTAAAACGGTCTCCCATTGGCCCCTGTCATCCCACATTCCCCATACACTCACATTTTGGGGGCGTGGATATGACAGGGCCCAATCAAATTAAATGTTAGGGTATTTATACTTACCTCTCCCTTAACCCCTTAAGGACACATGACATGTGTGGCATGTCATGATTCCCTTTTATTCCAGAAGTTTGGTCCTTAAGGGGTTAAAGGGACACTCCAGGCACCCAGACCACTTCTGCTCATTGGAGTGGTCTGGGTGCCAACTCCCACTACCCTTAACCCTGCAAGTGTAATTATTGCAGTTTTTCATAAACTGCAATAATTACATTGCAGGGTTAACTCCACCTCTAGTGGCTGTCTACTAGACAGCCACTAGAGGGAACTTCCTGGGTTCTAGCACAGGAAACCTATGCTAGAGCGTCGCTGGACGTCCTCACGCTGTGTGAGGACCTCCAGCGTCGCTCAAAACCCCATAGGAAAGCATTGAAATTATTTTTCAATGCTTTCCTATGGGGAGACGTAATGCGCATGCGCGGCATTTCCGCGCATGCGCATTACGTCTCCTCGGCTGGTGGGCGAGATCAGTCTCGCCCACCGGGCGACGCAATCACTGGGAGGAGCGTCGCGGAGGCGGAGACAGCGGCGAGGGACATCGCCGCTGTCCCAGGTAAGTGACTGAAGGGGTTTTCACTGCCCTATCGTGGTTTCTGTTTCAGTTCCCTTTAGCGCTTGTTGTGTTCAGTTGTGATTTCTCGTACTTGACCTTGGCTTTGTATTTCACTCCGTTTATCGCTTTATCCCTGTTTTGTCCTGTTTGCCGGCTTACTGATTACTGTGTACCAGACCTTGGCTAGTTCTTGTTTTCACTGTCTCTTTTTACCCTTGACCTCGGATCGTTCCTGACTCTGTATTTCATTCCTCTACGTCGAGTCCGGCCATTCTAAGTTTCGGTAAGACGTATCTCTGCTCTATATTGTAATTTGTTAGACTAAATCTTGCGAGTTGGGGTAAACTACCGTGACAGTAGGAGACAGTGGCACTCTGACCTGTACTGATGTGGAGCAGCAAAGAAAGAGAAAGTGACATCAGTGGGAGGGAGTTTTATATCCTGTTACTTTTTTCTGATTGGTCATCCTATTACTATGTTAAAAAGTGCTGATGTGGAGCTTCAGTAAAGAAAGACTTAAGCAAACTACGAAGCCTCCTGTCATGTTATAAAATTGTATATCTTTCTCTGTAAATTGAACTTTAATTATATACAGGGGGCTCTTGCAGGGTCTAGAAAGCTATTAACATTCTGCCATTCTGGGGTCAATAAGGAATTTTTTGTCCTAGCTTGTTGCAAAATTGTGCTTCAAACTGGGGTTTTTTTTTTTTCTCTTTTGGATCAACAGCAAAAAACAGGTGTGAGGAAGGCTGAACTTGATGGACGCAAGTCTCTTTTCAGCTATCTATCTATCTAACTATGTAACATAGCAGGGGATAAGCAAATCTAAATTAAACAGAACATGCAATAAAGGAAGGATAAACTGTAGATGACTCGGTACTGGAAGTGTTTAGGGAGGCTGTGCAAGTCACATGCAGGGAGGTGTGACTAGGGTTCATAAACCAAGCGATTTTACTCCTAAATGGCAGAGAATTGAGCAGTGAGACTGCAGGGGCATGTTCTATACACCAAAACTGCTTCATTAAGCTAAAGTTGTTTTTGTGACTCTAGTGTTCCTGAGGTGATTCTACGTAAATGCATATTTAGAGGCAAGTTTCTCAAGGAAAAACTTTGATGAAAAGTGCTAAATGATGAGAGACATTCTAGAATGGTACTTGTTTTGCCTTGATAAATCTACCACATTATGTATAAAAGAAAAAATGACACAATGTTTTGAGATATTGCAATTTTACTCCTGAAGCCAGTCAACTTTTTGTCTTGCGCTATTTTGTGATTCTTCTGCTAAAATTTGTGATGTACTACATCTGGACCACCAAGGCTAACAGATAGCTAAACTATCATAGGATATGCATATTGCAATCACCTGCAGTTCCAAAGCTGGCTGTTGTTATGATACATGCAAACATGCTATTTATTAAATGCTGTAAATAATAGGAACAATAGGCCTAATAAATGTATTCATACTACAGGAAAGAAAATCATATAAATGAATGTGTGGAATTTTTGTATGTGATCATTATAGCACATTGATTATCAGCTAAAGTGAACTTACATATTAGCTTTAAACATTCCGAAATAAATTTTTTCCCTCCATAGGCCTTATTTGAAGCTGGAGAAAAGAGCAAAAAAGCTAATAGCGCCGTGTTCATAAGTGTTCTTTCTAATCGCAGTTTTGCACAACTAAGGGCAGGTAATCAAAAAATGCTAAGAAAAATTAAGATATCTAAAAATAAATATTCTGAATTTTAACATTACTGTCATTGTTGGGACTTAAAGTTTATTTAAGAAGGATTTTATGCATTTATATATTTTGCTTCTGTGCACATTTGATGGCAAAATTATTCTCTTCTCAACTCTTTTCTAGATTTTTGACTGTAGCTGTGGTTTATTGCATTTATTTATATATTCTATGAAAAAATATAGTATGCATTATTATATAGTATAATGATAGCATATAGATTATGGCAATTTTACAAAATCAAACTGTAGGAAAGTCTAAAATAGCACATTTTTATACTCATTTAGGTAATCTCTTTACTAGAGATTTTAGGAGTCAATTTGAAAAGAACCGCAATGTGCTGTTTAGTGAATAAACCACTTATTTTATAAGTACCTATATTTGAACAAGATGTAGAAAAAAACAGACATCACTGTATGTTCATAAGCACACATCACAGTACCTTCTAATTTCTCTGGTAGTGTAATACTGGGCTACTCAACAGAACACTGTTACTAAGGTCCACTTTAGTAAATTTTTACAAATTATGCAATAAATATATGTTTCAATATTTGTTTATGTCAGTACAATAAAATATTTATTTTATGATGGATTTTTTACACACATAAAGGTTATATCTTATTATTCCTTTTGTAACAGTGTGTGTTCATTATTTGTCTGTATTCCCCTTATTATAAAGTGCTGCAGGAATATCTTGTTGCTATATCAATAACAAATAATAATAATAAAACTAATAATAATACAAGGCTCCCTTCTGGTTTCTTTTCTAGTGTTTAAAAAGTATGCACAATATAGCAAGCACGATGTAACCAAAGTCCTGGATCTGAAAATGAAAGGGGATTTTGAAAGATGCTTGGTGGCTATGGGTATGTATCAGTTGACATTTTCTCTAATGTATTTAGTAAACTTAAATGTATTTAGTAAAATAAATGCAATAAATATATAAATAACCACAAACAAACAGACATACAAACACAGACAGCATTCCTACTAGATAACCAATCTACATTTTCGTGTAGTGAACATAAGAATTGCTTCTATAAGTGATTAACCCCTTAAGGACACATGACATATGTGACATGTCATGATTCCCTTTTATTTCAGAACTTTGGTCCTAAAGGGGTTACGGTACAATTTGAAGCTCTGTTTTACACCTGTTATATTTTATTCATTACTTTGAGAAATTAGTGATCATGTTACCATCATCAGTGTTTCTATAGTGGTTACCATATGGAAACCAGGGATTAGCTGACAGATTTAAAAGGGATACTATAGGTCCCAGACCACTTCATTTCATTGAAGGAGTCAGGGTGCAGTGTCCCTGTTCCTTTAGCTCTGCAATGTAAACCACAATGCTTATTTTGCAGGATTAAGACTACAATGATTATATTCCAGTGTTAACTCTGTAAAACTGCAGGAAGCACCTCTAGTGGCTGTCTACCAGACAGCCACTAGAGAAGCTTCCTGCAGTTTTACAGTGTTTGACTGAGTGAAATGATGCTGGATGTCCTCACGCTTTGCATGAAAATGTCCAGCATCCTCAAAATCCCCATAGGAAAGCACTGATTATTTTTTACTATGGGAAAGGCCTTATGTGTGCTGACGTAGAGCCAGTACCTAGGGACATTTGCACTTCAATAAGGTGAGTGAAAGAAATGGTTATTTAACTTTCCGTGGTGCGGGGGGTTGGGGGCCGTGAGAGAAGCAAGAAAATACAGTTTTGTATTCCTTACACTATATTGGTCTTTTAGTTAGCACCTTTTTATGGCTTATTTTAATCTACCTTGGAGTGTTCCTATAATCCTTTATTTGTATGGCAATGTAACAGTTAGCATGTCATGTAGAATATTAGCTGTCAGAATAAGTAATTTTATTATAATTCATATAATGTAGGAAACTGGAAAACAACACAATTGTATCTAACTTGTTAACTGTAGCAAATTACCCTAAACATGTATTTCCTTAAATTGTAGTGAAATGTGCAACAAACATGCCAGCATTCTTTGCTGAAAAGCTGCATTTGGCAATGAAGGTAACGTTTTAAAAATGTAACTAGATCTATACTGAACAAACATTGTGAACAGATGTTACATGATTAATCGCATCTATGGTGTGAATAAGTAATAAAGACCCATGGTTGTTATTTTTTTTTTATATTTTGTTTAAAAATGATTTATAATAAACAGAAAAATTAGCAACTGGGCAGTAGAACAGTAATTGTGTAGCACCATCCGGATCAATGATAGTATTTGATTGATTGGGTAAGCTACTGGTCTTGGCAAATCTTTTCCCACTATTAGCTAACCATTTTTTTTCACTTTATCCATTTTTGTCACTTCTGTTAACATTCTGTACTCACCACCCACTCCCAATATTTTACCAGTATCTTAAATCTCCGAACTCTATCTCAGTCATTTATCCATATCTGCTGCATAGTCTCCCATGTCTAAATTCATTACTGTATCCTTTTCCTTTACAGGCATGGCATCATCTGTTTTCTCTAAGCTTAGTATTTTCTTAATCCACATTATCATATCCACACTCAACAAAGAGTCACTAGTCAATGCCACCTCTTATCATAACGGCCACCCCTCCCAGAGTACTCTCCACTCTGCACCTACAACAGAGTAACCTTTTCCTGACAGCAAACTTGTTATAACAGAAACATCATCTCTCCATACAGTGCTGTACCTTCTCACCTCCCTTCCACAATCTGCTAACATAGTAATCCTAACCATAATGACAGAAGAACACCCATATTCCTCCTTACAACATATTGCTTGTCTATACTTGTAACTGTGCATCTTTCCCACACTCTGCTAATAGGTAGGAACTTTTTTACTCATCTGAAACTGATAGATTAATTACCACACTCCCTCACCTGAGATTTCAGGCAGTTGAACATGTGGTTCTGCATATTGACTGCAAGCTGTTATGTCTGCATGGTGTCAGCATGTTCTTACTGAAATCTCATATGCTTTCATTCTCAATGTTCATCTATGCCTCTCACCTTCTCTTGAACATGGCTAAATTTCTATATTTCTAGGTGGTAAGCAAAGAAAAACAGCTAGAGTGGCAATTTGGGTATTGTGGGCCCTTTTACGATGTTTAGGTCCAAGGCAACTGCCTGTTTTGACACCTATTAGATTTGTCCCTGCACGTTTTGACATGCATTATATGAGAACACATTTGTAGGGCTTTCTCTCTTTTATAGGCCTCAATTTAATATTTTTGTATGAGCTTTATGAATAAGTTCATATTTTTGAATAAACATGTAAAATGATGTTTTCAATATATAGAGATATCAAAAAACATATTGTGTGTGTGTGTGTATATATATATATATATATATTACAAATATCAAAATATTAAAATATTTTTCAAAATATTTAGTAATTTTAAACGTTTATACAAATATATGAAATCATTTGAAAAGCTTATTTAGAAATAATAAATCGAGGCAATAGTTAGTAAGGAAACAATAGAAATACAGCAGTATTTTGACTAGAAAAGCTTGCTCTCTTTTAAAGCTGTGGAAGATAAAGATTTCAGGGTAATATGAACCATTTCAAGTGTGTACCCTTTCTCTATGTCAATTTTCTTTATCACTTCAATTTTGATAACAATGTCATTACTTGTCAACGTTAAAAGTTCAATTTCCTTTGCAGGGCATTGGGACTCGTGATCAGACACTCACCAGAGTCATGGTGTCACGTTCAGAAATTGACATGAAAAACATAAAAGCCGAGTATGAGACGCTGTATAAAAAATCTCTCCGTGAAGCCCTTCAGGTTAGTCTTTAGCTTTACCTGTCACATTGGTACAGTTTAGCAAAGTATTCTTTAAATATTAGGCCACTTTTCTCAATCAGATTTTTATTGTTCAACTTGAAGCAAACTCCATACATTGACAATATCAAATGCCTTTCAAAACTGCAATTTTTATAATAATAAGGTCTTTAAATGGACAATACAGCTTAATGTAGTTATTCTGGTGTGTATAGTATGTCCCTGTAGACTTCTTAATGTAAATACAGCCTTCTCAGAGAAAAGGCAGCATTTACATGACTGCCTAGGAACACCTACAGTGGCAGTAACTCAGACGGACACTAAAGGTGCCTTCTTTGCTGTGATCATCAGAATTCACTATCTAAGCTATCTAAGCCTTTCCCATAGGAAAGCATTGGAGTGCCTGAGATTGTCAATCTCAAATAACTGGAATAAAGGTAGGTTTTACAGTTTTTTAAGGAGGGCAAGGGGGGGGGGACTTTTAACACTAAAGGGTCAGGAATACACGTTTGAATTCCTGACTCTATAGTGTTCCATTAAGGTAAACTTGTGCAGCGCAGAAGAAAGGTTTTGAGAATCACTACCTAACCTAGCTATTTGGACTTCAGGATATATTTCCAATAACAAAAAAAATCAATAAAATTTAGGGACCCATCTATAGTACTTAACTGAAATTAAGTTAAGCAAACCATGTAAACTAATATAGAATAAAGTAAAATATAAGTAGGGAAAATGATAAACCACTTGCATATGTTTAAGATGGCAACATTCCCTCAAGGTGTCTAAGGTCCAGTAGTTGTGTGCTGCAATGTTTGTAGAGTAGTCATCACAAGTGCTTTATGTTTAGGAATGCTCCATCCATGAGTAGCTGTTTGCACCTGTGGTGCTGGCACTGGTTACTGTCCTTATCAGTTGGGTTATCCATCTAGTATGTAATGTGCTCTTTATTGTTATATAATGCCAACTTATTCTGTAGCACTTTACATTATTACAAAGGGGAATATTTTATAAATGAAACAATTACAAAATGTTACTGGAACAATAGGTTGATGAGGACCCTGCTCAAACAAGCTATAAATCTAGAGGAGGTGCGTTATAATAGCACAAAAGGAAGGGCAGATTGGGGGATAACCAACAAAGTGACAGGGTGGGAAAGTAGCAGAACTGGGGGTGAGAGTGGAGTAATGCCCGTTAAGGGAGAGCAAGAGAGGAGTTTATGAAATAGAAGTTACTCTGGTAAGCCACAAGCTTTTCAAAAGTTGTTTTTGAGGAACTTCGAAAATGATTGAAGACTAGGGGAGAGTCTGATGGAGTAGGCAGGCTGTTCCAAAGGAAAGAAGCTGCCCGTTAGAAGACCTGCAAGTGTGAGTTTGCAGTAGAGTGGAGAGACGGAGAAGGTGTACAGCCACGGATTAGTGAAGAAATGTAACAGGGGCTAGAGCTGTCTAAAGGGTTACATAAAGGTACATAAGGGTTAGTATTTTAATTTGACTCCTATGGGATACAGAATGCCAATGTAAGCACTGACAAGGGCACTGACAAAGGGGAGGGCAAGGTGTGAGAGGAGCAGCAGGAGAGAAAAATCCACCTGGCAGCAGCATTACAGATTGTAGTGAGGCAGTATGGTTTCTGGTGAGACCAATTAGGAGAGAATTACAGTAATCAATACATCAAATTACTGGAGCACGCACAAGCTCCTTAGCAATATCTTGCCAAGAAAGGGATGGACGCCAACAATGTTTTTAAGGTAGAATCGGCAGGATTTGGCAACAGACTAGACATGACACCAAGTCACCAAGCTTACAAGGACAGGCTGAAGTGGGTACCATCAACTTGCAGGGAGAGTGAAAGAGGATGATTAGTATAAAGAATCTTAGTTTTTGAGAGATTGAGTTTCAAAAAGCAGGCGGATATCCAATTTGAAGTGGAAAAAAAGGCAACCTGGTAATGTGTTCTAGGATAGCATGGAAAAAAACAGTGGAGGAAAGATATATCTCGGTGCTATAGGTAAATGAATTAATACGTTTGCCAACTATAAAGACAGAACAAATGGGGACTTCAACTGAACATTGGGGGACTCCAACCGAGCCAGGATGAGGGGAGGAGGTGTTAAGAAAAGTAGATACGAATAAACATTGACAGCGATAGGAAGAGAAAGGACAGTTTCACAGAGGTAATGGGATTGAAAATTTTGAAGAAAGAAGTCATGATCAACATTGACAACGGCAGCAGAGAGGTCTAGAAGAATTGGCATAGAGTACTGGCCTTTGGCTTTAGCTGTGATTGGGTTGTTAGTTACTTTAATCAGAGAGGTTTCAGTAGAATGGAGCAGACGGATGCCAGATTGAGGAGGATCAAGAAGAGAGTTGGAACTGCAAAAGCATGAAATAAGTAAAGACAAGTTGTTCAAGAACCTTTGAGCAGAAAGGGAGCAGGGATATAAGACTATAGTCAGAAGGGGGAGATGGGTCAGGACATGGGACAATGCCAGAAAAAAGAGAGCAGTTGAAGATATGTGTTAAGGATGGCACAAGACAAGGGAAGAGAGATCTGGTAAGGTGAGATGGGATGGGATTACACGAACAAATGGTGGAGCGTGAGCAAAGGAGAAGCTCAGCCACCTCCTGTTTAGTAACCTTTGGAAGGTTTGCCAATTTATATCTTCATGAGGATCCTCTTGTATTCTAATATATGTGAACCAAATGGCAGGAAAATTGACCTATTAATGTTTTGCAAAATATATACATTATATTTTCATTATGTATATATTTAGCAGTTACACCGATTGTCCCATTTCTGCAACCTTTTGGTCATCTGAAACATATTCCAAATATGAATAAGACCATACTGTCAGATCATACTGTCCAAGCTAATTCTAATGAATACATAATCATATCTATCTGCCTTTTTGTCTCTAATAATGAATATTAGCAAGGGGCTTTCCTGGGACCCCTAAAAGGCTTTTATAATCTGCCTCATTGTCATGATTGACATGTCATGTCATGTCAATGTGTGACATGTCATGATTCCCTTTTATTCCAGAAGTTTGGTCCTTAAGGGGTTAAAGCCCTTGATATTGATAATGTCTACTCTTGAAACTAGGTCAAATAAATAAAATTAAAAAATGAAAAAAACAGCAAAACAAAGCTATAGGTTCCATCAAAACCACAAAAATAAAAATATTCATATTCTACCTTATAAAAAAATTAAGGAACTTATTCAGAGACAGAAGCATTTATAGACTCTGCTGTTGGCTTAGCCGAGTTTGAACTCAGTAAAACACAATGCATCTCGGACCAAGTCTAAAGTGAAAACGCCTAAAGAGCATCTGGGAGAGTCTGCTTAGTTAGATTTAGAGTATTGGTCACCTGGCCCTGTTTTAAAGTAGGAGGAGTCATTAGGTCATAGTACAAAGTCAATGGGAGTCCCTGGCTCTACAGTGTATCTAATCTGGAGACTAAGCACCCCTTTGTCCTTTCGTATGAAAGCTAAATGGCTTTAAGCTCACTATAGACACTATTAAATATATATATATATATATATATATATATATATATATATATATATATATATATATATATATATATTCTACTTCTGTCATTCATTAAACCAGCCACTTTTAGATGTATTAAATATATTAAAAAAATTATATTAGTGGGCAGCCATTGCTTTTAGTTACTTATAAAAGATCACCATCACTTTAACAAAGAAGAAAACATTTGTTCATCAGTTTTTGTATACTATAAAGTAATACATTCTATTTTACTAACCAAACTGTTTCTTATTTTCAGGAGGAAACCAAAGGAGATTACCAAACTGTTCTAATTGCACTGTGTGGATATGATGATCAGAAGTAAAAACAAAGGAATGAAAATACTAAATGTTATCATACTATTGCAAATAAAAATATAGTACACAAAGTTCTGGAGTTTTTGATCTTTTTAGGGCATGTGAAAATAACATCATGACTACAATTATACATCGTCTCCTGCCAAGCAGTGGAGAGATAAAAAAAAAAATAGTGACTGAGCAGTTTTTGCTCTCCTTACTGTATAAATACACCCCCACCTGATGTCCATGGGTGGGGAATTGGAGGTGTGGTCAATGGCATATCCATTCCCCGTTATTGTATTAATACTTCCTGACCCTTTTCTTTATTATCGCCTCACAATTCCTACAGGACCAGTGTTATGTAGTGATGTACCGAACTGTATGCTGGCGAATAGTTCCTGGCGAACATAGTGCGTTCGCGTTCGACACGGCGGGCGAACACATGCGCGGTTCGATCTGCCCCCTATTTGTCATCATTGACTAAACTATGACCCTGTGCCTCACAGTCAGCAGACACATTCCAGCCAATCAGCAGCAGACCCTCCCTTCCAGACCCTCCCACCTCCTGTACAGCATCCATTTTAGATTGATTCTGAAGCTGCATTCTTAGATAGAGGAGGGAAAGTGTAGCTGCTGCTCATTTGATAGGGAAATGTATAACTAGGATAGTGTATTCAGTGTCCACTACAGTCCTGAATGACTCATCTGATCTCTGTTGTAAGGACAGCACCCCAAAAAGCCCTTTTTAGGGCTAGAACATCAGTCTGCTTTTTTTTTGTGTAATCTAATTGCAGTTGCCTGCCTGCCTGCCTGCCAGCTTCTGTGTCAGGCTCACAGTGGATAGTGTGCCCACTTGCCCAGTGCCACCACTCATATCTGGTGTCACAATAGCTTGCATTTAAAAACAATTTTTTTTTTCACTGTAATAGATTAATTAGCAGTTAGTTGTCTGCAAACGTCTGTGTGTCAGGCCAGAAGCGTGTACTCTGCCAGTGCATAGTGCCACTCATATCTGGTGGCACAATAGTGTGCATTTAAAAAACCCAAAACTTTTTTTCACTGTAATAGATTGAATAGCAGTTAGTTGTCTGCAAGCGTCTGTGTGTCAGGCTCACAGTGGATACTGTGCCCACTTGCCCAGTGCCACCACCCATATCTGGTGTCACAATAGCTTGCATTTAAAAACTTTTTTTCACTGTAATAGATTAATTAGCAGTTAGTTGTCTGCAAGCGTCTGTCTGTCAGGCCAACAGCGTGTACTCTGCCAGTGCACAGTGCCACTCATATCTGGTGGCACAATAGAATGCATTTAAAAACCCCAAAACTTTTTTTTCACTGTAATAGATTGAATAGCAGTTAGTTGTCTGCAAACGTCTGTGTGTCAGGCTCACAGTGGATACTTGTCAGGGACCAGGAACCAGACAGAGACAGAACTAGATGCAAACACACCTTTATTAATAAATAACAAATAAATAACAAAAGCAAAGTCCAGGAATCAAGCAGGGGTCAGTCACCAGAGCGGGTAGTCAGACAAACCAGGATCAGGAGCACAGAGAGCAGCGGAGTCAGGAACCAGGAACAAACAGGAACAAGGAGACTTCTGGGGAACAGGAAACCACGCAAGGGCAAGGAGGTTCTGGGATTTGCTGCTTAAATAGGCAGAACTGATTGGCAGCAGGGTTGATTACTACTCTCAGGTGAGTAACCGTGGCAACAAGCAGAAGGAGCTCATAGTAATTGCAGCTGAAAACTCATTCACTGAAACAGAAAGGGTTGCTGTTTAAAACAGCAAAGAAACCCTGACAATACTGTGCCCACTTGCCCATTGCCACCACTCATATCTGGTGTCACAATAGCTTGCATTTAAAAACAATAAAAATGTTTTCACTGTAATAGATTAATTAGCAGTTAGTTGTCTGCAAGCGTCTGTGTGTCAGGCCAACAGCATGTACGCTGCCAGTGCACAGTGCCACTCATATCTGGTGGCACAATAGTGTGCATTTAAAAACCCAAAAACTTTTTTTTCACTGTAAAAGATTGAATAGCAGTTAGTTGTCTGCAAGCGTCTGTGTGTCAGGCTCACAGTGGATACTGTGCCCACTTGCCCAGTGACACCACTCATATTTTGTGTCACAATAGCCACTCATATCTGGTGACACAATAGCTTGCATTTAAAAACAATAAAAATGTTTTCACTGTAATAGATTAATTAGCAGTTAGTTGTCTGCAAGCGTCTGTGTGTCAGGCCAACAGCATGTACGCTGCCAGTGCACAGTGCCACTCAAATCTGGTGGCACAATAGTGTGCATTTAAAAACCCAAAAATGTTTTTTTCACTGTTATAGATTGAATAGCAGTTAGTTGTCTGCAAGCATCTGTGTGTCAGGCCAACAGCGTGTACTCTGCCAGTGCACAGTGACACTCATATCTGGTGGCACAATAGCCTGCATTTAAATACCCAACAACTTTTTTTTCACTGTAATAGATTGAATAGCAGTTAGTTGTCTGCAAGCGTCTGTGTGTCAGGCCAACAGCGTGTACTCTGCCAACCTCTGCCAGTGCACATTGCCACTCATATCTGGTGTCTCTATTGCGTGCATTTAAAAACAAAAAACTTTTTTCACTGTTATAGATTGAATAGCAGTTAGTTGTCTTCAAGCGGGTGTGTCAGGCCTACAGCGTGTACTCTGCCAACCTCTGCAAGTGCACATTGCCACTCATATCTGGTGTCACAATAGCGTGCATTTAAAACCAAAAAAACTTTTTTCACTGTTATAGATTGAATAGCCATTAGTTGTCTTCAAGCAGGTGTGTCAGGCCTACAGCGTGTACTCTGCCAACCTCTGCAAGTGCACATTGCCACTAATATCTGGTGTCACAATAGCGTGCATTTAAAACCAAAAAACCTTTTTCACTGTTATAGATTGAATAGCAGTTACTTGTCTTCAAGCGGGTGTGTCAGGCCTACAGCGTGTACTCTGCCAACCTCTGCAAGTGCACATTGCCACTCATATCTGGTGTCAAAATAGCGTGCATTTAAAAACAAAAAACTTTTTTCACTGTTATAGATTGAATAGCAGTTAGTTGTCTTCAAGCGGGTGTGTCAGGCCTACAGCGTGTACTCTGCCAACCTCTGCCAGTGCACATTGCCACTCATATCTGGTCTCACAGTAGCTTGCACGCATAGTACCACTAATCCAAAAAAAATGACAGGCAGAGGAAGGCCACCCCACAGGGGCCGTCGTGGTTATGGTGCTGTGATTCCCTTTTGCCCTAGAATAATGCCCAATTTTCAGAGGCCACGTACCCTGAACTTGAAAAGTTCTGAGGACATAGTTGACTGGCTAACACAGGACACCCAATCTTCTACAGCTTCCGCTCGGAACCTTGACGCATCCTCCTCCTCCAGCTTAGCTTCGGGCACCTCTCAAGATACCACTCACCCGCCTGCCGCCACCACCAACACTAGCACCACAGCCGCTTCACTTTATGTGTCAGAGGAGTTATTTACACATCCGTTTGAAGAAATGAGTGATGCGCATCCATTATTGCCAGAGGATGTAGATAACAGGGATATGTCTCAGGCAGGCAGCATTACACACGTGGACGTACGGTGTGATGATGATGATGTTGTACCCGCTGCTGTTTGCTTTGCAGAGTTGTCAGATACAAGTGAAGCGGTTGATGATAACGATGCGTCCATGGATGTCATGGAAGAAATATAGTCAAAGGTTTCGAAAATCACAGTGTCTCTGCCCATTATAAAGCGTATCACAATTGTGAAATGAAAGATACAAAATTCTTAGGAATAAAAAAACTAGAAAAAGATTGGAGAGGAGGGGATTTCGATACTAAAATAAGCAAAAGCGAAATGGAATGGATTTTTAAATTAAATACACTCATTCCCTATGGTCTCAACACAAATTTTGAGATGTGCCATTTTTTAAAATAGAATTTTAAAGTTAGATTTTCATTTATTTTTTAATTCTTTTTTATATCTGAATTGCACTATTTTTTATGTACCGTATATACTCGAGTATAAGCCGACCCGAATATAAGCCGAGGCCCCTAATTTTACCCCCAAAGAATGGGAAAACTTATTGACTCGAGTATAAGACTAGGGTGAGAAATGCAGCAGCTACTGGTAAATTTCTAAATAAAATTAGATCCTAATGTGTGTGTATGAATGCAGTGTGTGTGTATGAATGCAGTGTGTGTATGAATGCAGTGTGTGTGAGTGTATGAATGCAGTGTGAGTGTATGAGTGCAGTGTGTGTGTATGAGTGCAGTGTGTATGTATGAATGCAGTGTGTGTATGAGTGGTGTGTGTGTGTGTGTGTGTTGCAGAGCCTTGGTGGGCGTGGGCAATTTTTTTATTTTTATTATTATTTTAATTTTTTTTATTATTATTATTTATTATTATTTTTATTTATTTAATTTAATTATTATTTTTTTTTTATTATTATTTATTATTAATTTTTTTTTTTTTATTATTACTATCTTTTTTTTTTCGTCCCCCCTCCCTGCTTGATACATAGCAGGGAGGGGGGCTCTCCTTCCCTGGTGGTCCAGTGGCATTGGCAGTTCAGTCGGGGGGAGAGGGGTGCTGGCAGAGCTGTAACTTACCTGTCCTGCAGCTCCTGTCAGCTCTCTCCTCCTCCGCGCCGTCCGTTCAGCTCCCTCTGTCAGCTCACAGTGTAAGTCTCGCGAGAGCCGCGGCTCTCGCGAGATTTACACTGGGAGCTGACCGAGGTGCTGAACGGACGGCGCGGAGGAGGAGAGAGCTGACAGGAGCTGCAGGAGAGGTAAGTAAGATCTCTGCAGCCCCCACAGCCCCATTGTCTGTATTATGGCAATGTAAATTGCCATAATACAGACTCTGACTCGAGTATAAGCCGAGTTGGGGTTTTTTAGCACAGAAAATGTGCTAAAAAAACTCGGCTTATACTCGAGTATATACAGCATTTAGTCCCTTTAATTATATTTGAATATATTTTCTAAGCAGGTTAAAGTTTATATATTTTATGACTCGCTCTCTTTTTACAAGAAATATATTTTTGCACTATCTCTTTAATATCTGACTGCATGCATATATGATCACACCTTTGCCTCTATATATTATATTTCTATCTGAAGTCATGTGCCGAAATAACGAAATAACTGGAGGTTCAATTACTTTTAATTGTTCAAGTTAAACAATATGATTGTATATATCTATGATTAATTGATAGTGCGATTTTTTACTGTTTTACTTATACATTATGTTTTACCGGAAATGTGGTCCCAATGAACCGCAAAATTGGAACGCATGACGTATCGGCATACCCCCACGTGACCGGAAATGACGGCGAAACCAAGAAAAAGACTGAAAGTGAGGCTTGAAACGCAGGGCGTCACCGTTTCCATGGTGATTGCCCGCGAATTTACAAGCCGGACTGACGTTATTGATTTGTGAAGATGTATAAAAGCAGGAACAAGTCCAAGGAGGGAAATTAAGACTTTTCCATTTTTACATATCCAGTTGAGGAAGCTGACAGAGCGAAACGTGTCCTGGGAACTTGGAGATTACTTGTCTTCATGGAATTGGACTTTTTTAATGCCTAGTAAAGTGTTTTTATAATGTTATATATTTTTATGTAAATAAAGTATTTATATATATTTTTTAACACTACTGGCATTGTTCCTGCTACTTTTATTTGCACAAAGAAGGATTGTGGTCCTTAACCACATACACTCCTGATCAGAGCCGATTTGGATGGCTCTGGGTTTGTAAGTACCCCTTTTGCTTTACCCTTTTATAGATTTTATATCTAAGGTACTGCACCATATACCTCTCCTGATTTTAGAAACCAAGGAAGAGGAAGAACTCCCACCAAAAGAAGGGATTAGGATCGCCTTTACGGATCCTACAAGCGATTTTATTGAGCTATATCCATTCACTCTTAAAAGTGTGAGTGATAAATTTATTTCATTCTATACTAATCTATTTATATCACAGGATACACTATTTTTTGTCTTTATTTGTGTTTTATTTCAAGGTACTATATGTCACATATGGACTTTTGTGTATGAAATTAAGGTATTATCCTATTTTTTATACTTCACATTGTTTCAAATATACAGCGCTTCACCTTGTATCCACTATTTCATGATGTCACGTGGGTGCCCGCTCGGCAAGAAGAAGAACAGGGCGAAAGTTCAGTTGGGGAGACAGAGAGAGGAGGAGACGAGTTGGAAGCAGGGGGAGGTCGTCGCAAGGAGCTAGTGGCACAGTCAGACAGCATGCTTCGGCACCCGGAGTCAGCCCGACAGCACGCCAATCAACGCATGCTGTGTCCACCACCGAGCTCAGCAGTGTGGCATTTTTTGTGTGTGTCTGCCTCTGACAACAGCAATGCCATTTGCAACCTGTGCCAAAAGAAACTGAGTTGTGGGAAGTCCAACACCCACCTCGGTACAACTGCTTTGAGTAGGCACATGATCGCACATCACAAACGCCTATGGGATCAACACATGAGTACAAGCAGCACACAAACTCAAAGCCGCCATCCTCCACCTTGTCCAGCATCTTCAGCCACGTCAACCACTGCTGTCCTCCTTGCCCCCTCTCAACCATCCGCCACTCCGTCTCTCGCCTTGAGCAGTTCCCGCTCATCTGCCCACAGTCAGGTTTCTGTCAAGGACATGTTTGAGCGTAAGAAGCCAATGTCAGAAAGTCACGCCCTTGCCCAGCGTCTGACAGCTGGCTTGTCTGAACTATTAGCCTGACAGCTTTTACCATACAATCTGGTGGAGTCTGAGGCGTTCAAAAAAATTGTGGCTATTCGGATACCGCAGTGGAAGGTACCCGGACGAAATTTCTTTGCATAAAAGGCAATCCCCAACCTGTACTCAATTGTGCAAAAGGAAGTAATGGCATGTCTTGCACACAGTGTTGGGGCAAGGGTCCATCTGACCACTGATACCTGGTCTGCAAAGCATGGTCAGGGCAGGTATATCACCTACACTGCGCATTGGGTAAACCTGCTGACGGCTGCCAAGCATGGAATGCGTGGCTCTGCAGAGGAGATAGTGACACCGCCATGACTTGCAGGCAGGCCTGCTGCCACCTCCTTAACTCCTCCTACTCCATCCTCTTCCATAACCTCCTCGGCTGAGTCCTCTTCTGCAGCTGCGTCTTGCTCCACATCAATGGCACGCCCAAGCTCTCCAGGTACTATTCCACATCCCGGATACGGCAGTGTCACGCCGTCTTGGGTTTGACTTGCTTGAAAGCAGAGAGTCACACCGGACAAGCACTGTCCGCCCTGAACGCACAGGTGGAAAAGTGGCTGACTCTGCAGCAACTGGATATCGTCAAAGTGGTTTGTGACAACGGAACAAATTTGTTGGCGGCATTGAATTTGGGCAAGTTGACACGTGCCGTGCATGGCACATGTGTGTAATCTGATCGTACAACGCTTTGTGCATAAGTACACAGGCTTACAGGACGTCCTGAAGCAGGCCAGGAAGGTGTGTGGCCATTTCAGGCGTTCCTACACGGCCATGGCGCACTTTGCAGATATCCAGTGGCAAAACAACATGCCAGTGAGGCGCTTGATTTGCGACAACCCGACACGTTGGAATTCAACACTCCTAATGTTCGACCGCCTGCTCCAATAAGAAAAAGCCATTAACGAGTATTTGTATGACCGAGGTGCTAGGTCAGCCTCTGGGGAGCTGGGAATTTTTTTGCCACGTTACTGGACGCTCATGAGCAATGCCTGTAGGCTCATGCGTCCTTTTGAGGAGGTGACAAACCTAGTCAGTCGCACAAAAAGGCACCATCAGCGACATCATACCATTTGTTATATTCCTGGAGTGTGCTCTGCGAAGAGTGCTGGATCAGGCCGTAGATGAGCGTGAAGAGGAAGAGGAAGAGTTGTGGTCACCATCACCACCAGAAACAGCCTTATCAGCATCGCTTGCTGGACCTGGGTGCTCGTTGTCACCTATCTGGTACCCGTGGTGTTGTACGTGGCTGTGGGGAAGAACATACCTTCATTGAGATCACTGAGGAGGAGGAACGGGAAATGAGTAGCTCGGCATCCAACCTTGTGCAAATGGGGTCTTTCATGCTGTCGTGCCTGTTGAGGGACCCTCGTATAAAAAGGCTGAAGAAGAACTACCTGGACTGGGTATCCACGCTACTAGACCCCCGGTATGAGCAGAAAGTGGCTGAAATGTTACCAAATTACAACAAGTCGGAAAGGATGCAGCATTTGCAAAATAAATTAAAAAGTATGCTTTACACAGCGTATAAGGGTGATGTCACAGCACAACGGGAATCTAAAAGGGGAAGAGGTGAAAGTCCTCCTCCCATGACCACGCCGGCAAGGACAGGACGCTTTAAAGACGTGTTGTGGATGGAGGACATGCGGAGCTTTTTAAGTCCTACGCATCGCCACAGCCCTGCGGGATCCACCCTCAGAGAACGACTCGATCGATAGGTAGCAGACTACCTCGCCTTAACTGCAGATATCAACACTCTGAGGAGCGATGAACCCCTTGACTACTGGGTGTGCAGGCTTGACCTGTGGCCTGAGCTATCCCAATTTGCGATAGAACTTCTGGCTTGCCCCGCTTCAAGTGTCCTGTCAGAAAGGACCTTCAGTGCAGCAGGAGGTACTGTCACTGAGAAGTGAAGTCGCCTAGGTCAAAAAAGTCTAGCTTACCTCACCTTTATTAAGATGAATGAGGGATGCATCCCGAAGGGACTGACAGTGGGCGATACATTCAACTAAAAAAGGCCTGATTAGATGAGCTGCCTTTTGCTACAAATGGTGACCCTATGTAGGAGGAACAGTCCCTATTCTGCTCTGTGTCAGTGTGTATCAGGGTCTCTGAGGACAGGTGTCAATCCATATCTGCCAAGTGACCCTATGTAGGGGGAACAGTCCCTGTTCAGCTCTGTGTCAGTGTGTATCAGGGTCCCTGAGGACAGGTGTCAATCCATATCTGCCAAGTGACCCAATGTAGGAGGAACAGTCCCTATTCTGCTCTGTGTTAGTGTGTATCAGGGTCCCTGAGGAAAGGTGTCAATCCATATCTGCCATGTGACCCTATGTAGGGGGAACAGTCCCTCTTCTGCTCTGTGTCAGTGTGTATCAGGGATCATTAGGATAGGTGTTAATCCATATCTGCCAAGTGACCCTATGTAGGGGGAACAGTCCCTATTCTGCTCTGTGTCAGTGTGTATCAGGGTCTCTGAGGACAGGTGTCATCCATATCTGCCAAGTGACCCTATGTAGGGGGAACAGTCCTTATTCTGCTCTGTGTCAGTGTGTATCAGGGATCATTAGGATAGGTGTCAATCCATATCTGCCAAGTGACCCTATGTAGGGGGAACAGTCCCTATTCTGCTCTGTGTCAGTGTGTATCAGGGATCATTAGGATAGGTGTCAATCGATATCTGCCAAGTGACCCGATGTAGGGGTAACAGTCCCTATTCTGCTCTATGTCAGTGTGTATCAGGGTCTCTGAGGACAGGTGTCAATCCATATCTGCCAAGTGACCCTATGTAGGAGGAACAGTCCCTATTCTGCTCTGTGTCAGTGTGTATCAGGGTCCCTGAGGACAGGTGTCAATCCATATCTGCCAAGTGACCCTATGTAGGGGGAACAGTCCCTATTCAGCTCTGTGTCAGTGTGTATCAGGGTCCCTGAGGACAGGTGTCAATCCATATCTGCCAAGTGACCCTATATAGGAGGAACAGTCCCTATTCTGCTCTGTGTTAGTGTGTATCAGGGTCCCTGAGGACAGGTAATAATCCATATCTGCCATGTGACCCTATGTAGGGGGAACAGTCCCTCTTCTGCTCTGTGTCAGTGTGTATCAGGGATCATTAGGATAAGTGTTAATCCATATCTGCCAAGTGACCCTATGTAGGGGGAACAGTCCCTATTCTGCTCTGTGTCAGTGTGTATCAGGGTCTCTGAGGACAGGTGTCAATCCATATCTGCCAAGTGACCCTATGTAGGAGGAACAGTCCCTATTCTGCTCTGTGTCAGTGTGTATCAGGGATCATTAGGATAGGTGTCAATCCATATCTGCCAAGTGACCCTATGTAGGGGGAACAGTCCCTATTCTGCTCTGTGTCAGTGTGTATCAGGGATCATTAGGATAGGTGTCAATCCATATGTGCCAAGTGACCCGATGTAGGGGGAACAGTCCCTATTCTGCCCTGTGTCAGTGTGTATCAGGGTCCCTGAGGACAATCCATATCTGCCATGTGACCCTATGTCAATCCATATCTGCCATGTGACCCTATGTAGGGGGAACAGTCCCTATTCTGCCCTGTGTCAGTGTGTATCAGGGTCCCTGAGGACAGGTGTCAATCCATATCTGCCAAGTGACCCTATGTAGGGGGAACAGTCCCTATTCTGCTCTGTGTCAGTGTGTATCAGGGTCCCTGAGAACAGGTGTCAATCCATATCTGCCAAGTGACCCTATGTAGGGGGAACAGTCCCTATTCTGCTCTTTGTCAGTGTGTATCAGGGTCCCTGAGGACAGGTGTCAATCCATATCTGCCAAGTGACCCTATGTAGGGGGGAACAGTCCCTATTCTGCTCTGTGTCAGTGTGTATCAGGGATCATTAGGATAGGTGTCGATCCATATCTGCCAAGTGACCCTATGTAGGGGGAACAGTCCCTATTCTGCTCTGTGTCAGTGTGTATCAGGGATCATTAGGATAGGTGTCAATCCATATCTGGCAAGTGACCTTATGTAGGGGGAACAGTCCCTATTCTGCCCTGTGTCAGTGTGTATCAGCGTCCCTGAGGACAGGTGTCAATCCATATCTGCCAAGTGACCCTATGTAGGGGGAACAGTCCCTATTCTGCTCTATGTCAGTGTGTATCAGGGTCTCTGAGGACAGGTGTCAATCCATATCTGCCAAGTGACTCTGTGTAGGAGGAACAGTCCCTATTCTGCTCTGTGTCAGTGTGTATCAGGATCTCTGAGGACAGGTGTAAATCCATATCTGCCAAGTGACCCTATGTAGGGGGAACAGTCCCTATTCTGCTCTGTGTCAGTGTGTATCAGGGTCTCTGAGGACAGGTGTCAATCCATATCTGCCAAGTGACCCTATGTAGGATGAACAGTCCCTATTCTGCTCTGTGTCAGTGTGTATCATGGTCCCTGAGGATAGGTGTCAATCCATATCTGCCAAGTGACCCTATGTAGGGGGAACAGTCCCTATTCTGCTCTGTGTCAGTGTGTATCAGGGATCATTAGGATAGGTGTCAATCCATATCTGCCAAGTGACCCTATGTAGGGGGAACAGTCCCTATTCTGCTCTGTGTCAGTGTGTATCAGGGTCTCTGAGGACAGGTGTCAATCCATATCTGCCAAGTGACCCTATGTAGGGGGAACAGTCCCTATTCTGCTCTTTGTCAGTGTGTATCAGGGTCTCTGAGGACAGGTGTCAATCCATATCCATTGTGATTTAGGAATGTAAGTTGATGTATGCTCTTTATGGATTAAAACCAGGCTCTGCATCAACTGTGTAATTTTCCATGGGAGTTATGCCATGGATCCCCCTCCGGCATGCCACAGTCCAGGTGTTAGTCCCCTTGAAACAACTTTTCCATCACTATTGTGGCCAGAAAGAGTCCCTGTAGGTTTTAAAATTCGCCTGCCCATTGAAGTCTATGGCGGTTCGCCCGGTTTGCCTGTTCGCGAACATTTGTGGAAGTTCGCGTTCACCGTTCGCGAACCGAAAATTTTATGTTTGCGACATCACTAGTGTTATGCTTTCCTCATCCAAATAAAATGGGGCCTCTAGCAGTCTGGTGATGGATTCTTTTTTCACCCCTTCAATGCTCTACCCCCTAGTATTAATGGGGTGTGATGAAACTCCTTCTCACGTTTCGTCCGAATATAATATTTTGCCAAAATGTTAAGCTGCTTTGAAAGAAACACCAAATTTCTGCTTCTCCTTATTAAGCCAGGAGGCACAGAAACACAGGCAGGGCCGGACTGGGAACTAAAATCAGCCCTGGAAAAAAATTCTATACCAGCCCAATAATGCGTCGCGACAGCATAGTGTGCTGATATAGAGGGTGAAAAAATAACTTGAAATTGAAAGCGCTTAATCCAACGAAGGAACGCATATAGGGCTTCAAAATAAACAAAAGAGCGCCTTTATTTTAAGTAGACGTACATTTGCATGTAATCAATGTTTCAGTACAACTACTTTGGCCTATTAAGGACATTTTAGTAATGGTACTGAAATGCTGAATGTCTGCAGTTGCACAACTAAAAAAATGAAGGGATCTGGTTAATTTTGAAGTTCTATGGGTGCGCTCTTCACTTTGAATATGTTATTGTGCATGAGTATGCAACTAGCAACAAGACTGGGCCAATACGTGCTCATTACACACACACACACACACACATATATTAATGACATTTATGTGTGTATTATGCATATATAAATGTATATTACTATATGTGTAAATATTATAGGCTTAATTATGTTACTAATACACACATTAATATACATGCATATTTATGTGTGTATTACTGTCAGGATCACATCAATTTACTTCTATTACCTTTTCCTCGTTTAGTGTATCTTGTCTCCAATTGTCTCCTTTTTTTTCTCTTACAGCGACCCTTGTGCATCTTTTACTTTATCCCAGTCCATGTGTGTTTCTTTTTACCCTTCTCCAGCCTCTGTATTTCTCTTTCCCCCAGCCCCTTTTGTGTTGTTCTTAGCCCCAGACACTTTGTCTCTTTCTCCCCTTCCAAATCTCATCTGTGTGTCTCTTTCTAACTCCATACTCTGTGTGCCTCTTTCTCTTCTCCCAGCTACTCTCTGTCTCTTTTTCCCCAGCCCAGCGTTGCCTCCCACAAATCTTGTGTCACTTTGTCCCCCTTCCCTACTGTATGTCTCTTTGTCACCCCAACAAACCTTCTATGTGTCTCTCTTCCCCATCTCCTCCCTGTGTCTCTCTCTTACCCCTCTGTCTCTTTGTACCCCCATCCCCTGTGTCTCTCTATTACCCCATCTGTCTCTGTGTCCCCCCTTTTCCTGTGTCTCTCTATTACCCCTCTATTTGTCCCCCATCCCCTGTTTCTCTATTACCCCTCTGTCTCTTTGTCCCCCCTTGCCCTATGTCTCTATTACCCCTCAGTCTCTGTGTCCCCCCTCTCCCTGTGTTTCTATTATTCCTCTATTTGTCTCCCCCCCTTCCCCTATATTTGCCTATCCCATCTCCTCTATTTGCCTCTCCCATTCCCCCCCTCCTTCCCCTCTATTTGCCCCCCCTTCCCCTCTATTTATCTTCCCCTCTATTTGCCCCCCCCTCCTCCCCCTCTATTTGCCCCCCCTTCTCCCCCTCCTTCCCCTCTATTTGCCCCCCTTCCCCTCTATTTATCTTCCCCTCTATTTGCCCCCCCTCATTCCCCTCTATTTGCCCCCCCTCCTCCTTCCCCTCTATTTGCCCCCCCTCCCCCCCTCCTTCCCCTCTATTTGCCCCCCCTTCCTTCCCCTCTATTTGACCCCCCTTCCCCTCTATTTATCTTCCCCTCTATTTGCCCCCCCTCCTTCCCCTCTATTTGCCCCCCCTTCCCCTCTATTTGCCCCCCCTCCTCCTTCCCCTCTATTTGCCCCCCTCCTCCTTCCCCTCTATTTGCCCCCCCTCCCCCTTCCTTCCCCTCTATTTGACCCCCCTTCCGTGTGCCTGCTTAACTTGTCACAGGAGGACTGAGGGAGGGGGCGGAGCTAACGACCATGCTCCCTCGCGGTCCCCATAATTCCTAGCATCTACACATCATAGAGTAGTGATTACTCTATGATGTGGCTGAGCTGGGGATTATGGGAACCGCGAGGGAGCTTGGTATTTAGCTCCGCCCCCTCCCTCAGTCCTCCTGTGCTGACAGCTATGTTGCTGTCAGTATCAGTGAGTGTGCCGCCGGATCGCTTAGGCGGCCGCCCGGCACACTCACTGATACTGACAGCAGCATAGCTGTCAGCACAGGAGATGGGGCCGCCGGCTGCAAGTATAAATCCTCAGAGTGTGCCGCCGGACCGGCCACCCGGCGGCACCGACAATGCGGCCGGCGGCCGCAATATTATTAAAATATAGGGAGCAGGGCTCCCTCTCTCCCTCCAGCCCCCCAGGTGCCGCGGCCCACCGGGAAATTTCCCGGTATCCCGGTGGGCCAGTTCGGCCCTGAACACAGGGGATCATTTACCTAAACCCCACAATCACTACGGTAGCTGGCCACCATCAAGACTATGAAAACTTAAAACTTCCAGCATCAGATGCAATCAGACAACTTTATCTCCTAGAATTAATGGGGCTGCATGTAGAAGATAGCATAAGATAATCTGCACACCACTTACCTGTGGATGTTTTATAAGTCTTTGCTTAACAAGGCACATAGCACATCCTTCATTTTGTGGTTTATAGTTATAGGACAGGAGGAAGGAATAAAGATAGCTCATCACATGGGGTATTAATAGTAGATCAGTTAATGGCTGCTAAACATTGAATTGATATGCCCCCATCACACGCAGACTGTTTTCAGATCCAACATGTTTGTGACATGGTGTTTTTGCCCTGCATTCACTCTATTACAATTTAAGTGGTTAAGGCATGGATGTCAAACTCACGGCCCACGGGCCACATGGGGCCCACAATGAATTTGTGGCCCGGCAAAGATATTCATTGCTCTGGTCACCTGGAGGTGGGTGGAGAGTAAATAAAGCAGGCAGAGATGAATTGAAGCAGGCGGCGAGAGTCCATGGAGGTGGGCTTAGCCGGTTCAGGAGAGAATGGAGGCAGGCGGAGGCGTTCCAGGATGGTTTCGTACAGGGGGCTGGGGTTTTCTACAGGGGGGCTGCGGTTTTGTACAAAGGTGCTGGGGTTTTGTACAGGTGGCAGCGGCGTACATACCGCGGTTGCAGGGGTCGCAGTTGTGACCGGGCCCGCCACTCCAGGGGGCCCGGCCACCCTGTGGACCCATGTGACCGGTTATCCGCTGCCAACATCTTCTGCGGCCCCAGCCCACGCGGCAAACCGCTGGGGCCACCGTCCAAGGGGTCCATCGGGTGGCCCATGCTGTCAGTGCCACCCGATGGATATAGATTGTCAGGGGGCCTGGTCATCGCTGGGTGCTTTAGCAACGTGACTGGGCCCCCTGTGATGACATCACAAGCTGGGAGGAAGTGACCGCACGTCACTCCTCCCAGCTATTACTGAGAGCCGCGCAGGAGGAAGAACAGGGAGTCAGAGTGGGAACTCTGACTCCCATCCACCTGAGCCACCACTGGATCCCAGGGAAAGTCACCCTCCTGCACCTTAAAGGTAGGAAACAGGAGGGTGACTTAAACATTTTGTGTGTGTGTGTCTGCCTGTTTGTATGTATGTCTTTGTATGTATGTGTGTGTGTGCCTGTCTGTGTATGTATGTGTGTCTGTCTGTATGTGTGTGTGCTTGTCTGTTTGTACGTATGTGCTTCTTGTGTGTGTCTGTCTGTATTTGTGTATGTCTGTCTGTGTGTCTGTCTGTCTGTATGTGTCTGCCTGTGTGTATGTGTGCCTGTCTGTTTTTTATGAGTGTCTTTGTATGTATGTGTCTTGTGTGTGTGTGTCTGTCTGTATGTGTGTGTGTCTGTATGTGTACCTGTCTGTCTGTATGTGTGCCTGTCTGTTTGTATGTGTCTGTGTGCCTGTCTGTGTTTCGGTCTGTATGTATATATGTGTGCCTCTCTGTTTGTATGCATGTGTCTGTGTGTATGTGTCTATGTGTCTGTGTGTGTGTCTGTCGGGGGGGAAAGGGAGGGAAGGGGGCCCACGATTCATCTTCGCACCGGGGCCCCATGGTTTGTGTGTACGCCACTGGGTTTTGTACAGGGGGCTTTTTTTTTACAGGGGGGCTGGGGTTTTGTATGGGGGGCTGGGGTTTTGTAGAGGGGGTGCTGGGGTTTTGTACAAGGGAATGCTAGGGATTAATATAGGGGGTGCTGGGGTTTTGTAGAAATTGGATGGGTGAGCAGCAGATTGTAAATGTGCCAGTTAACCGTCACTACCACCACTTTTAAGCCCAACATCCCAATAAGGCTCCATCCAGGTTCTATTAGATTCCATTAGAGTCTTTAATGAAGATTGAAAGGGACTAATACATAAATATGCTTTAATTATTATATTATATTATATATATATATATATATATACACACACACACACACACACACACATATATAAATATATGTGACTAACTGCCTTTTGTTACTGGCTTTTTATGTGACCAACTGCCCTTTGCCCCTAGCTTTTGGAGGAGCCTGATTGTCAGCCTCCTGCCTTATGACTATGGCCCTGTGGTGTATGGTACTTTAAAAACATTATCTGGGCATATTGGATTGTAACACACTTTTTCTGCCCCTTTAATTCCAAAATGTGCCTCTTCCTCTCCCCTTTTTCCTGTCTATTGTTCCTCCAGCAGGGCGTTGTCCCAGGGACACTGCCAGACCAGTTTGAACTGGCTGCTTTGTCCCTCCTCAATCTCTCATCAGCCCTTGATAAACTTTAACCCCATGGCGATTTCATTCTGTTCGTGGTATCTGAGTGTTGTTCGGATATATTGAGCGCTCAGATCCAAGCTATCTGGGGATAGGTGATGAATGTGGGGGTTCTGTTCAGTATAATAGGAATTATGTATTTTTATGTATTTTTACTGTTGCTGTAAATTGAGATATTTTCTGTACCTGGAGATAATTAAGTTACCACACCCACTTAAGCCAATTATCTCCAGGATAGAGGAGAAGGTAGACCGGCTGCACAGCCTAAAACTGTGGAACTGTTTTGGACAGGAAAGCCATGCTTGCAGTCGGTCAAATAGGACTTCCATATATCTTTTGAACCACTGGACCAAATTGTATGGTTTTTGAATATATTTGTATACTGATTATTCTGGTTCAGAATATGTCTTTTATGGAAAATGCATGTATGGTTTGGAAGTTATGAATATTTTGTAAATCTGTATATATTCCTGCCTGTGATAATTAAGTTAGCCCATTGTGTTGAGATAATTGTATCACAGGCAGAGGGGAGGGTTTGTGTGCCCTGGCTGGGAGTATCTGACTGTACTGTAATGGCTATTGTAACTGCATGTCCTGTGTACCACAAGGTCCACGTGGGTGGTAACCTTGTGGGAAAACCTGCATAAAAGAAAGTCCTTTGGTGCTTATTAAACAGATCATCTTGTACCTTCATGAAGTTTCGGCTCATGTTTGGGGGATTGGAGAATTGCCTACACTCTGGGGATTGCTATATCACAATACTCCCCAGAGTAAGCTCTTGTAAGAGCTTGTTCTTGTTCCGGGTTCCTGCTCTCTGGACTTAGGAGAGGTTCACCCACTGGAAGCTGGAGCCTGGTCCTGGGTCCAGGGTGGGTGGAGGACGGCGAACACCCCAACCAAGCTACGGTGGTTTGTGAGGTTGGCGGTGGTTGTGGTGTCGAGTGCGGTGCTGATGGTCCTTGTCGAGGACTAGGAGCATCTTTTAACGGAGGCACCCAGTCGGGGTGGCAGGCATTCCGTCACAATATATATATATATATATATATTGTGACGGAACGCCTGCCACCCCGACTGGGTGCCTCCGTTCCTATTGTTCCTATTTATATATATATATATATATATATATATATATATATATATATATATATATATATATATATATATAGGAACAATCTGGCACTCTACCTTAAATGTAGCAAACGTTTAATAAACGCCGGTGCTGCACAGCGTATAATATAGAAAAAATTAATGAGAGAGAGCACTCAGTGGATTTTTCAAAGTTGTATTCGTGTAGAATTAGGCGATCAATGTTTCGACCCAGAAGTTCTTCATCAAGACCTTCAAGACCTTTGAAAAATCCACCGTGTGAGTGCTCTCTCTTCATTTATTTTATATATATATATATATATTTGTGTACGGCACATTCCGAGGACGTAAGGAAAACAGGGTTTAAAATAAGTAGTTCCTTAATAGCAAGTCAGTTGAGGTGTGCCGAAACTGACGTAAGGTTAGGCCTGTAAAAGAGGGCCCACCTAGGAAAATGATAAAATTGAGGGTGCGGTGGGAGGGGCACTTCCGAGATCGTCGAAGACAGGTAAGCAGGGGCTTACTGGGTTTAAATAGGGAAATTAAGTGCCTCCCACAATTACAGGCCAAGCCTTCTATTTGTGTACGGCACATTCCGAGGACGTAAGGAAAACAGGGTTTAAAATAAGTAGTTCCTTAATAGCAAGTCAGTTGAGGTGTGCCGAAACTGACGTAAGGTTAGGCCTGTAAAAGAGGGCAAAAATAATAACCAATTAAAACAAAATGCGTTTATTAAGCGGTACATCATTTAGTCATATCACAGAAAGCCATCCTTATCTCTTTCTCTGGATTGGGAATGTATCTGTTGTATGCGGATGATTTCCACCTCCCCATGTTTTTAATTATGTGTGTCGGTACATGATTACCTGAGGCAGCTGTGGCTGCTCCAATGCGAAAAGAATGGCCCGAGAATGACCGTGGGTTTTGTCCCAAACGGAGTAAAAGGGTGCGTATGTAAAGCATGAAAAATTTTGTGGTCAGGGGTTTCCCTAGAATATCTAGAAGTGGGCTATCGGGAGCGGAATTAGCTTGGGCTGCTACAAGCTTATCCAATACACGAACGGGACACCATTTGGTTGAAGTGGGATAAAAGTTAATTTCCACTGGTGGGCCTGATTGGCTTGTTTTGGTGCGGGTAACGGACAGAGTGTAGTGATCTAGATTTTTAACTAAATGTTTCTTCTGTAGGCACGAGCTGAAATCAGAGGCTCTCTCTACGGTGAACTCTTTGGGTCTCAAGAAACCGTAAAAGGCTAGATAAGCCGCTGATTTGACAACGAGGTTTGTGATATGTTCGAAAGGGGACGTGTCGAGTATATCGGACAAGTTCTTAAACAGCTTACTATCTATGGGAAGGCGTTTAGTGGGTATGTGTACTGACAAGTTATGGATGCCTTTGAGGACACTTTTAAGAGGGTAGGAAGATAGGAAAGGAGACTTGTTGGGAAAGGAGGTTAACATGTAGTGTTGGATTCCCGTTAAGTAGAGTTTGATTGTGTTGTAAGATAGATTAAGAGAAAAGTGGCAAAAAGTTGTGAAAGCAACCATGGTTTCAACAGAAAAAACATTTATTACACAGTAATTACGAATGAAACACATAAACAGTTCATATGCTCTGTAATAGGCTTTCCTCGTGTTGAGGGATAAACCCGCCTGAGCAAGCGTGCCGCTCAGATGTAGGAGAGAGCTTAATGCATTACCAGGTCTTCGAATTTTGGAGGTACCCTGGGTTGCTGGGAAGCTGTAGGATGTAGTCTGAAGAACTCCTGCAAATTGAAGCGTGACAGAGCATCAGCGGCAGTATTTTGTATACCTGGGACGTGAACACAGGATATGCAGAACTGGAGATTAGCTGCTAGCCAAGTGAGTCTCCTGACTAGGTTCATGATCGTGAGGGACTGAGAGCGGCCCTTGTTGATGATGTTACAGGTAGCTAAGTTGTCACAAAAACACCTGACTGACTGCCCCCTCCACTCTACCCCCCACGTGTAAGCTGCTGCTACGATAGGGTAGATCTCAAAAAGAGAGGAGGTGGTACTGAATCTCTCGAGTGACGTGGTTTCGACCGGCCAGGAGTCGTATAGCCACTCGTCTCCAAAAATGGCCGCATATCCTAAGGCACCTGAAGCGTCAGTCCAGAGTACTGGGGAATCGTCGGAAACGGGGGGAACAAACAGCGACCTGCCGTTCCACGAGGAAAGGAACAGCTGCCACATTCTCAGGTCAGCTGTAGCTGACTCGTCTAGGGTTGTAGTGGAGTCATCGTCAGGGAGACCGTGCAAAAGTGAAAGGATCCTGGAAATGAAAGACCTACCCTGTGGAATTATTCTCATGGCAAAATTAAGTGAGCCTAAAAGTGACTGTAGCTGTTTCCTGGTGCAAGTGCCTAGTGACATGCAGGTGCTAATGTAAGATAGAATACGGTCTACTTTCTCCTGGGGCAGGCTGGCGTGCATGGTGACAGAATTGAGAGTAATCCCCAGAAAAGTAATTTCGGTTTTGGGACCTTCAGTTTTGTCCTGGGCTACGGGGACACCTAAATCTTTGAAGAGCGTGAGCAAGAGATGAAGGCTGCTTGGAGTGCAGTGGTGAGGTTCTATGGCGAGGAAGTCATCTAAATAATGTATAACAACTGGGCATCTGCAGAAGTTAAGGAGAAGCCATGTCAAGGTTTCGGCGAACAGGTCGAATAACTTGGGGCTACTTTTGGAGCCGAAAGTAAGCCTGGTAGCGAAATAGTAGTTGTCTAGCCACTTAACTCCGTGCAGATGCCAGAGTGATTGATGGATGGGAAGTAACTTAAAGGCGTTGGTAATATCTGACTTACTTAACCAGGCTGCCTTCCCGGAGTTAATAATCGCCTGAATGGCATCATCGATTCTAGCGTACTGAAGAGAAAAATCTTCTGACGGGATTAGTGCATTCAGGCTAGGTGTGGGAGAGGCGTGTGGTGCAGAAAAATCAATAATAAGTCTCTTTTTGTTGTTAAACTTCCCAGTGGCGATACCTAGAGGGTTAGTCCTCCATGAGGAGAAAGGAGGAGTAGTGAAAGGGCCTATCATGAAGCCATTATCCACTTCTTTCTGTAAGAGTACTCGTAGGGTATCGGGGTCTGTGAGAGCTGACTGAAGGTTGGGGCACTCGAGGATGCCTGAGGGGAGAGAGACAAAGCCTGTGTGAAACCCGTGAGTGAACCCTGACGTGAGAAATTCCACCAGATGTAAAGAAGGATGATTAGCCAGGTAACGTTGCAAACTCGGTATGTTTATTGGAGTGGATGCCTTTTTAGGGTACAACTTGTTAGGGCACATCGTCTTGGCATGTGCCCTGAAACAAAGCGAGCACACATGCAGCAGCCTACAAGCACTGTAACTACAGCCCCCAGCATTAAAATTATTGCAGACCTGAGCTTTTCCCAAGAACACTATTGGCCTGCCTAATTTATCTTTAATCTCCTTCTGGTTGGAAGTTGACTGAAAATCGGAGTTGGCGTTGCTGGTAGAGGGGATAGCTACATTCTCAGGACAGAAATTAATAGAGTGAGCTGCAGACGAGCAAATGGCACAGGAAGGGGTTTTGAGACCTGCAAAATGCATAAGAAACAATTCTGTATCTAACTGACCCCAGTCCGTAACTGTATTATACTGGGACAATGAAGCGGCTGACCTAGCGGAGAACGACTTGTGATAGTCGTAAAAGGCAAAGCCCCCGTACTTATAAGCCAGCTCTATCACCTTGTGAAGGTACAAATCTAGCTCCTCTCTGCGGAGGGGAAAAGCAGTACAGATAACGTCTCTGTATAGGCCAAATGCCAAGACAAACTCAGGGATGTTAAGTTTCCTATTCAACCTAGGGTCCCTGGCCCTCATCACTACTGATAGGTCCTCAAACGTGTATGCCCTGTTTTCAACCACGTCTTGAGCCGCTATCAGTAGCGAGGCCAAGTTAACATCCTTTCCCTCTATGATGTCACGTCTGAGAGACTGCGGTATCAGGTGAATAGGATTAATAACGTTGGAAACTTTCCTAGCCGGTGGAGGGTCACTGTTACCTCCTAGAGCGGGCGTGGGTTGGACAACCGGCCCGGGAATCTCGGGGACTGAAGGAACGTTATTAGCTTCCAGGTTATCCAATCTGTTATTGATGGTGGCAACTGAGGACACTAGGGAGGCCATCATGGCGTGTAATTCAGCCAGGCTATTAAGTACGTTAACCTGTGAACTAGGGCCAGGCCTTTCGTTATCCTCAGTAGAGTTCAATAAACGAAAAAGTTCATTCTTCCTAGCTGAAGCCGGATAAGGGATATTTCTCTTTTTAAGTTCAGCGGTAATCTTAGGGATAGTCCAGGAGCGATAGCTGGAAGCTGGACTTGGAGGGGTTGGTTGCGTTCTCTGCGTGCCCGACCTGAGCGGGGTGCTGGTAACCGACAGATTGTCTTCTAACACCGAAGCGTTGGACATTCTAAGGGGCAGAGAGGGCGAGTTTAGTACTGAAAAATAAAAAGCTGGAGGGACCCCACTCACTAGGCTAGTGCCCATAGGCGAAATTGTATTAGCTTAGCTTTCGTTGGTGGCAGATGAGGCCCTAACTACTTGCCAAGTGGCTATGAGAGGCACTAACTATGATTTGGCGCGTGGGGCCTTGGTGCCACTGAGGTGGGTGGCGGGGAGTTGGCCTCTCGGTGACATGAAAAAGAAGCAATACGATTGGCCGTGACTGGTGAGGCCCTAACTAATTTTGAAGCAAGGCTATAGCTATGCGTTGGGACGATTGGCCTGAACCTCCGAACGTAAGGGCTGACCTATGCCTTGCTGGACCTCTAACCTTATAGGCAAAGAGCCCACGGGAACATACCTAAGTTGGCGGGAGAATTACAACTAGTCCTCGAACCCCCCCCCCCCCCCGCCAGGACACACCGATAACATACCTGCTGAGGAAGGAAACTTTATTTGACCTAATAAAGTATAATCCTGCAGGGAACCAATGGAACTAAAGGAAAAGAAACGTGACCTATTTATGAAATGTACTATTTAACTACAACATACACACAAGAACTGGGTGACACCGAGGCCTACCTCTTTAACAAAGCTGCGAATACGTACACCCGCGAAGGGCCACTTGCGAGAAGTGTCAGTACTAGTAAGAACTACAACAAAAACAGGACAGGAACAGCCATTTAACACGATGGAACAACATACCCCCTATTTACACTATTTAGCTATTTATGACATAAAGGGGACCATATAACTACTTTAAACACAGAAGTTAAGAATACTGGGCACTACTAAAACCGCTTAAACCCCTTTCATATAAAACGTAACTATTAAGACATAGCTTAAAACGTGAACAAAAACCCAGAATACGGAACAGAATGAAGATATAGTACCCCCTGAACGAAAACGTATGGCAACCCGGTGTGGCTGAACGAGACTACGAGTTGTAAGTGTAACTGAACGTGTTACACTGACCGAGAAAATGCAGGAGCGGATTGAAACCGAGCCCGTGAGCGACAGGGCTAAACTTACGATTCTGATGCCGTCCGTGTGAGGCAAAAGCGGAATACTCACGAATACAGCCGCAGGGCGTTTGAACCGGGCTGCCGGCGGGCGGGAATACTGACGTCACGGATCTGTAAACCAGAAGTACACTGAAGCACTTCCGAGATCGTCAAAGACAGGTAAGCAGGGGCTTACTGGGTTTAAATAGGGAAATTAAGTGCCTCCCACAATTACAGGCCAAGCCTTCTATATATATATATATATATATATATAATTGAATAATTAAAGCATATTTATTTATTAGTCCTTTTCAATCTTCATTAAAGACTCTAATAGAGTCTAATAGATTATATATATATGTTGGGGATGTTGGGGGTCAGCAGTCATGAAACAATAATGTTGTTCTATGAAAATGTAAACCTTGTTTATGGGGGCCATGTTAGCCTTTGAGTTTGACATGCTTGGGTTAAGGTGTTTAGGTCCATACATACTATATATATATATATAGTTTCTTTAAAAGGAAAGGACATTAGGCTTTCTTTTGATAGCCTATATGTATATATAATGCTATATTAAAAGGAAGAAAATGTAAAAAAAAACACCACCACACAGGCAAGAATTAAAAGGAAGAAAATGTAAAAAACAAACAAACACACAGGCAAGAATTTCTTCATCTCAAGTGCAAGAAAATAAAAGAACTACCTAAAATTAGATTAACTAATTAGGTATAGATTGTTAAAATATTGAATATGTCCAGGATTTCAATACATTTTTAATTGTAAAACAAATACTGCAAAGAGTGAAGTAGGGTTTTAAAGATAAAAATTCAATTCTCTATGAGATGCATTTCTGGTGCAGCACTGATATAGCTACACATTCATCCTGCCTCTATGACGAACATTGGATTGGCTGCTGTGACATCATTACTAGCAATTATTTCCTGGTGGAGCAGACCTGAAGTGAGGAGACCCTCTTGCCACTGGATTATTGTTTATTAATTATTTTACAAGTACTTTGGGAAAAGGTGGCCAGGTAACTTAATAGTACTCTAGAACTTTAAAAAAATTCATTAATTTATAATGCTTGAGTGTTCTTTTAAATCTCCATACCATTCACCTGTTCATGAGTCTATACCTATCCTGGGTAAAGAATGACTTATGTCCATTTTTATTACAGTGTGGGTGCCATCAATTTTGATCTAGCATATATCATACCCAGATTTTGATTTAAGATGTATATTATGTAGATTTTTCTTTTTAGTTTGTGTGTGCATTGTTCTAAGTAATGTAGTCTATGCAACTGCCCAAGGGTGATTGGAGTTTGAACCAACTTCTAATATGCTGTATTCTCTGTTTGAGCACACTTCTAATATGGTTTAATCTCTTCAAAATGAAATAATATCATATAGCTCTTATAGTTCAGTATCTTCTGTTTTGCATGCAATAATAAGCTATTACTAAAGGTTATGTTATGGGGAAGGGGTAGGAACAAAAGATTGGTCTGCAATTCTGAGGCAAGAGAAAGGGAGTAAGTAAGGAAAAAGTAACAAACGAGAGATGCTCGCCTATTGGTATCATTTTAATTAAAGTGTAGTGTTTAATATGTTGATTTAAAATATTACTGCTGTGAGTATAATGGATTATGCTGAAATATGAAATTATTACAATTGTCAGCACAGAAAAAAATATAATTTTAAATGAAAGCTTGAGGACACAGGACAAAATAATAATGGAACTATACCTGGAAACTTGAGATAGTGTTGCAACATTTCAGCAGACAATCAGTGTGGTGGGTCTGGGGGAAATATTTCCAGAAGAAACATTGTGGTGCTGAGGTTTAAGGAACACATTTTCATCAGATGCACACCGAGCTGCATGAGGTAGACATTTCAAAAAAAGTGCACAGTGTTATCTGCAGATACACATAGTGCTAATATTGGGACTGAGCTCTGCTCCACTTGTGGTTAGAAACTTGACTTTTTGTGAGGACAATCTGGGTTCAATCTTGTCATGGGCAGTACATATTTCCACTTTTTTTTTTTATGATGTTTGATTAAATCAAATAAACCAAACATTGTTTGAAATATTACATGCAGTGAATGTATTATTTTACATGGATCGACACAGAAGAAAGTAATCTTATTCACTCCTGCATGTTCACTCTACAGAAACTCAAAAAGTCAAATTAATGTAATTTTTTTAAGTGTCAATAAGTGCATTAACTAAATATATTAAGATGATATAAATTTGATAACTAGGTGACATTTGTGGACAGGGTCAGATCTCCTACAAGGCCACAGAGGTCATGGTTTCGGGGCAGCTGGCATGAGAGGGACAGCATGGCCAGTGGGGAAATCAAAGATCTCCCTCAATGACCAGCCCATTCTCATGCCAGAGCAGCAGTACTATGGCTGGCTTCTGAGTTAGTTTGTGCTGCATGCATTCAGCATGAAAAGGAGAACACCAACCTTCTTGTTCTCTTTCTCACCAGTCTGCTGGCCTGTGGTGCAGTGCCAGATCTTAAAATTCTTTAAACCCTTGGGCTAATTGGAAGAGAGCATATGGGGCTATATGACATCACTGTCATAACCACCATGCAAGGGGGCCAAAAGAGATGACAGCCAGCAGAGAAAGGAGTCAGGAAAGAAGGCGTTGTATCCGAAAGCTATCGCCCTGCCAAATCCTACTCTACCCTTCTCTTCTTACCCTCTGTTCTACATAAGCAGGGGCCAGTGCCAGCCACCAGTCTGCCCAGAAAGAGACCTGACAGGCTAGCAGCATCCTGCCTTGCCTAGCCCAGGCCTTTCCCATCCCACCAAGGTTACTTTCAGTGTGTCTGCAAGGATCAGTATGTGTCTGCATGGGTCAGTATATGTCTGCATTGGTCAGTGTAAGTGTGTCTGCATGGCTCAGTGCGTCAGCAAGGCTCAGTGTGAGTGTGTCTGGATGGGTGAGTGTATATATCTCTATGACAGATCACCCGGTCACCCAGGAATGGTAAATGCCTCCAAACCACCATCTAAAAGAGCATTTTTCCCCTTGTTTATCTCTACATTCCATGCCTCAGCGCCTTTTCCAGCAGCTCCAGTAGAATTGTAGAGACGTACTGGATACTGTGCTCACCAAATAACCAAGGTGCTCTGAAACCAGGGCTGGCCAGGCCTCCCTTTCAAGATATGCAGAATAAATAACTTGAAAGAGACCCGTTAGGTAGAAGCGTTGTTGCTTTTGCCCCAATAAAGCTACTATTTCTGTTATCCCGGAGTGCCTGAACCGTTATTTATTCTGCATGTCCAGAAGAATTGTAGACCTGCAGGAAGGTCGCGCCTGACCAGAAGTAACCACCAAGCTCACTGGAACTCTTGATTGGATCGTGAATCAGGTACAAATTTGTCAACATTGCTCTTGGTCCCAGAGCCACCTATTAAAACGCTACTTGGAGGGGTGATAGAGGATGTGGTGAGGCATCCAACGGTACCCAGAACTTGATTGAGCTCCATGAACCCACCAAAAGCACTATCATTTTAGGTTTTCCACCTTTTTATGAAAAGGGTGACTGCTGCCTGGTCAAAACTCTACTTATAGCTGGGGGCGTGGCTAACCGCCGGACGAAATGGCCGCACAGTAAAGCAGCTCCGGGCACTAACAGGCACTCAACGCACAAGGAGGTTAGACATGAACACCATGGGCAACCACAAAAAAGCCCATAGCTCCCAGACCGCCCCAGGACGGACCCCAGCGGGCAAAACGGTCTCCGTGCCTAAACTTTTCAAAGTTTATGCGGACCGCATGTCGGACACCGGGGATTCCAATATGGCGCCGGCGGCAGTTGAAACGTACTCGGAACAACCGAGCCCAGCAGTCTCCGAAACATCCGCCACCTCCACAGACCTGGACATAAAAGAATTGCTGAGAAATCTGCCATCTAAAGATGATCTCTCCAAAATGCTGGGAAAGTTGGAGAATACGTTCCAATGCAAGATGGAGGGCCTGGAAACGGAAATTCACCAGGTAAGCCTCAAGGTTCAAGATCTGGAAGATGATAGAGGCAATCTACAGGCCCAAATCCACTCCCTCACTACCAAAGCAGAATTACATGACAACCACCTCTCCCACCTCCAAAGAACCCTGGATGATATTGACAATAGGGGGAGAAGAAATAATCTGAGGGCTGCCAGAGGCCGAAAATAAAAATCTGCCCTCAATCCTACAGGAACTGTTTAACCTCATTTTGGGACAACAGACAACTACACCAATCCTATTGGACAGAGCTCATCGCTCGCTGAGGCCCAAAAACAGCGGTGAAACCCCAAGAGACATAATATGCCGTCTCCACTATTTTGGGGTAAAGGACACTATACTGCAAAAATTAAGGGAAACAAGCCCGCCGCTCCTATTTCACGGACATGAAGTCCAAATATTTCAAGACCTCTCATGGTTTACGCTGCAGGCGCAGAGAGCCCTCAAGCCTATCACAGACCAACTAAGAGCTAGGGCATGCGATACAGATGGGGATTCCCCTTCGCTCTCATAGTCGTGCAAAAAGGGCTAACACACACAATAGCACTGCACAGAGATGTAGCACCATTTATACGCGCTCTTGACCTGACAGACACACGAATCATGGACTGGAACGCTCCAGACCCAGCACAACACCTCTTCGAAGGGCACACGAACGCTGACTAAAAACTGAGACTGCCTCTTATAACTCCGAAGTGCCCGCTCTCAGGTCGTATAAGGGGCTAGTACTTAATGTCTAATATGTATAAACTATAATGCATGTGATTGCTACTAGATTGAGGATAACTGTATAGGTATATTGTTTCGCACTTCTCCCTGATAATAATTGTTTCATAGCAGGGACACACCTAGACACCTAACCCAGGGATAAATGTTAGATATGGGGGTCACCAGACCGTACCAGAGACGGGGGAGGAGGGGCATCAGGGCACCCCTAGTACAACCAAACGATTCCAGGCCTTCCCACCACATAGTATCAAACAGGTCTGCCATGGACATTGTATATGGCACCGAGGGAAGGGCACACGAACGCTGACTAAAAACTGAGAGTGCCTCTTATAACTCCGAAGTGCCTCAAGGCAGCACATATTGAAAAACTCAGACAGCTAACCCGCTCTCAGGTCGTACAAGGGGCTAGTACTTAATGTCTAATATGTATAAACTATAATGCATGTGATTGCTACTAGATTGAGGATAACTGTATAGGTATATTGTTTTGCACTTCTCCTTGATAATAATTGTTTCGTAGCAGGGACACACCTAGACATCTAACTCTACTTATAGCTAACTCAGGTCAGCCACCTCTGATCTAAGCACTTTTTGGACAAAGTGGGAGCTCTGAAGAGAGCTTTCTGAGGACACCATTTGTTTGGGAATGTGGGCATGGGAACCCACTTATTTTATGTTTAATGTTAACCCAGCGCAAAGTTCTTGTCACTAATTACATTATTGATCAAGATAAGGGCATCAAGGCCCCGGGAATGTCGCAATACTGTTGTTCTCCTGGAGACATACTGTTAAGGCCCCAGGTATATAAGTGTGACAATTGTTCCAATAAACTATTTCTACTTCACACTACACTAATTCTCAGCTTGTGCTTTGGGTGAATCTGCTTAACAGCTTTAATCCTCTCCTAAGCTCTCTGGGCTATAATAATGGAGGGAATGTGAGTCCTTAGGTGATGCTATGGTCCCCTGCAAGTAGGCCACCACAGTCTACATGGGTCATCATGAGTGTGCATGCTTTTGGCCAGTGTATGTCAGCATGGGTCGGTATGTATCAGTTTTGATCAGTGTAAGGGTGCCTGCATGGGTCAGTGTGAATGTGTCTGCATGTGTCAGTGTAAGTGTGTTTGCGTGTCAATGTAAGTGTGTGTGTGTGTATTGAAGAGTTTCTGTCAATATTATATTATAAGCAGAAAATAATTCATACAAAAAAAACTATAACAATAATATACATATATAAATGTGAGGGGGGCTGTCATTAAGGCATCAAGGAGGGTAAGTGCCACCCTCCAAGTGGAAACATGATGGGCTTAAAAAATCAACACAAAGAAGAGATTGAAATTACATTCCTTAAATTTTATGTGCACAAAATTAGCAGAATAATGAAGTCCTCCCCAGTAATTCCTTTTGCGTTACAAGAACAGCACAGAATTTTAAACTCCTAACCATGAGACTACAGAGAAACACACATGCAACACTAAACTCCAATACTGTTCATATGTGTCTGCTGGTAATATGTCATTGAGTGGGAACACTGTTTTTCCTTCAAGAAATATCTCCCTCATGTCAACAACTGTGTGCCTTCGGGAAATATTTCCCCCATCCCCAGACTTGTGGCCACATTTGTTTTGAATACTTTTTAAGACTCTGGAACTGTCATACACTGGACATGTGAATTAAGATGCCCTGCTGGAGATGAAATAGGGCGTTTCTAAAACCAACCTTTGAGGGCATACTGAGCATGTCTAAGGTGCACTCTGATTGGACAGATTTTAAAAATTACCTAAATTCTATACATGCCCAGCTGTCCTCAGCAGTTCATTGAGACAACCATCATTCATTACCAGTATGGATGTGCATGGGCAAAAAAATGTGTTTTGGTTCGAAATTGGGGTAAGTAAAATAATTTGTCTGCTTAAGCAATTCGGACCAATGGCATTCGGTTCGGTTCGGCAAATCGCCACTCCGACAATTCAAGAATTCGAAACTTCTGCAATTCGGAACTTCAGTAATTAGGACCCTAACCCTAACCCCTAACCCTAAACCTAACCCTAACTCTATTCAATAACCCCTTACTCTAACCACATATTTTGCCCCTAACCCCTAACTCCTAATCCCTAACCATAGTCACTTGTTTTGCCACTTTTCAGGAATCCAAAGCACTTCGGAACTTCAGCAATTTGTAACTTTGGCAATTCGGCAATTCAAACTTCGGACATTCATAAGCATCCGAATGTCCGAATTGCACGAAATTCGTCCAAATGAACATTCGGAACGAAACTAATTGCACATGTCTAATTATCAGTGAATTAGTTTGTGCTGTAGTGGGATAAAGGGGGGAATTATAGTTACATAGTTACATAGTTACATAGTTAGATAGCTGAAAAGAGACTTGCGTCCATCAAGTTCAGCCTTCCTCACACCTGTTTTTTGCTGTTGATCCAAAGGAAAAAAAAAAAAAAAAACAGTTTGAAGCACAATTTTGCAACAAGCTAGGACAAAAAATTCCTTCTTGACCCCAGAATGGCAGTCAGATTTATCCTTGAATCAAGCAGTTATTACCCTACATTGAAAGATTATATCCTTGAATATTCTGTCTTTGCAAGTATGCATCTAGTAGCTGTTTGAACATCTGTATGGACTCTGATAAAACCACTTCTTCAGGCAGAGAATTCCACATCCTGATTGTTCTTACAGTAAAAAAACCTTTCCTTTGCCTTAGACGAAATCTTCTTTCTTCCAGTCTAAACGCATGGCCTCGTGTCCTATGTAAAGTCCGGTTTGTGAATAGATTTCCACACAATGGTTTGTATTGGCCCCGAATATATTTGTATAATGTTATCATATCCCCTCTCAGGCGACGTTTTTCTAAAGTAAATAGGTTTAAATTTGTTAACCTTTCTTCATAGCTGATATGTTCCATTCCTTTTATTAATTTTGTAGCCCGCCTCTGCACTTTTTCTAGTGCCATGATATCCTTCTTTAGAACAGGTGCCCAAAATTGCACAGCATATTCAATATGTGGTCTTACCAGTGATTTATAGAGAGGCAAAATGATATTCTCGTCCCGAGAATGAATGCCCTTTTTCATGCATGAAAATACCTTACTGGCCTTGGCCACTGCTGATTGACATTGCACATTGTTGCATAGTTTGTTGTCTATAACAATTCCCAAGTCCTTTTCGTGTGTTGTTATCCCTAATCCACTTCCATTAAGGGTATACGTTGCTTGTGTATTCTTTACTCCGAAGTGCATAACTTTGCATTTTTCAACATTAAATTTCATCTGCCATTTGAGTGCCCAGTCCTCCAGTCTATCTAAATCCTTCTGCAGCAAAGAAATCCTTCTGCATTGCAATACTGTGTGGTTTATGTTTACCATTTATAATGGAAATTTAAAAGTTTACCCTTTCCCAAAGGGAAACAATGTTAGTAATTCACCATTGTTTGTTTGTTTGTTTTACCACTGACCCTTTACCATTGACTTTTTTTATTATGACAAGAATTACCTGGTGACCTTGGTGCCCCTATAGATGAGCCATCACTGATGTTTGAGTAACAGAATGATGATGACTTTTAACACCAGGTTACTGTAGGTCAATCAAACAAGTACAGTATGTCAAAATTAAAATGTGCAAATAAAAGAAGTTAAGCACTGTAAACCACTCTATTTCAGCTACTGTATTGCATGAATCATACAGAACACATTGTGGTATCACATTGGTACTATCTAAATGAAATGTATGTTGAAATATGAGCCTAGCCATTTCCTGTTAAAAAAAAAAGTTGAAGTGTAACTGTCACTTTTGAGGTCTTAATAAAAATAGAAGTCATCTAGAAATGTTCAAGTGCAAATGCAATTTTTAAAATGCATTGACATTATATTGAAAATGCTATTGAAATCCCAACAAAAACAAAACATATTGTAAGACAAAGTAGAGGCTATGTATGAACATGGTCATTGCTGCCGCCAAGGAGTAATGGGAGTTTGAGCGCAGGACTAGTTTCTTTGTATTTGTATTCACTTTTGTATCACACAGTTAGGTTGCCATGCTGCTGCCCAGCCCATGTGTTCCCTTTAAAGGGTTAATAAGCATGTAGGGCTGTATAAAAAAATACCCCTTTCTGTCTCATTAGAGATATTTTTGCTAAAGTTAGGACCCACCTAAGAGGTCTGCCTTGAAGTGGCAGGTGGGCATACCCTCTCATGGTCATTGGAGGTAACTAAAAACCTCCATTTGTTTAAAAATACATAGGGATGTGGAAAGAGAGCAGTTTTTTTCTTAGTTTTTTTACCATATGTATGAACAGTCTATCTATGTCAGACCTTCCGGCATTCGCTAACCGTGGACTTCCGGGTTCTCGGAGCGCGGCCACTCCCCCTCCTATGACGCGGTCGTTCCCAGGATTCATAGAGAGACCGCGTCAACACCACAGTGCTGGATCAACTCGAAAGCTCCCGCGAACTTCAAACTGAATTATTACTACTTCTACTGTGTATCGGACCCGGACTGTTTAATCGTTTACCCTCCTTCTCCTCTCCCACGACCTCGGACTGTTTTTGGATATTCTCTTGCCTGCTGCAACCTCGATTCTCTGTGGAATCTCTATCACCAATTTGGATTATCGCTCCTTCATAAGTTAAGTAAACCAGATCTGCTCAAGCTGGATATATAACCATCCTAATTCTATGTGGTTCGCTATCTGCTCCACCTAACCTCCTAACCTTGTTTCAACTACTAATTAATCATCTGCATCCTAATTTGGAACTTCTCGCTGGTTGTGTTAAAATTGCCTTATCTTAAAACAACTTCAACTCCGCTGCTGTTTATAACCTGCCAGGAATTAAAGAGACAGTTCAAATTGATTATCTTTTTTATTTTAAAGCAATAAACAATATCAGTTTCAGAAATCTGCAGTTGTTTCCATCTTGTCAACAATTGAGCATTACAGATTGATCCAGCCTAATTAATGGATACAGCAGATCTCACTTCTGAAATCACCAGATTAAACCAAAGAGTGGATACGCTTACTCAAGGCATGCAAGATCTACAGATCACCAATGAAATAATCCTTACTTATGTAAGGGACTTGCAAACACATACTCCTCACACAGTTACACACTCGGCTAGTGACCCTGCTGTCTCCAACCCCGAAAAATTCTCTGGAGACAGGTCCCAATACCGAGAGTTTATCAATTCTTGCAAGTTGTTGATTGCATTAAAACCTCGATCATATCCCACTGAAAGATCTAAAGTTTGTTCTGTTATTTCATTTTTGAGAGGTGAACCCATGGCCTGGGCTCATTCCTTTCTTGAGAATGATGATCCCATATTGGATTCTCTGGATGAATTATTTGAAGCCATGTCTCTTCTTTACGAAGACCCAAACAAACAAGCGACTGCAGATTTAACCATTAGAACACTGCAGCAAAGAAACAGGCCTGTCGAAGATTACATTGCTGAATTCAAACGATGGGCACCAGAAACTCAGTGGAATGACATAACTCTACGTAACCAGTTCCGTATTGGGTTATCTGAAGCTGTCAAGGATGAGCTCTCCAGAACTGAACTACCTACTACACTGAATACACTTATCCAACTGTCAATCAGCATTGACAGAAGACTTAGGGAAAGAAAAGCTGAGAAATCACTCACTAGCTCTCTATGGAAAAAACCCTTCACCTCTTCAAAGGCACCGGAGAAACCTATAACTCCCGCTGAACCTATGGAAATAGGGGTTGTGAGAAGTCCTCTTACTCCAGAAGAGAGAACCAGAAGAAGACAAATGAACCTCTGCATGTACTGTGCTTCACAAGAACATGTGGTCCCAGACTGTCCCCTATTGAAACGTCCCCGAGGTGGTAAGCATGGTTCCACCACAATTGTTATGAGTGTGCTTCCCTCTAAACCAATCTCTCATTTCTCCTCTGTTTCTCTCATATTACAGTGGGACAAAGAAAGAATTACGACTAAGGCCATTATTGATTCCGGTGCTAATGGGGTGTTCCTGGACTCATCCTTTGTTACAAAAAATAAAATTCCTTGTGTTCAAAAACGTAATTCCGTCTCTGTCAGAGTTATTGATGGCTCCTTAATCTCCTCGGGGCCCATTCGCCTTGAAACTGTCCCTTTAAGGACTACTACTAATTATATCCATTCTGAATTTCTTGTTTTTGATGTCATAAATTCTCCTCTTTATCCAATAATATTAGGGATAGACTGGTTACGGACTCATAACCCACATATTACATGGGCTCCTTTCTCTCTCACGTTTAACTCTGCATATTGCCAGGGAACATGTCTACAACACATCCCCATTTTGCAAGTTACTGGGGAATCCACTATACCTTCCAGCTATTCAGAGTTCGCTGATGTGTTCAGTAAAAAGGAAGCAGAGACACTTCCTCCTCATCGACCCTATGATTGTCCGATTGACCTTGTTCCTGGTGCTCCTATCCCTTTTGGACATATTTATCCTCTCTCTGAATCAGAGTTAAAAACCCTCAAGGAATACCTGGATGAAAACCTCCGTAAGGGGTTCATTAGACCTTCCTGTTCACCAGCCGCTTCCAGCATGTTTTTTGTAAGAAACAAGGACCAGACTATACGGCCAATCATCGATTACAGGTCTTTAAATAAAATAACTATCAAGAATCGTTACCCTCTTCCCCTGATCAATGAGTTGATTGAAAGATTAAGAACAGCTACCATCTACACTAAACTTGACCTTCGTGGGGCATATAACCTTGTTAGAATCAAGGCCAATGATGAATGGAAAACGGCGTTCAGGACCCGATATGGTCTTTACGAATATCTTGTCATGCCCTTCGGGCTATGTAACGCCCCTGCAACCTTTCAGCATTTCATCAACGATATCTTCCGAGACCTCCTAGACGTTTGTGTCATCATTTACTTAGATGATATTCTCATCTACTCCAACAACCTTGAAGAACACAGAAAACACGTGAGATGGGTATTATCCAGATTAAGAACACACAAATTATACGCAAAACCAGAAAAATGTATATTTGAAGTCAATGAAATCACTTTTTTGGGATACGTTATCTCCCCTCATTCAATAAGTATGGATACCTCCAAAATAGATTGCATTGTCAACTGGTCTACTCCTACTAATACTAAAGACTTACAACGTTTTCTGGGATTTGCCAACTTCTATAGGAAGTTCATTAAAAATTACTCCAATGTTGCTCATCCCCTCAACCTGCTCAATAGCAGTAAACGGTCCTTTGCTTGGAACGATAAGGCTCAAGCAGCCTTTGATGAATTAAAACGGAGATTCACAAGTGCTCCCATTCTCCAACTACCTAATCCTGCTTTTCTCTACGTCATGGAAACGGATGCTTCTGACACAGCTATCGGGGCTGTCCTCTCTCAACACCAAACGCCTCAAGATCCTCTCCATCCAGTAGCTTTTTTTTCACGATCTTTGTCTCCTGCTGAACGAAATTATCCTGTAGGAGAAAAAGAATTATTAAGTATTAAGGCTGCATTCGAAAACTGGCGTCACATACTTGAAGACACTCGCACTCCTGTAATTGTTTATACAGACCACAGGAACCTTGAATATCTTCATTCCAACAAAACACTCTCTGCCAGACAAGTACGCTGGAATCTTTTCTTTTCCCGTTTCAATTTTCAAATCATCTACAGACCTGGATCCAGAAACAAAAAGGCAGATGCCCTGTCCAGAATTCACCAAGATCTTCCTGTAAACGAAACTCAACCACCTAAAATCATAGGTATTATTTCGTCATTAATAGATGATATTAAACATCTTAAGGAAGAAGATCTTGAACTTCCCAAACAAAGCAATCTATCAAAAAAGGACGGTATCTACTACTTCAAAGACAGGTTATACATTCCTCCCTTGCTTAGGAATAAAATACTCTCTTTGATTCATGATTCCCCTCTGGCTGGTCATCCTGGTACAAGGAAAACACTGGAGCTGTCTAAAAGATATTACTGGTGGCCTCGCCAGGACAGAACCATAGAATCTTATGTCAAAAACTGCCCAACCTGTCTGAGATCAAAATCTGACCATCATCCACCATTCGGTCAATTATTAAGCCTACCTGTTCCAGAAAGACCTTGGCAGTCCATCTCAATGGACTTCTTGGTAGAACTCCCTCCTTCGCAACATCATACCACCATTCTGGTAGTGGTAGACCGTTTCACCAAGATGTCCCATTTTATTCCTTTGAAGAAATTACCCTCTTCATCTGAACTTGCAAAAATATTCATCAATAACATCGTGAAACTCCATGGTCTTCCTGAAGAAATCATATCAGACAGAGGAACACAGTTCACCTCCAAATTCTGGAATGAGATGTGTTCCTCCCTCAATATTCAACGTAAATTATCTTCAGCCTATCATCCCCAAACCAACGGACAAACAGAGAGAGTTAATCAATGTGTTGAACAATACTTGCGGTGTTATTGCTCTCACTTACAAGATGATTGGATCACGTGGTTACCAATGGCAGAGTTCTCATACAACAACTCGGTACACGCTAGTAGCAAAATGACTCCATTCTTCTCAAATTTTGGATTCCATCCCTCTTCATTTCCTGATCAAGGACTTCCTTCTTCTAATCCATACGTCTCCAACCATAACTCTTTCATGTCTGCCCTCTTCCTCAGGTTACGTGATAACCTTAAAAATGCATCATCTGCTCAGAAAAAGTTTTTCGATACTGGTAGACGACCTTCCCCTACTTACAAGGTTGGTGATCTAGTATGGCTCTCTTCAAAAAACATTGTCACCAACCGTCCCTCAAAGAAACTGAGTTCACTCTTCCTTGGCCCTTTTCGTATATTGTCGCTTATCAACGAAAACGTGGTCAGATTGAAACTTCCACCTACCATGAAACTACATCCAGTCTTCCATGTGTCATTGCTTAAACCACACCACTCCGACCCTTTCCTGAGGGATGTTCTTACCACTCCTGATCCCATTCTGGTACAAGGTGAAGAGGAATACGAGGTCCAGAGGATTCTAGATTCACGAATCCATCGTGGTTCCTTACAGTATCTTGTCCGGTGGAAGGGCTACGGAGTTGACGAAGATTCATGGGTGTCGTCCTCCGCGGTGCATGCTCGTCGACTTATCAATGCGTACCATGCTCGCTACCCGTCCAGACCTCGTTGACAGCATCCGGTGGCTGCTTCTTATGAGGGGGGTTCTGTCAGACCTTCCGGCATTCGCTAACCGTGGACTTCCGGGTTCTCGGAGCGCGGCCACTCCCCCTCCTATGACGCGGTCGTTCCCAGGATTCATAGAGAGACCGCGTCAACACCACAGTGCTGGATCAACTCGAAAGCTCCCGCGAACTTCAAACTGAATTATTACTACTTCTACTGTGTATCGGACCCGGACTGTTTAATCGTTTACCCTCCTTCTCCTCTCCCACGACCTCGGACTGTTTTTGGATATTCTCTTGCCTGCTGCAACCTCGATTCTCTGTGGAATCTCTATCACCAATTTGGATTATCGCTCCTTCATAAGTTAAGTAAACCAGATCTGCTCAAGCTGGATATATAACCATCCTAATTCTATGTGGTTCGCTATCTGCTCCACCTAACCTCCTAACCTTGTTTCAACTACTAATTAATCATCTGCATCCTAATTTGGAACTTCTCGCTGGTTGTGTTAAAATTGCCTTATCTTAAAACAACTTCAACTCCGCTGCTGTTTATAACCTGCCAGGAATTAAAGAGACAGTTCAAATTGATTATCTTTTTTATTTTAAAGCAATAAACAATATCAGTTTCAGAAATCTGCAGTTGTTTCCATCTTGTCAACAATTGAGCATTACAATCTATCTATTTATTTATTTATTCTTTTTGCACATTTGGCAGCAAAACGTAACTGTCCTTTTCTTTCCTCATCCCTTATGGCTGATAAGAATGTTTATCTTATTGTATCCTCAAGGCATTTTAACTGCCAGGACTAGGAGATGGAGCTGAGCCAGAAGATGGTAATGCCAATGAGGAGGAACTTTGAGTACATATATCTCCCTTTTCTCTCTCTCACCAAACCACAGAAGCAGACACTGCATCTTGAAAAGTCTTTGCAGCAAATGCAAAGACCCCATAAATGACAGCAATACTTTAATGGTGAACTTTTACTTCTCTGGAATTTACGCTATTAAATAAAACATTAAAACTCCCAATTACTTTTCATGGGATGCTCTGTATTCTTTAAAATATATTTAATAGATTTGACAAATGATATTACAATCCAGACATGGCAAAACCAGGGCAAGCATTGCAAATGAGGAGGAAACATTTTGTTTCAGAATATTTCTGTCTCTGTATGCTATCAGTGCAAATGAGAGAGCTAGTAGCAATGATTGATATATACTATAGAAGTTAAAGGGATTCTATAGGCACTAAAACAGAATGGCAGAGAAGTGAGGAGTGAGACTGCAGACGCATGATCTATACTCTGAAACTGTTTCATTAAGCTACAGTTGTTATGATGCCTATAGTAGCCCTTTATAGTTCTATCTATATATAGATGACGGATAAACTGTTGCAAGAAAAAATAAATGTGGATTTCTACTTTAAATTAAATTCAGACCACTCATGCATATTTTGGGTAATATAAGGATAAATAAATGTGAGAGGCGCCTTTCTTTTTTTAAATTCTATTCTGATAAAATGTAAGGTTTTGTGAGGCTGTTGCCTTCCATTATTCTATTATTGTGCAAATAAACAGATGACTTGGGATGGGCAAAATAAAACCTCACGATATCCATTTCTTTATTTGGCTAATTCTGCCATCTGTTGGTACATTTTTATACAATTATAAAACCAGGGCCTCAATTGAATAAGCTTTCCAAATAATTCAAAACTGTTAGAAACATTTTCCAAAAGTCTGTGGGAATTGTTCTATATAAATCATTTGGAAACTTTTTCGAACAGTATTGAATCATATGGTAGACGTGTTAAATTGAGGCCTAATTTTTAATGGCAGCAATGTTTATACTACTTATAATGGATCAGTACATCAGTTACTTTAATACAGAGTGTGAACATCTATGATTAATATATACTGCACTAAATGCATGTATGGGAAATTAAACTTTAGGTGCTCAATGCATGTAACAGTAAGGAAGCCCTTTTAAACAGTTCAACAAATTCCTGTAAAGTAAATTAAATCCTCATTAAAGTGCAGTATGAACACTTGAAGCTGAAGTCGTTCTCCATTTAGTGCAGATTACAGTAATTTTATATATAAATTTATATATACTATAAAGTGGTTTATAGTGAAAAAAAACATGATTGTGAAAAAGAGATAATGAAAAGGGAGAACTATATAGCTTGCCAGATTCATCCTTTCAATATAAATCCCCTTAAATAGATACAATTGTAATATTCTACTTTTAGCCAACAAGGGCTATATAAATATAAATTGTATCTACTCTGCCTCCCACAGCTATAATGTTATCTTCTGGTTGAAGAGTTACAAAGTGACCATCCTAGTTTAGTTGCAATAGTCTGTGGGATCAGAGGGAATGTGAATAGAATATGATATAGAAAGAAAAAAATAGTAAATTTGCACAACCAATTTAAAAAATTTGATACAATTAAATATCCATTGGAGGTATTAGAAAGAGTTCTTTGACAGACCACCCTGTCCCTGGATTATTAAAGCTTTCTCCCACAGTCTCCTGTTTGTTCAGTTCACCGTGTTCATCCAAAAGTTTATGCTTATTTTGTTTGAATACCGAACAAACCCACAAACTACCAGACCACCTGTATGCTGCGTGTGCTGCTCCTTAACCTCCATCACCCCTGTCAACACCTCATTAACACTTGTAACCGCAATGTTCTAAGTGGTCGGCTGGGTGGTCGCCGTTCGTATATATGAACACGTGGTGGTGGCAATCTTGACCCACGAATGCAGACAGCGGTGTTTGGTCGTCGAGTGCGTGGAACTAAAATTGGACACTCGACCACACAAACACAGCTGAACTTCCATCTTCACCTGCGTTTGGTTATATTCACATGAAAGGAACACTGTTCGGTGGGAGCTTACTCCCAAACGAGGGACACTTAACCATCATATGGGCTAATATCTACGTTCGGTATTTGGGGTAATTTTGTACCCATGAAAAAGTGGTCAGAACTGTACCATTGTGGCATATCGGCTGTGTTCATGGGATCTGTGCGCTTTTCGGATATGTTGGGCGCTCAGATCCAGGCTATCTGGCTATATAGAAATTGAGGGGGTACCTGATTGTATTGTATGTATTTTGGGGTGTAAAAATTGTACATGTTCTGTACTTGAGGGACAATTTAACCCCTTAAGGACCGGACTTTTTTTGCGATGTTGTACATTTGCGACCAGGCATCTTTTTGACACTTTTGTGGTGTTTGTGTTTAGCTGTAATTTTCCGCTCTCTCATTTACTGTTCCCATACAAATTATATATTGTTTTTTTTCAGGACAAAAGGGGATTTCTTTGCATACCATTATTTATATAATCTCATGTAATTTAATTTTAAAAAAATTAAAAAATATGATGAAAAATTGAAAAAATACACGTTTTTTGAATTTTATGTGAAAAATCTTTTACTCATCTACAAAAGCGAATGAAAAAAACTGCTAAATAGATTCAAAATGTTGTCCTGAGTTCAAAAATACCCAGTGTTTACATGCTTTTTGCTATTTTTTTGCATGTTATAGGGCTATAAGTACAAGTAGGATATTGCGGTTTCAAAACATAAATTTTTAAAATGTATCAATGGTGACATTGTAACACTATTATCTGTCATAAATTGCTAAATAACACCCCACATGTACATATTTTTTTAAAAGTAGACAACCCAGGGTATTCAATATGGGTTATGTCCAGACTTTTTTAGTAGCCACTTAGTCGCAAACACTGGCCAAAGTTAGCGTTCATATTTGTTTGTGTGTGAAAAAAGTAAAAAACTAAATTGAACGCTAATTTTGGCCAGTGTTTGTGACTAAGTGGTTACTAAAAAAGACTGGACATACCCCATTTGCAATACCTTGGGTTGTCTTCTTTTGCAAATGGTATGCCATCATGGGGGTAATTCTCATTCCTAGGCTACCATGCGCTCTCAAAGGCAACGTAACCAACCTGGCCATTTTCAATGTAAAAATATTTGACCCATATATTTGACCCTGTAACTTTCAAAAACGCTATAAAACCTGTACATGGGGGGTCCTGTTCTACTCAGGAGACTTTGCTGAACACAAATATTAGTGTTTAAAAAATGGAAAATGTATCACAACAATTATATCATCAGTAAAAGTGCTGTTTGTGTGTGAAAAATGCAAAAAAGTCACTTTCACTGACAATATCATCGCTGTGATATGTTTTACTGTTTTGAATCACTAATATTTGTGTTCAGCGAAGTCTCCCGAGTAAAACAGTACCCCCCATGTACAGGTTTTAGGGTGTCGTAGAACGTTACAGGGTAAAATACAGTGATAGCAAATTAAATTCTCTGTACTTTCGGCCTGGGTTGGCAGGCAGGTCCCTTAAATTGCAATCAATAAAATAACTTAATTATGTAAAAATATTACATAAATACGCACGTAGAATTTAAATATATATGCATATTTATATATTTGAAGTCTACGTGTATATTTATATAATTATTTATGTAATTTTGTATATGGACATATGAATAGTTCGCATTCTTTTTATTTATTTATATATACATAGATATATATACAATTTCATTCTAAGTGTATTTTGATATAAATATATATATATATATATATATATATATATATATTAATATCAAAATACAGTTAGAATAAAATTTCGTATAGATATATAATTTTTTTTAATTTTTATTATTTTTTATTTTTTAAATTTAATTTAAATTATTTATTATTCATATTTTATAATAATATATATATACAATATATATAGTTAGTATATATATTATATACCGTATATACTCGAGTATAAGACGAGTTTTTTGGCACATATTTTTGTGCTCAAAAAGCCCCCTCGTCTTATACTCGAGTCTAGGTCTGTATTATGGCAACTTACATTGCCATAATACAGACCATGACATGTTGGGGGCCGGAGAAGCTGTTACTTACCTTTACAGCAGCTCCGGTCAGCTCCCAGCATGTCCGCGCGGCTCCTCTGCAAAGCTCCCAGTGTAAATCTCGCGAGACACGCGGGCCGCGAGATTTACACTGGGAGCAGACCGCGAGATTTCCACCGGCAGTAAGTGCCCTTCCCCTGCACAGCCTCCCCTCCCCCCGGACAGCCCCCCCGCCCCCCGGACAGCCCCCCCCCCCCCGGACAGCCCCCCCGCCCCCCGGACAGCCCCCCCTCCCTGGCCAAGTATGAAGTAGGGAGGGGGGAACAACAAAAAAAAAAACCCCTGTAAAATATTTAATTATAAAAATAAATAAACAAATAAATGCCCAGATTGATGGGAGTCTGACTCCCTTTTCTAACTCCCTGTAGTTAATGCAGAGTGTGTGTGTATATAATGCACACACTCTGCATTAAATACAGGGAGTCAGAAAAGGGAGTCAGACTCCCATCAATCTGAGTCACCCTCTTGCACATAAAATTCAAATGTGTGTATATAATGTAGAGTGTGTGCATTATATACACACACTCTGCATTTTAGGTGCAAGAGGGTGACTCAGATTGATGGGAGTCTGACTCCCTTTTCTGACTCCCTGTATTTAATGCAGAGTGTGTGCATTATATACACACACACTCTGTATATAATGCAGAGTGTGTGTGTGTGTATATATAATGCACACACTGCATTATATACAGGGAGTCAGAAATTGGAGTCAGACTCCCATCAACCTGAGTCACCCTTTTGCACCTAAAAGGTAGGCAACAGGAGGGTGACTTAAATATTATCTACGGTATATTTAATATTAAGTGTGTGTGTGTGTGTGTGTGTTTGTATGTATGTGTCTGTCTGTAATATGTATGTGTGCCTGTCTGTTTGTATGTGTGCCTTTGTATGTATGGCTTGTGTGTGTCTGACTGTGTCGATCTGTCTGTATGTGTCTTTGTATGTGTGTGTGTGTCTGTATGTGTATGTCTTTGTATGTGTGTGTGTCTGTATGTATGTGTGCCTGTATGTGTGTGTGTGTCTGTATGTATGTGTGCCTGTATGTATGTGTCTTTGTATGTGTGTGTGCCTGTATGTATGTGTGTGTCTCTGTATGTGTGTGTGTGTCTGTATGTCTCTGTATGTATGTATGTGTGTGTGTGTGTGTTTGTCGCTGTATGTATGTGTGTGTGTGTGTGTGTGTCTCTGTATGTATGTGTCTTTGTATGTGTGTGTGTGTGTGTCTGTATGTATGTGTGCCTGTATGTGTGTGTGTCTCTGTATGTGTGTGTGTTATTGTCTGTTGGGGGGGTAAGAAGGAGGGAGGGGCCACTGGTCCCACTTAACGGTTCGCAGGTCATACGAAGCTGGTTTCAAGCTCAAGGTTGTGTCAAGAGCAGAAGAAAGCAATAACAGTATTGCAAGTAGGGAATTTTGTGTTGGCGAAAAACAAGTGAGGGGGTGGCGGAAAATGAAAGCTGACTTGGAAAAGATTCCAAAGGCAAAAAAAGCTCGACGTGGTTTAACGACTTCATATGGGGCTCTAGAGACTGAATTGAATAAATGGGTTATGGAGTGTCGTCAAAATGGTTACTGCGTAACACGCATGGGAATTCGCTTACGTGCCCTTCAAATGGCTAAAGATGAAAAATTAAAAGCACCAGCTATTGAAAATTTTGTTGCATCAGCAGGATGGTGTACCCGCTTCATGAATAGGTTTGCCCTATGTTTGCGGCAAAGAACAAAGATTTCCCAGAAGTTGCCAAAAGACCTTGATGAAAAAGTGATGTCATTCCATTCATTCATCATAAAACAAAGAAGGATCCATAACTATGACCTGGGAGATATTGGGAATATGGATGAAACACCTATGACCTTTGATCTTCCAAGCAACAGAACTGTGGCAAGTTTGGGAGAAAAAACTATTTTACTCAGAACCACAGGAAATGAAAAAAAACATTTCACAGTTGTTCTGTCATGTTTGGCTAATGGAACTAAGCTACGGCCTGTCATTATTTTTAAAAGAAAGACCTTGCCTAAAAAGGTCAAATTCCCACCACGAATTACAGTGCGCGCACATGTTAAAGGCTGGATGGATGAAGACGGAACAAAAAAATGGCTGGAAGAAATTTGGAACGGACGACCAGGAGCAGCCTTAAAGAAAAAAACATCATTGCTAGTTTGGGATATGTTCAGAGCCCACACATCTGATGACATAAAAAAATTGGCAAAGTCATCTCAAGTTACTTTGGCCGTTATTCCAGGTGGGCTTACATCTGTATTACAGCCCCTAGATGTGTGTTTAAATAAACCTTTCAAAGACCGTGTGCGAAAGAGGTGGCATGAATGGATGTCATCTGGTCAACCCCGACTGACAAAAGTTGGAAATCTGATGAAGCCCGACATAGAATTGATAGCAACATGGGTTCGTGATGCATGGGAAGAGATTCCAGAGGACATGGTGCAACGCGCCTTCAAGAAATGTGGCATTAGTAATGCTATGGATGGCAGTGAAGACAGCGCTTTGTATGAGGACAGCAGTGATGGTGATGACTGCGAACTCAGTGATGATGACAATGTCTACGCTGATAACCTCACACCAGCTACAGTTGAAGCTCTGTTTGGACATACAGACGATGAGGAATCCAGTTTTGAAGGATTTTTAACTCTTTTAGCTGTTTTAGCTTTAGTTGGTTTTTGTACTGTTAAAGTTATTGTTGATACCATATTGTTTTTCTTCGAAATAAATATTCAAAAACCTTTAACCTACTGATGCCTCAATTATTGTAATTTTATTGGTATCTATTTTTATTTTTGAAATGTACCAGTAGCTGCTGCATTTCCCACCCTAGTCTTATACTCGAGTCAATAATTTTTCCCAGTTTTTTGGGGTAAAATTAGGGGCCTCGGCTTATATTCGTATCGGCTTATACTCGAGTATATACGGTATATACGTGTGTAAATTAATTATAAGTGTATTTTTATATTAATATATGTACATATTAATATAAAAATACACTTAGCATGACATCATATATATGATATATAGACATATATTATATAGGTATAATATATGTCTATATATCATATATATATACACATATATAATAATATTTTTTTTATTAACTATAACTTTACATTTTTTTTTTGATTTTACACTGATTTTACAGTTGCAGGGAGACTGCCTGTCAGCACAGACAGTCCCCCTGCAGGCAGAGACTAGGACACCTATTGTGACCATGTGGTCGCCCTGTTGGGCGATCACATGGCCACAGGGGTCCTAAACCGCCATGGGGAGACTGTCTGGGCTGCAGGCAGTCTCCCCACACCGGGAGCACCGCTGATCGCCGCTGGGGGAACGACGGCGATCGGGTAAGCACATTGGACGGTTAGGACGGTTCAGGACCGTCACCGGTCGGCAACGCAAAAATGCCGATGACGGTCCTGAACCGTCCTCTGTCCTTAAGGGGTTAAATTAGATGTTTATTTTCAAGCAGTTCTCTCTCAGGTACAGAGAAAACCATGGGTGGTGGTGGTGGTGGTGGGGGGGAGTTACACTGTAATGTTGAGTTGGAAACCCTTTCATGGGGCTGTTGCATAAAAGGCCATGTGTAGCCTCCAATAAACCAATTCACCCCCAGCATTCAGTCTCGACTAATGTCTGTGGGGGGAAGCTATACCTGCTATATCACTACTTCACCTGCTTTGGATTATCGTGGCAAAACCTTGTTCCTATCTGGGTGGCTGCTACAGGTTCAAGTTAAGAAGTAGCATTAGAGTATTAGCCAGAGATACCAGGGACCAGAGACAAGATGTTAGAGAGAAAGAGGGAGGGGATTTGAAAACAATAACCCCACCCTGCTAGTCGGAGATTGTGCCAAATGAGGTATCAAAATTGCTGATCCAAAAAAAACTCTTAATGATACTACTAATGATACTATTAACAGTGGTGGATGATCATACTTTGCTTTCCATGGTAAAGAAAAATCCCTCCACCACATCCACAACTTGACATTATTCAAGTCTACCATGAAGAGAAGAATTCATAGAAGACTTCACAAGATCAAGTAATAGTAATTATACTATTTCTCAAATTTCTCAAGACTAGTATAATCGATCTCGGACCAATATACTCTGTATAGTAGGGGATCACACATAGGGGCTAAATGTGTTTTTAAGAGTGGTATCTGGGACATAGGGGCTAGATGTGCATCAAGAGCGGTATCTGGGATCCCAGATCAGTATGGTGTCAAGTTGCACCTAGATCAGGATATTAGCATTCTGGATCTTGTCAATTTCATGGTACCAGATGCAAAGTTTATACATAAATTGCCCCCACAAGTTAATTCTATTTCGCAGAGCTCAATGCATCATTTGGTAGAGTGTCTACCGATATTGTCATATGCCACAATAAAGCTATATTTAAACAAGGAATAGAACTGTCATTTCAAAATGCCAACCCACTCCTCCTATGATTACAATTATATCTATAAGGGGATTTATACTGAAAGGCTGAATCTGGCAGGCTATATAGTTCTCCTTTTTTATTATCACTTTTTCAAAATCAATTTTTTTTCACTATTTACCACTTTATGTTTATTAGTATGTGACAAAACTATTACCAATAAAGACTATACTTATGTTTTTATACCAATAGAAATGCACTTAAATTTTTAGTGTGATATTTTGTATTACTGGTTTCATTTTATCAGGGACTACTTCTCAAAGTTCTGTTTCTAATTTCAAGTTTGTCTCTGTCTGGGTTAAGCCCTAATTACCCACCTAGTCCTATCTGACACCAGGGTTAGATTATTTTATCTCTGTAGTCTTGTTTCTTTTCTAATATACTGGAAATTACATTACAAATGTGTGAGAGGACCACTCGTTAAACTAGGAGGCCTAAAAATAGGGCAAGGGATATTTCGCAACATAGGCACAAGAAATGGGTATAAAATGGTTGAATTGAACCAGTAAATCTAGAGTCTATAACATGAGACCGAAATGATACATGCATTGATAATAATTTAGAATGTGACTGTGTACCCACAAATGGGAAATATGATAAAACACCAATATATAATTTATAAGACATTCCACCAGCCCCTGATCCTAGCAGCTTTAATAACTGCTAATGAATCAGATGTATGTACCTTAGACACACACACTATGACAGTAAATTGAAGAAATGATATGCAAGTCAGATCTCCATATGTATCCAGTCTAAATGGCAATAGTTCCACTACCAATATTCCTGCTCCAAGTTCTTTTGCGTACCCAATACACAAAGCAGTAGTGCTTAGCAGTGATGTATCACTGACTTTACAGTGACTTTAGAGGATGCTATTACCACATTACATGATTGGAGATTCTTTAAACACCACAGAAATAAGGAATGCATAGTCACAATCATCCACCTGCTCATGCTTGTTTATCTCACCTCACTAATTTTCTTTCTTTTTAGTTCTCCCTGCTTTAATAACCTCTAAAAGATGGAGGTAATTGTCCAGGTGCTGAGTCAAAACAAAACTTAGAATTTGGGTTAAATATCTGTTCATCCATAATTACCTCTTTCATATTAAGTGCACCCACACTTATTTTTTTTATTTTATTTTTTTTATTTAAAGTTTTTATTGTTTTCACTTTAATATAACAGTGTTACATACATGGGTGTAAATATCGGAAGCAGAAAAATTGGTACAGATACACCCAATAATGTAAAGCAAAACAATGAGGTACGTTCAAAAATAGGTTACCATACAAAGAAGTATACTAAACAGGTTACAATGCGAAGACATGTGGAGTGCATTAGAATTTCTTAACATTGGAGCTATACATAGATTTGAAAGCTGAGATTAAAACAAAAATTACAGCATTGGAATAGAGTGCGTGGAATGTATGTAATTGAAGATTAAGATTAACAATTTATATCTACCTCAATATATTGTAAAGATAAGTTCAGGTTTTGGTCTGAAATTGGGTCTGTAAGGCGATCTTTTGCCTCGGTAGAATGGTATAGTATAGGGGTGTAGTATAAGTCGCAAATTGTTGTCTTGTTGATTTCGTCTACCTGTAAGTAATTTAATCTATAGTCTAATTACGTGGTTATTGGTATCAGCTCGTGTTTATTTAAAGAATAAAACTTAAAAAGACTTAAAAAGAGGTGTCAGTTTGTTGTATGGAATTACTCCGTGGAGGTTGAATGATTTAGTGTGTGTGTTTAAGTTGTGAGTAGTTGTATCGGTAGTGTGTTTCGTATTTGTCAAGTTGAGTTGTGCGTGCAAATGGTTATCTATGAGTTATAGTGTTTGGTTGGTGTTGATAAACTCTGCCCAAGGTTTCCAAATCCTGGTGAATTTAGTCATATTACCGTGTCTGGCGTGTGTCAGTTTTTCCATCAGTTTAGTATTCTCTACTCTCTGAATCCATTCCTTCACGGAGGGAGCTTTCGGTAGCTTCCAATGTGTGGGAACCAACTGGGAGGCGGTCATAGCTAGGTGATTGAATAGGTCTTTTTCGTGTTTCTGCAAACCTGATGATGGTAAAAGAAAAATTTAATTGTCGGGAGCTAGGGGGAATTTGGTCTGTAGAATGTGTTGTACGATTATGTGGATCCTGTTCCAAAATTTGGCAATCAAAGGGCATTGCCACCAGATGTGGGCATGGTGAGCCGATCCCTGACCGCATCTTCAGCATAGGTCTGGTGAAGCGCTGTGAATTTTGTGGATTTTGGTTGGTGTATAGTGCCAGCGAGATATCCTTTTAAAGTTACTTTCTCGTACTGCGAGGGAAGTGGAGGATTTTTGGGCGGTCAAGAGGATAGTTTGCCCTTGATGGGGGGTGAAAGCTAATTGTAGTTCAGTTGTCCATTTAGAGGTGTAGTTTGGTAGCTCTGTGTTCCGTATCTCCCTTATTATTGAGTACATGGTTGATAGAATCTTTTTTGAGATCGAATGAGTAGAGCACAATAATTCGAATTTCGTTAGTTGTCTGTCTGCTTTAAGTGGGAGTTGTTGAGATGTGACAAAGTGTGACAATTGACGATAATGAAATAATTGGTTCCCTGTATGAGTTGTGTGACTCGTGAGCTGTTCAAGATGTTTTAATTTCCCTGCATGAATGACATCTTTTAATTGTAGTGAAGAGCCATTGTGATAATGCGAAAATACATTACTGAAGGAGCCTCTTTGGAGTAGAGGATTGTGTGCAATCGGGTATAATGGGGAAGGGGAAGGAGCAATGTCGGTTGTATTAAGTAATTTGTGCCAAATTTTTAAGGTCGGTGAGATCGTGGGATGCGTGCCATGAAGTCTCAATTGTGGCAGTGAGGGGTGCGTTTGTAACCAGAGGCATGCTGACAGCGGGGTCACCGAAAAGGAATTTTCAATTACTGCCCATTGATGGTTTGGGACGTCCCTTGTCCATTCGTAAATTCTGTGTAAATGAGTCGCTGTGTGGTACAAATCTATGTCAGGCATGTTCAGTCCCCCTTTTTCTAAACCTTTGATTAGAGTCGCTCGTGCCAGGCGGGGTGGGTTGTTGGCCCATATGTATTTTGTGAATAGGGATCTTATTGTGTTAAAAAATGTATTTGGCAATGAGACCGGTAGTGTCTGTATGGGGTAAAGCAGTCTGGGGAGGAGGTTCATTTTGATTATGTTGATTCTACATAGCCACCCAAATTGAGGTTTGTGCCATTTTTGTAAATCATTGGTGTGACGAGACCAATCTCGCCACATTGCATTGGAGGAGCCTGGTTGCCCGCCTGCTGCCTTTGGATTATGGACCGGCAAGCTAAAGGGTTAATTTTACTGTGCAGAAGGATTTATTTCTCCCTTTCTGCACAGCCGTTTGGTAGATTCTATCTACCGAACAAACAGCCTGTTTGCAACCTCCCCAGAGCCGTGGGAAGCCGGCCGGCGCCGTTAATTGGCCACCCAGGAGCTGGAGTGTGCTGCCAATTTACCTCCCTGAAGCTGCGGTTAACCGCAGCTTAATTGATTGTTACTGGGTGGCTGCTGTTACACTTAGCGGCCGCTAGGTGGCGGTGTTCTGGAGCTCCCCAGGCAGCCAGCGCTTTTCTGCCCGGCTTTCATGCACCAAACCCGGACACTTTTACGTGCAGGCACCGCTGAACCTCCAGCCCCTGGTTCTAATTCGTATGGATTAAACAAATGCATGCAAATTCGGTATTTTGTGTTGGAGGAATGGTTTAACCCAGATAGCCATGCCATGGAGCATATTAGTGTAATTAAAGACTTTGGCTCCATGGCAATTAAACTGTATTCGTGTGGTCTGAGTGCCATTTACCTAATAATGTGCACTCAGACCTGAGCTATCTGGGGATATGTTACATGTCTGTGTTTTATCTATAAAATGTGTCTTTATGTATTTTAAAGTGATAGTCTGTCTTTGTGTCCCCACGTGTGTAATGGAGTTTTTCCTTTGTCCTGGGAGATAATTGAATTACTTCTCCAGGGCAGAGAGGAGAAAGCCAGGATGCATTGTGGGGATGTTTTACTGCTGTATGTCTGTAATTGGTACTTGTCTGTCCGTTGTTACAGTCTTCCATCTGGTCCCCTAGGGGAGTGTCCACCAGGTGAAAGACCTGCATAAATACCGGGCAGGTAGCCCTCAATAAACAGACCACTGCTTGACCCTCAACACGGAGCCTTGTCTCGTTCTTGGGGGGATTCACTGTATGCTGATAGGGACTGACTGCCAGGAGTGTAAGCCGCTTGGGAGCTTTTCCTGTTCGTCTGCTAGCAGCTATTCGTGAGGTTCCAGTTCGGGAGTTTGAAGTGCTACCTTATTCCCTTGTATGCAGTTTGGGAGTTTGGTGCATTCACTTGTATTCAATTCGTGAGTTTTGGTGATTCTACAGTAGCTGTGCCTGTCTTTGAAAAGGGGATTATCGCCTAAACGATTTTAACCCCTTGTCTGCTGAAACGGTCTGTTACAATTGGTGGCAAGCGGCGGGATCGTTCCTACAGCCAGAAGGACAGCTACAGAACACCATTTCTTTGGATTTACAATTTGAGGGCAACGCATGTCTGAGTACAGCGACCCTGACAGCACCAGGATGGAACCAGCAGTGGGGTACGATGAGGGTGACATGGATGACCGGGATGCATTAAGGAAAGGCATCTGGTACCAGGCCCTGGATAATGTACAATACCAGCGGGGTGAGATTCTCCCCAGTGAAGAGCAGTGGTTGCAGAAGCAAGTGGCCCTGCAGATGCCCTTCCTGGGAGAGCAGCCCCTGGAGGAATGGGTGAAGGAACTAGAGCACCGGGTATGGCAGGAGCTGTGGCTGGAGGATGCCTACCAGGCGCTCTGGTGGTATATGGCACAGTATATATCCTGGACAGCCGAACATGACAAGCCAGAGGGAGAGGAGTTTGATGGTCCTGGCTTGTTATGGGAGTCCTTTGCAGAGCCTGGCTTCGGGAGCCCTGTGCAAACCAGACATCAGGACATTTTCTATGAGAGGGAGTCTAGGCATGAGTGGGATGACCCCCATGAGGTAGAGCAAGACCTGGCTCGCCTAGCAACCCTGGAGTGGGAACTGGAGCAGGACTACTGAGATCTCTTCCACTCCATTGGGAAGGCTCAGCAGGACAGTAAGGTGACAGACCCAGTCTCCATTCCCCAGCAGCCGTGTGAATTGCAGGGAATTGGGAGCCCAGTCTCCATTCCCCAGTGGCAGGCTGAGTTACAGGGGGCAGAGGTAGTTGTTCCTGCCCCCCAGCAGCAGAGTGATATGCCGGGAAGGCAGTGTGAAGTGCAGGGAGAGGAGAGCAGCGTCCTCTCTCCCCAGTGACAGGCTGAGTTACAGGGGGCAGAGGTAGTTGTTCCTGCCCCCCAGCAGCAGAGTGATATGCCGGGAAGGCAGTGTGAAATGCAGGGATAGGAGAGCAGTGTCCTCCCTCCCCAGCGGCAGGCTGAGTTACAGGGGGCAGAGGTAGTTGTTCCTGCCCCCCAGCAGCAGAGTGATATGCCGGGAAGGCAGTGTGAAGTGCAGGGAGAGGAGAGCAGCATCCTCCCTCCCCAGCGGCAGGCTGAGTTACAAGGGGCAGAGGTAGTTGTTCCTGCCCCCCAGTAGCAGAGTGATATGCCGGGAAGGCAGTGGGAAGTCCAGGGAGAGGAGAGCAGTGTCCTCCCTCCCCAGTGGCAGCGTGATTTTTTGGGAATTGGGAGCCCAGTCTCCATTCCCCTGCGGCAGTGTGATGTGCAGGGAATTGGGAGCCCAGTCTCCATTCTCCAGCGGCAGTGTTATTTGTTGGGAATTGGGAGCCCAGTCTCCATTCCCCAGCGGCAGAGTATCCAGCAGGGAATAGAGAGCCCAGTCTCCATTCCCCAGCAGCAGAACTCTGTATTGGGAGGAGAGACAGTCGGTCTCCCTCCGCAAAGACTGGAAGTATGTATGGGAGAGGAGCTTGTTACCACCTCTCCCCAGCAGCGGATCATTAATGGGCAGGGAATAGAGAGCTCAGTCTCCATTCCCCAGCGGCAGAGTGTTCTATCGGGAGAGGAGCTTGTTACCCCCTCTCCCCAGCAACAGCTTAATGTACCAGGGGGAGACTGTAAGCCCCACAGATGGGACCGTGGTCTCTGCACTTACCACACAGGGGGTAGGGATGGTCGGTCCTACCCCCCTCGACAGGGCTGTTTAGCCAAAGGGGAGACAGTTGGTCTCTCCCTTCTGCAGCAGAGTATGCACCTAAGGGGGAGACAGTCAGTCTCCAGCAACCAGGCTCCAACCAGACTACTCCGATGGTAGTGCTGGCACCAGGACAGAGTACCGCTGGTCTCTGCCCACTCAGCAACCCACCAAGGCAGCCTACCAGTCCCCCACACAGCCGTGGTGAGGCACCTGGACATGGACAAGATTCTCCCTTACCCAGGTGTGGTGACCATTTATTGTGGGTGGGCTGTACTGTTTTTTCTGCTTTGTGGCTGGGCTGCTGGACTAAAAAGGGCACTGACCGGCAGGAGGTCAGGTACCATGTTAGTATGTTTGGAAAGGGGGAGAGATGTGACGAGACCAAGTGTGGCGAAACCGACCTCGCCACGTGTCCTTGGAGGGGGCTGCTTGCCGCCTCTTGCCTTTGGACTATGGCAATCGGAGATTGGGCCCTTTTACAAAACGTATTCGGCCCTAACATAGTGCATGTCACTCATTCTGGCCCTTTAAACACAGTGGGGCCATTCGGTACTTGCCCTGTGTGAGCAGTGATAACCCCAGATAGCAATGCCATGGAGCCTATTCATATAATGAAAGACTATGGGAAAGACGTTGGCTCCATGGCAATTAAACTGTATTTGTGTGGTCTGCGTGACATTCACCTAATAATGTGCACGCAAACCTGAGCTATCTGGGGATATGTTACATGTCTGTGTTTAATGTATAAAAAGTAACTTTATATATTTTAAAACATAATCCTGTATTTAGGTACCCACATGTGTAATGGAGTTTTGTCTTTGACCTGGGAGATAATTGGATTACTTCTCCAATTATCTCCAGGGCAGAAGGGAGGAAGCCAGGATGCATTGTGGGGATGCTTTACTTTTACTGTTTGAGCCAGATTAAAATACTGCCAGCCAGGGGGAACAAAATATACTTTTACTAACTTTTTAACCCCTGGTCTGATTCATGCCATTTTTTAATATGTTGTTCACCTGAATGGATTGATTGTGGATATGTATTTTTATGTGAATGTGATGTATGGTTTTAAAGTTACAGAGTATGTGTGGAAACTGTATTTTTACTGTATGTAATAAATTATGTTAACTGCTTATCTGAGGGGAGGGGATGTGTGGGTTGTAAAGTTACTTGATTGGTTATTTTATGCCTCCCCCTGGGTGTTTCCTGCATGTGCACAACCGTAATAAAAACTAGGCTGGGTGTGCCAGGACCTCAGGTTCTGCTTGACCCTCAAACCAATGTGTCATCTCGTTTTTTGGGGAATTGGATTGTATGCTGACTGCCAGGAGTGTAAGCGGATTGTAGGCTTTTCCTGTTCGGCTGATTCCAGGGTTCGTGTGTTTCCAGTTCGGGAGTTTCCAGAATTCGCACAGTTTGCAGTTCGGGAGATTGGTGATTGCTGTAGCTGCTGGTCTATGGAAAAGGGGGATATCGCCTAAACTGGGTTTTATCCTCTTGTAAGTGAAACGGTCCGTTACAATTGGTGGCAAGCGGCGGGATCGTTCCTACAGCCAGAAGGACAGCTACAGACAACACCAATTCCTTGGAGTTACAAATTGAGGGCAACGTTAGCACTCGTGCAGTGCCCCTGGCAGCAGAGGTATCCAGCGACTTGGAGCAGACAAGTATGGAAGGCTCTGACGCTGAAGATTATGGGCTGGCCGAGGTGAGGCAGCGAGTGGCCCAGTATGGCGGTTATGTATCCATGAGATATTCCAGGGGATCTGGAACCAGGTCATGGCTAAGCGAAAATCAAGGATGGACAGAGAGTACGCTCAGCGGAAAGAGTGTTACAGCAGCAGAGTAGAGGCTGCATCCGAGGAGGTTAGCCGTCTTCCCCTGAGGCGGCAGTGTGTAACCCAGGGAGCTAAAGGTGCCGTCCTACCTCCCCAGCGGCAGAGTAAGTCACAGGGATTGAAGGTGCCGTCCTTCCTCCCCAGCGGCAGTGTGTCCCCCAGAGAGCTTAAGGTGCAATCCTTCCTCCCCAGCGGCAGTGTGTATCCCAGGGAGCTGAAGGTGTCGTCCTTCCTCCCCAGCGGCAGTGTGTACCCCAGGGAGCTGAAGGTGCAATCCTTCCTCCCCAGCGGCAGTGAGTACCCCAGGGAGCTGAAGGTGCAATCCTTCCTCCCCAGCGGCAGTGTGTATCCCAGGGAGCTGAAGGTGCCGTCCTTCCTCCCCAGCGGCAGTGTGTACCCCAGGGAGCTGAAGGTGCAATCCTTCCTCCCCAGCGGCAGTGTGTATCCCAGGGAGCTGAAGGTGCCGTCCTTCCTCCCCAGCGGCAGTGTGTAACCCAGGGAGCCAAAGGTGTCGTCCTTCATCCCCAGCGGCAGTGTGTACCCCAGGGAGCTGAGGGTGCAATCCTTCCTCCCCGGCAGCAGTATGTACCCCAGGGAGCTGAGGGTGCAATCCTTCCTCCCCAGCAACAGTGTGTACCCCAGGGAGCTGAAGGTGTCGTCCTTCCTCCCCAGCGGCAGTGTGTCCTGCAGGGAGCAGAGACCATCAGTCTCACACCCCAGCAGCAGGACAAAATAATGAAAGGGGAGACAGCTGGTCCCCCTCTCCACCAGCAGAGAGAGTGTCAGGGAGAGGATCCTGTTAACCCCTCTCCCCAGCGGCAGTTGACAGTCCAGAGAGAGGAGCTTGTTACACCCTCTCTCCAGCGGCAGCCTAACCCACCAAGGGGAGATGTTGAGCCCCGCAACTGTGCAGATGGGACCATAGTCTCTGCACTTACAGCCCAAGGGGTAGGGACGGTCGGTCCTGTCCCCCAGCCCCAGAGCTGTGTACCCAGAGGGGAGACGGTCAGTCTCCCCCTCCCTCAACCAGGCTCCAATCAGGCTACTTCAGTGGTAGCGCTGGCACCAGGGCAGAGTACCACTGGTCTCTGCCCACTCAGCAACCCACCAAGGCAGTCTACCAGCTCCCCGCACAGCCGTGGTGAGGAACCTGAACCTCGACAAGCTGCTACTTTATCCAGGTGGAGTAAACATTTATTGTGGGTGGGAGGTACTGCTGTTTGTGCTTCGTGGGTGGGTTGCTGGACTAACCAGGGCACTGACCGGCAGGAGGTCAGATACCCTTGTAGTCTGGGGGGTAAAGGGGAGAAGTGTGGCGAAACCGACCTCGCCACGTGTCCTTGGAGGGGGCTGCTTGCCCGCCTCTTGCCTTTGGACTATGGCCCTGGGAGATTGGGCCCTAACAATAAACAATTTTAACCCCTTGTCTACTGAAACGGTCCGTTACAATTGGTGATGGAGGAAATTAATGGGGGGACGTTAAGATGGTAGATGGAGTTTAAGTCCTTTGGGATATGAACCCCTAAGTATTTAATAGAATTGGGTGCCCAAGTAAAGCTAAACTTGTCTTGTAATAACTTGTTTAAGGTATTAGTTGAGTAGATGGGGAGTAGTTCACATTTAGCAAGATTCGCTTGGAAGTTGGAGACCTTGCTATATGTCTCCATTTCCGATATAATGGCAGTCAGCGTTGAGGCAGGGTTAGATATGGTAAATAGAAGGTCATCTGCGTATGCAGTAATTTTATATTCATGTTGGTTAATCTGAAACCCTTGAATATTTTCATTGTCCCTGATCCCCTGGAGGAAGCGTTCTAAAACTAGGATGAATAGGATCGGAGAGAGAGGACAACCCTGTCTCGTGCCATTTGTTATCATCACCGGAGTTGATAATTGGCCATTGACTCGAAGCCGAGCTGTCGGGAAAGAGTATATGGCGCTCAGCCAATCCCGCCACCTCGGGCCGAATCCGAGCTGCTGTATTGTGTGTGAAAGCAGGGCCCAACTGACTCTGTCAAATGCCTTTTCGGCATCTTTGGCAAGGAGGGCACTGTGGGTTTTATGGTTCTGTGCCCAATGTATGAGATTTAGAATTTTCGTAGTATTGTTTTTTGCCTCTCTATTCGGGACAAAGCCTGCCTGGTCTGGATGGATAAGGCCCAGCAGAAGTGGCTTGAGTCTCTTGGCCATAATTTTCGTAAGGATTTTTAAGTCCGTGTTTATAAGTGATATAGGTCTCTAAATCCCACATAGTGTGGGGTCTTTGCCAGGTTTGGGAATCAGCGTTATGGTGGCTTCTAGTGTTGATTTTGGGATGGTGGAAGAGAGTTTAGATGTGTTAAAGGCATTCACGAAGTGTTGGGCTAATGTTTGGGCCATAACCTTGTAGTATTTCCCTGTGTAATTGTCTGGGCCTGGGCTCTTACCTTGGGGGATAATCTTTACAGTTTGTATGAATTCATCTAACGTGATGGGTTAGTCCAGAATGGATGTGTCAATTGGGGGGGGGGAGAGTACCTTTGATCCTAGGTTTTAGAAATCCGATAATGTCATCTGCGATTGGATGTGAATCACTCAAGTTATACAGGTGTGTGTAAAATTTGTGGAATGCTTTCATGATGTCTGGCATGTGGCATGTGAGCGTGCCCTGTTTTGATTTGATATCTGAGATGAAGGAGGATTGTCTTTCTTTTTGTAGGGATTGTGCTAACAATTTTCCAGCTTTGCTTCCCTGGGTATAATATAAGTTCTTAGTGAGGGATAATTTGCGTTTGGCATGTAGGGAAAGTAAAGTCGTTAATTAAGTCCTTTTGGCTAAGATTTGTTTATATCTCTGTAGAGAGGAGGTGCCCTGATGGTCATCTTCAAGAGCTTTAATATCTTTCGTGAGTTGGGAGATCTTTTGTTCCCTCTTACGTTTTAGGGAAGCTGCTATACGAATAAATTCTCCCCTAAGGACTGCCTTGTGTGCTTCCCAGGTCATTGGTGTGGTGTCCGAGCGTGTGTTTTCTATAAAGTAATTGGTAGCTATTTCCCGTATTTGTGCAACCGTGTCAGGGTTATTTAAAATTAAATCATTGAGTTTCCATTGAGTTGCCGGGCTAGGGAGGTTCGGGATAGACAACGTCAAAATTAATGGGGCGTGATCAGACCAAGTAATCAGTCCATATAGAGCGGATTTTATCAAATATAAGAATCTATGTTGGAGGAATATGGAGTCTATTCTGGAGTACATCCCTGTAGGGGGAGAGTAAAACGAGTAGTCTTTCTTTGTGGGGTCCATGGTTCTCCAGGTGTCATACAATTGGGCGTCATATAAGGCGTTTTTCATTTGTGAACGTGTTTGTGTAAGGTAGTTTTGAATAGGAGCAGTAGTATCTAGAGAGCTATCTATAGAAAAATGTAACCCCCCCCCCAAATATCAAAATCCCTTCCTGGAAGATAGAGAGTTTGCGTAGAATCCTTTTTAGAGTCTGAGGTTGTTTCTTATTCGGTAGGTAAATATTAGCTAACGTAACTTGTATGTTGTATAGAGTACCCTTTACAAATATAGACCTACCCGTGTCGTCTACTAGTTGGTCTTGAAATGTGAAGGGTAAATGTCGTCCTATGAGTATGGCTACTCCTCTGGCTTTTGCGTCTGAGAAATGACTGAAGAAACCTTTAGGGTATTCTCTGTTTTTAAATGTTGGCGCTGTGTTTTTTCGGAAGTGTGTTTCTTGAGTAAATACTATCTGAGCCCTCTGCCTGTGAAAATCAGTGAGGGCCAATGATCTTTTCTCAGGAGTGTTAAGGCCTCTTGCATTTTGTGTGAGTATCGTGATGGTCGTCATAGTAGAATGGACAAGAGTCGCTTGGTTGTGTGGTCAAGAAAAAGGTTTTGGGATGAATCTGGAAGAATTTATGTAAATGTCGAAAGTTGTGTGTCTTGATGTTGCGGGGCGTGTATTTTAGTGAAGGATGTCTAGTCTACAGGGACGGCTGAGGCAGTGTCCACCCAGAGTGTAAAATCTTGAGAAAAGTAGTAAAATCGGTTATGTAACAGAGTTAGTTTTGGGTAAAAGCACTTCAGGTTATAGTACTGTAATTTTTGTCCGGCTGCAAGACCTGTATGCAGCTATACGTAGACCATAAATAACTGTACAAAGTAGAAAAAATAAACAAAATCAAGCTGTTAAATGTAACGTAAATTACACCTTCCTTGGAATTTATAGCACTCCGACAGGGGTTGTGGTATGTCGATTCCGTTAGGATGAAGGGCAATAATGGAAAGTGAAAAGTTGAATGTAACCTCAAGTTTGTTAGTTTGTAATTTTAAGAACGTATCTGGATGTGTTAAACCAGAGTTGTGGAAACGGGAGAGGAGGAAGGAAGGGGAAGGAAAGGGAGAGAGCGGGAGTGGGAGGAGGGGGAGGTGGAAAGAGGGTGGGTTGGGGGAGAGAGAGTAAAGGGTGAGTGAGGGTTAGAGAAGGGTTGTATTGAAAGCGGGGGGAGAAAGGGTGCGATTCCCTATCAGGGAATTAAGGTTGATCTCAACACAGGAGAACGAACGAATACTTAGGGGTTGTGTACCACGGGTGTAAGCCCAGGACCCGGGACTTATAAATCCTCCCCGTGGATGTGTTAAACCAGAGTTGTGGAAACGGGAGAGGAGGAAGGAAGGGGAAGGAAAGGGAGAGAGCGGGAGTGGGAGGAGGGGGAGGCAGAAAGAGGGTGGGTTGGGGAGAGAGAGTAAAGGGTGAGTGAGGGTTAGAGAAGGGTTGTATTGAAAGCGGGGGGAGAAAGGGTGCGATTCCCTATCAGGGAATTAAGGTTGATCTCAACACAGGAGAACGAACGAATACTTAGGGGTTGTGTACCACGGGTGTAAGCCCAGGACCCGGGACTTATAAATCCTCCCCGTGGAGTTAAATGTTGGAGATATATTGACATAACTTTTGATTTGGGCTCTCGTGGAGCAGTCATGGTGGAGGAAGAGATGCAGAGTTAGTATGTTCCGTCTAATCGGGGTGTAACTTGTATTGGGCTCAACGTGAACATTAATATTATTAATATTTTTTTTTTCTTTTTCTTTTTAATATCTTTAAGTATACGATTAGACAATATTTAGGAGAAAAGCGGATAGTCAACTTATAACTGTCTGAGAGCGAGGTAAGGCTTAAGTATTAAAAAGGTGTATGGTCGCTTCAGGGATCATGGGGTCGACTTTGTAGTCAATTACTACTCAGGATCTACAATCCCATATATTGGCAATAGCATGAGTGATAAAGAGTGAGCCTAGCGGTTAAGGTTAGCCTCATACAACTAGAAGGAACACAGTGGGGTAAAATAATGGCAAGCAAAATATGCAACACTGACATTTAAATTACTATGTATATACGACCTGATTCCAACATCAAGCAGGCCCTGAACGTGACGGTTCGGTACAGGTCCATGCAAAGTGAGTTCAGGTGGTTATCCAAACAAATCAATGTATGGGGGTCTGTGGTGAGACTAGGTCAGACAATAATGCCTAAGTTGTACAGGTCCAAGAGATTTAGTGTTATCGAGATTGTTCAAAGCCTCCAATAAAGGTCATTTGTGGAAGAGTCTCCAGGTATGTGGTGGTTTCGTCATAGTATTCCCGTTCTTATTGGAGATGTGTCCAGCCTTCTTTATATATCGCTTGATTGTAGATCTCGGCAGCTTGGAAAAATCGTAGGTAGGTAAGGTCTAGTTCGACGTGGAAGCAATTCGTCGGGTAAGGTGGTCTGGTGGACCCGTCTGCCTATTGTGCGGGGAGACAAACCTTTGATCATTTCTGTGTTTTTTTAGCTGGTGTATTACACTTTTGGCGTTGGGAGGATTGGGGGTTGTCTTGGTTAAAGGAAGGAGAGTCCCAGTTGATTACAGGGGTGTCAGGTAAGTTCAGTGCTCTAGTGAACGGGAGGACATCTAGAGGCGTGGTAATGGAGAGAGTTACACCTTTGTTCATCACGATCAAAGCGAAGGGGAATCCCCATCTGTATTTGATGTTCCTCAGTCTGAGATGTTCAGTAATAGGTCTGAGGGCTCTCCTTGCTTGTAAAGTGTACCAGGATAAATCCGGGAATATTTGTATTTGGTTGCCCCGGTATAGTAAAGGTTGTGTGGTGTCTCTCAAGGTTTTTAGGATGTTGTCCTTCACTGTGAAATAGTGTAGTCGACAGAAAATATCCCTGGGGGAGTCCTGTGATAGTCCCCTAGGTCTAAGGGAGCGGTGGGCTCTGTCAGAGAGAATTTGGTGGTCCCCTGACTCGCCTAGAATCAGATTGAGTAATTCAGTAAGCATAAGTGGTAAATCCTCATTTTGAGATTCAGGTACTCCCCTTATTCGCAGATTATTCCTCCATCCACAGTTATCCAAATCATCAATATGCCTTTGTGTTGCTGACATTAATTGAATGTGGGAGTCAAGTGTTGTTGTTATATTCGAAATTTGAGCTTGCATTGTATCTCTTTCTTCTTCTAGGTCATCAACCCGAAGAATCAATTGCCGTACATCAGCCCCTACTGCCTCTATTTTGGAGTTGAATGTAGCTTCCAGTTTGTTTAACATGTGCTGCAGATCAGTCTTGGAGGGTAAGTTTTTTAAGAGCTCCTTTATGTCTGGATCATTACCAGGGTCGGTCGGGATTGAGGAGCACTTAGACAAATGAGGGCTTAAGGGTTGGATGTCTCCCTGTGCATCACTCTCGGTTCTGGTGGGAGATATGGCTGCGGCCTCCGCCATGCGGTCAGCGGTGTCTTTAAAATAGTGGGTAAGGGAGCCCGATTTCGGGTTAGGGGTTTTCCCCGTCTGCCCCTGTACTTGCTGTGTCTTTTTAGTTGTGAGTTCTCCGATTGCTTAGGATTGTTCCCGGGCTGAGGGAGCTCAGTTAGAATGCGGCCAGTCAGCTCCGCGGGTAGCCACGCCCCCTCGCACCCACACTTATTATAGATCAGTTAGTTCAGGGGAAATAGGGATTAATTTCACATGAAATATGTAGATATGAAACATATTTTAATATGAATAAAATCTAAAATGTATGAGAAATTAAGAAATGTTATTTTTCAATGGGGACCTGGCTGAAGCCCAGATAGTTCCCCTGTAGCTAATCCAGCTGATCCGAGTCATTTTATTGCAGTATCACCACAACCATGGCGTGGATCGGCTGGATTTGCTGCTGTGGTCTGCCTGGGTTGTCAGGAAGGCTCCAGATTGTGATCGGCATGGTGGGTACGTTTTTGGGCAGGAGGGAGGGCCAGATCATTAGTGCATGCTATGCTGCCCTAACATTGTTAAACTCTTCCTTTTGTAGGATGGAATTGCATGCCCTAACTTCAGGAAGGTTTTAAGATAGCAAGAGGCTACAACAAATACTAAAATGAAAAAGTAGCAAACACTGCCATCTACTGACAGAATAGTATATCACATATAAACTATAGTCACATCAGTTGTAACAACATTGGATCTTAGATCTACAGATCTGTCACTTGTTATCAGTTTTGTTATAGCATCTCACAGTTTGCATGCACATTTTGTTCAACCAAATCACAAATGTATTGATGTCTCATATCAGCATGTTGGTTTATGAGATCATCTTTTCACTGCTTGCAAGTTTAATGATTGTCGTCATTCAAGACTGTAGGTTAGGTAATGGTCTCTCCAAGATCTTCAAGTGAGTTGTATTTTGCCTTTGTAGAATATAAAGACACTGAAATCTGTCTTTTACGGGACCAAGTTATAGGGCAGTTTCCTAATTTGAACAAATAACTACTTGTAGATTTGTGAGTATTGAGGTCACGTTCCCAATCCAAGTCCACATAGCCTATGAGGTTTAAATCACCAGTTGCAGACAGTTTCAGACTTAATTTTTAAAAAACAAAATTCAAAAAAATAGGCACTTAATAGTATGAAATATGCATTGTGATCAGAAGCTTAAAACACTATATGGGACCTACCCAGCAACCCATACAAGCAAAATATACAAAAAAAAAGAAAATACAAAACTGTTTAGGTAACAAACCACCTTTAATCCCTTAAGATCACAGGGTGTTCTATGCCGTCCTTAAGGAAGCGGCTCTAAATGCCGCAGGGCGGCATAGAACGTCCCTGCGATCTTATGTACTTACCCGGTCGCCGGCACGGGCGGTATGGGGACTCACCAGGGAGCCCAGGGAGTCCCCCTTCTTCCTCTTCGGCCCCTCTAGGCCATGTGATCACGAGGTCCTTGCGAGGACCTTGCGATCACATGGACGGCATAGCCGTCCAAGGCAATGCCAGCAGGGGAAGTGCCTGTAATGGTACTTCCCCTGCTGCCTGAAAATAAAATTAAATAAAGTTAAATCAGTGTAAAATTAAATAATATATATTTAGATTATATATATATTTATTATATATATATATATATATATATATGATCTAAGTATATATATACACATATACACACATACACTGTCTAAGTGTATTTTACTGTTAATATATATATATATATATATATATATATATATATATATACACATACAATGATATTGACTAAATATATATATAATTATGAAAAACAACTAACTCGGGGTCTGGTCGGTGTTTCCACCCTCCAGGCCTCTAGTTTGAGTTTAGCGCTATATAGATCTATTAAGAAATAAGTGTACGTAACTCACCCCTCTTATTTGCTTGTTAGGGGGTGTACATAAAAAATCAAAGACAAAATAATTGTGCAATATTGTATAGATCCAGTAAGTGAATATTTGTAGTGAGTTCTAATTTACTCTAAACTTCCAGGCGTCCGTGTCTTTAGGGTAGACAGCTTAACCCCTTTTGTTCCCCTCCTTCCTTAAAATTCTTGCTTCAATTGTGTCTCCACAATGTGGATATAGAGAGGCAACCGGGAAAAAAATGGACTCTAGGTGTAGTATTTTAGAAACCACTTTTTAGAAGTATATGGATGTTTAAAAAGGGTGCTCACCTTTTCCAGAGCCTTTTGGTCACTGGCTCTAAGTTTGCAGGCTTAGTGTCAAAATGGGGTCCCCTTACCGGAAACAAGTGCAGGATGCAATAATATGTATAACTATATTTATTAATTAGTACATTAAAAATAGCAATAAAAAGTAACACTGGAACTAGAAAATAAAAAAATCAGTATATAAAATAATAAGTAAAAGCTCTGTTCCTTCTGCCAAGACGCGTTTCGCTGTAATTAGCTTCCTCAGTCGGCTGTACTTGTGTGCTGCTTGTTCCGGTTTTTATTTCTTCAAAAAACCCGCCTTTACTCCAATTGGTCAGTCCGTTTGTGCTGTCTTGATTGGTTACGCGAAGTCATATCTGTTCCGGTCCGGGATGTTGCGTAACGTCATTTCCGTTCCGGACTGGCATTTCTGGGACTTCAAATCCCATGATCCTCTGTGGGCATTACGTCATTTCCGGTTAATTTCATCGATGTATAGAGCGATGTCAAAGTTCTTTTAGTGTCCTTTATAGTTGTTGCACTCATGAAAACATCCACAAATAGGAGAAAAGAATGAGTATAGTAATAGGGATAATATATCACATCCTTATATATTTTAATAAACACATTTCACATCTATATATGGCTCAACTTTACATCACAAAATCTCAATAAAGGTACCTACTGTACATCTTTTGGTGGTTGATATACAATATATACAAAGTGATTGTGTGCTTTTTTCATACAAAAATATTGAAATTTAATAGAAAATACATGTGCAATTATTCTATATCGAATATAGAGTGTAAAACAAATATATATATATATATATATATATATATATATATATATATATATATATATATATATATATATATATATATATATATATATATATAAACAAATGGAAGCTTGGCACTCTCCTCCAAAAATAATTAATTATATCACATATGCCTGGGTGCAAATTGCTGGCGTCAGATATATATACTCATAAATGAAAAAAATCAAAATGCACTCACAGGTCTTCGAATTAGTGGACAAATTGGTGCTTTATTTGGTCATCAAAAGTGTACAAAAATCAATCTACCTTTCGACCCTGCCGGGTCTTTTTCAAGATCATAGAGTACATGACAGTGCTGTGTTTATATATCAAATACAAATCTAGGAGAAAGTGCACTTACCCAATGGTGAAGTGAGGAGGAGTGAGTCTGTCCGTTACAACCCGGAAGTGATTGAAAGCCGTATAGGACATCACGTGATCGGGACGTCGGACGGAGACAAAGTGGTTGCCGAGGCAACAATATACACAGAACATAATTACATGCCGGGCACAAGTGAAGCATTAAGGAGGACTAAGTGAAAACTGCCGAAGGGTCTACTTAACCCTGATGCCAGGAAAGAGCACTGGTAGACAATAACCAGTGCTGTGCAATACTGTGCGTGGTATAAAAGGACACACAAGTGATAAAGTGTAGCCACCAAGTGAATGCAAAGCAGTGAAAAAATATATATACATGACATCCTAAATGAAATGAAATAAAATAAAATCAAGAGCAGAGAACAACATATATTCATACACTGCTGTATATGTAAGATTTATGCAAGGGTACTGGATCTTGCATGTTCTATGCACTAAAGCATATTATAAGATGTACTAATAAACTGTTAGTACTAATGAATATGTACTGGACTACACAGATGACACTGACTTGCTCAACTGTATACATGTACTATCTGAATATATTTCCTTTCTAGAGGACTAGGATGATAAGAAGGACAACCTACTAGATATCTAACTACCCACAAATAGAATAATCTGAAATTCCATATAGACAGAATACATGTCTAAAAAAGAAATAAATAAAAAATAAAAAAATAAAAAAGAAGTAAATAAAATAGATGACTGGATGCCACAAGTAGGAAAATTTGGCATAGTACCTGATATAGACACACGATGAACTAAAAAGTGACAGATCCAATTCTCAATCTGACATACAGGATAATCACATGATGCTTATAGCATGTGATTGCTGTATACAGAAGGAAAAAAACTTGTAGTATATAAAAAACAACAGTAAAGCATGGGTCTAATGTTTATAAAAGCTAGACTCCAGCCACAAACTAGAAAGACACCTGTCTCTAAATATTATCCTCAAAAGGATCGATCCTCAAAAATCATAATTGTAGCGTGTGTTTGCTGTATACATATCAAAATGCCAAAAGTAAATGAAAACACAGGGACTAACCATACGCAACACTCCTGATTCTCTAAACCATAATTAGAGGCCTTTAGGAAAAACATTTGTTAATATACTAAACATGCTATAAGCATATCATTACTACCTACATCAGTTCAGGAATGTAACGGTAATATCTGCCTGAGCTTAAACAAAAAGAAACTGTGTTCCCTGCTTCCGCCAGTAATTGTAACGTGTGTTTTCTTTATACATATCAAAATGCCAAAAGTAAATGAAAACACAGGGATTAACCATACGCAAGACTCCTGATTATCTAAACCATAATCAGTGGCCTTTAGGAAAAACATTTGTTAATATACTAAACATGCTGGAAGCATATTATTACTACCTACATCAGTTCAGGAATGTAACGGTAATATCTGCCTGAGCTAAACAAAAGGAAACTGTGTTCCATGCTTCCGCCAATCATTGACATAAAGCCACTGGTAAAAATAAATAAAAATAAAAAAATAAAAAAATAAAAAAATAAAAAAATGAAAATGAAGGAATCTTAATACTACAAGACTCACAGGAACATTGAATATACATTGTTTTCATTTAGTCCCTTGGGTGTAACTGTGTCCAAGTAGTGGATCCAATAGGATTCTCTCTGTAAAAGGATTTTAGAACGATCACCACCACGGACAAGAGGAGGTACATGATCAATTCCGATAAATTTAAGTGTGGGAAGATGGTGCTGCATAGCCAAAAAATGTTTAGCCACAGGTTTTTCTGTGGTATGGTCCCTATATGCCGTCATTATCCCGGATCGATGACCCCGCATCCTATCACGTAATGTGTGGTCTGTCTTCCCGACATACGATAGTCCACATGGACAGGTCACCATGTAGATGACATGGTCTGTCGTACAAGTGATGTAATGCTTGATCGGTATCCGTTTGCCCGTGTGTGGGTGGGCAAATGAAATGCTGGTCAGCATATGGCTACATGTTACACAACCAGTGCACTTGAAACAGCCCTTCTTTTTGATCCATGTTTTCTTAGTATAACATTGAATGGGGTCATTGCGAACTAGTAGGTCCCTCAGATTGCGGTTTCTCTTGTAACTGATCAAGGGACGTTGTTGGAAGATTGAAGGGAGATTCTTATCAGCTTGTATAACGTCCCAGTGTCTGTATATCGTGTTTCTTATTTTTGTAGTTGCTGTGTGGTAGGTCATAGGGAGAAACAATTGTGTTTTCATGGTTTTGGTGCTGGCACTGGAATCTAGGCGTACTCTGGCTCTTTGTTCAGCAATCTCCAATGTGCGGGGGGCATAGCCTCTGTCGATAAAACGTTGTTTCATTTCTGCCAGCTGGATGTTCATGTTATATATATATATACAGAGGTAGATATTGCTTTGGAGGAAGGAGAAAAAATCAATAAATCAGTACCATAAATGGTAAGGGGGGTCCTGTAGGTTGGTCTAACAGTTTTTTAGTAGTTGAAAAATAAAAATATATTAAATATAAAGTTAAGATGAAAATAGATAACAATAAAAATAAAATTAAAATAAAATAAAAATACAAATAAATATAAAAATAAAAATAAAAATGAAAGTAAAAATGAAAATAAAAATAGAAATAAAAATAAAAATAGAAAAATGAAAAAATAAATAAAAAATAAAGTAAAGATAAAAATACAAATAAACTACCAAAAAGAGATTAAATGCTGAGAAACAAAAAATTAAAATAAAAGATGAATAGGAGAATTTATAAAAAATGGCCATATACATAAAAGTAAATAGCAGCACCTTAACCCCTTAACCCCTTAAGGACCAAACTTCTGGAATAAAAGGGAATCATGACATGTCACACATGTCATGTGTCCTTAAGGGGTTAAGGACAGAGCTTCAGAAGCTTGTCTTTCACTTAATGACAACGGCATTTTTTTGCATTTTTTGCTGTTTGCGTTCAACTGCAATTTGCATTTTTACTAATTTATTGCACCGACGCATATTTTATACCGTTTTTTTAAAGCACAGAAAGGGCTTTAATTTGATGTAACATATATATATATATATATATATATATATATATATATATATATATATATATACATAAATGCTTATTTATTATAAAAAAAATACAGAAAAATAAAAAAAAATGAAAAACTTTGAGTTTTTTTTTACAGTTTTTGCAATAATAATGTGTGCACAATTAGTGCAGGTTAAGGAAAGTAATTAAAAATAAATTCATTTAGTTGTTCTGATTTACAGAATATATAATGTGTCTGCAATTTTAAGTTTGTTTTGGTAGTTACAGGTCACAAAGCACAAGGAGTAAAATAAACTTTTAATGTGGAGCGATTTTAGATTTGGTATGTTTGTCTTGTAAGCTTAATAGCCATACAAGAAAACAAAATTGCCACACAAAAGTATATATTTATATAAAGTAGACACCACAGGCTATTTACCTAAGGATGTTTTGACACTTTCAACGTAGCCATTTCACCGCCAACCTCTGCTAAATATTGGAGTAAAATTTAGTTTTTGGGGGGTTTTGGCACACAAACTTATAACAAAGAACTTCTCATGTGTATTTTGTAAAGTTGGTGTGTGCTATTCCTGTACAAAGTTTTATTTTGTATTCAGTTACATCCGCTGAGTAAAATGACACCCCCATTGTATGTCTTTGGCACTATTTTGTGAAGCTACAGTGCCATATAGGAGACCTGTCCTTTTCAGTATTCACAGTCGAATTATGAGAGACGGAATTAATGAGCCTATGCTTCCATTTGGGGTATTATAGTAGTTTGACTGTTCTAAAGTTTTAAAAAAACTTTTACAAACTAATAAAATCTGTCAACATTGAAGTTGCTGTTTAGTAGATAGGAGAGTGCGCTGGATCTTGTGTATTGTTTATTGTATAGTATGGCCCCCAGCAGCACCCCATTTAAGCATGTTTAGGTGAGTGCAACCATCCCCCCATGTTTCCTATATATATTTGGGAGTCTAGCCAACTCCTTGGTTTTGTACCCCTCCCTGTTACAGGTGCCTCATCTCAGGTCCCTATTTAGCCTTGTACTGCAGAGAGCCTCAGATGGAATTTTTTCCCAAGTAAGTGGTTAATCTCATAAGAGCAGACATTAGACTGTGAGAGTAGGACCTGCCAAAGATGGGGTACATTGACGTTGTGGCAGGCTTATGCAATGTATGATCATATAATGTAACTAAATCCCCATTTTTTTGCCTAGATTAGGTGTTTTTAAAAAAACTTTTACAAACTAATAAAATCTGTCAACATTGAAGTTGCTGTTTAGTAGATAGGAGAGTGCGCTGGATCTTGTGTATTGTTTATTGTATAGTATGGCCCCCAGCAGCACCCCATTTAAGCATGTTTAGGTGAGTGCAACCATCCCCCCATGTTTCCTATATATATTTGGGAGTCTAGCCAACTCCTTGGTTTTGCACCCCTCCCTGTTACAGGTGCCTCATCTCAGGTCCCTATTTAGCCTTGTACTGCAGAGAGCCTCAGATGGAATTTTTTCCCAAGTAAGTGGTTAATCTCATAAGAGCAGACATTAGACTGTGAGAGTAGGACCTGCCAAAGATGGGGTACATTGACGTTGTGGCAGGCTTATGCAATGTATGATCATATAATGTAACTAAATCCCCATTTTTTTGCCTAGATTAGGTGTTTTTAAAAAAACTTTTACAAACTAATAAAATCTGTCAACATTGAAGTTGCTGTTTAGTAGATAGGAGAGTGCGCTGGATCTTGTGTATTGTTTATTGTATAGTATGGCCCCCAGCAGCACCCCATTTAAGCATGTTTAGGTGAGTGCAACCATCCCCCCATGTTTCCTATATATATTTGGGAGTCTAGCCAACTCCTTGGTTTTGCACCCCTCCCTGTTACAGGTGCCTCATCTCAGGTCCCTATTTAGCCTTGTACTGCAGAGAGCCTCAGATGGAATTTTTTCCCAAGTAAGTGGTTAATCTCATAAGAGCAGACATTAGACTGTGAGAGTAGGACCTGCCAAAGATGGGGTACATTGACGTTGTGGCAGGCTTATGCAATGTATGATCATATAATGTAACTAAATCCCCATTTTTTTGCCTAGATTAGGTGTTTTTAAAAAAACTTTTACAAACTAATAAAATCTGTCAACATTGAAGTTGCTGTTTAGTAGATAGGAGAGTGCGCTGGATCTTGTGTATTGTTTATTGTATAGTATGGCCCCCAGCAGCACCCCATTTAAGCATGTTTAGGTGAGTGCAACCATCCCCCCATGTTTCCTATATATATTTGGGAGTCTAGCCAACTCCTTGGTTTTGCACCCCTCCCTGTTACAGGTGCCTCATCTCAGGTCCCTATTTAGCCTTGTACTGCAGAGAGCCTCAGATGGAATTTTTTCCCAAGTAAGTGGTTAATCTCATAAGAGCAGACATTAGACTGTGAGAGTAGGACCTGCCAAAGATGGGGTACATTGACGTTGTGGCAGGCTTATGCAATGTATGATCATATAATGTAACTAAATCCCCATTTTTTTGCCTAGATTAGGTGTTTTTAAAAAAACTTTTACAAACTAATAAAATCTGTCAACATTGAAGTTGCTGTTTAGTAGATAGGAGAGTGCGCTGGATCTTGTGTATTGTTTATTGTATAGTATGGCCCCCAGCAGCACCCCATTTAAGCATGTTTAGGTGAGTGCAACCATCCCCCCATGTTTCCTATATATATTTGGGAGTCTAGCCAACTCCTTGGTTTTGCACCCCTCCCTGTTACAGGTGCCTCATCTCAGGTCCCTATTTAGCCTTGTACTGCAGAGAGCCTCAGATGGAATTTTTTCCCAAGTAAGTGGTTAATCTCATAAGAGCAAACATTAGACTGTGAGAGTAGGACCTGCCAAAGATTGGGTACATTGACGTTGTGGCAGGCTTATGCAATGTATGATCATATAAGGTAACTAAATCCCCATTTTTTTGCCTAGATTAGGTGTTTTTAAAAAAACTTTTACAAACTAATATCTGTCAACATTGAAGTTGCTGTTTAGTAGATAGGAGAGTGCGCTGGATCTTGTGTATTGTTTATTGTATAGTATGGCCCCCAGCAGCACCCCATTTAAGCATGTTTAGGTGAGTGCAACCATCCCCCCATGTTTCCTATATATATATATATATATATATACATAAATGCTTATTTATTATAAAAAAAATACAGAAAAATAAAAAAAAATGAAAAACTTTGAGTTTTTTTTTACAGTTTTTGCAATAATAATGTGTGCACAATTAGTGCAGGTTAAGGAAAGTAATTAAAAATAAATTCATTTAGTTGTTCTGATTTACAGAATATATAATGTGTCTGCGATTTTAAGTTTGTTTTGGTAGTTACAGGTCACAAAGCACAAGGAGTAAAATAAACTTTTAATGTGGAGCGATTTTAGAATTTGGTATGTTTGTCTTGTAAGCTTAATAGCCATACAAGAAAACAAAATTGCCACACAAAAGTATATATTTATATAAAGTAGACACCACAGGCTATTTACCTAAGGTTGTTTTGACACTTTCAACGTAGCCATTTCACCGCCAACCTCTGCTAAATATTGGAGTAAAATTTAGTTTTTGGGGGGTTTTGGCACACAAACTTATAACAAAGAACTTCTCATGTGTATTTTGTAAAGTTGGTGTGTGCTATTCCTGTACAAAGTTTTATTTTGTATTCAGTTACATCCGCTGAGTAAAATGACACCCCCATTGTATGTCTTTGGCACTATTTTGTGAAGCTACAGTGCCATATAGGAGACCTGTCCTTTTCAGTATTCACAGTCGAATTATGAGAGACGGAATTAATGAGCCTATGCTTCCATTTGGGGTATTATAGTAGTTTGACTGTTCAAAAAAACCCCACAAAGGCCTACCATTTGTAAAAGTAGACACTCCAGGGTATCTCATAAGGTGCGTATTGTGCCTTAACATGCCCCCATTATTTCACCAATATATGCCAAAGTATGTGGTAAAAAATAATTTTGTGCATTTTTTACATACAGATTACATTTTTGCTGGGCATTTTGTATATTTCATATGTGCCACTAAGTTCAAATACCCCAAATTATGCTCAGCTAAGTCTTCTGAGTAAAAGGAGCACCCCCATTGTATGTCTTTGGTACTATTTCGTGAAGCTACAGTGCCATACAGGAGACCTGCCCTTTTCAGTATTCACAGTAGAGTTTTGAGAGACGGATTTAATGAGCCTATTCTTCCATTTGGGTTATTATAACAGTTTAACTGTTAAAAAAAAAACCACAAAGGCCTACCATTTGTAAAAGTAGACACTTCAGTGTATCTCATAAGGTGCATATTGTGCCTTAGCATGCCTCCATTTTTCCACCAATATATGCCAAAGTATGTGGTAAAAAATTATTTTGCCCATTTTTTTACATACGGATTGCATTTTTGCTGGGCATTTTGTATATTTCATATGTGCCACTAAGTTAAAAAACCCCAAATTATGCTCAGCTAAGTCTTCTGAGTAAAAAGACACCCCCCAATGAATGTCTTTGGCACTATTTCGTGAAGCTACAGTGCCATATAGGAGACCAAGCCATATCAGTTTTTACTGAACTTTGAATTTTGACGCTGGGCCTATGTGCAATTTCCAAGCATCTTTGCAGGTTTTAAATTCAAACTACCCCACAAAGGCCTACCATTTCTTAAAGTAGACACCCCAGGGTATTTCAAAAGGCATATTTTGAACCTTAGCATGGGATCATTTTTCCGCTACCTTGTACCAGGTGTAGTGGTAATAAGCGTTTTTTCTGCCTTTTTGACACACAAAGTGAGTTTGCACAGTATATTTTGCAAACCGTATGTGTGCTACCACTGTATAATACTTCATATGTTGCTCAGCTATGTGGTCTGAGTACAGCAATACCCCCGTATGTACCTTTGCCAGGTATATGTGGATGTTGAAGGGGCACATTTGAGACGCAGCCATTGAGTTTATTTCTAACTTTGAAGTTTTACGCTGTGTCCATGTTCCAATTTGGAGTAGTTTAGATGGTTGGTTATTGAAACTTCCCCACAAACAGATACTATTTATTAAAGAATACACCCTGGGGTAATTCAAAAGGCATATTTTGAACCTTGGCGTGGGATCATTTTTTCTCTAGTTTGTTCCAGGTGTAGTGGTAACGAGCGTTTTTTTTTTTTTAAATTCTTTATTTTTAGCGTGCATGAAAATATAACAAGTGGTCTCGTCATGCCCCAACAGCTTTGACAAGCATACAAACAAACATTTGACAGTTGGTTGGCATGTAGAATATTTTGCACAATTTTTATATAGATTAGTAGTTGATTAAACTATACTGCATAAGTATGCATAGTATGGCAGGTTAAGTTTAACTGTTGCTGTAGATTAGTTACTGAGTACTAGAAAATATGATTCTATACATGCTAATGTAATCAGTAGACATATTTAAGCATAGAATTTGTCTGAGTGTACTGATGGTTAATATAGACAGGGAGTATATTAGTACACAGGCTAGTAATGTTTGTCCACAGAGAGGTCATAAGAATTAAAATAGATTTGTAAATAGGAGAGAGGAAGCAGCGTAACATTGCAATAAGGCACATTTAACTATACAAAATTAGACTGGCATCCTGTAGCTGCTGAGAAGTGACAGGAGCTGCTCCCACTGAGTGCAGCTCAGACCTTGAGAGAGAGTCCCTTTGGCAGTTCATGCTGTGGCAGTTCATGCTTGTCCAACCCTCGATCTGCAGTGTGTGGCATGGTAGTAATGAGTCCATCGTGTTTATCGGTAAGAGGGGTGAGTGCTCTCCCCTTGTGAGATTCCGTCATGCGGTTCTCAGCTGGATGTAGTCGGATTGCTGTGTTGTCGTGTAGGTCGGCAGGAGTAGCAGCCTTGCCTATTGATGGACCGGGTGGCAGGTCCAGACTGCTCGTTGCCGCGGGAGCTGGGAATCCCCGTCTGTGGGTGGGTAAGTAGGTAGCTACGCTGTAGCGAGGGTCCCCGTTGCTTTTCTGGACAGCCTCTAGGTAGTAGTGTAGCTTTGATCTGGTTGCGCCACCATTTTAAGGTTGCCTCCCGTTTCCGCCATTTTGGTCGTGGGGAGCCCCCTCAGGCCCAAGCACTACAGGTCGCGGAGGCAGTCTCCTGGGACCGGGATGACCCCCCCGGTCCAAAGGGGGGGATACGGGGCCCTTACCGCGTGGCATAGGACTTCCGAAGGGAAACCGCAGGGCAGGATAGCGAGGTAGCGGCCGTCCACCTCACTCACCGCTCGGGTAGGCCTCAGATGGAGCTGTGCTTATGTGCCTTCTCAGGGGTCAAAACGCTTGAAGTCCAAGTAACCTCAGCTCCAGCACCTCCTTGCCCGCAGGACCGTTGCTGCTTAACCGCAGGTGAGTAGCTTATTTGCTTTTTATGAGCATAATTATCGTGAGTCTGCAGGAGCTCGACTTGAATGCGACCTCTCGGCATGGCGGTCGGCCCCGCCCCCCCCCCGGTAACGAGCGTTTTTAAATGTATTTTTTTACTTTTTACATTTTTTTTTACTTTTTTAAACTATTTTTTAAACTTTTGTTTTGCTTATTAATTTTTTAAAGTTTCCTAAACTTTCTTAAAACTTTTTTTTACAGATTTAAAATTTTTCGAAGTTTTTTTTTACAGTTAACCCCTAACTAGCAGTAAGCAGCACTAACAGTAAATTCCCCATTTTCCCATAACTCCCACCCACCCCAGCTAGCAAAATATTTAATTATACAATATTTAAAATTTGTTAATTAAATAAATGTAACCCCTGAGGGTTAAAAAATAAATACAAGTTAATCGTCAGGGGTTAAAAAAAAAAAACTTCCACCCTCCCAGCTAGCTAAATTTATAATTTAATAATATTTTAATTAATTAATTAAATAAATTTAACCCCTGAGGGTTAATTCTTTTTTTTTTTTTTTTAACCCTCAGGGGTTACATTTATTAAATTAAATAAATTAAATTTATTTAAAAAAAACAAAAGTCGGATCATAGTAAAATGCAATCCCTGTCAATTGATCACTGTAGTCAGTGATCAATTGGCAGGGAAGGGGTTAATTTTTTTTATTAAACTGGGTAAAGAGGGGTGGGATTTTAAATTTGACTTTTTTTTTTTTACAGGGGGCAGGATCAGTGAAGATCCGTCTCCCTGCACTTCACAGTGAGTATACAAAGCACATGTGCTTGCTCTGACATGCTGTCAGAGCGGGTACATGTGCTGGGGCAGCACTATCGGGTGCTCCCGGTCTGCCTCTAATACAGAGGCAGACCGGAGCACCATTAACCACGCAATTGTGCCGATCTGGGGTTAATTTTAACGGGTGACAGACGAGGTCCGTCACTCGTCGTTATGGCAATCCCCTGAGTGACGGACCTCGTCCGTCACTCATCATTAAGGGATTAAACGTGTTATACACAATAAAATCACACATGTAAACAATACAAACAAGAAAAAATGTGTGATGTGTCTTTAAGATCACAATATTTAGTGCAAATTCAAACACTAGTGCAAAAATGCAATATATATGTAAAGTGCACAAAATACCCTTTTAAAGCACTATCTTAGTGCTTGTGCTACATTAATAAAATGTAGAGTAGAGTGCAGTGGGAAAATGTGCAAAGAAAATGTTGTAAACACACATCAAAACTTACAAATAGTACCTTTCCTCAAACCTACTCAGAGGGATTCCACAACATGTACCGGTAGTTGGATATCCATACATTAACATAAAATAGAGAGGGAGAGAGAATATATAGTATACTATTGTTATAGGATAAATGAATACAAATTGAGAAGTATTCACTCACAAATATAGAGAAGATGAGGCTGTAGTAGTAAAAATATTTATTCCAAACAACCTTTTAAAGTCAGCAAGGAACGGCACCCTCTTCCCCTCCGTTCTTCCCATTATGCTCCTATCCAGTCCCTTTGATTTGGCCACAATACCAGGTCCGGACTTCAGAGATAGCTTGTTCCTTCTGGGAGGAGGGATCGGGGAGCGATTGCATGCATTATGACGTCGGTAACGTAATGACGTGTTTTGCCGTGATTGGTGGCTTTCTCAAATCGAAGGGACTGGATAGGAGCGTAACTGGAAGAACGGGAAATCCTTGCTGATTTTAAAAGGTTGTTTGGAATAAATATTTTTTTTCTACATCTACTACAGCCTGATGTTAGCCTGCATTCCTTTGGGAACATATTGGAGCCAGTACAGTTAGACTCATCTGCTCTATATTTGTGAGTGAATACTTCTCAATTTGTATTAGCTTGCTGACATAGTTGAAAACAAGAGAAATTTCAATGTATCCTCATGGTAAAATATTAAACTGTGTCAAGGGCCCCAAAATTCTGATGGCAGCCCTGGACAGACATACTCTCACACACACACACACACACACACACACACAGACATACTGACATATGGCGGCGAGGCTCATTTTCCTGTCCGTCCGCACCTCCCATGCCTCACCCTTCTGTCAGTCCCTACATTGGCTTCCTATAAAATATATAGCTCAATTTAAAATTCTGGTTCTTTTTTGCTTTTATTTTATTCAATACGGCTACAATTTATAGCCTCTTTATTACAATAAATTTGCATATTTATTTTACCTACCTCTATTGAAGTCTCATTCCATTTTTTGGTCCGCTTGGAGTTCCAGTGGAGAGTGGAGACGTCCAGCTGCCCAAGTTTATCCGGGCAGGCACTTGTTCTGGCGATTTATTCACTTTGATCTTGTGAGTGCAATATTGTATCAGCGCATTATCTTTTATTTTGCTGTATTACACTATGTATCTTTTTCTACAAAACAAGCAAAATGGATGGAGCAATATTTGTCCTCTCTTCTCAACTTGGAATTCTGTGGAGACAGAGGCAGTGGCGTACACACAACCCATGGGGCCCCGGTGCGAAAACTTATCCGTGGCCCCCCCGCGCACGCTTACTCTGCGCGGGCTGGGCCCGCAACACATGGCGGCGGGCACCGGGTCGCAGGGCTGCGACCTGTGCGACCGCGGTATGTACGCCAGTGCATGCATAAACACATACACTTAAAGGACCACTACAGACACCCAGATCACATCAGCTCAATGAAGTGGTCTGGGTGCCAGGTCTCTATTTTTAACCCTGCAGCTGAAAACATAGCAGTTTCAGAGAAACTGCTATGTTTCACTGAGGGTTAATCCAGCCTCTAGTGGCTGTCTCATTGACAGACGCTAGAGGATTTTCTGTGATTCTCACTGTGAAAATCACAGTGAGAAGACGCTGAACGTCCATAGGAAAGCATTGAGTAATGCTTTCCTATGGGCGGTTTGAATGCGCGCGTGGCTCTTGCCACGCATGCACATTCGGAGCTGAGAGGCGGCTTGGGGCGGAGAGATTCCCAGCGCCAAGGGAGTCCGGTGCTGGAGAAAGGTAAGTGCTTAAGACACACACACACACTCATGAACAGACGCACACATTTACTGACAGACACACACTCAGTGACAGACATACATACACACACAAACATACTCAGTAACAGACACACACACTAACACACACACACTAAGACTAACACACACACACACTCACACTCTAACACACACTAGCATACACTCACACTCACAAACACACACTAACACACTCACACACACTAACATACACTCACAAACACAAACACACTAACACACACTAACACACACACTCACACTCTAACACACACTCACACACACACTAACATACACTCACAAACACAAACACACTAACACACACACTCACACTCACAAACACACACTAACATACACTCACACACACTAACATACACTCACACACACACACTAACAAATTTTTTTTTTAATCCCCCCAGCCTCCTTACCTGTGGGAGAGCTGAGGGGATTCCCTGGGGTCCAGTGGTGTCACCCGGCTGGCCGGTCCTGCGGGCGCGCGTGGGAGCACTCTCCCCTGAGTGCTTCCTCTTCAGCTCCCTCGCGCGCCGCGTACTGATGCCGGAAGATGACGTCATCTTCCGGCTCCGGTATCAGTGCGGTGTGCGAGGGAGCTGAAGAGGAAGCACCCAGGAGACAGTGCTCTCTCGCGCGCCCGCAGGACCGGCAGCCGGGTGACAGCAGGGCCAGCCTCGGGGGGCCCGGAGGTGGCCGGCTCCTGGGCCCCCCAGGAGAAGAGGCTGGCCCAGTGACATACATACCTGGGCCGGTATGTACGCCACTGGACAGAGGGGTACACAAAATATTGCAGATGGCTATAGATAGGTGTAACTAGGTAATAGATGGAAACACTCACAAACTTAGAGCCAATTGGACCTGGCTCTGGTATCAAGGCCTCAGGATCTTTTAGGGGTGATCCAAATCCCTCTGTAGGTGTTCTGGATGTCCAAGGGTACTTTCGTATTCCACCATAAGCAGCAAGGGATTCAATTTGATTAAGAGTAAAATATAATTTATTGATACATTACAAATAAAATATATAAGAAAGATAAGTATAAAATAGCCAAAACGCGTTTCGCCTCTTAGGCTTCCTCAGTTGGATGTGTGTTAGTCTCTGAGTCCTTCTGTGTCTTTAAACGCTGGTTTTGCTGTCTTTTTTAGCGTGGAACGCACCTTGCGTTCCATCTTCCAATCGTTGGTTACTTCCGGGTTCTGAACATGTGGTCAATCACGTGGGGCAGTCTTTTCGTAGGTGGAACGCATCTTGCGTTCCATTCCCCGATCTGTGTTTACTTCCTGGTTTCGGTCATGTGTGCCGTCACGTGGGCAGTGTTTCGTGAGCGTGATGTCTATTTCACATTGGAGAACACTCTTTCGGTGGATATTTCCTCTCGGGCTAATTCTTAAATGATAAGCTTACTGACATATTTATGTGATAATCACTGCCTACTGTTTGCAAGTATAGATATCAATATAACTGGGTACACAATAAAGTAAGTGTGTTGCTAACAGACTGTTAAAGGTGACATAACTCATATCTTTAAAAGAATGACAATTGGAATGGCCAAGTTCTTAAAGTGACAGTGCATAATCCTAGACATAACCCAACATCTTCAAATAAATATTTCGGAATGCAATTTTTTGGCTCAAAAGGATGTATTACACAGAGCTTCAAGTTAAACAAAGGAAAGGGAAAAAAGAAGAAGAAAGTTGTGTTAATAGACCATTTAAAGCAGAGTTTTAACATAAAGATATATACACATCTCAACCTTGTTTCTTCATGGTTTTATAAAGTGGCAGTGTGCAATTACTCTTAATGGAGACTTGGCCCATAAGTATCTTAATAATTGTGTACTTAAAGTGACAGTGCTTTTATGATATTATGTTTTAGAATATGTACAGCCGTATCTCATTCCCCTTTGTGTCTATGTATATGTTGTAAAAGGTCGGGAACTGGGCCACGACCTTGAGAGGCTGTTTTAACTACACCAGATAAGTATAAGTATATTTAGATACCATTGTTACTAATTTGGAGGTATCATATATATATATACTGTTTGTATTTTTGTGTGTCCAACTTGTCTGGTTACAACTATATGTCTGTTCGTCCACCCATTGTAAAGCGCTGCGGAATTTGACGGCGCTCTATAAATAAAATAATAATAATAATAATAATAATAATAATAATGTATTGAAAAGGTTGAGACGATATGAACACAAACTCAGGAAAGATTCATTTGAACAATGTAGATTAGGGCAAATCTGATGGTTTCTTCAGTAGGCAGCTTTATTATAAAGTGCAGTACAAAACTAACATTTTGGCTCCTTGGAGCCTTTGTCAAGTTTTGAAAAAGACTTGTCAAAGTCTTGACAAAGGCTCCAAGGAGCCGAAACGCAGTGTAAAAAATTATTACCCTCTTTTAGGGAATGTGTGACAAATAAGACACAAACACAAGTGTATAATAAAATGTATTGTTAATATTGATTTAGGATACTGTTACAGATTTTAGAAGGATATATACAATATACATTATAACCGCATTCAGACCAAAACCAAAAGATACATAGTAAAAGGACAATGCTTAAACATGTAAATGAAGATCTTCCCCTTGCGCCTTCATCTTGGGTAATCTGGGACAGTCTCTCTCAGTACACAATGGCACCACTGCTTGCTGCACTGTCCTCCCCAAAAGAGACAAAAAGAGAAAGAGAGGAGCCCAACCTCATAGGATGTTGTTCTTTTAAATACTGATTCTTTCAGCCCTTAGCTACATGTCCCAGAATCCATTTTCACTCCCAAAAGTGGTTTATCCCAGAGAGTTCCATCTTTACACAGTCCTTTTCTTTGATCTCTTCCCCCCAGCTATACTATAATGTTGCGTAAGAAGTGACCAGTTAGGGTTGGTTTTTGGGTAAGTTGGGAGCAGGTCTGGACTTCTTTTAGAGACAGGATGGCTTGGGAAAGCAAATACTTCCATGATTGCACCTAGATGTTACTTACTCCAGGTCTCCTGATCTCCTGATAACATGTGTGGAAAACTGGTTGGCACTGCTGGAACTGCTGGAGGGATGTAAGCTTTTGTTTTAGCTGGGTGTTGCAAAATGCAACTGAAAGCTTTGATCCTTATCAAACTGTTATCAAGTAGATGACCCCAATTTAAGAAACCAGTCACATACACAGAAAGTTTTATATACAATATTGCAACTTTGCATATCAATTTCTTACAGCTGTTTTTGTTCTGCACTTTATAATACAGCTGCCTACTGAAGAAATTACAAATTGTGCCCTACATTGCGTTGTTCTATTGAGACATACTGACACAGACACACACAGACATACTGACACAAAAGCAAATGTTACACTTTAAAACCACCCTACTTTTAGGGAACAGGAGGGTGGCTTCCCGGGGGTCCAGTTGCAGTCTGAGGAAGTTGGGAGTTAGAGGTGTCCCCTCCTGACGGCCTCCTCCTCCCTCCCGCGCAACTTCACTCTCTCTGAGAGGAAGTAACTCATGGTTGATGTTAGGCAAGTGGCCCAGTCATGCTGAAGAATGCCCACTGGGTGGCCCTAAATGCATGGACCACACAATGGCCCCTTAGTGTGTGGGCCCCCAGTGCAACCGCAGCACTGGGGGGCCCATGGCACAAATAAATTATTTTTTTTGCAGACAGCGGGCCCCACAGGGCAGCTGTTTTGGGCCCCTCAGGAGTAACTAGGTCCAGGGCAGCTGCCCAGTGTGCCCAGCGTCAAAGACAGCCTTACATAGAGCTAGCATATTTATTACATTATTATTTAATTATAAAACTGTAAGAGCATATCTGCAACTCATCCATTAAGCTTTTTTTTTAATAATGGTTTTCTATTCATTTTTTTATTTCGGTGGGGGTTACACATGAGTATGGAAACTCATGAGAAATTATACCAAGTGCTCTTTTGCTATGTAATCAATTGAATTAAAATTATTTAGTACATTACAGCAGTTCATAATCACAGTGGCACAAACCTAGTTGGACAGATAAAAATATTATATTGTGTTTTGCATGAATAATGTCTCATTTTTAGCACAAGTTTATTTTGGTTTTACCCATCTACCACTAGATGGCTGTATTGAAATTGAAAACAAGTGGATTTGTTAAATTCTTCTTTGAATCCTGAGAAGCAGGCAATATCATTGTGTCCTGGTAAAACCCTTAGCTCCTTTTTAGTCAAAGTAACATTATATCCAAATTAACAAGAAAATATAAATACATGCACTTTAATTTCCTGCCATATATACTTATATTGTGTTGCAGTAATATATATATATATATATATATTATATTAATGCTTGCTTTTCTGCAGTTTTTATTTTTTTTTGAAACACTGATATATTTTGCATGGCTCACACAGCATTAATCCGATCATCTGCAATTGCCACAGTACCAGACGGGATTCTAAAAATAGAAGATGAATGGTAATCTGTTTGGATTATAGAATTCAATGAGTATTCGGCAACAAATCAAAGAAACATTTTCTGACCATTTTAGAATAACTATTTTTGTATTATAAAATGATATTAATGATGTATTTGTAAATATAAATGTGTTACATTTGGTCTCTTGCAATTATAATTTAATATAGCAAAAGTGCATATAAATATTTTCAAACATAAGCCTATTAATGTATTTCTGTTTTGGTTTATTAGAGTTGAATGCTAACACCCTGTAGAAACAAAATTACTTGTTTAAGAGTTTGACATAGACTGCCATAAACATTAATGCACATTAATTGATAATTAATATACTATATGATTAGGGTTCTCAGTGCATAATTGGATGCTAGAGCATCTGAGACTCTCCACTATATATAAGATCAGTAAGTCATTACGAAATATAATAAGAAAACGTGGATACTATGCACATAAAAAAACAAGAAAAATAAGACTGCTTAATTCCTTCACTACCAAACAATTTGAATTTGAAAAACAAACTAGTATTAACAATTATATATATAACAATTATATTAACAATTATATTATATTATTATTATACTATTATAGTAGTAACAATTATTTGATAGTGGCATAACTAGCATATAAATGTATCATAAAACATCTGTTTTGTGCATAAATCATCTTCAGATCCACATAAAAAATAAAATTATGCATATTCCCCCAAAACATTTTGATCATTTTTTTTTCATACTTTATAGAAGTATTTGGAGAATGAAATGCTTTACTTCTGAAAAACTAGTATAAAGGCAAAAATATATATTTTTTTCTGTTTGTTTGCATTTTTTTTAACAAAAGGTCCGTAAATAGTAAGTAAAATTACATTTAATATTTCTAAAATAAATGTATTTAAAAAAGCTCTCTGTGGTGCTTATGTAATCCTGAGAGACATAAGAAGCATATCAAATAATTCCTACTCTCCTCTTCCCCTCCCAGACTGTAGGAATTGTATGACCTATGAAGCTTCCTTTACTGTTTGAAAAGATTACATTTGTCAATTTCAGGACATATTCAGACCTCTGATGGGTGGAACAGGTTCCTAACAGATACATTTTTCCTCTTTATACTGGCTCATGTCTGGAGCATAATGTTGGTAAGTGAAACTTTATGGACTAAACTTTATTGTGCAAACCAAATGTAAGTGAAAACATGTATACACCATATTCATAGTGAATGGGTTAAGTATATTATCTATTCATGCTGAGTACAACCAAATATGGCAATTTAACAATCAGTTAAAACATACAAACAGTAGTGCTTTCTCTAAAGGACAAGCCAAGAAACAAAATGAAAAGAGAATATACTATATCCAACGTAAAGGATAGCCTTTGACTTGCCAAAAAGAAACATCAAGGGAAAAATAAGTATAAAAATAATGTGTGATCATTGGTGTTAAAAAACAAAACAAAAACCCAACAACCTGTGCTTCATGACAATAAACCAAGAAATATGACTATTGTATTAAAAAAAAAAAATGTGTTGTTAATGTTAATTGTAGCAACTTATTTCCTGTTAAATATTAATACTTAGAATTGAACTATTTGTTTAAATTCACTGTTCGTTTATTTCATATATTTGTCCATAGCTTGGAATACATATACGTAAATAACGATTTTACTACATACTCAATATAACAAATACTACATATACAGATTGCTGTTTTTACATTTCTGCTGTGTTTGTGTTTATCTGTAATTTTCCTCTTACTCATTTACTGTACCCACACATATTATATACAATTTTTCTCGTCATTAAGTGGTCTTTCTAAAGAGACCATTAGTTTCATCATAGTATATAATTTATTATAAGAAAATTTTAAAATATGATGAAATTGTTTTAAAAAATAAACAAACACTTTTTCGTACTTTGACCCCCAAACTCTACACCCGCCAAAAAACGCCCATGCTAAATAGTTTTTACATTTTGCCCAAAATTAACAAAAAATAATAATAATAATAATTGATGTTTTTTTATGGACACACATAGCAACTTAAGAATACATGTACTGAGAACTTTAAACAAATAAAACACGATGGCAACAAATAGGGGACTTTGCTCCTCTCATTCTCCAAATGCTTCCACACATCAATTATTTTTTGCAATTAAATAAATCCTAAAATAATTTGTAGACACAATGTAGTGTAACTAAAGCAATGGCAGATAGCATCAGTTGAGTGTAGGGAAAGCAGGATATTCTTACCTGAATTTCTTGTTGAAACAAGATTTTGAGCAAGCGTCAAAGAAACAACATGGGATATATTCTCACATATCAATAATCTAAGAGATGCCCTACACAGGAAAGAGAAGGAGTGTATTATAGAACCAGGAACCTCTCCATGTAACACAAAAAAAACAGTGAGACAAGGTATATATTAAGGAGATTCAGGAATACAGGGCAGGTTCTTGAATGAATTCTAGATAAAATAAGAGTTTTTCTATAGTGGAACACAAACCTGATCTGCAACAGAAGTCTAAGTTAGGGCAAGGAAAATACAATAAGAATACAGCAAACTGTTTGGTTGGTACAGTGTGGCACATTATTATATTCCCTAACACCACAATCTGTCTAGTTTTCCCTCTATTCTGGATGCCATCAATATTAGAGAATGTTTAAAAAAAAAAATAAAAAAAAATCACTCAATCAGAAAAATCTACTTGGATGCTAGAAATGTATGCACGGTGAGAACATTTAGTTTGGATTAAAGGGTAGGCACGTAGACCATTTCACATCATTGAAGTGGTCTGGGTGCAAACTCCCATCACCCTTAACCATAGAGTGGTAATTATTGCAGTTTTTATAAACTGCAGTAATTACCTGTTAGTGTTAACCCCTCCTTTAGTGGCTGTCAACGCTATGCATGAGGACTTCCAGCATCACCATTGAGTAATGCTGTCCTATGGGGAAATCCTAATGAGAGTGTGGGTGGAGCTGAGCTAGCAACAAGGGACATCGGTGCTGGACCCAGGTAAGTGACAGAAGGGGTTATTAACCCCTTCTGCACCACGGGGGTGGGCCTTGACAAAGGGGGAAGCTATAGTGCCAGGAAAAAAAAAATTGTTTTCCTGGCACTATAGATTCCCTTTAACCCGTTCAGGACGTTACGTCATGCTATGCCATCCCGGCGTTTATGAGTTTAAACGCCTTCACGGCGGCATAGCACGCCGCGGCGTTTAAGCCCACCCACATGTCTCCGATCCCTCCCAAACTGCAGATCACGGTTGGGGGACCTGCCTGGCAATCCGGGCAGGTCCCCTGTGGCCAATCCGTGGTGATCTGCAGTTTGTGATCGCAATGACAGCCAGTCACTGCGATCACTGTAACAATGTGTCAGCCAATGATTTTAAATCACTGGCTGACACATTTTCTCTGCACCTCTCCTCACCTCACTTCGATCTGAGAGAGAGAGGCAGAGAGATCGTTGCTGGAAAATCCTGTGTCCTGAGAATTGTTAAAAAATAAAGAAAAAGTAAAAAAATAAATAAAAAAAATTAACCCTTCCAGTGCTGGTCACAGCATTTAACACTGTGATCAGCCTGTTTAGGGATTTTACTACATTTGTACTATTATTACTTTTTTTTTGTTTTTTTTAGGGTCAAAAACATTTTTTACATTTTTTTTTACCCTTTGTCAGCCGCAGCAACCCAAATCTCCCTTAACCCTTTCCCCACTGCCATGATCACTGTACTGTACAGTATCGCTACTGTACAGTATTGTACCAGTGATCACTGTGAACAAAGGGCTCTCTGATCAGGCTGACTTTTTGGGGGGGTTATTTTTATTAAAAAAACTAAAACTAAAATAAAAATTAACCCTTTCTGTACTGGTCGCAGCAGCCTAAACTGCGATCAGTACATTTATTTTATTTTTTGTGGGTTTTTGAGGGTGGGTAGTAGGGTAATTTCCCCCTTTTTTTTAATTATTGAGTAGTCCCCCCTAGAATGGCACGTTGCTACTCAGCAGGCAGTGATAGTGACACTCTGCAAGACAGTGACACTATCACTGCCTCTGACATTGAGGCTATGACTGACTCCTCTAGTGATGGTGCCCCACTACCACCAACAAGAGGACGCTCAGCAACCCCAATGCCAGATGGAGACTGGGTGCCCACAAACCTGACGGCCCCAGATATTCCCCCATTTATGGCGACCCCTGGCATCACGGTTATGGTGGATGCTTGGGAGCCCCTAAAATATTTTTATTTGTTTATGTCAGAGGAAGTATTTCAGTTATTGGTTGAGCAAACCAATTTATTTGCCAACCAATATCTGACTGTGAATCTGGGGTCACATTACAATCGGTGTAATATGTGGCACCCCGCGGATCTTGCAGAAATGCGCAAATTTTGGGCCCTAACTCTAGTTAAGGGCATTGTCAAAAAGCAGAGTATCAGGTCCTACTGGTACAAGCACCCCATCCTGGCGACCCCTCTGTTCCCTGAGGTTATGAAGAGGGATCGCCATGAGCAGCTGCTGCGTTTCCTCCACTTCAACGACAAAACACTGTGCCCCCCAAGAAACGACCCATTGTTTGACAGGCTGTACAAAATTCGGCCCCTAGTTGAACTCCTGTCAGACAAATTCTCCCAAAATTATGTCCCTGAAGAAAATATTTGTATAAATGAGTCCTTAATAGTGATGTACCGAACTGTTCGCTGGCGAATAGTTCCTGGCGAACATAGCATGTTCGCGTTCGCCACGGCGGGCGAACACATGCGCGGTTCGATCCGCCCCTATTCGTCATCATTGAGTAAACTTTGACCCTGTGCCTCACGGTCAGCAGACATATTCCAGCAAATTAGCAGCAGACCCTCCCTTCCAGACCCTCCCACCTCCTGTACCGCATCCATTTTAGATTCATTCTGAAGCTGCATTCTTAGATAGAGGAGGGAAAGTGTAGCTGCTGTTCATTTGATCTCTGCTGTAAGGACAGCACCCCAAAAATCCCTTTTTAGGGCTAGAACATCAGTCTGCTTTTTTTCTTTTTTATTCTGTGTAATGTAATTGCAGTTGCCTGCCTGCCAGCTTCTGTGTCAGGCTCACAGTGGATACTGTGCCCACTTGCCCAGTGCCACCACTCATAGCTGGTGTCACAATAGCTTGCATTTACAAACAAAACTTTTTTTTTCACTGTAATAGATTGAATAGCAGTTAGTTGTCTGCTTTAAAAAGAAAAAAAAGTTTTTCACTGTAAGCTAATAGCAGTCAGTGTCCTTCAAGCGGGTGTCAGGCCTTTGGCGTGTACTCTGCCAACCTCTGCCAGTCCACTTTGCCACTCATATCTGGTGTCACAATAGCGTGCCTTTAAAAAGAAAAAAAGTTTTTCACTGTAAGCTAATAGCAGTCAGTGTCCTTCAAGCGGGTGTCAGGCCTACAGCGTGTACTCTGCCAACCTCTGCAAGTGCACATTGCCACTCATATCTGGTGTCACTATAGCGTGCATTTAAAACTAAAAATCTTTTTTTACTGTTATAGATTGAATAGTAGTTACTTGTCTGCAAACGGGTATCAGGCATACAGCGTGTACTCTGCCAACCCCTGCAAGTGCACATTGCCACTCATATCTGGTGTCACAATAGCGTGCATTTAAAACCCAAAAACTTTTTTCACTGTTATAGATTGAATAGCAGTTACTTGTCTTCAAGCGGGTGTCAGGCCTACAGCGTGTACTCTGCCAACCTCTGCCAGTGCACATTGCCACTCATATCTGGTCTCACAGTAGCTTGCACGCATAGTACCACTAATCCAAAAAGGTGTCAATCCATATCCATTGTGATTTAGGAATGTTAGGTGATTTATGCCCTTCATGGATTAAAACCAGACTCTGCATCAACTGTGTAATTTTCCATGGGAGTTTTGCCATGGATCCCCCTCCGGCATGCCACAGTCCAGGTGTTAGTCCCCTTGAAACAACTTTTCCATCACTATTGTGGCCAGAAAGAGTCCCTGTGGGTTTTAAAATTTGCCTGCCCATTGAAGTCTATGGCGGTTCGCCCGGTTCGCGAACGTTTGCGGAAGTTTGTGTTCGCCGTTCGCGAACCGAAAATTTTGTGTTCGCGACATCACTAGTCCTTAATGAAATTTAAGGGTAGATTACTTTTTAAACAGTATATCCCTTCTAAACGGTCCTGATACGGTGTAACATTTTATAAATTGTGTGAATCAAAATCTGGATATACATGGGTGTTTCGTATTTATCAGGGGAAGGATAGCCATCTTGACCCACCAGGATGCCCTGATTCTGTGGGTACATGTGGCAAGATAGTATGGGACCCAATCCTTCCCTTGTTAAATAAGGCTATGTGTTGACAATTATTACACAAGCATAGAGTTATTTAAAACTCTATTTTGCTTTGAGACCGTAGCCTGTGGCACAGTGTGTAAGAACCGTAGAGGTTTCCCCCAAACCCTGGCAAGAGGTAGACGCAGTAGAGGCTCCCTTTCAGCGCTCCGCCAGGATGAGTTGCTTGCCCTTCGCTTCACCGATAGGAAAGATGTGTACAATGCACGACGAAACTTCAGTGCCAGTGTCTGTGAGAGGTGGAACTGAGCAGCTGGAGAAGCCGAAGTGCATTGTAGACTACAGCAAGTTTATGGGGGAGTAGACTTGGCTGATCAGTGCATACAGCCCTATCTGCTGAACGGGAAGAGTAGGACCTGGTACAAGAAAATTGCAATCTACATAACCCAGATTTAAATTTTCAATGCCTATGTGCTTTATAAAAAGGAAGCCATAGGTAGACCATGCCCATTTCTAGAGTTTATGGTCCAAATTTTGTCTCAAATTATATTTGCCCAGACTCCAAATCCTAACCCTCCTTTGGAATCAGAAGATGTCCAATGACTTTTCAGCAAACATTTCCCTTCCCGAATCCCCCCACACCCTGTAAAAGGTCACCCCAACGAAAATGCTAGCAAATCACTTTGTCAAACTTACAAGCTAAAAGGGCATCTAATATATTTTGCCCTGTACTTATCGGAAAGAATCTGAAATAATGATACGTGGGGGTACCGTTATATTCAGAAGACAGTGTTAAATCAAAATACTGAGGTTTTAGTGCACTAACTAATACCAGGATTATGACATGTCTAGTGAAAATGCAATTTATGTGATTAAAAAGACAAAAATAAAAGTAGAAATTGCTACAGGGGCCCATCATTTCTGTTAAAATGGCTAGACCAAACATCTCAAGGTCTGCCATTTGTTGTACTCTGGGTTGCCTACTTTTGAAAATGGAATGCCATAATAGTGGAAATGTTATTACCCAGGCTGCCATGCTCTCTCAAAGGTGAAATCGGCCCAGGAAATCACCTTGTCTAATTTCCAACTTTGAAATGGACATCTAATATATTTGTCCCTGTGACTTCCCCAAAAAAACAGAAAATCTGGTACATGGGGGTAGTGTTATATTCAGGAGACAATGTTAAAAAAAAATAGTGAGGCTTTGTTGCAATAACTCATACCAGGAATAAGAAATGTCCTGTGAAAAGTGAGTTCATGTGTGGAAAAAAGCACAAATAAAACTATTACCGCTATGTGGGGCCTTCATTTCTGATAAAGTGGTTAGATCAAACATCTTAAAATGCACCATTTGAAATACTCTGGGTTGCCTACTTTTGAAAATGGAATGCCATAATAGTGGAAATGTTATTACCCAGGCTGCCATGCTCTCTCAAAGGCAAGATAGGCCCAGAAAATCACTAACACTAACTTTGGCTAGCATTTGTGCCCAAGTGGCTACTACAAAAGACTGTCCATACCCCATTTTGAATACCTTGGGATTTCTACTTTTTCAAATGGTATGCCATGATGGGGGTAATTTTCATTTCTTGGCTGCCATACGGTCTCAAAGGCAGCCTAGACACAGCAAACTAATCTGACAAATTCCATTGTGAAAAATGGATAAACCGTATATATGACCCTGTAACTTTAAAAAAAAAACATAAAACCTACACATGGGGAGCACCGTGGCGCTCGTGAGACATCACTGAACAGAACTGGGAGTGTTTTAGGGCAGTAAACTATATACTGATGTTAATATTATCAGTAAAAGTACAGTTTTTATGTGAAAAATGCAAAAAAAAAAAAAAAGAACACAAACTTTGGCTAGCATTTGTGCCCAAGTGGCTACTACAAAAGACTGGGCATACTCCATTTTGAATACCCTGGGATGTCTACTTTTTCAAATGGTATGCCATTAAGTGATAATTTTCATTTCTTGGCTTCCATACGGTCTCAAAAGCAGCCTAGACACAGTAAACTAATCTGTGAAATTTCTATGTAAAAAATAAATAATAAATAAATAGACAAGACGTATATTTGACCCTGTAACTTTCCAAAACACCATAAAACCTATACATGGGGGTTACTGTTTACTCATGAGACATTTCTGAATACAAATATGTATGTTTTCTTGCAGTAAAACCAAACAGTATTGTGACATTAACAGTTAAATTGACATGCAGAAATTGAAAAATATCAATTTCTTAATTTTTAAAACTTTTTACATTTTATTCATATAAAATGGAGTTCTATATATGAATGTTTGATATGGAATGAAAGCCCTGTTTCCCCTGAACAAACCGATATATAATAAGTGTGGGTGCACTTAGTATGAAAGAGGTAAATTATAGTTGAACAGACATAGAGCCAAATTCTGTGGTTTGTTTACGTTTTGTTTTGATCACAACTTGTACATTTGACTCCGTCCTTAAGGGGTTAATCATTTTTCCTGAAAATAGAACATTTTTCAGGACATTCAACGTTATGGCACATGTTGGTTCGGCTCAGTAGAATTTCTGTATCATAAACCCACTATGGAATTGAGTCAAACGAACAAAAAGGCTGTGAAAATATGCCAAACAGTGCACTGCAATATATAGACATAATCTTTTTATAGTTACATAATATTTTTATAGTTATTAATATTATTGTATTTTTTTTATAAATAAATATATATATATATATATATATATATATATATATATATATATATATATATATACACACACACACACAGATTTTTTTTTCCTGTTTTTCCCCTTGTTCACTTAATCTGTGATTAACAAACATTTAATGACTATACTTTAGCCAGCATTTATCTTTATATTCCTATCAATCTACTTCATTTGATTGACACAAATTCAGACAAATTGCAGTCCGAACCAAAATGAATCTCATGTATAAAATTTTTCCCACTGTCTACCTGTTTGCCACATGGGTTTTCTCCTCCTGCATCAATTCGTGTTTTTAACAAAATCAGTGGGCAGCAAGCTTTTTTCCCTTTCCTTCCTCGCCCCCCATTGTCTCAATAAATACTTTTCCCTTAGACATTTCTTGATTAAAGGCTAGTTTGTTGATGTCTCAGCTTTGCTGTCCACTTTATTACTGCATACACTGCTCATTGAGGGGTAGTTCTCACGCCAAGCATCCCTGGGTCCATGAAAACATGACATATCTACAAGGTAGGAGCTACTGCTTTCAAAGGAGTTTCAAAGCCTGCATTGTGAGTATTGCTGTTCTGAAGAATGGCAATGTTTTAATGGGACATGGCACATTGAGATGAAGTGGTCTGGATTCATATAGTGACATTTTAAGTCTTTAAGCCTTCACATTGTATTTCTGCAAAGTTACATGTTTACAATGCAAAATCCTAATGGTTTTTTTTTTCCAGGTGAAAAACACTGAATAAATGTAAAATAATCCTGTTATCTACATGACAGACACTCTAACAGGAAATCTATTATGTGATATTGCCTTAGGTCAAAATTAATAATGTGCAAGCTATGGTCCCAGCCTATGTTTCCTAACTATCTGTGCATAGCTTTTATATTGTCTGTGACCAAAATATTGCTATTCAAAATGTCTATCACGTGATGTTAATTCCTGACATCTGTCTTTAGTTATAATGTTGCCTTTATGTCATTTTTAAAGCCCAAGCACCAGGGGAATTATCCACTATGCAGTTAATCATGTTGGAATTAAAACAGGGTTTGCAAAATGTCGGCCAAATAGCAGATGAAAAAGAAAAATCTATAATTTACTCCAATTTCTTACCTCATTCTTTGTGGCCTAAATTAATCAAATTGGATTTTCAATACACAGCAAAACACTGCTTAGTAAATATGCACTAGAAAATTATGAATGCAGAAATAGCCTAACAACATAAAGTATGTCAACAATATATTAGCATATTTAAAATCATAGAATAGCACAGTAAATGATACTGTTGTCTCAACTTCACACTTTCCTTTTACTATAACTTTACTTGAAACTCTAGCCTCGTAACTAAAACCTTGAAAATACAAGTCCAAGTGTCCTTCTGTTGAACATTATTGTATTCATTATATAACATTATTTGTATTGTTTAAAAAGTAAAAATATTTTTTGACATATAAATTCAAAATATAAGTATCTAAAACTAGTCTTGTATATATATATTTTTTAATCTTATGATAGTCTTCTGGAGAGAAATAATGTCACTATGGAATTAAATTTAATCCATAGAAAATATCTTAATTCAATCAATTTTTTCTAAGTAGCAACAAATCCGGATTTTTTTTCACACGCTTCATAATGCGCTTTTGTAGCTAGGCCTTTCAGTTTGACTTCCTCTTCCCCAGATTGTATTTCCTTTTCATTACTTTCTTTACTTAAGTTTCATGCTACTAAAAGCAAATTTGGATCAAAATCTAAAACTATTTGATATACTGTACATAACAATTCTTAAACAGAAATACATTTGGTGGACATTTGTTGCGATGATTTGTTCCCTTTTTGGGTACTTGTGTATATTGTTTTGTATATATAAATTATATATGTATTTAATTTGTACATTACTCTTTTTTTTTTTTTCATTTTCAGCACTAGAGGGACTACCTGCTGACAAGGTAGTACCAAGCCAGCTAAATCTATGCAGGGTTTTGCCCCCCACCCACATCCACATATGTGATTTATTTACTACAATGTGGATGTGGGGCTCAATACGTGGGGCGAACCACTAGGAAACTCCATATCAGATTTCGTGAACATTTTAACAATATCAGGACAAACAAAATAAAACATAGTGTACCTAAACACTGCAATTCCTGTATTTTGTTCAATTGGTCGACCTTTATTGCTATAGGTATAGACCATATTTCTAGTAATTGGAGGGGAGGAAATAAATTGAATGATCTAGCTAAAAAAGAAGCTTTTGGGATTTATACCTTAAAGACTCTTGGAGAAGGTCTCAATCAGGATATCGATTTAATAGGGCTCCTTTAATATCTGAACCCACACACTGTTTAGGGTCCTGTTTTTCCAATATTTGTGTCAGACATTCTTAGGATCATGGGAAAGTCGAATTTTATCTTAGTTTCTTTTTCTTTTCCTTTTTGGTGTCATATGTCTCCTCCTTTGAGTTGTACATTTTTTGATATTTTTATATGTATGGCAGCACATTAGAAACATGATATTAATTGTTGTCTCTTTTACAGAATGTATTGTTGAATCAAAGAATAATACCATCTGTTCATTATTTGCATATGAGTATTCCCATGAGATTAATAATGTTAGTACCACTATATATCTATATCTGTAGGTGGTTTATTGGGCTCTTTTGTATTCATTTTATATCTATTTTAGATTTTATCAATATCCATATTTTTTGTTCAAGTTTGTGGGCACCCAGAGGACCTTTTTGGGTTAGTATGTGTGCCCTCAATTCTACTAAGTCACAGTAGGCTATGTATGCTGTTTGTTAATGTCATATGGACTCCGTCCCTTCCCTGGAACGTTTTTTGTTTCCTTTTTGCCGTTTTTTCGGCTTGGGCTAACATGCGTTCCAGTGTGGAACGCGGAAGTCGGGTATGTTTTCTTGCCGTCAAAGACTTTGACGCATGCGTTCCAGAGTGGAATGCGGAAGTGAAATATAACCGTGTCACGAGTTTACAATCAACCAATGAGAGGTGGTCTCAGACGAAACCCGGAAGTAAGGGATTTTTTCGCGGCAATTCCAAGAATCACCCACTGCTGGACGGATATAAAAGAAAGACGTCCTCCATCCATCTGATATCCCTGATGAAGTCTTGATAAAGATGAAAGGCGTTGGATTAAGGATCTGGACTCCTTGTTTCCAGTTTTATTTTATTTTTATTGTATGCATATATCTTCTTGGCTGCTGTGATCATCATTCTGTTTCCTGGTCTTAAGGACACTTCATGGTTCCACTTGTTAGTGGATATATGCTGACTGACTGCAGTGTGTATGTAAGTGCAATCAGTGTAATAAAGTTTTCTGTTTTTACAATATTGCCCTATATGGTTTTTCTTCCATTCTGAGCATCTGACATGTTTACAGTACCTGTGACAAGAAAGACAGATTCTTCTTAAAGACACCCCGTGGAATATTCAGGGGAGATAAGCGCAGATCACCAGTGGCTCTTGTAAGTTCTCTACCTCCGGGCTTGAACCACCTGTTTTACATACTTCACTATTGTGTGATTTTCTATCATTCTTAGATTGTTTCAAGAATATCCCCTGTCAGACAGGTTGTATTGTTTTTGTATTTATGAGCTACCCCCTTCTTTGATCTATACTCCTCCCTTTGGTGTTGTATAGATGTGTTGCCCCCATATTGGGGCTGGCTTGGTGGACAGGGGATATCTGCAAAATTTCACCACATGCCAACCTTATTGGGACAAGACACAGTCTATTTTAAGAGGTAAAATGGAGACTAATTTTATCTTAAACTCCCAACAACACCTATAAAAGAATATTCAATCCTTGGCTTCTATGGCTGGATAACCGCTAACATGGAGGCACAATAGTATATTGGTCATCCAAACCGTTTGAGTTATTTTAAACATAGCACAAAAAACAAAGAAACAATTGTAAATGATAGAGAAAGGTAATTGAAAAGCAGCTATTATGCCACTACGGAATGCGTCCAGATGGGAATTGAGATGTTATGAGACTGTTTTTATTGATTGGATGTCCTATGTTATGGACACCCCCACCCACACTGTTGGGTGGATTGATCAATGACCATTACTGCCATTAGCGATCACTTGTGTTTATTTAAATTTTATATAGTTTGCAATTTTTTTGTTTTGCATGCCTGCAACTGCCTAACTGTGAGGAACACACTGCTGAGTATTGGAACATACACGTATCCTTGAGAGACCACACATGTCATCAAGAACCACCTGTCTATACCAAACTGGGATACAAACACATTTTCTTCACTAAACCTCCTCCTCCCCCCTTACATATTACATCATGGATCTAAACATCCTCTCTATTAATGTAAAGGGGCTGAATACTCCGTATAAAAGACACCAGCTTTTCAGAGAAGCCTCTAAAGCCAAATCATGCATCATCTGCATACAAGAAACACACTTCTCCAAAACTAAGCACCCCACTTACAAAGCCCACAATATCCCCTAGAATATCATTCCATGGTCCTAGGGGCCCAGAACGGTATCCATACTGATCGATGAATCTGTATTTTTCAATTACTCTCAAAATGTTCAGAAGGGAGACTATCTTATTCTCTCCTGTAGGATTAACATTTTCAGATATACTCTAGTTAATGTATATGCCCCAAACACACAACAAATAGCCTTTCTTAGAAAACAATTCCATAAGTTATATGAAGATGAACAAGAAAGGATTATGTTCAGTAGGGACTATAATAAGTTAGCCAACCCAGCTCAGGGCACCTCTGCTCAACATATATACTTGGCGAGACTTGCAGAGTAAACATTTACAGACACTATGGTACAAATCCGAAGTGGTGGGTGCCAGGAGCGAAAATCTGTCATTGAGAGACTACACATTCTACTCTTCCTGACATCTTATCTACTATAGGCTAGACTATTTTGTAGTGGACAGAACAACTTTACAAAACATTAACAAATGTACTATAGAACATCACTCTTGGTCAGACCACATCACCATCTGTCCATCAAACTTTGAGGAATAGCTATGAAGGGGGAGTGGAGTATGGAGCCTTAATTAATCCTTTCTAGGGATGAGAACGTTAGAATCGACATCCCTATGGCTATCCCAAACAATGGTGATACACAGTAAATTAACGGTGAGATAGATCAGTGGGGTAATCATGCATCATCAGTAGAATCTGTTCAACCCTTGGGTCAGCCCTTCATCCTTCTGAGGTAGATAAAATGAGTACCATTAAATTGGGTAATAATAACAACCCCTGGATGTTGGGCTAAGGGAGTAATCTGAATGTACCTTTCCTGGTTTAATACTTTGTTATTATTATATATTACAAGCATAATCTAAGATATTGAATCACTAATTGTAGCTGGCAGTATTAAATTAAAACATTGAGGCAATGCCCCTTTCCATCCAAGGGCAGAGTACAGAATATTTGATAGAGTCCTAACCTCAACATCTGAAAGGGATTTAGGGGTGATTATTTCTAATGACTTAAAGATAGTCAGACAATGTAATAGAGCAGCAGGGAATGCTAGCAGAATGATTGGTTGTATAGGGAGAGATATTAGCAGTAGAAAGAGGAAAGTGCTCATGCCATTGTACAGAACACTGGTGAGACCTCACTTGGAGTATTGTACGCAGTACTGGAGACCGTATCTCCAGAAGGATATTGATACTTTAGAGAGAGTTCAGAGAATGGCTACTAAACTGGTTCATGGATTGCAGGATAAAAAAAACTTACCAGGAAAGGTTAAAGGATCTTAACATAAGACGAGACAGGGTGGATATGATAGAAATTTTTAAATACATAAAGGGAATCAACACAGTAACGGAGGAGACTATATTTAAAAGAAGAAAAACTGCCACAACAAGAAGACATAGTCTTAAATTAGAGGGGCAAAGGTTTAAAAATAATATCACGAAATATTACTTTACTGAGAGGGTAGTGGATGCATGGAATAGCCTTCCAGCTGAAGTGGTAGAGGTTAAGGAAGTTTAAGCATGCATGTGTTAGACATGAGGCTATCCTAACTATAAGATAAGACCAGGGACTAATGAAAGTATTTAGAAAATTGGGCAGACTAGAGGGGCCGAATGGTTCTTATCTGCCATCACATTCTAAGTTTTTATGTAAATTTATTCAAATAGCATCTAAAAATAGAAGAACCTAGAACAAGAACTAGTTAAAACAAACGACACACACAAAACTACATACACATAAAAACTACTCATGACATTGCCTAGCTCAAAAGAGCGATACAGGAATTAAAACTGCACAACATGGAAAAACAGCTCCGTAGATTAAAACACGAGATTGTTAGCAAAGAAATTTAGGGAGTGTTCGGCATCCACAACTTTACCCTTAATTCAGGGAAAAGCAGATCACGAGATCCTCAATCTTGCCAAGACAGCTATATAATCTAAATATACACAACATAGTGCAACCATTATAATTCACTATACATTGTTTCCTAGACAACTTAAACATACCACAGATAACAACAGAACAAACACTAACCCTCTCAGCAGATATATCTGCCGAAAAAGGTGAAAAAGTTGTAGATAATCTTCTAAGAACAAAAGTCTGGGACCTGAGAGATTTGCTGGTCAATATTACCAAACCTTTCTCACGATGATTCTACCTCACCTTACGGACTTCTTTAAGCATCTCACAACATAAATCATCACTCCAAAATAAGTGACACATGTTTACATCATCACCCTACCCGAATCCAGGGATTATACCCACAGTATGCCAGAATGTCAACCCTATCTCACTTTTAAATGTAAAACCCAAAATGTATGCAAAAGTCCTGGCTAATAGCTCCTCTCATCCTTATGCTACTACACCCAGACCAGGTAGGTTTTGTGTTAGGGTGTCAAGCCACAAACAACAGCTGTAAATTCTTTAATCTCATATACCACGCCTACATATCTTAAACCCCAAGTCTTCTACTTTCATTCAATGTTGAAAAAGCATTTGATAGGGTACACTGGGCATACATGTTTGAAACATTTAAACCAAATGCACTATCACAAATCCCTATGCATGTGACAGGTGAGCTTATACTTACGTGGCCACATGAGTGATGCTAAAAATCTCCAGTTAATTAAATGTGCAAAGAGATTTGGGATAGTGCACAAGCAACTATTTTCTTTGGTTTCTATGATGCGTATTTGGGCTTAACTGTACTGTGATAATAGCTGCCACCCAGGGGTAGTGGGAGTTTGAGTGCAGGACTTATTTTTAAATATTATGTTTGAAATATTATCTAGATTTGGTATCCCAGCAGCTTCCTTTTCTTCATCTCAACAAGCTCAGTTTTACACTCTGCTTTCTTCTCCAAAACTTTTTCAATAACTAATGGGTCAAGATGGGTTTGCCCACTCTACCCTTTTTTATATAACCAAGCATTGCAACCCTTGGCAATATCTACAGGGAGTGCAGAATTATCAGGCAAGTTGTATTTTTGAGGATTAATTTTATTATTGAACAACAACCATGTTCTCAATGAACCCAAAAAACGAATTAATATCAAAGCTGAATATTTTTGGAAGTAGTTTTTAGTTTGTTTTTAGTTATAGCTATTTTAGGGGGATATCTGTGTGTGCAGGTGACTATTACTGTGCATAATTATTAGGCAACTTAACAAAAAACAAATATATACCCATTTCAATTATTTATTTTTTACCAGTGAAACCAATATAACATCTCAACATTCACAAATATACATTTCTGACATTCAAAAATATAACAAAAACAAATCAGTGACCAATATAGCCATCTTTCTTTGCAAGGACACTCAAAAGCCTGCCATCAATGGATTCTGTCAGTGTTTTGATCTGTTCACCATCAACATTGCGTGCAGCAGCAACCACAGCCTCCCAGACACTGTTCAGAGAGGTGTACTGTTTTCCCTCCTTGCAAATCTCACATTTGATGATGGACCACAGGTTCTCAATGGGGTTCAGATCAGGTGAACAAGGAGGCCATGTCTTTGGATTTTCTTCTTTTATACCCTTTCTTACCAGCCACGCTGTGGAGTACTTGGACGCGTATGATGGAGCATTGTCCTGCATGAAAATCATGTTTTTTCTTGAAGGATGCAGACTTCTTCCTGTACCACTGCTTGAAGAAGGTGTCTTCCAGAAACTGGCAGTAGGACTGGGAGTTGAGCTTGACTCCATCCTCAACCCGAAAAGGCCCCACAAGCTCATCTTTGATGATACCAGCCCAAACCAGTACTCCACCTCCACCTTGCTGGCGTCTGAGTCGGACTGGAGCTCTCTGCCCTTTACCAATCCATCCATCTGGCCCATCAAGACTCACTCTCATTTCATAAGTCCATAAAACCTTAGAAAAATCAGTCTTGAGATATTTCTTGGCCCAGTCTTGATGTTTCAGCTTGTGTGTCTTGTTCAGTGGTGGTCGTCTTTCAGCCTTTCTTACCTTGGCCATGTCTCTGAGTATTGCACACCTTGTGCTTTTGGGCACTCCAGTGATGTTGCAGCTCTGAAATATGGCCAAACTGGTGGCAAGTGGCATCTTGGCAGCTGCACGCTTGACTTTTATCAGTTCATGGGCAGTTATTTTGCGCCTTGGTTTCTCCACACGCTTCTTGCGACCCTGTTGACTATTTTGAATGAAACGCTTGATTGTTCGATGATCACGCTTCAGAAGCTTTGCAATTTTAAGAGTGCTGCATCCCTCTGCAAGATATCTCACTATTTTTGACTTTTCTGAGCCTGTCAAGTCCTTCTTTTGACCCATTTTGCCAAAGGAAAGGAAGTTGCCTAATAATTATGCACACCTGATATAGGGTGTTGATGTCATTAGACCACACCCCTTCTCATTACAGAGATGCACATCACCTAATATGCTTAATTGGTAGTAGGCTTTCGAGCCTATACAGATTGGAGTAAGACAACATGCATAAAGAGGATGATGTGGTCAAAATACTAATTTGCCTAATAATTCTGCACTCCCTGTATATAGGACAACCCCAATACTCATGGATACATACTCTCTCCATTACTGACATACAAATTATGGATGTTTGTGGACAACCTAATGTTGTCCATTACCAAACTGATAATTGCTTTGACCATCCTGGAAAACATGCTAAAAGCCTTAGGGGAAATATTATATCACAAAGTTACTTTACTAAATATCAGTCTCTCCCACTAGTGCTCATCACCACAATCATTTATATCTTGCAACAATAATTTATTTATGAATGGAGTAAAGACCACATACTATAGTTAGGGGGTGAAACTAACCAAAAATTTGAACTCAATTAATACTGAAGCGAGATGGAAAAAGATTAAAAAAAAAGACAATCTATACTGATGGAGAAAATATGAATTGTCCTTCTATGCCTGCCTTGTACTATTCCCTTACATATTCATAAAACTTGTCTCTGCACTATTTAGTCAGGTTTAGAATAATTTGTAGAAACTAAACAACACAGACGGGTCTCCAGGCATACGCTATATAGCGAGAAGAGGGATGGAGGGGCACAGCTGGGCCAGGTTCTCTCCATCTTTACTCCTCCGCGCTTCCTACAGTGGGTGGATATGTAGAATTGAATATCCCCTCCCTGAAAAGTACAATACCTACTTAAAATACCCCTAACTAAATTGCCAACACACTTTACAAAGCACCAGATCTTCCCTTTGGGTGTGAGATAGATTGCTGAGAAATCACCTCTTACTCACAAACACCTATGAGGATACTCCCTTAGAGTACTTGGAAAGGTGTATAACCTCATTATATTGGAGTTCCTGGAAAAAGGGGGCCTACAAACCTTTGGAAACATCAATGACTGGAGAATGCCACTCCCATTCTCAGACATATGCTCCAAAGGCAAATTATTTAAATACTTACAGCCTCACCACTTCTTTGCACAACATACAAAGAAAAAAGAGAATTCTGACCCAGGGAAATCCGACTTCACTGCACTGGCATCCAAACATATTTTGGCCAAAAAAGTCCATCAATATGGTATAGAATCTTCATCACACAGATATCCAGATCCATGTTTTATCGGGAGATATGGGCAAAGCAATTAAAACAGCACATATCAGATGAGTGGGGGAGGGTGACTGGCATGTGGAGGGAGTTTACACACTGCAAATCCCAATAGAATTACAATATAAACTGGTAAGGGGAGTTTTACAAATGCACAAATCTCAGCTTGGGAGATGCTGGAGTGGGTGCGATGGAAGGGGATCTTGCCCCCCTTCCAGGAGCTACCTCTTCCTGGAACCATTTTCTAAGAAAATATTTATGCTAGCCTCTCACATAACCAGCATAAATATTTCACCTGACCCCTTTAGAGGGTTAGTACGCATATTACCACAAACACTCCTCAAACCCCTGAAATGTATGTCCAACACCTCTTTATGGTCACTAAAACTAAAAGAGCTATTACAAGAAACTGGAAATCTAAACAAATCCCTAATATCGCACAAGTTACAGAAACTTTGTTAACAAATAGGTGGTGGGACTGGGAACAAATGTTCCATAGAAAACAAAACTCCCTACACCACTCTTAGCAAATCAGGAAAAAGATGGGATAACAATAACAGGCCCAGGATAGATAAGATAAACTCAATTGCAGTTTCATCTTGACCTTAATTTATTGTTCACACTAATTACACTAAATTACATTATCAAATGAAAGCAACAACTACCAATACATAAAAACAGCAATGATATGCTACAATCTTTTAATGGTTAAATGTGTTATACTTGTTCTAATTCTTTTATGATGAACCAATGTTATACTTGATTAAGACAATGTAGATGACAGTAGTCAACAAACCAAATATATATTTGAAAGCATTACTGTATTTTTCCGACTGTATGATGATGTTTTTTTCTAAAAAAAATTATGTCTAAAATTCTGGGTCGTCTTATACACGGAATGCAGGGGTTAAAAAAAAAACAAAAAAAAAAAAACTTGCCTAAGCCAAGATGGTGCCTGCACTTACCTGGTCTCTCTCCTGCCGACTCACTCGCCCGGTCTCCCTCCCGCCGACTCACTTACTCGGTCTCCCTCCTGCCGAATCACTCACTCACTCACCTGGCCTTCAAATCCTCAGGGACTCTCTGTCATCACTTTCCCTGAGGTCCTCTGGGATTGGCTGGGAGTTGCCCTCCATCTCTCCCGGTCTGTATTACAGCCCTGCCCTCCATTTTTCTCCCTCTCTCCCCCTTAGTCTGTATTACAGACCAGGGGAGAGAAGGAGAAGAATGGAGGGCAGAGCTGTAATATTAACCAGGTGAGAGAAGGAGAAGAATGGAGAGCAGAGATGTAATACAGAGCAGGAGAGAGAGGGAGAGATCTGATGTTTAAAACATGTATTTCTTAATTTTTGGCCCAAAAGATAGGGGTCATCTAATACATGGGGGCATCTTATACATGGACAAATGCGATATATATATATATGTATATATATATATATATATATATATATATATATATCTGTCATAATCTGTTATAAACATCTGCAACTTCATATGTACACTAAAATTAAACAACTATTGAAAAAAATCAATAAATAAAAGCATTCAGGTGGAAAAAAACTGCTAAAGTAAGTTACCATCTGAAACCATTTTTTTTTTCCAATTAGGCTATGCGAGTCACAAACAGGGAAGGTGTGGCTAGGGCTGCATGGACAAAAGCAAAATATTTGGCTCCTAAAAGGAAGAAAATTGAGCAGTAAGACTTCAGAGGCATAATCTATATGCAAAAATTACTTAATTAAGCTAAAGTTCTTTTGGTGACTACAGTGTCCCTTTAAATGCACAAAATGTATGCATCCCATAAACTACTGTTTGTATACAGTATACTGCTTGTATGCTAATAACACAACATGCAGAAAACCATCGAAGGCAGGGATAGCCAGAGAGAGAATATATAGTATAATATTTTTAAGTAACCAGATATATTGTGTTTTTAAGTATATTATACTCACAAGTGTGAACCCTGTTTATTGCTCACTTTGACATGCAGGAACATTGGATCACCATAAATATATAAACATATATACTGTATTAATCAAAATGGTATCAAAAATTAAAAACAAACAATAAATGAATACTTGTCGAAGTCCAATATAATATCCAAATACCTGTTTCACCAGTTACCGGTATTCTGGCTTGCTCATGCCAGCCAGTAAAAAAATGAAGTATGTGGTCCTCTGTGTTCCTTCCTGCTTATAACTGTGCTTAACCCCTTAAGGACACATGACATGTGTGACATGTCATGATTCCCTTTTATTCCAGAAGTTTGGTCCTTAAGGGGTTAAGGAACACTATAGGGTCAGGAACACAAACATGGATTATTGACCCTATAGTGTTAAAACCACCATCTAGCCGCCCATGCCCTAGTGACGTTATCACAGTGTCTACTGCAAAATGCCTGAAGGTAATGATTCTACTCATCAGAACAAATACAATAAGCTGTAGTTGTTTTGGTGACTATAGTGTCCCTTTAATTACTTGATTGTAGTTAGGTTGAACATATGCACACTCTCCCACTTCTTTAGGGAGCTCGCCGTATTCCAAACATCACTTTTCATCGCTGCCACTATCTTGTTTGATGTCACGCCTCTTTCCTATTGTTCATGCCGAGTTTGCGTTCCAGTGCAGGAAAGAACTTCAAATATGCCATTTTGATTTATGCTGTTCTTTAACTGTCATAATAAAAATAATCAAAATTGTTATTCATCACTATACCGAATTTGTGTTACCATCTCTGCCAATCATTTTACTCATCTCATTTTTACTTATACAAATGTTACAAAGTTCTGAAGTGACATGATGTCATTGATAAAATAAGTGAGGTTTGATTGTGTTATCAAATAATTTATAAATATCCTGAAGTAGTTTGTTTGCAATGCCAGCTACAATGTTGATCTGTTGATACATGTATAACAAAATAATTATCTAGTCACTCATACCAAGTAAAAATTATATCAGAGTGTCCAGAAGAATAGAAAATAAGATTTTTTTTATTCTTACTACTTTTACTGATTTGTTGGCTAAACAAAAAATTGGACATGCATTTCAAAAATCTCAGACTGTCTACAGTTCTTGGAATTTTTTTAAAACATATTTAATATATTTAATGTTTAATGTTAAGCAGTACAGAACATTATGAAAAGTATAGCACTATTGTATTTTTTTTCCTGCAAAGTGGTTAACCACATTAACTGCGTAGTAGAATTAAATTACAAATTACCCTTTTGTTTTAGTATATTTATAGATCCATGCACACAAACCTTTTGATCAGCGTGTTTCTTTGCATCACACATTTTCTAAATTCCATTATCAATGCAGTTCTCACTACTTTTGGCTTTATCAATACTTGTCAAACAGAGGTTACAATTACGGTGAACATAAATCTTATCAAACGTTGTTTTAACATGTAATTTTTTATTGAAACTGTGTAGAAAACCAAACGTCCTGAAATTCTATATCGCTGTTCTCTGTACGATAGCATTTTCAGTTAAAGAATTGGAAACAGTTAATAAACATTTGATGGGTATTAATTACTTTCCAGTTAATTACCTGCCATGTGGATCTTGTTGAGCTATTGATTACTGGCAAACATTCATCCCACAGGGGATAATGTGATTTAACTTCTTCCAAAGAGTCAATTAGCCCAACTAACACTGGGAGAGCTACTGCTTTGCCTCAATAGCTAGGGTTCCTTGCCAAGAAGGGTAGATAAGCCATTTATTTGTTCATTAAAACACAGTACTACTGTCAACAGGAGGCACTTACCAGGTGTTATTGAGATTGGTAAAATGTCACTCTGTCTCATCAAAGATAAGTTGCATCATGTGGTAGTCAGACAAACATAATCTAATAAAATGGTAACTTTAGAAAGACAGTAGGTTCAGGAACTTAACCCTTACTCCTTTTGTTATATTTCACTTGCATTGTGTAAAGGACAGGTTAAAACATTTAAAGTCAAATAAAATACTTGCTTGTTTTGTTCTCACTTGGGAGGATTTTTGTTTCTTTTGATTTAAACAAAGTGAAGGAAATGTGAAACCTACTAAACAATGTAAAACCTGTCTCAAAATTTCTAGGGATGAAATTACATTTTGTTTTTTGTTTGTGGGACTTTTCAGATTTTTACTGGATATATTCGCACATTTATAGACAAAAAAAATCCCAGACAACTTAGCAAATAACTACCACTTCAGTTACCGTTTGTGATGGGGACTTTCATGCTCATAGGATTTCAAGCATAAGCATAGGAACAACCTCTGTGGATTTTATAAAGTGCTGCTATTATCTAAATTCGATTGTAGTTATCACCAGAGAGTTATTGGATTCCTCCAGAGTCTAAATATATAAGAGTTGTAAGTGATGCAAGAGTTCCTGTGGGACTAAGAGCATGCAATGAAGAATGTTGGGAAAATCTAGATATGTGTTTCTAAAAGGCTTACTACAATGTTTTGAAGTGGTCATGGTGCAAGGAGCTTACGTGTACAGTATTTTAGTATGAAATGATGCACATACTAAGATATTTTATTGTGTCCTGCCATAGATGCAACTCAACCTCTTGCAGCATCATTAGCCAGTCTAGAACTGGAGTTTAAGGCTGCTAAAATCAATTCGGTGCACAGATGCTCAATCGTTGGCATGAGTGCTCAACTGATGCGCTTAGCCAATGAATGAGTGGCAGGATTGGCACCTGACTTCTGCTACTCTGCAGAAGCCAGAAGGTTCATCTGCTCTGCAGAAGCCACATGCACTGAACTTTCTCCATAGATATGCATTGATTCATATGCCACATGTGCTGAATGCTCCATACAGAGATTCATTGCTTCTATGAGGAGATGCTGATTGGCGCAGCACTGTATTTAGTTGCGTATGCATAATAGCCTCCCAGTGCTTTCCTATGGGAACACAGTGGATTGGCTGAGATCATCGAGCTTGATGATCAAAGCCATGGCGGTGGTGCATGGCATGAGAAAAAAGGTGAATAAAAACACCTTTCCCATGAGAATGGAGGGGGTAGGGGACCTAAACAGTTAGTGTAACACTAAAGTGTCTTTGACTATAACCATCTCATTCACTGTCACATTTGCACCATGTTACATAGTAATCTATCTTGAAAAAAAAGACTAAAGTTCAAGAAGTTCAACATTTACAACCCATTCCTTTATACTGTTGATAGAAAAGAAGGCAAACCCCCCCAACTGCAGCAATTCCGATTATGCCACAAGATAATGGCAATCAGATTTCTCCTTTGATAGATAACCTGTTTACATACATATTAATTATGTCCTTGAATATTTTGTTTGTGGGAAAAAAACATGTAAAAAAATGTATTTAAAAAAAATATCTATATAATCGTATAAGACAACCTCTTTTCGTTGTTACATAAAGACAGAGAATGTGACGGCAGATAAGAACCATTCGGCCCATCTAGTCTGCCCAATTTTTTTAATACTTTCATTAGTCCCTGGCCTTATCTTATAGTTAGGATAGCCTTATGCCTATCCCATGCATGCTTAAACTCCTTCACTGTGTTAACCTCTACCACTTCAGCTGGAAGGCTATTCCATGCATCCACTACCCTCTCAGTAAAGTAATACTTCCTGATATTATTTTTAAACCTTTGTCCCTCTAATTTAAGACAATGTCCTCCTGTTTCTATCATATCCGCCGTCTCGTCTTTCCTCCAAGCTATACAGGTTTAGTTCCTTTAAACTTTCCTTGTAAGTTTTATCCTGCAATCCATGAACCAGTTTAGCAGCCCTTCTCTGAACTCTCTCTTAAGTATCAATATCCTTCTGGTGATACGGTCTCCAGTACTGTGGTCAATACTCCAAGTGAGGTCTCACCAGTGTTCTGTACAATGGCATGAGCACTTCCCTCTTTCTACTGCTAATACCTCTCCCTATACAACCAAGCATTCTGCTAGCATTTCCTGCTGCTCTGTTACATTGTCTGCCTACCTTTAAGTCATCAGAAATAATTAGCCCTAAGTCCCTTTCCTCAGATATTAAGGTTAGGACTCTATCAAATATTCTGTACTCTGCCTTTGGTTTGGTTTTTACGTCCAAGATGTATTATCTTGCACTTATCCACATTAAATGTCAGTTGACCATTTTTTTTTAGTTTACCTAAATCATTTGCCATTTGGCTTATCCCTCCTGGAACATCAACCCTGTTACATATCTTAGTATCATCAGCAAAAAAACATACCGTACCATGAAAACCTTCTGCAATATCACTAATAAAAATAAGAGATTGGATCCAAGTACAGATCCCCGAGGTAACCCACTGGTGACAAGCCCATGCTTCAAATATACTCCATTGACTACAACCCTCTGTTGCCTGTCACTCAGCCACTACCTTACCCATTCAACAATATTGGAATCCAAACTTAAAGATTACAGTTTATTGATACGCCTTCTATGTGCAACACTGTCAAAAGCCTTACGGAAATCTAGGTAAGCAATGTTTACTGCACCACCCTGATCTATTATTTTAGTTACCCAATCAAAAAAAATCAATAAGATTAGTTTGGCATGATCTCCCTGAAGTAAACCCATGTTGTCTCTGATCTTGAAATCCATGTGATTTTAGATGTTCAACAATCCTATCCTTTAACATTGTTTCCATTACTTTCCCCACTACTGAAGTAAGGCTTACTGGCCTACAGTTGTCCAACTCCTCCCTACTACCTTTCTTGTGAATGAGCACAACATTTGCTAACTTCCAATTTTCAATTGTTGTTGTTGTTTAGTCATTCAGTCGTGTCCGACTATCCGTGACCATATGGACCATAGCACGCCAGGTACATCTGTCAGTCAATGCCCCTCTAAACTCCAACAACTTCATGTTCATGGCTTCAGTGACCTCATCTATCCATCTCCGTCTCTGTCGTCCCCTTCTCCGCGTGCCTTCCATCTTTCACAGCATCAGAGTCTTCTCTAGAGAATTCTACCCTTTCATTATATGGCAAAAATAGTTGAACTTCAGTCTCCTGATCATAGCTTCCAGTGAAAAGTTTGTCTTGATTTCCTATAGTAAAGATTTATTGGATCTTCTTGCAATCCAAGGGATTCTAAGCAGTTTTTGCCAACACCACAGTTCAAAGGCATAAATTCTATGAATCTCAGCCTTCTTTATAGTCCAGCTCTCACATCTATATGTTACTACTGGGAATACTTCTTTAGGCCTCTTTAGGTGAAGAATTCCAAATCTTTATTTTTCTGTAAGCAGAAACACGTCTTGCGGTATTAATTGGTGACCCCTTGTACGTTGTATATTCCTGCTAATGAACAGGTTAGCACATAGCGGTTTGTACTGATCCTGTATATATATATATATATATATATATATATATATATATATATATATATATATATATATATATATATGTATGTATGTATAGTGCTATCATATCCCCTCTGAGACACATTGTTTACAATTATTTTCAACTTCTTTCAGTCTCATAGTCATCTGACCTTGCTTGGTTTCTAGTACTTTTTGATAGATATTTTCAAAAAGTTCACCCAGGAAGGGCAAAGTATTTTCTGGTGAAAAACTACTACTAAGATTCTTATAATAATAAGAAAGGCACAACATGTTTAATCATCACATGTTCCAATCTTCTGTGTTATCTGTTTTCTTCTACCCACTATATTATGTCCTGTGCTCACATCAGCCCGTCAAATTTTATTTCCTAAATGTTTAATTCCAATTGTTTTCTAAATTGTAATTCCCATGTTAATACTTCCATTCCTATATTCCATTTCTTGTACCTATCTAACCACATCCTTATAGAGCTCCCCTTTTATACTATATTCATATACAATCCAGCTGTGAACCTGTACATTATACCTACCTGGTGCTTAATCTTGCAAAAAAAATGTGCAATCAGTGAAAGGATGGCTCCTAGGACTTATTATTAAAAAAATAAAATGTACTTTATATTTTGGTCAACATTTCAATTAAACATAAAAACATTCATCAGGACCCTAACAATCCTACTGATTTAATTAAGTATAAAAGAAGAAAATATATGAGCTTTGCTTACCCTGTATATATTTTTTTAAATATTTCTCCTGTGTTTCATAGCAAGAGTTTATTTAATTTACTGGTGTTGAATTAAGGAGAGAAAAGGACTTCCATTCAGTTAGAAAAATCCTCTACTCTTGTGGTATTACTGCAGTCTAATAAAGGTTCTGGGCTGTGGAGAGGGCCCTGGTGTAAGAACTTTTTCTACCCTCCCTTACTTCCAGTTCTATTTGCGAGCAGTAGTGATGTACCGAACTGTCCGCCGGCGAACAGTTCCCGGCGAACTTAGCGTGTACGCGTTCGCCGTGGCGGGCGGACACATGCGCAGTTCGATCCGCCCCCTATTCGTCATCATTGGGCAAACTTTGACCCTGTGCCTCTCGGTCAGCAGACACATTCCAGCCAATCAGCAGCTCTCCCTCCCTTCCACACCCTCCAACCTCCCTCCCAGCATCCATTTTCGATTCATTCTGAAGCTGCATGCTTAGTGAGAGGAGGGAAAGTTTGCTGCTGATTAGATAGGGAAATTGATAGCTAGGCTAGGGTATTCAGTGTCCACTACAATCCTGAAGGACTCATCTGATCTCTGCTGTAAGGACAGCACCCCAAAAAGCCCTTTTTAGGGCTATAACATCAGGCTGCTTTTTTTTTTTTTTTTTCCTGTGTAATGTAATTGCAGGTGTCTGCCTGCCAGCTTCTGTGTGAGGTTCACATTGGATACTGTGCCTACTTGCCCAGTGTCACCACTCATATCTGTTTTAACAATAGGTTAAGCTTTACATTTAAAATAAATATTTTTTTTTCACTGTAATAGAAGAGCAGTTGCCTGCCTGCCAGCTTCTGTGTGAGGTTCACATTGGATACTGTGCCTACTTGCCCAGTGCCACCACTCATATCTGTTTTAACAATTGGTTAAGCTTTAGATTTAAAATAAATAATTTGTTTTCACTGTAATAGAAGAGCAGTTGCCTGCCTGCCAGCTTCTGTGTCAGGTTGGATGCCTTGCCCATTTGCACAGTCAGTGCCACCACTCATATCTGTTTTAACAATAGCTTAAGCTTTAGATTTTAAAGAAATCATTTTTTTTCACTGTAATAGAAGAGCAGTTGCCTGCCTGCCAGCTTCTGTGTCAGGTTGGATGCCTTGCCCATTTGCACAGTCAGTGCCACCACTCATATCTGTTTTAACAATAGCTTAAGCATTAGATTTTAAAGAAATCATTTTTTTTCACTGTAATAGAAGAGCAGTTGCCTGCCTGCCAGCTTCTGTGTCAGGTTGGATGCCTTGCCCATTTGCACAGTCAGTGCCACCACTCATATCTGTTTTAACAATAGCTTAAGCTTTAGATTTTAAATAAATCATTTTTTTCACTGTAATAGAAGATCAGTTAGTTGTCTGCAAGCGTCTGGGTGTCAGGCCTACTTCAGCGTGTGCTCTGCAGACCTGTGCCAGCGTGCTTTGACAGTTGCCAATCATATTTGGTGTCTCTTTAGCGTGCTTTTAAAACCAAAATTTATTTTTCACTGTTATAGATTGAATAGCAGTTACTTGTCTTCAAGCGGGTGTGTCAGTCCTTCCTTCAGCGTGTGCTCTGCAGAACTGTTCCAGTGCACATTGCCAATCATATCTGGTGTCTCTTTAGCGTGCTTTTAAAACCAAAATTTATTTTTCACTGTTATAGATTGAATAGCAGTTACTTGTCTTCAAGCGGGTGTGTCAGTCCTTCCTTCAGCGTGTGCTCTGCAGAACTGTTCCAGTGCACATTGCCAATCATATCTGGTGTCTCTATAGCGTGCTTTTAAAACCAAAATTTATTTTTCACTGTTGTAGATTGAATAGCAGTTACTTGTCTTCAGGCGGGTGTGTCAGTCCTTCCTTCAGCGTGTGCTCTGCAGAACTGTTCCAGTGCACATTGCCAATCATATCTGGTGTCTCTATAGCGTGCTTTTAAAACCAAAATTTATTTTTCACTGTTATAGATTGAATAGCAGTTACTTGTCTTCAAGCGGCTCTGTCAGTCCTTCCTTCAGCGTGTGCTCTGCAGAACTGTTCCAGTGCACATTGCCAATCATATCTGGTGTCTCTATAGCGTGCTTTTAAAACCAAAATTTATTTTTCACTGTTATAGATTGAATAGCAGTGACTTGTCTTCAAGTGGGTGTGTCAGGCCTACAGTGTGTGCTCTGCAGAACTGTTCAAGTGCACATTGCCAATCATATCTGGTGTCTCTATAGCGTGCTTTTAAAACCAAAATTTATTTTTCACTGTTATAGATTGAATAGCAGTTACTTGTCTTCAAGCGGGTGTGTCAGTCCTTCCTTCAGCGTGTGCTCTGCAGAACTGTTCCAGTGCACATTGCCAATCATATCTGGTGTCTCTATAGCGTGCTTTTAAAACCAAAATTTATTTTTCACTGTTATAGATTGAATAGCAGTTACTTGTCTTCAAGCGGTGATGCGCAACCATTATTGCTAGAGGATGTAGATAACAGGGATATGTCTCAGGCAGGCAGCATTAAACACATGGACGTACGGTGTGATGATGTGAGTTGTCAGATACAAGCGAAGCGGTTGATGATGACGATGCTTCCATGGATGTCACGTGGGTGCCCGCTCGGCAATAAGCAGACCAGGGCGAAAGTTCAGATGGGGAGACAGAGAGGAGGAGGAGACGAGTTGGAAGCAGGGGGGGGTCGTCGCAAGGAGCTAGTGGCACAGTCAGACAGCATGCATTGGCACCCGGGGTCAGCCCGACAGCACGCCATTCAACACATGCTGTGTCCACCACCAGAATTCCGTCATTGCAGAGCTCAGCAGCGCCCTCCTCGCGCACCCGCAACGTCACTCCGCTGTCTACGTCATCACGCTCTCCGTGTAAGAAGCCAATGTCACCAAGTCACCCCCTTGCCCAGCGTCTGACAGCTGGCTTGTCCGAACTATTAGCCCGCCAGCTTTTACCATACAATCTGGTTGAGTCTGAGGCGTTCAAAAAATTTGTAGCTATTGGGACACCGCAGTGGAAGGTACCCGGCCGGAATTTCTTTTCACAAAAGGCAATCCCCAACTTGTACTCGATTGTGCAAAAGGAAGTCATGGCATGTCTGGCACACAGTGTTGGGGCAAGGGTCCATCTGACCACTGATACCTGGTCTGCAAAGCATGGTCAGGGCAGGTATATCACCTACACTGCGCATTGGGTAAACCTGCTGACGGCTGACAAGCAAGGAATGCGTGGCATTGCAGAGGAGTTGCAATGCAGTCAGTCCTGCTGCCACCTCCTCTACTTCTCCTACTCCATCCTCTTCCATAACCTCCTCGGCTGAGTCCTCTTGTGCTGCTGCGTCTTGCTCCACATCAACGGCACCCCCCCAGCTCCCCAGGTACTATTCCACATCCCGGATACGGCAGTGTCACGCCGTCTTGGGTTTGACTTGCTTGGAAGCAGAGAGTCACACCGAACAAGCACTCCTGTCTGCCCTGAACGCACAGGTGAAAAAGTGGCTGACTCCGCAGCAACTGGATATCGGCAAAGTGGTGTGTGACAACGGAAAAAATTTGATAGCGGCATTGAAGTTGGGCAAGTTGACACATGTGCCGTGCATGGCACATGTGTGTAATCTGATCGTACAACGCTTTGTGCATAAGTACACAGGCTTACAGGACGTCCTGAAGCAGGCCAGGAAGGTGTGTGGCCATTTCAGGCGTTCCTACACGGCCATGGCTCACTTTGCCGATATCCAACGGCGAAACAACATGCCAGTGAGGCGCTTGATTTGCGACAGCCCTACACGTTGGAATTCAACACTCCTAATGTTCGACCGCCTGCTCCAACAAGAAAAAGCTGTTAATGAATATTTGTATGACCGGGGTGCTAGGACAGCCTCTGGGGAGCTTGGAATTTTTTTGCCACGTTACTGGACGCTCATGCGCAATGCCTGTAGGCTCATGCGTCCTTTTTTTTTTTTTTTTTCAACGTATATTAAAATTTTTAGTATACAAATGTAAAAACATATCCCATGCTTTACCCATTTTACAGTACAACTGTACACATGCAACAGAAAAGAAATCACTGAAATTCAACAACACAAAGCTTACATGGGCTTTGAGGTGTTTGCCAAAATGCATGTATTTGTAGCCCAGATATAACAGTGGCTATAATTAACCTATGTAAACTTGTCACATCTGGCACACTTATACATTACTAAACACAGAATAGTAGTGAACTAAAAAACAAATTAAAAAAATCTGGTATTTGAAGAATATATTCAAATCATTCGTTTTCTGCCTACATTTTGTCATTCAGTTTTCAATTCAGTACAAATAGATGTTCAGTGAATAAACAGCTTAATATGGGGTTGTTGCTTGCTAAAAACAGACAGTTATGCTTTCTTCAGAAAACAATTATTGAACATTTGAAACTCCCATAGAAAGTATGGCTTTCAACTTACTGAGACAAATTAAAATTTCAGCTTTGATGTTCAGCACATTACATGTATTTTTTTCAATATTTCGCTAAAACATAACAGTTAAAAAAACTCAAAAAACGTAAATATAACAAAACTACAACATTTATGCAAAAGGTTGAGGTCCTGCAGTAAAATGTTGATCAGATAAGAAGTTAGGTGGTATTATTTGTGAAAGCAGGTAAGAGAAGAGATTGGCTGGGTCAATGGACAATGGATTTACTGCATGAGTAGGGGGCAACATACCATGCCAGCCAGGGTAGGCTGCTTCTGGATACAATGGAAAAGATGGATATGGGAGACCTGCTGGAACAGTATTTGGCACATGGAGAGGTGGCATAATATTAGCACCCTGACTCTCTCCTATAATTACAGATAATTCTCCTGGGAACTGAAGGCCATTGCTCAAATTTTGGAGCATATTCATGATCTCAGGCATGCCAGCTTCCTCTCCTGCATCCTCAGAATTCTGATTCCACTGCTCAAAATTTGGGAAACCTGGAGGAGGGAGCCCTTGCTCGGCCATTTGTCTCTCCTCTCGTTCAACATCTGCTAATATGTCAGAGAAAATATCATCTGGGATATCCAAACCTTCTTTATGTTTCTTGGAAGATTTTTTGGGATAAGCTGTCCAGGAAGGATGGCTTGGAAGAAGCAAGATCAGAAGCAGAATAGGATGGTTGTCTTCCAAACCTGGACCTCCCAAAGGACGCAATCTTTGAGGGATGGGTTGGCCGGCAGGTAGAGGCACTAGGAACGCCTCCATGCCATGACTTCTGATGATTGCATATCTCAGCTTCCGATTAAGATAAGAATACAGCCGAGCATAAGAAACTGCATCACTTGACGTTCTTTGATTCAGTCGGATCACACACATGTCCTTGGTGCACTCTGGCCAGATACGATCCACATATTCCCAAACAGACTCTTGCAAAATGCATCCTTCGGATGTTAACACTTTTGGTAAATCCTGGCAAAGATGACTGCTATAACCAGACTCTGGCGTGGCTGTAACTTTAAACTGCTTTATAGAGAACATGTGAAGGAATCCCTTCCACACACTTGAGTCTGCTGGATCTGTGAGTCTAGTATCTGGATCATACAATTTCTTGTTCTTTTCAATGCATGAAGAATGTTGATTGCCATTAGTTATATGGTGTTTCCATATTTTCTCTGGTTTCTTGGTAATTACCCATTGGCTTAAGTCAGCATCACCTGGGGGGTTTATCAGCCCTTTGCATATAAGGCAGTCCTGATCTAAAAGGTGGCTCTTGTGTTGGGATGTTGTGTCCCTTTTCTCTGAGATGCAATCCTGCTGAGAATCCTGAGGCTGCCACACAGAATCAGACAGATCATCTAGGGTCAAGTTCTGATCGGGCACGATATCAATTTCAATTAACCCCTTGTGTGTCAGCTTTGTCATCTGAATCTGGTATGGCTGTCTTTCCTCTTTCTCGATTAGTTCCAGTGCATGTTTTCTCTTTTGAATTCTCCAGTTGGCCAGCTCCTGTGCAGCCATTTACGTTGCACTCATTAGAACCAAACACTGTGGGGTGATTTCACCAAGGACCACACGACGGAACAGGATCTGATTTTTAGGGTCCTTCAAATTGAAAAGGAGGATCCGGTATTTATTCTTATATCTGCTGTCAGTACACAGGAAAAGTTTAAATATTTCTTGTTCTACGTTCTCTGCAACTCCACGCACCGACTCATCCAATACGTGAAGATCTGGGGTTTCTCTGACTCTCCTCAGTAGTGTATCAAACAGAGTCTGCACTGTGGTAACACGGACATCTTCAGGACATAACTCGACTATTTGCAGATAGGCAGTCTGCAGCTTCTCTTTTTCACCTGTTCTCTTCTTTCTCTTATGCGTATTCCTGTCTATATGCAGGTGGTCTCTTGCCTTTCTTTTAACCAATTCGTTCCTTCCATATGGTTTCAAAAAATCTCTGGCATCATTACTTTCAACGCAAATAACGTCATCATAGTCTCCTCATTATTCACCGGGAAGAGAGTGTTTGCACTGACTACCCACAGCATGCTCTTGCCATTGCCTACTCCACCTTCAACGACAGGGTGCAAGTCCCAAGGAGAAGGATCATTCACTTTATTATCTGTCTTTATTTCACAAGTAGTGCCTGGAACATCCTCATGGGTCACTAGATGTAAATCTGGACTAATGTCAACCCCAGGGTCTGGAAAATCATCAATTTGAAATTTTTCGAATAATCCCAGTGGGCTGCCACATTCTTCCTCCTCTGATGGTATTAAAGTTTGCAGAGATTCACTATGGGGTGGTGTCAAGCATTTTGGAGAACAATTAAACATCTCCATCCCAATACGTTTCAGATGTCCTATCAGCTCTTCCACCCTATGTGATACTATGGGCAGGCTACCCGTGACGTCATTACTCACGGCCCTATTTCACGCGGACACTCTGTGTCAGTGTGTATCATGGTCTCTGTGGACAGGGAACAGTCTCTATTCTGCTCTGTGTCAGTGTGTATCATGGTCTCTGTGGACGGTGAACAGTCTCTATTCTGCTCTGTGTCAGTGTGTATCATGGTCTCTGTGGACAGGGAACAGTCTCTATTCTGCTCTGTGTCAGTGTGTATCAGGGGTTTTGAGGACAGGTGTCAATCCATATCTGCCAAGTGACCCTATGTAGGGGGAACAGTCCCTATTCTGCTCTGTGTCAGTGTGTATCATGGTCTCTGTGGACGGTGAACAGTCTCAATACTGCTCTGTGTCAGTGTGTATCATGGTCTCTGTGGACAGGGAACAGTCTCTATTCTGCTCTGTGTCAGTGTGTATCAGGGGTTTTGAGGACAGGTGTCAATCCATATCTGCCAAGTGACCCTATGTAGGGGGAACAGTCCCTATTCTGCTCTGTGTCAGTGTGTATCAGGGGTTTTGAGGACAGGTGTCAATCCATATCTGCCAAGTGACCCTATGTAGGGGGAACAGTCCCTATTCTGCTCTGTGTCAGTGTGTATCAGGGGTTTTGAGGACAGGTGTCAATCCATATCTGCCAAGTGACCCTATGTAGGGGGAACAGTCCCTATTCTGCTCTGTGTCAGTGTGTATCATGGTCTCTGTGGACAGGGAACAGTCTCTATTCTGCTCTGTGTCAGTGTGTATCAGGGGTTTTGAGGACAGGTGTCAATCCATATCTGCCAAGTGACCCTATGTAGGGGGAACAGTCCCTATTCTGCTCTGTGTCAGTGTGTATCATGGTCTCTGTGGACGGGGAACAGACTCTATTCTGCTCTGTGTCAGTGTGTATCATGGTCTCTGTGGACGGTGAACAGTCCCTATTCTGCTCTGTGTCAGTGTGTATCATGGTCTCTGTGGACAGGGAACAGTCTCTATTCTGCTCTGTGTCAGTGTGTATCAGGGGTTTTGAGGACAGGTGTCAATCCATATCTGCCAAGTGACCCTATGTAGGGGGAACAGTCCCTATTCTGCTCTGTGTCAGTGTGTATCAGGGGTTTTAAGGACAGGTGTCAATCCATATCTGCCAAGTGACCCTATGTAGGGGGAACAGTCTCTATTCTGCTCTGTGTCAGTGTGAATCAGGGGTTTTGAGGACAGGTGTCAATCCATATCTGCCAAGTGACCCTATGTAGGGGGAACAGTCCCTATTCTGCTCTGTGTCAGTGTGTATCATGGTCTCTGTGGACAGGGAACAGTCTCTATTCTGCTCTGTGTCAGTGTGTATCAGGGGTTTTGAGGACAGGTGTCAATCCATATCTGCCAAGTGACCCTATGTAGGGGGAACAGTCCCTATTCTGCTCTGTGTCAGTGTGTATCATGGTCTCTGTGGACGGGGAACAGACTCTATTCTGCTCTGTGTCAGTGTGTATCATGGTCTCTGTGGACGGTGAACAGTCCCTATTCTGCTCTGTGTCAGTGTGTATCATGGTCTCTGTGGACAGGGAACAGTCTCTATTCTGCTCTGTGTCAGTGTGTATCAGGGGTTTTGAGGACAGGTGTCAATCCATATCTGCCAAGTGACCCTATGTAGGGGGAACAGTCCCTATTCTGCTCTGTGTCAGTGTGTATCAGGGGTTTTAAGGACAGGTGTCAATCCATATCTGCCAAGTGACCCTATGTAGGGGGAACAGTCCCTATTCTGCTCTGTGTCAGTGTGTATCATGGTCTCTGTGGACAGGGAACAGTCTCTATTCTGCTCTGTGTCAGTGTGTATCAGGGCAGGGCTTTGAGGACAGGTGTCAATGTTAGGTGATTTCTGCCCTTTATGGATTAAAAGCAGACTCTGCATCAACTGTGCAATTTTCCATGGGAGTTTTGCCATGGATCCCCCTCCGGCATGCCACAGTCCAGGTGTTAGTCCCCTTGAAACAACTTTTCCATCACTTTTGTGGCCAGAAAGAGTCCCTGTTGGTTTTAAAATTCGCCTGCCCATTGAAGTCAATGGCGGTTCGCGCGGTTCGCCGGTTCGCGAACATTTGCGGAAGTTCGCGTTCGCCGTTCGCGAACCGAAAATTTCGGGTTAGCGACAACACTAGCGAGCAGTGTTTGTGTGTTTGAATGTAAACTTGCTTTTGTATGGAGTATGCAGACATCCCAAGTCTTCTGGACGTTCCGGAGACGCCTGCATTTTGAATGCAGCTCCCTGACACCCGCAAATCATATCCAATATCCCAGAAATCACATACAATCTGACATACAGTGTATATCAGATTATGTGTTTGTGATTTCCAGGACATTGGATGAGGGGTCTAGTCGGGTGCCAGCCCTTTAAGAGCCAACTGGGCCCTGTGACACCCTCCCTGCTGGCATGAAGACAGAGAGGCAGAGGAAAGGCTGGCGTGCATGCTCATTCCCATCAGCCTTAGGCAGCACCTGGACACCAAAGGTAAGCTAACAGGAGAGTTGATGCAAATATATAAAGTATGAGATGTATGTGTTTATTTGTGTCAGATTGTGTGTGTGTCCATGTGACAGTGTGTGTGTCAGTGTAAATCTGAGTGTGTGTGTGTGTGTATGTGCCAGTGTTTATTGGTATGTCAGTGTGTTTTTCTGGTTGTATGTGCCAATGTGTATCTGAGTGTATGTGTCAGTGTGTATCGGAGTGTGTGGTGTGTGTGTGTGTGTATTTGTGTGTCAGTGTATATCTGACTGTGTGTGTGTATGCACCAGTGTGTGTATCTGTGTGTGTATGTGCCAGTGCATGTATCCGTGTGTCAAGGTGTTTATACATGTTTGGTGGCTGTGTGTGTGTGAGTGAGGGGCAAGGTGAAGTAGCTGGTGAAGCCACCTCCCTGAAATGCGTTTTTGTATGTGAAAATATAGGTCTATTTGTGCATAGTGTTGCCATTTAAATGCAGTTGTATGTTTGTATGAACGGTTGCCACTTGGAGGGGTGTACTTGTGTGTAATGTGTATAAATACAAGGGTGTGGGTGCAGGGCCATCTTTAAAGGGGGGCAAATGGGGCAGCTGCCCTGGGCCCAGTTACTCCTTGGTGGGCCAAAGCAGCTGGGCCCCCAAGACCAAAGACCAAACCCAGAGACCAAACCTGGTAGGCTGCGGCACCTGATAGTATCAGGGGCCGGGGCCCTTTAGGAATGCTTAAGATCGGGACCCTTTCATGTTGCCTACGGGGAGGAAGTGTTGTGGTTCAGAATGTTGATCTTTGTTATATTCAGAGGAAACCCAAATTGTTGTTACAAGTGCACTTGGAGAAGCGAGAATTAGACACCAGACACCTGTTGGTATTCAAAATAAGCCTCTGACGTTTTATTCATCAGCTGGGTTTTATACATTAAAAAGTAAGTGCTCTTACATTAAAAAGTAAGTAAAACACTCTTAGAACAGTAATAGTAAGTGCTCTTACATTAAAAAGTAAGTAAAACACTCTTAGAACAGTAATAGTAAGGGAGTACATATAAGACATAGGGATGAGCGTCATGTACACATAACAAATACGTTTCAATGTAAGAGAGAACAAAATGATTAGAGTAGAGACATCTTAGGTGGGGGCTCTCTGCTCCCGGAACTTAGAAATATATGGTCTTAAGTGTTGTTTAAGCATCAAGCATTTCCTGAGTCCAAGTTAGCCAATTTTAATATAGGATATCATTATATGACACCTATAAGCTTGAGCCGTGGAATCAAGATAAATTCTATCACAGAAGTGAGGTGAGATCACTTTCTCCCAAGTAACACAGTGCCGATGGGGAGGTGAAAGAGGTGAAGGAGGCACACATAGAAGGAGGAGAGGTACTAAGGAAGTTAGACTTCCATCAGCCTGGACTATCCAGCTTCAACTGGACACTAGGGAAGCTGCCCTTCTGTACCCAAAAGGTAAGGAGTCAGGAGGGTGGCTAAAATATGATGTAAATTGATATGTGTGTGTACATGGATCTTAGTCAGTGCACCTGGCTATATGTGTGTGTGTGTGTGTGTGTATCTGGCTGTGTGTGTGTATCTGGCTGTGTTTGTGTCAGTGTGTATCTGGCAGTGAGTGTGTGTCAGTGTGTATCTGGCTATTGGTGTCTGTGTTTCTGTGTATGTACATATGTGTGTTTGTGTATCTGTGAGAATGTATACCTGTGTATGTGTACTTGTGTGTCAATGTGTATGTGTATGTGTGCGTGTGTGTGTGTTTCTGAGCTAACACTGCACACACATATACCCTTGCATTCTGACACTTACACTGCACACAAATACACTCCTGCCTTCCAACAACATTGCACACAAATACATCACTGCATGTGTGTCTGTGTTCCTGTGTGTATCTCAGTGTAAGTGTGCATCTGTGTGTATGTGGCAATGCATACATCCCAGTATTTCAATGCCAACACTGCACACAAATACACCTTTGCATGTGTACCTGTGTGTCTGTGTGCATCTCTGTGTGTGGATGTGCCAGTGTGTGTATCTGTGTGTGTGCACCAGCCAGTTCTGTATCAAAGTTTGTGTATCTGTGTGTCAAAGTGTGTATCTTAGTGTGTGTATGTGCTAGTGTGTGTTTCTATGCCAGCGCTAAAATTATATACAAAGACCAACTCTACACACAAAAGCACACTTGCATTTAAAAGCAAATACTTCACACAAGTACACCACTGCATTCCAATGGTAACAGTACATACAAATGCACCCCTACATGCACACACATACTCTATACAATAACAAGCTTACATTCAAGTGCACAAACACAACCCTACAAGAATGTCCAAATGGTAGATCTCCAGCTGGCATAGCATTGTGGGAGTTGTACAACAGATGGGTATGTATCCTTTCTCCATTCTTGCACTAGAGGGGAGACCCCCAAAAAATTATTGCACCAGGCCCTCTCTACATTAGTTCCATCACTAGGTTGGGATGGAGGCCATGCCTGCAGGGAGCTGGGAGTTGGGAGTGGGGGGGGGGGGGGGGGGGAAGGGCAGGATCCGGGGGGGGGGGGGGGCATGATCCACAGTGAGCAGAGCTGCAGACCACGTGTCTTGCGAAAACTGGCCAATCAGAGCGTTGCCGCTGGTTAACATGGCAACGCTCTGATGGTCTCACGATGGTCTTGCGGAGCTGCAGACCGGAAGCAATGACCTTTGGACCACTAGGGAGTAAAGGTAGGTTCTCTCTCCCCCGCTCACCACCCCCTCAGCCTCACCACCCCACCATCATCCTCACCACCCCACCACCACCCTCACCCCACCACCCTCACCATCACCTCCCACCACCCTCAGTATCACCCCCTCACCACCATCAGCCTCACCCCCCACCATCCTCAGCCTCACCCCCCCCCACCCTCAGCATCACCCCCACCACTCTCAGCCTAACCCCCTCACCAGCCTCTACATCACCCTCCCTCACCATCCTCACCCCCCACCACCCTCAGCCTCACCCCCACCACCCTCAGCATCACCATCCTCACCACCCTCAGCATCACCCCCTCACCACCCTTAGCATCACTATCCTCATCATCAACCCCCCTCCCTTACCCTCAACATCAACCCCCCTCACTCTCACATCACCCCCCTCCTTCTCACATCACCCCCCTCACTCTCACGTCACCCCCTCACTCTCACATCACCCCCTCACTCTCACATCACCCCCCTCACTCTCACATCACCCCCCTCACTCACATCACCCCCCTCACTCTCACATCACCCCCTCTCACTCTCACATCACCCCCCTCACTCTCACATCACCCCCCTCACTCTCACATCAACCCCCCTCACTCTCACATCACCCCTCCTTCTCACATCACCCCCCTCACTCTCACATCACCCCCTCACTCTCACATCACCCCCCCTCACTCTCACATCACCCCCTCCTTCTCACATCAACCCCCCTCCTTCTCACATCAACCCCCCTCCTTCTCACATCAACCCCCTCCTTCTCACATCCCCCCTCTCCTTCTCACTTCACCTCTCCTTCTCACATCCCCCCTCCTTCTCACATACCCCCTCTCCTTCTCACACCCCCTCTCCTTCTCACATCCCCCCTCTCCTTCTCACATCCCCCCTCTCCTTCTCACATCCCCCCTTCCTTCTCACATCCCCCCTCCTTCTCACATCAACCCCCCTCCTTCTCACATCAACCCCCCTCCTTCTCACATCAACCCCCCCTCCTTCTCACATCCCCCCTCTCCTTCTCACTTCACCTCTCCTTCTCACATCCCCCCTCCTTCTCACATACCCCCTCTCCTTCTCACATCCCCCCTCCTTCTCACATCCCCCTCCTTCTCACATCCCCCCTCTCCTTCTCACATCCCCCTTCCTTCTCACATACCCCCTCCTTCTCACATCCCACCCTCCTTCTCACATCCCCCTCCTTTTCACATCCCCCCCTCCTTCTCACATCCCCCTCCTTCTCACATCACCCCCCTCCTTCTCACATCACCCCCCTCACTCTCTCACCATCACCCCCCTCTCCCTCTCACCGTCACCCCCTCTCCCTCTCACCATCACCTCCCTCTCCCTCTCCTTCTCACCATCACCTCCCTCTCCCTCTCACCATCACCTCCCTCTCCCTCTCACCATCACCTCCCTCTCCCACTCACCATCACCCCCTCTCACCATCACCCCCTCTCCCTCTCACCTTCACCCCCCTATCACCATCACCCGCCATTCCTTCTCACCATCACCCCCCCATACAAACAACACACTTCAAGCAGCTACCCCATACACATACGGCCTCAGACAAAAACGCAAACATGCTCACAGAGACATACATTCACACACAAGGATACTCTCTGTCAGACACACTCTCAGGCACCTACACAGGTAAACTGTGCATCAATGTGTATATGTGACACTTTTTTGTTAGTGGGGCCTCATGTTTGAGTTTCGCCTAAGGCCACATAAAGTCTAGAGCTGCCTCTGGTGTTGATGTTTGAATGTGAATCCTGGGACTGACAGTGTCCTGGGCCCGTGTGCAAAATTAGGACCTGGCTCCCTGCAGATATATATATAGGGCCAGGAAAATATGTTTTCATGGCACTATAGTCTCCCTTTAAGTAGATAAAAATATACCACAGTCAAAACTGGGGGATAGGTGAGGGGGACAGGGGGCTGTAGTGTGTGCAGGGGGCATGGGGTTGGCAGTGGTGGCAGGGGGATAAAGGTTGAAGTAGCTGCTGGGGGCAGGGCCGGCGCAACCGTTAGGCGAACTAGGCATTTGCCTAGGGCATCTGCCTGCTGGGGGCGCCCACCGGGATGTTTATTGAAGGACTCCCCCTGTCTGGGGCCACAGCGCTGGGCGAGCGGCTCTTAAACCACCCCCAGCACCGGGCCGATCCTCAAGTCGCTGAACATGGGGATGCCGAGAGGAGCCATGTCACAGGTGGGCCAGGAGTTAGCCATCTGGCCACCACAGGGTGCCCCCGATGCTGTGCTAGGTTTGGTTACTGCTCAGTGTAATGAAACAGTTATGCAAGATAACATAGATAGCTCTATAAATATAATTTGTAATTAAACCTAAATATTTTTTTTCTAATATAATTATTTGTATATTAAAGAGCAACATATGAATGATTTTGCCTTTTTTGTATATTTAAATATGTTACATGTGTTTTCCTCAATATCAACCACATCCAAAAAAAAACAACAAAACCTAAATTCCATTCATACTTGTAGAAAGTATTTTTCAGGTCAAATTGCCTACATTAAGTTTATATGGTTTTACACCTAATTCCTATGTACATTTATTTGATTTGCATACGGTGGTCTTAGATTTGCAAATGCATGAAACATCCCTAGAGAAGAATTATCTATTCTATCTGGTACATTAATCCCTTCTTTAATTCCAGAGATCAGTGGTTCTCTTAGACCTGGAGATCATATAAAATGTCTATTTGAGAAAACCCACGACAAGTATGTCCTAGGGAGCACCAAATTATCTGTCAACACCTTAGACAATCATAGTGTTTTCACAGGTCTTTAAATCCCAAGTACAGTAGTATTGCACAGTATCTCTTAATGGTTGGTTTTGCAAACTCAAGAGTGCAATTTGGATTCGTACTCAATTTGTGTTGTGTTAGATTGGTTATAAAACTAAATAAGTTATTATGGTTATAAAAGTAAAATAGGTTTAAAGAACAAACAACATATTTGTGTTGGTCTACATTTTTTTCCAGTTTGCAAAAAGTTCAAAAGGATTTTAAACATTTATTTAAAACATTTTGAGAAATATTAAAGAATGCATTACAGAACATCTTCATTATCACATCTCTAAAAGAGGAGGTAGATTTAGAGAGCCAAGGAACTACTACATTTTGTCAAACTGCTTGAAAGTGGTTGCACAAAAACTAGAGTTTTCACCCACAGCTTCATAACACCGCAACCTCTACATTAATCTGTAATTGTTTATTTCAAGACTGTTATCACTACATTCAATTAATGATTTTAAAGTATCTGTGTATTATGGGTTTTTGCAATTACATTGAAATCTAATTTGCATTAATCACATTGAAAAAGTTGAGATTTCTATTAATCAGAGGTTTGGAATTAAAAAAAAAACATCTACTAGTCCAAGGGACTAAAGTGATAATTCAATCTATTTGTCTGTTATGACAATCTACTATACAATACAAAATAATTTGTATTATAAACATTGGGACTCCTGTCAAGAGCACTGGACACAACACTGATCCTGGGCAGTTGCACAAGGTGCAGGAAGGTGGGTGAAGCAGAAAAGAGTGGGCTAATGGCCTGTCTCAGGGGCCTTAGGAGGATGGAGGTGCCTAATCTGGTTGGAAGATGCCTACTCCGCTGAAATATACTGGGGGAAGAGAGGGGGTAGGAGGCAGCGAAGTAGTGTTGATGTTCTTCTAGTTCCTCACTCCTCAAACCATGCGGTGAATATGACATTACTCCAGCATCATTAGACAATGTGCGAGGCAGCAGTGAGGAACTGGAAGATTGAAGGAGCATCATAGGGAGAAGATTCCCACTGGACCCTAGGGAGCAGATCCCCTCTGGACCCCAGGGACAAGATTCTGACTGTACCCCAGGGAGAAGATTCTCACTGGACCCCAGTGTAATGGCCCACACTAGCTTTCTCAACAGTAGGGAGGCTGGATAGGCCTAAAAAAATAAAACCACAATAAATACAATTAATTTGTGTGAGTGTGTGTGCAAGAATGTGTAAATGTAAATGTGCCTGTCAGTGTGTTTGTGTCTGTCAGTGATTGTGTCTGTCAGTGCATGTGTGTGTCTCTCAGTGCACTCAATTCACTTATGACAGGTTGCTTAGCAGAACCAAGGGCCAGCACAAGCCCAGAAGATAATAAATACCAGTATTAGAAAAAGGGTCCTGGCACTCCAATGTCAAGCTTGACAAAGACTCCATTGGGAGTCAAAGCATTGCAGTGTTCCACATGTTCCACTAAAGGTGCCTAAAGACATTGTAGTGCATGGACCCTTTTTCTAACACTGATACATACATTTAAAAGGCACAGCACACCTTAAATAGTTAATTTTATAACATGCCATAGCATACATACCAACAGATAATACACTTTACATGAATAAGATAAAGCAAAAATAGAGGAAAAAATCCAATCGATCCCTGTCAATAGAGGGATGAATTGGATAGTTCCACAGAAACCCCACTTATTATCCTCAATGAAGGAAATAACCCACTATAAAGCAACAAGCAAAGAAAAAAATATGGACTAAAAGTCCAAATGAGAGGATAACAGGAAGAAGGAAGCCCTACCTTTAATGATTCTAAGGAGAACAGTAAAATGCATATACCAAAAGGAGGAAGGGCAAGCCCTAGAGAGGCTGCATAAATGTCTAGATATATGTCAAACCATAAGGCTTATAATCCAGGCAATAGCCAGTGAATGTAAACTGCTAATAAAACTACAGAAGTACTGCAATAATGCCAGCCTGTCTACACAGAGGGGTAAGGCTAAACAAGGTAATATAGAGGGATGGGGAAAAAACATGCAAAAGTAGGAGACAGCCCCCCTCCCCTATGCAGAAATCCCCAAAGCCAAATGTAAATAGAAAAACCAGGCAGACCCTGAAGTACCTTGGCACCGTGGAATGTCCACTAATGCCTACCAAAACCTCTGTCCCTTCCTCCACTAAATTAAAAAAACACACACAAAACTAACTAGAAATAGTGCATTGTGCTATCTAGTGGATAAAGGTGAAAAAATAATAAACAAATAGCTCGACGCGCGTTTCGGCGTATCAACACGCCGTCGTCAGGAGCATAATACACTTTACAAATTTCTCTATTGATGTATTTTCAAGTAGTATCTCAAAAGATTAGAAAAGTTAAATTAAAAAAATATATATATTTGGTTGCTGATAATACATTTATTTATTTCATTTTAGATGAATAATGCTGGTGACCGTCAGTCTTTTGGGCTTTAATACTATCTCCACAATAAGAAACATGAATCCTATTTAACCTCTTAACACAGATATAGTGTTCTATGCCATCCCACATATAATGGTCTTTAAAGCATTGCGGCGGCACAGAACGACTTTGACCCCTGGACCCCCAGTATACTTACCTTCCCAGTGCTCTGCTTCGGGAGGACTGCCTGCCAGCCCAGGCAGTCCTCCCATGACAAATCAGCCCCCCAGGGACCTTGTAATGGCTCAAAGATCGCATATAATTACATGCATTTTTTAGCCATATATATATGTAGATTCAGTATACAGGGAAACTGTACTGAGTATGAGTTCAAAATAATATCGAGAAAGCTGCCATACTTGTTGAGATGTAGACTCAGCCTTATTAATCCCTTTTACCCTTTTGTTCAAAAAATTAACCCTGCAGTCAACAGTACTTTATTGTGATATGTCTGTTATGTATTTTAACCCCTAGGGGTTAAATGTATTTTATTTAACCCTTAGGGGTAACATTTATTTATTTTAAAGTGTCCACTTTAACAAATGGTAGGCTTTCATAGGGGATTTTTAGCTGTCAAACTGCTATAATGTGTCAAAATGAAACATAAGCCAATTAAAACCATATATCAAAACTCTAACTGTAAAAACTGAATTAGTCAAGTCTTTTATTTCACTACGGCTTCAAATGATAGTGGCAAAGGCATGCATTGGGGGTATTGTACTCAGAAGATGTAGATGAATACAACATGGGGTTTTGAACAGTAGAAGCACACATCAAGTTTACAGCATACACATTAAAACCCTAGTTATATGTGTATGTAGCAAAAAACCTGAAAAAAATAAATTCTGTTAAAATATTTAGCAGAGATTGGCTGCTAACTCTTCAAAACGTGTCAAAATACCTTTAGGTAAGTAGCCTGTGATATCTATTTTATTACATAAACATATACTTTTGTGTGGCAATCTTGTTTTCTTTGACAGCTATGAAACATAGAAGACAAACTAACTAAATCCTAAAATCATTCACCATTAGAAGTGTGACCTGTCACTACAAAAAAATGAAAACTTTTTTTAAAGTTGCACTAATTGTGCACACATTATTATTGTTAAAACTGTAAAAAACAATCAGTATTTTATGCATTTTTATGTCTTTTAATAATAAATGAGAAATATATATATATAACATCAAATTAAAGCCCTTTTATGTGTTGGTGCAATAAATGAAAAATATATAAATTATGGTTTAACAGATATATAGCAAAACCACCAAAATTGTTTGTGTCCTTAAGTACAAAACAAGCAATCTGAAGTTTTGTCCTTAAGGTGTTAAATACTCCTATAAATACTCAATAGGCCTCCTTTTGCATCAAGGTCACTCTGCGTTCATTGCATGCATACATCAATGCACTTGAAGACATTTCCTACACATTAATGCTTTGAATATTCAGATATGACAACTAATATAAACTGAAATTATTGACGGAATGTTCTTTTTGGATGTTACTTTAATTGGAATATCAAACTGGGTAGATCAATAGCTTTAATAGGTTTATAGCAAATGTTGTCCTCCATGCACATTGGAGAAATTGCCGTACATCAGACTTCATAATATTTTTCCAGTCTTCGTCTGTCAAATGTGACACCTTTGTTTCTACTTTATCTTTCTTTTATTAGTTAATAGAAGTGGAACTAGGCATACATTCGGGTTTATTCACTAAAAAACAAACTATAGTTAACTGGAAACTAAACTGCAAAGTTTAGGTTTAATTAAATTCAGTGACTAAAAATAAGATTTAAAAAAAAAATCCTAATCAGATTGTGTCATATATATTTTGTGAATTACATTTTATTCAGGTTTTCAACAGTATACAGGTAAACAAGAATAAGAGTAAGTGTCTCAAAGGTGGTTCGGTGAAACACGCAGGTTTCAGTAAATGGCACATGCAAATTATCAGATACAGTTACAGTACTAGCGAGTCTTGAGGGTCGATACATCAATGCAAGGAAACACGCAGGTTTCCAGGTCGAAGCATGTAAGGTTAAGCCTTTAATGGTACATCTGTGATCCGCTGGGTCCCGGTCCGGCTGCGTGGCCCGCAAGCTCGCTCGGGCCGGGGAGAGGGGGGGGGGGTGAGGAGAGGGGGGGGGGGGGGTGGGGGGTGGGGGGAGGAAAAACAAGGAGGGGGGGGGGAATCTTCAGCGTTTGGGTAGGTGTCGTCCCTGCCCAATGGGTCTGTACGTTCCCGTGTCCCCGTCAAGGCTAAGTCAATATCGTCAGTCGCTGTGTGTGGTGGTTCAGTGTATGATGTGCGCTGCATTGTGGTCAGTCCCTGTCACCTCTACTCGACTTCTCAGACTGTGTTCCTACTGATGTCTACTCAGTCTGTGAGAAGTGTCTGGAAGTCGGGTTTCGTCGTAGTCAGTATCCAGTGTGTCCACGTCGTCATGTATGACTGTTCTCTCCCCTCTGCGTGTGAGATAAGCTCCTCCAGCGTCCTGAGCTCCTCCATGCGCTTAAACCAGGCAGATACAGGTGACGGGGTCTTTTGTTTCCAGTATAGTGGAATTAGGCTTTTGGCCGTGTTTAGTATCCTGATCGTTAGGGATTTTTTATAGGTTGAGCTACGGGTGAAAGTGTGGTGCAGGAGGAAGGTTGCTGTGTCCAGTCGGTGTGGAGTGTCGGAAAACTTTGTGAGAATCGCGTGGATCGCTGCCCAGAAGGGTTGGATCAAGAGGCATGTCCACCAAATGTGGAAGAAAGTGCCCAGAGCTTTCTCACATCTCCAACAGTTGTTGGTGGTGGTTGGGTCATAGGAGTGGGTGACCTGGGGTGTGCGGTACCAGCGGGATAGTACTTTATATGCCGTTTCCTGTATGCCACTGGATGTTGCACAGTGAAGGGTAAGGGTACATATCTTTTCCCATTGGGTCGGCGAGAGTGTGGTCCCCAGGTCCGTTTCCCATTTACTCATAAAGCTTGGTGGGGGAAGTCTCTTTGCTTCCATGAGGAGGCCATAGAGCGTGGATAGCCCCCTGGCCAGTGGGTTTGGGTCGTAGCATAGCGTTTCAAAGTCCGTGAGTGGCCTGTGAGCGTGGACGTCCTTGGTGATGATTAGTAAGTAGGCTAGTAGTTGCCTGTATTTGAACTGTGTCATGAACGTCGGTCTCTCCGCGGGCATCAGGGACTCAAGAGTCCGTATCGTGCCATTGGCGGTGGCGTGGCAGAGTCTAGGTAGCGAATTCCCTAGTATTTGTTGGAACGGGCCTGCGTTTAGTCCAGGTGGGAAGGCGTCATTGTGTGTCAGGGGGAGGAGTGGGGAAATGGGTGTGGTGAGGGAGGAGGGTGTCCCCACTTTATGCCAAACCATTAAGGTCGCTCTAATTAGTGGGTGTGGGTTAGCCAGCTGTCTGCCCTGGTGGTGATCTAGCCACGGTAGGAGCCCTATCAGTCTGGTTATCTGATCTGACTCTATTTCCTTCCACAGCTTGTGGACCCCTGATTTGGACCATTCCACTACCCTCTGGAGGTGGGTTGCTTTGTAGTAGACCTGGAAGTCTGGGAGAGCCAGGCCCCCTTTCCGTTTTGGTAGCGTGAGTGTGTCGTGTTTGACCCGTGCCTGCAGGTTGTGCCATGCAAATCTGAGTGCCATGGAGCGCAGTGTTGAGAAATATGTCTCGGGTATGTGGATTGGGAGTGTCTGGAACATGTAGAGCAACCTGGGTAGGATGTTCATCTTCAGTACTCCAATGCGGCCAAACCAGGAGAGACGGACTTTGGTCCATTCCTCCAGGTCTTTGCGCACTGTGGTCAAGAGGGGTTGAAAGTTAGTGGTGTAGATTTGTGTCAGGTCTCTCGGTATGGTGGTGCCTAAGTATTTTATAGCGGTGTCAGACCATTGGAATGGGAGTGTGTATTTCAGGGCATCCACTCTACTGGGCGGGATCGAGACATTCAGCACTGAAGACTTTGTGAGGTTAATTTTGAAGTTAGAGAGCTGGCCGTAGAGCCGGAACTCTGCCATGATTGCTGGCATTGATGTTTCGGGCTGGGTGACATAAAACAGCAGATCATCTGCAAAGGCAGCCACTACATGTCTCGTCCGCCCTATTTGCATCCCTCGAATGTTCGGGTTGTCCCGGACAGAGTTAAGGAAAGGCTCCAGTGCCAATACAAACAGCAGGGGGGACAAAGGGCATCCCTGTCTCGTGCCATTTCGAATGGGGAACGGGTTCGTGAACAACCCGTTCACACATACCCTTGCCGTGGGCTTAGAGTACAGGGCTCTTATCCAACTCATCATATGTGGGCCCAGACCTATTGCCTCTAGTACTGCTAGCATGTAGCCCCAATCTATGCGATCTAAGGCCTTCTCCGCATCTGTGGATAGCAGGAGGAGGCCTTCCTGTCTGTATTGTGCCTTGTGGATTAGGTCGAGTGTTCGGATGATGTTGTCCCGTGCTTCTCTCTGTGGTGTGAACCCTGCTTGAGGTCAGGGAGGTAGGATTGTATTCTGCGGGCTAGGATTTTGGTGAAAAGTTTGAGGTCACAATTTAGTAGGGAGATAGGTCTGTAGCTTGGGCAGAGTTCCGGGTTATTGCCTTCTTTCGGGATTAGGGAAATGTTGGCCACTAAAGTCTGCGTGGGTAGACTAGTTCCATCCCGTAGAGCGTTAAGGGCAGTCAGGAGGTGTGGGGATAATACGTCTGCAAGTTTTTTATAGTATCTGGAGGGTAGGCCGTCAGGGCCCGGGCATTTGCCCAGTTTCGACTCTTTAATGGCCCAGGCCAGCTCGTGTGGTGCGATTGGTTCATCTAGGGCACTCGTGGCTTCTCGGGGGAGGCGTTTGTGTATGCGTGTGTGTAGGTATTGTCTGGTCTCAGGTAGGTCGTCTCCCAGACGTGGTGGCTCCCTGTTGGGGTGTATGGCGTAGAGCCCCGCGTAGTATTCCCGTATAGTCGCTGCCATGTCCCCAGGGAGGTGTTGTAGTCGCCGTCCTTGTCACGAATTTTGGGTATGTAAGATTCTGCTCTCTTCTTGGCAATCATATGGGCCAACAAGGCACCGCATTTGTTGGCGTGTGTATGGATGAAAGCCTTGGAGCTCAGGTGTGCCCTTTGGTAGTTTGTGTTCATGATAGATGCCAGTTCCCTGCGCAGTGTCAGTATCCTGGCTCCATCACTTTGGAGTCTTGTTAGTTTATGCCTGGCCTCCACCACCTGTATGTCTGCGATAATGGTCGCCAGTCTAGCTGCCTTTTCCCTTTTCATGGCTGCGCCTTTGGCTATGAAGTAGCCTCGTATAACGCATTTGTGTGCCTCCCACACACAGAGGGGTGTCACGTCAGGGGTAACGTTGTCTGTGATGTATTGAGTAAGTTTGGTTCGGGATTCCGTGGTAACTGTCAAGTCGTTGAGTAGGGCTTCGTTCAGCCGCCAGTTGCTGCACGTCGGTTTGTAGAGGGGTGATGTCAGCGTCATGGTGAGTGGTGCGTGGTCTGACCAGGTCGCGGTTCCTATTTTCACTGTCTTGACATCTGTCAGGTAATAGTGTTGCATGAAAAAATAGTCCAGTCTGGAGTACGTCTTGTTTGGGTTGGAGTAGAAAGTAAAGTCCCTATCGTCAGGATGCGTCGCTCTCCAGCAGTCTATCAGGCGTTGGTCTCTAAGGGTTTTGTTGATGGTGGTTAACACATGTCGGGTGCCCGCGGATGTGTCTAGGTTTGGTTGTAGGGCCACATTAAGGTCTCCCCCCAGGATCAGACAACCTTCTGTGAAGTCCATGATGGCTTTCAGTGATTTAGTCATGAAACGGTGTTGAGCAGTGTTAGGAGCATACAGGTTGGCTAGCGTGTACGTACGGTCGGCTATCGTTCCCTTAACGCATATAAATCTTCCCCAGTCATCTTTCAGGGTTGCTGTAGGTGCAAAGTGTAGGGATTTGTGGAGTAGGATGGCCGTTCCTTTGGATTTCCCTATGGGGTTGTTGCTTAAGTAGCATTGGGCGAACCTTTTGTCAGTCAGTCTAGGGGTCAGACCCTCTTTAAAATGGGTCTCCTGTATGAACACTATGTGGGCCCTTTGGCTGTTGAATTGGCGGAGCGCCTGTGATCGTTTTTCGGGTTGGTTAAGGCCTTTAGCATTAATAGAGATAATGTTGATGTCCGCCCTAGTCAGTGGTTTCGGGGTCTGCATGGCGTAACCCTGGCAGACTTTCCTGTCGGGAATAGTAGGGGCGAATAGGTGGTGGGCCTGTGGGCTGTGTCACGTCCCAGGTGCTGGGTGGGTTCGGGGGAGGTGAGTCTCAGGGGTGTGGGGAGAGGGTGTTACCTGGACAGGCGGTTGCTGGTGAGGCCCCTTCCCGAGTCCCCTCGCGGACACCGCAGCCGGACTTTTAGTGCCTAGGAATAGGTGCAGAGACAAAATAAACACAAGTCAAACAATAAACAATAAACAATAATAATATACAGAGTAATGGCTCGGGTGTAGGCAGAGGTGGAGTCGTCCCGTCCGTACTGGCGGTTCGGTCGAGTCCCCTTGCCTTTTTTCCGGACACCCCGGCCAGGTGGGAACGTGGCCTACTTATCACAAAATATCTCTCTGGTGTACTCGGTCCCTCTCTGGGATCCCGGTTCAGAGAGAATAGAAAGAAAAAAGAAAAAGTCGGGGTGTTTCCTCGCGGGGTCACCTATAGCGGTGACAAAAACTCCCACGTGGAAGGCCCCTCTAGTGTCCCCCTACCCGCCCCGCCCAAAGAGTGCTCTAGCCCCCAGGATATCTGTGGTCTTGCGAGTGGGGTGTCTTGAAGTTTGTGTGTGTCGTGTGAACCAGGCGTTAGGCCTCATGTGTCGTGTGTGAGTGCGAACTTCGTGGCGTGTCGTGTTAGGTGGAGTGTCGTGTTGCGGCTCTAAGTTCCAGCGGCCAGTGTTTGTGTGGTGGCTGTGTCCCTCACCTGCCTTCCCTTCCCCATCCCAGAGTCTCAGTAACTTTCACATAGGGAGAGGTGTGTCATATATATTTAGCAATTTGGAGTTTAGTGAAATATCCACATTGTTTTCTGCAACTCCTCCACTTCAAGGTTCAATGCATTATGGATTTTGAGTTATCCTCATATAAAATAAAGTGGCAAACAGTGGATTAATGTGCAGTATTTCCATGAACTTAAACAAGTCTGTACCTTTCCCTCTAACCTTCCTCATTAACAAGATATTTTCATCAATAGACGTACTTCTCACTGTGTGCTTAATGTCTATCACACCATTTTCTATACCCTCTAGAGAAGGTAGCAAGTGAAAATCCCAGGAGGTAAATTGCTTCTGAAATGTTGAAATCACCACTTCTGGTACCAGTTACCTTGACACTATAAAAGTCACTTAAGTTATAAGTCTTCTATTTCGACCAGCAATAGTTAAAATGCTGCACTATGGTACCAAATCAATTTATACAAGTTTGTCATAGTTTTTTTTTTTTTATTGAGCTTCAGTAAGGGTATGTCAAAAAATATTTACTAGCTGGTGGGTCTAAGCTGCAAGAACAATAACAGTCTTCTTATCAAAGCCTGATAGTTCTAAAGAAGGACAATTAAGTGCTAGAGAGAAGTGCAGGACACTGCAAGATTATCACATATTTTCTAGATTATGTAGTTTTTTTTCCAGATGTAATCAGGAAATCCTATGCCTGATTGAATTACAAGATTTTGCTAGATTTTTGACTATGTGAACTAGTTTATTTTTTTCATATTATTCTTATTTTGCCATAGAAAAAAATAATTCTGCTATATATATATATATGTAGCAGAGTGCAATATTAGAATCCACGATCTCCGCTGGTATAACAGGTAAATTCACAGTCAGCGCTGAAAAGTAAGGCAATATCCCCAATCCTCCCAATAACCGGACGAAACACAGTCTGGGAGTCAACAACTAGCTTTATTCAGAACTTCCAGTATTTATGCAAGTCCCCATGCAAGGGGTTTCCTTACTGACAAAGCAGGGGTGATACAGTAAGGGACTACATGGGGGACTTAACCGTTGATACATTTCTCCCATCAGGCACCGCTGCACGAGAGGGATACTCCCACTGAAATAGACTGTTAAGTGGATTATCCCCTCGTGCAGCAGAACCGGCAATTCACATTAAAATATATAACTTTAACAATATTCGTCTGATTTGCACAAACCGGTGTTCGGTAGATAGCTGGGGTCTGCGGGTACATTTCGTGTGAATACCGCTCAGATCCCAGCTAAACCAACCGAACGCCGCATGAAATACATTTGTTTATTTAATTTGTTTCAAACGTACCGAATACTAAGGGGAAAACATAATAGGAGAATACCGGAGTTCCCGAACGGCCTGGAAGTACAGCGGTGTTCGTGTCATCGAGCAGCCGTTTTTAGTTCCACCTGCTCGACGACAAAACACCGCTGGGGAACAAAGAATCCAAGATGGCTGACCGCCGTGTGGTCGGTAGCCGAACGACGGCCACCTAGGATTACACTTAATTACCGATTGCAACATTGTTGCAATCGGTTAACGGGTGCCACACGTCTCTTAATGTGTGGTCTACCGGGGGGGGGGGGGCATATTCGTTTCCTGAATGGCCCGGATAGTCGCTGTTCGTGAAACAAAATTACTGAATGCTTATGGCTTATGGCTGCTAGCATACGAATTACCAGGGACACAGCATACACAGCAGAAAACACATAGTTACACAGCATATAATACAGACAACCTTTATGGCAAATAAAGTCCAATATTACAGAAGTGGCTAGGTTTGCCACTATATATATATATATATATATATATATATATATATATATATATATATATATATATATATATATATATATATATATATATATATATAAGAGGTAAATGGATAAGACATATAAATATATAAGAAATTTAATTTTTTTTTTTTAACTTTATTTTGTTAAGCTACGTTTACCCCTCAATATTTAGTAACTAGGGCTTTGGGGACCCAGAACGTTGTCAGGAATGCTGGTAAGAGCCTTTTCACTTACTCCATCCTCTGAGTGGTTATTGGATGGAATAATAAACCAAGTAAGGGTGCAATGAATAGCCTCTAAAACTGAATCCCAAGCCAGAGGTAATAATATAATGACTGGGCTAATTATTAGTGGATTAGGAAAAGCTCATGTCCCTATCCTAATGCTCACATGGCTAAAAGGTGACCAATTTCTCTGACCATATTAAAAAAATCACAGTCCCATAAATATGATCAAGCATGCCCAACGCCTCGTCTCATGTCCCACCCCTTATTGATAAGTCGTTCTGAAGATCCCAAGTCTCCTAAAATATTACTAAAATGAAACATATACCTCTCTAATCCCCTTTCCCTTTGGCATAACCATAATGCAGTATCCTCTGGCATTGTGGGCATCTCTTTATAACAGGATAAGGGTCATTAACATTTTGTGGGGTATGCTTCTAAATAGCACTTTTCCTGATTTTTGAGCATATCTCATGTTATGTGCTACATGAGTGCTTATGTCAATCAGTAGATCAATATCCATGTATGCATGCTTTATGTATGAGTTTGCAGCTGCCAAGTGTACATGTTTAGCAAGTTAACATGTGATGTGCTGTAATTGTAGAGTATAAATATATAAGCAATTTACCTATATAAAACATGCTCTACCACACTGGAAACACCCATAACCCCCATGTTCATTGTACAAAATCCTATGTTGTTGACGAATCTGTACTTTTTGAATGTGGCATAATCAGTGCAAATAACTCCATTCGGTCCTTTTGGCTCACAACAATACTGTCCAATCTCTAATTCTAATCATCTTCTAGCCAACCACGTGAAGCATTCAAAGGTGGTCTTTCAACAATCTTTCTCTTCACATATGCTTAAATGACAGTTTGAGTACTCTAACAATAGGACAAGCAGTATCTCCCCATTCATACAAATGGCTTGGAAAAGGTACTACTAGTCTCTATTCTTAAGATTTTCACAAAGCAGATGTGGATATAAAGGGGGCAGTTGAAAGCGGAGCTGGAGAAGATACTTACCACAAAGGAAAGCCGGCACCAGGGACCTCATGGCACCATAACAACTTAATATATCTAGACACCAACACAACTGCAGTACATCTGATAGATTAATACTAATGCTGTGTTTTCTTCATATTCCAATCTCATTATTTTTGTTAAAACATTTTTCCTGTTACTTTAGCCCTGTTCACTCATTTCAGAAAGCAACTGAAAATGTGATTCTGCCAGCAATACATAAATATTGATAAATAGTATATGTATGTATATTAATGTGTGTTTAGTATTAAATTATACTAATAATATTATAAGTCTATAATATTAACACATATATTAATATACATGTATATATACATAAAACACACATATACATAAAACACACAGACATTTTAATCATAAATAGCATCTATGTAAGGAACACTTATTTGCCCAGTCTTGTAGCTATTTACACACACCAACACATTAACATTGTCAAAGTAAAGAACATACTCATAGGACTTCAGCACAAACAAGATACATTCATTTTTTACAGTCACGCAACAGCAAATAAAGCTGCTCTTTTCTAATTTTTGAAGCCCTGTGAGTACTTTCCTTCATGTTGGAGTAATAGTTTTCAATTTAATGTTATCTTGTCCACCTATAGATCTATACACTTTGCTGGCAAGATGCATTATAGGCTTGGTAAAGAATATTTTTTTCCAGGGCTGCTTTTCATTCCCATTCCAGCCCTGCATGCACCACTCACTCTATCCATTTCCCCATTATTTTTTCTCCACTCCTTTCTTATTGGTGCCCATCTTTCTTTTATTTATTTGTGAAAATCCATAACATAATTTATATATAGAAACATTCACTTTTGAATCTATGTTAATAGCTAGATTCAAACTGTTTTCACCCTTTTTATCTGTTTTAACATTTACTTTCAAGGTATTGCCCACCGAAAGAAATAAACACATAGTTTTTGTTTTCATACGGTAACATCTGGGGACAAATCTGTTTTTGCTGCACCAGACCTAGCACATGTTCTCTCTTTCCATTAATTGTCTGTCTAGGAATATAGTCTTTATCTCTTTCAACCTCCAACAAAGTCAGCAGAACACCATAATAATGGCACACTTGCTGCAGGCCATAACATTTCTTTTGAGTGTTTGCTTGAGATGTTTGCTTGGGTCATGCATGAGATATTGCTTATGTCATTGTAAGAGTACATTCTTCTTAACACATTCAACATTGAAAGAATTGTCATAAAGAATATTTAATTCTTACATGTTGCTAACATAGAATAACAATACCCTCTCAATAACAAAAAGATAAAACATAAACTAAAACATTAACAAGTTATGTAATAAAGAAATGTATTAAATGAAATAAAATCCCTTGGCCAAAATCATCATGTAATATACATGCATGTCAAATACATATACGTGTAAGTAATAGTGTTGAAAATTTTGCATTTGCAGAAAGAATACAACACCATGTCTACAAAATACTTTTTAGGAGATGTCAGACAGTTCATAAAATAAATTACGTAGATTAGAAAAAAAATGAAGACTGGAATTCTTCATGAATCCACTGTTGGAGGACTCTCTTTCTTACATGTGATTTCTTTCCACTACTCCTTTGTTTCTCCCCACAAAAAAATAAAGGCAAAAACCATCCAGCACTGAATGTTAAGAGAACACTGTAGCATTAGGAATAGGTATCTGTATGTCCCTACTTAGTTTTAGTGGCCTCCTCGGCATGCAAAAATAATGGAAATAGACCACTTTAATCATGGCTTTAAAGCAAATAATAATGTTTACTTGCATTTTAGGTGAAAGATATTCTCAATAAATGAGCCTTATTTCCTGTTACAGTGATGGAAACTAACATAAAAAATATTTTAATCTGCAGGTGGGTCTGAAAATGAGTGGTCATTATTTTTTTTTATTGATTTAAAGAAACATAGTATTATGCAGATATCAAATAATTAAATCTGTATTTCATAAGGAAATGCAGGCTTTTCATTAAGTTTAGACATTTGGTCTACTACAAGGGTGCCCAAAAGGTAGATCCACAGCTTAGGGGCGTACCCGGAGCATTTGGCACCCAGGGTGTATCTTATATTTGGCACCCCACCACACACACAAATTTAAGACGTAAAAAAAAAAACATACAGATACACAGACACATAGGTATACACATGAGGATACATGGAAACACTGTTATGCAGATACAGACAAATACTGACACACATACAGATAGAGACACACAGATGCAAACACACATATAGATACAAACACACACACACTTACAGACACACACATACAGAAACACTGAGATACAGATACACTGACAAACAGATACAAACACTGAGACACAGATACAAACACAGACACACAGATACACAGTGTGTGTTTATTGTGTGCAGTGTGTTTTGTAGTGTATGCAGTGTATATGTTTGTGTATTTTATGCAGTGTGTGTACATATTGTATGCAGTGTGTGTACAGTGTGTATGTAGTGTATGTATAGTGTATATGCAGTGTGTGTGTATAGTGTATGCAGTGTGTGTTTATAGTGTATGCAGTGTGTGTACAGTGTGTATGCAGTGTGTGAACAGTGTGTATGCAGTGTGTGTATAGTGTGTATGCAGTGTGTGTATAGTGTGAATGCAGTGTGTGTATAGTGTGAATGCAGTGTGTGTATAGTGTGTATGCAGTGTGTGTGTGTAGTGTGTGTGTGTATGCAATGTGTGTGTATAGTGTGTATATAGTGTATATGCAGAGTGTGTATGCAGTGTGTGTGTATTGTTTGTTTGTGTCCCCCGTCCTCCCCTTAACTGTGTCCAGGGAAGGAGAAGCACTACATTCCCTGGTGGTCCAGTGAAGAGGGGCCCAGGTGTCTCCACATTCGCTTCACATTTAGCACTAGCATGTCCTCTGTTCTCACGATCCGAGAGAACATTGACGCGGGTTGAGGATATGCTGCTGCTGAACGTGGAGACTCCTGCAAGCGACCCGGTCCCTGTCCAAGTGCGCCCCGGGCACCCTCCTAGTAAGTGGCACTCATGGTGGACCACCCCCAACTCCCCCCCTTTAGTACGCCACTGTCCCAGCTTCCACAATGATTTGTCATTCTAAAATCATTCTAAAATCATGCAAAGCATCCTGGGAGTTGTAGTTCGACAACATCTGGGGATCTACCTATTGGGCACCCCTGGCCTACTATGTGCTTAGAACCCTTTCCATCTCCTCCCTTACACCAGCGACAGTTCAAATAGTCCTGTACTTCTAAATCCAGTGCAGTGAGATACGGGGAAGGGCTGATATGTTTCACTCTCCCTTTACATAAGGCAGTGAGATTCACAGGTAATGTGTTTCTCTAGTAGATGGGGAATAGCAAAGCATATTGTTCACAGAATGCAAGGTTAACATATTTTGTTCTGTATTTTGGCAGTGTAGTGGTTAGTATGTTATATTATATATGAACTATTTTTTCAGGAGACCCTAAGACAAAATTCATACACACGGTCATATACTATTGTGATAAAGAGCTGTCCCTTGACTAACCCATTTTATTTAATTAAATTGCCTGCTGATACCTAAGAGACAGTATAATGATGTTATAGCTGCTTCATCTGTCAATTGAAAAAGCAACCGTGGGAAAAGTTATTTTCTCCACTTTTTTTTTAGCATTTGTTTTTTTGCACCACATGTTTATGCTAGGAGATATTTTTTTACACTTGAAATACATGCACTGAAGAATTATATCTATATAAGTCAATGGGACTATGATATTGCTACTGGCAATTGTAAAAGCAGGACACCTGAAGAAGTCCACTAGCCCCAGAAAAAAAGTGTTAAGACTTGACAGGATTGTCTTAAGATTAGCAGCAGATGTAGAGATGTCTATGTCTGTCGCAAATATATATTTTTTGTCCTCTGTTGTTTCTCTCAAAGCATTTCAGCTCCACATTTCAACCATTTAATTTATTTAGCAAAAAAATGGTTGAGGGGCGGGGCCTGACCCAAGAGCTGAGAGGACGCTAGCCTCAGCAGCTCCTGTAGCAATCAATAAATAAAGCAGATTTTCACAGCCAAAACGGCAATCAATCGTGACAAAAAGGCCACCAAACGTGGGGTGACACCGAGAGGAACAATATGATACCACCTAAGCAACATTACGAGCATAATCTACTCGGCAAAGGTTAGAGGCCTACACGCATGGCAGGCGCGGGAGGGATGGCCGCTTTTCCGACTCCACAACGAGCTGAATCTGTGTACATGGGTCTTCGTCCCCGTCTCCCCGGACTGATGGGGGTTATCCTAGTCTGCCCTCACACAGAGAGCACTCACCTCTGAGATGCTCTAGGGTGCAACTCTGACCGGGAGCCATGAGGCCGAACCAAGATGGCCGACATCACCGCAGCTCTCACGGACCAACAGAATGTCAGCGACTGGGCAGCGGCTTTTCAGGCAAAATTCAATGCCGTATGTAGACGACCCTCTCACACCCAGCTGGATTACCCGGATGCCACTTCTCCAACCTGGAAGTGGGGGAAACCCGAAATTGTGAATCTACAGAGACCTGACTCACCTTCTGGTCCACCACATACAGGATGCCACAAGCAGGCAAAGCCAAGGGGAGCCCTGAGCAGCACGGCAGAGATCATCACTGCAGCCGATACGCCGGGCCACTGTAGCAGCTCTACGGGTGCGCCTGAGCCTACCTCACCGATATGCTATGACTCAGCGGAGGCCTCCATGACCTGACTGCGCAAGAAACAGACGGCGCACCAAGGGGCTAAAGAAATGCAGGCCCAGCTCTCGAGAATCGGGGGAGTGAGGTACGCGACCACCTGTTCCACTCCTATACCGCCCCAGTCAGCTACACTGGACCAAGCAAGGGCCACTACACCTGAGACTCTTGCGCTACCGGGTTGCGGACCCCCCACTCATTGGCATCGGCTGAAGGGGCCTAAGACAACACATATGAACTCCCACAACTAATACTTATTTCTTTGAGCTGCTTGATTTATATGTTGGTTTTCTCTTTTTGCATTACTAGTCTTAGCTAGATATGTTTCTTTTGTTTTCTTTGCATTGTTTTATGCCTTTCGCTATATTCCTAAAAAATTGGGCATGTTCTCCCTAAATGCCTCTTTCCATGTCAGCCATTTTAGGATGGTATATCCCTCGAGTTACCCATGCAACCATTTATTTTCTACTGAATGTCTATACCTAACTCTAGCAAGCTATACTCTACAATTGACAGGGTAGACCTGCTTTCATTTCTATGCCTAATCTAGATAACGAATACCTGTCAATATGGCGGGAACTACACTCATAGCTCTAGTACACTCTTCATTGACATGACTATCTACTCTACCGTCAGTTTGAATAACCTGATTATTTTCAAGCTTATTAGTGACAATCTACTGACATATTTACAAATGCTCGCTTATGTTACACTGTTGAGATCTTGAAACACTAAATATAAAATATTTGCAAGTTCTACCCATGCCATACTTATGTTACATTATGCTTCTTACGACCGCGCTTGTGAATGCTGTTATGGCTATACAAGCACTGCTGTAAATATTTGCACAACAAAAATAAAAAAATATGAAAAATAAATAAAAATAGTTAAACAGACCAAAGACAAAATGAAAGAAAAGTGGAAAAGAGTATTTAAAAAAAAAAAAAAAAAAAAAAAATATATATATATATATATATATATATATATATATATATTTATAAATTGTCCAGTCTACATAAACTAACTTCAGGATTTATTTTAAATGTAATAAAATATTTAGAGCAGAAGGCTCAATGCAGGTTAGAAGGTGAAAAAATAAAAATGTGCTGGGGGTGATCTGAAAGCTCTGCACAATCCGTTCTAAATCCAGCACCTACCTGAAGCATCTAGACCCAAAAACATCCAAACCTATTGCAGAATGTTGGGGACAGGATCTAGAACGAAGCAACAGCACAAAAAACGCGGGCAGCGGCAGGAATCGCATCCCAGCATACTGGAGCTGATGTCGGCTTCCCGCCCGTTGCAGGCCTCACAAGATGGCCGCCAAGAAAGCCTATGCTGCTTTTCCTCCCCGGTGTCCAAGGCAGGTGATGACGACCCTGACCCCCAAACAGGGGAGACGTCCCAAATCCTCCAGAGGCTCATGGAGGTAAATACCTACTTCAACAGCGAGATCTCCCTCAACACAAGAGAAGTGAAGGCGGAGATACAGGCCCTGGGGGCCCGCACATCCCACCTAGAAAACAGGGTAGAGTTGGTGGTCCGGGCACAGAACAAAGCGATCATGCATGCACAGCTCATGGCCCAACAATTAGATCAGCTGGAGATGCAGGTGGAGGATCTATCGAACCACTCCAGGTAGAACAACATACAAGTCCAGGGCCTGCCAGAGTCACCCACAGAGGGGCCGTTGGCGCAGAAGATGGCGGAATATTTTAAACACTTATTACCGGACATCCTGGAAGACAGATGGGAGATAGACAGGGCCCACAGGGCGCTGAGGGCCCAGAGACAGGAGGGAGCAGTGCCATGAGATGTGATCATCCGATTCCACTACTACTCCACCAAAGAGGCCACCAATAAATATGGCAGAGAGAATGTCCTGCAGTACAAAGGTGCAGAACTGGCTCTATACCAAGATCTCTCTCCAATGACCATACAACGCAGGAAAACCTAGAAGCCCATGGCAAATCTCTTGTGCAGACACGAGCTCCGATATACCTGGGCACACCCCTTCAAGCTTGAGGCCTTTTGTGCAGGCAAAATACACACATTGCTGCCAGGAGCCAACCACGCACCATTTCTACAGTCCCTGGGCATTGAAGCACCCTCAGATCTCCCGGCCTTGAGACCAGCGAGCCCATCACTGGAACTCCTCGCCACAGAATGGCAAGAGGCAGGAGTGAGAGAGAGACACCTTACCTGAGCACAAAGCCGTGACACCCCGTAACAGCCCTCCACATAGACTGTGGGATTTTACCTCAAACCCACCATAACAGACCAAAGCTAAGTGGCTTAACATTCAGTAGGGGATCTAAGTAGTGGGTCTGGGTGACCCAGAGCATCTGTCGGAACTGCGGGCAGGGGAGTAGGTTAACTAGCAGAGTTAGATCACTGTATGCATTTAATGCCTAATGAGCTGCCTAAACTGTCTCCACACTGAATATTAATCTTTGTATACAGATAAACACAATTTGGAGGGGGGGCGGGAACTAGGAGCTGGCACGTCCTTCCACCAAGCAAAGGCACGTCACTCATGGGGCTCCCGCAGCCAATGAAGACTAATAGGGGCATGGCTGAGAGTAGCTGAGAGGGGGATCACAGCGGGGGTATCCTGGTGAGACATGTGTCAGCATGGCCGCCGCATAGGTCGGACAGGATGATGCTGCGACACTGCCGTGGGCGGCCGAATCCACTATCTTGGCACTCCCCACGAAAAGTACTACACAAAAAAACAGACTTTATAGATGGATTGTGCGCTATTTGGATATGTTGGCCGCTCAGATCAGAGTTATTCCCCCCTGTTATTTCTATAGGCACAAACCACCCAGCTAACATACCGTGAAGGCCGGACAGTGCTTCGATGGGCCACCTACACCTGGGCCCCAATTGGGCCCTCACCGACACCACCCAATTGAGTGATGGATGGGGGGCACCGGGTACCCTACCATGGTGGGGCACCTTGGGGGAGAGCATGGGTGCCCTGACTCAGCCGCAGTGGCCCGGGACACCTGGGGGGTTATCAGCCGTATGTACACACAAAACCTGCAGTCTGTGGGGGATCGAAACACACAAACTACATGGGTCTTGCATTTTGTGGCACAGCATATTGGGGCTGGGAGCCGCCTTCTTTGGTCGGAACTCTGATACTTCTGGACGGGGGAGGCTCGCACCCCCAGGCTGCTTTGGGAATTTGCAAAACCAGACTTTATAGATGGATTGTGATTTTTAATTCTTTGTTGTTTATTTTTCATGTTACGTTATGTTCTGTAGTTGTTGGTGATCCATGGCGCGGGGCACAGGGGAATCAGGCGGGGCGATGGAGTCCCACGGAGAGGCAAAACCCAGACATGCTGGTCAAGCTTCAAAGGCTGGGGACAGCCCACTACCCATTTATAGATGGCTCTAAAAGTCATATCTCTTAACTCCCCCACCAAGCACAATTGCTATTGAACTTTGATCTAACAAAGCAGACATCACCCTCATTCAGGACACACATCTCCCCAGGCCGGCAAAGATCAAATTTCACACTAGGCATTACCCCACGGTACATGAAGCCTGCGCAAGCGAGCGGGAATAGCAATCCTCATCCACAAGAACTGTCCCTTTCTCGTGACGGGGTCACAGGTGAATCCAGAAGGACGATACCTATACAATACGGGGACCCTACACAACATTAAGCTCTGGATTATCAATATATGCACACCAAATGACCCGGAAACCCTATACTGGGACAACCTGACAACACTAGTTTGCTCGGATGGAGGGGGAGAGGTGACAGTAATGGGGGGAGACTACAATGCAGTGCAGTGTCCGGCAGCTGACTGGAGCACAATACCAGGGGCTGTCAGAGCTCAGGGTATGGAAGCACAAGACAAACTTTTACACACATACCTTAGGAACACCTTCTAGACACATTTAGACTTCAACACCCAGACACCCGAGACTTTATATTTTACTTGGCACACCACTGCACCTACTCAAGAATAAATAATTTCTTAATGGGGCAGGGATGGCCAAACTCACACGCTCCGAGATAGGTAGCATCACATGGTTAGACCCTGCTGACATTGCGGTCACCCTCGGTGGACTCAAATATGCCTCCAACTGGACGTGGAGACTTAATGCTAGCCTTCTTCAGAGTGAAGCCATATGCACAACAACCAGCGCAGTTATTACTGACTATTTCACACAAAATAGTTTACACAAGGTGGACTCAGTAGCGATCTGGGCATTCCACAAATCCGTCCTGAGGGGCCTCTTCATCAAAGTGGCGACCCACAAGAAAACCCCCGCCACCCGCTTGCTCTTGGAGCTGCAAGCGGCACTGCGAAAAGCTGTACATCAGCACAAAACAAACCCTACAGCTGAGCGCCCTGCGGCACTCTATCAGGGAACTATCTCTTGAAGGCGTAGCATGCTCCGTCGAGTGGTCTCGGTGCCTGTTTTATGAAAAGTCCAATAAAATGGACTCTTTACTAGCCAGGACCTTACTCCCAAGAGGAGGCTTTCGAAACGTTCTTTTGGTGGACTCAGTCCCTCAGCAAAAATCACAGCTTAAACCTCTCTGAGCCACTTGGGCATTTGGCAAGGCCTCACCTTCCCCTTGTATAGCTAATTTCTTCACCATCTGGCACTTAGCGAGCTGCCAGTTGATACAGGGCTACACTCTCATCAAGATGGCCATTACATTTACTCATTGTTTATTCATCATAGTATGTCTCACCACAGAACTAGAAAACAGTAATTTTATATAGTGGCAGTACTCACAAGTGGGATGTTCCTTTCATTGTTGGACAAGAAGCTTCTTTGAATCTTATAGCTGTGCTCTGCCTGCTGCCTCCATAAAACCTGCAAGACCGAATCACCCGCCAGTAATAAAAAAGAACCAAACGGAGACTGAATAATGCAAAAACATTTAATCCACATGAAAGAGGAGGGAAACCCAGTACTGCCACTATACTAAGAAAAAAGGAATTTACGGTAAGTAAAATTACTGTTTTTCCTTCGTATAGTGGCAGTACTCACAAGTGGGATATAGCAAGATCCCTGTAGCCAAACAAAAGGGTGGGGACTCAGCAGGCCACAGCTTGCAGCACCTTACGCCCAAAAGCAGCCTCAGATGACGAAAATATGTCCAGCCTATAATGCTTGATGAAGGTATGTAAGGAAGACCAAGTAGCCACTTTGCAGATGTCTTCAGGAGATGCTGCTCCTCTTTCAGCCCAGGAGGTCGCCATAGCCCTAGTGGAATGAGCTTTTAACGGGAATTGAAAGAGGAATCCCTTTGGAGTGATAAGCCAACCTGATGGTATTTGTCAGCCATCTAGCCAGAGAGGGTCCGGAGAAAGCACAACCCTTGAATTTGCCTTGAAAGTAGACAAAGAGATGATCTGAGGATCTAAACCCCTGAGTCTTCTGAAGGTAGATCTTCAGGGATCTTCTAACATCCAGGAGATGCCACTTTCTTTCCAGATCCGATGTAGGTGATTGACAAAAGGCTGGTAGAATAATAGGTTGGTTAATCGCAGCACTAGAGATAACCTTAGGCAAAAAAGAAGGCCTGGGGTGAAGGACCACTTTTTCTTGATGAAATATGGTGAACTCCGGAGAAGATAGAGCTCGGATCTCACCTATTCTCCTAGCGGAGGTGATAGCCACCAGGAAAGCCGTCTTGAAGGTAAGCAGCTTGATGGGGACCTGAATCAACGGTTCAAACGGTGGTTCACAAAGGGCTTGAAGCACCAGAGACAAATCCCAGGTAGGAAAAGATACTAACCTGGGAGGCCTCTTCAACCGGATGGACTTAATGAACCTTCGTACAAGCATGTTTGAGGCAATGTCACGAACCAGGAAGTGACTTAGAGCTGAAATCTGTCCTTTGAACGTAGAGACCCCTAAGCCGGCTTCAAAACCATCCTGCAAAAAAGAAAGAATTTCCGGGACAGAAGCTTTGGCAGGATCCGAACCTCGAAGTGAACACCAGGTTCTGAACTTCATCCAAACCCTGAAATAGATTTTTGAAGTGGACAAGCAGACAGAAGATAACAAAACGTCACATAAATGTTCTGAAAGACCATGTCCTTGAAGGATCATCCTTGCAGCAACCATGCCGTCAGGTGAAACATTTCCAGGGTTTCTATGGGAAGAGTCACATTCTCTAATATGGTGGAAGAGATTGGGAGAGACCAACGTGAGATGGTCATATTTTCCACTTCTGAAAACCAACTTCTGTTTTGCCAGAAGGGCAGGATTGCTAAAATTCTTGCCTTCTCCCATCTTATCTTCTGAACAATCCGTGGGATAAGAGCGGCAGGAGGGAAAACATAAGCCATGTCAAAGTTCCAAGGGATCGATAGACCGTCCAGGACATCTGGGTAATCTCCAGCTTGGAGAGAAGCAAATCTCTGTACTTTTCTGTTTCTCCTTGTGGCCAACAAGTCTATCTCTGGCCTGCCGAAGCGGGAAACTAGCTCCAAGAAAACTTGGTTTTATAGCGCCCAGTCTGCCTGAGACCAATGACTTCTGCTGAGGTCATCTGCAATAACGTTTAGAGACCCTTTGATATGGGTAGCTGAGATTGCGAGAAGATTCGCTTGGGCCCAAGACATTATACGGTAGCAGAGATCTTGTAGAGCTTTTACCTTTGTGTCTCCTTGACAATTTAACCCCTTAAGGACACATGACATGTGTGACATGTCATGATTCCCTTTTATTCCAGAAGTTTGGTCCTTAAGGGGTTAAATAAGCCACTGTAGTGGCGTTGTCCGACTGAATCCTCACTGTCCGATTGGTGATGACTGAACTGAAGGATACCAGTGCCTTCCAAACCGCTTGTAATTCCCTGAAATTTGAGGAAGCGCATGCCTCTTCCCTGTTCCAAAGACCTTGATGGAATTGAGAACCTAGATGGGCACCCCAACCAGTCTGGGAAGCATCTGTGGTTATCGTAATCCACTGTTTTTGTGCAAACGATAGGCCTTTTGAAATGTTGCTTCTGTCTTTCCACCAGTTTAGTTGCTTTTTCACCACTTCGGATAGGTGGAAGGTAGAGTCTAGATCTTCCCGATTTCGTGGCCATTGGGAAATAATGTCCCATTGCAATGGTTTTGATTATGCCTTTTTTTTTTTTTTTTTTCAGGTTCAGGATCCAACCGTGATCTTTAAGCAGTTGTTTCGATTTGGCTTTCAAGAACCAATCGTCCAGGTATGGAACAATCGAGATACCTTTCAGACGTAAGACTGTTGCTATGGGTGCCAGGATCTTCGTAAAAACTCGAGTAGCTGAAGACAGGCCAAAGGGTAGAGCCTTGAATTGTAAATGGAGAATCCTTCGCTTTCTTGTTAGAACTGCAAACCTGAGAAACTTCCGGGAAGTTTCTGAAACCGGTACATGTAGATAAGCATCTTTTAAATCTAACTTTGCCATGTGATCTCCTTTTTGTAAAATGTGCGTTACAGACAGAATACTTTCCATACGGAACTTCTGGTACGGTATGCAGGTGTTGACTTGTTTTAGGTCTAGTATCGGCCGAAAGGATCCATCTGGTTTTTGAACCAGGAACAGGCGGGAGTAAACTCCCTGAAATTCCCAACGTTTGGGTACCTTCTCTACCACATCTTTTCTTAAAAGAAGAAGAGCTTCTGTTAGGAGTACTTCTGTTTTTTTCCTTGAAGGATAGCTTGATAGTAGGAAGGAAGGTTGTGGTCTTGTTGAAAACTTTATTCTGTAACCTTCTGAAATTGTTCTTATACTCCACCCATTTGAAGTACTCTTTTTCCATTCATGGGCGAAGAACCGAAGGCGTCCTCCCACTCTTTTGGCGTCAAAACTTCCTCTTTTTGTCTTGCCTGTTGGATTCTTGTCTAGACCACTGGCTGCTGTTTCCACCCTGTTTCTGAAACCTTCGAAACCGCCCTTGGTAACGAAAGGACCGCTGACCCTTGTACTGAAATCTTTTTTTTTTTTTTTAATTCTTTATTTTTGCAATGTGCTTATGGTTACATACATGTGTGTTCTGCCACAACAGCAGGCATAAAAACATTTAACCAGTACCAGTAGTCAAGCATTGTGACAGTTTGAGGTTTTCGCACATTTTGTTTTTCTGTATCGTGGTTAAACATTCAACTAAGATGTGTTTATCAGCAAGATAGGTATAAGGATGAATCAGGGTTTCGTGTCTAAGGTGCCGGATTTGGCAGTTCAGGAGTGTGCGTGTTTGGTTTAGTTATGTGTAGCATTGAGCAGGATAATCAGGTGAGTATGTTAGTCTGGGGAGCTGTACGAATCGTGGTGGTTCAAGGGAATATATGAGCTAGGATGTCATCTTAAGATGAGGTAAGGTTGCGCAGACTAACTCAAGGTCGTGTGGCGAGACCACAGTCAAATTCAAGGTGAATAAATAGGTCGTGGTGGGTTCAGGTGGGGGGGCTTTGGGAGACTGGGTACCAGCTAATTTAGTAGCCAGGATCCCCAAAGGAGGTTAGTTGCCCCTGACCAAGGGGGTGGCGGGGGGGAGGGGATTTATCGCTTCTTCGCGAGGTAAGTGGAGCTGCCGATGTTTAATTGGCCTCTGGGGGATGGGGCTGTCAGATTGGTGGACAAGTGTGTGAACCTTATTCGGGTGTGTTGAACTAGTAGGTTGGAAAAACAGTACTAAAGTAAATGCGAGAAAAATACTAAGGTCAAAAGAACAAAAAATAAGAGTCATCAGTATCAAAAGCATCGCTGTCCTTCTTCGAGGTCAGCGTGGAGTTTGGAAGGTTCTCTTGTGCCATGGCCCGTCAGGTGACTCGGTCTGCTGGTTCCACTGTTCGCGGGGTGAATGGTATTATGTTGTCTGGGTCCCATGTCTGTGCAGGGGTTCTTGCATTGTGGCCACTGCCTGGCAGTCCCAGCTTGGTGAGCAAAGCAGGGGCTTCTGTATCCGATGAGATCTTGTGAGTTGTGCCGTTGTGGGTGATCAGGAGGAGTCTGGGTGTGCCCCATCTGTACTGCACCCCAGCGGTGCGCAATTGGCTTGTGAGGTGGTTCAATGTGCGGCGCCATTGGAGCGTGGCTCTAGACAGCTCCTGGAAGAATAGTAATTGTGTACTTTCAAAGTCCAGGGGAGTTTTACCCCGTATTGCCGACATGATGTTAATTTTGTCCCGTGAAGTGGCACAACGCAGGATGACGTCCCTGGAGTTTACGTTGGGTACATTGGTTGAAGGCGGGAGCCTGTACATCCCATCAAGGGTGGTTTTCCTGGCTGTTGCGGGCGGTAGGATGGTGGCCAGCAGCCTCCTCACGTAGTGGGGCAAGTCGTCAGGTGTGACGTCGGCGGGTATCCCCCGTATTTTTATATGGTTGTGACGGGCACGGTCCTCATGGGTTGACATTTGGAGGGAGAGACCCTGTTGGGTGATCCGCATTTGTTGAATTTCTTTTTTCATTTGTGCCACGTCTGTTTGCAGGTTTATGATGGTCTCTTCCGTCCCCCTTACTCTTTCTGTCACAGTTTGTAAGTCCCCTTTAAGTATGCCCACATCCGTGGCCAGCGTTTGTTTTATGTCTTGTATCCAGTTTTGTAGGTCCTGTTTAGTGGCCAGTGTGTTATCTGGTAGCGCTTGGGCTGTTGTACAGGTATGCTCTTCCTCCACCTCTGCATGTACAGGTGTTTGGGGTTGAGATCGAGCTGGTGTCGTGGCCCGTGAGGCCTCCGCGGCCATTTTGGATTGCGCCTGCCTCTGCAGCAGGGTTCCGATGTCGGCTTGCTCCGCCAGCGGGCCCTGCTGTGTTTTTTGCGTGCGCCTCCCCATATTCGTAGGTGCAGTGTTGTGGGTCAGCTGGGGACTGTCTGCTGGGTCTGGCTCACCTCGGGCGTAGATTCCGTCGAGGAAGTACTCCAGTCCGGTGATGTTGGGCGAGGGGTAGGCCTTAAGCCTCCGTTTCACCTTGGCAGAACGCGGGGTGTGAAAGAAAGGCATCAAAGTGTGCGCCCCTTCGTCCCGATGCCATTTTTGGGGTAAGTGTGGAGATCTGCCTGTCCCCTCTCAGGATGTTTGTGGATTATTGTCAGGAGTTTTGGGAGCGTGCAGAAATGGCGACTGCTCCGTTTCAGGTCCAAGCTCCGCCCCCGTACTGAAATCTTTTATATCCCTGCGTTCTTGATTCCAGAGGTAGGGCTTTCTTTGTGTCCGACATTTGTTTAATAATGTCTTCCAAAGGCGTTCCAAAAAGTTTGTTCCTCTCAAAGGGTAATTCACACAAGGCCGCCTTAGACGCTGAATCAGCTGTCCATGTTCGTAGCCAAAGAGCTCTTCTGGCCACTGATGACAACCCCATAATTCTTGCTGCTAAATGAAGAGATGCATCCAAAAGAAATGCATTCGATAATTTCAGTAGGAACATAAGATGGGAAGGATCTGTATCTGATATTCCCATAAGGGACTCTTCCAGGGCTTGTAGCCAAACGCTCTGAGCCCTGAGAACCGCTGAACCTGCAATTTCGGCTCTGCATTGGTATCCTGCGGCTTGAAAGATTCTTCTACATGAAGTTTCGGCTTGTTTGTCCATTGGGTCTTTAAGTCCTAAGACTTTGCCAATGGGTATAGTGGTTTTCTTTGACAGCTGGGCAATCTGAATATCTACTTTAGGAAGATCTTCCCATTTTTCTTCCGACTGTAGCTTGAACAGCAGTTTAAATTGTTTAGAAATAAATGCACGTCTTTCAGGATTCTTCCATTCTCTATGAAGGAGATCCAAGATTTTAGGTGACATCGGGAAACCTTTAACCTTACCCTTGGTAGGTTCAGTTTCTTGTACAGCTGTTGTCACTTCTTTAATACATTCCTTCAGCTCTTCTGGTGGGAAGCCTTCCTCCCCACTGGAAGCTAGGCTGGAAATATCTGAAGAAACGTCAGACACAGAAGGAGATCTATTCCTCCTACGTTTCTTAGGCAGCTTCTCTTGAATAGCCACTTCTTTCTTCACAGCATCTTTAAAAGACATCTTTAAAATTTACCTGAAACCAGCCAAGGAAGGATGCCATATCAGTCTGCTTTGCTTTCTCTAGTGATTCCGTAGAGCACTGATTACACGTCTTTTTGCGACATCTGTCAGGTAGAGGTACAGCACATTCCAGACAACATAAGTGCTTAGATTTGCTTGTGGCTTTTTTGGGGACAGATGTTGACATCTTGTCTGTATACGCTTTATCCGGAGATATAGGACTGGACATATCTGTGGAAACAGAAAAAAAAAAAAAATAGAAGCATGCATAATAATAGGTGAATAAAAGGAGAGTTTCATAGAGTTAAATCTCACCTTAAATCACCTAATGTCCGTGTAGGAGGACTGGTGACACGGAGAACCAGAACTGTACACTTACCCTTGAGGTCAGAAAGGTTCTGCACAGCTTATATACACCAAATATTTTAAAAAAACGTTAAATTTTAAAAATTTGGCGCCAAAACCCCGGTTTCGCGCATGCGCAATTCCGTGTTTGGTGGAACGCAACGCCTCGCGGGCGTGTGTTCCACCGCTGTGCGCATACATAATGTCATCGAGGAGGACCGCCCGGGAACTCACCGTAGAAGCCACAAAAAGGAAGTACCCAGTCGCGTTCTGTAACGAGAGACCGGAAGTACTGTGTCACTCACCTCCCCGATCAGCAGCCTGTGTTGATCACACCTTTCTCCACCGGAACTGGGGAACCTGTCCGTCCCGTTGCCGGGACAAGAAGAACTGGTGGGTGATTCGGTCTTGCAGGTTTTATGGAGGCAGCACAGCTATAAGATTCAAAGAAGGGTGAGCTTCTTGTCCAACAACGAAAGGAACATCCCACTTGTGAGTACTGCCACTCGATGAAGGGAAAAAGGTTATTTAATTCCCAATTACCCCGCCAGACCCTCCACCCAACCTAGTTCATTGTACTTTGGTCAAGTACCAGGAAACCACTAACACAGTTCCTAATTGCTGCCGAACTCATGCATAAAGAGTTATCGTTCCCAGCAACAGTACTGAAGCCGAGCTCTACAGACTCATGATTGTCAACTCTGAGCTCACCAGCCGGGTATCTGCTCCCATGCAAATATCACAGACAACATGGCACAGTTGCATGCTATGATGACATCCATTTTTTATCATCATAATTATGTTCTATGATAGTCTGGAGAATTAGTCTCCTAACTCAGTAGTTCCCAGGGGCGGGCTGGGCCGGGGTGCAGGGAGGCAATTGCCCCCCAGGCCGCCCTAAATCCTATTAAGACCGGCCGCGGCAGGCCGGCCCTTTAAATGCTGCAGCCGCCTGAGCGCTCTGTAAGGAGCGCTCAGGCGGCTGCCGCACTGCCTCACCTCCCCTCCCCTGTAGCGTGGCCGAGCTGCTCTCTGGTCCGCGGTGCCCGGCCGGAGTGATGGGAAGGTGCACACTCAGTGTGCACTTCCTTTCAGTCCGGCCGGTTACAGGAAACAGAAACTCCTGTTCCGCGCGGAGTTTCTGTTTCCTGTAACTGGCCGGACTGACAGGAAGGGCACACTGAGCGTGCACCTTCCCATCACTCCGGCCGGGCACCGTGGACCAGAGAGCAGCTCGGCCACGCTACAGGGGAGGGGGTAAGAAGAAGAGGGGAGGGGGGAGTAAGAAGAGGGGAGAGGGGGGGAGTAAGAAGAGGGGAGAGGGGGGAGTAAGAAGAGGGGAGGGGTGGAGTAAGAAGAGGGGAGGGGGGGAGTAAGAAGAGGGGAGGGGGGAGTAAGAAGAGGGGAGGGGGTAGTAAGAAGATAGGAGGGGGGAGAGTAAGAAGAGGGGAGGGGGGAGAATAAGAGGAGGGGAGGGGGTAGTAAGAAGAGGGGAGGGGGAGTAAGAGGAGGGAGGGAGGGAGGGAGGGAGGGGGGGAGTAAGAAGAAGGGAGGGGGGAGTAAGAGGAGGGTTAGGGAGGGGGGAGTAAGAGGAGGGGAGGGAGGGGGGAGAGTAAGAGGAGGGGAGGGAGGGGGAGAGTAAGAGGAGGGGAGGGAGGGGGAGAGTAAGAGGAGGGGAGGGGGAGAGTAAGAGGAGGGGAGGGGGGAGAGTAAGCGGAGGGAGGGGGGAGAGTAAGAAGAGGGGAGGGGGAGTAGGAAGAGGGGAGGGGAATAAGAAGAGGGGAGGGGGAGTAAGAAGGAGAGGGGGAGAGTAAGAAGAGGGGAGGGGGGAGTAAGAGGGGAGGGGGGAGTAAAAGGGGAGGGGGAGTAAGAAGAGGGGAGGGGGGAGTAAGAGGGGAGGGGGGAGTAAGCGGAGGGGGAAGTAAGAAGAGGGGCGGAGTAAGAAGAGGCGAGGGGGGAGAGTAAGAAGAAGGGGGAGTAAGAAGAGGGGAGGGAGGGAGTAAGAAGAGGGCAGGGGGGATAATAAGAGGGGGAAGGTAAGAGGGGTGGGGGGAGTAAGGGGAGGGGCGGAGTAAGAGGAGGGGGGAGTAAGAAGAGGGGAGGGGAGTAAGAAGAGGGGGAGTAAGAAGAGGGGAGGGGGAGTTTAAGAAGGAGGGGAGAAAAGAAAAAGAGGGGGGAAGAAGAGGGGGAGGGGAGTAAGAAGAGGGGGGGAGGGAGTAAGAAAAAGAGGGGGAAGTAAGAAGAAGACGAGGAGGGAGTAAGAAAAAGAGGGGGGAGTAAGAATAAGAAGAGTGGAGGGAAAGAAGAAGAGGGGGGAGTAAGAAGAAGGGGGAAGTAAGAAGGAGGGGAGATAAGAAAAAGAGGGAGTAAGAAAAAGAGGGGAGTAAGAAAAAGAGTGGGGAGTAAGAAGAACAAGAGTGGGGAGTAAGAAGATCAAGAGTGGGGAGTAATTAGAAGAAGGGGGTAAGAAGAAGTGGGGGTAAGAAGAAGGGGGGGAGTAAGAAGAAGGGGGAAGTAAGACGGAGGGGAGAAAAGAAAAAGAGGGGAGTAAGAAAAAGAGGGGAGTAAGAAAAAGAGTGGGGAGTAAGAAGAACAAGAGTGGGGAGTAAGAAGAACAACAGTGGGGAGTAATTAGAAGAAGGGGGTAAGAAGAAGGGGGGTAAGAAGAAGATGGGGAGTAAGAAGAAGGGGGTAAGAAGAAGATGGGGGAGTAAGAAGAAGGGGGAGTAAGAAGAAGATGGGGGAGTAAGAAGAAAAAGGGGGTAAGAAGAAGAAGGGAGTGTAAGAAGAAGAATGGGGTCAGAAGAAGAATGGGGTAAGAAGAAGAATGGGGTTAAGAAGAAGAAGTGGGGGTAAGAAGAAGTAGGAGGGTTAAGAAGAAGAAGGGGGTAGTAAGAGGGATGGGGAAGTAAGACGAGGGGAGGGGGGAGTAAGAGGGGAGGGGGGGAGTAAGCGGAGGGGGAAGTAAGAAGAGGGGCCGAGTAAGAAGAAGCGAGGGGGGAGAGTAAGAAAAAGGGGGGAGTAAGAAGAGGGGAGGGAGGGAGTAAGAAGAGGGCAGGGGGATAATAAGGGGGGGAGTAAGAGGGGAGGGGGGAGTAAGGGGAGGGGCGGAGTAAGAAGAGGGGAGGGGGGAGTGTAAGAAGGAGGGGAGAAAATAAAAAAGGGGGGAAGAAGAGGGGGAGGGGAGTAAGAAGAGGGGGAGGGGGAGTAGGCAGAGGGGAGGGGAATAAGAAGAGGGGAGGGGGAGTAAGAAGAGGGGAGGGGAATAAGAAGAGGGGAGGGGGAGTAAGAAGGAGAGGGGGAGAGTAAGAAGAGGGGAGGGGGGGTAAGAGGGGAGGGGGGAGTAAAAGGGGAGGGGGAGTAAGAAGAGGGGAGGGGGGAGTAAGAGGGGAGGGGGGAGTAAGCGGAGGGGGAAGTAAGAAGAGGGGCGGAGTAAGAAGAGGCGAGGGGGGGAGTAAGAAGAAGGGGGGAGTAAGAAGAGGGGAGGGAGGGAGTAAGAAGAGGGCAGGGGGGATAATAAGAGGGGGAAGGTAAGAGGGGTGGGGGGAGTAAGGGGAGGGGCAGAGTAAGAGGAGGGGGGAGTAAGAAGAGGGGAGGGGAGTAAGAAGAGGGGGAGTAAGAAGAGGGGAGGGGGAGTTTAAGAAGGAGGGGAGAAAAGAAAAAGAGGGGGGGGAAGAGGGGGAGGGGAGTAAGAAGAGGGGGAGGAGGGAGTAAGAAAAAGAGGGGGAAGTAAGAAGAAGACAAGGAGGGAGTAAGAAAAAGAGGGGGGAGTAAGAATAAGAAGAGTGGAGGGTAAGAAGAAGAAGGGGGGAGTAAGAAGAAGGGGGAAGTAAGAAGGAGGGGAGATAAGAAAAAGAGGGAAGTAAGAAAAAGAGGGGAGTAAGAAAAAGAGTGGGGAGTAAGAAGAACAAGAGTGGGGAGTAAGAAGAACAAGAGTGGGGAGTAATTAGAAGAAGGGGGTAAGAAGAATGGGGGTAAGAAGAAGATGGGGAGTAAGAAGAAGGGGGGTAAGAAGAAGATGGGGGAGTAAGAAGAAGGGGGAGTAAGAAGAAGATGGGGAGTAAGAAGAAAAAGGGGGTAAGAAGAAGAAGGGGGTGTAAGAAGAAGAATGGGGTCAGAAGAAGAATGGGGTAAGAAGAAGAATGGGGTTAAGAAGAAGAAGTGGGGGTAAGAAGAAGAAGGGGGTGTAAGAAGAAGAATGGGGTCAGAAGAAGAATGGGGTAAGAAGAAGAATGGGGTTAAGAAGAAGAAGTGGGGGTAAGAAGAAGTAGGAGGGTTAAGAAGAAGAAGGGGGGAGTAAGAGGGGAGGGGAAGTAAGAAGAGGGGAAGGGGGAGTAAGAGGGGAGAGGGGAGTAAGCGGAGGGGGAAGTAAGAAGAGGGGCGGAGTAAGAAGAGGCGAGGGGGGAGAGTAAGAAGAAGGGGGGAGTAAGAAGAGGGGAGGGAGTAAGAAGAGGGCAGGGGGATAATAAGGGGGGGAGTAAGAGGGGAGGGGGGAGTAAGTGGACGGGCGGAGTAAGAAGAGGGGAGGGGAGTAAGAAGAGGGGGAGTAAGAAGAGGGGAGGGGGGAGTGTAAGAAGGAGGGGAGAAATGAAAAAGAGGGGGGAAGAAGAGGGGGAGGGGAGTAAGAAGAGGGGGAGGAGGGAGTAAGAAAAAGAGGGGGAAGTAAGAAGAAGGCGAGGAGGGAGTAAGAAAAAGAGGGGGAGTAAGAATAAGAAGAGTGGAGGGTAAGAAGAAGAGGGGGGGAGTAAGAAGAAGGGGGAAGTAAGAAGGAGGGGAGATAAGAAAAAGAGGGGAGTAAGAAAAAGAGTGGGGAGTAAGAAAAAGAGTGAGGAGTAATTAAAAGAAGGGGGTAAGAAGAAGAAGGGGGAGTAAGAAGAAGATAGGGGGTAAGAAGAAGATAGGGGGTAAGAAGAAGAATGGGGTAAGAAGAAGAATGGGTTTAAGAAGAAAAAGTGGGGGTAAGAAGAGGGGGTACGAAGAAGAAGGGTGAGTAAGAAGAAGTAGGAGGGTTAAGAAGAAGAAGGGGGGTAAGAAGAAGGGGGGTAAGAAGAAGGGGGGAGTTAAAAGAAGAAGGGGTAAGAAGAACAAGGGGGAGTAAGAAGAACAAGGGGGGTAAGAAGAACACAGGGGGGGTGAGGAGAACACACAGAGGGAGGAGTGAGAAGAACACAGGGAGGGTGGAGGGGGAATGAGAAGAGCACAGGGAGGGTGGGTGAGTGTGAGAAGAGACCGCTAGGGGAAGGTGGGGGAGAGGAGAGACCACTAAGGGGCAGGGGAGAGCTCTAAGGGACAGAAGGGACAGCTCTATAGGACAGGGGGCAAGACAGTGAGCTCTTTCACACTACGCGCACACACACAATGCATCCCTATACATACACAGAAACACACAATGCATCCCTATACATACACAGAAACACACAATGCATCCCTATACATACACAGAAACACACAATGCATCCCTATACATACACAGAAACACAACATGCTTCCCTTACACACAGAGAAACACACAATTCATACATTACACACACACACACACACACACACACAATGCAACCCTTACACACAAAGACAATGCATCATTTGCACACATACACAGAAACATACAATGCAAACCCTTACACACACATGCAAACACACACACTATTTTTCTTACATACACACAGAAACACAATGCATCTCTTACACTAAATGCACACACATACAGACACACAGCTTGCATCCCTTATGCATACAAACACCGATTCACACATTGCATCCCTTACACACAACCAGAAACACATAATACATCCCTTATACACAAATACACACTGCTTCCACTACACACAGACACACTGCATCACCTGCACAAACTGGTATCCCTATACACTACATACCATAAGCACAGATATTAGATCCTCTACAATAACACATAACAAATCCCCTACACACTCCACTCCCTGTGAGCGAACTCATGGGTGGGTGGAACATATAAGTGGACTTATGAGTGGGCCTTATGGGCATACCCACCGTCAGGTCCTGGGGCCCAGACCTTGAGCTGTGTAAGAGGCCCCCAAAAAATGGAGCTTCCAATTCTCCCAGAACATTGAATTTTGTGACCACAGTTGCAAACAGCCTCCAGAGATCCTGTTCCACACCAGACCAGTGGAGCCAAACTGCAGCCCATCATCATCCTCATCTAATTGTAAGTAGGCAATCTAGTATATTATTAGTGACACTAATCTATAATTTGCCTCACATTAAAAAGACACTATAGCTTAATGAAGTGGTTCTGGTGTCTATAGCTGGTCCCTGCAGGCTTTTTAATGTAAACACACACTGTGTGCAGCACTGGCGTTAGTTCATATGGCAGATCATATTGGTGGGGCATTGTGATGTCACATGGGGGGCGGCAAATTTTTATTTTGTCTAGGGCGGCAAAAATCCTTGCACCGGCTCTGATCCTGGGCAGGTGCACCAGTCTACTGGTGACCCACAGGAGGGGAGTGCACTGATTGCACTGCACTCTCCTCCTGCCCAGACCCGTCTTGACCGCAGTGCAAGTGCCCTCTGCCCTCTGCCCCTAATTTACAGTGGCTCACACTCACAACAAGCAGTGCCTGGAGCCCTTTGCAGAGACGGAAACAAAGAGGTTCTGCGGCAGCTGGCCGTCCTGCAAGCATTACATTAAACAGCTGTTCCCCATGCAGCCACATGTGGCGTTGTGCTGGGAGACTGTGATTACTCTTCACTTCCTCCCAGCCTACAGAGCAGCGCATGGGGGAGAGAGAGGAGGAGGCATGATTTAATCTTACAATAAATCCTCTAAGCAAACCTTTATAAATTTGGGGGGATCAGCTCTGTTTCCACAGTTTATTGGTGTTTACTCTGATGTCTGTATTAATATTGAGGGATGTCTAAGTAGTAACGTCAGTGTGTGTCAGCAGGGCCAGCCGTTGGGGTGGGCAAGCTGTGCGGTCACGCAGGGTGCCATGACAACAGAGGCACCCGGCGGCCAACACAGCTCACAAGTTGGGTACACCAGCATATTTAATTTAAACGATTCGCTGGTGGTCCACTGGTGCGCACCAGCAGTAGGTGCAGTCAGATCATATCCTCTCCCTCGTGGTTCCGGCGCTCAGTTAGTGAGTCAGAGCACAGGCAAAGAGATTCTCAGCCTGTGCTCTGACAACATTGAAAGTCAGAGCCGTGAAGGAGCGGGTATGGCAAAGAGCTACTGATTAGCATAACATCAATATCCGTTATAAAACCAGGAAAAGGTGGGCATGGATGGTGAACTGATTTGGTGGCGCAATGGGCCACTTGACTGGTTTTGCCCCCCAGGCCTAAGGCTGCCAGCCCTCCCCTGGGAGTTCCTAACCATTACACGGAGTACTCCACTATGTACCCCCTACTTTCTTCCACTATGGGTAACATCACAAGTTACAGTCCAGAACACATTCCCTCTGTTCACGTTATTCCACATTTAATTATTCCGTCATTAGGAAGTACATATTGGTAGGCAAAGACATTAATTTGGTCTTCTTGTAGATTGCCTGACTTCACTAATTCATTCCAAAGTAGTTCCCTGCAACATGCCACAGTGGACGTCTCTGTGGCATTTGCACAGTATGAAATTTTATTTGCCACCCATCTCATGTCTGGGTTCTATTGCAGCCCTGAGCTAGTCGATGTATTTGTGGTAACCCTCTCATGGCTGCTATTGACTGTCTGTGACTGCCAGACAATGATTCATTATCATGACACATTTCTGACTGTTGAGGGATCTATTGCTATACTCTAGAGCAGGGGTAGGCAACCTTTTAGCAGCACTGTGCCGAAATAAGATTAAGATGTCCCGTAGAGTGCCGGTCCTATTTTTTAAAAAATTGAGGTGTGTATGTTGCTGTATTCTGCTTGTGTTATTGTTACTGCAGTTGCTTTGTATCGTATGTGTGCGTATAGGGGCTATTATATTGTATATGTTCATGAGTAGTTTGTGGTATTGTATATAAAACCTATAAATGTATGCTGTGTATGGGGGCTGCTTGTGGAATTGTGTGTGTGGATGGATATGTCACATTGTGTATTTGATTGTGTGTTTGTGTGGGGCTGTTTGGGTTATTGCATGTGAGAGGCTGCATATGGGGTTGTGTGCATGTATGTGGATTGTTCAGGGCCGCCACCAGAGATTTTGGGGCCCCTGACAAAGCACAAGGTCTGCCCCCCCCCCCCCCCATCACCTCTCCCTTCCGCCCGACCGGCACACGAGTCCGCCCACAGGACTCCTACCTAGTCTGCTGCAAAAGATGCAGGACTAAATGTGGTTTGTATAGTGGAAATGAATTAGAATGTGTGTAATGGATGTAGTGTTTGTATGTATTAGATACTGTTTGTGCAGTGAATGCAGAGTGTGTGTTTGTGTAGCAGATGCGGTGTGTATAGTGAATGCAGGGTGTGTTTGAGTAGTGGATGTAGTGTGTGATGTGTAGTGGATGTAGTGTTTGTGTGTACTAGATGCAATGTGTTTAGTGGATGCAGTGTCTGTAGTGGATGTAGTGTGTGTATTAGACACATTGTCTCTGTATAGTGAATGCAGAGTGTTTGAATGTGTGGTGGATGTAGTGTGTGTACTGTGAATACAGGATGTTTGTGTAGTGTATGTTGTGTGTATAGTTAATGCAGAGTGTGTGTTAGTGTAGTGAATGCAGAGTGTGTGTCAGTGTAGTGGATGCAGAGTGTGTGTCAGTGTAGTGAATGCAGAGTGTGTGTTAGTGTAGTGAATGCAGAGTGTGTGTTAGTGTAGTGAATGCAAAGTGTGTGTCAGTGTAGTGGATGCAGAGTGTGTGTCAGTGTAGTGGATGCAGAGTGTGTGTCAGTGTAGTGGATGCAGAGTGTGTGTCAGTGTAGTGAATGCAGAGTGTGTGTCAGTGTAGTGAATGCAGAGTGTGTGTCAGTGTAGTGGATGCAGAGTGTGTGTCAGTGTAGTGAATGCAGAGTGTGTGTCAGTGTAGTGGATGCAGAGTGTGTGTCAGTGTAGTGTATGCAGAATGTGTGTCAGTGTAGTGAATGCAGAATGTGTGTCAGTGTAGTGAATGCAGAGTGTGTGCCAGTATAGTGAATGCAGAGTGTGTGTCAGTGTAATTAATGCAGTGTGTGTGTTAGAGTAATGAATGCAGAGTATGTGTTAGTGTAGTGAATGCAGAGTATGTGTCAGTGTAGTGAATGCAGAGTGTGTGTTAATGTAGTGAATGCAGAGTGTGTGTTAGTGTAGTGAATGCAGAGTGTGTGTCAGTGTAGTGAATGCAGAGTGTGTGTTAGTGTATTGAGTGCAGAGTGTGTGTCAGTGTAGTGAATGCAGAGTGTGTGTCAGTGTAGTGAATGCAGAGTGTGTGCCAGTATAGTGAATGCAGAGTGTGTGTCAGTGTAATTAATGCAGAGTGTGTGTCAGTGTAGTGAATGCAGAGTGTGTGTTAGTGTAGTGAATGCAGAGTGTGTGTTAGTGTAGTGAATGCAGAGCGTGTCAGTGTAGTGAATGCAGAGTGTGTGTCAGTGTAGTGAATGCAGAGTGTGTGCCAGTATAGTGAATGCAGAGTGTGTGTCGGTGTAATTAATGCAGAGTGTGTGTCAGTGTAGTGAATGCAGTGTGTGTGTTAGTGTGGTGAATTCAGAGTGTGTGTTAGTGAAGTGAATGCAGAGTGTTTGTTAGTCTAGTGTATGCAGAGTGTGTGTTAGTGTAGTGAATGCAGAGTGTGTGTTAGTGTAGTGTATGCATGTAGTGTAAATGGAGCACTCCCCCCACCACCACCACTTTAAAATTGAAAAATTGTATTCCCCCTCCCTGGTTCTTACCTGGTTCAGGGAGGGGGGGATTTCATGATCCCTGGTGGTCCGGTGGCATGGTGGGCCCCCCCAGCTCCCTATACTTGCAGAGGGGGCCCAGCGGACTGCAGGAGCACATTACAGAGCTTCCCTCTCTGTAACTCCCGCGAGCGTGGCGTGTGTGCCACGTGGAGCGTTGCCATGGTAACCCGTGGCAAGGCTCTGACGGCCGCGGGTCTCGCTGGAGTTACAGAGAGGGAAGAGCTTGTAAGTGCACTAGCAGTCCGCAGGGCCCCCTCTGCAAGTATAAGGAGCCAGGGGCCCGTGGCTGCACATATATATAGCGGTCATCGCTTTATATATGTGCATAGAGGCAATGTCGGGCCCGGGACTGCCAAAGCAGTCCAGGCCCGTGACAACCGTTATGGTTGTCACCCCCTGATGGCGGCCCTGGGATTGTTAGTGGTGTTGAGTTTGTGCAGATTGTGTGTTGTGTTTGTGTGAGGACTATTCGTATTATTTATATGAGGGCAGGGTTATTCTTATGCTCTTTGTATATTTAGCAGGGTGGGTGGCTTACCTGGGGTCCAGTGGGGACCAGGCTGACCAGGTACTTGTCAAGGACAGGAGCTGCATGAGCAGCTGTGGGTTGCTCTACTACAGTGTTCACAAGTGCTGGGAGGAAGTGATCTGAGATCACTTCCTCTACGTGCTGCAATGCAAAAATTTAGGGTTGTTCTTCACCACCTTTTCGTATCAGCAGATATCTGAAGTTTCACCGGACTCCTGATAGGCTAGAGCCTGTTTGGCTCTAGCAGGCTTAAGTGCCGTGAATGGCACATGTGCCATAGGGTGCCTACCCCTGCTCTACAGCATTCACAAGCCCAAGGCCCTGTTTCATCCTGGGTATTCTGCTACCCCGAGATATACCATAGGCCTATACCTGTAATATTAGTAAGCGTACATCTTGACTTATTGTCAATGCAGCCCTGCCCTCCGCGGACAGTGTCCAGCGTATCAGGGAAGATGGAGTCATTCATTGGCAAAGGTTCATTCCCCCACTGACCAACAATTTCCCTGTTATTTTAGACTGGGTTTGCAGCCATTATCAAGGACAACTGGTTCTGTGACACATGGCCCACAGAGACATGAAGCCTACTATTTTAGTAACCTTCGGCTCTCGTAGTATACTCCATCTCGGCCACTGCACAAGCCTGGGGGTCTCTATGGGGGAGGAATATCCATGTATAGGTAATGGAAATGCACACGATCCCTTGTCCTGGAATTCTGGGTGCTTTTTAGGCTGGATAAGCCCCAGTACCAAAGGGACCAAATATCAGATATAAATGTAGAAAAGAATCCAGGCACTCCAAGGTATTCCAACAGATAGGCAATTTTATTGGACCCAAGCACCAAAAAAATAACGTTTCGACCCCTTAGGGCCTTTTTCAAGCTTGACAAAGGCCCTAAGGGTTCGAAACTTTGTTTTTTTGGTGCTTGGGTCCAATAAAATTGCCTATCTGTTGGAATACCTTGAAGTTCCTGGGTTCTTTTCTACATTTGTATGGGGGAGGAAGTCTGTCAAAACAAAGCAGTATGCACAGTTACTTGGCTGGCAGCAACACAGCAATTTTACCTTGTCTGCATACACATACCAGCCTGTCATAACATAGCAGCTGAAGCCTTGTCTCAATCCCATTTTAGGTATACCTCCAAACATTCCACGGCTGCTTAACCACATACTAAAACTCCTACATTCCAGGATCTTATTCTAGATTAGCTCATCTCATGGTCATGGTAGATTGCTGGCACACGCGGCTCTCTCTCTTTATACCAACCATTCATATACCAGAACTCTGGCCATTTTAATAAGTTCACTTCGAATCGTCAATACGTACTCCATTGATACCATGGTGACATTCACATCCTTTTGCCACCTCAACCTTAAATTAGCTATCAAACACTTAGACTTATTTCATACCCACCTGCAGACATATACCTACATACTATCAACAATAAATGGTGCCAGGTCAACATACGACACTTACAGGACGAAACAGGTATACGCTTTCTTTTCACTACATCAAATTCATCCTGTACATCAGAACACAAGTTCATAAGTTCATAAAACTCTGATACGACCCTTCAACATATTCATGTCATTCTTTTAGAATAAGCACTGCTTCTGCAGTCTTTAGTAAACATCCCGGCGCACATCATAAACTGGGACATTGGAATCGTCTGCATACACCAGATATCCCTCAAACGGAAAGGTACTGAGACAGGTTATGTAATGTCAACACGTACTAAGGATTAAACGGTTAACTTTTTGCCAGTGGCGTACACATGACCCATGGGGCCCCGGTGCGAAAATTGATCCGTGGGCCCCCCCCCCCCCCCCACACACACACACACAATCTCACGAACAGACGCATACACACTAGCTAACAGACACACACATTTACTGACAGAGGCACACTCAGCGACATACATACATACACACTCTTACAAAACATACACACTCACTTACAAAACATACACTCTCACTGACAAACACACACTCACTAACAGACTCACTAACACACACACAAACACACTCAGTAACAGACACACACAGTAACACACTCACTGACACTCACTAGCAGACACACACTCAACAGACACACTCACTCACTGACACTAGCAGACACACTTACAAACACACACACAAAGACACACACAAACACACACTCACTGACACTCACTAGCAGACACAAACACTCTAACACACACACTCACACACACACACTAATCATCATTGCTCTGCACACCATATTCATACAGAATATTCACATACTGCCCCCAGCATTCATGTAAATCCCATCTATCAAGACATCAAGACATATTGTGATGTAATTCCAGTAAAATACAAGTTTAGCAGGCTAAGATTGCCACAAGGCATATGTATGTATATGTGTTTGTAGTATCAGTTAGTTAATAACACGTAGCTAAGATACTGTCATCACTGTACTGACCAGGTGCAGGAATGTAAGAACTGGAATTACGCGTCCCTCTCCTTTGTATCAGATGAGCCACGTGGTTAGACCGGATGGATGAGTTTAGACTCTATTTATTAAATAGGTTAAGGGTATGTGTGGGTGTAGTTAATTGTGGGAGGAGCTACAGTGCTATATAAGGAATGTACTCTATGTATTCAGTACTCAGACTTTGCTGTATTTTGGTGACGCTAGTCCCTCTGAGTCCCGATCGGTGATCCAATAAAGAATCTCTTCCTTCCTGAAGAAACCTGTGTCCATCTCTCTGTGCTTGGCTTCCGTCAGTTTCTCCGGTATCATTTGGTGCATTGGCCGGGAAGCTCATCGTTCAACGGTAGCTGAGAGGCAGAGGCGTGAGACGGTCTATCTTTGCCCACGTTCTCTACGGCTGCACCCCTGAACTTCTGCGTGGACCTCCCTTCGTCTCGGCGCCACTGGTCTGTTGTCCAGGAGATCATCGGCCTCTACGTGAGAAGTGCTGGGGTGTCCCCGTCGATGAGTGTGAACTCAGGTTCAGGAACGAGGAGGTAAGATAACTGCTGTTTTAGACGGCAGGACCCGCTAGGGGTATACCGATTGTGCGGTAGGCCCAAAGGGGTTTTTGAATCTGTATCTGCCCCCTCTGTCGGAGGGAAGGAGCGAAGGCGCACCGCTCGATCGAACGCTCTTTAGTCAGACCGTTTGATTTGGTTAGTCAGGCGGGGTCCTGGTGTAAGATAGCCCTAGCCGGACACCGGTGTCTTGTCTAGACTAGCGTTCTAGGGTGTATATTACGTTCGCTAGGTCGGAGGGACCGGGAGACTAAGCGGCGCCTGTGTAAATTCGGTTCGCTAGTTCTCATCCTATCTGGGCTAAGTGGGAAGGCGTGTAAATTTGGAACCCACTAGACTTTTGATAGTACGACTAAGAGGCGCCTGTGTAAATTCGGATCTCTAGCTCGTTGTATAGTGCGACTAAGAGGCGCCTGTGTAAATTCGGTTCTCTAGCTCGCTATGTATATGTGGTGATTGGGCAGTGTGGCTAACCAAAACGGGTGTATATAGTTTTAGGTAGTCCATTCAAGGTACTGGCCAATAGTTTAGTTGGGAATTGTAAATGTGTTAACGATTGTTTTAGTAAAGTGTATATCTTGTTAGATAGCGCGAGCTCAGCCGTCTAGCGAGAGTGTTAATAGTGTGTTGCTGTATTATAGTGCACGGTACCATAACCCTGTATATTTACTGACATTATATAATAAGTACTAATCATTGTCGTCCATTGCATGTTTAACACCATAACCACTAATAATTGTATTGTGACCTTAACTTGTGCTTTGACCTATGCTAACCGTACTGTAACCGCTATTTGTAAAAGACGATGTTACTGGGGTGTGTTATAGACGGGTAATTCGTATATAGAGAATTATAGCGTGGGTGACTGTGTAGTTACGCCAAAGGGCATAATATTGATTATATAGTGACTGGTGTAGCAGCTGTGTGTGTACGGGAATTCCCTGAGTGTTTATTGTTATTGTGTACGTTTCACTTGGTAACCGTACCACGTGGTGCTGTTGCCAGAGGAAACGGGTGTGACTGTTGAATAGTACGCGTGTATAGTATTCGTTGTCGACGACGTTCCATTGTTAAGTATGGGTGCGTCGCAGTCAACGATTCCGGATCCCTTAGGATGTATGGTTAAGAATTTTAAAAAGGGATTCAAAGTTTGTGATTTTGGGGTAAAGATGTCTCCTGTACGTTTGGTCACTTTGTGTACTAGGGAGTGGCCTACTTTGGTTGCGGCATGGCCGCCACGTGGCAGTTTGGATCCAACTCTGGTACAGCGCTTACACGTGGCTGTATCGGGTAGGCCTGAACTTTACGGCCAGTTTCCTTATATTGACTGTTGGAGACAGGCCGTAAATGACTCGCCAAAATGGCTCCAGACATGCCACGAGGAGCAGTGTCGCCTCATGGTAGCTAGGACTTGCTCGTCCACTAGGACTGGTGTTAGGCCCATTTTGGACACGCCCCCTGAGTCCGAGATCCCTTTGCCGCCCCCTTACTTTCCGGTAAGAGGAAGTGACGCAAATACAGGAAGTCCTGTAACCCTTCCCTCATTACCCTCATCCACTTCCGCTTCCTCCTCCAGTGCAGGATCCACCCCCCCTCGTACTAAATCCCCCCTTCCGGAACCAGATAGACCAACCTCCATTAGAAACGAATATCCTGATTTGGCGCCACTTCAGACTTCCGGTCAAGCTTCATCTAGCTCGGCCCGAAGTGTTCTATTTACGACCTTTTCCCAAAACCGACCTCCCACATCCCCATACCCTATCTCTCCCCGACCGGAACCCATGACTGACGCCTCTCTACGTAGCCCCATCCAAACCCGACAGTTGACTGGTGCCCAACAATTAAAGCACTATCAGATGCCTCTTCGTCTGAATCCCGGGTCAGCTTATATCGATGCCGCAGGTCAAATGGCACACGCTGACCCAGTCTTCGTATATGTCCCATTTACCACAACCGATCTTTTAAACTGGAAGACCCATAATTCCTCGTATACTGAGAAACCACAAGCTATGACTGATCTGTTCACCTCAATAGTACAGACGCATAATCCGACATGGGCTGATTGCCAGCAGTTACTAATGACTTTATTTAACAATGAGGAAAGGACAAGAATAAATCAAGCAGCCATTAAAGCATTAGAGGATAGAGCCCGTGCTTTGAACCAAGCCAATCCAGCAGCATGGGCCGCGACACACTATCCCAACACCGATCCCGATTGGAACGTAAATGGTGCTGATATGGTTCAACTCAGAGCCTATAGAGACGCTATAATTGCTGGCATGAAAGCCGGAGGAAAGAAAGCCATTAACATGTCGAAGACAGTTGAGGTGATCCAGAAAAGCGATGAAGCGCCCAGTGTCTTTTATGACCGATTATTGGAGGCATACCGCTTGTATACCCCCTTTAATCCGGAAGACGCAGACAATTCCCGAATGGTTAACTCCGCCTTTGTCAGCCAAGCATACGGAGATATTAAGCGCAAGCTACAAAAGTTAGAAGGGTTTGCAGGTATGTCAATCTCCCAACTAATGGAGGTAGCTAATAAGGTCTATATGAATAGGGAAACAGAAAGCAAGAAAGAGGAGGAGCGCAAGATGCGTAAAAAGGCTGATATGCTAGCGGTAGCGATCGCAGGCGTAGATAAACGGGGCCCAGATAGAGGCAATAATAGATGGAGTAGGGAGCCTTTGAGTAGGGATCAGTGTGCGTATTGCAAGGAAGAAGGGCATTGGAGGAACGAATGTCCGCAAAGAGAGCAGTACGAGAGAGACCAACCCAGGGCAGGCTACGGAAACTTTAGAGGCAGAGCGAGAGGTAGAGGAGGCCCCGGAGGGAGTAATGGGAACAGAGGAAGTGTTAGGGAAGATAGGTATATTCCAGCAGCGCAAAGGTCCCGCGATAGAGAAGGTAGGGACTTCGTAGGATTGGCTGACACGGTCATGGAGGACTATTGATACCGACCGGGCTCCATCCCCCTTGGTCGAGCGGAGCCTATGGTCGATGTATCAATAGGGGGAAAGAGGAGTGCGTTCATGATCGACACTGGTGCTGAACATTCAGTGGTGACTAATCTAGTTGCTCCTCCATCTGGAAGGACTATTACTGTGATAGGAGCAACTGGAAGAAGTGCTGAAAGACCGGTTCTTAAAAGTCGACTCTGTACATTGGGAGGCCACGTAGTAAAACACCAATTCCTTTATATACCTGAATGTCCAGTCCAATTGCTGGGACGTGATATGCTATCCAAATTACAAGCGCAGATTACGTTCCTACCAGATGGAACAACATCTTTAAAGTTTAATGGACCTTCAGGTATTATGACTTTATCCGTACCAAAGGAAGAAGAGTGGCGACTTTATACAGTGTTGACTAGCCAAAACCCTAGGAGTGATGAGACATTGTTTAACATACCAGGAGTTTGGGCAGAGAACAACCCACCAGGACTGGCCCGCAATATTCCACCAATAAAAATTGAACTGAAACATGGGGTTTATCCAGTGAGCCTAAGACAATATCACATTCCGCAGAAGGCTAAGAAGAACATCCAATCCTATCTGGATAAGTTCATACGGTATGGTATCCTAAAATTCTGTACTTCCCCCTGGAACACCCCATTGCTGCCTGTTCAAAAGCCCGGTACAGATGAGTATCGACCTGTACAGGACTTAAGAGCAGTCAATGATGCGGTTGTTGGCATACATCCAGTTGTACCCAATCCATATAACCTGCTTGCTTTAATTCCGGGCGGGGCTACTTACTTCACAGTCTTAGATCTCAAAGATGCCTTCTTTTGCCTCCGAATTGCCGCAGAAAGCCAATGTATTTTCGCTTTCCAGTGGGAGAACGCTGTAACGGGCTCAAAACGCCAAATGACTTGGACAAGACTGCCCCAAGGGTTTAAAAATTCACCTACCCTATTTGGTTCAGCCCTAAGTCAAGATCTATTGGATTTCGAGTCCATCCCAGGAGAGTGTGTATTGTTACAATATGTAGATGACTTGTTGATAGCAGCAGTTACAAAAGAAATCTGTCAGCAAGCAACGCACGATCTACTACACATTCTCTGGAAGGCAGGATACAAGGTGTCTAGAAAGAAGGCTCAGTTGTGTTTGCCAACTGTCAAGTATCTAGGATTCCATATCTCTGAAGGTCAAAGAATTATGGGGCCAGAGAGAAAAGAAGCTGTCTGCCAAATACCAATACCCAAGAATAGAAGACAAGTGCGAGAATTCTTGGGGGCAGCAGGCTTCTGTAGGATATGGATTCCCAGCTATGCGATACTAGCAAAACCTCTGTACGCAGCTATCAAAGGTACAGAGCACGACCCCTTCTTATGGACCCAAGAACAGCAAACGGCATTTGAAGATGTGAAGAAGGCTTTGATGAGTGCCCCAGCATTAGGTCTACCTGATCACACACGACCATTCTACTTATATGTACACGAGCAAAGAAGAATGGCTGTGGGAGTATTGACACAGTACTTGGGATCATGGCAAAGACCTGTTGCCTACATGTCTAAGCAACTGGATGCAGTGGCCAGCGGACTTCCACCTTGTCTAAGAGCCGTAGCTGCAGCCGCCCTGCTAGTAGCTGAAGCCGATAAACTCACTCTGGGTCAAGAACTTTATGTACGAGTCCCACATGCAGTACAGACGTTGTTGGATTACAAAGGAAATCATTGGTTTAGTAACAGCCGTATGACCAAGTATCAAGCAATGTTGTGTGAAAACCCAAGAGTGCATTTAGAGACTGTAAACACCTTAAATCCAGCTACCCTTTTGCCACAACCTACTGAAAGTCAACATGATTGTTTGGAAGTAATGGATGAAGTATTCTCAAGTAGACCAGATCTTCGTGATTTTCCCATCCAGAACCCCGATGTTCAATATTACACCGACGGCAGTAGTTATGTGAAAGAAGGGATCCGCTATGCAGGATATGCAGTGACAACAATAGACAAGGTGATAGAAGCTCGGCCACTGGCGAAAGGAACATCAGCACAAAAGGCAGAATTAATAGCACTAACACGAGCGTTACAATTGGCTGAAGGTTTAAGAGTAAATATCTATACGGACTCTAAGTATGCGTTTTTAACCACTCATGCCCACGGAGCTTTGTATAAAGAAAGAGGACTACTGAATTCAGAAGGCAAAGAAATCAAGTACGCAGCCGAAATCCTACAACTATTGGAAGCAGTGTGGGAGCCGAAAGAAGTCGGTATCATACATTGTCGAGCGCATCTGAGAGGAGATGGTGATGTAACCAAAGGAAATCGGATGGCAGATAGTGCAGCTAAGCGTGCTGCTGAATCAGGAAGACAGGAGTATGTGGGGCATATAGCTGCTCTTATACCAACTCCACTGTCCCAATGGACTCCAGTTTATACAGCTCAAGAAGAGGAGTGGTTAAAGACTGAACCGGGAAAGTATTTGGAGAACAAGTGGTATCAGCTAGAAGATGGAAGAATAGTCATACCAGCATCACTAGCGGTAGAAATTGTCCAAAATTATCACAACGGGACACATTCTGGGAGAGACAGTACTGAAGAATCTCTCAGGAAACATTTCTACATACCAAGATTGTCCAACTTGACTCAGGCCATTGTACGCAGATGTGTAACGTGTGCTAAGAATAATGCAAGACAAGGACCAGTAAAGCCACCAGGAGTCCAGTTTATGGGGGGACTCCCCATGTCCGATCTACAAATAGACTTTACAGTAATGCCTAAATCGGGTGGACATCGTTACCTGTTGGTAATTGTGTGCACCTATTCAGGCTGGGTAGAAGCATGTCCTACTCGTACAGAGAAAGCAGGAGAAGTTGTAAGATTCCTGCTACGAGAAATAATACCCCGATATGGACTACCCTGTTCTATAGGATCGGACAATGGTCCAGCTTTTGTTCATCAGTGCCTACAACAACTGACTCATATGCTTGGTATAAAGTGGAGGCTTCATACTGCATATAGACCCCAGAGTTCTGGTAAGGTAGAGAGAATGAATAGAACTATAAAGAACCAGTTGGCTAAAATGTGTCAGGAAACCCAACTTAAGTGGAACGTTCTCTTACCCATAGCTTTATTGCGAATCCGCAGTACCCCTACCAGAAGGATGGGCCTCTCTCCTTTTGAAATCATGTATGGGCGACCACCTCCCGTACTTGGTAACTTAAGGGGGGACTTGAGTCAGTTGGGAGAAGGAATTACCCGGCAGCAGGTTGTAGAGTTGGGTAAGACTATGGAGGAGGTACAGAAATGGGTACAAGATAGATTACCTGTGAATATTTATCCCCCTGTTCATAGTTATCATCCAGGAGATCAAGTGTGGATTAAAGAGTGGAATAATGTACCGTTAGGGCCCAAGTGGAGAGGTCCTTATGTTGTTCTTTTGTCTACCCCTACAGCGATAAAAGTAGCCGAAGTAACTCCGTGGATACATCACTCCAGGGTTAAACCAGCAGCAGTCGATTCTTGGCAAATTACAGCAGATCCAGAGAATCCCTGCAAGATCCGGTTGAAACGCACTACTCAGTCGGAGTAACGAGGAATTATTGTGGATTACAAATTTTATTGTTACAGGTGTGAGTGAGAAGGCCATAATAAAGCCTGTCCGCTTACCATCACATAGTGTATAAGCCAGGAAAGTCTCGAAGGGACACCTGTGAAGATGAGCAGAACTCCATTCCCTGCAGCCCTCACATCCTGGAAGCTGAGGTTCCATCGCACGGACGAAGACTGAGGATGACAGCGAAAGATGTGCTTTTGATTGTGTTTATTTATATGTGTTTTTATATTCAGGAAGGTAGAGGTACCGACACTCCTAGCTGTGAGGTATGCATTAAGACTACGAGAACAGGTAACCATATTTCCCAAACCCTAATTTGGCATTCACAATACGAATGTAAAGGAGAGGTATCAAGATGTAGATACCTAAATATAGACTATAGTGTGTGCCATTTAGGAGTAGGAGAACCTAAGTGCTTCAGTCCAGAGTATCAACCTCGTACAATTTGGTTGACTCTCAGGAATGGAGATCCTCAGGGGACCCTAATTAATAAGACGGTGTTAGAATCCGTACATTCTTCGGGTGTTCTGCTATTTGATGCATGTAAGGCGATATCAAGTGGTAGAAAACCGTGGAATGTATGTGGGGATCTTAGATGGGAGAGGACGTATGGGTCTAATGATAAATATATTTGTCCCAGTAGTAAAAATAAATATGTGAGTCCTAGATGCCCAAATAAAGACTATAACTTTTGTCCATATTGGTCTTGTGTGGGGTGGGCGACTTGGGGACAGACAGTAGATAAAGACATGATAGTGACTAAGTTGCCGACTAGCCCTTATTGTAAGTCTATGGAATGCAACCCAATGTCAGGATCGGGACAGGGATCCAACACGCAGAGTACAAAGAGTGGAAAGGTACGTATACCGGGCCTTAGAATGGCCGGACTAACGTACCGAGAGTAAAGAATAGTCAGAGACAAGCCGAGGTCGAGGGAACGAGAAGACAGATAAGCGAGAGACAAGCCGGGTCAAGGGATAACAGAGAGACAGGGTAGTACAACGAGCCGAGTCAAAACCAAAAGAGCAAACTAGAATACCAGAGCACTGAGTGACTAGACAAGCTAGAACCACGACAGGGCAATGAGCTGAAGTAAGGAGTAAGCTTAAATACCCTGGCTCTGGATGGAAATCACGCCTCTGACAAGTACCGATTGGATATCGGACACTTGAGTGACAGATTGCTCGTGATAGCGTCATGACGTCACGTATTGAGCGTCCTGCTAGAAAAGGACGTGGATTCCTCGCGGCCGGTGTTTAAGTGACTGGATGAACCGCGAGGAACGGAGGAAACAGCTCGCCTGGACGGATACACCACCAAGTCTCTACCTCCCTTAGAGGTAGAGGCCTCAGGTACCCTGACAGTACCCCCCCTCTCAGATACGCCCACCGGGCGGAATGAACCGGGGCGAGATGGGAAGCGGAGGTGAAATGCTCTGCGAAGGCGAGAAGCATGGACGTCCTCCTGAGGTACCCAACTCCTCTCCTCAGGACCATATCCCCTCCAGTTGACCAGATATTGCAGTTTTCCCCTTGAAATTCTGGAGTCAATGATGGAGCTGACCTCGTACTCCTCCCGACCCTCCACCTGAACAGGACGAGGTGAGGAGACCTTAGAGGAGAATTTGTTGCAAATGAGGGGTTTCAACAAGGAGACATGAAAAGAGTTAGGAATGCGTAAGGCAGGTGGCAGAGCAAGGCGATACGCAACCGGATTGATACGAGTGAGAACCCTGTAAGGGCCTATGTAGCGAGGAGCAAATTTCATGGATGGAACTTTTAGGCGAATATTCTTAGTACTCAACCACACCCTATCCCCAGGAACAAAAACAGGAGCCGCTCTTCTATGTTTGTCAGCGTGTTTCTTGAACAGCGAGGAACTATGTAATAGAATTTGCCGAGTCTGATCCCATAATTTCTTCAGGTTGGCGACATGATCATCAACCGACGGTATCCCCTGAGAAGAGGAAACCGAAGGAAAAATTGAAGGATGAAAGCCATAGTTCATGAAGAAAGGGCTAGAGCGAGTTGAATCGCAAACAAGGTTATTGTGTGCGAACTCCGCCCAAGGAATCAGACCGACCCAATCGTCCTGGTGTTCGGAAACAAAGCAACGCAGATACTGTTCGATCTTTTGATTAGTACGTTCAGCAGCTCCGTTAGACTGAGGGTGATAGGCAGAGGAGAAGTTCAATTTGATGCCCATTTGAGAACAAAAGGATCTCCAGAAACGTGAGACAAATTGAGAACCTCTATCAGAAACAAACTCTGACGGAATCCCATGTAGGCGAAAAACTTCTCTCGCAAAAATCTCCGCCAATTCAGGAGAAGTCGGAAGTTTAGGTAATGGCACGAAATGGGCCATCTTAGTAAATCTATCCACCACCGTGAGAATAACAGTCTGTCTTTTGGAAGCAGGCAAATCAACGATAAAGTCTATGGACAAACAGGACCAAGGTTTCTCAGGAATGTCCAAGGGGTGTAACAGGCCACATGGGGATGCATGAGGTAGTTTAGTCTTGGCACAAGTCTCACAAGCTGCGACGAACTCCTCAATATCTTTTCGAAGTGAAGGCCACCAGAAATCCTTGGATATCAGAGAGTATGTCTTGCGAATACCAGGATGACCAGCTATTTTACTTTCATGAAAACATTGTAAGAGCTCCAGATGAAGTTCAGGAGGAACAAAGTTTCTTCCCTCAGGAGTGTTTCCGGGAGCTAGATGTTGTGACTTCAAGATCTGGTCAAGTAGCGGAGAATGAATTTTGAGACTGGTATTAGCAATAATATTGCATTTGGGTACAATGGAAGACAAAAGTGGTTCAACTGAAGCAGAGGGTTCATATTGGCGAGATAGCGCATCGGCTTTAGAATTCTTTGACCCAGGTCTGTAAGTCAGAACGTAATTGAAATGGGTAAGAAACAACGACCAACGAGCCTGCCTGGAGGACAGACGCTTGGCCTCTCCGATATAGGACAAGTTTTTGTGGTCTGTCAGAATGGTAACAGGATGTAATGTACCTTCCAATAAATGTCTCCATTCTTTCAAAGCCTTGATAACTGCTAGTAATTCTCTGTCACCAATGTCATACCTGCTTTCAGTACCGGTCAATTTTTTAGAGAAAAATCCACATGGATGTAATGGTTTATCAACACCCAACCTTTGAGATAGAACAGCACCTAAACCAGTCTCTGATGCGTCTACCTCGAGCAAAAAAGGCAGAGAAGTGTCAGGGTGAACTAAAATTGGAGCGGAAGCGAAAAGCTCCTTGAGAGTCTTGAACGCAAGGAGAGCTTCAGTAGTCCAATTCTTAGTATCAGCCCCCTGTTTGGTCATGTTAGTGATAGGTGCAATAATGGAAGAATAGCCCTTAATAAAGCGCCTATAATAATTGGAAAAACCAATAAATCTCTGTATGGCTTTAAGACCTGTGGGTAAAGGCCACTCTAGAATGGATTGGAGTTTATCCGGATCCATCTTAAATCCCTCCCCAGAGATCACATAGCCGAGAAAGGTTACCTGAGTTTGATCAAAGCTACATTTCTCCAACTTGCAGTACAAGCCATGCTGGAGAAGCTTGTGCAAAACCCTCCTGACTTGCTTGTGATGAATCTCAATCTCACTAGAATGAATGAGTATATCATCCAGGTATACAATGACGCACTCTTGCTGAAATTCCCTAAGAACCTCGTTTATCAGATCTTGGAATACCGCTGGCGCATTGCATAACCCAAAAGGCATGACAGTATATTCATAGTGGCCATATCGAGTATTGAATGCCGTCATCCACTCATGTCCCTGCTGGATTCTCACCAAGTTATATGCCCCTCTGAGGTCTAACTTGGTGAAAATTGTAGAGCCCTTCAAACGATCGAAGAGTTCGGTGATCAAGGGAATCGGGTAGGCATTTTTAATGGTTATCTTATTCAAGCCTCGATAATCAATACAAGGTCTCAAAGAACCATCTTTCTTTTTAACAAAAAAAAATCCAGCCCCGGCAGGGGAGGAGGACCTCCTGATGAATCCCTTGTCTAAATTCTCGTGAATATATTCCTCTAGGACTGAGTTCTCCTTTATAGATAATGGGTATACATGACCTCTGGGAGGCATGGTACCAGGGAGTAGGTTAATTTTGCAATCAAAGGACCTGTGTGGGGGTAAGGTATCGGCTTTCTTTTTGTCAAATACTGCCTTTAAATCTAGATACTGAGGCGGAATTTGTGTCTCTGTAGGATTGTCAGAGGTATTCGATGTATTAGTTAATCCAAGAGGTAAGACCTTCCGCAAGCATTTTTCTTGACAATTCTCTCCCCACGAAACTATCTCCCCTGATTCCCAATTAATAATAGGGTTGTGTCTCCTCAGCCAGGAGTACCCCAGGACTATGGGAATAGACGGAGAAGAAATGAGCATTAAGGATATATCCTCTTTATGCAGGATGCCAACAGTCAAGTTAATCGGTATGGTCTCATGGAAAATAACAGGTTCAAGTAACGGTCTACCATCGATGGCCTCGACAGCCAAAGGTGTCTCTTTTAACTGGGATGGAATAGCATGCTTGGCAGCAAAACCCTGATCTATAAAGCTCTCAGCAGCTCCAGAATCGATTAGTGCCATAGTCTTAACTACTCCCTTCTCCCACTTTAAAGAAACGGGTAACACAAGCCTGAGCTCCTTGTAGTTGTGAATAGAGGACAAAGTAGAAACACCCAAGGCCTGTCCTCTAGAGGAACTTAGGTGCGAGCGTTTCCCGAACGATTGGGACAATTTAGGCGTAAATGACCCCTGACTCCACAATACATACATAAACCCTCCCTTCTCCTGTACTGTCTCTCCCTTTCAGTGAGATGAGTACTGCCTATCTGCATAGGTTCAGGAATACGTAAGTCTTCGAACTCAGAGATTTGAAAGGTAGGTGCTAGTTTAAAGGAGGGTCTACGGGTCCTATCTCGAGTGTTCTGCCTCTCTCTTAAGCGTTCATCAATACGAGATATAAAAGAAATTAAATCCTCCAAATTTTCAGGGAGTTCTCTAGTAGCGACCTCGTCAAGAATTACATCTGATAACCCATTCAGAAACACATCTATATAAGCCTGTTCGTTCCACTTAACTTCTGCCGCCAAGGATCTGAACTCTAGTGCATAATCCACAAGTGTTCGATTGTCCTGTTTAAGGCGCAACATTAATCTAGCTGCATTGACCTTTCTGCCAGGAGGGTCAAAAGTTCTTCTAAACGCAGCTACAAAGGCATTATAATTATAGACTAGTGGATTATCATTCTCCCATAAAGGATTGGCCCATCTCAAAGCTTTTTCAATGAGCAGAGTAATAATAAATCCAACCTTTGCTCTATCTGTAGGATAAGAGCGGGGTTGTAATTCGAAATGGATGCTAATCTGGTTTAGAAAGCCACGACACTTCTCCGGTGACCCGCCATAACGTACTGGTGGGGTAATACGGGAAGAAGCCCCTACAGTGGCTACCTCTAGACCTGAGACTGCAGGAGAGATAGTGTCAGGGTACCTGAAGTCTCTACCTCCGAGAGAGGTAGAGACTTAGACGTTCATCCGTCCGGACGCCATGTTTCCTCTGTTCCTCGCGGTCGACCCGGTCACACAAACGTCGGCCGCGAGGGAGTCTCTTCCTTTTGTAGCATGGTGCCCGGAGGCCGACGTCATCACGCCAATCCGGAACGACCTGTCACTCAGTCCGAGACAGACTAATCAGGTTTCGTCGGAGGCGTGTCTATCCTCTCTAGCCAGGGTATTTAAACATACTTCGCCCTGTTGCTCATTGCCCTGTCGTGGTTCTAGCCTGTCTAGTCACACAGTGCTCTGGTGTTTCTCAGTTATCCTTTTGGTTTCGACCCGGCTTGTTTCCTTACTCTGTTTACCTCCGTTATCCTTGACCCGGCTTGTTCCTCGCTTACCTGTCTTCTCGTTCCCTCGACCTCGGCTTGTCTTTGACCATTCTCTATACTCTCTGTACGTTAGCCCGGCCATTCTAAGGACCGGTATACGTACCCTGTACCTGTTTGTACTCTGCGTGTTGGATCCCTGTCCCGATCCTGACATTACGACAGGGCCAATGGATCCTGCAGGTACAAACAGTCAGGTTGGTTCCTCTGATTCCAGGTTTGACGCCATGGAACACAGAATGGACCAAATGGCCTTAGCACTACAGGCATTGTTGTCTCGTGCTAATAATCCTCCAGAGGAGACGCGTCCTACTCCTATTTCCTCTGTAGGTTCAGGCCTAGAGGTAGCTACTGTAGGTGCCTCTTCCCGTGTTACTCCACCTGTACGTTATGGTGGGTCACCTGAGAAGTGTCGTGGTTTTTTAAACCAGATCAGCATTCACTTTGAATTGCAACCTCGCTCCTATCCTACCGATAGGGCAAAGGTTGGGTTTATTATCACCTTACTCATTGAGAAAGCTCTGAGATGGGCTAACCCATTATGGGAGAACGATAACCCGTTGGTATACAATTATACTGCCTTTGTAGCTGCTTTTAGAAGAACTTTTGACCCCCCTGGTAGAAAGGTCAATGCAGCCAGATTACTGTTGCGCCTGAGACAGGAGAACCGAACATTAGTGGATTATGCACTAGAGTTCAGGTCTCTGGCGTCAGAAGTTAAGTGGAATGAACAGGCTTATATGGATGTATTCTTGAACGGGTTATCAGATGTTATCCTTGACGAAATTGCTACTAGGGAGCTACCAGAGAATTTAGAGGACTTAATTTCGTTCATTTCTCGTATTGATGAACGTATAAGAGAAAGACAGAACACTCGAGAGAGGAACCTAAGACCTGCCTTTAAATTAGCACCCGCATTTCTAAGTCCTGAGTCCAATACTTCACTGATTCCTGAACCTATGCAGATAGGCAATACTCATCTCTCAGAAGAGGAGAGACTGTACAGGAGAAGGGAGGGATTGTGTATGTATTGTGGAGTCAGAGGTCATTTACGCCTGAATTGTCCTGTTCGCTCGGGAAACGCCCGCACCTAAGTTTCTCTAGAGGACAGGCCTTGGGTGTTTCTATTTTGTCCTCTACGCATAGTTACAAAAATCACAGGCTTTTACTACCAGTTTCTTTAACATGGAAGAAGGAAGTACTTAAGACCGTGGCATTGATAGATTCCGGCGCTGCTGAGAATTTTATCGATCAAGCCTTTGCCACTAAGCACACTATTCCTTCCCAGTTAAGAGAGACCCCCTTGGCCGTTGAGGCCATTGATGGTAGACCACTACTCGAGCCTGTTATTACTCGTGAGACTATATCCATGAGCCTGTCTGTTGGTATCTTACACGAGGAGAGTATATCTCTTATGCTTATTTCGTCCCCTTCCGTTCCCATAGTCCTGGGGTATCCATGGTTAAAGAGACATAACCCTACTATCGATTGGGAGTTAGGGGAGATACTCTCGTGGGGTCAGGGTTGTCAGGAGAGGTGTTTACAGAAGGTATCCCCTTTGGCTGTAATTTACACACCTGACACTACTACCCAGCCTAAAGAGAGACAGATACCTCCTTTGTACATGGACTTAAAGGCAGTATTCGATAAAAAGAACGCTGATACTCTACCTCCACACAGGTCCTTTGATTGTAAAATTAACCTATTACCTGGTACCATGCCTCCTAGGGGCAATGTATACCCTCTATCCACTAAAGAGAATGCTGTTTTAGAGGAGTATATTCAGGAGAATTTAGACAAGGGATTTATCAGGAGATCCTCATCTCCTGCCGGGGCTGGGTTCTTTTTTGTTAAGAAGAAGGATGGGTCACTCAGACCTTGTATCGATTATCGAGGGTTGAATAAAATAACCATCAGGAATGCCTATCCTATCCCCTTGATTACAGAACTCTTTGATCGGTTAAAGGGCTCTAAGATTTTCACCAAGTTGGACCTCAGAGGGGCGTACAACTTGGTGAGAATTCAGCAAGGTCATGAGTGGAAGACAGCGTTTAATACCCGCTATGGTCATTATGAGTATACGGTCATGCCTTTTGGTCTCTGTAACGCACCTGCAGTTTTCCAAGATTTGATTAACGAAGTTCTTAGGGAATTTCAACATGATTGTGTTATTGTCTACCTGGATGACATACTCATACACTCTAAAGAGATTGAGACCCACCATCGACAAGTCAGACAGGTATTACACAAACTTTTACAACATGGTTTGTACTGTAAACTTGAGAAATGCAGTTTTGACCAGACCCAGATAGACTTTCTTGGATACGTGATTTCTGGGGAGGGCTTTAAGATGGATCCTGACAAACTCCAGTCTATTTTAGATTGGCCATTGCCTCAGGGACTCAAAGCTATTCAGAGATTTATTGGCTTCTCTAATTATTATAGACGCTTCATTAAGGGCTACTCGTCTATTATTGCGCCCATCACCAATATGACCAAACAAGGGGCGGATACTAAGACATGGTCTACTGATGCTCTAGCTGCTTTCAAGAGTCTCAAAGAACTTTTTGCTTCTGCTCCAATACTAGTCCATCCGGATACGACCTTACCGTTCCTGCTCGAGGTCGATGCCTCTGAGACAGGAGTTGGGGCGGTTCTGTCACAAAGATTGGGGGTAGATAAACCATTGCACCCATGTGGTTTTTTTTCTAGGAAACTTTCGGGCCCTGAGAGCAGATATGACATCGGCGACAGAGAACTCTTAGCAGTCATTAAAGCCTTAAAGGAATGGAGACATTTATTAGAGGGAACCTTACACCCTATTACTATCCTGACGGACCACAAGAACTTGTCCTACATTGGGGAGGCTAAGCGCCTGTCCTCTAGGCAGGCTCGTTGGTCCTTATTCCTGACTCACTTCAACTATGTGCTGACTTATAGACCTGGTTCAAAAAATTCTAAAGCCGATGCCTTATCTCGCCAGTATGAACCTTCTACTGTACCTGAGCCGGTTCTTTCCTCTATAGTTCCGAGATGCAATATTGTTGCTAATACGAATCTCAGGATTCATTCTCCGTTACTGGCCGAGATCGTTAAGCTACAACATTTAGCACCTAGACAGACTCCTGTGGGTCGACATTTCGTTCCTCCTGCTCTTCAACTGGAACTATTGCAGTGTTTCCATAACAGCAAAATGGCGGGACATCCTGGTATTCGCAAGACTTTTGCGTTGATCTCTAAGGATTTCTGGTGGCCTGCTTTACGTAGGGATACTAAAGATTTCATCGCTGCATGTGAGGTTTGCACTAAGACCAAACAACCTCATACGCTTCCTTGTGGATTCCTGCATCCCTTAGAAGTTCCAGAGAAGCCGTGGTCCTGCTTGGCCATGGACTTTATTGTCGATCTACCTATCTCTAAAAAACAGACTGTTATCCTCACCGTGGTTGACAGATTCACTAAGATGGCACACTTCATTCCTCTGCCTAAACTTCCATCTTCTCCCGAATTGGCCGAGATATTCGCTAGGGAGATTTTTCGCCTACATGGGATACCCTCTCAAATTGTGTCTGACAGAGGTTCCCAATTTATTTCCCGTTTTTGGAGGTCCTTCTGTTCGCAACTTGGTATCAAATTGAACTTTTCTTCTGCCTATCACCCTCAGTCTAATGGAGCTGCTGAACGTACCAACCAGAAAATTGAACAATATTTGCGATGTTTTGTTTCCGAACACCAGGATGATTGGGTCGGTTTGATTCCTTGGGCAGAGTTTGCGCACAACAATCTCGTTTGCGATTCTACTCATTCAAGCCCCTTCTTCATGAATTATGGCTTTCACCCGTCTATTCTTCCTTCGGCTTCTCCTTCCCAGGGGGTGCCGTCGGTTGATGTTCATGTTGCTAATTTGAGGAAGTTGTGGGATCAAACTCGGCAAATCCTTACGCACAATTCTATGCTGGTTAAGAAACATGCTGATAAACGTAGAAGGGCGGCTCCGCTCTTTGTTCCGGGTGATAGGGTATGGTTGAGCACGAGGAACATCCGTTTAAAGGTGCCCTCCATGAAGTTCGCTCCCCGTTATATTGGACCTTACAGGGTGTTGTCTCGTATCAATCCAGTTGCGTATCGTCTAGCTCTTCCTGATACCTTACGCATCCCTAACTCGTTTCATGTGTCGTTGCTGAAACCTCTTATTTGTAACAGGTTCTCCTCCACAATAGCCCCTCCTTGTCCTGTTCAGGTGGAGGGTCAGGAGGAGTATGAGGTTAACTCTATTATTGATTCTCGTATCTCCCGGGGGAAAGTACAATATCTGGTCGATTGGAAGGGATACGGTCCTGAGGAGAGGAGTTGGGTACCTCAGGAGGATGTTCATGCTCCTCGTCTCCGCAGGGCGTATCACTCTCGCTTTCCATCTCGTCCCGGTTCTTTCCGCCCGGTGGGCGTATCTGAGGGGGGGGGTACTGTCAGGGTACCTGAAGTCTCTACCTCCGAGAGAGGTAGAGACTTAGACGTTCATCCGTCCGGACGCCATGTTTCCTCTGTTCCTCGCGGTCGACCCGGTCACACAAACGTCGGCCGCGAGGGAGTCTCTTCCTTTTGTAGCATGGTGCCCGGAGGCCGACGTCATCACGCCAATCCGGAACGACCTGTCACTCAGTCCGAGACAGACTAATCAGGTTTCGTCGGAGGCGTGTCTATCCTCTCTAGCCAGGGTATTTAAACATACTTCGCCCTGTTGCTCATTGCCCTGTCGTGGTTCTAGCCTGTCTAGTCACACAGTGCTCTGGTGTTTCTCAGTTATCCTTTTGGTTTCGACCCGGCTTGTTTCCTTACTCTGTTTACCTCCGTTATCCTTGACCCGGCTTGTTCCTCGCTTACCTGTCTTCTCGTTCCCTCGACCTCGGCTTGTCTTTGACCATTCTCTATACTCTCTGTACGTTAGCCCGGCCATTCTAAGGACCGGTATACGTACCCTGTACCTGTTTGTACTCTGCGTGTTGGATCCCTGTCCCGATCCTGACAGATAGAAGGAGTACGTGTCTCCTCAGGTGGATTACTAGCACGGGACAAAAGTGCCTGTAGTGCCAAAGCCATCTGATCCATCCTATGTTCCATGGCGTCAAACCTGGGATCCGAAGAACCAAGCTGACTGTTTGTACCTGCAGGATCCATTGGCCCTGTCGTAATGTCAGGATCGGGACAGGGATCCAACACGCAGAGTACAAAGAGTGGAAAGGTACGTATACCGGGCCTTAGAATGGCCGGACTAACGTACCGAGAGTAAAGAATAGTCAGAGACAAGCCGAGGTCGAGGGAACGAGAAGACAGATAAGCGAGAGACAAGCCGGGTCAAGGGATAACAGAGAGACAGGGTAGTACAACGAGCCGAGTCAAAACCAAAAGAGCAAACTAGAATACCAGAGCACTGAGTGACTAGACAAGCTAGAACCACGACAGGGCAATGAGCTGAAGTAAGGAGTAAGCTTAAATACCCTGGCTCTGGATGGAAATCACGCCTCTGACAAGTACCGATTGGATATCGGACACTTGAGTGACAGATTGCTCGTGATAGCGTCATGACGTCACGTATTGAGCGTCCTGCTAGAAAAGGACGTGGATTCCTCGCGGCCGGTGTTTAAGTGACTGGATGAACCGCGAGGAACGGAGGAAACAGCTCGCCTGGACGGATACACCACCAAGTCTCTACCTCCCTTAGAGGTAGAGGCCTCAGGTACCCTGACACCCAGTCCATATACTTATTAATAACCCCGACAAGTTCCTAGATAAGTATGGAAATTTATTTGGGTTTCAGATATACGGGACGGGTTTAGATCCTGGGACATTATTGTTTATAGGAATAGAGACTGATACGGTATCCTCCCAGACTCATCAAGTATACCATTCCTTTTATGAAGAGATGAGTATAGATAATAAGATCCCCCATAACGCTAAAAACCTGTTCATTGACCTAGCTGAAAGTATTGCCGGTAGTCTTAATGTTACCAACTGCTATGTGTGTGGAGGTACTAACATGGGAGACCAATGGCCTTGGGAAGCAAAGGAGGTAATGTCCGGTTCTGAGGCAGTTGACCAACTAATATCTACACAAGCCGATTATCATTTGAGTGTTAGAGGTAAATCTGAGTGGAGATTAAAGACCTCCATCATAGGTTATGTTTGCATAGCAAGGAAAGGAATAATGTATAATACTTCTGTAGGAGAATTAACTTGTCTAGGGCAAAAAGCTTATGATGATGATACAAAGAATACAACTTGGTGGTCGGCTTCAAATGTCTCAGAACCATCTAACCCGTTTGCTAGATATGCCAATTTAAAGGATGTGTGGTTTGATCTATCCATCACATCTACCTGGAGAGCCCCAGCAAATTTGTACTGGATCTGTGGTAAGAAAGCCTATTCGGAGTTGCCACAGGACTGGGAAGGGGCATGTGTGTTGGGTATGCTCAAACCATCCTTCTTCTTGTTACCGATTGAAACAGGTGAGACTTTAGGTGTTAAAGTGTATGATGTGAATCATAGGAAGAAAAGGGGACCCATAGAGATAGGCGCCTGGGAAGATGATGAATGGCCTCCCCAGCGTATTATAGATTACTATGGGCCAGCCACGTGGGCTGAGGATGGTACCTTTGGTTATAGAACCCCTATTTATATGCTCAACCGTATTATAAGATTACAGGCGGTGGTTGAGATTATCACAAATGAGACATCACAAGCGCTCAATCTTCTAGCGAAGCATAACACCAGGATGAGGACAGCAGTCTACCAAAATAGATTAGCCTTGGATTACCTTTTGGCAGTAGAGGGAGGTGTATGTGGGAAGTTTAACCTAAGTAATTGCTGTCTTCAAATAGATGACGAAGGGCAAGCAATAGCTGAGCTTACTAGCCATATGGTTAAACTAGCGCATGTGCCTACTCAGGTATGGAAAGGGTACAATCCAAGTAGTTGGTTTGGTAGCTGGTATGAGTGGTTTGGAGGGCTTAAGGCAGTGGTAGGTGGAGTCCTACTGATTTTACTGTTGTGTCTACTCCTACCGTGTCTTATACCCTTAGTAGTTAGGTCTGTGCAAAGCCTGATAGGAAGTATAGCAGAGAGGAAGGCTGCTGCACAGATAATGGCGATATATAAGTATAAGGCTCTAGATCAAGGAGAACCAATGCAGGAAGATGAGTGTTAAAAGATTCACATCATAAGATAAGTCTGGTCTGGTTCATGGTAACCTGAGGTATATGCAAACCAAGGTTAAGTGATGCCTCAAGTAATTGTGAAATATCAGAGGCATCAAAGGGGGGAATGTGATGTAATTCCAGTAAAATACAAGTTTAGCAGGCTAAGATTGCCACAAGGCATATGTATGTATATGTGTTTGTAGTATCAGTTAGTTAATAACACGTAGCTAAGATACTGTCATCACTGTACTGACCAGGTGCAGGAATGTAAGAACTGGAATTACGCGTCCCTCTCCTTTGTATCAGATGAGCCACGTGGTTAGACCGGATGGATGAGTTTAGACTCTATTTATTAAATAGGTTAAGGGTATGTGTGGGTGTAGTTAATTGTGGGAGGAGCTACAGTGCTATATAAGGAATGTACTCTATGTATTCAGTACTCAGACTTTGCTGTATTTTGGTGACGCTAGTCCCTCTGAGTCCCGATCGGTGATCCAATAAAGAATCTCTTCCTTCCTGAAGAAACCTGTGTCCATCTCTCTGTGCTTGGCTTCCGTCAGTTTCTCCGGTATCAATATGACGGCACGGAGTGTGGCCAGTTTATAGTAGTTCAGTAGATTTTTTTACCAAGTAGGACAGCCAATAGTCTTTAGGGACCAGCTTGTTATGACCGCATAGATGCCATAACAGGTTAAGCAGCATTCAAGTTTTCCCCCAGACATCCACCAGGAAACCATTGTAATAAAAAATCTTAGATAAAATATTTTATTACATATATTAAAATGTTTTGCCTCATCTTTCTGGTTATAGCTCTAAGCAGTCATTGTCTTTGGTACGTTTTTTTTTTTGCCTCCACATGAAACACACACAAATCTGTGTCGCTTTTCCTACTTCCATCTACTAACACTAACACACACACGTTTTTTATTTTATTTTATTTAATCCCCCCAGCCTCCTTACCTTTTGGAGTGCTGAGGGGATTCCCTGGGGTCCAGTGGTGCTGCTGGGCTCCTGGGGGGGCCGGTCACGCGTACTGATACCGGCGCCGGAAGATGACGTCATCTTCCGGCTCCGGTATCAGTGCGGTGCGCGAGGGAGCTGAAAAGGAAGCACTTAGGGGAGAGTGCTCCCTCGCGCACCCGCAGGACCGGCCGTGGGGTGACAGCAGGGCCAGCCTCGGGGGGCCCGGAGGTGGCCGGCTCTAGGGCCCCCCAGGAGAAGAGGCTGGCCCAGTGGCTACATACCGGGTCGCAGGGGCAGCCGGGCCCCCTGGTGGGCCGGGCCCGGTCGCAGCCGCGACCCCTGCGACCCTGGTATGTACGCCACTGCTTTTTGCCCACTTTTACAGGCCTACCAAAACGTTGGTTTCGGCACACCACAACCGACTTATACCACTACTATAACTCAGCTTATTGTCCCCGACTACAAATATATATATATATATATATATATATATATATCCCCAATGATAAAAAAATGTTCAGAAAAAGTGGATCAAGCAGCAGTGTGAAAACACTTTTACAGGAAGTTGAATTGTTTTTTATTATTTTAATTATTTGATCTTATTGAAGAACATATCTGACTTTAAAATTAAGATATTTATTTTTAAATATAACGTTTTTTTTTTTATTCTTTATTTTAGTTGTGCATAGGTATTACATACAGACTGGCAACATCACAACAGCTAATGCTAGCCACATAAACATTGAAAAAACAATGGTCTGGCATTAAAGGTCAATGCACATTTTTGAGAAAAAAAGTTGCTTATGTCTTTGATACTACAGTGTGATTTGAAGTACAGAGAGAAATACTTAAGGCAGTGTGGCATGTGAGATAATAAACAGAATGCTAGTATAAATCAGATGAACACAGGCCATTGTTTCTAAAGATCCCTGAGCCTAACCAGATGTTTAGCTAGTCAGTGGAGCATAACTTGAAATAATCAGAGTAAAAGCAAGTTAGGCACAAAGAGGCACCCCCATTCCCCACATAGAGACCACTCAGTCCCCTCTACCAGCAAGATTCAGTCCCATCACACTGACATGAATCTGCCAGCATGCAGCCAGACTGCCACCCAGGCTGTGTCAGACAGCTATACTTAGAAAAGCTGCAGGACCACAACAGTTGTATCGGGTCATCTTTGTGTGGTGAATAGAGAGGAGTCATCTTGAGCCACTGGTGCTTCCACTCAGATTGAATAGTGGCACAGCTGTAGGGCATCAAGTACTCTCCCTCGTAGGGATTTAGTGTTGATTGATAGCGCCCAGTTTGGGCCCCTAGAGCCGCAAGTGATCCAATTTCAATGGTTGCCCCCAGAGGGCACTAGGAGCCCAGAGGGAGGCTGCTTTCTTCACAGAGTGCTCAAGGTTCAGAGCTGGCTCCCCCATCTTGCGAGGTAAGTATGACCTCTGACTATTTTTGGCACGAACAGGACCGCAGGGTGGACCAGGATAACACCCCCCCGGGGTCTTACGACTCAAAAAGAGGTTCCGTTTTATTGCCACCGGGCAGGATAACAGAGTGGCGGCCGTCCACTCCACTCACCACCCGAGTAGGCCTTGGTTGCTGGAAGTTGTGCCAGGTTTCGAGTTTCACAGGTTTCGAGTTTGTGGCAGCACCCCTCCCTGGATAGCATGGGTTCTTTCTCTGCAGCTCCAGATGCCGGGTTGAACCCACTAAATGGGTCATAAAGCTGGAGCTGATCTTACATGCATCCAGTCGGCATGGCGGCCCGGCCCCCCAAATATAAAGTGGTTTTAAGAGCACTAATATACATATTCTAAAAACAGGTTATATGTCCTCTGAAGAATATAAACGTTCATTTTTAACTCCAACAATTTAGTATTAGGGTTGAAGCATATTGTACTAGGATTTGTTTTGTTCTTTTATGTTTTGTAAATCTGTAAGCAAATAACAGAAGGTTGTTTTATTCACTATCCTTTCTTAAGTACATCATTTAGACTTTACAAACAAGACATTTATTGTACTATTTCTTCTCTAAGATGATAAACTGAAGATTTTGTTTGCATTGTTATTGATGTGATTTAGTGGGAGTATAACAATTGACCATGTGTATGATTCATTGTGCTGCTTGACTCTGGCAGGGATAAAATAATGGGGTCTCAGATCGCATATGTCATATTTCCAAATGCATTTACTCTTTCTTTTTTGCCCTTTCACAGACGAGAATAGTTCTTTATACTGCTTTCTTCTAGAGCATATCATGGGTTAATGTTCCTTATAAACATTTTTTCAATTATTAAGCCCCAACAAGAAAAACAAAATCAAAGAATCAAAAGTGTGTGAATGTATCGAATTTATTAAGGAAACCTTAATTTTTGATCAGTGAAAGTGGGTCCACGTGGTTCCATAAGACTCTTATTTACATTGTAATGAAAAACATTTCTTATTAGATTTTCTTATTTTTTTGAGGGTGTAAAGTAAATAAAATAGATCTTTATGTACATTTTTAGAGAGATGTGTTTACACTGGAACAAATTAACTGTTGCCCCTGCAACTATAGAGTGTCTTTGCCAAATTAACTTTGATAATTTTCCTGTTGGAATGTTTGCTCAGTCAGATTATGCTGTACTTTCTGAGAGGGACCTTAAACGGACACTCTGGGCACCATCAAATCTTCAGTGGAATGAAGTTGCCATAGTGTGAGAATGTCCTTGGCACCAATTTACCTGACATGGGAAAACCATCAAAAAACGGTTTAATGAAGAAGGGGGACCGGCTTCTCGCCTCCTGATAGGGGGGTCGCTGGGTATAGGAGCCTTGTCCCGAGCCACGGGATTTGTAATAGTTACGGCCAGACAGATGACCCCTGAATCTGCCATCCATGGTAGAGACCTGCCTCTGAAATACCCTCTTCATAGAGGATTTGGCTTTATCAAAGGTGATAAAAACCCCAACAAAACGCCAGAGTTCTCCAAACTAGTAGTCTCCAAACAAGAGGACCTGGGCATCCTTGCCCGCCTTGGTGAGGGCAACATTTTGGCTTGATTTTAAAGAGAATGGCTATGTGCCGTTCTATAGACAGGGAACTATTAACACTGCCCGCAATGCAGATAGCCCTCTGCACCGAACCACGGAGTTCTCCGGGTCAACCTGTCTGTTTTCAGCTCTGGCATCTTCTACCAGGTCAAAGAGCTTATCCAAGGGACCAAATATGTCCAAATGTTTATCTTGGCACGACTTAAGTGCCAAATCCAAACCCTTACGCATGTTCCTATCCCAGTTTGGTAAGGAATTGGATTATTTTAGGGTTAACAACCAGGGTCTCACAGACTTTGGGCAGCAAAGGCCATGGGCATTCAACCCTGAGCTTTCTCTGGGTTGAGAGGGCGCGGTACCCAGGTCTATAGGTAACATGCCACATGGTCCGCCGGGAGCCACTCTGCCGACCTCGGGTGATGGAGATGATCCCATGAACATAGGTTCTCCCGACAGATCCAGGAGAGTGGAGCCTGCTGTAGCTGGGAAATCACTCCAAGATCCACTCACCGCCACCCCTGACTGACTGGAGGTCAAATGGTCAAGGCCCTGCCCAAAGGATTTGTCATCAGTCACTCAAGGACTCCGTACCAGCCTCCTCACTAGACCTGATTTCTGAGTCAGAGTCGCTCTCAGGTTGTACTCTAGCACATTTCCATTGCTGCACCTGTTCTGCCTAGGGCGTAAAGGCTCTTTTGTGTGATACAGGCAGAGGGAGTTAAGTGCCTGGATTCGGCAGTAGCCTTCTTGGGTGTGTCCCCTTAAGGGTCTGAACCAGAACGTAGCTGGCGTGTCGGTGGTCTCGAACTTTCTGCATCCAGTGGGCGTGAGAGTAAGGCCTGGCAGAGGACATAGAGCCCATAGCTGCCATAATGCTCATGGCAAAAATACATTTGAATGCGTCCAATTTGAGAACCGAAACTCGGTGGAAACAAACTAATGAACGGCCATTTCATGGCAAAATCTCCTGAACAATAAACCATTCACGGCAAAACAGTCAAACAAGATCATTAGCGGCAAATTTGCTGAATAGTACAATTCGCGGCCAAACTCACCAACGCCACAAATTTGCAGCAGCTTAACAGAGGCAAGAAAAATGGGTGCCAAACAGCCAGGAAGAATGGGGGACCCAAGAACAGAGAAAATTAAGGAAAATAAAGGAGATAAGGTGCCCTTCAAAGGACAGGAGAAACAAATACAAGAATCCCCCAGAGGATGGTCTGGAACCCTGGGATCAAAGGTACATAACATGAACCAAAAACCATATAAAGCAGCATTAATAAAGTAGAATAACAGGATTAAAATCAACTATGAAAAAAAAACAAAGCCGTTAAAAGGCAATTAAAACAGATAATGCTAGAGTAAAAATGTTGGTACTTATCTTGACTGTGGAGCAGCAAAAAATAGTGCTTGCTGTTCTACTGGGACTTGGATGGGGATTGGCTGTTGTCTCACTGTGTATATATATTTTTTTCGTATTTGTGTTCTTTGCTGCTATTGGTGGACAGTAAAGATAGGGTTAAGCAATATTAGCCTCCGTGTCTTGACATAAAATCAGGGGTTATCTCTTGCTAAAATATTTAAATGTATACCTTGGGGACACTGGGTTGATTAATATCATCAGAGCAATGATTATAATTGGACCTACTAAACATGAAATGCTTTTGAGCAGTGGCAAATACTACTTACATTGTTAATAAGTCCCATTATTTTAATTTAAGTTAGGTGAATTTTTATGAGCTTTAGAGCTTTTATATTTTTTGCAGTACTAAATTGCTCTTAATTATATACAGCTTATGAATGCAGTGGTTCCGCTTTAAATATGCTTAGCTCGAGATAATTATTTCACAATATACTTAATCTTCACCTGCACAGAATGTGACATGTAGTTGCAAGCAATCACAGTGTCTATAAGCGTGGCACTCTGGATCTCAAGATAATAGCAAGCCAGTGATACTAGTCAAAGTTATTAAGGATAATAGAGACCCTATTCAAGCTGGCTATTTGATAATTGAGATGCTGAAAGAAAATTGCCTGACGGTGATTGGCCTGTCCGTTCACACATCTTTCGAGACATGAACTTAAAATGGAAAGGTGTTACATAAGACACAACACTTATATAAAGAAAATGCAAGCATATTTTGTACTTTTAACATCGACTCCAAATTTATTTTTACATTACTCATTATATGCAAACACATTTGGTGTGGCAATTTAGATTATGGGGGTGAATGAATTTGTTGCTATTTAAAGAGTCACTCAAAGCACCATAGTAATTGTATTATTTGAAAGCTGATGGTAAGAGAGTATCCAGCTTTTTGTCTCTCTGCCAAGTGTGGCTTATAATTGCTGAGGTTTGTAGAAATCACTGTAGTTATGAGCCTTCCACCTTCCTCACTGAAGTTAAAAGATACATTTTATTTCCTCCTTTCCTATCCTTGAACCATCAATCTTAAAGGAAAAATAAGAATACAAAGCACCTGTATTCCCTCCTAACACTATAATGCCCATGTCTCTAGGTTTAAAGGTGTCTCCGTTTGATAGTCAATTAAAGGGAAAACGTAACATATCTCTTTCCAGCTTCTACTCATGGTGATGGTGGACCCAGGGCCGCCATCACGGGGTGACAACCACGTGTAGCAGCGGAAATGTCGGTGGTGCAGCTGCACCGGGGCCCACATGCTGATAGGGCACACCGGGTGGCCCAAGCATTTAGGGCCACCCGATGGGCCCTAAATCTTCAGGAGCCCGGTCAGCGCTACAGCCGTTTAATAGCGCAACTGGGCCGTTCACTTCCTCCCAGCTCACTCCGCGCGGGAAAGAGGAGGTAGAGTGGAGACCGCGAGCAGGGGAGAGGCATCCGACTCCATCAGCCACAGCCACCCTCCTGCAACGAAAAAGTGAGAAACAGGAGGATGGCTGAAAAATCAGATGTGTGTCAGTATGTATGTATATGTCTGTATGCATGTATCTGTATGTGTGTGTGTCTGTATGTTAGTGTGTGTCACTATGTATGTCTGTGTGACTGTATATGTGTTTATGTCTGTTTTAGTGTGTGTGTCAGTATGTATGTGTTTATGCCTGTTTCAGTATGTGTGTCTGTTAGTATGCATGTGTATACCAGTATGTGTGTATCTTTGTGTGTGTGTGTATCTGTGTTGTTTTGTATTAGTGCGTGTGTTTGTGTCTATATTCCTGGGGGTGGGATTAGGAGGCGGGCCCTTGGGGGCAGGCTTGGAGGTGGGCCTCCGGGGGGCCCAGACCCTGAGCTGTGTTAGGGGGCCCAAAAGTTCTGATGGCGGCCCTGGTGGGACCCACTGTGCATGCATAGTAAAGCTTCCGCATATGAAAGTATAGAATCAGTGCTTTCCTATGGGGTATGTAAAGATGTTAGATGTCCTCATGCATTTAACAACGTAAAACTCTGTTAGAAACTGAAAGCGTCTCTAATAGATGTGTGTTAGACAGCCACTACAGTCGTAATTAACCCTGCAATTTCTCAGTAGCTGCAATGTTTTAAATCACAGGGACACTGCGCCCAGACCACTTCAATGAGATTTTAAGTGGTCTGGGTTGATGTAGTGTCCCTTTAAGTATACAGTGTGCACATGCTACACCTCTATCCTCAATTGGAAAGAAAGTCAATATGCAGTCAGCGGTAGAGGTGTCAAACGCAATATAAATAATTTGTCCATTGTTTACAAATAAAATTCAGAAAAAAACAATTATAGTTGTACTCATAACTGTTAGGCTGTGGAATGGGAAATTACATAAAAATGGTGGATGACCTGGTCAATGGCCTTCCTAATGTAAGGAGCAAGAAAGTTGCTCTTTATCCCTGTCCTATCCTCCTGTGGAATTGGGTCATTTCAATGCTCTCTATCACTTTCCATTTTAACCCTGCAACTTTTACACTCTATAAAATGTAACCCCCATCTCAATCCCTAATGCAAGTGGGATTTAAGTTGAAAAGAGCAAAAGGTGGCTCCCTGTATAACTCCTCAACCTTTTGTTTATGACTGTCCCCAAGCCAAAGAGGGTAACAAAATTTTTGGCACAATTAAATAAAAACTAGAAATAAAATCTAAATCCATAGTTCAAGCAGAGTTTAAGGGGGAAGATAAACATGACAACCAGAGAAACCAGGAGGAATGAGACCAAAGAACATAAATAAAAAAATAAAAGATAAGCTGAGCCCCGATTCATAAAATATAAGCCAATACACCCAATTAGAAAATAAAATAAACACTAAATCAAGTTAAATCAAAAGATCCTATTCCAAAGACCATGGAAAGATGCAGGGGCGGCTCTAGACTTTTCAAGGCATTTGGCGAAACCCAAAAATAAGGCCCCCACTAACACCATTAGTGAAAAAAAATATGGGTTGCCTTGTGTGTTTATAAGGAGCTGTGGGTATATTGAACAACGAGCTTGCAGCGTCGGATACAGAGAGGTAGTCTCTGTATTCATCTTCAGAGGCTTGCATTGTCGCGGCTCCCTATGCCGCTGCACGCTATCGGACTGTAGTTATGGCATAATTTGAAATAAACAAATTTAATGTGCAATGATGCTAATCATTTATACAGTATTGCTGGGTATGGTTGTATAGCCTGGCAGTCGTTTATACATAAGTGCAAGTGTGAAGGGGTTATTGGAAACAAATAAAAATTTTGGTTGGGCTTTTAAAAAAAATCATTTACCAAATAATAAAGTTACAAGAATACCTTGTAGGAAAGCACTGGAGTGAGGTCATAATTGACGTGTCTGTTTGCAAATAAAGTAATCAGGATAATTGGTATGTTGATAGATAGAAAATAATAAAAAATACAAACAACACATAATATTACATAATAACATAAATAAATCGATATACATAGTATAGAAATTGTTATAGGGATAATACCATGGCACCAGCATGTATGCTAAATTACTCAGGAGTAAAGGGAGTTATATAAAAAATGTCGCTGGTAATTAAAGTGCCACATAGCTAAATAATCCCAAATAACCAGGGAGTATCACTCCCATCACTAAGGACTCCCACGCCAGGCAGTTGATGCACATTAGACTCAATGTAATGGCTTATTGTCTTTAAATGATAATATCAGTGGGAGTCCTTAGTGATGGGAGTGATACTTGATTGAGTGGGTGTCAGAGGGCAGAGTGAGGGAGTGACAGGGGGCTGAGTGAGGGGGTGACAGGGGACTGAGTGATGGGGTGACAGCGGGCACAGTGAGGGAAGGAGGGGGTGACAGGTGGCAGAGTGAGGGAGGGGTGACAGTGAACAGGGTGACGGAAGGAGGGGGGCCAGGGGGCAGAATGAGAGTGGGCAGAGTGAGGGGTGACAGTGGGCAGATTGAGTGGGTGTCAGGGGGCTGAGTGAGGGGGTTACAAGGGACTGAGTGAGGAGGTGACAGGGGGCAGAGTAAGGGGTGATTGGTGACAGTGGGAGGGTGTACAAATACTTTTTTTTTCTGGTGGTCCAGTGTCCTGGCTCCCTGGTGGTCCGGTGGGCTTCCTATCCGGTCTGCAGCTCCGCCAGATGCAGAGCTGCAGACCACATGATATGAGTCTTGCGATTTCCAGAAGACAGAGCGTTGCCATTGTAACCCATGTCAACACTTTGATTGGCTGGAGGTCGCGCGACACTTCACAGTCTGCAGCTCACACCGGGTGGAGCTGCAGACTGTAGCCTCCTAATGTCAGGCCCTCGCCGCTCCTGATGTCGAGCCCTCGGTCATGGACCGAGGACCCGACATGTCTGTCTACCTTATGGCGATTTAGGCAACGAGGCCCCAGCCAGCACGAGGCCTTAGGCGGCCGCCTAAATTTCCAAATTAGAAAGCAGTCTCTGGAAATATGCATGCAACATACACAGAAAATCCATACAAGAGCAAAATAACAAGACATTGTTTAGATATAAAGACGTTTGAAGTGGTAAATAAAGTATATTTACAAATGCAATAATGAGACATACCTCAGACTTGGCAACCAATGGGTATTGACTGGTGCACCTAGAGAAAGCAGTACTTCTCATTGAGCCCATGAGGTGACACGGTAGATACATACAGCGTACTTCCTTTTGTACATCCAGCTTACTTCTTTCCCTATTGCGCCCTCAACTAAGGGAAGGGACTCTTTTCAGAACCTGATACCTCAGTTGTGAAACATTATGCCACATCTATCTGATGTATCTATAGGTGGTTCAGATGAAATATTCTGAATAGAGGTTTTGTGTTGTGAGATCCAATCTTTCTATGAATTGCAGTTTTTTCCTATATAACCTAATATCCATGGACACTTCATTAGATACACGGGAAAGTCTGTTTGACAGGTAAAACAACCTTGCTTCTTGCTTGTCCTGAGGTGAGAGCAAGTGTTTACCTTAATTATCCCGCTACGATAATTACAAGACAGACATGGGTATGTGCCATGAACTGGTTTAGACAAAAAGCTCTGCTTATGTATGACCAGGAGGTCTGCTTTAACCACCATATTTCAGATGGTGCAACCTCTTTTGTGGGCAAATAAAGGTGTATCCTTAAACAGGTGTCCAACATGATTATCCTACTGTAGAATATGCCAATTACTATGGATGATTTTTGTATCTCGGGTGAAAGGGTAGAAAATGTATACTTACAAAAGGCAGTCTATTAGAGGTAGCTCTGTGTTTGTTAAAACTGATCCACAAAAATGGTTGAAAAATAGAGTTGGTCCCTGCTACAATTAGTCACCTAGGAGGGTGCATAGGGTTTTCATGGCTTTTAGGCAGAGTGTAAAAAAACAGAGAGACAACAGTGAATGCACCCTTGATATTAGAGGAATTTAAAAAAACATTAGCATTTCACCTAATCACATTTACAAAGCCATTAAAAGAACACTCCAATATTAAAACCAATATCAATGCCAGGCTGATCAAACTTAAACATACATTTTTCTCTAGCAGCAACTCCTATCTCAATGCTGTTCCATTGCACTCCCAATGACGACAGTCTCCCTTCCGGTTTACCAGGGATGGATTGACATAGGGGCCAATGGAGCCGAAGCTCCTGGCCCATGCCCCTGAAATAGGCCCATTGATTTACAAAAAAAAGAAAGAAAAAGTTTTGTTTACTGTTCTTAACATTCTCTTGCTTTGTGCAGAGGAGGCTACGTATGGGACCATAGAAGCATAACACAACTTGTGTGGACTGACTGACCATAAATTAGTTAAGTTAAAGCTAATAGAGATGTCCCGAATAGTTCGCTGGCGAATAGTTCCTGGCGAACATAACTTGTTCGCGTTCGCCACGGATGCCGAACATATGCGATGTTCGATCCGCCCCCTATTCGTCATCATTGAGTAAACTTTGACCCTGTACCTCACAGTCAGCAGACACATTCCAGCCAATCAGCAGACCCTCCCTCCCAGACCCTCCCAACTCCTGGACAGCATCCATTTTAGATTAATTCGGAAGCTGCATTCTTTTTTTTTTTTTTAAGAAAGAAGTGTGTTATATTTGAGCATGCTAGGCTGAATGTACATATGTCATGGCTAGTTGCAGTATATAGCAGTACATTGTTGTGAAAGATGGCTGTCATGTTTAGGGTGTAGCTTGCACGTTATCAACTGTGTATTTATATCAGCAGCTCCACCACTAGTTATAAATCAAGTGTGAGTCGCCCCATGAGCTGAGACTAGTGAATAACATAATACATGAACGGTTAAGGTAAAGGCATGTAAGGAACTACGACAATAAACTCTTTAGGAGGTGAAATAATGACATGTTTAAACGCTTGCTACTTTACGATTAGTTAATGTGCAGAGAGCAGTTCATGTGATCAAAGGCATGGTGTGGAGGATCGGCTATAGTGGGACATGATTGGCAGGCTGCTGTTTGCTCATCCGATCCCTTCTGGGCACCAGGTGCAGACCCTGGGAGTCCCTGATACCTGGAACAACAAAGGCAAGTCTCTGGCTGAGTGCCGGGTTCGTGGCTTGAGGTGGTGGAAGCTTGTTTTGTCGGATCTGTCCCGGTGGTGCTTCACGTCCGGTGCGGGATTGTGGTGGCTTAAGGTGGAGGCGAGTGCTTGACGTGGGGCAGGCTCTGCATTTCTGTTTGTGCCTCTGGTCCCGTCTTTGACGCCTTTTGCGTTGGTGGATTTTAATGGGGACTGCTTCGCTTAGCTGTGGTGGAGCTTGTTGGGGCTGTGGTGGAGCTTGTTGGGGCTTCCTGCTTGTTATTTGCTTCCAAAATTGATTAAAGAGTCTGTCCAGCTTAGACTCAATATCCTGCCATGCTTTGCTGGTACCAGGAGGACACGCGGCTGCCACCATATTGGGAGAGTCGCAGATGAGTATGTCAGCCTGGGCGGCTGTGCTCTGTGCGTCCATTAGCTCCAGACAGCCTCTCAGGGTTGGACCGGGATAACACCCACCGGTCCGAGGGGGGGGGGTAACGGAGCTCCTGCCGGGAAGTAGCTGCTCCTGGGCATCCCAGGATCGGTAGATCGGCTGCCTCTCCCGCCCGGTGAGCACCAGGCCACACTTGCCACGTGGAGGTAAGTAAGACTCTGTCGAGTTGCTGACCGCTATTAAGCATGTCGGGTCGGTCAGGTAGGAGCAACATTGCTGGATCATCCCCTTCTGGGGTGAAATTCGCTTGTTGATAGCTGCTTAAAGTGAGATATTGAGGGAGCTCACATGAAGTGTGTCTTTCCTCCATGACAGCTAGGCCCCGCCCCCCGGAAGCTGCATTCTTAGTGAGAGGAGGGACAGTGTAGCTGCTGCTGATTTAATAGGGAAATCGATAGCTAGGCTAGTGTATTCAGTGTTCACTACAGTCCTGAAGGACTCATCTGATCTCTGCTGTAAGGACAGCACCTCAAAAAGCCCTTTTTAAGGCTAGAACATCAGTCTGCTTTTTTTTTTTCCTGTGTAATCTAATTGCAGTTGCCTGCCTGCCAGCGTGTGTGTCAGGCTCACAGCGTATACTGTGCCCACTTGCCCAGTGCCACTGTGGTGGAATCTCAGTAAAAATAAATTTACTAGGACAAAATTGCCACATGGTATGTGCATTTGCATATGTTGATGTACCAGTTAAGTCAGTTACACGTAGCTAAGATACAATCAGTAGTGTAAGGAGCATAAGTAGGAATACAGGATATACGAGTATTTCCCCTCCTCCATTGTGCTGGGCAAGCCATGTGGTCAAACAGGATTTTAGTCTCTATTCGGTTGATTAGATAAGAGTATGTGTAGGTTGAACTGATTATGGGAGGAGCTACATGCCTATATAAGGGACCTACACTGTATGATCAGGACTCAGACTTTGCTGTTTTTTGGTGACATTAGTCCCTCTGAGTCCCGATCGGTGAACCGAATAAAGAATCTCTTCCTTACTGAAGAAACCTGTGTCCATCTCTCTGTGCTTGGCTTCCATCAGTTTCTCCGGTATCACCACCACTCATATCTGGAGTCACAATAGCTTGCATTTAAAAAAACAAAACTTTTTTGACTGTAATATAATAGCAGTCAGTTTCCTTCACACGTGTGCGTTTCAGGGCCTGCCAGGGCACAGTGTCACACCATTGCAACTCATAGCTGGTGTAACAGTGATACCGGAGAAACTGACGGAAGCCAAGCACAGAGAGATGGACACAGGTTTCTTCAGGAAGGAAGAGATTCTTTATTCGATTCACCGACCGGGACTCAGAGGGACTAATGTCACCAAAATACAACAAGATCTGAGTCCCGAACAACAGTGTAGGCTCCTTATATAGGCATGTAACTCCTCCCATAATAAGCTCCACCCACACATACTCTTACCCAATCAATCGAACAAGAACTAACTTCATGTTTGACCACATGGCTTGCCCAGCACAATGGAGGAGGGGAATACTACATCCTGTATTCTCGCACATGCTCCGTACACTACTGATTGTATCTTTGCCACGTGCAACCAACCGACCGATACACCAGTATACGCACGTACACATGCCACGTGGTAATCTCGGCCTACTAAATTTATTTTTACCGAGATTCCACCACATTCCCCCCTTTGATGCTTCTGATATTTTCACAATTCCAGAGGCATCACTTAACCATAGTTTGCATATACCTCAGGTTGCCATGAACCAGACCAGACTTTGCTACTCCCTAGAGACATGAATCCCTCAACATTCCTCTTCCTGTACTGGTTCTCCCTGATTTAGAGCCTCATATCTATATATAGCCATTATCTGTGCAGCAGCCTTTCTCTCTGCTATATTTTCTATAATGCTCTGCACAGACCTAATTACTAAAGGAATAAGACATGGCAGGAGAAGACACAGCATTAAGATTAGCATGACTCAGCCTACCAATGCCTTAAGTCCTCCAAACTGCTCATACCAGTTACCAAACCAACTACTTGGATTATACCCTTTCCATACCTGAGTAGGCACATGCGCTAGTTTAACCATATGGCTAGTAAGCTCAGCTATTGCTTGCCCTTCATCATCTATTTGAAGACAGCAATTGCTTAGGTTAAACTTCCCACATACACCTCCCTCTACTGCCAATAGGTAATCCAAAGCTAATCTATTTTGGTAAACGGCTGTCCTCATCCTAGTATTATGCTTCGCTAGGAGATTGAGCGCTTGCGATGTCTCATTGGTAATTATCTCAACCACTGCCTGTAACCTTATAATACGATTGAGCATATATATTGGGGTTCTATATCCAAAAGTACCATCCTCCGACCACGTAGCTGGCCCATAATAATCTATAATACGCTGGGGAGGCCACTCATTATCTTCCCAGGTACCTATCTCTAGGGGTCCTCTTTTCTTCCTATGATTCACATCATTTACCTTAACTCCCAAAGTCTCTCCTGTTTCAAAAGGCAACAAGAAGAAGGATGGTTTGAGCATACCTAACACACATGCCCCTTCCCAGTCCTGTGGTAACTCCGAATAGGCTTTCTTACCACAGATCCAGTACAAATTTGCTGGGGCTTTCCAACTAGATGTAATAGATAGATCAAACCACACGTCCTTTAAATTGGTATAACTTGCAAACGGGTTAGGTGGTTCTGAGACATTTGAAGCCGACCACCAAGTTGTATTCTTTGTATTATCATCATATGCTTTTTTCCCTAGACAAGTCAATTCTCCTACAGATGTATTAAACATTATTCCTTTCCTTGCTATGCAAACATAACCTATAATGGAGGTCTTTAATCGCCACTCAGATTTACCTCTAACACTCATTTGATAATCGGTTTGAGAAGATATTATTTGTTCAATTGTCTCAGAACCAGAATACATTACCTGCTTTGCTTCCCAGGGCCATTGGTCTCCCATATTAGTACCTCCACACACATAGCAGTTGGTCACATTAAGACTACCAGCAATACTTTCAAGCTAAATCAATAAACAGGTTCTAGCATTATGGGGGATCTTATTTTCTACACTCATCTCTTCATAAAAAGAATGGAAAACCTGATGAGTTTGGGATGCCACGGTATCGGTCTCTATCCCTATAAATAATATTGCCCCAGGATCCAAACCCGTCCCATATATCTGGAACCCAAATAAGTTTCCGAACCTATCTATAAATTGTTCAGGATTATTGATAAGTATATGGACTGGGTTGCATTCCATAGACTTACAATATGGTTTGGTAGGCAACTTAGTTACAATCATATCCTTATCTACTGTCTGTCCCCAAGTTGCCCACCCTACACAAGACCAATATGGACAATAATTATAATCCTTATTTGGGCATTTTGGATTTACATACTTGTTTTTACTACTGGGGCAAATATACTTATCATTAGACCCATACGTTCTCTCCCACTTAAGATCCCCACATACATTCCATGGTTTTCTACCACTTGATATCGCCTTACATGCATCAAATAGCAGAACACCCGAAGAATGTACGGTTTCTAATACTGTCTTATTTATTAGGGTCCCCTGTGAGTCTCCATTCCGGAGGGTCAACCAAATTGTACGGGGTTGATACTCTGGATTGAAGCACTTAGGTTCTTCTACTCCTAAATGGCATACACTATAATCTATACCTAAGTATCTACACCTAGATACATATCCTTTACACTCATATTGTGAATGCCAAATAAGGGTCTGGGAAATATGATTACCTGTTATAGTAGTCTTAATGCAAACCTCACAGCTAGGTGTGTCGGTACCTCTACCTTCCTGAATAATAAAAAACATAAAAATACACATTATCAAGTGCATTTCTCTTGACGTCTTCATCCTCATTCTTCGTCCGTGCGATGGCACCTCAGCTTCCACAATGTAAGGGCTGCAAGGAATGGTGTTCTTCATGTCCTCTCTTCCCTTCACAGAGGTCCCTTCAAGACACTCTGGCTATGTCACGTGGGTAAGTAGTCAGGCTTTATTATGGCCGTCAAAACACTTACTTGCTGATCTCTTTAATTACACTTGAAACCCCAATATCTTCTCGTCACTCAGACTGAGTTGTGCGCTTTAACCGGATCTTGCAGGGATTCTCTGGATCTGGTGTAGCTTGCCAAGAATCTACTGATGCTGGTTTAACCCTGGAGTGATGAATCCATGGAGTCACTTCAGCCACCTTTATAGCTGTAGGGGTAGACAAAAGAACAACATAAGGACCCCTCCACTTAGGCCCCAACGGTACACTGTTCCACTCTTTTATCCATACTTGATCTCCTGGATGATAACTATGAACAGGGGGATAAATATTCACAGGTAATCTATCTTGTACCCATTTCTGTACTTCCTCCATAGTTTTACCCAACTCTACAACCTGCTGCCGGGTAATTCCTTCTCCCAACTGACTCAAATCCCCCCTTAAGTTACCAAGTACGGGAGGTGGACGCCCATACATGATTTCAAAAGGTGAGAGACCCATCCTTCTGGTAGGTGTACTACGAATACGCAACAGAGCTATGGGCAAAAGAACATTCCACTTAAGCTGAGTCTCTTGACACATCTTTGCCAATTGGTTCTTAATAGTTCTGTTCATCCTTTCTACTTTCCCAGAGCTCTGAGGTCTATATGCCGTATGAAGCTTCCACTTAATACCAAGCATATGAGTCAGTTGTTGTAGGCACTGGTGAACAATGGCTGGTCCATTATCCGATCCTATAGAGCATGGTAGTCCATATCGGGGTATTATTTCTCGCAACAGGAATCGCACAACTTCTCCTGCTTTCTCTGTACGAGTAGGACATGCTTCTACCCAACCTGAGTAGGTACACACAACTACTAGTAGGTAGCGATGTCCACCGGATTTAGGCATTACCGTATAGTCTATTTGAAGATTGGACATAGGGAGTCCCCCCATATACTGGACTCCCGGTGGTTTCACTGGTCCTTGCCTTGCGTTATTCTTGGCACATATCACACATCTTCGTACAATGGCTCTTCCAGAATGTGTCCCGTTATGATAATTCTGGACAATTTCTACAGCTAGTGATGCTGGAATGACTATTCTTCCATCTTCTAACTGATACCAATTATTCTCCAGGTACTTCCCTGCTTCAGTCTTTAACCACTCTTCTTCTTGAGCTGTATAAACTGGAGTCCATTGAGACAGTGGGGTCGGTATAAGAGCAGCTATATGTTCTACATACTCCAGTTTCCCTGATTCAGCGGCACGCTTAGCTGCATTATCTGCCATCCGATTTCCTTTGGTTACATCACCATCACCTTTCAGATGCGCCCGACAATGTATGATACCAACTTCTTTCGGTTCCCATACGGCTTCCAGTAGTTGTAATATCTCAGCTGCGTACTTGATTTCTTTACCCTCTGAATTCAGTAGTCCTCTTTCTTTATACAAAGCTCCGTGGGCATGAGTGGTTAAAAACGCATACTTGGAGTCCGTGTAGATGTTCACTCTTAAACCTTCAGCCTATTGTAACTCTCGTGTGAGTGCAATTAGTTCTGCCTTCTGTGCCGATGTTCCTTTTGACAATGACCGAGCTTCTATCACCTTGTCTATGGTTGTTACTGCATATCCTGCATAGCGAATCCCTTCTTTCACATAACTACTGCCATCTGTATAATACTGGACATCAGGGTTCTGGATGGGGAAATCACGAAGGTCCGGTCTACTTGAGAACACTTCATCCATCACCTCCAGGCAATCATGTTGACTCTCAGTAGGTTGTGGCAAAAGGGTAGCTGGATTCAAGGTATTAACAGTCTCTAGATGCACTCTTGGGTTTTCACACAGCATAGCTTGATACTTAGTTATGCGGCTGTTACTAAACCAATGATTGCCTTTATAGTCTAGCAACGTTTGTACTGCGTGCGGAACTCGCACATAGAGTTCCTGACCCAGAGTGAGTTTATCAGCTTCAGCTACCAGCAGGGCGGCAGCAGCTACGGCTCTTAGACAAGGTGGAAGACCACTGGCCACTGCATCCAGTTGTTTGGACATATATGCAACAGGTCGTTGCCATGATCCCAAGTACTGTGTCAATACTCCCACAGCCATTCTTCTTTGCTTGTGTACATATAAGTAGAATGGGCGTGTATGATCAGGTAGACCTAATGCTGGGGCACTCATCAAAGCCTTCTTCACGTCTTCAAATTCCTTTTGCTGTTCAGGGGTCCACAGGAAGGGATCGTGTTCTGTACCTTTTATAGCTGCATAAAGAGGTTTCGCCAATATCGCATAACTGGGAATCCATATCCTACAGAAGCCTGCTGCCCCCAAGAATTGTCTTCTATTCCTGGGTATTGGTATTTGGCATACAGCTTCTTTTCTCTCTGGCCCCATCATCCTTTGACCTTCAGAGATATGGAATCCCAGATACTTGACAGTTGGCTGACACAACTGAGCTTTCTTCCTGGACACCTTGTATCCTGCCTTCCAAAGAATGTGTAGTAAATCATGTGTTGCTTGCTGACATATTTCTCTTGTAACTGCCGCTATCAACAAATCATCTACGTATTGTAATAGTACACACTCTCCTGGGATGGACTTGAAATCCAGTAAGTCTTGACTTAAAGCTGATCCAAATAGGGTAGGTGAATTTTTAAACCCTTGGGGCAGTCTTGTCCAAGTCATCTGGCGTTTCGAGCCTGTTACAGCATTTTCCCATTGGAATGCAAAGATACACTGGCTTTCTGCAGCAATTCGAAGGCAAAAGAAGGCATGTTTAAGATCCAAGACAGTAAAATAGGTAGCCCCGCCCGGAATTAAAGCAAGCAGGTTATATGGATTAGGCACAACTGGGTGTATACTTACGACCGCATCATTGACTGCTCTCAAGTCCTGCACAGGGCGATACTCATCTGTACCGGGCTTTTGAACAGGCAACAATGGGGTGTTCCAAGGGGAAGTACAGAATTTTAGGATACCATACCTTACGAACTTATCCAGATAGGATTGTATATTTTTCTTGGCCATTTGTGGGATGTGATATTGTCTTAAGCTCACTGGATAGACCCCAAGTTTTAGTTCAATTCGAATTGGTGGAATATTGCGAGCAAGTCCTGGTTGGTTGTTCTCTGCCCACACTCCTGGTATATTGAACAAGGATTCATCACTCTTAGGGTTTTGGCTGGTCAACACTGTATAAAGTCGCCACTCTTCTTCCTTTGGTACTGATATTGTCATTATACCTGAAGGTCCATTGAACTTTAAAGATGTTGTTCCGTTAGGTAGAAATGTTATCTGTGCTTGTAATTTTGACAACAAATCACGTCCTAGCAGTTGGACTGGACATTCAGGCATATAAAGGAATTGATGTTTCACTACGTGGCCTCCCAATGTACAGAGTCAACTTTTAAGAACCGGTTTAGCAGCACTCCTTCCAGTTGCTCCTATTACGGTGATAGTTCTTCCAGATGGAGGAGCAACTAGGTCAGTCACCACCGAATGTTCAGCACCAGTATCAATCATGAAGGCACTCCCTTTTCCCCCTATTGCTACATCGACCATAGGCTCCGCTCGGCCAAGGGGGATGGAGCCAGGTCGGTATCAATAGTCCTCCATGACTGTGTCAGCCAACCCCACAAAGTCCCTATCCTCTCTATCGCGGGGTCTCTGCTGCTCTGCCTGTCTCCACTAACACTTCCTCTATTATTACCACTATTCCCTCCAGGACCTCCTCTACCTCTCGCTCTGCCTCTATAATTACTATATCCTGCCCTAGGTCTGTCTCTCTCATACTGTTCCCTTCGCGGACACTCACTTCTCCAATGCCCTTCTTCCCTACAGTACGCGCATTGATTCCTACTCAAAGGTTCCCCATTCCATTTACTCTCGCCATTATCCGTTCCCCTATACACTTCCTTTTCCCTTCTATCTACGCCTGCGATAGCTACCGCTAGCATATCTGCTTTCCTACGCATTTTACGCTCTTCCTCCTTCTTTGTCTCTGTCTCCCTATTCATGTATACTTTATTGGCTATTTCCATTAGTTGGGTTATAGACATCCCTACAAACCCTTCTAACTTTTGTAGCTTGCGCTTTATATCTCCGTAGGCTTGGCTGACAAAGACAGAGTTAACCATTCGGAAATTCTCAGGAGACTCTGGATTAAAGGGAGTATACAAACGGTATGCCTCCAATAATCGGTCATAAAAGACACTGGGCGATTCATCACATTTCTGTAATACCTCAGCCGTCTTAGACATATTAATCGCCTTCTTCCCTCCGGCTTTCATGCCAGCAATAATCGCGTCCCTGTAAGCTTTTAAATGGACCATGTCTGCGCCATTGACATTCCAATTCGGATCAGTGTTTGGATAATGGGCTGCGGCCCATGCTGCTGGGTTGGCCTGATTTTGTGCATGGGCCACTTCTTCCAGCGCTTTAATTGCCGCTTGATTTATCCTTGTCCTTTCCTCGTTATTAAACAATGTCATCAATAGTTGCTGGCAATCAGCCCAAGTGGGATTATGTGTCTGGACTATGGAGGTAAACAAATCCGTCATGGCTTGAGGCTTTTCGGTGTAAGAGTAGTTATGGGTCTTCCAATTAAATAGATCAGTGGTTGTAAAAGGGACATAGACGAAGACTGGATCAGCATACTGTATCTGGCCATCACCGTTAATGTGTGTCGGGCCAGGAGTCAGTCGAAGAGGCATTTGATAATGTCGGGGTTGTAGGGTACCAGTCATTTGTCGGGTTAGTATGGGGCTTCGTTTAGATACGTCAGTTAGGGGTTCCGGTCGAGGGGTAGTAAGACAAGGGAATGGGGATGCTTTACTAAGGGGGAGGTCGGTGAGTAAAATATTCCGGGCCGGGCTAGGAGGAGCCTGACCGGAAACTAGATATGACGCCAAATCTGGGTAGGTGGAGTTAACGGAGGTAGGTACCACAAGGGGAGGGTTTAAAACAAGGGGGTTGGGCTCTGAGCTAGAGGAAGGGGTAGGTGGGGACAATGGGGCAAGGGGAGGAGCGTTTCCAACAGCACCTCCTCTTCCTCTTCCGGTGGAGGAGGAGTAAGGGTGCGGCATAGGGATCTCAGACTCAGGAGGCGTGTCCAAAATGGGCGTTATTACGGCCTTAGTGGACAGGCGAGTTCTGGCCACGATGAGGCGACATTGTTCCTCGTGGCATACTCGGATCCATTTTGGCGACTCATTTACGGCCTGCTTCCAACAGTCAATATACGGAAACTGGCCGTAAAGTTCAGGCCTAACCGATACAGCCACGTGTACACGCTGTACCAGATTAGGATCCAAACTGCCACGTGGTGGCCATGCGGCAACCAAAGTAGGCCATTCCCTACTACATAAAGTAGTCAGGCGTGTTGGAGACATCTTTACCCCAAAATCATATACAGTATATCCCTTTTTAAAGTTTTTCAACATACATCCTAAGGGATCCAAAACCGTTGAATCTGACGCACCCATACTAACAATGAAGCGTCGTCTCCAACAGAAACTAAACAAACACTCTTCCAACGGTCACACCCGTTCCCTCGGCAACAGCACCACGTGGTACAGTTACTAAGCGAAACGCACACAACAAAAACACTCAGGGAATTCCCGTACACACACAGCTGTTACACCAGTCACTAAGTAACTAATACTGTGCCCTTTGGCGAAACTATACAGTCACCCACGCTATAATTCCCTATATCTGAATTACCCGTCTATAACATACCCCAGTAACATCGTCTTTACAAACAGTAGTTATAGTACGGTTAGCATTGGTTAGAGTACAATTTAAAGTCACAGTTCAGTTAGTAGTGGTTAAGGGTGTTAAACATACAACATAGACGACAGTTATTAGTACTTATTTACAGTATCAGTAATTATACATGGTTATGGTACCGTGCGCTATAATACAGTTACACACTATTCACACTCTCGCTAGACGGCAGAGCTCACGCTATCTAGCAAGATATACACGCTACTACAACAATCTTTAGCACATTTACAATTCCCAACTAATCTATTGGCCAGTACCTTGATGGACTACCTAAAACTATCTACATACGTTTTGGTTAGCCACATTGCCCAAGCACCATATATAACGAACTAGAGGGCGGAATTTACAACAGCACCCTTTTAGTCTATTTACTCTATCAAAAATCTAGTGGGTTCCAAATTTACACGCCTTCCCACTTAGCCAAGATAGGTTGAGATCTAGCGGACCGAATTTACACAGACGCCGCTTAGTCTCCCGGTCCCTCCGACCTAGCGAACAAAATATACACCCTAGAACGCTAGTCTAGACAAGACACCGGTGTCCGGCTTGGGCTATTTACACCAGAACCCCGCCTGACTCCAAACCAAAATTAAACGGGCTGATTACAGGGCGTTTAATTGAGTGGTGCGCCTTCGCTCCTTCCCTCCACTGGAGGGGGCAGATTCCAAATAACCCCTTATGGGCCTACCGCACAATCGGTATCCAATACCCCTAGTGGGTCCACCGTCTAAAACAGTCTTACCTCCTCGTTCCTGAACCTGAGTTCACACTCATCGACGGGGACACCCCAGCACTTACTACGTAGAGGCCGATGATCTCCTGGACAACAGACCAGTGGCGCCGAGACGAAGGGAGGTCCACGCAGAAGTTCAGGGGTGCAGCCGTAGAGAGCGTGGGCAAAGATAGACCGTCTCACGCCTCTGCTTCTCAGCTACCGTTGAACGATGAGCTTCCCGGCCAATGCACCAAATGATACCGGAGAAACTGACGGAAGCCAAGCACAGAGAGATGGACACAGGTTTCTTCAGGAAGGAAGAGATTCTTTATTCGATTCACCGACCGGGACTCAGAGGGACTAATGTCACCAAAATACAAAGATCTGAGTCCCGAACAATAGTGTAGGCTCCTTATATAGGCATGTAACTCCTCCCATAATAAGCTCCACCCACACATACTCTTACCCAATCAATCGAACAAGAACTAACTTCCTGTTTGACCACATGGCTTGCCCAGCACAATGGAGGAGGGGAATACTACATGCTGTATTCTCGCACATGCTCCGTACACTACTGATTGTATCTTTGCCACGTGCAACCAACCGACCGATACACCAGTATACGCACGTACACATGCCACGTGGTAATCTCGGTCTACTGAATTTATTTTTACCGAGATTCCACCACAACAGTAATGTACATTTAAAAAAAATTTGGACTGTAATAGATTGAATAGCAGTTAGTTGTCTGCAGGCGTGTGTGACAGGCCTACAGGGTCTACTCTGCCAACTTCTGCCAGTGCACAGTGCCACTCATATCTGTTGTAATAGTAGCTTGCATGCATAGTACCCCTAATCGAAAAAAAAAATGACAGGCAGAGGCAGGCCACCCCGCAGGGGCCATCGTGGTCATGGTGCTGTGATTCCCTTTGGCCCTAGAATAATGCCCAATGTTCAGCGGCCATGTACCCTGAACTCGAAAAGTTCTGAGGACATATTTGACTGGCTAACACAGGACACCCAATCTTCTACAGCTTCCGCTCGGAACCTTGACGCACCATCCTCCTACAGCTTAGCTTCGGGCACCTCTCAAGTTACCACTCGCCCGCTTGCCGCCACCACCAACACTAGCATCACAGCCGCTTCACTTGATCTGTCAGAGGAGTTATTTACACATCAGTTGGAAGAAATGAGTGATGAGCAACCATTATTGCCAGAGGATGTAGATAACAGGGATATGTGTCAGTCAGGCAGCATTACACACATGGACGTACGGTGTGATGATGATGATGTTGTACCCGCTGCTGCTTCCTTTGCTGAGTTGTCAGATACAAGTGAAGCGGTTGATGATGACGATGCGTCCGTGGATGTCACGTGGGTGCCCGCTAAAAGAGAAGAAGAACAGGGCGAAAGTTCAGATGGGGAGACAGAGAGGAGGAGGAGACGAGTTGGAAGCAGGGGGAGGTCGTCGCAAGGAGCTAGTGGCACAGTCAGACAGCATGCATCGGCACCCGGGGTCAGCCCGACAGCATGCCAATCAACGCATGCTGTGTCCACCACCAGAATGCCGTCATTGCAGAGCTCAGCAGTGTGGAATTTTTTTTTGTGTGTCTGCCTCTGACAACAGCGATGCCATTTGCAACCTGTGCCAAAAGAAACTGAGTCGTGGGAAGTCCAACACCCACCTAGGTACAACTGCTTTGTAAAGGCACATGATCGCACATCGCAAACACCTATGGGATCAACACATGAGTACAAGCCGCACACAAACTCAGAGCCACCATCCTCCTCCTGGTCCAGCATCTTCAGCCACGTCAACCACTCCTTGCCCCCTCTCAACCATCCACCACTCCGTCTCTCACCTTGAGCAGTTCCTGCTCATCTGCCCACAGTCAGGTGTCTGTCAAGGACATGTTTGAGCGTAAGAAGCCAATGTCACAAAGTCACCCCCTTGCCCGGCATCTGACAGCTGGCTTGTCTGAACTCTTAGCCCACCAGTTTTTACCATACAAGCTGGTGGATTCTTTGGCGTTAAAAAAAATTGTAGCTATTGGGACACCGCAGTGGAAGGTACCCGGCCGAAATTTCTTTGCCCAAAAGGCAATCCCCAACCTGTACTCGATTGTGCAAAAGGAAATAACGGCATGTCTGGCACACAGTGTTGGGGCAAGGGTCCATATGACCAGTGATACCTGATCTGCAAAGCATGGTCAGGGCAGGTATATCACCTACACTGCGCATTGGGTAAACCTGCTGACGGCTGCCAAGCATGGAATGCGTGACTCTGCAGAGGAGTTGGAGACAATGCCACGACTTGCAGGCAGGCCTGCTGCCACCTCCTCTACTCCTCCTACTCCATCCTCTTCCATAACCTCCTCGGCTGAGTCCTCTTGTGCCGCTGCTTCTTGCTCCACATCAACGGCACCCCCCCAGCTCCCCAGGTACTATTCCACATCACGGATACAGCAGTGTCACGCCGTCTTGGGGTTGACTTGCCTGAAAGCAGAGAGTCACACCGGACCAGCACTCCTGGCCGCCCTGAACGCACAGATGGATCAGTGGCTGACTCTGCACCAACTGGAGATCGGCAAAGTGGTTTGTGACAACTGAAGAAATTTTATGGCGGCATTGAATTTGGGCAAGTTGACACATGAGCCGTGCATGGCACATGTGTGTAATCTGATCATACAATGCTTTGTGCATTAGTACCCAGGCTTACAGGACGTCCTGAAGCAGGCCAGGAAGGTGTGTGGCCATTTCAGGCGTTCCTACACGTTGGAATTCAACATTCCTTATGTTCAACCACCTGCTTCAACAAGAAAAACAAGAAAAAGACGTTAATGAATATTTGTATGACCGGGGTGCTAGGACAGCCTCTGGGGAGCTGGCAATTTTTTTGCCACGTTACTGGACGCTCATGCGCAATGCCTGTAGGCTCATGCGTCCTTTTGAGGTGGTGACAAACCTAGTCAGTCACACCGAAGGCACCATCAGCGACATCATACCATTTGTTTTCTTCCTGGAGCGTGCCCTGCAAAGAGTGCTGGATCAGGCAGTAGATGAGCATGAAGAGGAAGAGTTGTGGTCACCATCACCACCAGAAACAGCCTTATCAGCATCGCTTGCTGGACCTGCGGCAACGCTGGAAGAGGATTGTGAGGAAGAGGAGTCAGAGGAGGAATGTGGCTTTGAGGAGGAGGAGGAAGACCAACCACAACAGGCATCCCAGGATGCTCGTTGTCACCTATCTGGTACCCGTGGTGTTGTACGTGGCTGGGGGGAAGAACATACCTTCATTGAGATCACTGAGGAGGAGGAACGGGAAATCAGTAGCTCGACATCCAACCTTGTGCAAATGGGGTCTTTCATGATGTTGTGCCTGTTGAGGGACCCTCGTATAAAAAGGCTGAAGGAGAACAACCTGTACTGGGTGTCCACGCTACTAGACCCCCATTATAAGCAGAAAGTGCCTGAAATGTTACCGAATTATGGCAAGTCGGAAAGGATGCAGCAGTTCCAAAATCAATAAAAAGTATGCTTTGCACAGCGTATAAGGGTGATGCCACAGCACAACGGGAATCTAACAGGGGAAGAGGTGAAAGTCATCCTCCTCCTCCCACAACCACGCCGGCAAGGACAGGACGCTTTAAAGACGTGTTGTTGATGGAGGACATGCGGAGCTTTTTAAGTCCTACGCATCGCCACAGCCCTTCGGGATCCACCCTCAGAGAACGACTCGACCGACAGGTAGCAGACTACCTCGCCTTAACTGCAGATATCGACACTCTGAGGAGCGATGAACCCCTTGACTACTGGGTGTGCAGGCTTGACCTGTGGCCTGAGCCATCCCAATTTGCGATAGAACTTCTGGCCTGCCCCGCTTCAAGTGTCCCGTCAGAAAGGACCTTCAGTGCAGCAGGAGGTATTGTCACTGAGAAGAGAAGTCGCCTAGGTAAAAAAAGTCTAGATTACCTCACCTTTATTAAGATGAATGAGGGATGGATCCCAAAGGGACTGACAGTGGGCGATACATTCGACTAAAAAAGGCCTGATGAGATGAGCTGCCTTGGGCTAAAAATGGTCACACGCTGCTGTATTTTAGCTCTGAATGCCGGTTGACTTGCGTGACTTATCCGCCACCAACTAGGGTTCAAGCCGCAATGTTTTAGGGCACTTTCTGCCTGGGAAACAAACATAAATGTTTCTGGCCGCTGCTATAGCAGCGGCTGCAACAATACCTAATTTTTCAGGCATGTGTACATGCCTAATTTTTCGGGCCTCTGGTGCTGCACTGTGGCTTCAAAAACCAAAACAAAAAAAAGGCACATAACAGGGATTAAACTGATAGGAATAGTACTACTTAACACACCACTCCTATCTGGTGGCATATTAGAGTGCACGTGCAGTGCCCCAAATTTGAAGTAGGAGGACCGACCAAGCATCTTTTTCCATCTCCCGCTTCCTAAAATCGATGCCATATACACGTCCCCTGATAGGGCGCCAGCTCGTTATTCTCTTGGGCGCCAGCTCGTTATTCTCTTTTTCACTTCACTAGGGACACACAAAGGGGATGGGGGCACAATGAGACATATAGGCCCATAGAGGGGCTAGTAGGGGGAAAGAAACTCAGAGACACACTGATGGGCACAAAGATAAAAAGGAAGATAGGCATTTTTGCCCAAATTAGGGACAGTACCTCCTAAATAGAGACACTAAGGAAGTATAGATAGATGGATAGATATACAGAGAGACAGAAAGATATAGGTTATTGTTTGATTGATTGATTGATTGATAGATAGAGAGACAAAAGTTCTTAAGGGTTAAAGGGTTAAAGGGTATTTTATCTTTGTGTATTGATTTCCATCAAGGTAAAATATACTTTTGATTATATAGAAAGTATTCATGTAATTTGCCTTGATAAAATCCATCTAACAACTGTAAAAAAACAGTGCTGACTCTTTATTGAAAATGACAGCATACACACAAAGGTTTCAAGGATCTTGGCTAGATTATCCATATGTCAAGGTAATATACAAATGATCAAAGTTGACATTGACAGCTATGGGAAAGCGATAAAGTACTTAGATGTCTTACAGAAAAGATGAAAGAACTACATTCTCTCTCCCCTTAAAGTTAATGCTGAAGGGCATTTGTAACCTTTTTCTCCTGTTGCATTACAGCAATTAAAAGTGTAGCATTAATGCTGTGTCATACTATTTCCTTCTTTGAAAGACAGTGAAGCATCAATGATTGTTTTTTTTTTTACTTTTTTTTATTTACCATTAAAAGGTGTAGTTGGATAGACAGACAGATAGTTATATAGAAAGATACACTCAGAGCTGTTATCTTGGCAAAGAGAGAAGTGTTGACTAAAAGAGTGCCAACAATTGTTTATATATATATATATATATATATATATATATATATATATATATATATATATATATATATATATATATATATAATAACCTGTATTGTGTTTGCAATTGTTTGATATCCATAGGAGCAGAGTATTGTTGTGCATGTTTTTTAACAAAAGATCTAACGGTTAAACAATAAAGACAATTTTCACGGCTTTCTTTGCTCATAATTTCCAAGGGTGCTAATATTATTAGAGTGCACTGTAAGTCCAAATAGGAGATACCACAAAAGGTAGTTGAGATTGAGAGTTCTGAGACCCTGTGGGACCCTGTGTGTTAACGTTTAGTATAGTGTGCTGGGTATTGGACAATGTAAGGGTCAAATAAAGGACTTTATTGTAAAAGAAGTACTTGTACATACATTTACCAATGCTGCCTGAGATTAGTGGGAGTCCTACAATCCTGGGCAGCAGTTATTTAAGCTGTCATCATTCAAATGGCATCAGGTGTCACCTGGGAGTATAACTCCCAATAATATTAAAGCAGGTGCATTGTTCTGGTAAACCAAAGATCATGGGTTCAATCCCCATCTGTGCTTAACCCCTTAAGGACACATGACATGTGTGACATGTCATGATTCCCTTTTATTCCAGAAGTTTGGTCCTTAAGGGGTTAAAGGACCACTATAGTGCCAGGAAAACATACTCGTTTTCCTGGCACTATAGTGCCCTGAGGGTGCCCCCACCCTCAGGGACCCCCTCCCGCCGGGCTCTGGGGAGAGGAAAGGGGTTAAAACTTACCTTTCTCCAGCACCGGGCGGGGAGCTCTCCTCCTCCGATCCTCCTCCTCTCCTCCCATTCGGCTGAATGCGCACACGTGGCAAGAGCTGCGCGCGCATTCAGCCGGTCTCATAGGAAAGCATTATCAATGCTTTCCTATGGACGCTTGCATGCTCTCACTGTGATTTTCACAGTGAGAATCATGCAAGCGCCTCTAGCGGCTGTCAATGAGACATCAACTAGAGGCTTTGAGGGCTGGATTAACCCATTTAACCCATTTTCACAGTGAGAATCACGCAAGCGCCTCTAGCGGCTGTCAATGAGACAGCCACTAGAGGCTTTGAGGGCTGGATTAACCCATTTATAAACATAGCAGTTTCTCTGAAACTGCTATGTTTATAAAAAAAATGGGTTAACCCTAGCTGGACCTGGCACCCAGACCACTTCATTAAGCTGAAGTGGTCTGGGTGCCTATTGTGGTCCTTGGAGTTTAAAAAAAAATCTGAAAAGACTTGTCTCTTTGTACTTAACCCAACAGCACCTAATTTTCTATGTTTCTAAAGGGGCAAAGGTTTAAAAATAATATCAGGAAATATTACTTTATTGAGGGGGTAGTGGATGCATGGAATAGTAAAGTGGTAGGGGTTAACACAGTGAAGGAGTTTAAGCATGCGTGGGATAGGCATAAGGGTAGCCTAGCTATAAGATAAGGCCAGGGACTAATGAAAGTATTTAGAAAAATTGGGCAGACTAGATGGGCAGAATGGTTATATCTGCCATCACATTCTATGTTTCTATGACCCCAGACCTGTTCAAATTTTCCTTTGTATGTTATAAGTGACTGGGCAGCAAAAGCTGCCCAATCGCTAGTGATGACATTGAAAAGATAAAGTGAGTTTAATAAATATATTAATTGGACAGGCATATAAAAACTGAGCATATGTGGATTCTGCACAGTATCTTAGCTGTTCAAAGAACTGCACTCTTCTGGACAAGGATCTCAGATGTCTCACCTGGAATCTGCTGAATCCACGCTACCAACTTTTCCAGCTCATCTTTTATAGAAACATAGAATGTGATGGCAGATAAGAACCATTCAACCCATCTAGTCAGCCCAATTTTCTAAATACTTTTATTAGATCCTGGTCTTATCTTAAGTCTACGATAGCCTTATGCCTATTGCATGCATGCTTAAACTCCCTCAGTCCTTGGTATTGGTCACCCTTCGCATGTTCCTTCTTCTTGATGTTACGGTCACTGGGTATTGCCACATATACCAGCACTGCAGTCTTCTGTTCCCATCACAATGTTGAGTTGGTAAGCCAGTACTTGATTGTCTGTCTGAATTTGAAAGTCCCACAGGGTCTCAGAACTCTCAATCTCAACTACCTTTTGTGGGATCTCCTATTTGGACTTACAGTGTACTCTAGTAATATTGGCACCCTTGGAAATTATGAGCAAAGAAAGCCGGGAAAATTGTCTTTATTGTTTAACCGTTAGATCTTTTGTTAAAACATTTTATTGTTTAACCGTTAGATCTTTTGGATATCAAACAATTGCAAACACAATACAAGTTTATAAAAAATATATATATATTTGCTAAAAGTATGTTTGGCACAATTATTGGCACTCTTTTAGTCAACACTTCTCTCTTTGCCAAGATAACAGCTCTGAGTGTAACTATCTATCTATCTATCTCTGAGTTGTCTCCTATAACGTATGATGGAGTTGGCTAATATATAGCAAGGCAACTGAGACCATTCCTAGACACAGAATCTACAGATCCTTTACATTTTGAATCATTATGCTGGTGGACTCTCCTCTTAAGTTCGCTCCACAGATTTTCTATGGGGTTTAAGTTAGAGGACAGGGATGACCAAGGAGGACCTTGATTTTGCGCTCAGTAAACCATTTTTGTGTTGAATTTGATGTATGTTTTAGTTCATTGTCCTGTTAGAAGATCCAACCACGGCCCATTTTAAGCTTTCTGGCAGGTGTTCATTTAATATCTGTTGATAGAGTCCATGATGCCATGTATCCTAACAAAATGTCCATGTCCTCTAGCAGAAAAAAAGCCCTAAGACATTAAAGAGTCACCACTATATTTAACCAATGAAATTAGGTGCTTTTCCAATATGGGTACATCTTCCAGGTTAAATCATGACTTTTCCAGTTAACTGCAACTTATTAATTATTGCCCTGATGGTGGAAATGGGCATATTCAATTCTTTTGCTCTTTTCTTATAACCACAAACCATTTTGTGAAGCTCAACAACCTTGTGCCACAAATCACAGCTATATTCCTTGGTCTTATTCATTGTTATAAATGACTAAGGGAATTTGGCATATGTGTTACCTCATATTTCTACCCACATGAAACAGGAAAACATGGTTGAACAATTTCCAGTTCCCGGTCACCTACTTGTGCAAAAAAAAATCTGAAATATTTTTTTCATTTTTGTTTTTATAAACCAGGTTTTTTCTAAAAGGTTAAACAATAAAGAACATTTTCACACCCAATTTTTCTCATGTTTACTAAGGGTGCTAATATTAGTGGATGGCACTGTGACAAAATCCCCCCTATTTTGTGTGTACCAGTGCCCTTGTTATATTCTGTTCGAGCATTTGGTGCTATTTCCCTTCTTATTTTGTTTGCCGGACTAATCACCGAACACCGACCACCCTCCTGGCTCGTTGAGTTCAAACAAACCACAAGAATGCAGTGTTCTCTTTGTGTAGCCAAAAGCCACGTGGTAAAGAAAACAAAGACCATCGTGTTGCACGAATGCAGGCAGTGGGACTTGGTTGTCGAATGCCTGGAACTCTGAGGCGGCCACTTGATGGCCCGAACACTGGTTAAAACACACTTACACCTGCTTCTGGCTGCGGCAAGCTAGGAGAACCTGGTTCAACGGTTTGTTCGACTAAAACTACCGAACCATTACTATAATATGAGCATGGGGATTCATTCACCTTTTTTATGATTTCCCTACTTTCCGTTCGGATGAAAACACACAAACTAGACTGACCCCTATAGCTAAAATCATGGAACTATTTCTGGACAGACTTATTCAGAGCGGTCGGTCAAATCCTTTAACCCCATGGCGATTCAACTGTGTTCCTGGGATCTGAGCGTTTTTTGGATATATTGGGCGCTCATATCCAAGCTATCTGGGGATAAGTAGACTATGGGGGTTCAGTTATGCGAAATATGATTTTATGTATTTTAAAGTGTTTTGTGAATTTTATAACTTTTAAATATTATCTGTACCTGGAGATAATTATGTTTACTATGGCCACTTAACCGAATTATCTCCAGGAGAGAGAGGAGGGATTACACTGTTTGTGTGGTAGTATTTTACATTGTAACTGTATGCTGATTGATTATTGTAATTGTGTGCCTGTTCCCCACAAGGTCCCTGTGGGACGTAGCTTGGAGACTTGCATAAAAGGCCAAGCTGTGGCCTCCATTAAACAGATCGTTTTACCCCTTCATGAAGTCTTGGGTCATGTTTGGGGGATTGGGAGTTATAATCACTACACCTTCTACTTTACTTGGATTTCAGGAGATTCTGCATGGATATACTCTGTTAGAGTATACGGGATCCGTTACAGGCACTGTAGGTAGAGCCAGCCCCTATGCTCTGCTGATGTTTTGGTACACAATCTCAGTAACTTGGTTGTGCATCACAGTGTATGCTGTCCCTGCTAACATCTTGGTAAATTACACTTTTAATGTTCACTTGTGTGAATGTCCAGGAATTAACTCCTAAATATTTTTCTTCGCTTGCCAATCGAGTTCTTGATGAAAGCTCTTAATGTCTATGATGCATTCATCATAAGCTTTCTTGTAGTCAATCCAGGCTCTACATAGATTGGTTTGTCTGGTCTTGGAATCACACGTGATTGCTTGGTCTACCAGAAGCTGGTGTTTTGAGCCTCTGGATTTGTTGAATGTATTGATTCATAAGCCCATAGATCTTGAAGGTTATGTTAACCTACATGGTGGAGGGAGGCATGTGATTGGTTAGATGATGTTGTTCTCTTGTAAGGGTCCTTCATGACCAATATTGCTTTGCCTTGTGCTAGCCAGTCAGGGTGGGAGCCGTTTGGTAGCTGGTTCATTTGTGCAGCATTGTGCAATTATTTGTGCAGCATTGTTAGTTTCTTTATCCCGTAGGTGTTGATCATGTCAAGCCCTAGTGCTGACCATCTTTTAATTTGGACTACCCATTGCTATCTCCTTACTGTGATGGTGACTGTTCTGGGAGCTTGCACTGGTCTCATTTCAAGTCTAGTAGCCACTGGGCCTTGGTGTTACATGGTGCATGTTTCTCTCAAATGTTGTTTCAGTACTGTCCTTTTTGTGTACACCTTGGATGGTTCTTTGGTAAACAGGACATTTCTTCTCTTTGTCTCTGTTTCTATAGTGAATTTGCTCAGTCTGGTTGCCAGTGTTGTCAGCCTTTGCTTAACGGTTTTCCAGAGCCTTTGGTTTGAGCATATACTCGTATATTCTCACCAGCCAGGATCTATACTTGATCTTATCAGCTCTGTGAAGTTGATTCATCTTACTATCTTCCTTACCTCTTGGCTTCCAGTCTTAGCTTTCTTGGTGGGTGCTATTGTTTCTCTTTAAGTCTTACCTTGTAGCTAAGCTGGCGAAGGAACACAAAGGCTGTGGTACATATGAGCTTCTTGTTCTCTGTGATGGTGTTGTTTGACAGGTGTGTTGCTAGTGACAGGCTGTGGGGGCTGCAATGCCAAATGTGAAGCTTTTCTTCTGCAATCTCTGCTTAGTCTCCTCGGGCAGACTTAACCAAGAGTGAAAGCAGCACAGTTTAAATAGAGACAAAGGGAATATGACAATATGTTCCTACGTCTTTGTATCTGTGCTGCTTCTGTCAGAGGAGATCTGGCAAGAAACGCAGAACAGAACTAAATATTTACTTAAAGGGACACTATAGTCACCCAGATCACTTCAGCTCAATGAAGCTGTCTGGGTGCCAGGTCCCTCAGGTTTTAACCCTGCAGATGCAAACATAGCAGTTTCAGAGAAACTGCTATGTTTACATTGCAGGGTTAAGCCAACCTCTAGTGGCTGTCTTCTGGCCAGCCACTAGAGGTGCATCTGCGACGCTGGAGGCATATTATGCCTCCATCATGCAGAGCGTCCATAGGAAAGCATTGAAAAATGCTTTCCTATTGACAGCTTAATTGCGTGCGCGGCACGTGCCGCATATGCACATTCGGCTCCACTGACGTTGGCAGAGGGAGCTGACGTCGGCGGGGGAGGAGAGCTCACCAGCGCCGAGGGAGCCCGACGCTGGAATAAGGTAAGCTGCTGAAGGGGTGCTGGCGGCACCCCCAGGGCACTTTAGTGTCAGGAAAACCACTTTGTTTTCCTGACACTATAGTGATCATTTAAAGAGATGTCTGAGCCAAAAAGTGTGGTGCTTGAGTAAGTAGTTAATCAGCTGCCACTGACTGCCTTTTTCTCACTCCCTGCACAGGGGCATACTTGAACTAATGTTTTAGGAAGGGAGACAGTATTTGCTTTTATATATTGTAAGTGTCTTTCTTTCCCTGCCTGTGTATGTTTACCTGTCTATGTCTATGTATGCCTGCCTGTGTAGGTGTGTTTCTGTCTGTGCATTTGCAGGTTTATGTCTGTCTGTGCATGTGTGTGCCTTTCTTTGCCTGTGTATGCCTGTCAGTGTATGTATGTTTCTGTCTATCAGTGCATGTCTGTGTGAGTGTGTTTTTTGTGTGCCTGCTAGTGATGTCCCAAACGGTTCGCTGGCGAATAGTTCCGGGCGAACATTGCTTGTTCGCGTTCGCCACGGATGGCGAACATATGCGATGTTCGGTCCGCCCCCTATTCGTCATCATTGAGTAAACTTTGACCCTGTACCTCACAGTCAGCAGACACATTCCAGCCAATCAGCAGCAGACCCTCTCTCCCAGACCCTCCCACCTCCTAGACAGCATACAATTTAGATTAATTCTGAAGCTGCACTCTTTTTTTTGTGTGTTTGTGTTTATTATACATTATCCTCCATAGCCAGTAAGCTGTGTTTATTATACATTATCACCCATAGCCAGTAACCTGTGCTTATTATACATTATACCCCATAGCCAGTAACCTGTGTTTATTATACATTATCCTCCCATAGCCAGTAACCTGAGTGTAATATAGAGATACTGTGTGTAATACAGAGATACTGAGTGGAATACAGGGATAAAGTGTGTAATACAGGGATACAGTGTGTAATACAGAGATACTGAGTGTAATACAGGGATACAGTGTGTAATACAGGGATACAGTGTGTAATACAGAGATACTGAGTGTAATACAGGGATACTGTGTGTAATATAGAGATACTGAGTGTAATACAGATATACTGAGTGTAATACAGGGATACTGTGTGTAATATAGAGATACTGTGTGTAATACAGAGATACTGAGTGTAATACAGGGATACTGTGTGTAATATAGAGATACTGAGTGTAATACAGGGATACTGTGTGTAATACAGGGATATTGTGTGTAATACAGGGGTAATGTGTGTAATACAGGGATACTGAGTGTAATATAGAGATACTGAGTGTAATACAGGGATACTGTGTGTAATATAGAGATACTGAGTGTAATACAGGGATACTGTGTGTAATATAGAGATAATGTGTGTACTACAGAGATACTGAGTGTAATACTGGGATACTGTGTGTAATATAGAGATATTGTGTGTAATACAGAGATACTGAGTGTAATACAGGGATACTGTGTGTAATACAGGGATACTGTGTGTAATACAGGGATACTGTGTGTAATATAGAGATACTGAGTGCAATACAGGGATACTGTGTAATATAGAGATAATGTGTGTAATATAGAGATACTGAGTGTAATACAGGGGTACTGTGTGTAATACAGGGATACTGTGTGTAATATAGAGATACTGTGTGTAATACAGAGATACTGAGTGTAATACAGGGATACAGTGTGTAATACAGGGATACAGTGTGTAATACAGAGATACTGAGTGTAATACAGGGATACTGTGTGTAATATAGAGATACTGTGTGTAATACAGAGATACTGAGTGTAACACAGGGATACTGTGTGTAATACAGGGATACTGAGTATAATATAGAGATACTGTGTGTAATACAGATATACTGAGTGTAATACAGGGATACAGTGTGTAATACAGATATACTGAGTGTAATACAGGGATACTGTGTGTAATATAGAGATACTGAGTTTAATACAGGGATACAGTGTGTAATACAGGGATACTGTGTGTAATATAGAGATACTGAGTTTAATACAGGGATACAGTGTGTAATACGGGGATACTGAGTGTAATACAGGGATACTGTGTGTAATATAGAGATACTGTGTGTAATACAGAGATACTGAGTGTAATACAGGGATACTGTGTGTAATACAGAGATACTGAGTGTAATACAGGGATACAGTGTGTAATGCAGGGATACAGTGTGTAATACAAGGACTATTGGAGAGGGGCAGTAAATGTAATATAATAGAATTAAGGGAGGAAGACATGGAGAGGGGGTCAGTAAATGTAATATAATAGAATTAAGGGAGGAAGACATGGAGAGGGGAGCAGTAAATGTAATATAATAGAATTAATGGAGGAAGACATGGAGAGGGACATGGCACTAAAAGACTGTGTCCACTCCGGGCAGCAGCCAGCTGACCCGTGTGAGTCAGGCTTGGGCTGCCGGGAGTGGACAAGGGGGAGATATGTGGCGGGACATCGCCACTAAGTGCCATGTCCCCTGAGTATTCAGAGGTTTGGTTTTATATTTTGTGTCTCCAATATGTACTGTGATGGCTTTCCCTTGTGTATGTCTTGCTATTACTGCATTGCAGAACATTTAAAAGTTGACAGTTGACAGTTGACAGTTAACTCCTGGAGCCGTGAATAAAAATTGTCAGTTGACTCCCAGGCTATGTGTCGTGTGGTCCTTGGGAATGGGAATTATGCTGTGTGTCCTGCCTTCTGTATGATGAATCCTGAGTACCAGCGGAGAGCCCTTGGATTAACCCATGCCGCTCCGCTACAAGGCTCCCATTGGCCCACGTCATTCCAGCACCCCCACACACGAACGTTTTGGGGGTGTAGGCATGACGTGGGCCAATCACTAGTGTAACAGTAGTGTACATTAAAAAAAAAAAACGAGAAATTTGACTGTGAAATAATAGTAGTCAGTTTCCTTTACACTTGTGCGTTTCAGGGCCTGCCAGGGCACAGTGTCACACCAGTGCAACTCATATCTGGTGTAACAGTAGTGTACATTTAAAAAAAAAAATACAGGGGGCTTGATGTCACCTTTCGGGGACCCTTGGTATTGTACGTGGCTGGGTGGAGGAAGAGACCTGCAATGACATCAATGAGGACAAGGAACTGGACATGGCTAGCTTGGTATCCAACCTTGTGCAAATGGGGAGTTTGCGGTTGTGCAAATGGACTGTTTGCGGTTGTTTGCGGTGCGTTAAACGGGGAGTTTGGTCTGTCACTGTGAAGCGGGCGTAACCCTTACACTACCTGATCGATACAACATCATACCTGATGTTTTAAAGCACGTTATTCCAAACAATTTAGGAATGTTAGGTGATTTATGCCCTTTATGGATTAAAACCAGACTGCATATTCTATGTAATTTTCCATGGGAGTTTTGCCATGGATCCCCCTCCGGCATGCCACAGTCCAGGTGTTAGTCCCCTTGAAACAACTTTTCCATCACTATTGTGGCCAGAAAGAGTCCCTGTGGGTTTTAAAATTCGCCTGCCTATTGAAGTCTATGGCGGTTCGCCCGGTTCGCCCGTTTCCATTTGCGGAAATTCGCGTTCGCCGTTCGCGAACCGAAAATGTTATGTTCGCGACATCACTAGTGCCTGCCTGTCTGTGTGTGCGCATCTGTGGGTGCCTTCTTGTATTCATGTCAGTGTATGTCTGGCTGTTTGTGCCTGTATGTACCTGTGTTCTTATGTGTGAATGTAATTTTTTGTATCTGTTTGTGTATTAGTGGTTTAATATATACATATCTGAATCTGCATGTGTCATTAAGTATCTAACTGTCAGGTGGCAGTTTTCCAGTGTTCTTTGGTAGTTTTGTCTGGTGGTCAAGGACTGCTAGCTTTTTTATGATCTCTCTTATGTATGCTATTATGCCATATAGGGCAACAGATGTAGGTTAGCAACTTGCCATAGATATATGTGTGAGCATGGGAGTTTCTTCCTCCTCTTGACTCATATATGATGTTTTGTGTAGTCCAGCTAATTCCAGTTGTGACACTAGCTTCATCTACACAAGGTTCAACTTGTTGTGCAAAAAGTCGTTTTGGTATTAGAGAGGGACTTACTATGCAGAAGCAAAATAGGTGTATTTCCTGGAAAACTTTCATGTGACCAAGAACTTTCACTGGCCACCAATTACTGTGCTCAGTATAGTGGACTTTCTATCGGATGACCCATTTGATTAGTTTTTAAGTGTTTGGGTGTAAGTATATATGGTCTCCTGTTTTAATACTCGAGTATATGCAGTATATATATATATATATATACACACTGAACAAAATTATAAATGCAACACTTTTGTTTTTGCCCCCATTTTTCATGAGCTGAACTCAAAGATCGAAGACTTTTTCTATGTGCACATAAGGCCTATTTCTCTCAAATATTGTTCACAAATCTGTCTAAATCTGTGTTAGTGAGCACTTCTCCTTTGCCGAGATAATCCATCCACCTCACAGGTGTGGCATATCAAGATGCTGATTAGACAGCATGTGGATCAGAGACCAATGGCCTCCTGAGACTATTAGGCTACGATCTTTCCACAAACCTCAGCTCTTTTTGAGATTTAGCCCATATTAGCAGTTGTTCAAGCTTGGGTCAATCAGAAAAATGCTACTCATATAATGAGACTTGTTATAAGATCATAATTAAGGGACAGACTTAATTTTTAGCCATAATGAGACTAATAAAGAAGTTGACCTTGCTAGCTGCTACTCATACGTTTTACCTGGTTTGTGTGCATGGCCCAGGCTGTCATAACATAGCAGCTGATGCTTTGTCCCATTATAATTTGCAGATGTTTTTCAAACTACACCCCATGGCAATGAGGCAGTCAACCAAGGCCCCAGCCCTCAAGAACATATTACTGACTTACTGGAATATCCCGACTCATGGCCAATAGCAGATTGCTACCGCAAGCACTAGCACCCCTATCCAAAAGCACCAGAACATCCTACAACAGAGCACTAATTTGCAATGCATTTATTGCAGAATTCCAGGTTAGTGATCCATGTTCCATCCAAACAACGTTGGTGAGAAGATGAGATTGTGTTTTAGTTTCCACCCCAATGAAGGGCTTCTCAATCCTTTGCCTAATATGAGGGCATTCATGTTTGCATATGCAGGCATAGCGCTGGTCACGGCGCCATCTTGCTTTTTCCCCTTAGAGCAGGCTATAAGTCCCAGCCGTTTCACTCATATAACCCTTGTTATTAGATTTATTCCCCATGACACACCTTCCACATCTTTCCCCCAAGCCTAGGAAGCATTCTGGCAAATTATTGTAGCCACGGCCGTACAAATCATACAACACTGCCCGTGGCCTCCCCCATCATGCGTAATTTTAGTTTCTGAAATGCTACATTATTTTGGTATCTTTCTGTTTATGTTACATATCTGTACATTTCATTGCATCAAGATATCAGACCTGTATCCACAGGTGGGGATTGTAATGCCCAGTCTCTACATCTGGAGGTAAGTGATAGCTCCTTACACTGTAAGTGTATATCTTTTTCCTTTAAACTGAAGTTTTGACATACTGCACTATATATTTTTGTCTTCTCTTTCTATTATATAATATCTTGAACTTGAGGACTCTTCTGAGGTGCTGCTCCCTAATCTCATCTTCTCTGCATCATACCAGACATGAGAGACTCTGGTGTAGGTGTTCAAACTGTCTACCATACTTGGATATCAAGCACTAGAATCCTATCTACCTCTTGAAACAATGGTGGTGTTAACAGCATTTTGCACTCTTAATCTTAAGTTATCTCACACTATCAAACTGTATTTTACAGGCATCCAACACCATTTACTAAGTTCATTTCTCAATCACAAAGTATTAGTGTCTTCATACCACATGAAAAATATTCTTAAAGACATATAACTATTAAACTGTCCCCAAGCACCTAAATGTCAACTTATTAATGGCCTAAATTCAAGGCACTATTGTGGTGGAATTTCGGTGAATGTAAATTTAGTAGGCCAAGATTTCCATGTGGCATATGTGTATGTTGTGTCAGTTAGTTAGCTACACGTAGCCAGGATACTGTCATCAATGTACTGAGCATGTGCAGGAATGCAGGAACTGAAATTGCACTTATTTCCTTTGTCTTGGATGAGCCATGTGGTTTGACCAGATGTACAAGTCGATATTCTGCTCATTGATTGGTTAAAGGTATATGTGGGTGTAGCTATTAATGGGAGGAGTTATAGTGCTATATAAGGAATGTACACCATGTGTTGGTCTCTCAGATATTTTTGGAACAGGAGTTCATCTGAGGCCCGATCAGTATGTGTCAGGATCGGGACAGGGATCCAACACGCAGAGCACAAACAGTAGCCAGATACGTATACCGGACCTTAGAATGGCCGGACTAACATAAGTAGTACAGTATAGAATGGTCAAAGACAAGCCGAGGTCGAGGGTAACAGAAGACAGGTAAGCGAGAGACAAGCCGAATCAAGGGTAACAGAGATAAGCAGAGTAAGGTAAACAAGCCGGGTCAAAACCAAAAGGGATAATAGAATACACAAGCACTGAGTGACTAGAACAAGGTAGAACCACGACAGGGCAATGAGCTAATGAAAGAAGCTCTGTTAAATACCCTGTTCAGAGCAGTAACCACGCCTCCGAGGCGTCCTGATTGGTCCTGCAGCAATTGACTGACAGGTCATTCCGGGGGAGTGTCCTGATGACTACTTCCTGCCTAGATGCTGTAAAAGGCAGTCACTCCCTCGCGGCCGGCCTAGCATGACCGGATAGACCGCGGGGAAAGGAGCCATCAGACCGTCTGGATGGAGGAACAGCTAAGTCTCTACCTCTTTCGGAGGTAGAGACCACAGGTACCCTGACAGTACCCCCCCTCTCAGATACGCCCACCGGGCGGAATGAACCGGGACGAGATGGGAAGCGAGAGTGATACGCCCTGCGGAGATGGGGAGCATGAACATCCTCCTGAGGTACCCAACTCCTCTCCTCAGGACCATATCCCTTCCAATCAACCAGATATTGTACTCTCCCCCGGGAGATTCGAGAATCAATAATAGAGTTAACCTCATACTCCTCCTGACCCTCCACCTGAACGGAGCGAGGAGGGGCTATTGTGGAGGAAAATCTGTTACATATGAGTGGTTTCAGCAATGAAACGTGAAACGAGTTCGGGATGCGTAAGGTATTAGGAAGAGCTAAACGATACGCAACTGGATTGATACGGGTCAGCACCCTGTAGGGTCCAATATAACGAGGAGCGAACTTCATGGAGGGCACTTTTAAACGGATGTTCCTCGTGCTCAGCCATACCCTATCACCTGGAACAAAGACCGGAGCCGTCCTTCTACGTTTATCAGCGTGTTTCTTGACCAACATAGAGTTGTGCACAAGGATTTGTCGAGTTTGATCCCACAACTTCCTTAAATTGGCAACATGAACATCAACCGACGGCACCCCCTGGGAAGGAGAATCCGAAGGAAGAATAGACGGATGAAAACCATAATTCATGAAGAAGGGGCTTGAATGAGTAGAATCGCAAACGAGATTGTTGTGTGCAAACTCCGCCCAAGGAATCAAACCGACCCAATCATCCTGGTGTTCAGAAACAAAGCATCGTAAATATTGTTCAATTTTCTGGTTGGTACGTTCAGCAGCTCCGTTAGACTGAGGATGATAGGCAGAAGAAAAGTTTAATTTAATACCAAGTTGAGAGCAGAAGGACCTCCAAAAGCGGGAAACAAATTGGGAGCCTCTGTCCGATACAATTTGAGAGGGTATCCCATGTAGGCAAAAAATCTCCTTAGCGAATATCTCTGCCAATTCGGGAGAAGACGGGAGTTTAGGCAGGGGAATGAAGTGTGCCATCTTAGTAAACCTGTCAACCACGGTGAGGATAACAGTCTGTCTTTTAGAGATAGGTAGATCGACAATAAAGTCCATGGCCAAACAGGACCATGGTTTTTCTGGAACCTCCAAGGGGTGCAGGAATCCACATGGAAGCGTATGGGGTTGTTTGGTTTTAGTACAAACTTCACATGCAGCGATGAACTCCTCAATATCCCTCCGTAAAGCAGGCCACACCAGAAGTCCTTAGAGATCAACGCGTAAGTTTTGCGAATACCAGGATGTCCCGCCATCTTGCTATTATGTAAACACTGTAAAAGTTCCAGTTGAAGAGCAGGAGGAATGAAATGACGGCCCGCAGGAGTCTGTTTAGGTGCTAGATGTTGCAACTTAATGATCTCGGCCAGTAATGGAGAATGAATCCTGAGATTCGTATTAGCAATGATATTGCATTTCGGAACTATAGAAGAAAGAACTGGTTCAGGTACAGTAGAAGGTTCATATTGGTGAGATAATGCATCGGCTTTAGAGTTTTTAGAACCAGGTCTGTAAGTCAGTACATAATTGAAGTGAGTCAGGAATAAGGACCAACGAGCTTGTCTAGAGGATAAGCGCTTAGCCTCCCCAATATAGGACAAGTTTTTGTGGTCCGTCAAAATCGTAATAGGGTGTAGGGTCCCCTCCAACAAATGTCTCCACTCCTTTAAGGCTTTAATGACTGCTAACAGTTCCCTCTCCCCGATGTCATATCTGCTCTCAGGCCCAGAAAATTTCTTAGAGAAGAAACCACAAGGGTGTAACGGTTTATCCACCCCTAACCTTTGAGACAGAACAGCCCCAACTGCTGTCTCAGAGGCATCGACCTCAAGCAAGAAAGGCAGAGTCGTATCAGGATGGACTAGAATGGGAGCCGAGGCAAAAAGTTCCTTGAGAGTCTTGAAAGCACCAAGAGCTTCCTTAGACCAGAACTTAGTATCAGCCCCTTGTTTGGTCATATTGGTAATAGGCGCAATGATAGAGGAGTATCCTTTAATGAAGCGCCTATAGTAGTTGGAAAAACCAATAAACCTTTGGATAGCCTTGAGTCCTTTGGGAAAGGGCCAGTCTAAAATGGATTGGAGTTTTACAGGATCCATCTTAAAACCTTCCCCAGAAATCACGTATCCAAGAAAGTCTACCTGAGACTGATCAAAACTGCACTTCTCCAATTTGCAATATAGACCATGTTGCAGCAGCTTGTGTAATACCTTTCTGACCTGTCTATGGTGAGTCTCAATCTCCTTAGAGTGTATTAGTATGTCGTCCAGGTAAACAATAACACAATCATGCTGAAACTCCCTAAGTACCTCATTAATCAAATCTTGAAATACTGCAGGAGCATTGCATAGTCCAAATGGCATAACAGTGTATTCGTAATGGCCATACCGGGTATTGAATGCCGTCATCCACTCGTGACCTTGCTGGATTCTCACCAAATTGTAAGCCCCTCTGAGATCTAACTTGGTGAAGATTTTGGAGCCCTTAAGACGATCAAATAACTCGGTAATTAGTGGGATAGGATAGTCATTTCTGACAGTTATTTTATTCAAGCCTCGGTAATCGATACAAGGTCTCAGCGTGCCATCCTTCTTCTTAATGAAAAAGAACCCAGCCCCAGCCGGAGAAGAAGACCTCCTGATGAATCCCTTTTCTAAATTCTCCCGAATATACTCCTCTAGAACCGAGTTTTCCTGAACAGACAAAGGATATACATGGCCCCTCGGAGGCATAGTGCCGGGTAGAAGCTTAATCTTACAGTCAAATGACCTGTGTGGAGGCAAATAATCGGCATTCCTCTTGTCAAACACTGCCCTTAATTCTAGGTAAAGGTCTGGTATTTGTCTTTCTGTGGACTGAGTAGGATTCTCCGGTATGTTAATATTAGCTAATGGAGAAACCTTGCACAAACACCGATCCTGGCAGCCCTGGCCCCACGAGAGTATCTCTCCTAACTCCCAATCGATAATAGGGTTATGTTTTTTCAACCATGGGTACCCCAGAACTATGGGAACGGAAGGAGACGAAATGAGCATAAGAGCTAATTTCTCCACGTGTAGGATACCAACATTTAAATCAATGGGTATGGTCTCACGAAAGATAACAGGGTCTAGGAGTGGTCTACCATCTATGGCCTCAACGGCCAAAGGTGTCTCCGTTAGCTGGGATGGGAAATTGTTCTTACTAGCAAAGGCTTGGTCGATAAAATTCTCAGCAGCACCGGAATCTATCAATGCCATAGCCCTTACTACTTCCTTCCCCCAAGTTAAGGAAACTGGTAGCAGAAGCCTGTGATCTTTATAATTAGGAGTAGAGGACAAAATAGAAACACCCAAGGCCTGTCCTCTAGAGAGACTTAGGTGCGAGCATTTCCCGGGCGGTTAGAACAGTTCGAGAGTAAACGACCCTTGGCTCCACAATACATACACAAACCCTCTCTTCTCCTGTGCTGTCTTTCCTCCTCAGAGAGGCGGGTATACCCTTTCTGCATAGGTTCAGTAAGCAAAGATATCGTGGAGTCAGGACTTGGAAAAGCGGGAGCTAACCTAAAAGAAGGTCTCTGGTTCCTCTCTCGAGTGTTCTGTCTCTCTCTTAGACGTTCATCTATACGAGAGATGAACGAAATTAAATCCTCTAAATTCTCAGGGAGTTCTCTGGTAGCAACCTCATCAAGGATTACATCAGATAGGCCATTCAAAAATACATCCATATACGCCTGCTCATTCCACTTGATTTCTGCCGCCAGAGACCTGAACTCTAGTGCATAATCCACCAGTGTTCGGTTCTCCTGTCTCAGGCGCAACAGTAATCTGGCTGCATTAACCTTTCTACCTGGAGGGTCAAATGTTCTTCTAAAAGCAGCTACAAATGCGTTATAGTTATAAACTAATGGGTTATCGTTCTCCCATAGTGGGTTGGCCCATCCCAGAGCTTTTTCAATGAGTAGGGTGATAATAAATCCTACTTTTGCCCTATCTGTAGGATAAGAGCGAGGTTGCAATTCAAAGTGGATACTAATTTGGTTTAAAAAACCACGACACTTCTCAGGAGCCCCACCATAGCGTACCGGGGGGGTAATGTGAGAAGAAGCACCCACTGTGGCTACCTCTAGACCTGAACCGACAGGAGAAACAGGGGTATTATGTATCTCCTCTGGTGGGTTATTGGCACAAGCTAATAGAGCCTGTAGTGCAAGCGCCATCTGATCCATTCTGTGATCCATGGCTTCAAACCTAGGATCAGGAGCAGCCAGCTTACTGTTTGTACTTGCAGGATCCATTGGCCCTGTCGTAATGTCAGGATCGGGACAGGGATCCAACACGCAGAGCACAAACAGTAGCCAGATACGTATACCGGACCTTAGAATGGCCGGACTAACGTAAGTAGTACAGTATAGAATGGTCAAAGACAAGCCGAGGTCGAGGGTAACAGAAGACAGGTAAGCGAGAGACAAGCCGAATCAAGGGTAACAGAGATAAGCAGAGTAAGGTAAACAAGCCGGGTCAAAACCAAAAGGGATAATAGAATACACAAGCACTGAGTGACTAGAACAAGGTAGAACCACGACAGGGCAATGAGCTAATGAAAGAAGCTCTGTTAAATACCCTGTTCAGAGCAGTAACCACGCCTCCGAGGCGTCCTGATTGGTCCTGCAGCAATTGACTGACAGGTCATTCCGGGGGAGTGTCCTGATGACTACTTCCTGCCTAGATGCTGTAAAAGGCAGTCACTCCCTCGCGGCCGGCCTAGCATGACCGGATAGACCGCGGGGAAGGGAGCCATCAGACCGTCTGGATGGAGGAACAGCTAAGTCTCTACCTCTTTCGGAGGTAGAGACCACAGGTACCCTGACAGTATGTTAATAATAATAATTAATAATAATAATTCTTACTTCCTGAAGACCTGCATCCATCTCTCTGTGTTTGGCTTCTGCTAGTTTACTCGGTAACATAATTGGTGCATTGAGCCGGGAACTTCTCATCGCACGGAAGCTGGCGCAGAGATTTGAGACGGTAAAGCTTTTTACCAACGTTCTCCACGACAGCACCCCTGGACCTCTGCGTGGACATCCCTTCATCTCGGCGCCACTGGGCTGCTTCGCTCAGGAGATCATCGGCCTTTACGTAGTGAGTACCGGGGTTCCCCGTCGATGAATGTGGAACCCAGGGCCAGGAACTAAAAGGTAAGACTGATACCGTTAGAGCGGTAGACCCACAAGGGGTTTTATATTTGGAACCGGTTATTGGAATTGGCCCCTTCCCTCTGGAAGGAAGAAGCAAAGGCGCACTGCTTATCTGGACATTAGACGCTCTGTAGTCAGCCCGTCTAATATAGGTGGTATTGTCAGACTGAGTTCTGGTGTAAATAGCTCATGTTGGACATTGATGTCCTGCCTTGACAAGCATGCTAGGTGTAAATTTTGGTTGCTAGGTCGGGGAGATCGGCGAAACTAAGCAGACTCTGTTGTATATTATAGTTTGCTAGATTTCACCCTATCTTAACTAAGTGTGCTCTGTTGTAAATCAAGCCACTAGATTATTGATAGCGTATATAGACTAAAAGGGTATTGGTGTAAATTCTGCCCTCTAGTTCGCTATATGTGGTGTCTGGGCAGCGAAGACTTATCGAATCTCTGGTGTACAAATAGATCGAAAGCTCTCGAGGTGCTGGCCAGTTAGAATAGTTGGGATTAATGTAAATGTTGTTAAATATATTGAAGTTGGTGAATTGGTTAACTTGTATGTCCTACTAGAAAGTTAGAGCTCTGCCGTCTAGTGGGAGTGTAAATTGTGTGTATAATTGTAAAATAGCGCACTACTGACATGTACCATATCCACTGACATTTTGTAAAAATTACTAACAATTGCTGTTTTATGTTACATGTATAATACCATAACTGTTACTAACTGATCTGTGACTTTAAAACTGTATTATAACCACTTACTAACTGTACCATAACCACTGACTGTAAAGATGAGATTACTAGAATGTGATATAGTTGGTAGGTTAAAAGTTGATTTATAGTACGGATAATTGTAGAGACGATTTATAGTTATAGAGGTAAGTAGCTAGTGTTTGGTAGATCTTTGTGAGTGGGACGCTGTGATATCACTGTATGAACAAGAATTCTCTGCGTGTTATCGTGTGTGTATGTTTGGCTTAGCAACCGTGCCACGTGGTACTGTTGCCAGGGAAACAAGTGTGATTGTTGGAAGTGTTTGAAGTATTGTGTATCTTTGTAATAGATGTTCCATTGCCAGTATGGGTGCGTCTGATTCAAAGATCGTTGATCCCTTGTCGTGTATGTTGAAGAACTTTACAAAGGGATATAAAGCTTGTAATTTGGGGGTAACATTGTCCCCAAAACGTTTGACTACTTTATGTAGTAGAGAATGGCCTATCCTGGTGACCGCATGCCACCACGTGGTAGCCTTGATCTCATTTTGGTACAACGTGTGCACGCGGCTGTATCTAGTAGGCCTGAATTTTATGATCAGTTCCGTATATTGATTGTTGGAAACAGATTGTAGAAGAATTGCCTAAATGGGTTAAGGTATGCCACGAGGAGCAATGTCGCCTCATGGTGGCCAGGACTCGCCTCTCCATCAGGGCCACAACTTTGCCCATTTTAGATTCCCCCTCTGAAACTGACCTTCCCTCCCCACCCCCTTACACTTCCTCTAAGGTTAGAGGTGGTGCTACTGGTGTTGCTACTCCCCCTTTCCCATTGTCCCTGCCCACTCATGCATCTAGTTCAGAGCCCAGCCCACTAGCTCTATAACCTCCCCTTCCGGTACCGGCCCCCACTAGTTCCATATATCCGGAACTGATGTCACTTCTGGTTCCTGGTCAGGCTTCTCCCAGCCCGGCCCGTAATATCCTGTTGACCGAACTTCCGCCCAGTAAAATTAATCCGCCTCACTCCCCTTGCCTTACTACCCCTAGACCGGAACTCATTATGAAATCATCGTATCGTAGTCCCATAATAACCCGACAGATGACTGGTGCCCTCCAACCCCGACATTACCAAATGCCCCTCCGACTTACACCAGGCCCAACACACGTGAATGAGAATGGACAAATACAACAGGCAGATCCAGTGTTTGTATATGTCCCCTTCACTACGACTGATTTATTTAACTGGAAGACTCATAACTCTTCATATACTGACAAACCTCAAGTTATGACAGATTTGGTTACTTCTATTATCCAAACACATAATCCCACCTGGGCCGATTGCCAGCAGTTATTATTAACTTTATTTAATTGTGAGGAAAGGACCCGGATTAATCAAGTGTCTATTAAAGCGCTTGATGAAACGGCCCGTACTCAAAATCAGGCCAATCCAGTTGCGTGGGCTACAGCCCATTATCCAAATGTCGATCCAAATTGGAACGTGAATGGTGCTGACATGCCCCAACTAAGGGCTTATCGGGAAGCCATAATTGCTGGCATGAAGGCAGGAGGGAAGAAGGAAATTAATATGTCAAAGATGGCTGAGGTGTTGCAAAAGGTTGATGAGTCACCTAGTACCTTTTATGAGAGATTATTGGAGTCATATAGGTTGTATACTCCTTTTAATCCAGAGGCTCCTGAGAATTGTAGGATGATTAATTCAGCATTTGTCAGCCAGGCCCAAGGTGATATTAAAAGGAAATTACAGAAATTAGAGGGATTTGTAGGGATGTCCATATCACAGCTAATGGAGATTGCAAATAAAGTATATATGAATAGGGAGACTGAGGTAAAGCGGGAGGAAGAACGTAAAATGAGGAAAAAGGCAGATATGCTAGCGGTAGCTATCTCAAGTGTAGAAAGACAGGGAAGGGAAGTGAATAGAGGAGACAAGAATAGGCTGAGCAAGGGACCTTTAAGTAGGAATCAATGTGCGTATTGTAGAAAGGAGGGACATTGGAAGAGTGAGTGTCCACAGAGAGAGCAGTATGAAGGTGATAGACAAGGAGAGAGAAGGGTACGAGGAGGTTATAGTGGTAGTTATAGAGGAAGAGGAAGTTATGGAGGGAACAGTGGGAATAGTAGAGGGAGTGTTCAAGGAGACAGATACTATCCACCCACGCAGAGACCTAGAGAAAGAGAGGATAGAGATTTTGTGGGTCTGGCTGACACTATCATGGAAGACTATTGATACCGACCAGGCTCCATCCCCCTTGGTCAAGCGGAGCCTATGGTCGATGTAGCAATAGGGGGAAAGAGAAGTTCTTTCATGATCGACACAGGTGCTGAACATTCCATGGTGACTAAGATGGTGGCTCCGCCTTCAGGGAAGACTATAACTGTGATAGCAGCTACTGGGAGAAGCGCAGCTAGACCGGTTCTTAAGAGTCTCACTTGTATATGCCAGAGTGTCCGATTCAACTTCTAGGACGAGATCTATTATCAAAGCTTCAAGCCCAGATAACCTTTTTACCTAATGGATCAACATCTCTGAAGTTTAAGGGATTACCAGGCATAATGGCGATATTGGTGCCAAGGGAAGAAGAATGGCGCTTCTATTCCATAGTGACAAGTGTTAACTCTAAATCCTTATTTGATATTCCAGGAGTATGGGCAGAGAATAATCCTCCAGGACTTGCTCGTAATATCCCACCCATACATATTGAACTAAAGCTTGGGGCCTATCCTGTGAGCCTACGTCAATATCACATACCCCAAAAGGCTAAGGAAAACATACAAACCTACTTGGATAAGTTCGTAAGGTATGGCATCCTAAAATTCTGTACTTCCTCCTGGAACACTCCATTATTACCTGTTCAAAAACCAGGATCGGACGAATATCGTCCTGTACAGGATTTGAGAGCAGTTAATGAAGCAGTAGTTAATATACACCCAGTTGTACCCAATCCTTACAATCTGCTTGCCTTGATACCAGGTGGGGCAACCTACTTCACAGTGTTAGATCTTAAGGATGCTTTCTATGGTCTTCAAATTGCTGCTTAGAGTCAACATATCTTTGCTTTCCATTGGGAAGATGCTGTTACAGGTTCAAAGCGTCAGATGACCTGGACCAGCGCTGTCCCAATAGTCAATCCCTCCACAAACGAGACAAAGCTCCGTTTTGAAGGTCAAGCAGAATGTGTTTAATGGGGGCTACCTGCCCAGTATTTATGCAGGTCTCCACCAGGTAGACACTCCCCTAGGGGACCTGGTGGAAGACTGTAAAATATATTAAACAGTAGCCAATCACAGTGGCTATAACACAAGCCCTTCCCATTTTACCCATAATACTTTTCCTATCTTTTCCTATCCTGGAGATAATTAGGGAGAAACCTAATTAACTCCGAGGATAGGAGCCATCGCCATTTTAAAACCAAACACAAAAAATGCAATAAAATACATAAAATCAGAAGTACCGAATATATAGTGTTCGTGCAACGTATCCCCAGATAGCCTGGATCTGAGGGCATATTCCTACCGAATAGCGCTCAGGTCCGATGTACACAGTCCAATCGCCATGGAGTCAAAGTCTCTCATAAGTCCTTCGGTATACGAATGACTCCATGGGACGGCTATCTGGGTAAGTTCATACGGATGAAAGAAACTCCCGAACGGAACAGTGTTCGTATGCCTCCAAGGGAATAGAAGGGGAGACGGCCGTCTCCAGCGGTGTTCGGTAGATAAAGAGTCCGTTTTTAGATCCATGGGTTTTGCACCGAACACCGCTGATTCGCCTCGTGTCCAAAATGGCCGCCGCCTCGTGTTCGGCATACGAACGACGACCACCCGTACGAAATGGAATGGAGAGGTGTTTGCGGTTAACCACAACGTTCTAATTTGTGATCAAGGTGTTAATGAGCCGCACACTCCTCTCCTGGGTGGCCGATGTTCGGTAGTTTCAATCGGTACTTTAGAAAACGTACGAACAACAGCATACGGACAGGAAATCCACGAATCCAATGAAAACAGACGAACCAGCAATGCAGGTCTATGCAGCAGGGTTCGTCACAGGCTGTTACTAAAGAGATATGTCAACAAGCCACTTATGATTTGCTTCATATTCTATGGAGAGCAGGATACAAGGTATCGAGGAAGAAAGCACAATTGTGCCAGCCAAGTGTTAAATATCTAGTATTCCATATATATTCGAAGGTCAAAGAATGATGGGACCTGAAAGAAAAGAAGCAGTGTGTCGGATATCTATACCTAAGAGTAGAAGACAAGTGCGAGAATTCTTAGGAGCGGCAGGATTCTGCAGGATATGGATTCCTAATTATGCAATATTGGCGAAACCTCTATACGAAGCTGTGAAAGAAACAGAACATGACCCCTTTTTGTGGACCTCTGAACAACAGAAGGCATTCGAAGATGTTAAGAAAGCACTAATGAGTGCACCAGCCCTAGGTCTACCAGATCATACACGTCCTTTCTATCTGTACGTACATGAGCAAAGAAGAATGGCTGTGGGAGTATTAACTCAATACTTGGGATCATGGCAAAGACCTGTAGCTTACATGTCCAAACAGTTGGATGCAGTGGCCAGTGGTCTTCCACCTTGTCTGCGAGCAGTGGCTGCTGCTGCCTTACAGGTAGCAGAGGCTGACAAGCTCACCTTGGGTCAGGAACTCTATGTGAGAGTACCTCATGCAGTACAGACCCTCTTGGATTATAAGGGAAATCATTGGTTTAGTAACAGTCAAATTACCAAATATCAGGCTATGTTGTGTGAAAATCCAAGAGTACACCTCGAAACCGTCAACAATTTGAATCCAGCTACCCTTTTGCCTCAGACTACTGAAAGTCAACATGATTGTTTGGAGATAATGGATGGAGTGTTTTCAAGCAGGCCTGATCTTCATGATTTTACCATCCAGAATCCAGACATACAGTATTATACTGATGGTAGTAGTTATGTGAAGGACCATAGATAAGGTGATAGAAGCACGGCCACTGTTAAAAGGGACATCAGCACAGAAGTGCTGATTGCATTAACCAGGGCTTTGCAATTAACTGAAGGGCTGAGAGTGAATATCTACACTGAGCATGGAGCATTGTATAATAATCACGGGGATTGCTGAATTCGGAAGGAAAAGATATCAAGTATGCGGCTGAAATACTCCAACTGTTAGAAGCGATATGGGAACCGAAGGAAGTCGGTATTATACACTGTAGAGCACATCTGAGGGGTGATAGTGATGTCATCAAAGGAAATTGCATGGCCGACAACGCAGCAAAACATGTCGCTGAATCTGGGCAAGAGGAATATGTGGGATATGTCGCAGCCCTTGTACCAGCACCTCTGTCTCAATGGACTCCAATATAGCCAACCCAAGAGATGGAGTGGTTGAAGACTGAAGCTGGGAAATATCTGGAGAATAACTGGTATCAGTTAGAAGATGGAAGAATAGTTATTCCGACATCTCTGGCTATAGAGATTGTTCAAAACTTCCATAATGGTACACATACTAGAAGAGATAGTATGGAAGAATCTCTTAGGAAACATTTCTATATACCAAGGTTATCTAGTCTGACTCAAGCCATAGTTCGGAGATGTGTTTTGTGTGCCCAAAATAATGCAAGACAAGGCCCTGTCAAACCCCCTGGAGTTCAATATATGGGAAGACTCCCAATGTCAGATTTGCAAATAGATTACACTGTGATGCCTAAATCTGGGGGATATCGTTAGTTGTTGGTTGCTGTGTGCACCTACTCAGGCTGGGTAGAAGCTTGTCCAACTCGTACAGAAAAGGCAGGAGAAGTTGTACGATTTCTGTTGCGAGAAGTTATACCCAGATATGGACTTCTGGGTTCTATAGGATCAGATAATGTCCCAGCCTTTATTCATCAGTGTTTGCAACAACTAACTCATGTGCTTGGTATCAAGTGGAAACTTCATACAGCCTATAGACCTCAGAGTTTTGGAAAGGTGGAAAGGATGAACAGAACAATAAAAACCCAGTTGGCTAAAATGTGTCAGGAAACTCAGCACAAGTGGAATGTCCTTTTGCCAATAGCTCTGTTGCGAAAACATAGTACGCCTACCAGAAGGATGGGTTTGTCTCCCTTTGAAATTATGTATGGGCGTCCACCTCCCATACTAAGTAATCTAAGGGGGGACTTAAATCAATTGGGTGAAGGAATTACTCGGCAGCAGGTTGTAGAGTTGGGTAAAACTATGGAGGAGATGCAGAAATGGGTGCAAGATAGGTTACCTGTGAACATATATCCACCTGCTCATTCCCATCAACCAGGAGATCAAGTGTGGATAAAATAATGGAATATTGTTCCATTAGGTCCAAAGTGGAGGGGTCCTTATGTTGTTCTTTTATCTACCCCAACAGCTGTAAAGGTGGCGAGGTGACTCCGTGGATTCATCATTCTAGGGTTAAACCAGCATCAGACTCTTTGCAAGCTATCCCAGATCCTGAGAATCCTTGCAAGATCCGGTTGAAGCGTGCAACTCAGTCGGAGTGACGAGGAGATATTGGGACATTTAGAATAACAACAGATATCAACAAGTAGGTGTTTTGACGGCCATAATAAAGCCTGACCACCTGCCTACGTGTCATAGCCAGAGTGTCTCGAAGGGATCTCTGTGAAGGAAAGTGAGGATCAGAAGAACAACATCCTTGCAGCCCTCACAAACGGGAAGCTGAGATGCCGTCGCACGGTCGAAAAAAAATGAGGAATTTTAAAATGATGTGTTATATTGTGTGTTTAGGTATTTGTGTGATTTTTCAGGAAGGTAACAGTACAGACATACCGAATTGCGATAGTTGCATTAAGACTACTAAAACAGGTAACCAAATATCCCAAACTCTCATCTGGCACTCACAGTATGAATGTAAGGGATCTGTATCTAAATGTAGATATTTGGATATTGATTATAGTGTGTGCAAGCCAATATCAGGAGAGTCTAAATATTTTGATCCCCAATTCCAACCCCGTACAATTTGGTTGGTAATTAGGAATAGTAATTCCCAGGGAACTTTGATAAATAGGACTGTGACAAATACCATACATTCTACGGGTGTTCTGCTATTTGATGTGTGTAAGGCGATTTCTGGTAGTAGAAAACCTTGGAATGTATGTGGTAATCTTAAATGGGAACGAACTTATGGGTTTAATGATAAATACTTATGTCCCAGTAAAAGATCTACTGGTCCTGATTGCCCAAATAGAGATTATAATTTTTGTCCCTATTGGTCTTGTGTAAGGTGCGCAGCCTGGGGAAAAAACGTGGATCAAGATATGATTATTCAAAGGTTGCCTACCACACCATACTGTAAATCTATGGAATGTAATCCAGGCCATATGACCATCTCTAATCCCCAGCATTTATTGACAAATTTGGAAATATTTTTGGGTTCCAAATACATGGCACAGGAGTAGATCTAGGAACAATACTATATGTAGGTCTTTAAACTGAGACAGTGGCAACTCAAACTCATCACGTTTTCCATTCCTTTTATGAGGAGATGAGTGTTGAGGATAAAATTCCCCATAATGTTAAGAACCTATTTATTGATTTGGCTGAAAGTATTGCAGGTAGTCTTAATGTAACTAATTGCTATGTGTGGAGGTACTAATATGGGAGACCAGTGGCCATGGGAGGCAAAGGAAATATGGTACCCTGGCTCTGAGACATATGAACAACAGATACCTTTTCAGTCTGATCATCAAGTAAGTACTAGAAGTAAATTGGAATGGCGGTTGAAAACCTCCATTATAGGTCATGTTTGTATAGCCAGGAAAGGGACAATGTATAACACATCTGTAGGTGAGCTAACTTGCTTGGGACAAAAAGCCTATAATGTTAATACTAAAAATACTACTTGGTGGTCAGCTTCAAATGTCTCGGAGCCTACTAATCCGTTTGCCAATTACACTCATTTAAAGGAGGTATGGTTTGACTTATCTGCTACATCTAGTTGGAAAGCCCCAGCAAATTTATACTGGATCTGTGGTAAGAAAGCTTATTCGGAGTTACCACAAGATTGGGAAGGGGCATGTGTATTAGCTATGCTCAAACCATCCTTCTTATTGCCAATTGAGACAGGAGAGACCTTGGGAGTTAAGGTTTACGATGTAAATCATAAAAGGAAGAGAGCATCCTTGAATATAGGTAGTTGGGAAGATGATGAGTGGCCCCCTCAACGTATTATTAATTATTATGGACCTGCTACTTGGGCAGAAGATGGCACTTATGGATATAGAACTCCGATATATATGCTCAACCGCATTATTAGACTACAGGCGGTGGTTGAGATTATTACCAATGAGACAGCTCAAGCGCTTAACCTCTTAAGACCGCAGGACGTACTATGCCGTCCTTATTTAGATGGCTCTAAAATCCGCAGGGCGGCATAGAACGTCCTGCGGTCTTATGTACTTACCCGGTCGCCGGCGATCCCACGCCGGCGATCGCGGTATGGGGGACTTACCTGGGAGCCCAGGGAGTCCCCCTCCATCTTTTTCGGCCCCCCAGGGCCATGTGATCGCGAGGTCCTTGTCAATGCCAGCAGGGGGAGTGCCTGTAATGACAGGTACTCCCCCTGCTGTCTGAAATTCAAATAAAATCCGTTAAAACAGTGTAAAAATAAGATTATATATACTTAGATCATATATATATTTATTATATATATGATCTAAGTATATATATATACACATATACACATATACACATAAATATACATACACTGTCTACATGTATTTTAATATTAATATATACATAATTATATATATATATATTAATATCAAAATACACGTACAATGATATTGATTAAATATATATATAATTTTTATTATATATATATTTATATATAATAAAAAATAAATAAATATATAAATACGTCAAAAAAAATTAAAAAAATAATACAAAATAAATAGATAAAAAATATATAAACATGCGAAATTTCGTTCTAACTGTATTTTAAAATTAATATATATATATTGATATCAAAATACATGTAGAACGAAATAATATATATATCTATATACATAAGTATATACGTATATATCACTAAATATATACCTATATATAAATAAAAATAATAAAAAAAATTATATACATATATATGCACACATATATATATACAAATCTATATATATAATAATTCTACGCATATATTTATGTAATAATTTTACATAATTAGGTCATTTTATTAATTACAATTAGCGGGACCTGCCTGACAACCCATGCTGAAACTATAGGGAATTTAATTTGCTAGCACTATATTTAACCCTATAACTTTCCAAGACACCATAAAACCTGTACATGGGGGGTACTGTTTTACTCGGAAGACTTCGCTGAACACAAATATTAGTGTTTCAAAACAGTAAAATATATTACAACGACGATATCGTCAGTGACAGTGACATTTTTTGAATTTTTCACACACAAATGGCACTTACACTGACGATATAATTGTTGTGATACGTTTTACTGTTTTGAAACACTAATATTTGTGTTCAGCGAAGTCTCCTGAGTATAACAGTACCCCTCATGTACAGGTTTTATGGTGTTTTCAAAAGTTACAGAGTCAAATATAAGGTTTGCGTTTCAGTTTTTTCACATTAAAATTCGCCAGGTTGCCTTTGAGACCGTATGGTAGCCCAGGAATGAAAATTATCTCCATGATGGCATACCATTTGCAATAGTAGACAACCCAGGGTATTGCAAATAGGGTATGTTTTTTTTTTTTAGTAGCCACTTAGTCACAAACACTGGCCAAAATTTGCGTTCAAATTAGTTTTTTGCATTTTCAAATATTAACACTAACTTTGGCCAGTGTTTGTGACCAAGTGGCTACTAAAAAAGACTGGACATACTCCATTTGCAATACCTTGGGTTGTCTAATTTTGCAAATGGTATGCCATCATGGGGGTAATTCTTATTTCTGGGCTACCATATGGTCTCAAAGGCAACGTAACCAATCTGGCGAATTTCAATGTGAAAACACTGAAATATGTAACATGCTATATTTGACCCTGTAACTTCCCAAAACACCATAAAACCTGTACATAGGGGGTACTGTTTTACACGTGAGACATCGCTGAATACAAATATGTGTATTTTATTGCAGTAAAAGCAAACAGTATTATGACATTCACAGTTAGAATGTCACGTAGAACTAAAAAAATTAAAAAAAATCTTATTTTCTCTCATTTTTGTAATATTTTTTTTCATATTAAATTATGTTCCATACCTAAATATTTGATGTTAAACGAAAGCCCTGTTTCCCCTGAATAAAATGATATATAATAAGTGTGGGTGCATTTAATATGAAAGAGGTGAATTACGGTTGGACAGACATGTAGCGCAAATGCCAGGTTTTGTTTACGTTTTTTTTGGATCACAACTTGTACATTTGGCTGCGGTCTTAAGGGGTTAATCTTCTAGCTAAGCAAAATACCAGGATGAGATCAGCCATCTATCAAAATAGATTAGCTTTAGATTATCTATTAGCAGTGGAAGGAGGTGTATGCGGAAAGTTTAACCTTAGCAACTGTTGTTTGCATATAGATGATAAAGGTCAGGTAGTGGCTGAACTTACTAGTCACATGGTTAAACTTGCGGATGTCAGCATGGTTACTATAAGTGCCATCTTCTACCCCAAGTAACAAATGCACCCCCATTATCCTTTTTTCCACAAATCACAGGTTTTTGAAAAAGTAAAATGTGTATAGTTTGTAGAAGCACCGATCCCACTGTTCCTCATAAAGTAACCCAATTTATTTCAAAAATGACAAATCAGGTTTATAAAATCAATGACTTTGTTAACTGTTCAACGAAAAATGTTATTTATCTGCTTGAATGCCCCTGTGGCCTCCAATATGTTGGAATGACTACAAGGTGCCTAAAAACGCGATTAAGCAAACATTGCAGAAACGTTAAAAATGGATACTTAAACCATTCAGTATCCAAACATTTTATTAAACATAATAAAGACCCAAGATTGTTGAAGTGTATTGGAATAAAAAAATTTACCATTCCATGGAGGGGCGGTAAAATCAAAAACATTTTAGGTAAAACTGAAATGGAATGGGTGTACAAACTTTAAACTCTCACACCCCATGGTTGTTATTTCTCTTCTAGGACTATGCCTGATGACACTTTTCAGTGTATCAGGCATAGCCCTTTATTTTAACGCCGGCCACATTTTTGTGTGTGCCGACGTTTTTTTTTCTGATCCCCAACTTCAATCCATTCGTTCAGACGTCGCCGGCTGCGCAGTGCGCGCCAACGTCTGTTTACTACAAGTCCCAGCATACCATGCGGCTAATATGCCGCTCACATGACTGCATTACCAAATTCATTTTTAACTAAAATAAACCTAGTTTATAATGTTTTTAAGCTTAATAAGGTTCATAAAGCCTATTATATTGTATGTTTACTATGATAATTTTATTTTTATATGTTTCACTTTGATTGTTCATTACTGGAATTTTGATTGGCTGTCTCTAATTTTGGCGCCAATTTTAAAGATTTGAACTGTTATTTAAACCTTCCGTCTCCAATAAGAGCATTTTTAGATAAGACTCTTTTTATTTGGACTATTTGTTATTTATATATCGATTCTCTTTGGCACAGCCCTTTCTCTCTATTCTTTTTTCTTTTATTATACTGTAAGGGTGTTTGAGGGATTCCCTTATAGGGTTGCTGCCCATTTGTTATTTAGCGCTTACTCTTTTTTTCTGTTTTACATACATATATATATATATATATATATATATATATATATATATATATATATATAAAATCACTCTTAACCAAGCCAAACACAGAATCACACTCTGCCACCACACAAGTGCATTGCCCTTCTTTGATTCTTGCACCGGGCCCTGTAATTCCTAGTTACGCCTTGGTTAGTGTAACTCATTTTATGACATATGCTTTTTTTCAACCACTAGTAAATTAATCCCATAGTGCATGGGTTGGAAAATGGAGGAAATATTGTAACTATTATACCATGTGAGAAAGAACATGTTATATTTTGAACAAAGATCATGTTTTTAAGAAACGTTTTTTTTATAGATCCCAAGTAGTGGTGTTTTTTTCAAGACAGACATTTTCCAAATACAAATTTTTATTTGATATTTATGTATATTACAGTATATTATATTCTATGCTATACTTCCATTTTTCATTGCATACTGGATGTGTGAAAGGTAAATAATATTTGCACAATGATGTAACGTTATAACAGGAAATATTAACTTCTACTAGTGCATTGTCAAGATTATCCTTGCTTCTTAAAAGTCGAAAAGTATATATTTATAATATTTGAGGATCTAGCAGTGACATCTTTTGTTACAGTGAATAGAGATTTTACATTATTAACATACATATATCATCCCCATAACTTTGACAACTCAATTTATATTGCAGTCTAGAATCATGTCCAATTAAGGAAATCAATGTCCCTGTTGATTTCCTTAGTTATTTAGGATCTTTTGGTAACATTCACAATGTTGTAACTTCTATGGGTGAGCTGGAAAAAAACAGACATTTTGAAATAGTCATATATTATTAGGGATAGGGAGGAAACCCCCCACTGTTGTGCTGCCATGGCCTATGAACTATGACCGGAAAAATAAAATTACGGTAAGTAGGAATACATTTATATATACACATATACTTTTTTTTTCTAAATTTAACAACATTTTTTTATTTTAAAACTTTTTTATTTTTATGTTTTTGCTAGCAGGGGGACTGCCTGTCAGTTCTCCCTGCAGGCAGTAGCACTATGGACGCCTATTGCGGCCATGTGACCGCTCTTTCAGAGTGTTCACATGTCTTGTAGGTTCCTAGTTTGCTGAGGGGGGACTGTCTGGGCTGTCAGATAGTGCCCCCAGATGGAGAGGAACACTGATTGCCGGGGGAAAAGGCGGTGATCGGGTAAGTGAATAGGAATACCATGGATGTACTAGGTACGTCCGCGGTCCTGGGGGGGGTTTATTACTTTTTTTTATTTATTATTATTTTATTTTCACTGAGTGCCTCGACACCTCAACGCACTCGGCACACAGGCAGAGCATCGGAAGCTTGCCCGATAGCATCCAATCCTCTGCTACACTTGGGGCAACCCGTAAATGATTGCTCCTGGGGAGAGATCACCCGGCAGCCCGGCAGTCAGGAGAGGTATCGCAGGATGCCTCGACATCAAGGCATCGCTGCGATACCCTTAGAGCGGCTGGAAGCGATGATGATCGCTTCCAGCGCTCAAATTTGCCGCGGATATATCAGGTACGTCCGAAGTGGTTAACGATCGTTTTTTGACGGACGGACCTGATACGCCCGCAGTCAGTAAGGGGTTAAATAGTCATTTATTTTTTTATTTATCTTCGTATTATCATTGAGATCATTAGCCAAATAAGTTTTTATTCTTAGATATGAGAATATCTCTCTTGAGTTAAGGCCAAGACTTAACTGAAGGTGTGAAAAGGGTCTTTTTTTTTTATTCTAGTAGGTGTTTTATTTTAATTGTGCCAAATTTGATTCAATTACCTATATTTAGATCAGTAATATTAAATGTCTTATTTGGACTATACTTAAAGATTTTATTTAGAATATGATTTTTTCCCCCTGTATTTTACACAAATTTAATAAATATCTCTTATAAAAGAGGTTTCTATATTTGAAAAAAAAATAGCACTAGCTATGTGTCAGTCCATATCATATTTGAGAGATCTTTTGTTTTACACAGAAATGACTCAACTTCCTACCAAGGCTCTTCTGTTGTCACTGGGCCCTGCCATCTCCACAGATGGAACAACCTACTGGCTTCATAGTATTTAATATATATAATATAATATAATAATAATAATTTAGAATTTTATAGCGCTTTTCTCCCTATGAAACTCCAAGCACTTTAGAAATAAACAAACATAAAGACATAAAAGTTAGGAGTTTCTGAAGGTCAGATGAGCGGACTGAATGCCTGATGGAAGAGGTGGGTCTTTAGCTTTTAAATTTTTTTATTTTATGAGATTAGGGACCGCCAGGCCGCCCTTACTGGACCTTTTCATTATGTGTAGGATCGAGATCTTGGATCTCTTATGGCCGAAAAGTTCTACATTAGTCTCATCAGACAGAGCACCTTACTCCATACATTTTGGGAGTCTGCCACATACCTTTTCACAAACTCAAAACATGCCATTTTGTTTTTTGCTGAAAGTAATGGCTTTCTTCTGGCCACTCTGCCATAAAACCCAACTCTATGGAGCGTACAACTTATTGTCGTCCTATGTACAGATAATCCAGTCTCTGCTGTGGAACTCTGTAGCTCCTCCAGGGTTACCTTAGGTCTCTGTGCTAACTCTCTGATTAATACCCTCCTTGCCCGGTCCGTGAGTTTTGGTGGGCAGCCATCTCTTGGCAGTTTTGCTGTTGTGCCATGTTCTTTCCATTTGGTTATGATAGATTTTATGGTGCTCCTGGGGATCATCAAAGATTTGGATATTTTTTATAACCTAACCCTGACTTGTACTTCTCAACAACATTGTCTCTTACTTGTTTGGAGAGTTCCTTGGTCTTCATGGCAGTGTTTGGTTAGTGGTGCCTCTTGCTTAGGTGTTGCAGCCTCTGGGGCTTTTCAAAAAGGTGTGTATATGTAATGACAGATCATGGGACACTTGGATTGCACACAGGTGGACATCATTTCACTAATTATGTGACTTCTGAAGGTAATTGGTTGTACCAGAGCTATTTATGGGCTTCATAACAAAGGGGGTGAATATATACGCACATGCCAATTTTCTGTTTTCTATTTCTAAAAAATAGGTTTATGTATATTTTTTTCTCATTTCACTTCACCAACTTAGACTATTGTGTTCTGATCCATCACATAAAATTCAGATTAATAAAACATTGAACTTAAGGTTGTAATGTAACAAAATAGGTAAAAAGTCAAGGGGGGTGAATACTTTTGCAAGGCACTGTATATACAGTGTTTTGGATTTCCTATCCAGTGCTGTATGGATAAAAGGCAAAGCTGTTAACTTGAACATCCAGATCCTTACAAGGTGGCCACTAGTGTTGTCGCGAACCCGGAATTTTCGGTTCGCGAACGGCGAACGCGAACTTCCGCAAATGTTCGCGAACCGGCGAACCGTGCGAACCGCCATTGACTTCAATGGGCAGGCGAATTTTAAAAACAACAGGGACTCTTTCTGGCCACAATAGTGATGGAAAAGTTGTTTCAAGGGGACTAACACCTGGACTGTGGCATGCCAGAGGGGGATCCATGGCAAAACTCCCATGGAAAATTGCACAGTTGATGCAGAGTCTGCTTTTAATCCATAAAGGGCAGAAATCACCTAACATTGACACCTGACCTCAAAGCCCAGCCCTGATACACACTGACACAGAGCAGAATAGAGACTGTTCCCTGTCCACAGAGACCATGATACACACTGACACAGAGCAGAATAGGGACTGTTACCCCTACATAGGGTCACTTGGCAGATATGGATTGACACCTGTCCTCAAAACCCCTGATACACACTGACACAGAGCAGAATAGGGACTGTTCCTCCTACATAGGGTCACTTGGCAGATATGGATTGACACCTGTCCTCAAAACCCCTGATACACACTGACACAGAGCAGAATAGGGACTGTTCCCCCTACATAGGGTCACTTGGCAGATATGGATTGACACCTGTCCTCAAAACCCCTGATACACACTGACACAGAGCAGAATAGGGACTGTTCCCCCTACATAGGGTCACTTGGCAGATATGGATTGACACCTGTCCTCAAAACCCCTGATACACACTGACACAGAGCAGAATAGGGACTGTTCCTCCTACATAGGGTCACTTGGCAGATATGAATTGACACCTGTCCTCAAACCCCTGATACACACTGACACAGAGCAGAATAGAGACTGTTCCCCCTACATAGGGTCACTTGGCAGATATGGATTGACACCTGTCCTCAAAACCCCTGATACACACTGACACAGAGCAGAATAGAGACTGTTCCCCCTACATAGGGTCACTTGGCAGATATGGATTGACACCTGTCCTCAAAACCCCTGATACACACTGACACAGAGCAGAATAGAGACTGTTCCCCCTACATAGGGTCACTTGGCAGATATGGATTGACACCTGTCCTCAAAACCCCTGATACACACTGACACATAGCAGAATAGAGACTGTTCCCCCTACATAGGGTCACTTGGCAGATATGGATTGGCACCTGTCCTCAAAACCCCTGATACACACTGACACAGAGCAGAATAGAGACTGTTCACCGTCCACAGAGACCATGATTCACACTGACACAGAGCAGAATAGAGACTGTTCACCGTCCACAGAGACCATGATACACACTGACACAGAGCAGAATAGAGACTGTTCCCTGTCCACAGACACCATGATACACACTGACACAGAGTGTCCGCGTGAAATAGGGCCGTGAGTAATGACGTCACGGGTAGCCTGCCCATAGTATCGCATAGGGTGGAAGAGCTGATAGGACATCTGAAACGTATTGGGATGGAGATGCTTAATTGTTCTCCAAAATGCTTGACACCACCCCATAGTGAATCTCTGCAAACTTTAATACCATCAGAGGAGGAAGAATGTGGCAGCCCACTGAGATTATTCGAAAAATTTCAAATTGATGATTTTCCAGACCCTGGGGTTGACATTAGTCCAGATTTACATCTTGTGACCCATGAGGATGTTCCAGGCACTACTTGTGAAATAAAGACAGATAATAAAGTGAATGATCCTTCTCCTTGGGACTTGCACCCTGTCGTTGAAGGTGGAGTAGGCAATGGCAAGAGCATGCTGTGGGTAGTCAGTGCAAACACTCTCTTCCCGGTGAATAATGAGGAGACTAACTATGATGACGTTATTTGCGTTGAAAGTAATGATGCCAGAGATCTTTTGAAACCATATGGAAGGAACTAAATGGTTAAAAGAAAGGCAAGAGACCACCTGCATATAGACAAGAATACGCATAAGAGAAAGAAGAGAACAGGTGAAAAAGAGAAGCTGCAGACTGCCTATCTGCAAATAGTTGAGTTATGTCCTGAAGATGTCCGTGTTACCACAGTGCAGACTCTGTTTGATACACTACTGAGGAGAGTCAGAGAAACCCCAGATCTTCACGTATTGGATGAGTCGGTGCGTGGAGTTGCAGAGAACGTAGAACAAGAAATATTTAAACTTTTCCTGTGTACTGACAGCAGATATACATAGGGTCACTTGGCAGATATGGATTGACACCTGTCCTCAAAACCCCTGATACACACTGACACAGAGCAGAATAGAGACTGTTCCCTGTCCACAGAGACCATGATACACACTGACACAGAGCAGAATAGGGACTGTTACCCCTACATAGGGTCACTTGGCAGATATGGATTGACAAATCCCTGACAAACAGCTACCACATGCAAGGAAGGCAGCAGGGGCGCAAATGACCCACTCCCGATGCGGGAAGGTAGTGACGACAAATAACAATACAGGACTCTTTAGAGGCCCTGTAATTGTAATCAGTCCACTTGAAATCCTTTAACTTTGATCAATTGAAGTCTGGTGCAGAGCCACTGACCCATGCGCAGGGCCAGCCTTAGGCCTTTGGGCGCCCTGTGCAAGAAATCTTCACCCTGTCACACCCATGTGCAAGAAATATTCACCCTGTCACACACACAAACACAGGCAGACAGCCATACACACGCACACACACAACTGCGACTGACTAGGTTTGTCACCTCCTCAAAAGGACGCATGAGCCTACAGGCATTGCGCATGAGCGTCCAGTAACGTGGCAAAAAAATTCCCAGCTCCCCAGAGGCTGTCCTAGCACCCCGGTCATACAAATATTCATTAACAGCTTTTTCTTGTTGGAGCAGGCGGTCGAACATTAGGAGTGTTGAATTCCAACGTGTAGGGCTGTCGCAAATCAAGCGCTTCACTGGCATGTTGTTTCGCCGCTGGATATCGGCAAAGTGAGCCATGGCCGTGTAGGAACGCCTGAAATGCCCACACACCTTCCTGGCCTGCTTCAGGACGTCCTGTAAGCCTGTGTACTTATGCACAAAGCGTTGTACGATCAGATTACACACATGTGCCATGCACGGCACATGTGTCAACTTGCCCAACTTCAATGCCGCTATCAAATTTTTTCCGTTGTCACACACCACTTTGCCGATATCCAGTTGCTGCGGAGTCAGCCACTTTTCCACCTGTGTGTTCAGGGCGGACAGGAGTGCTTGTCCGGTGTGACTCTCTGCTTTCAAGCAAGTCAAACCCAAGACGGCGTGACACTGCCGTATCCGGGATGTGGAATAGTACCTGGGAGCTGGGGGGGTGCCGTTGATGTGGAGCAAGAAGCAGCGGCACAAGAGGACTCAGCCGAGGAGGTTATGGAAGAGGATGGAGTAGGAGGAGTAGAGGAGGTGGCAGCAGGACTGCCTGCAATTCGTGGCGGTGACACCAACTCCTCTGCAATGCCATGCATTACTTGCTTGTCAGCCGTCAGCAGGTTTACCCAATGCGCAGTGTAGGTGATATACCTGCCCTGACCATGCTTTGCAGACCAGGTATCAGTGGGCAGATGGACCCTTGCCCCAACACTGTGTGCCAGACATGCCATGACTTCCTTTTGCACAATCGAGTACAAGTTGGGGATTGCCTTTTGTGAAAATAAATTCCGGCCGGGTACCTTCCACTGCGGTGTCCCAATAGCTACAAATTTTTTGAACGCCTCAGACTCAACCAGATTGTATGGTAAAAGCTGGCTGGCTAATAGTTCGGACAAGCCAGCTGTCAGACGCTGGGCAAGGGGGTGACTTGGTGACATTGGCTTCTTACGCTCAAACATGTCCTTGACAGAAACACATGACTGTGGGCAGATGAGCGGGAACTGCTCAAGGCGGGAGACGGAGTGGCGGATGGTTGAGAGGGGGCAAGAAGGACAGCAGTGGTTGACGTGGCTGAAGATGCTGGACCAGGAGGAGGATGGCGGCTTAGAGTAGGCGTGCTGCTTGTACTCATGTGTTGATCCCATAGGCGTTTGTGATGTGAGATCATGTGCCTACGCAAAGCAGTTGTACCTAGGTGGGTGTTGGACCTCCCACGACTCAGTTTCCTTTGGCACAGGTTGCAAATGGCATCGCTGTTGTCAGAGGCAGACACACAAAAAAAATGCCACACTGCTGAGCTCTGCAATGACGGCATTCTGGTGGTGGACACAGCATGCGTTGATTGGCGTGCTGTCGGGCTTACCCCGGGTGCCGATGCATGCTGTCTGACTGTGCCACTAGCTCCTTGCGACGACCCCCCCCTGCTTCCAACTCGTCTCCTCCTCCTCCTCTCTGTCTCCCCATCTGAACTTTCGCCCTGTTCTTCTTCTTGCCGAACGGGCACCCACGTGACATCCATGGACGCATCGTCATCATCAACCGCTTCGCTTGTATCTGACAACTCAGAAAAGGAAGCAGCAGCGGGTACAACATCAACATCATCACACCGTACCTCCATGTGTTTAATGCTGCCTGCCTGAGACATATCCCTGTTATCTACATCCTCTAGCAATAATGATTGCGCATCACTCATTTCTTCAAACGGGCGTGTGAATAACTCCTCTGACATACCAAGTAAAGCGGCTGTGGTGCTAGTTTTGGTGGTGGCGGCAGGCGGGTGAGTGCTATCTTGAGAGGTGTCTGAAGCTAAGCTGGAGGAGGATGGTGCGTCAAGGTTCCGAGCGGAGGCTGTACAAGATTGGGTGTCCTGTGTTAGCCAGTCAACTAAGTCCTCAGAACTTTTCAAGTTCAGGGTACGTGGCTTCTGAAAACTGGGCATTATTCTAGGGCAAAAGGGAATCACAGCACCACGACAACGACGGCCCCTGCGGGGTGGCCTGCCTCTGCCTGTCATTTTTTTGGGGATTAGTGGTACTATGCGTGAAAGCTACTGTGAGATTGGCAATGTGCACTGGAACAGTTCTGCAGAGCACACACTGTAGGCCTGAGAGACCCGCTTGAAGACAAGTAACTGCTATTCAATCTATAACAGTGAAAAACAAATTTTGGTTTTAAAAGCACGCTATAGAGACACCAGATATGATTGGCAATGTGCACTGGAACAGTTCTGCAGAGCACACACTGTAGGCCTGAGACACCCGCTTGAAGACAAGTAACTGCTATTCAATCTATAACAGTGAAAAACAAATTTTGGTTTTAAAAGCACGCTCTAGAGACACCAAATATGATTGCCAACTGTCAAAGCACGCTGGAACAGGTCTACAGAGCACACGCTGAAGTAGGTCTGACACCCAGACGCTTGCAGACAACTAACTGATCTTCTATTACAGTGAAAAAAAAATATTTCTTTAAAATCTAAAGCTTAAGCTATTGTTAAAACAGATATGAGTGGTGGCACTGACTGTGCAAATGGGCAAGGCATCCAACCTGACACAGAAGCTGGCAGGCAGGCAACTACTCTTCTATTACAGTGAAAACAAATTATTTATTTTAAATGTAAAGCTTAACCAATTGTTAAAACAGATATGAGTGGTGGCACTGGGCAAGTAGGCACAGTATCCAATGTGAACCTCACACAGAAGCTGGCAGGCAGGCAACTGCTCTTCTATTACAGTGGAAACAAAATTTTGGTTGTGAAAGCACGCTATAGAGACACAAGATATGAGTGGCAACTGTCAAAGCACGCTGGCACAGGTCTGCAGAGCACACGCTGAAGTAGGCCTGAAACACAGACGCTTGCAGACAACTAACTGCTCTTCTATTACAGTGAAAAAAAAATATTTATTTTAAATGTAAAGCTTAACCAATTGTTAAAACAGATATGAGTGGTGGCACTGGGCAAGTAGGCACAGTATCCAATGTGAACCTCACACAGAAGCTGGCAGGCAGGCAACTGCTCTTCTATTACAGTGGAAAAAAATTTTGGTTGTAAAAGCACGCTATAGAGACACAAGATATGAGTGGCAACTGTCAAAGCACGCTGGCAGGGTTGTGCAGGGCACACGCTGAAGGAAGGCCTGACAGAGCCGCTTGAAGGACACTGACTGTCTGCTATTAGCTTACACTGGAAACCTTTTTTCTTTGTAAAAGCACGCTAAAGAGACACCAGATATGATTGGCAACTGTCAAAGCACGCTGGCACAGGTCTGCAGAGCACACGCTGAAGTAGGCCTGACACCCAGACGCTTGCAGACAACTAACTGCTCTTCTATTACAGTGAAAAAAATATATTTATTTTAAATGTAAAGCTTAACCAATTGTTAAAACAGATATGAGTGGTGGCACTGGGCAAGTAGGCACAGTATCCAATGTGAACCTCACACAGAAGCTGGCAGGCAGGCAACTGCTCTTCTATTACAGTGGAAACAACATTTTGGTTGTAAAAGCACGCTATAGAGACACCAGATATGATTGGCAACTGTCAAAGCATGCTGGCACAGGTCTGCAGAGCACACGCTGAAGTAGGCCTGACACCCATATGCTTGCAGAAAACTAACTGATCTTCTATTACAGTGAAAAAAATGATTTCTTTAAAATCTAAAGCTTAAGCTATTGTTAAAACAGATATGAGTGGTGGCACTGACTGTGCAAATGGGCAAGGCATCCAACCTGACACAGAAGCTGGCAGGCAGGCAACTGCTCTTCTGTTACAGTGAAAAAAAAATATTTATTTTAAATGTAAAGCTTAACCAATTGTTAAAACAGATATGAGTGGTGGCACTGGGCAAGTAGGCACAGTATCCAATGTGAACCTCACACAGAAGCTGGCAGGCAGGACACTGCTCTTCTATTACAGTGGAAACACAATTTTGGTTGTAAAAGCACGCTATAGAGACACCAGATATGATTGGCAACTGTCAAAGCACGCTGGCACAGGTCTGCAGAGCACACGCTGAAGTAGGCCTGACACCCAGACGCTTGCAGACAACTAACTGATCTTCTATTACAGTGAAAAAAAATGATTTCTTTAAAATCTAAAGCTTAAGCTATTGTTAAAACAGATATGAGTGGTGGCACTGACTGTGCAAATGGGCAAGGCATCCAACCTGACACAGAAGCTGGCAGGCAGGCAACTGCTCTTCTATTACAGTGAAAACAAATTATTTATTTTAAATGTAAAGCTTAACCAATTGTTAAAACAGATATGAGTGGTGGCACTGGGCTAGTGGGCACAGTATCCAATGTGAACCTCACACAGAAGCTGGCAGGCAGGCAACTGCTCTTCTATTACAGTGGAAACAAAATTTTGGTTGTAAAAGCACGCTATAGAGACACAAGATATGAGTGGCAACTGTCAAAGCACGCTGGCAGGGTTGTGCAGGGCACATGCTGAAGGAAGGCCTGACAGAGCCGCTTGAAGGACACTGACTGTCTGCTATTAGCTTACACTGGAAACCTTTTTTCTTTGTAAAAGCACGCTAAAGAGACACCAGATATAATTGGCAACTGTCAAAGCACGCTGGCACAGGTCTGCAGAGCACACGCTGAAGTAGGCCTGACACCCAGACGCTTGCAGACAACTAACTGATCTTCTATTACAGTGAAAAAAAATGATTTCTTTAAAATCTAAAGCTTAAGCTATTGTTAAAACAGATATGAGTGGTGGCACTGACTGTGCAAATGGGCAAGGCATCCAACCTGACACAGAAGCTGGCAGGCAGGCAACTGCTCTTCTATTACAGTGAAAAAATTTTATTTATTTTAAATCTAAAGCTTAACCAATTGTTAAAACAGATATGAGTGGTGGCACTGGGCTAGTGGGCACAGTATCCAATGTGAACCTCACACAGAAGCTGGCAGGCAGGCAACTGCTCTTCTATTACAGTGGAAACAAAATTTTGGTTGTAAAAGCACGCTATAGAGACACAAGATATGAGTGGCAACTGTCAAAGCACGCTGGCAGGGTTGTGCAGGGCACACGCTGAAGGAAGGCCTGACAGAGCCGCTTGAAGGACACTGACTGTCTGCTATTAGCTTACACTGGAAACCTTTTTTATTTGTAAAAGCACGCTAAAGAGACACCAGATATGATTGGCAACTGTCAAAGCACGCTGGCACAGGTCTGCAGAGCACACGCTGAAGTAGGCCTGACACCCAGACGCTTGCAGACAAATAACTGATCTTCTATTACAGTGAAAAAAAATGATTTCTTTAAAATCTAAAGCTTAAGCTATTGTTAAAACAGATATGAGTGGTGGCACTGACTGTGCAAATGGGCAAGGCATCCAACCTGACACAGAAGCTGGCAGGCAGGCAACTGCTCTTCTATTACAGTGAAAACAAATTATTTATTTTAAATGTAAAGCTTAACCAATTGTTAAAACAGATATGAGTGGTGGCACTGGGCTAGTGGGCACAGTATCCAATGTGAACCTCACACAGAAGCTGGCAGGCAGGCAACTGCTCTTCTATTACAGTGGAAACAAAATTTTGGTTGTAAAAGCACGCTATAGAGACACAATATATGAGTGGCAACTGTCAAAGCACGCTGGCAGGGTTGTGCAGGGCACACGCTGAAGGAAGGCCTGACAGAGCCGCTTGAAGGACACTGACTGTCTGCTATTAGCTTACACTGGAAACCTTTTTTCTTTGTAAAAGCACGCTAAAGAGACACCAGATATAATTGGCAACTGTCAAAGCACGCTGGCACAGGTCTGCAGAGCACACGCTGAAGTAGGCCTGACACCCAGACGCTTGCAGACAACTAACTGATCTTCTATTACAGTGAAAAAAAATGATTTCTTTAAAATCTAAAGCTTAAGCTATTGTTAAAACAGATATGAGTGGTGGCACTGACTGTGCAAATGGGCAAGGCATCCAACCTGACACAGAAGCTGGCAGGCAGGCAACTGCTCTTCTATTACAGTGAAAAAAATTTATTTATTTTAAATCTAAAGCTTAACCAATTGTTAAAACAGATATGAGTGGTGGCACTGGGCTAGTGGGCACAGTATCCAATGTGAACCTCACACTGAAGCTGGCAGGCAGGCAACTGCTCTTCTATTACAGTGGAAACAAAATTTTGGTTGTAAAAGCACGCTATAGAGACACAAGATATGAGTGGCAACTGTCAAAGCACGCTGGCAGGGTTGTGCAGGGCACACGCTGAAGGAAGGCCTGACAGAGCCGCTTGAAGGACACTGACTGTCTGCTATTAGCTTACACTGGAAACCTTTTTTCTATGTAAAAGCACGCTAAAGAAACACCAGATATGATTGGCAACTGTCAAAGCACGCTGGCACAGGTCTGCAGAGCACACGCTGAAGTAGGCCTGACACCCAGACGCTTGCAGACAACTAACTGATCTTCTATTACAGTGAAAAAAAATGATTTCTTTAAAATCTAAAGCTTAACCAATTGTTAAAACAGATATGAGTGGTGGCACTGGGCAAGTAGGCACAGTATCCAATGTGAACCTCACACAGAAGCTGGCAGGCAGGCAACTGCTCTTCTATTACAGTGGAAACAAAATTTTGGTTGTAAAAGCACGCTATAGAGACACAAGATATGAGTGGCAACTGTCAAAGCACGCTGGCAGGGTTGTGCAGGGCACACGCTGAAGGAAGGCCTGACAGAGCCGCTTGAAGGACACTGACTGTCTGCTATTAGCTTACACTGGAAACCTTTTTTATTTGTAAAAGCACGCTAAAGAGACACCAGATATGATTGGCAACTGTCAAAGCACGCTGGCACAGGTCTGCAGAGCACACGCTGAAGTAGGCCTGACACCCAGACACTTGCAGACAACTAACTGATCTTCTATTACAGTGAAAAAAAATGATTTCTTTAAAATCTAAAGCTTAACCAATTGTTAAAACAGATATGAGTGGTGGCACTGGGCAAGTAGGCACAGTATCCAATGTGAACCTCACACAGAAGCTGGCAGGCAGGCAACTGCTCTTCTATTACAGTGGAAACAAAATGTTGGTTGTAAAAGCACGCTATAGAGACACCAGATATGATTGGCAACTGTCAAAGCACGCTGGCACAGGTCTGCAGAGCACACGCTGAAGTAGGCCTGACACCCAGATGCTTGCAGACAACTAACTGATCTTCTATTACAGTGAAAAAAAATGATTTCTTTAAAATCTAAAGCTTAAGCTATTGTTAAAACAGATATGAGTGGTGGCACTGACTGTGCAAATGGGCAAGGCATCCAACCTGACACAGAAGCTGGCAGGCAGGCAACTGCTCTTCTATTACAGTGAAAAAAAAATATTTATTTTAAATCTAAAGCTTAACCAATTGTTAAAACAGATATGAGTGGTGGCACTGGGCTAGTGGGCACAGTATCCAATGTGAACCTCACACAGAAGCTGGCAGGCAGGCAACTGCTCTTCTATTACAGTGGAAACAAAATTTTGGTTGTAAAAGCACGCTATAGAGACACAAGATATGAGTGGCAACTGTCAAAGCATGCTGGCAGGGTTGTGCAGGGCACACGCTGAAGGAAGGCCTGACAGAGCCGCTTGAAGGACACTGACTGTCTGCTATTAGCTTACACTGGAAACCTTTTTTCTTTGTAAAAGCACGCTAAAGAGACACCAGATATGATTGGCAACTGTCAAAGCACGCTGGCACAGGTCTGCAGAGCACACGCTGAAGTAGGCCTGACACCCAGACGCTTGCAGACAAATAACTGATCTTCTATTACAGTGAAAAAAAATGATTTCTTTAAAATCTAAAGCTTAAGCTATTGTTAAAACAGATATGAGTGGTGGCACTGACTGTGCAAATGGGCAAGGCATCCAACCTGACACAGAAGCTGGCAGGCAGGCAACTGCTCTTCTATTACAGTGAAAAAAAAATATTTATTTTAAATCTAAAGCTTAACCAATTATTAAAACAGATATGAGTGGTGGCACTGGGCTAGTGGGCACAGTATCCAATGTGAACCTCACACAGAAGCTGGCAGGCAGGCAACTGCTCTTCTATTACAGTGAAAAAAATTATTTATTTAAAATCTAAAGCTTAACCAATTGTTAAAACAGATATGAGTGGTGGCACTGACTGTGCAAATGGGCAAGGCATCCAACCTGACACAGAAGCTGGCAGGCAGGCAACTGCTCTTCTATTACAGTGAAAATTTTTTATTTATTTTAAATCTAAAGTTTAACCAATTGTTAAAACAGATATGAGTGGTGGCACTGGGCTAGTGGGCACAGTATCCAATGTGAACCTCACACAGAAGCTGTCAGGCAGGCAACTGCTCTTCTATTACAGTGAAAAAAAAATATTTATTTTAAATGTAAAGCTTAACCTATTGTTAAAACAGATATGAGTGGTGGCACTGGGCAAATAGGCACAGTATCCTATGTGAACCTCACACAGAAGCTGGCAGGCAGGCACCTGCAATTACATTACACAGGAAAAAAAAAAAAAAAAAGCAGCCTGATGTTATAGCCCTAAAAAGGGCTTTTTGGGGTGCTGTCCTTACAGCAGATATCAGATGAGTCCTTCAGGATTTTAGTGGACACTGAATACCCTAGCCTAGCTAGCAATTTCCCTATCTAATCAGCAGCAGCTAAACTTTCCCTCCTCTCACTAAGCATGCATCTTCCGAATGAATCGAAAATGGATGCTGGGAGGGAGGTTGGAGGGTGTGGAAGGGAGGGAGTGCTGCTGATTGGCTGGAATGTGTCTGCTGACCGAGAGGAACAGGGTCAAAGTTTGCCCAATGATGACGAATAGGGGGCGGATCGAACTGCGCATGTGTCCGCCCGCCGCGGCGAACACGCTAATTTCGCCGGGAACTGTTCGCCGGCGGACAGTTCGGTACATCACTAATGGCCATCTTTCGTTCTGCAATTGAGCTTTTAGTCTGAGCCAGCTTGTGGAGTGGCTCAGAATCATCTGAGTGGATAAATATTGATTTTATCAATTATCTAGTTTTTACTATATTGTCCTTTGTATTTGTTCCTTTTTATTTTTAGATCCATCTACTGTATGTGCCATTTGTGGTAACATTTCATTTATAGTGTGCTCTCAAAATTCTTTATTGTATTTTAGGCACTCCCAACTTACTCATTTTATCTCATCCACCCCTTACATACTCAAAGGGAACAGAAAACCTATGGCATTTGAAAACCATTGTGCTTCCAGCAACATAAAAACGGCTAACCCTAAAAACAAAACATCTATCACTAATGTATAAGCTATTACTAAAAGAAGCATTTCCTCCCTGCCCAAGTACACAAGCTCTTGGGAATCTAAACTCAGCTTTCACCTGATGCACACTGACTGGAAACATTTATTCATTAACATCCATAAGACCTGCATCAGCATACATACTCAAGAAGGAAACTTCAAAAGACTATCCAGATGGCACCTCACACCATTGATTCACAACATTTTCCAAAATGGATCAGAATCCTGCTGGAGGTATTCCTATCAAAAATATATGGTGGACATGCCCAACTATTAGTGAATACTGGTCTAAAATAGTCAGAATGATTCATTTAGTAACAAATATCAAACTGCCTAACTCACCGGAGTGTATACTCTTCTTCCACTGCCCAAACCCTATCCCTAGACTGACGCAATCACTGATCAAACACTTGCCGACTGCAGCAAACTCACTAATTCCAACACTCTGGAAAAAAACAAGAGCACCTACAATTAGGGAATGGATAAACAAAGAAGAATGTATTCGCCTTATGGAAGAAACACATTATTCCCTAACACGTACCTACAGATTGTACGTAAACACACGGGGCCCATGGACACACTTTCTAAATAATAGTAAACAAACAGGCGAATAAACGACACACCCGATGTAAGGGTGCACACGAACTGCTTCCATGCACACTTGTGAACCAGACCGAATGTTTTATGTTTCCAGTTAGCCCCTTAGTTCATATCCTGTTTTCTCAATCACAAGGTTATACCACAAAGGCATGAGTTACAACACCCCGAATACTTGTTGCTACAATGTATTTGTGTACTTAACTAACCGAAAACTTGAATAACCTTGTTTGTACAATCTTAACAGTTACTCTGCTACTAACGTACCATCGCACTGTAATGCTGTAATGCCTGTAACTCTTGTCTAAACTCAATAAAAAAAAATTTAAAACCCCCCAAAAAACTAACAAACTCCAACTGACCCTGTAAAACTCCTTTTTTGGCATCTAATGATTTGCAATAACAGCAGAGCAGATTTTAATATCTGAGTTTATAAGAGATATGGGCCGGTAATTGACTAAATTAGTTGGGTCCTTATCTGTTTTTAATATTGGTGAGATATTGGCCTGTAATAATTCTTTAAATGAAAGACTAGTTTCTCTAATCTTGTTAAATGTGTTTACTAGGTGTTACAAAAGCTCAGTTTTAAACTTCTTTAAAAAACAGTGTACCAGTCAGGACCTGGAGCTTTATTCAGCTTAAGTCCATTCATTATTAAGGTGACCTCATATTCAGAGAAGGGTAATTCTAACTCTTTCTGCTGATCATCCGTAAGTGTTGGCACCTTAATTCTGTCTAAATATTTAGATATTTCTGATTCCTGGGGGCTGGAGGAGAGGCTATAAAGTTGTGCATAGAATTTATTAAAGGCATCGCTGATTGAACTTGGATCTTTGTTACTAACCATCTACTATCTTGATCTTTTTAATTCTTGATCTCGCTTTTCTATTTTTTAATCTATTGGAAAGCATCTTATTGGCTTTATTACCTTTGTGGTACCAATTCTGGTTTAGTTTTTGTAAAGCATAATTCACTTTAGCCATTAGAATAGAGTTCATCTCATTAGATGTTTCTGATATTTTTTGATCAACCCCCTTCGTGGCAGAGATTTTTTTTTTTGCTCCCTTTTTTCCAACCCCAATTTATTTATATGATCCCTTATTACATTCTTAAAAGCACACCATAAGATTTGCTTTGATATTTCTTGTGTCGTATTTTCTTTCAAGTATAATTTGATCCTATCCGAGATATCAGTAATTTTAGAATTTGTAAATAGTTTCTTATTCAGCCTCCATGATGATCGTGGTTCTCTTGAGTCTGATCCTATTTCCATAAGCACAGCCGAATGGTCCGACAAGGTAATATCTTACATTTTAACTAAGTGGCATTGTTGAATTAACTGTAGTTTGACCTAAAAATAATCTATTCTAGAATATGACAAATGTGGCTTCGAGTAAAAAGTAAACTCCTTTTCATCAGGGTGTTTTACTCTCCAGATGTCATATAGATCAAATTTAGATATGACATTCTGCAAGAATAATTTCTTTATGATATTATGCTGTTTTATTTCTTGTGGAACCTTTTTATCCAATGGTGTGTCTGCCGCGTAATTAAAATCACCTCCTTCTATGAAGGACCCCTGTACCTTATATTCAAACTTACTTAATATGTAAGTTATACAATTTTTCAGGTTGTTTGGAGCATATGTATTGAGTAATGAATAAAATTTGCCCTGTAATTTACAGATCCAGAACACATATCTGCTATTCATGTCCACTTCTCTATATAGTTATTTAAATGTTAAATTTTTGGAAATAAAATTTGAAACTCCTCTATTTTTCGAGCTATAATCTGAGGCAACAAGAGTTGGATAGTAATAACTTTCTTTCTTAGGATATCCAGCCTTCCAGTGTGTTTCTTTTATAAATCTGACAGTGACTTTTTTCTTATAACTGATCTACTAGGAATTTACGTTTCTGTGGTGTATTCAGACCCTTAACCCCTTAACGCCATTACGGTGTTCCATCCATCCCGCATTAAATGGGCTTTAAAGCTGTTGCAGTGGCATAGAACACCGTAATGGCTTCTAGCCCCAGGAGCTCGGAGGTACTTACCTCCGATGTGATCCTCTTCAGGAGAACTGCCAGGCTTCCCTCCCTCGGCAAATCAGGCCCCCGTCTCAAAGAGCGATCACATGGCCCCCTATAACTGGCTGTGGATCTGCCAGCAGGGGGACTGTGTAAATGTCAGACAGCCCCCCTGCTGGGGGGAAATGTAAAAAAATAAAAAAATAAACATGTTTTAAAATGAATTAAAAGTATTTATTTATATTATATATATTGTATAATTACAATAATAAATAAATTAAATAATAAAATAAATAAAATATTTTTTTAAAATTTAAATAAATTATATATACATATATACATATGTAATCTCATTCTAACTGTATTTTGTTATTTATATATATATATATATATATATATATAGAGAGAGAGAGAGAGAGAGAGAGAGAGAGAAACAAAATACACTTAGAATGACATTATATATCTATCTATCTATATATAAAATATAAATAACTGCAAATATTTATATATAGATAAATATATATAATTACATAAGTATACACATTGAATTTAAATTCATATATATTAAAATTCTACGTGTTTATTTAAATAATCTATTAACATAAATATGTGATTTAATTAATGCAAATTGAATGATGTGCCTGACAACCATGGTAGAAAGTGCAGAGAATGTAATTTGCACGCACTATATTTAACCCTGTATCTTTCCAAGACACCATAAAACCTGTACATGGGGGGTACTGTTTTACTCGGGAGACTTCACTGAACACAAACATTAGTGTTTCAAAATGGTAACGTATATTACAACAATGATATATTTAGTAAAAGTGAAGTTTTTTTGCATTTTTCACACAGAATAGCACTTTTACTGACTATATTATTGTTGTAGTATGTGTTATTGTTTTGAAACACTTATGTTTGTTTTCAGCGAAGTCTCCCAGGTATAACAGTACCCCCTATGTACAGTTTTTATGGTGTTTTGGAAAGTTAGAGAGTAAAATATAAGGCTTACATTTAATTTTTTTCACATTGAAATTTGTCAGATTGGTTATGTTGCCTTTGAGTCCGTATGGTAGCCCAGGAATGAGAATTACCCCCATGATGGCATACCATTTGCAAAAGTAGACAACCCAAGGTATTGCAAATGGGGTATTTCCAGTCATTTTTAGAAGCCACTTAGTCACAAACACTGGCCAAATATTTGTTTTTTACTTTTTTCACACAAACAAATATGAACGCTAACTTTGGCCAGTGTTTGTGGCTACTAAAAAGACTGGACATACCCTCCTTGCAATAAGTTGGGTTGTCTACTTTTGCAAATTGTATGCCATCATGGGGGTAATTCTCATTCCTGGGCTACCATACAGTCTCAAAGGCAACGTAACCAATCTGACAAATTTTAATGTGAAAAAATTGGGCTACCACACGGTCTCAAAGGTATCATTACTAATCTGGCAAATTTCAATTTGAAAAAACTGAAAAATGGAATGTACTATATTTGACCCTGTAACTTTTCAAAACACTGTAAAAACTGTTAATGGGGGGGTACTGTTGTACTCGTGAGACTTTGCTGAATCCAAATATGTGGTTTTTTTGCATTTAAATCTAACAGTATTATGACATTTAAAGCTAAAATATCTACGCTTTTTTTTAAATCTTAATTTCTCACAGTTTTTTTTTATTTTCTTCATAATAAATTATGTTTTAATTATGAATAGTTCATGAGAAATTAAAGACCAGTTTCTCCTGAACAAAATGATATATAATAAGTATGGGTGAACTTAATATGAAAGAGGTAAATTACGGTTGAACAGACATATAGCGCAAATACCGTTTTTTGTTTACGTTTTGTTTTGATCAGAACGTGTACTATTGACTCTGTCCTTAACCCCTTAAGACCGGAGGGCGTACTATTACGTCCTTTTAAAAGCGGCTCTAAACGCCGCAGGGTGTAATAGTACGCCCTCCGGTTTTTAGTAACTTACCCGGTCGCCGGCGGTCCCACGCTGGCGATCGCGGTTGGGGGGACTCCCAGGGAGCCCCCCCGCGGCACATCTTCCTCCTCCGGTCCCTCCCGGTCATGTGAGAGTGAGGTCCTTGCGAGGACCTCACAATCACATGGCCGGTATAGCTGGCTGCAGCAATGCCAGCAGGGGGACCAACTGTAATGACAGTTGGTCCCCCTGCTGGCTGAAATCAAATCAAATAAATGTTAAATAAGTGTAAAAAAAAAATTTATACTTAGATCATATATATATATATATATTATATATATATGATCTAAGTATATATATACACATATACATACACACACATACACCGTCTAGATGTATATTAATATTAATATATATATATATATATATATATATATATATAATTATATATATATTAATATCAAATTACACGTAGACTGATACTGATTAAATATATATATAATTATTGTTATATATATATATATTTATAAATAATATAAAAAAATAAATATGTAAATACGTAAAAAAATAATTAAAAATAAAATATTAAAAAATATATAGATGTGTTTTATTTCGTTCTAACTGTATTGTGATATTAATATATATATATATATATATATATATATCAAAATACACGTAGAACGAAATAATATATATATCTATATACATAAATATATCAAAATACACGTAGAACGAAATAATATATATATCTATATACATAAATAATATCACTATATATATACCTATATATAAATAAAAATATTAAAAGAAAAAAAAAATATATATATATACGTATATATACACATATGTATATATATACATATATTAATTCTACACATATATTTATGTAATAATTTTACATAATTAGGTATCCTAATTAATTACAATTAGCGGGACCTGACTGACCACCCATGCCGAAAGTATAGGGAATTTAATTTGCTAGCACTATATTTAACCCTATAACTTTCCAAGACACCATAAAACCTGTACATGGGGGGTACTGTTTTACTCGGGAGACTTCGCTGAACACAAATATTAGTGTTTCAAAACAGTAAAATGTATTACAACCATGATATCGCCAGTAAAAGTGACGTTTTTTGCATTTTTCACGCACAATCAGCACTTACAGGGACAATATTATTGCTGCAATACTTTTTACTGTTTTGAAACACAAATATTTGTGTTCAGCGAAGTCTCCTGAGTACAACAGTACCCCTCATGTACAGGTTTTATGGTGTTTTCAAAAATTACAGCGTCAAATATAAGGCTTGTGTTTAATTTTTTTCACATTAAAATTCGCCAGATTGCTTACGTTGCCTTTATGACCCTATGGTAGCCCAAGAATGAAAATTACCCCTATGATGGCATACCATTTGCAATAGTAGACAACCAAAGGTATTGCAAATGGGGTATGTCCAGTCTTTTTTAGTAGCCACTTAGTCACAAACACTGGCCAAATTTGGCGTTTTTTTGCATTTTTCACACACAAACAAATACGAACGCTAACTTTGGCCAGTGTTTGTGACCAAATGGCTACTAAAAAAGACTGGACATCGCTTATTTGCAATACCTTGGGTCGTCTACTATTGCAAATGGCATGCCATTATGGGTGTAAATTTATTTCCTGGGCTACTATACAGTCTCAAAGGCAACGTAACCAATCTGGCGAATTTCAATTTCAAATGTAACACGCTATATTTGACCCTGTAACTTCCCAAAACACCATAAAACCTGTACATAGGGGGTACTGTTTTACACGTGAGACTTTGCTGAATACAAATATGTGTATTTTATTGCAGTAAAAGCAAACAGTATTATGACATTGACAGTTAAAATGTCATGTAGAACGAAAAAAATAAAAAATAAAATCTTATTTTCTCCCATTTTTTTCATATTAAATTATGTTTCATAGCTAAATATTTTATATTAAATGAAAGCCCTGTTTCCCCTGAATAAAATGATATATAATAAGGGGGGGTGCATTTAATATGAAAGAGGTGAATTACGGTTGGACAGACATATAGCGCAAATGCCAGGTTTTGTTTACGTTTTGTTTTGTTCACAACTTGTACATTTGGCTGCGGTGTTAAGGGGTTAAGGGGTTAACATTCAATGTTTTGATACTAATTCTCCCCCCCCCCCCCTCAGACATTCATCCTCCCTATGATATATAATTTCTCAGGCTGACCAAACGCAATCAGCTCAACATAAAAGACAAATACAAGCATATCACATAGAAAAAAAAAAAAACTTGAATGGTTTAAAAAAACGACGCTTGAAAAATCCTTACAGGCGTGTGTATAACCCTCTTCCCCAGAATAGACATTCATCATCTCTTCCATCAAGAGGTGTTCTGTAGGGCGACAGAAAAACAATTATTTTTACAAATTGGAAAGACAGCATTGTTTTATGTGCATTTTTCTTCTCTCTTACCTTTATATAACATTATCTTATGTGCCTTGTAATATATTTTATGCACATTTACTTCTTTGTTTAATAACCTATCGGGTCTATATTCTCCTCATTAGTATAACTATATTTAGGATATTTCCTAGTTTACCGATTTGTGACAATGTTTAATAATGTTTAAACATTTAATGTGAGTATGGGCATATGTATAATGTGATTAGTAATTTTGGATTTAACCTTTCCTATGACATTATTCCTTGTCCTTAGTCTCTCCAAATCAAATTGATACATCTAATTACTCTTCCCTTTCCTCCTATTTCTTTCCCCATTCATCTCTTTTCCCTTCTCCCTCTTCTCCCTCTCCTTTTCCCCCTCCTTCTCCTCTCCCAATCCTCTTCCCTCGCCCCCTTTCCCATTTAATTGAAGCGAGAGATGAAAAAGGAGAGGAAGGAAGAGAGATAGTAAACAAAGCAGAGTGACAACCAAAATGTTTTATATATATATATATATATATATATATATATATATATATATTATCTTGTGTAGGTTTTATCTAGTTTATTTTAAACACTTTGTTGTGATTATCTAAATTTTCCTTTTTCCTTCCTCTCTCCACTCCCCTCCCTTTCCTTACCTTTTTCCTCCCTCCCCTCTTTTCCCCTCTCCCACTTCCTTTCCCCACCTCATTTAACTTTCCAATTTTTTTAACCGAATTTATGAAAGTGTCAACATTATTTAACCTATTTTATACAAGTGCATATTCATAATACCATTTTGTCAACAGTGATTCTATGGGGTGCATTTATCATAGTGTTTCTAACTGACTTAACTTAGTTAGATGTAAGGGGGGAGGAGAGAGGGATATAAATAGAGTAATATATTAGTACAACTGATGGAACTTAGCAGATTACCATTATCATCATTACAAATTTTTCAACTTCTGCCAGGATATGGCCTTTTGAGCCAAGTCAAACATAATGGAAGAGTTCTCATAATGAACAGCTAATTTTGCTGGGAAATCGCAACTATATTTTATGCTTTTATTTCTAAAATGGTGGTAGTCTCATTGAAAGATCGTCTGAATATCTTGTGGATCTAGACAAATCTAGAAAACATTGTAAGTGTTGAAATTTCTTAGGAAATGCTGAGACATCTCTGAAAGCATGTGTGAATAATAATCTGTATTTATAAGAATTAAATCTTATGATTTTGTCCATTGGAGCAGACTCTGGAACACCTTTTTGCTTTGGTATTCTATGTATTCTCTCAAATAATATTTCTTTGCTTTGATATCCAATATTTAAAGCAGATGCAAAATCGGCAAAATATACTCCCAGATCCTGAGATTAACCTCTTAATGACCAAACTTCTGGAATAAAAGGTAATCATGACATGTCACACATGTCATGTGTCCTTAAGGGGTTAAATATCCTCGGTGACTTCTCGTATTTGCAGTTTTATTCTTCTATGTCTATCTTCCAAATTCTGAATACTGAGTTCCAGCAATTTGATTTTATCATGCAAGTTAGCCATTGTTTCTTCAGCAGTATTCAGTTTGGTCTTACATTCTGATAGTTGGATTTTGTTTTTTGTTTTTTAATTTTTTACTTCCGACATTATTTCTTTTGTGTTCTTAGCCATGCCTTTTTGTAGCTGAGTTAATTGTTGATCCAAATATATTTTTATGGAATCACTAGTGGATACCTGAGAGTTTAAATCACCAGAGGTGTCTGAATGAGATTTATCAAAATCTAGAGATCACTAGTTGCCATGGACTCATCAATAAGACTTTGTGAGGCATCAATTGAGGTTGTTTTGGTAACAGTTGGAGAGAATATGGAAGCCAGCTGTTTGTCTTTATCTTTCCTTTTCCCAAAGGTTTTGTTATGGGAAAATGCAAGTATTACAAGTTTTAGAATGAAAGTTGTATTCTTAAACTGAGTATTTTGTCTTTAAGAGATATTGCAGACTGCCACGAAGTTAGAAATTGAACATATCGTTTTTCATACATGTTTCTTTATGCAATAACCTCTTACCTACTTTCAGTGCAAAATATGCTGCGTAGTTCTAACTTATGCCATTTTGTCTTAGCTTAATGGAATTTCCCATGACGTGTGCACCCTTACGTTTTAGTTATGGCCTTGTATCTTTGCCAAGTTAAGGGAGGTCCTAAAATGAACATCTCAGGTATACAAATGTACCCTTTTAATGTTGGCACACAGAGGAAAGATTTGGAGACAGACACTGTTGCTCCATATTATAATGACTGAGAGATGTTGACATGTTCAAGAGGGTATGTTTTTCTATTTAAAACTCTGCTATTAATTATTGTAATGGCTTTTATATGTCTATATTACTATTTTTATATAATAAATATTTAAAAAGACAAAACTTTATTGCTTCCAAGACAATCCTTATTTTATATTGTATTCTCAATTATTTATATATGTTAAATAGAGGTTCTCTTACTGACTATATAAAATTATGGCTATGGCTGTATGGCTAGCTAGGTTCTTGTCAGGGGTCTGCGGGCGGCTATGAGGGGAGGCTGCACGCAACTTGCAGCACTCACCCTCAGTCCATCGCCGCCCGCAGTATCTCCTCCTCCTACCTGTCGGCGAGCGGCGTCTCCTCTCCGCCGCTCGCCGCTCGCATCCTCCACGCCTCCCAGCGGCAGCATGTATAACGCTGCACGCTGGAAGGTCGTTAATTTATGCAAACGCCGGGGTCACGTGAGTGACCCGGCGTTAAAGCAACAGTACCACAATCACAGTGGGAGGCGTAGATATCTCCCACGTGTGATTGTTAATTCTGATTGGAAGTTATCCAATCAGAATTAAACCTAGGGTATTTATACTTACCTTTCCTGTTCCTCCCTGCCCTGTTGTGGTCTTTGCTTTATAGTATTGATACTGAACTTGTGCTTTCTGGTTACGTACTCTCTGGCTTGTGAATCTGACTTTGTGACTTTCTCCTACCCTTTGACCTCGGCTTGTTTCTTGTTATCCTGTCTTCTGGTTCCCCTTACTCGGCTTGTCTCCTGACTATTCTGTGTGTGCTTAGCCCGGCCACTCTAAGGTCCGGTACGGCACCTTTCCTGTGTGTGTTAGCGTGTTGGGTTCCCAGAATCGTGACAGTTCTATGCTTTAAGATATTATAGTGGTACATAGGGGAACCAGCTGCGGTTACAGTTTCTCTTCCTTTTTCTTTTGATTTGTATTCTCACCTTTGTTCTCTCCAGCTTTTTTAGTAGCCATTGATTTTATGTTAATATTTAATGAAAATAGCTTTATGTCTCAGGAAGACTAAATTAATAGCCCAATGATTAATTGTATCAATCTGGCCAGAAGAAACTTAGTATGAATTACTTCCTCTCTCTCTTTCCTTTCTTTTTTATTTCCACTTCCTTTCCCTCCTTTACCCAATTGCTGGTTAATATTAATATCGGTTGAGTCAACTGCATATACCAGAATTGCCCAGTTGCAGAATATTTACGAGTGAAATGAAAGTGAATCACCTCACTTGAACTCTACTGAGCTACTCAAGTTGATTTAGTTAGCTCCTCAGAGAAATCAGAGTGCTGCAACACACTTCAATTCTCCTGAGCTGCTTCAAATTGGGATAATTAGCTTAGTGCAGACCTTTTCTTTAAAATAAGCTCAGTTTAACAAACTCTGGAATACCATTAGTTGTGTCAGGTGTGGCATATGCCAAATGTAACAAATGTAGATAACATAGTCATTAAGTTGATTTAAGTTGGTTACATCCAGAGTTTATGATTAAACAGTTAGACGTTAATCAGTTGAATTGATTCAATGTTATTTAATGTAGCGATTGCTTTAGGAAGGAGACTCAGGGCCCACTGCTATTAAAGGAACACTATAGTCACCTAAATTACTTTAGCTAAATAAAGCAGTTTTAGTGTAGAGATCATTCCCCTGCAATTTCACTTCTCAATTCACTGTCATTTAGGAGTTAAATCACTTTGTTTCTGTTTATGCAGCCCTAGGCACACCTCCCCTGGCTATGATTGACAGAGCCTGCATGAAAAAAAAACTGGTTTCACTCTCAAACAGATGTAATTTACCTTAAATAATTGTATCTCAATCTCTAAATTGAACTTTAATCACATAAAGGAGGCTCTTGCAGGGTCTAGCAAACTATTAACATAACAGGGGATCAGAAAATCTTAATTAAACAGAACTTGCAATAAAGAAAGCCTAAATAGGGCTCTCTTTACAGGAAGTGTTTATGGAAGGCTGTGCAAGTCACATGCAGGGAGGTGTGACTAGGGTTCATAAACAAAGGGATTTAACTCCTAAATGGCAGAGGATTGAGCAGTGAGGCTGCAGGGGCATGTTCTATACACCAAAACTGCTTCATTAAGCTAAAGTTGTTCAGGTGACTATAGTGTCCCTTTAACTTTATAGCAAATATCCACCTTATCTACTCAATAGGGCTCTTTAGAATTTGGCACTTTAGATTCCAATCTGTTACCTCTCATAGGTTGAAAATTGCACCTTTGTCGAGGGATTTCACCTTTATATGTTGCTTTCCAAGTGATAATTCCAACGCTGCGACCAGGAATAAGAAGCAGGGACCTCCAGTTGTTATCACTGCAATGTCTGCTGTAAAGTGAATAAGCCCCTGCGGAATTGACAGCAGGGCTTTCCACGTCAAATGTAGTAACCGGAAACCCTCGAACAATTATACTCTCATGTAGTGCCCTCTTATCCGATATTCTTGTCCTCGTGGTGATTATTTCTGCATGTTCGAATAACCGCTCTCAGGGCATTCAGCTCCAAGAAGGTGAACACAGCTTAGGAAATTGGATGGTACATTAGTGCATACACGCACTTTTCCTTTGCCCTTAGCTCCTCCTTAGTGTCCTACATCATACGTACCCAAAAAACAGATCTTGATTTTTGAATAAGTAAACTGCAATGCTTTAAGATTTAATTAAACAGTATACAGAGGTATTCAAGGATAAAAGTTGTGATGACATAAAAGTCCACTTATAAAATGTTGAGATGAACAACAAAAAAAATCAGTTTAATGAAACAGGGAATTTTTGTTGTAAGAGTCACGGTAGGCATATTTTAAAACTGAATATTATACATAAAAGTAATTCTTTGTTTTTATCAAGAACATAGGGCATTGTCAAATTACTTTAACACACAAAGCAAATTGTTAATAGTATTTTTTGCTTTAAGTTCCCTTTCTTATATAAATGGCTAAAGGTCCCATTTTACTGCAAAAAGAGAAAGTATACAAAATTGTTGCTTCAAGTGAGAGAACGACATTTTTAAAGGGACATTTAAAAAAAAAAAATCATAAATATAACCCCATGCATTATTTTTTGGGGGTATGTATAAAAATAGTTTGTAAAAACTGCAGATCTTGTCTGCAGCCTTTGCAAGCCCTCCCCTTCTTACCCAGTACAGAATTTATGTGGCTGTCCAATCACAGACCTCACAATGTGACTCATTGAGAAGTCTTTGCAAGGCAGGTGGGAAATTGCCTGCCTCTTGAATTTAGCTCCACTGAGCTAAGTAACAGAACCCATTGTCTGATTAGCAGGCAGGGGGTGTAAGAAGGTTAATTTAAAAAAGTGCCAATTTCTATTAAAATCTGCACTTTTTGCAAAATGAAAAATAGAGGACACACTCTTCACAAAACAAAAGTAATTCAGCAAGCTACAAAATGAAATTAAAGCATAGCTTGCAAATTATTAACATAGCCAAGGAGACAGTAGTCTGAGCGTGCAAAAAACCATACCCAAATAGTTGGCAAAGCAAAGAGCTGGATAACCATGCCTAGAGAATATTTTCAACATTATTTCTACACTGTGCCACTGTTAGGTGGCTTAGTGTTCCTTTAATAATAAAAAAAAAATGTTTATTTGCCAAGGATCAGTGTTGCTGAAGTGTTGTTGGCTTTAGTTTTTGATATAATGGATACCTGTCAAATTATGATTTTACCCCAATGCAATCTGTGGCTGCTGACAAATACAGCAAGGTTTGGGCTGTTATTTCTTACTCTGTATCATTGATTGTATCTACTGTTTTATCTAATGTAATCTTTAATTTAAATTTTAACATTGTTTTGCAATTTTATCACTTGTACACAATTTCATACATATTTGTTTTTCAAAGTGCTTGCTTAGACAGTACTAATGCAAATAGACCATGAAAACCAGATGAAAAGCATCAGTGACTTTGTAAGACAAGCATATCTTGCTTATTTTGGAGTGCAACCTAGAGACCGAGATAAGTCCTGTGCTCCTCACAAAGTTTTGCAAAACTGGAAAATTTAAGTGGAAAATTGCACAAAGAAAAAGTTTAAACTTTGGTGGGACTATGGTATTGAGGGAGTTGCAATATCACCACATAAATTATTTTTGTGTTGTGAAAATGAAAGGCTTCAATCCCAACAAGAAACATAAGTGAGAGTATCCTGAGTTGGAATCGACAAAGTGACCACACAGCGAACACATTCCCATACCAATGTTTACCTCACTGGATGACCTTCCATTTGCAGATGTTGATTAAATGCAGCACCTGGAAAGTAGCACGGGTGGTAGCAGTGGAAGTGAATATCAAGGAAGCTTTTCAACAGCTCAATGGTTTTCCGAAAATAACTCCTGAACTAATAAGAGACCTCAATCTGCCAAAGCAAGCATCTGAACTTTTAGCATCGAGACTAAAAGTGAAGAACTGTCTAAAGCTGGAACAATATCATTCTGGGAAATGTAACATTCATGGGATACATCATTAGGTATCTGTATGATTTTATCATAGTTTTTTTTTTTCATCAATTTTTTTTTCTTTTTTATTATTATTATTATTATTATTATTATTATTATTATTATTATTATTATTTATAAAGTGCCAACAAATTCCACAGTGCTGTATCTTAAAAATTAGAGCCCATCTATAAAAAAAAAAAAAAAAAAGATGCCATATTCAGAATCAGTGACACAAAGTTACCCTAAAAATCTATCTAATATCATTGGCAATAGAATCATGTTGACCTGTGTCATCAATAATCATCAAAGCGTCTAATGCAAATCTAATTGAATATGTTCTTCTTATTAGCCAGTTAAAAGGATACTCTAGGTACAATAACAACTTTAAGATGCAGTTTGGGTGTATGGATCATGATCCTGTAGTCTAACTGCTCAATTTACTGCTGGTTAGGATTTCAATACTTTGTTTATGTAGCCCTATCTACAACACTCCTGGCTGAGACTTGAACACCATGAATTAAAAAAGGTTTGATTTCTACACAGCTAGTTATTTCTGCTAGTAGGCATTATGACTTGCAATTCAAGCATTGAATAATTTTATTTCTTCAGTGATAGTGAGGAATTTTCTCTGTCAGGAATTTCCCATTGCCATGGTCTTTTGTATCAATTTGGAACTCTCTGTATTTCTCCTTGTACCCACACCAGCTGGCAAGAAGCCCCAATGAAAGAGACAAGACAATGCAAGGTTCAAAGTGACTTCTCATATTTAATGGACTGTGTAACCGATTAGGTTCAGCAGGAAACAGGGGTGGTCTTTACAAGCATTATCCAATCTTAACAAAATCATCTACCGTATATACTCGAGTATAAGCCGAGTTTTTCAACACATTTTTTGTGCTGAAAAACCCCAACTCAGCTTATACTCGAGTCACTGTCTGTATTATGGCAACTTACATTGCCATAATACAGACTGGGGCCTGTGGGGGCTGCAGAGCGTTTACTTACCTCTCCTGCAGCTCCTGTCAGCTCCCTCCTCCTCCGCGCCGGTCCGTTCCTCTGTCAGCTCCCAGTGTAAGTCTCACGAGAGCCACGGGGTCATAGTGCGGCTCTCGCGAGACTTACAGTGTGAGCTGACAGGGGAGCTGACCGGACCAGCGCGGAGGAGGAGGGAGCTGACAGGAGCTGCAGGAGAGGTAAGTAAATGCTCTGCCAGCCCCCTCCCCCCACTGAACTGCCAATGCCACTGGACCACCAGGGAAGGAGAGCCCCCTGCCTGCCATGTATCAAGCAGGGAGGGGGGCCAAAAAAATAAATATAATAATAAAATATTAAAAATAATAATCATTTAAAAAAAATAACAATATAACAAAAAAAAAAAATAATAATTAATAAAACAAATAATAATAGAACAAAAAAATGATTAAAATAATTAATAAAATAACAATAATCAAAATGCCCAGCCCCCCACCAACACATACACAAACACACACACTGCATCACACACACTCACACTTCATTCATATACACACACTGCACTCACACACACACTGCACTCACACACACACTGCATTCATATACACACACTGCACTCATACACACACACTGCACTCATACACACACACTGCACTCACACTGCACACACACACACTGCACTCACACTGCACACACACACACTGCACTCAGACACACACACTGCACTCATACACACACACTGCACACATACACACACCCTGCACTCATACACACACACTGCACTCATACACCCACACTGCATTCATACACACACTGCATTCATTATATACACACACTGTAAATAAATATTCAATTAATATAATTTTTTTAGGATCTAATTTTATTTAGAAATTTACCAGTAGCTGCTGCATTTCCCACCCTAGTCTTATACTCGAGTCAATAAGTTTTCCCAGTTTTTTGGGGTAGAATTACGGGCCTCGGCTTATATTCGGGTTGGCTTATACTCGAGTATATACGGTATCTTATCTTAACATCTTAACCTATAGCAAGCTTGCAGGTGTATCTTCATGTTTGGGCCTTGCCCAAAGCTAAGTTTCACTATAACTACGCACTTCAAATTAAAATGCATGCGCACTAAGAATTAAAGATATTTACTACTCAGTTCTAAATTACACATTACTATGCAGTTATGATCAAAGGGAGAAAAACAGGAAATAAGGTCGACAGACAGAAACATACAGGATAAAACACTTGTTAAACAATGTTCTACAGCTCTTGTCTAGGGTTATGTTCACTAAGCATTTGAAATAGATAGAGTATATTATTTCAAATTGCTGACATGTTAGCCAATTTTAAACAGACTGAACATCTGGCCATCTATAGCTTTAGCCTTGGGTCAGTATAGGCAAAGTATTTTATTCCCAACATTCGGTTCCAGTGCTACACAGATAGCAATGTTCTTTTTAGGTGTAGTATAGTTGTTTGACATCATTTATATGAAAACATTGTATTATCATTAAAAATAATAACTAGTCCCCATGTATTTTATGCAAGAGTTTTTGTACATGAATTGGTAAGGACAATTTTACAATTCAGCTGGTAGTAGGCTTGATGCAATAATTGGTTGAAATCACAAATGCTTATTGAACTAATCTTATCTTTTGACATCTATGTATTGGAATTTTTTTTGAATTTGGTTATGCTTATAAATATAAATAATGAACAGAGGTCATTACCTAGGAAAGGAAATAACTCAAGTGATGGCAGTACTAGGTTGCTCGGCTTTTTTGCTGTCAACTGTCATAAATAGAGTCTGTCATCACACACAAACAGTACGTTATCGATGGGTTGGATATAGAGATATGCTACTGCTAGCAGATGCTACAATATATGCAAATTCAACTTTTTGGGTTCAGCTTGGTAAAAATTAAATTACTATAAAATAAAAACAGATAAAAAAAAAACACTACTGTCCTGTGTCAGAAATACCCCAAGTGGAGTAAATTGTTGTTTTATGCCCTAAAAATTCCTCAATCGGTGATTTTTTTTTGTTGCCTCATTGGCCAACGGAATATCCAATACATATCTAGAAGTCATCCTTTCCAGATAAAAATAATGGTACATAGGATGGTTGGTTTTCTTACTACCAGACAGAAGTAATATAGTAAGACTACAGCTTAGCACAATTTTTTTTTTACATCAATAAAGTCACATTTGGAATGAGGTATATGTTAGGTATGCTGTACAAAGTATTGGTTTGTTGTACGTCTATGAATTAATGGTGCCAATATCTCTCCAAAACCTTTTTGTGGCAGACCGCCTGGTACCGCACTGGGTACCTCCACCAAGCTCGCTTCCTAGCTGTAACTGGGACATCGGGAGCACATCAAGCCCCATTCGCTGCAACCTGACTGGGGTCTATCCAGAGTTTTCCACACCTAGAGCATGCCTCTCTTCCTGTCCTGTATTGGAATCAGGTGAGTATGGGTTTATCTGCTATTGCACCCCTCTTGTATCACATAGACACTGCATGGCTGATGTAGATGGCTTCGGCACCATCTCCGATTTTGTAAACCGCCATTTGATATTTAATTTTGTGTTTGACTTTTCTTTAGCCTTTATACATCAGCAGGATCTGTATTGTTTGTGATGCTACATTGTTGGGGTATGTCGGGCCTCCACTAAACGTGCCCTAACTATAGTTACTATGTCTAGTTGGCATTCCTTGTTTCTTGTTATAGCAAAATTGTCTGTAAATTAGACATGTCAGCCTAACCTATTTTCTAGCATGTTTCATAACTCTAACTTAATATGCAATCCTGGCAGAATGTGTCGGGCCTCGGTGGCTAAACTACTATGCTTAACCTTTTTTCCAATCTGTCTAGCATGTAATTCAATTGTTTATTTTCATTTACACTATTCGCATAGTCAGCCGGTATAGCCTGATTCTTATAGTCTGTTGTTTTGTCTATCCACTGACCAGTGACATACTAGGGGGGGGGGGGGGGGGGTTCATGAGATCTGAGCAATCAGAGGGTTGCTGTGGGTTGCTACTACATCAATGCTCAGACTGGGTCTTACAAGATTCATGATCTGCAGCTTTGCGGAGCTTTAGACCGGAAATTATGGCCATCGAACCACCAGGGAATTAGGTATAGTTCGTCCCTCCCTCTCATCATCACCCTCCCCTCTCTCATCATCACCCTCCCCTCTCTCATCATCACCCACCATCCCTCTCACCATCACCCCTCCATCTCACCATCACCCCCTCCCTCTTACCACCCCCCCTCTCCGTCTCACATCACCCACCTCTCCCTCTCACATCACCCACCTCTCCCTCTCATCATCACCCACCTCTCCCTCTCATTATCACCCACCTCCCTCTCACCTTCACCACCTACCTCTCACCAGCACCCCCCTCACTCTCAACATCAACCCCTCTCAACATCAACCCCTCTCACCATCACCCCCTCCATCACAGTATTACTCGCCCCTCCCTCCTCTCACCATCACCCCCTCCTTCACACCATTATCCACTATCCAAGCACACACACTGCATTCACTATACAAGCACATACTGCATTCATTATACAAACACACTACATACACTATACAGACACACTCACTTATACATGTGTGTCTTTGTATCTGTATGTGTGTTGGTATATGTGTATCTGTTTGTGTGTCTGTATCATTGTGTCTGTATGTGTGTGTCTCTATCTGTATGTGTATCTGTATGTGTGTGACAGTGTTTGTATCTGTGTATGATTGTGTTTCAATGTAACTGCATGTGTGTACCTCTGTGTATGTGTGCCTGTGTGTGTGTATATGTGAGTATATGTGTATATGTGCATACATCTCGGCTTTTCACCTACACTACACACAAATACAACCCTGCATCCAAAAGTCAACATTACATAAAAACACACCACCATATTCAAAAACCACACTACAGAAAAATGCACGACTGCATTCAAATGCCAATACATGCAAACACACCCGTACATTCACTCACACATATTCCATACAAAAACATTCACAAAACACACAAACATTGCTCGGTGCTAAATACATAAAAACAATACAAACACTGCTCGGTGCTAAATGCATAATAAAACATTGTAGGTGTTTTTTTTACATTTTTAAGCTGGGGGTGCCAAATATAGGATCCGACCCAGGTGCCAAATGCTCCAGGTACGCCCCTTCCACTGACTACTAATATAATAGTAATATAAAATGTGCAGTTTACCTAAATGCTATGTCAATGATTATATTGCCTGTTTTCACTAGGCGTGTGATTGCTGTTGTGGCTTAGCAAGCTTTTTGTTATTCCATGCACAACATAAATAAAGATTGAAAAAAAAATATATGAAATTCAGCATTTTTTTCCTTCAAAACTCTGAAATGTCAGTCTTCCATGTATTGCAAGGCAAATTATTGTGAATATACCCAAGAAAGACAGACATGCAGTTTAGGAGAAAGCGTGACAGTCTGGACAAGGTGTGAACTGAAAGTGGCACAGAGAGACTATTAGGCAGATCTATTAAGGATGGAAGTAGAGTAATGTTGTGTGCGGAGTTATGTAATGTATTATGCATTGTGTTTAAGTGCATGCCAGAGTTTCACAGCACTAAAGCCCACAGACTTCACTATGAATCTAGTTAAGTAATTGTGTGTGGAGTGTCTGTGTACAATGGGAAAAAGAAAGTAAAATCTCTTGGAATTATATAGTTTTACATATCATGCAATAATAACAATAATCTGTTTCTAAAGCAGGTCTTAAAATTAGGTAAATACAACCTCGGTTAAACAACACATGACATATTACACTGTGTCATTTTACCAAAAATAAAGCCAAAATGAAAAAGCCATGTGTGAAAAATGAAGTAGACTCTTACTGCTTCCACAGGAATTAAGAGGCTAAGTAGCAGATAGGTGTTGCTAATCAATTGATCATTAGCAAGTGTGACCACCAGGGAGGGGTTTATTCCCACTGCTGCAGCCGATTACCTGCAGCTGAGCAGTAGGTTGGAGACAGTCCAAAAACCCTGGCCTGGATCTATGTCTTCCAAGAAAACCGCTAAACTGCGGAGTGGAGCACTGGCCCACCCTTCTCTCTAAATGCTCCACCCCAGGGGCCCATAACTAAATATTCATTCTAGTTATATACACAGAAACATACACTCCCCCTGGGGTTAAAAATCATATGCCTCTCTGAACAATTCTGTCGAAATATAGACTCCCTCACAGACCACCCCATTCACCTTATCACAGTATGTATATATATATATATATATATATATATATATATATATATATATATATATATAGAATGCCAAATAATAGCTGCTCACCGGTCTTGTTAAAATCCAAAAGTTTTATTAAATCATATTAAAATCTGTGACCAACGTTTCGGTCCCCGCTCGGGACCTTCCTCAGGGTCAGACAAAAATGAGGAAGGTCCCGAGCGGGGACCGAAACGTTGGTCACAGATTTTAATATGATTTAATAAAACTTTTGGATTTTAACAAGACCGGTGAGCAGCTATTATTTGGCATTCTATGTATCTTTGGAGTCCAGGCTTTGGCACCCGGCACATGAGGAACCATAAAGCGTGAGTGCTTGGGATTTTTTTCTATTTTATATATATATATATATATTTGTGCTCGGGATCTCTGTTATATTAATGGAATGTAGAGGAAAGCAAAGTTGGTTGAGGTGTGCCGAAACCAACGTACGAGTAGGCCTGTAAAAAAGAGGGCAAAAAGGAATTCAAAGTAAACACACTTTGTTGCAAGTTTAAACTGCAAGATTTCTGAAAGCCTGCTTGAGCTCCCTTTCTGGTCGAAGGATGTAGGAGTTGTATATTGAGTATTTCCAGTGTCCCAGGCTCTTAATGATTTGTACCGGAGTGTTAGTGCTTGAAGCTGATGATGCTGCGCCGATGCAAAATGAGTGACCAGAGAAGGAAGCTGGGTTGTAGCCTAACCTTGACAATAGAATTCTGATATGTGACATAAATTTAGCTGTGGTGAGTGGGTGTCCTTGGAGTAGAAGTAGTGGAGTATCTGGTGACTGTGTGAGGTGAGAAACCAGGAGCATGTCCAGAACATGTACAGGGCACCACAAATTCTCGGTAGGGAAGAGGGGAATGCTAGTGGGATAGGCAGAGTGATTAGTTTTGCTAGAAGGCAAAGAGAGTACAAAATGGTCATCTACTTTCTTTAAGTTAGAAAGTTTGAAGCATCGTATTGTGTCTCCTTGACGTATCACGGTGAACTCTCTAGGTCTGAGGAAACCATAGAAAGCCAAAAAATTGCAGATTTCATGACTAAATTAGTATTATGGTCATAAGGGGATTTGTCCAATAAGTCGCTAAGGAGCCAGAATATTGGACCGTCTATTGGTAGCCTAGTCATGCTAGGAGGGACTGTGACCTTGAAAATACCTTTGAGGATTTTCTTAATGGGGTAGGAAGACAGAAAAGGAGCGTGGTTAGGGAAGTTAGTGAGGATGTGGTGTTGTACTCCGGTGAGGTAGAGTTTTATGGTATTATGTGAACGTTTTAGGTTTTAAATGGCAAAAGGAGGCAAAAGCCACCATGGTTTTGATGGAAAGGTCCCCTTGTAAGCAAAACTCGACTGTGAATTTGTTAAAGATAGTCAGTGCCCTAGCGTAAGAGATAGTGGTCTTGGGAGACAGTACGAGGTGCGTGAGTGTTTGTGCGTGGAGTAATAGTTTGTTTAAACCACGGTTAGTCGTAGGAACGATGGTGTCCCTGCTGATTGGAGGTGTGCCGGAGGGGGAGCCCAGCCGGAGACCTGCAATTTAAGAGCATAAAAGAGTGTTAGCAGCTGAGTAGAGGAGGTGTAGTGAATGAGGTGTAAGATATATCTATCTTGCTTAAGCATGTATCCCTACATGCTGGAATAGTAGAATGTAGGCAAATTTCAACAAAATTATACATTGGTATGACAGAAACTACTTCAGGATCTGGAGGGAAAGAAAAAGGATACAAAATGTCAAATAACACTTTATTATTTGGAGTTCAAGTAAGCAGCCCCCCCGAGATGGGTTAGGTTGCGAAAGGAATGGGCCATTGTCTGGACGTGGTGTCGTCGTATAATTTAATGTGTTATGAACCAGCTTATTTGTTAGGTGTCAGACGGGTCGGGCACATAGACTTGGTGTGGGCTCTGAAGCATATGGAGCAGATGTGCAACAACCTGCATGCGCTGTAGCTGCATATGCCTGTGTTAAAGTTATTGCACACCTGCGCCTTGCCCAAGAATGTGATGGGTCTGCCCAGCTTGTCTCTCTGGACACCGTCCTGCCTAGGGAGTGGGGTGAAGGGATGGAGGGGTGATAAAGTGGAAGTGGAAGGGTCTGCGTCCCCAGGGCATAGATCGGTGGAGTGTGAAGTGGAACCACAAGAGGCACAAGATGGGGGCCTCAAACCAGCAAAGTGACGTCAGAATAACTCAGTATCTATCTGACACCAATCGATTCTAATATTGAATTGTGTCAGATGAGTAGCTGCCTTGGCCGAAACTGATTTGTGGTAATCGTAAAATGAGGACCCTCCATACTTGATGCCCAAATCAACCACCTTGCGCATATATAAATCAAGCTCTTCTCTCCTATGTGGGTACACCATGCAGTTAACGTCTCGATAAGTGCCAAACACAATAACAAACTGTGGGATGGTGAGTTTTTTATTCAAACGTGGGTCTCTAGCTCTTAACACAACCGAAATGTCCCCGTAGTTATATGCTCTATTTTCTAGGACGTCTTGGGAGGCTATTAGGACATTAAATTGACGTCCTTTCCATCAAGAATATCTATTTTGACGGAAGCCGGGAGAGAGTGGGCTGGTGAGGCGTGGGCAGTGGGAGTGGCTGGTGGGGGAGGGGAGATGAGGGGTATGGCAGTCAGAGCAGTCGAGGTTACTGGTGTAGGGACTGCTGGGGCTATTAAGTCACCTGGAGTGGCTATGGCTGATTCCACCTTCAGCAACCTGCTGTTAATGGATTGCAGATTGGCCAGTATAGCCGCCAGAGTTTCCTGGGTGGAATCCGAGTAGCCAACTGGAGGCCCTTGTGAACTCGTGCCGGGCCTTGGGTCGTTGGCCTGAGTCGTCAGCAGTTTATAAAGTTCTGCTTTTCTAGTGGTGGCTGGAAAGGGGATTTATTTTTGGAATGGTCCAATATCTTAGGGATCTGGGAGTAGAAGGAGTGAGGGATTCCACCGGAGACCCAGGCCTGGCTGGCGTGCTGGGTATATCGTCTGATGGGGGATCGATGATTGGTTCTTGAGACATCCTGAAAGGAATAATGATATGGATAAGTAGGGTAAAGTGGAGGTGGGTTGAGACCTCTGGAGAACTGACCTGCTAGCTAATGCCGAAGCGAAGAATTATAATTAGAACCAAGTGACAGGTGAGGCCCTGCTATTGCCAAGCGGCGGTGAGAGGCTCTACCTATGATTTGGGCTGAGGGGGTTTTGTGGCCACCAGAATGAGGTAGCAGGATGTCGACCTCTCTGTGACTGTAAGAGATTCAAAAATGTGTGGCCGTGACACCGGAAGCCTTAAAGAAGAGCGAGCGAGGTGGCTAGCTATGATTTGGTCGTGGGGCTGAACCTCTGTGTATGAGGTAGAGGTGTAGACCTCGCGGACCACAGTATTATTGGGGGAAGCTAGGGCCAGCACCTGACCCTGAAAGACAGTTATCTACCCTGACGGGGGCTTGTCTCTTGAAGGAAGTATATAACGTATGTAGATACTGACCTTGAGTGTTTGTTCTGTATATTTGGATAATGCTCAGAGCGACTTCAATATATATGTCTATATATACTGTGAAGAACAGGTCCAGTCCAGGAACCTAGGGGTAAGAAAGATGCCAGTAGGCTTGAGTGCCATTGGTAAGCCAAGTGTAAAAATTTAGAACGTATGGAATGGTGTTTAACAGTAAAACTGTATCATAAACACTTGTGTAATCAGAGGAACCTGAACGTTGGTCCAAATTTTTGAGACAAACCCCTGGGATCCCACAACTGAGCAGTATTTTTTGACAGATATGAAGGCGAAGTGAGGCCTTAGAAGGACGTAATAGTAGTGAGTAAGATTTAGGGATACCTGATACTGAAACATCGGGAACCAGGTAGCCTGATGGTCGTTAAAGGCGTAGTGAATCTGCGCAATGGTGAAGGTCTAAGTAATGATATGTAGAAATCAAAACAGAATTTACATTTAATATAATAGTAACCTGGAGAGTGAGGCATCTTTAACCTGGTGTATTTAAAGTTTTGAGCCTACTTTGGGAGGTGGGAGGGTATTGTAAAAAAGGCAGTGGAGGCTGAAATGAGGCCTCAGGAGAAACATAAAAATTTGTAACCTTATTTACCTGATACCGTGACACGGGATACTGGAACCACCTCCTGGAGTCTTCTTGAAGAAAGAGTAGTGCAACCTAAAACATTTTCATTAAGTAAAAATAAGGAACCTGAGTATAGTATTACAATATAAACAGAGACTTGGAAGTAAGAGCTATTGAAAAAGCGTGGAGCTTGATAACTTTAAGAGGTTTGATGGGGCTCAGCCCTTTGAGAGAGGAAAAAAACAAACCGTAAAGGGGATAACTGTTACTTTAAGAGAATACCCCTGGGAATATATACATAATTATATGTGACAATAAGTGGTGAAATAATGCCATTTAGAGTAAGGGAAAACGTAGGTAGAACCACGAACATATGATATAAAATAATACATAGAGGAACATACTTAAATATGAAAATGAAAATCCATAGAACCTCATGTGTTTGGCTACCGAACGTGCAAGAGAAATATAATAGGACCGCGTGTGTTAGATTTAATGAAATGAAATGCTAGTGACACCACCGTTTGTATGTGTTTCGTCTAACAAAAGTGAGAAACAGGCGAACGTAAGGTGAGTATAAGCGTTCGGTAAAATTGTATTCAAAAAAAGAGAGAACGAAAAGCGTGTGTACTCTGCGGTCGGCTAAAACCGAATGGCGGATTACACGAATGGGTAAGTAATATATCTAGGGAGCCTATCCCCGCGTTTTTAGGCCCGAACGTGGGAAATAGCCGAACGCCCATATATGTATAATATATAATAAAATAATAATAATAAATAATTTTATAATATATTATGCATATATAATGCATATAAATGATTTTATTATAAGTGTATTTTGAGATATTTGTGTATATATCTCAAAGTACACTTATAATGAAATCAAATATATGTATAATATATTTTAAAATGCTTTAATTATTTTTTATTTATTATTAATATATAATATCTGTTTAATATATTTTATTATTATTTTTTATTTTTTTTACTTTTTAGCAACCTGCGGGACTGCCTGACAGCTCAGACAGTCCCCCTGCTGGCAGCTCCACAGACTCCAATTGCTGCCATGTGATCACGGTGAAGGGCCGGGGTGGCCAGAGATGCTGCAGGGGGACTGCTGGGGTTTCGGCCAGTCGCCACAGTTTGCCAGTCCAGGTATGTCCTGGGCTCCTATTTGCCTTAACAACTTTTTTTTGTCGGAAGTACCTAGTAGGTCCATGGTCGATAAGGGGATATATGTATTTATAACGTCATTCTAAATGTATTTTGACTTAAATATATATATGTATATTAATATCAAAATACAGTTAGAACAAATTTAAACCGGTATATAATAATAATAAAAAAAAATAACCATTTTATTAATTTATTTTTTTCATTTTTTTAAATTTATTTATTTATTATTTTTATTTTAGATATATATATTATATATATAATATGTGTATAATTAATGTCATTCTAAGTGTATTTCAATATATATATATATATATAATTAATATTAAAATACACTTTTAATAATGGTGTATGTGTGTTTATGTAAAAGTACTTAGATATATATAATCTAAGTACTTTTTTATTTACTTTATAAACTTTGATTTAACTTTGACTAATTTTGTAAAACTTTTTTTCAGGCACTAGGCCCCCTGCAGGCACTGCAAAAGTCTGCTATTCTGACCATGTGAATGCCAGGAACTCACGATATCATGGCCCGGGGGTCCAGATCAGCCACAGGGGGACTGCCTGGGCTGCCAGGCAAGTCCCCACACCGTGCTCACTGGCTGGGCATCACCAGCGATCAAGTAAGTGCATAGATTGCCGCAGATGTACCAAGTACGTCTGAGGTTGTTAACGACCATTTTTTGTCGGACATGCCTGGTATCTCCGTGGTCGAGAAGGGGTTAAGAGAGTTGTGCTTAAATATATGCCAGCAAACCTCACTGAACTGAAGCAACATTGTAAAGAAGAGTGGGCCAAAATACATCCACAACAATATGATAGACTGATAAAGTCACACAGAAAATGATTACTTGAAGATATTGCTGCTGAAGGTGCTTCTACGAGCTATTGATTCATAAGGTGTATTCGTTTTTTACACATGCCTTTTCTGTTTTAGCTTTATTTATTTTTATAAATAATGACATGGTTGATTCCTTTGGGTAAATCCTAATGCAAGCCCAGCAATGGCCGTGCATGCGCATTAGGTCTCCCCCGCTGGCTGATGTCGGCAGTGGAGGAGTGTTGGTGGAGCCTGTCCCAGCACCTAGGCACATCTGTGGGGTGATACTGGGTTGTACTGTGTGGGGTGTGAGGCTGCACTGTATAAGTGGCTGCATTGTTGTAAGGGACTGCAGAGTGATAAGATGGGATTGGGGCAATACTATGTCTTTGGTGGATAACACACTGTGGGGGGTAAGGTCTGTAGTGTGGGAGGGGTAATGGGCTGTTCTGTGGGTGTAAGGGTCTGCACTGTGGTGAGGTAAGGGGATTTTCTGTGGGGGGTAAGGAGCTGCACAATGGGGTGGCAAGGGTCTGTACAGAGGGGTTAACAGGCTGCATGCTGGGAGTGAGGGCTGTACTATGGGACGGTAAGGGGCTGTACAGTGGAGGGTTGCCTAAAACATTAAAAAACAATAATAATTATATAAACTTAAGTTCCCCCTCAGTTTGGCTTACCTTGGGCTAGGGGGGGGGGGGGGGGGGGGGGGAATGTTCCCTTGTGGTTCATTTGGGCTCTCTGCACCAGGATGGAGTTGTGCTCTCTGGACTGTGGGGGAGATTTCCCTCCCGGCCACAGGAAGAAGAAAGGGTAGTGTATTGAATTGGGGAAGCAGGTGAGGGAGGGTAGTGTGTTGGGGTTAGGGAAAGGAGAAGTGTATTAAATTAGGGGAGGGAAGAGAAGGGGGAAGAATGGAAGTGTATTGGGGTAAGGAGAGGGGGAGTGTATTCAATTGGGGGTATGGAAGAGGGGAAGAAGGGCAGTGTAGTAAATTGGGGAAGGGGGACTGTATTAAATTGGGGGTGAGGAGGAGTGTATTAAATTAGGGGATGAGAGAAGGGAAGAAAGAGAGTATATTAAATTTGGGAGGAATGTAGTAAATAAGGGGAGGTGAGGAGGGGAGGAAGGGCAGTGTATTAACTGCGCTGTGCTAATAGTCTTTAAACTTATACATGTCTTTTTTTAATGATTAAATTATTTTAATTTTAATATTTGTGTACCCTCTACAGCCTGAACCCCTATTCCCCTCTACACAATAGCCCCATAAATACATAGTAAAAACCCTTATACACACAGACATACACACACAACAGCCCCAATGCAAACTCACTGTAGCCCCAAACACACACTACAGCTTATAATAATACACACACACACACGATAGTCCATATACATAAACATTAGATACGCATATACCCACACTACAGCCCTATATGCACACACTACACCACACAGACAATCACATACACTACACCCTCTATAATCACAAACAAACACACTACAGCCCATACAAAAACCCATACTACCCTGTTCACACAAACTACATACAAAATGTACATTCCAGCTTCTGTAACACACTACAGCTAGTGATGTCGCGAACATAACATTTTCGGTTCACGAACGTCGAACGCGAACTTCCGCAAAGGATCGCGAACGGGCGAACCGGACGAACCGCCATAGACTTCAATAGGCAGGCGAATTTTAAAACCCACACGGACTCTTTCTGGCCACAATAGTGATGGAAAAGTTTTTCAAGGGGACTAACACCTGGACTGTGGCATGCCGGAGGGGGATTCATGGCAAAACTCCCATGGAAAATTACATAGTTGATGCAGAGTCTGGTTTTAATCCATAAAGTGCATAAATCACCTAACATTAATACATTGTTTGGAATAACCTGCTTTAAAACATCAGGTATGATGTTGTATCGATCAGGTAGTGTAAGGGTTACGCCCGCTTCACAGTGACAGACCAAACTCCCCGTTTAACGCACCGCAAACAACCGCAAACAGTCCATTTGCACAACCGCAAACTCCCCATTTGCACAAGGTTGGATACCAAGCTAGCCATGTCCCGTTCCTTGTCCTCACTGATGTCATTGAAGGTCTCTTCCTCCACCCAGCCACGTACAACACCAGAGTCCCCGAAAGGTGACAACAAGCCCCCTGGGACGCCTGCTGTGTTTGGTCTTCCACCTTCTCAAAGCAACCTTCCTCCTCTGACTACTCTTCTTCAGACTCCTCTCTCTGCATTGCCTCTCTCTGCGTTATTATAAGGTGTGTTAAGTAGCACTATTCCTATCAGTTTAATCCCTGTTACGTCCCCTATCAGGGGACGTGTATATAAGGCATCGATTTTAGGAAGCGGGAGATGGAAAAAACATGCTTGGTCGGTCCTCCTACTTCAAATTTGGGGCACTGCGCGTGCAATCTAATGTGCCACCAGATAGGAGTGGTGTGTTAAGTAGTACTATTCCTATCAGTTTAATCCCTGTTACGTCCCCTATCAGGGGACGTGTATATAAGGCATTGATTTTTAGGAAGCAGGAGATGGAAAAACATGTTGGTCGGTCCTTCTACTTCAAATTTGGGGCACTGCGCGTGCAATCTAATGTGCCACCAGATAGGAGTGGTGTGTTAAGTAGTACTATTCTTATCAGTTTAATCCCTGTTACGTCCCCTATCAGGGGACGTGTATATAAGGCATCGATTTTAGGAAGTGGGAGATGGAAAAACATGCTTGGTAGGTCCTCCTACTTCAAATTTGGGGCACTGCGCGTGCTATCTAATGTGCCACCAGATAGGAGTGGTGTGTTAAGTAGTCCCCCTCATCAGGCCTTTTTTAGTTGAATGTATCGCCCACTGTCAGTCCCTTTGGGATCCATCCCTCATTCATCTTAATAAAGGTGAGGTAATCTAGACTTTTTTGACCTAGGCGACTTCTCTTCTCAGTGACAATACCTCCTGCTGCACTGAAGGTCCTTTCTGACAGGACACTTGAAGCGGGGCAGGCCAGAAATTCTATCGCAAATTGGGATAGCTCAGACCACAGGTCAAGCCTGCACACCCAGTAGTCAAGGGGTTCATCGCTCCTCAGAGTGTCGATATCTGCAGTTAAGGCGAGGTAGTATGCTACCTGTCGGTTGAGTCGTTCTCTGAGGGTGGACCACAAAGGGCTGGGGCGATGCGTAGGACTTAAAAAGCTCCGCATGTCCTCCATCAACAACACGTCTGTAAAGTGTCCTGTCCTTGCCGGCGTGGTCGTGGGAGGAGGAGGATTACTTTCGCCTCTTCCCCGTTGTGCTGTGACATCACCCTTATACGCTGTGCAAAGCATACTTTTTATTGATTTTGGAACTGCTGCATCCTTTCCGACTTGCCATAATTCGGTAACATTTCAGGCACTTTCTGCTTATAATGGGGGTCTAGTAGCGTGTACACCCAGTACAGGTCGTTCTCCTTCAGCCTTTTCATACGAGGGTCCCTCAACAGGCACGACAGCATGAAAGACCCCATTTGCACAAGGTTGGATGCCGAGCTACTCATTTCCCGTTCCTCCTCCTCAGTGATCTCAATGAAGGTATGTTCTTCCCCCCAGCCACGTACAACATCATGGGTACCAGATGGGTGACAACGAGCACCCTGGGATGCCTGTTGTGGTTGGTCTTCCTCCTCCTCCTCAAAGCCACATTCCTCCTCTGACTCCTCTTCCTCACAATCCACTTCCAGCGTTGCCGCAGGTCCAGCAAGCGATGCTGATAAGGCTGTTTCTGGTGGTGATGGTGACCACAACTATTCCTCTTCACACTCATCTATGGCCTGATCCAGCACTCTTCGCAGGGCACGCTCCAGGAAGAAAACAAATGGTATGATGTCGCTGATGGTGCCTTCGGTGCGACTGACTAGGTTTGTCACCTCCTCAAAAGGACGCATGAGCCTACAGGCATTGCGCATGAGCATCCAGTAACGTGGCAAAAAAATTCCCAGCTCCGCAGAGGCTGTCCTAGCACCCCGGTCATACAAATACTCGTTAACGGCTTTTTCTTGTTGGAGCAGGCGGTCGAACATTAGGAATGTTGAATTCCAACGTGTCGGGCTGTCGCAAATCGGAAAAGTGCGCCATGGCCGTGTATGAACGCCTGAAATGGCCACAAACCTTCCTGGCCTGCTTAAGGATGTCCTGTAAGCCTTGGTACTTGTGCACAAATCGTTGTACAATCAGATTACACACATGTGCCGTGGCCGGGTACCTTCCACTGCGATGTCCCAATAGCTACAAATTTTTGAATGCCTCAGACTCCACCAGCTTGTATGGTAAAAGCTGGCGGGCTAAGAGTTCAGTCAAGCCAGCTGTCAGACGCCGGGCAAGGGGGTGACTTTGTGACATTGGCTTCTTACGCTCAAACATGTCCTTGACAGACACCTGACTGTGGGCAGATGAGCAGGAACTGCTCAAGGCAAGAGACGGAGGGGCAGATGGTTGAGAGGGGGCAAGGAAGACAGCAGTGGTTAACGTGGCTGAAGATGCTGGACCAGGAGGAGGATAGCGGCTTTGAGTTTGTGTGCTGCTTGAACTCATGTGTTGATCCCATAGGCGTTTGTGATGTGCGATCATGTGCCTTCGCAAAGCAGTTGTACCTAGGTGGGTGTTGGACTTCCCACGACTCAGTTTCTTTTGGCACAGGTTGCAAATGGCATCACTGTTGTCAGAGGCAGACACACAAAAAAAATGCCACACTGCTGAGCTCTGCAATGACGGCATTCTGGTGGTGGCAACAGCATGCGTTGATTGGCGTGCTGTCTGGCTGACCCCGGGTGCCGATGCCTGCTGTCTGACTGCCACTAGCTCCTTGCAACGACCTCCCCCTGCTTTCAACTCGTCTCCTCCTCCTCCTCTCTGTCTCCCAATCTGAACTTTCCCCCTGTTCTTCTTCTCTTCTAGCGGGCACCCACGGGACATCCACGGATGCATCGTCATCATCAACCGCTTCACTTGTATCTGACAACTCAGCAAAGGAAGCAGCAGTGGTTACAACATCATCATCATCACACCGTACGTGTGTAATGCTGCCTGACTGAGACATATCCCTGTTATCTACATCCTCTGGCAATAATGGTTGCGCATCACTCATTTCTTCCAACTGATGTGTAAATAACTCCTCTGACATATCAAGTGAAGCGGCTGTGGTGCTAGTGTTGGTGGTGGCGGCAGGCGGGTGAGTGGTAACTTGAGAGGTGCCCAAAGCTAAGCTGGAGGAGGATGGTGCGTCGAGGTTCCGAGCGGAAGCTGTAGAAGATTGGGTGTCCTGTATTAGCCAGTCAACTATGTCCTCAGAACTTTTCAAGTTCAGGGTACGTGGCCTCTGAACACTGGGCATTATTCTAGGGCCAAAGGGAATCACAGAACCAAAACCATGACGGCCCCTGGGGGGTGGCCTGCCTCTGCCTGTCATTTTTTTTTCGATTAGTGGTACTATGTGTGCAAGCTACTGTGACAACAGATATGAGTGGCACTGGTGTGACACTGTGCCCTGGCAGGCCCTGAAACGCACACTCGTGAAGGAAACTGACTGCTATTATATTACAGTCCAAAAAGTTTATTTTTTTTTAAATGCAAGCTATTGGGACACCAGATATGAGTGAGTGGTGGCACTGGGCAGGCCCTGAAACGCACACTCATGAAGGAAACTGACTGCTATTATATTACAGTCCAAAAAGTTTTTTTTTCTTAAATGCAAGCTATTGTGACACCAGATATGAGTGGTGGCACTGGGCAAGTGGGCACAGTATACGCTGTGAGCCTGACACACACGCTGGCAGACAACTAACTGCTATTCAATCTATTACAGTCAAAATTGTTTTTTTTTTTTTAAATGTACACTACTGTTACACCAGATATGAGTTGCACTGGTGTGACACTGTGCCCTGGCAGGCCCTGAAACGCACACTAGTGAAGGAAACTGACTGCTATTATACTACATTAAAAAAAGTTTTTTTTTGTTAAATGCAAGCTATTGTGACACCAGTGAGTGAGTGGTGGCACTGGGCAAGTGGGCACAGTATATGCTGTGAGCCTGACACACAGGCTGGCTGGCAGGCAGGCAACTGCAATTACATTACACAAAAAAAAAAAGCAGACTGATGTTCTAGCCCTAAAAAAGGGCTTTTAGGGGTGCTCCTTACAGCAGAGATCAGATGAGTCCTTCAGGACTGTAGTGGACACTGAATACACTAGCCTAGCTATCAATTTCCCTATCAAATCAGCAGCAGCTAGACTGTCCCTACTCTCACTAAGAATGCAGCTTCACAATGAATGTAAAATGTATGCTGTCCAGGAGGTGGGAGGGTCTGGGAAGGAGGGTCTGCTGCTGAATGGCTGGAATGTGTTTGCTGACTGTGAGGTACAGGCCAGGGTCAAAGTTTACTCAGTGATGACGAATAGGGGGCGGACCGAACAGCGCATGTGTTCGCCATCCGTGGCGAACGCGAACAAGCGATGTTCGCCAGGAACTATTCGCCAGCAAACAGTTCGGGACATCACTAACTACAGCCCCTGGATACACCCACATGCACACAACAGTCCCGATACACATACATGAACACTACACCTCGTAGAAGTACTACAAATACACAAATGCTTTCTCTTTCTCTCTCTACAACAACCAGACAGACACACACACACACACACGCACACATTCTCTACAGCCCCTAGACGCACACACTTTACATCTAGTAGAAACAAATACACACTACATTCTCTAGCCACACATAGTGCACCACAGGCTCCTTTACACACACAGGCACACACACACTACACCACAAACCTTTACCTCTACGCTCCCAGTCAGCCTCCAATCACATACAGTGCCACAGAGAGTCTCCCCACATACCCCATACCTCATTTTTGTTATCACTCTAGGGACACCAGAGACAAGCCACCACCAATTGCAGAGCTGTGCTGTATAAAATAAGCACAGGGCATTGGTCCCATGCTCTGCGCAAATGGCTGGTTCAGAACTGGGCTATAGTTTGTGTATGTGTATACATGGATAGCCATTGCAATGTGTGTGTTCATAAATGAGCTCAGTAACATAAGTTCAGTAAGGTTTAGAAACAAGAATGCAAATTAAGAAACATATATGTGTGGAGTTAGTGGTATCTTGAAAGAGTACTCGTTTGGGTATTTTTACAAACTAACATCCTTTGCGCCAGGGGCGTACCTAGAGCATTTGGCACCCGGAGCGGTTCCTACTTTTGGCACCCCCCCAACTTTAAATGTAAAAAACAACCAAAAATTGTAAAGTATTTAGCGATGAGCAGTGTTTGTGTGTGAATGTATGCACGTTTTTGTATGGAGTATGTGTGAGTGAATGTAGGGGTGTGTTTGTATGTAGTGTTGGTGTTTGAATGCAAGCATGCAATTGTGTGTTGTGTGGTATTTGAATGCAGTGATGTGGTTATATATAATGGTGGGGTTTGTATGTAGTGTTGGCGTTGAAATGCATAAGTATATTTGTGTGTAGTGTTGGCGAGATTTTGAGATGTCTGCACATATACACATACACGGACATACACACATGCAGATACATATACACACACGCAGAAACACTGTGCTCTGCATGCTGGCATCTGACAACACATTTGCATATAATTCACATTAGCCACCCAGATTTCTTGTTGTGGGCTGGCTGACACCTCTTAACTTCGATCTTTGTTTAGCAGATAACTTCCCTATTTGCTATCCTTATGTGAGCTTGCCATATTTAAGGACACCAAATAAGGGAACTATCTGCTAAGCAGCACCCTCATTTGGTATCTTTAAATATGGAAATCTCGCATACGGGCACCAATTCAGGGAATTATATACTAAACAGCTAAAGGATCAACATTAAAAAAGCCCTTTTCTTATTTTCAGTTGTTTAGTAGATAAATTCCTTATTTGTTATCCTTATATTAGATTGCAATATTTAAGGACACCAAATAAGGGAGCTATCTACTAAACACATACACAGAGATACACACAATCACACACACAATCACAGAAATACACAAACACAATCACAGACCCACACACATACAATCACAGACACACAATCACATACACACAAACATTACATACATACACAAATTTAATAAATAAGAGGTCCACCCAGCCTCCCTACCTTGCTCTAGAAGGGCTGGAGTGGATCCTCAGTCCCTGGTGGTCAGTGGTTGCTGCTGGGATCTCTGTGCTCTTTCTGCACAGGCCCCTCGCACGCCCTGTAATGACACCGAGACCGCGATGACACCATATCCCGGCTGCCATCTCACTGCAGGGCGAAGACCGTCAGACACAGTCAGATGCACACAGTCCCACACACAGTCACTCAAACACAGTTACAGGCAGACAGTCAAACACGCAGTCACAGGCAGACAGTCACACACACACGCACGCACGCAATCACAGGCAGATAGTCACACAGGCAAACAGTCACACATACACACACACAGTCACAGACAGTCACACACACACACACACACACACAATCCCAGGCAGACAGTCACACACACACAATCCCTGGCAGACAGTCACACATACACACACACACACAGACAGTCACACACCATCACAGGCAGACGGTCTCACACACACACAGGCAGACAATCACACATACACACACAGTCACAGACAGTCACACACACACATACACACACAATCACAGGCAGAAAGTCACACACACACACCATCACAGGCAGACGGTCTCTCACACACACACAGGCAGTCGCACACACAGTCACAGACAGTCACCAAATAAGGGAGCTATCTACTAAACACATACACAGAGATACACACAATCACACACATAATCACAGATATACACAAACACAATCATAGGCAGGCACTGGCAGTCACACACACACACACACACACACAGTCACACACACACGCATGCAGAGTCACACACACACACACAGTTACTCAGACAATCACAGGCAGACAGTCACTCACACAGTCACAGATAGTCACACACTCACACACACAAAGACAGCCACAATCACAGTTACACACCGCACGCACACACACACACACACACTCTCTCTCACTTACTGTAAGCTTGGGCTGGACTGGGAGTGGATTCAGGTCCCTCCTGTGCTGTAGTGTGATCAGTAAGGGGCTGCATGTAGCTCCTTCCCCGCATCCGGCTTGGCTCCGCCCCCATGGTCGTTCTAGCTCTGCCCCCATGGCCGTTCTAGCTCCGCCCCCAACTCTTCGTGCAGGTCTCCTGCTCCCAGTCCCTGCGTATGTGAGCTGTGTCAACTGCCCGGCGCCCCTGCTGCTACGGCACCCGGTGCAGCCACACAGCTCACAGAATAGAAAACCTGGCCAGCCCTGGTGGCACCCCCCTGCCTGATGGCACCCGGGGTGGACCGCCCCCCGCACCCCCCTATGTACGCCACTGCTTTGCGCATAATCAGCATTCCAAATTTTTGTGGAGTTGCCATTACTTTACTCTTCACATGTACATGCATAAGCCATGCATTTTTGTATGCTGCGAATCATGCTGTTTCTGAAAGTTGGACAGTGCAGATGGATGCACTTCCTGGTCTCATGTCGCTAATTCGTAAGTGAACCTGTACTCATTCACCCATGTATTTTATAATCTATGATTGTGTCTTGGCTGTTTCATGCCTAGGTAGAGTCACTTCAACCTTAAACTACTTACTTGCATGGTCTTGCTTTACCACACTAAAGGCATTACAACTGTCTCAGCGTTCCTTTCTCTTGTGCTTCGTATTTGTCCCTATATATTATTTATTAACCATGGAGCCTCCAGTGACATCTGGCTTGATAATTGATTATATTTATTTCTGACCTTGACTTCTTCCTATGTTGCTTACTTCCCAGCAGATCATTAGTAAGTTCTTTATGCTGTTCAAACTCAAGTGCTTAACTGCCTGGAGGGTGAAAAGCTCAATTTGGGTCCCAAGAAGTCAATTTCATTACGAAGCAAACAAAATTCAAAGTTAAAAAACACTCCAGACACCTAAAACGCTTCAGCGTCTATTACACAATAAACATGCTGATTTTCCTTAGTTGTTTTGAGCAGTAACTCAAAGTGGAAGACAATAGAGTTTGCAGGGAAACTATGATCTGCCAACTTTCTTGTTCCTAGGGATAACTACCTAGCAAACCTAGTGTGTATTTAGCAGCCTTCTGGAAAAATATTTACCACTCTAAAAACATTTGTGCTTTGCTCTCGTACAGTAACCACATTTTCAGCCAATCAGGTGATCAGGACAGCCACACAGCATATGGCAGCCCTTATCACCTCAGATTTTAAATTGGGATACTGCGTATGGTTAATTCATTCAAAAGCAATGTACCCCTTAATTTAGAATAGAAATCAATGTACAAAAACCCCCAACCATAGCCATAACTACAGCTAGACCTGTAAAAACATATTACAATATATAGTAAAATAAAAAACTAGCCACACATTGTTAATAAAAGGGAGTAACAATGTTTTCCCAAATACACAAATGAAAGAATTATAGAAACACAGTGAAAGGACAGTATAATAAAGTAACGATAAACAAGAACAAAGTGACATGTGAAAATGCAACAAAACAGTAATTAATGAAAAGGTTAAAAAAGCAAAACGTCTCTGTGAGAATATCTCATTGTTACAGAGAGTCCCTCTATTGGATATGTACAGTTATTTTGTTCCCTTTTTGCTACTTTGTTCCACACGAACCCATTCTGCAAACCGTTCATATATACGATTGCCCGACCACCCGGCCCTTGGCGTGCCGCTAGTTAACCTCGTTGACTTAAAAAACGCAGAACGAACTAACGAACAGCAGACCACCCTGTTACAGGAGTGTGCCGACAATTTACTGCCTAGAAGTTGCGGTTTGTGGTTAACTGCAATCTAATTGGCCGTCATCAGGGTGGTCGCCGTTCGTGCACAATTGCCCGAACGGAATACCGAACCTTGCGCGAAAGAACTGTCGAACGACGACCACCTAGACCCTGGCATGTTTCACCAATTAAGCTGTGGTTTCTGCGGTTAACCGCAAGCTAAGTACTTATTCCAAGGTGGTCGACGGTCGTATACCGAACACGAGTCGGCAGCCATCTTTTTGTCATTGAGTGTGCAGCGGGACTTGGGAGTAAGATCTCTGGAACTATAATCGGCGGATGATTTACACGAATCCCGCTGAACTGACGGTTGTCCCATCCGTTCGCACAAAACCATACGAACAAACTATAATGATGTGACTCTTATACACCATTCGTGAGATCTGAGCTCAATGCGTATATTTTGTGCGCTCAGATCTGAGCTATCTAACGAATGGTCAAATGGGCTATTTTCATAGTAAAATATAAAAGTTATGTATTTTTATGTTATTTTCAAGTGTACAATAAAACGTGGTATTTTCATGTGCTTGGAGATAATTAGGTTAGTGTAACCGTTGAAACCAATTATCTCCAAGCTGGGAGGGAACAAAAGATACATTGTACTCTCATTGGTTGGGACATTGCATTGTCCAGTGTACCATCAGGTCCAGAGGAGTTGTCCTCTGGCCTGACAATTTGTATAAATTGCCATGCATGAGTGCCATTAAATCCAGTTAGTTTTACCCTCAACTCACAGCCTTGACTCGTGTTTTAGGGAACAGTGAATCCTAGCTCTACTATAGCTAGTGGGATATTCAACACTTACAGGTTTTGCCGATTGAAGCAGCGTTCGTCTCTCCGAGTTCGGGAACCGGGATAACCAAGCGGTCCAACTTCCAGCTAGCCTGGAGGCAACCGTAACACTCATAAACAAAGAACTTCTGAAAGAACTGTCTTAACCTCCATAACATCAATTTAGGAGGGTCCTTTGCATATTGATCCTGCCTGGGCAGGCTGTTGTAATCTGTAAAGACAAAAACAAATTATAAGCAAAGAAAAACTCATAAGAACTTAAATAGAAAGATACCCACAACCTGAGAAAAAAAAACACCACTACAAATAAACCCGAGGAGAAAGGGATTGGCGCAGTTGCAGGGTGGTTATGCTCATCCCTCGTACAAAGAAAGTTTACAGATCATACATTCCTGCAAACTCTATTTTATCCCTTGTGGAGCCATTACCACCTACTGGAAGACCGTCTTACAGCTTTTAAAATAATAGGAAGAGAAAGGCCTCTCACTGCAGCTTTTGAAGCTGAAACTCCTCTAATAGAATGACCCTTAAAAACCATCACATTAATACTCGCTGCAGACATAGCAGATAGTATACAGCCCCTGATTGGTTGCTACATCTAAGTGCTGCTTCAAAGTATGTGATTAGAGATATTCAGGAGAGTTTTACATAATCTTCAACTGTCTAAAATGTTGCTAAGAGTTTTCTTTTTTACTGTTACAGGTAGGAAAAGGTTACTGATTGCACAAGGTTTGATTTCTTGTTGGTAATTGATTGGTGTTTGCTATTGATTGTTGGTTAATTAGCTATTGTTTGCAAATAAGCATAGGCCTACCCAGGTGTTAAACATTCCTAGTGGGTGGTGCTTTTAGGAGTTATATAATGGTTGTGGTCATTAGCTTGGTAAATATAGCTTGTTTGCTACATCTAAGTGCTGCTTCAAAGTGTGTAATTGGAGATATTCTGGAAAGTTTTACAGAATCTTCAACGGTGTAAGAATTTTCTAAGAGTTTTCTTTTTACTGTTACAGGTAAGATTCATCTATAGGAAAATGTTACTGATTGCACAAGGTTTGATTTCCTATTAGTAATTGGTAAGAGGCTATCCCACTATTACCCCTGATTTTGACCCGGTGTTCGCCACCTTCATGATAAGATCCAGGAAGGATCCTCGCAAAGGCCTAGAACAGGGCCTATGCTCAGCCCAGGATAAACTGCTCGATCTCAGTGGGCTGTTGACACAAATTTTCCTTGTGGTGGATGATGCCCTACACGGCGGAGCTCTCCTTCAGGAGTGGGCTCAAAGGGCTAGGTTTTTCTGCTGTTCAATGCCAATGTGGCCCTCAACTCAGAATGCCACAAGGCGGCCCTGTACACGCTGGATGGCCAGCTAGCTGACTTGACCTCCAAGGAATTGGATCCAGAGGCCAAAGGTTTGCTCTTCATGAAGGAACAGTCACGTTTCCATTTATACATCTCATTTTTTCCTCAGGAGATCCGTGGGTTCTACAGACCGTGTCTAGAGTCTATATCGATTTGCCGAACCTCCGTTACAGACCTCCGCACCATGGCCGATACATACGGACAAGGAGACTTCCTGCATGGCCCTCTCATTTCTTGGGCTATATTTTCCTAGTAAGGAAGTAAACAGGAGACTTCCGCCATTTGATCAAGCTGCGTGCCCTCAACGTATGTCGTCTGACATTTCCAGATGGAGGGCATCCATCTCCTCAGGGACCTGCTCTGCGAGGGAGACTGATTCTCCTGACTGGATCTGAAGGACCCTTATCTCACGGTACCAATACACTGCGAGGACAGGTGTTTCCTCCAGTTCCTCTGACAAGGACGCAACTGGCAGTTCACATGCCTTCCATTCGGCAATCAGGGTGACTCTGAGGGCCAGAGGGATCAGATCGATCATCTATCTGGACATTATTCTATTGATGGCACAGGATACAGCCATCTTGGGTCACCAGAAGTCATTCACGACCTGCCCTGCTCCAGGTTCTGGGGTTTCGTCATCAACGTGGAGAAATTGGAACTGACTCCCTCTCGATCAGTCCAGTTTCTGGGTTTCGTGGTGGATTCAGTTCAGGCGGTGCTCCGCCTTCTGATGTCTAAAGTATCTGCTGTCAGGAAGAATATAAGACACCTGCTCTCAGGTCATCGCTCTCATACAACCGAATCGTGTGTCATTCAGATGAGACCCGTCTGGAACTCCATTGGTGGCTTCGAAACATAGTGACCTGGAACGGCAAAGCAATATTCGGATCCCGTACAGACCTTGTCCTGGAATCGGATGCCACTTGTCCGGGCTGGGGCGCTGCTTGCGATGGCTTGGCGACAGGAAGACTCCGGACTCCAGAGTAGGAGACACTTCACATCACCTGTCTGAAACTGTTTGCAGGGTTGTTCACTATTCGAGGCTTCACCAAAAGGATGAGTCATTGCTCGCTGTTTCTACGCATGGACAATGTATCAGCTGTCCGCTACTTCAACCAGTTGGGGGATTCTGTTCCTAACTTCTGTCGGATCTAACAAGGGATCTCTACCGGCATTGTCTGGACAAGAGCTAATCGCTTGTGGAGGATAACCTTCTGGGCTGGGACAATGTAATGGTGGACTGTTTTATTTTCTAGACACTGGAGAGACGCCAGCAATTGGCAACTACATCCTCTGATGTTTCAGATGCTGGAGTCCCTTTGAGGTCCCCTCCACCTGGATATGTTCACATCCAGAGCGAATCGCCAGATAGACTTATTCTTCAGTTGGCTCCCAGATCCCCTCAGCAAAGCAGTAGACGCATTTCTCCAGGAATGGCCTCCCTCGTGGACCTATGCTTTTGCCCCCTTCTACAAGATCCTCTGGACATTACATCTGATCAAGCTTCTGAAGGTGCTGCTTCTCCTGATCGTGCCACTTTGGAGGAGGCAACCATGTTTCCCTCTAGTGCTGGAATTGTCGTACAAAGACCTGATGCTTCTACCTGTCTCCAAGTTTCTCCTGCGGGATCCAGCGCGGAATCCACATCCATTGGTATTAGAGGGTAATCTGTCGCTGGTGGCCTGGACCCTTTCCGGGGTTCCTGGGATGTGTTAGGAATATCGACAACGGCTAGAGAATTAATATGGGACTCTTGGGCGCCTGGCACCAGATGATTATATTGGCGATCCTGGCATGACTGGTGTCTTGAGAGACGTTTGGATCACTTCATGGTGCCTATCATGGCCGTCCTGAACTTCCTGGCTGAATTGTTTTCTGAGGGTAAGTCATATAGGACTATTAATCTATTCCGATCGGCTATCTTGGCAGCTCATGTACCTTCTCAAGGTTCTTTTGTTGGTAAGAACCCCTCAGTCTGCAGACTGTTACGAGGTGTGCGCCTTTTGAGGCCACCTACTTCTCGCTATTCCACATTTTGGAATGTTTCGATTGTATTGCGCTTCCTCAAGGTATGGCCTGATAACTGGGATTTATCTCTATGCCAGTTTTCTGCTAAACTGGCTCTACTATTATGTCTTGTGTCTTTTCAACGTGTTTCTGATGTTCGTGCTTTTGATGTAGAATCTTTCTCCTTTTCACTAGACGGCGCGTCTGTTTCTATTAAATTTAGAATGAAATCTAATTTGTCTTCTGTGTCATATCCCTACTTTCCGGCTAGACCAGGTCTCTGTGTGGCACGTTGCCTATGGATGTATCTCTCCGAGACATTGTCCTTTCGGCCTTCTGTCTATGGGCAGCTATTGATTTCCTATGTACGATCGTTAAGGGCTGTTTCTACACCTACGATCGCTCGTTGGATTCGATGGATTCTTTCATCGGCTGGCTTGGCGAGTTCCTTTTGGGCACATTTGGTTCGGGGTTCTTCAGCTTCAGTAGTTCTAGAAGCCGGTGGGTCACTTATGGATATTCTCAGCGCCGCTGATTGGTCTAGAGAATCGACTTTTCGTATTTTTTATTTCTGTCCGCGATCTCATGTTTCTTCTATTTTTATGTCTGGACGTTAAAATTGCAAATATGAAGCCTCCTGTCATAAAATTAGGGATTATTCTAGCATCAGTGAGAGAATATTCTAAATTTTATTAAAGACAGGAGGTGAATATTTCCCCCCTTGGATGTTTCCCACCCTGGAATTGGGTTTTTTCTCTTGTGTTATTTGGGGGTATCGTTATATTCCTTGTAATGTATGGTCTCACGTTTGATTAATAAATACATTTTCTGTGATGTGGTTTTGGTTGTCCATTGTCATATAATATTCCACTGGTGTACTAATATGTATGACATTCTGCCTTGGCAGTTTACTTTTACAATGTTTCTTTTTACTTGCAGTGTAAACTGGATTTTCTCTGGTAATGGCGATATCTCATCTAAGTGTACCTCCTACAGTTGGACTTGTTTGGTCTTCATGCTCTCCTGCTTGACCAACATCAAAGAAAGATGAAGTGGGAGGGTCTGCCTAAGTGGTTTTATACTGCTGTTATTTTGTTCTGATTGGTTGTTCTGAAAAGTCACGTTAACTATTTATTTGCTGCTGGAGGTTTTCAGTAAAAAGGGTAAACTAAATATTCGCCTCCTGTCTTTAATAAAATGTATTCCCTCACCGAGGCTAGAATAATCCCTAATTTTGTAAAGTCTTGTCTGACAGAGTCCTGCATCAAATCCAGTTCCACAGAACGCAGAAAAATAGGGGAAGTCTCTTTTTAAGGATAATGTGAAACCCCCTGGAGGTTTTAACCCTGCAATGTAGACATTCTAAAAAATCAGTGGTTTGAATTGCAGGGCTAAGAGGATAGTGATACTGTACCCAGACCATTTAATTGAGACTGGGTGACCATAATGTTAGCTTAAAAATGTTTTTTTTTTTTTTTTATAACTACTGAATGTCTCCGGAGGGGGGGGGGGGAATGTAGATCCCCATATGTTTTAAAACTACATCTTCCATGATGATTTCTTATTCTAAAGGCATGCAAAGCATCATGGGAGTTGTAGTTCTACAATATCTGGGAATTTACCTTTTGAGCACCCCTGGTCTAAATCTAGCAAACAAAATTCTTAAAAGGTATAGATGGAGATTTGCTCTTTAGAGTGCACAAGGCTAAAGCTGAGAGACATACTATTACTTCCCATGGTGATTGATCCTTATTTAGCACTTAGTCCCATAATAGCACATGTTTTGCTTTGATAAATCTCCCCCTTAGTTGGTGAATAGATGAAAATTCTGGGGATTTGAACCATGGGCAAGTAAAATAAAATAAGTGAACCAGAGAAAAAAAATGAGCCTTTATATAAAAAGAGGACCCAATTTGGTAGCATTACAAAAAAGGGGGGTAACCCATAATTAGTGAACCTCAAATAGAAAAAGTTCAAACTTCAAATGAGTTTCCTTATACTCTTGAGGCCGTTTATTTAATTATTAGGATAACACTGAGGTTATTTAAATTCAAACTACCTTAAGTATCCTAGTAATTTTACTCCTGCTGTAACATCAAGATTTGTTCTATCATGGAGGTCTGTAAGTTCCATTTTTCAAGGGCTCTGGACGTCCACCCATTGTACTTCTGATGTTAGCAACCACATTGTTATCTAAGATAGACTATGAACTGAAGCATCCCGCCTCCATATGGAAGCACAATATTATAGTTATTATATATTGATTTGGTTGCCACTTGTATCTTAGACTATTGGTGCTGCAGCGGGAGACTTTATAATTGAGCGGGATTTCCCTAAGGAGTGCTCCTGAAGGTATATTTTACTTGGTAATAGGAGAAACAACTCTATGGCATTATTCCTCTCCCTTCTTTCCCTATACTCTTGAAGCCGTTTACTAAATACTATGACAACACTGTATTATTCATCTATTACCAATTTTGACTACCTTATATATCCTAGTGTTATATCTCAGCTGCTTTACCTAGATTTGTCTTATATGGAGGACTGTACTTTCCATTTCACTTTTATTCCCTTTTGTTAATGTTTTTAAGATATGTATTAAAAGCTAAGTTTTATTAATACTCTCACAGTAAGAGCACACTTTTTTGGTAGACTTTTCTTCTTTTTATTTTTTTATTTTTCGATTTGAAGTAAAATAAACTAATTTACAGAATTTTCTTCCTTCACTGTATTTATGTAAGTATTATCATTATAAAACATATGAAAAAATTATTTACAATTTGGAAAATGTTCTGTATAATTATTTTCCTCTTTCTAATTGCATTCATGCCAAACATATATATACAGTGCAATATATATATATATATTTCATATATATATATATGAAACCAAGAGGGCTGCACTCACCTGAACATACATTGTAGGGTGCTGCTGGGGCCAATATATACAACATACAAAATACACAATCCAGCACACTCGTTTATTCACTAAACAATGTTTTTTCAAATCTCACAGATTGTAATAGTTTTATTTAAATACATCTCACTTAGGAAAAAAATAATGGATGGGCATTAAGTTACATTATATGATCATTTATTGCATAAGCCTGCCACAATGTCAATGTACCCCATTCTTGGCAATCTATATATATATATATATATATATATATATATATATATATATATATATATATATATATATATATATATATATATATATATATATATATATATATATAATATTTATAGTCTAAATATATATATATAGTCAAAATACCAGAGTATTGCAGTATGCAATGATACCTTTAAAAAAAAGAAAAAAAAAGTGCCATTGCATACTGCAATACTCTGGTATTTTGGCATCTTGTCTACTGGACTATCACAGCTAATCAAATCTACACAATATATGTATTATATTATTATTATTATTATTATTATTATTATTATTATTATGTATATTAAAACAAAGCATAACATGGATGCACTATATCATTATATAAACAAGAAAATCCAAATTTGTTGCCATCCTGATGGTACTAGATAGCTTTGGCCATTAAGGTGTTAAACCACTTGATGGATGGCACACATTCTTTCCTATAACAGCAACATTCTTCATCTAAAATGAGCACACTGTTTTCTTCTTCTTGTATTCTTTTTAAAGAAGCTTAAGAACTATGACCAAAAGTGAATTTCATTGGCAGAAACTATTCTTGAAATACTTACTCTAAATAGTGTATTTGTTTTAATTGTCTGCATATGAAGTGGCCTTTTTATTAGTTTAAAATATTCAAATTGGTGTTGAGTAAAACAAAGAAACAATATGTGATGTCTAGACAACATGTAAATTATTACAGAAAAGCATATAATAAATTCTGTATTAATACAAATTAATCTGAATTTAGTTAAATCCCCACTTGTTAACTGATTAAATGTGGCTGTTAGTAGCTACAGGGTGCTAGCTTCCATCTGCGATTATTAGAGTCACAACTTAATCACTGCTACTATGCTGAGAAAAAAAATATAAGTGAATTTCATTGGAACTGACTCTACATATTTATTACATATATTTAGTGAGCAGATATTTATTGTGTCACTTGTATAAATATTTCAAAAAGACAGTTTGGAACATTTTGCTTTTAATTTGGTCTCAACCAAATTATGCAATTATAGCTTTTTTTTATTTTTATAAAAACTAATATATTTTTCACCACTACTTCTCATTTCTGTCTACCCCCCCCCACACACAAAGAGATAGATAGATAGATAGATAGATAGATAGACATGCATACACCGCTATTTAATCCTATAACATTAAAATTCTTAAATAAAAGCAAGTGCAGAGTAAGGTTATGATTCTGATCAAATAATTAAATACAAAAAACATGTATTAAAACAGCATACAGAATTATAAACACATACATAACATAACATTGATTTTCAGATTTTAGTGTATTGCAAAACCATCATTGGCAACACAAGACGTATAAATATTTAGAAAGGAAAAGTGGTTTGCTATAGAACGTAAAAAGGTATCATACATATTTCACGTCTCTTTTATCTGATTAAATAATTTATAAATGCAAGAAAAACAATGCCATTTTAGATATTATCCCTATTACAGAATTATCCCTTGTAAGGGTACACAAGTTCTCACATAAGATAATTTCGATTCCATAATAACAAAAGAAAGGTTAGTTCATTGAACAAAATCTTTTATGGACATCCTACTCATTGGCATAACTAAAGCTGTCATGACAGTGGCCCCTGCCTAGCATGAAACCCTAAACATATCTGACAGGCTGCAGCTCATTAACGGACAGTCATTTTGTTGAAATGTCTATCAGCTCACAGGGAAGCACCAAGATGAATAGGCCCAAAACAATAGCCCCATTTGTCAAAGCATTAGCTTCCCTAATACATGATGAGACAATCAAGCCAAACCGCCTTTAGGACAAAGACATAATTAATCAAATGGACAAATGTCTCAAAAATTGCTCTACAATATTCAATAGTGGACGGGGTTTCCATGGAAACTCTGGTGTTTGCATCATACTTAATGACCGCTCTGCACAATGAAATTCTAAACACAACAACATGAAAAATAATAGTAAGAAAATAAATATTAAGCAAAAATGCTGCCCTCGGCCGAGCTTTATTTATGAGTGGATTTATTACACTGTAAGTCTTTTGTTGATCTTGTTTATTGGAAATATTTTCAAGCTATCATAAAAAAAGAAAAAACCTACAAGAGAAAAGGTATAGTACAAAATTACAATTTCATGTTTATTAAAAAAAATATATATATATATATATATATATATGTTAATGAACCTGGATATATGATATAATATTTTGTTTATAGATTTCACTGCTTGATTTCTCTAAGCCAATCAGAAAGAGAAGCTGAGAAATATGGTAACATATTGCATAAGCCTAGAATGAGTAAAAAAGTGAATTAACAATGATTTTCTTTTTCTTTTTTATCTTTTGAATGGCATTGATGCATGTATTATTATTATCTATAACAGAAAACAAACATGTATTAGAGAGCAGTACCATCATACAAATAAAATGCCCTCTAGCTTCTGACATCAACATTGTTAGAAGAAATATCTGTAAAATGCAATACCATCATTTAATAGTTCTTAATTTCATTCTTGAACTTTACTAGTAGTGAAGCTGTTACATAATTTATCAAATATTTTAAACTATCAGTTAAACATTATATTAATAATTAGTTCTTAAGACCAAACACCATTGTAGCAATGCAATGGATTAAGGGCTTCACCAGCTTAAAGTTGAAAAACATGAAGGACCCCTTTTTATGTGTATTTAACAGGTCTGCTGCCTTCCACACATTTTAAAAAAAAAGAAATCTTTAATGAAAACTAGTGTTTTCAAATAAATTGAGGATATTTGGTTCAGATTTGTCTTTCGTTTGAATATCTATGTATATATTTACATATTCATAAAAACAGTGGTCCTCTTGCCACAAGCAAATGCACATACGTTACTCAGTAATTCTCTACAAGAATATAAAAAAAAACAGACAATGTTCTAACAGACAATGAATGATTAGCAGAACCATATAGAGTGTATGTGTTGCTTTAAATAGCAAGTGCCACTCACACCCAAAAAATACAAATAAACCAAAATATAAAGTATGCACTGTGCTATAAACATCCATCAAACATAGTGGTATACAGTACAAGATAAAATGTAAAATACTTTCCCTTGAAATTCTTCTTGTGTACACATAAATCATGCAAAGATTACACAACCTTCTGATACACAGGATAAGGAGTAAATAAATGTAAAAAATACATAGTGTAATACTGTAACATGGATGAATGCTCAATTAAGTAAATAAAACCACTCACATGTACTAGAGCTGTGATCAGGCTCTATATAATATTCTCCAGAGTCAGTTGCGGAACTAATGTAGAGAGGGCCCTGATGCTAGAAAGTTTTTTGGGCCTCCCTCTAGTGCAAGAGTGGCCACAAGGTAGATCACCATCTGTTGTACAAATCCAAAGATGCTATACCAGTTAGCTATCTACCATTTGCCCATCCTTGCAATGTTGTATATGTGAGGAGTGTTTGTGTGTATGAATGCAAACATGTAAGAATATGCAAGCATGTAGAGGTGTATTTGTATGTAGTGTTGTCATTGGAATGCAGTGGTGAACTTGTGTGTAATGTTTGTGTTTGAATGCAGGGGTGTATTTGTTTGTAGTGTTGGTTTTTAACAGTAGGTCTGCTTTTGTGTGTAGTGTTGGTGTTTGAATGAAGGGGTGCTTGTATATAATTTTAGTGTTTTAATACAGGGGTGTGTTTGTACATGTTTGCGTTTGATTGCAGGGGTGTGTTTGGATGCAATGTTGGCTCTTAAATTCAGATGTACATGTGTGTATGATTTGTGATTGAGTGAAGGAGTGTATCTGTATATAATTTTGGAGTTTGAATGCAGGGGTGTGTTTTTAATGTTTATGTTAGATTGTAGGAGTGTGTTTGCATGTTGTGTTGGTGTTTGCTTGGATGTAGACACATACACTGCCACATACGTACATACTTACACAGATGCATACACATTAACACACAGATACAAATATATATACACTGACATATATAAGCACAGGAACATGGATACACCCACTGACATATACACACTTTGAGACACAGACAGACATTTAGACACACACTGTGACACAGACACACACCATCTGACATGAACACATATTAAGGCTAATATTTGCAGCCTTAAGTTTCCATGAGGGTGGCTTGCTTGCTGCTGTTGGCTGAATGGAGAGAGTGCTGCAGCTCCTGTCTCTCTCCCTTTGTGTGTGCCTCCCCTTCTTTTGCCTTCCCTCTCCCTCTCTCCCTCCCTCCCTTGCAGCGCGCTCTATGTAACTGGGAGAAACTGATCGGCTGTCACTTCCTCCCAGCTGGCAGATTGTACCAGGCCCGGTCAGGCTCTTAAAGGACCGTGGCACCTGGCCAGGCCCCTGTTCTGCAATAAAGCAACAATACCAAACTGGGGCCATAAGTCCCTGGGCAACCTGATGGGCCCCCTTAGTCAGTGGGTCCCAGTGCAGCTGCACCGGCTGTTCTGGAGGTAGTTCCATCACTGTCCACAGTGCCCCCTTCATAGGCTTTGGATAAAGGAGGAGTCTCCAAAACACTAGCCCATAAATCAGTAAAAAAAAAAAAAAAATTGTTTCAAATCAATATTAAAAACAATATTAAAAAAGAGCAAGAATGTAAAATATTAATAACAAATAGTGAAAAAAGTGACTACCAATAAAGAGCTTTGCAAAAGCACAACACATTTCAACTAACAGGTTTTCATCAGATGCATATAATATCCAGTTCCAATAACAGTATTAAAAGGATCCATTTGATGAGTCTGTCCCTTCCTCCAGGTGTTCTGCCTTTTATCGCATCATGTAATTACCGAGTTGAAGGGCCACCATCTTTTGTGTAAGGCCCAATCACGTGATCTCAGAAACAAACAGGAAATGCCTCTGGCACCATATGAACAAAGGAATTATTACAAGGACCACATTGTTTGCCTGAAAAAATAACACTTGCTCTTTACTTATGCGATATTGCTTTTACAATCAAAACCAAAATATCTAAACAAAATGTATCTAAAGTTTCTCGTCTCTCGGAAAATAATTCTAAGATTATATCCAACTATTTTACTTATGAAAGGATCGGTACCTAAAATGTCCCAAATACTACGCAACCTAAAGTGATTAACATTATAAATCAAAATGATGAAACTCTTTCCATTATAACATCTTTACTTTTTTCACTTAAACTGTAATTTATCAATTCCAACCTACCTTTTCCTGAAATCATACTTGAAAACATAAATCTTGTTTTCTAAATGCATTTTTATCAGTGTAATTTTTATATACCGTATATACTCGAGTATAAGCCGACCCGAATATAAGCCGAGGCCCCTAATTTTACCCCAAAAAACTGGGAAAACTTATTGACTCGAGTATAAGACTAGGGTGGGAAATGCAGCAGCTGCTGGTAAATTTCTAAATAAAATTAGATCCTTAAAACATTATATTAATTGAATATTTATTTACAGTGTGTGTATATAATGAATGCAGTGTGTGTGTATGAGAATGCAGTGTGTGTGTATGAGAATGCTGTGTGTATGAGTGCAGTGTGTGTGTATGAGAATGCTGTGTATGAGTGCAGTGTGTGTATGAGTGCAGTGTGTGTATGAGTGCAGTGTGTGTGTATGAGTGCAGTGTGTGTGTATGAATGCAGTGTGTGTGTATGAATGCAGTGTGTGTGTATGAATGCTGTGTGTGTGTATGAGAATGCTGTGTGTGTATGAGTGCAGTGTGTGTGTATGAATGCAGTGTGTGTATGAATGCAGTGTGTGTGTGTGTATGAATGCAGTGTGTGTGTATGAATGCTGTGTGTGTGTATGAGTGCAGTGTGTGTGTATGATAATGCTGTGTGTATGAATGCTGTGTGTATGAGTGCAGTGTGTGTGTATGAGAATGCTGTGTGTATGAGTGCTGTGTGTGTGTATGAGTGCTGTGTGTGTGTATGAGTGCTGTGTGTGTGTATGAATGCATTGTGTGTGTATGAATGCAGTGTGTATGAATGCAGTGTGTATGAATGCAGTGTGTGTGCATGAATGCAGTGTGTGTGCGTGAGTGCAGTGTGTGTGTATGAATGCAGTGTGTGTGTATGAATGCAGTGTGTGTATGAATGCAGTGTGTGTATGAATGCTGTGTGTATGAGTGCAGTGTGTGTATGAGAATGCTGTGTGTATGAGAATGCTGTGTGTATGAGTGCAGTGTGTGTATGAGTGCAGTGTGTGTGTATGAATGCAGTGTGTGTATGTGTGTGTGTAATGCAGAGTGTGATGCAGAGCCTTGGTGGGGGGTGGGCATTTTTATTTTTTAATTATTATTTTAATATTTTTTTTTGTTTCATTACATGTTTTATTATTATTATTTTTTTATTTTATTATTATTTTTTATTTAATTATTATTTTTATTTAATTTTTTTATTTTTTTTATTATTATTAATATATATGCATTTTTTCGTCCCCCCTCCCTGCTTGCTAGCTGGCCAGGGAGGGGGGCTCTCCTTCCCTGGTGGTCCAGTGGATGAGCACTGTGTAGGAGGGGGCTGTGGGGGCTGCAGAGAGATGTTACTTACCTTTCCTGCAGCTCCTGTCAGCTCTCTCCTCCTCCGCCGGTCCGTTCAGCACCTCGGTCAGCTCCCAGTGTAAATCTCGCGAGAGCCGCGGCTCTCGCGAGATTTACACTGTGAGCTGACAGAAGAGCTGAACGGACCGGCGGAGGAGGAGAGAGCTGACAGGAGCTGCAGGAAAGGTAAGTAACATCTCTCTGCAGCCCCCACAGCCCCCATTGTCTGTATTATGGCAATGCAAATTGCCATAATACAGACTCTGACTCGAGTATAAGCCGAGTTGGGGTTTTTCAGCACAAAAAACGTGCTGAAAAACTCGGCTTATACTCGAGTATATACGGTAAGTTCACAAACTGGTTATATATAATATTTCTGAGCCAATGAGTGATGAGAGCTACTTAGATATATGTAGCTGTTTACATTGATAGTCTTGAAGAAAGTTTTAATCTCCTCTTCTGTAACATATATTTACAAATCTAAGAACTTCACTTTAATATTATTATAAAAGCTTTTAAGACTAATTCCCCAAATTGTTTTTATTTAGATGTGTCAAAAATGCCTAAATAGAGTTCACACCACCATCCCAAACACAGAAAAAATCATCAATGTATCTGCAGTAGAGGACTAAGCCTGCCTCCCAGCCGTGCTCCCCATCTATAACTTCCTCTTCCGAATGGACCATAAAGAGGTTGTTGTAACTGGGCGCAAGGTTCATCCTCATCACAATACTGGAAAGCTGGAGAAAAAAAAATAATGATTAAAACAAAAATAATTATTATAAAAGATAAAATAAATACTCTGCAAAATAAAATTAATTTCAAGAGGGTCCATATTAAATTCTAGTTAAAAATACTCAACAGCTTTTAAGTCTAAATCATGTGGGATAATAATGCAATCAATAGTCATTAACAAATGACCATCTTTACACTAAGTATTATTAAAAGGTTGTATTAATTTGGTGAGTTGTTTAAGATAGGATGTAGCCTTAATTACAAAGGTCTATAGCTGCCTATCAATACATTGAGATAAATTACTTTGAAGAGACCCCACCCCTGAAACTATTGGATGACCTGGCGCATTAAGTGGATTTTTGTGAGTGTGTAAGGAGAAAATATAGAACTGGTGTTATTGAGTGACTGACATTCATAAAACAATGTCCATGCTTATGAAATGAACATTACAGTATTAGGAATACAAAATTGTATTCTGAAATACTAAAGTGTCCCTCAGCCTCCGTTTCCCATCCCCTTCATTTCCTTGCATCCTTAAAACAGTTAAATAACCCTATAAAACACTTACCTGATTCCACTGCCAAATTTCCTCCTCCCTATGGCATTAGCCAATCATGGGAACCTAATGCACATGCAAGGCACCTGCATTAGGCCTTCCCCTAACTTGACTCAATGCTTTCCTGTGGGCATATAGATGATGCCGGACATCCTCATGTAAAGTGTGATGGAATCCAACAACGTTTTACGGAGGTTAACTCTGTGAAAATACATGATATGCCTCTAGTGGCTGTCTGAGAGACAGCAACTAGAGACAGTCTTAACCCTGCAAAATAAACATTGCAGCTTTTCTAAAAGGCTAAGAAGTACTTACGAAGAAGTAAGTAGAAGTATAGATCAGGGTGTTGCAGTGGATGTGATCTATTTGGATTTTGCCAAGGCATTTGATACAGTTCCACACAAGTCTAGATGAAAATGCTTGTTCTTGGGTAGAACATTGGTTTAAAAACAGAGTACAAAGAGTTGTCGTTAATGGTAAATTTTCAAGCTGGACAGAGGTGGCAAGTGGTGTCCCTCAGGGGTCTGTTCTGGGACCCCTTCTATTTAACATGTTTATAAATGATCTTGAAGACAGCATTGGAAGTCATGTTTCAGTGTTTGCAGATGACACAAAACTTTGTAAAATAATAAAATGTGAGCAAGATATTACTTTGCTGCAGAGGGATTTAGATAGACTGGAGGACTGGGCACCCAATGGCAAATGAAATTTAATGTTGAAAAATGCAAAGTTATGCAAAGAATACACAAGCAACGTATACCCTTAATGGAAGCAAATTAGGGATAACAATACACGAAAAGGACTTGGGAATTGTTATAGACAACAAACTATGCAACAATGTGCAATGTCAATCAGCAGTTGCCAAGACCAGTAAGGTATTGTCATGAATGAAAAAGGGCATTCATTCTCGGGACGAGAATATCATTTTGCCTCTTTATAAATCACTGGTAAGACCACGTATTGAATATGCTGTGCAATTTTGGGCACCTGTTCTAAAGAAGGACATTATGGCACTAGAAAAAGTGCAGAGGCGGGCTACAAAATTAATAAAAGGAATGGAACATATCAGCTATGAAGAAAGGTTAACAAATTTAAACCTATTTAGTTTAGAAAAACGTCGCCTGAGAGGGGATATGATAGCATTATACAAATATATTCGGGGCCAATACAAACCATTGTGTGGAAATCTATTCACAAACCGGACTTTACATAGGACACAAGGCCATGCGTTTAGACTGGAAGAAAGAAGATTTCGTCAAAGGCAAAGGAAAGGTTTTTTTTTTACTGTAAGAACAATAAGGATGTGGAATTCTCTGCCTGAAGAAGTGGTTTCATCAGAGTCCATACAGATGTTCAAAGATGCTAGATGCTTACTTGCAAAAACAGAATATTCAAGGATATAATCTTTCAATGTAGGGTAATAACTGCTTGATCCAAGGATAAATCTGATGGCTATTCTGGGGACAAGAAGGAATTTGTTTCCTAGCTTGTTGCAAAATTGTGCTTCAAACAGTTTTTTTTGCCTTCTTTTGGATCAACAGCAAAAAAAAACTAATGTGAGGAAGGCTGAACTTGATGGACGCAAGTCTCTTTTCAGCTATGTAACTATGTAACTATGTAACTAAGGAGACAGGGTCACTGCATCCAGACCACTTTAACGAGATGAAGTATCTGGGTGTCTGTAGTGCTCTTTTAAGAAGACTTATCTCCTTAACTTAATTAATATATTACAAATATTTAAATTTAATTTATTTTAATGGATCTGAGATAAGATTCTTGTAGTTTTTTTTTTTTCTTGTAGTCATCCCCATGGAGTCTATACACCTCATTATCATATGTATCCTTAGGAAGGAGGACAATACCTACTCCCTTATCCACCGGTTTTAAAATAATTTTGTCAGCTGCTTTAAGTTCTTTCATAGCTTTTAACTGTTGAGGATTTAAGTTCGTCTTAGCAGAGTAATTTTTATTTTGCTTTATATCCCTCATAACTAAGAACTCAAAAATCTTCATTGAACTGTCTATTAAATGTTTAGGAAAAAATATCAAATTTTCCATAATAGTAGTATTAAAAAAAATTATATATATATATATATATATATATATATATATATATATATACACACACAAACGTGTGTATGTCTAAAAATATTTTTAAAAGATTTTGGCTGGATCATATTTTAAACCTTTGTTTATAACTTCTATTTGATATTTAGGTTGTATTTTATTAATACGATTAAAAATACCAACTGGTTTATTTCTCATTGCTCTATTTCCACTTCTGGTTCTCTGGATCTCTTGTGGGGGGAATGAGTGGTCATTATCACTCTCTCTTTTTCTAAAGGTTTCTCTAAAAAAATAATTCCTTTCACGCGGAGAATTCAGTTTAAGAATTTGAATTCTATTTGACCTAAAAAGCTCTTACAAATTAGGTGTTATATTATTTCAGGTTACATTTCTGCTTGTGTTTTATCCCTAGGCATCTGCGTGCTATTGAACATGTTCTTGTTCTTTCCCTTAACTACCTGGGTGCAATTTAAAACTTTATTTTCCTAAAATTTCAAATTCTGTGATCTTTTATTTTTATTAAAATGATCTCAAGGTCAATCGTTTTTTCTTAAATTAGATGTTTTCCAGAAATAGGAAAATTAACTAACTTGATTATTAGCATAATCATCACTGTCCCTGACAAATTCCTTTTTGTTTATTTTTTTAAAAAGCCTCTATATTTAAAGGTTTTAGGATAATCAATCAAAATTAGTTAAAGAAGAAAAACTTCGGTTAGAAATGTATATCACAAGTTACAGAAAAATACAGCATTATAAATTCCGTAATGAAAATAGTAATATTAAGCTGAGATGATGTATACATTCTGTTAAAATTTGTTGAAGGCAATCACAAACCTAATACCAGAAAAAAAACCAATAATATAACAAACACAGAAAACGGTTCCATACGCAAAAAACAGAGTGACAAATAAAACCAATACAGCGATACCGTTACTATTAGTATATAAATGTAGTATTGATTTGTTATATAAGATGTGATACGCTAATATTTCACACTCACAAAATGTAGAGTATAAAATTGACTGTAGGGTCCCTCCCTTGATGTAGTTGGGGGGGGGCTGAACAAGATCTTCTTTTCCCTCTGGTGATGGAACTTCAGGAACCAAACAGAACGGGAATCAGGTAACGTATAAAACATAAATATATTTTCAAAATATATAAAATGGTTAAAATAATAAGCTAAGTCCTACGCCTTTTGTTCTATTTATAGACCTTCATCAGGGTCGTTATGCAATAAAAGATACAATCAAGAATACAGTATAACAAAAATAAACCACCTGACTTCCCTCCCCCTTGGTCCTTATTATATAGGCACAATATATCCAAATTCATTGGTGGGTTTACTCGACCAGTTTGTTGATTCATTGTCCTGATGTTGTCTTGATGTTCCGCTCAGCTGTTCTGAATCTTCAGGTCCCAGCTGTCTCTCTTAGGCTGTAATTTCCGTATGCCGTATCTATGACAAAGGTGTTCCAATGCGCACGTCAGTGCGTTCCAGGAACCTGAAGTACATCTGTGTTCAACTCAGAGTACTACATCCATTCCACTCCTTTTTATCTCAGACTCACATATGCAAACATGACAAACGTTATGGATAAGAGAGACAGTTGGGACCGGAAGATTCAGAACAGCTAAGATGAACATCGAGACAATGAATCAACAAACTGGTCGAGTAAACACTCATCAAGCAATCAATGCATTTGGAGATAATGTGCCTACATAATAAGGACAGGGCCAGCGCATACATAAGGCAGCTCAGACAGCTGCCTTAGGGTGCCAGAGGAGGGGGACGCAAAAATCCAAATTCCCTGCCTCTGGCTGTGGACTCAGATTTTGCAACATACTTCAGGATTGTGGTGGGGTGTTGGCCTCTCGGGGACTTTTAAAGCACAAGATAGATTGGGTGTGACAAGTAAGGCCCTCTCTATGAAACTGTGTGAGGCGGCTAACTATGTATTGGCCCGAGGGGCGTGTTACTTCATGCGTGGAGGATAGGTGTTGGCCTTGCTGGACCACTAACTCTAAGGCAAAAATGCCAGGAATACAATTACTACTGGCCACCTAGATCCCTATAAGCTAGTAAAACTAATACCAGTAATTAATGGTATGTATTACTGGGGAGCTAACGTGGCTAATAATGTACCTGGAGTCTAATATCGTAAGTTATGTATAGTATGGTTGTAACCTAGTAGAAAGAATGAGACAAGTTGTAGGGAGAATACGAAGAACATTGTTTTTATTTTTAATTTTTTTAAATTATCTACTTTCCTGAAACAGAAATTTTTGATTCCCACTAAAATAAGCTGAAAGGGGAACATAATACCCCTACATTTAAGACACCTACTTACTGAAATTGGATTTGAAGTCTGACGAGCAAATGATGCTCTGAATTGATAACTCTGTAATCTGTAATAGAATATGATTTGAAAAGACTTATAAGGTACAGTTATAAGCTGGTCCACAGACAGTGCTGAGATGGGCATATGTAAAATTTGGATAGTGTTTTCCAATGAAAGCCACTACCACAGCCCTCCTACAGGGATTGCAGTGTAAAACCACGCAAGCACAGTTTTAAAATGTAACATTTAGCGTGAAATCCATTATAGTCATTGCTTTCTAACTTGCAGAAAACACAAAGGAAGAAGCAGAATCACTGATGATTAGTGATGTCGCGAACACAAAATTTTCGGTTCGCGAACGGGAACTTCCGCAAACGTTCGCGAAACGGCGAACCGGGCGAACCGCCATTAACTTCAATGGGCAGGCAAATTTTAAAACCCACAGGGACTCTTTCTGGCCACAAAAGTGATGGAAAAGTTGTTTCAATGGAACTAACACCTGGACTGTGGCATGCCGGAGGGGGATCCATGGCAAAACTCCCATGGAAAATTACACAGTTGATGCAGAGTCTGGTTTTAATCCATAAAGGGCAGAAATCACCTAACATTCCTAAATCACAATGAATATGGATTGACACCTGACATATGACATATTGACACCTTGACATATGGATTGACAACTGTCCTCAGAGCCCCTGATACACACTGACACAGAGCAGAATAGGGACTGTTCCCCCTACATAGGGTCACTTGGCAGGTATGGATTGACACCTGTCCTCAGAGACCATGATACACACTGACACAGAGCAGAATAGAGACTGTAACCCCTACATAGGGTCACTTGGCAGATATGGCGTGGTCGTGGGAGGAGGAGGATGACTTTCACCTCTTCCCCTGTTAGATTCCCATTGTGCTGTGACATCACCCTTATACGCTGTGTAAAGCATACTTTTTAATTTATTTTGCAAATGCTGCATCCTTTCCGACTTGTAATTCGGTAACATTTCTGCCACTGTCTGCTTATACCGGGGGTCTAGTAGCGTGGACACCCAGTACAGGTCGTTCTCCTTCAGCCTTTTTATACGAGGGTCCTTCAACAGACACAACAGCATGAAAGACCCCATTTGCACAAGGTTGGATGCCGAGCTACTCATTTCCCGTTCCTCCTCCTCACACAGAGCAGAATAGGGACTGTTCCCCCTACATAGGGTCACTTGGCAGATATGGATTGACACCTGTCCTCAGAGACCATGATACACACTGACACAGAGCAGAAGAGAGACTGTTCCCCCTACATAGGTTCACTTGGCAGATATGGATGGACACCTATCCTAAGGATCCCTGATACACACTGACACAGAGCAGAATAGGGACTGTTCCCCCTACATAGGGTCACTTGTCAGATATGAATTGACACCTGTCCTAAGGATCCCTGATACACACTGACACAGAGCAGAATAGGGACTGTTCCCCCTACATAGGGTCACTTAGCAGATATGGATTTACACCTATCCTAAGGATCCCTGATACACACTGACACAGAGCAGAATAGGGACTGTTCCCCCTACATAGGGTCACTTGTCAGATATGGATTGACACCTATCTTAAGGATCCCTGATACACACTGACACAGAACAGAATAGGGACTGTTCCCCCTACATAGGGTCACTTGGCAGATATGGCGTGGTCGTGGAAGGAGGAGGATGACTTTCACCTCTTCCCCTGTTAGATTCCCGTTGTGCTGTGACATTACCCTTATACGCTGTGTAAAGCATACTTTTTAATTTATTTTGCAAATGCTGCATCCTTTCCGACTTGTAATTCGGTAACATTTCCGCCACTGTCTGCTTATACCGGAGTCTAGTAGCGTGGACACCCAGTACAGGTCATTCTCCTTCAGCCTTTTTATACGAGGGTCCCTCAACAGGCACGACAGCATGAAAGACCCCATTTGCACAAGGTTGGATGCCGAGCTACTCATTTCCCGTTCCTCCTCCTCACACAGAGCAGAATAGGGACTGTTCCCCCTACATAGGGTCACTTGGCAGGCATGGATTGACACCTGTCCTCAGAGACCATGATACACACTGACATAGAGCAGAATAGAGACTGTTAACCCTACATAGGGTCACTTGGCAGATATGGATTGACACCTATCCTAAGGATCCTTGATACACACTGACACAGAGCAGAATAGGGACTGTTCCCCCTACATAGGACCACTTGGCAGGTATGGATTGACACCTGTCCTCGGAGACCATGATACACACTAACACAGAGCAGAATAGAGACTGTTCCCCCTACATAGGGTCACTTGGCAGGTATGGATTGACACCTGTCCTCAGAGACCATGATACACACTGACACAGAGCAGAAGAGAGACTGTTACCCCTACATAGGGTCACTTGGCAGATATGGATTGACACCTATCCTAAGGATCCCTGAAACACACTGACACAGAGCAGAATAGGGACTGTTCCTCCTACATAGGGTCACTTGGCAGATATGGATTGACACCTATCCTAAGGATCCCTGATACACACTGACACAGAGAAGAATAAGGACTGTTCCCCCTACATAGGGTCACTTGGCAGGTATGGATTGACACCTGTCCTCAGAGACCATGATACATGCTGACACAGAGCAGAATAGGGATGTGGAATAGTACCTGGGGAGCTGGGGGGGTGCCGTTGATGTGGAGCAAGACGCAGCAGCAGAAGAGGACTCAGCCGAGGAGGTTATGGAAGAGGATGGAGTAGGAGGAGTAGAGGAGGTGGCAGCAGGTCTGCCTGCAAGTCGTAGCGGTGTCACCAACTCCTCTGTAGAGCCACGCATTCCATGCTTGGCAGCCGTCAGCAGGTTTACCTAATGCGCAGTGTAGGTGATATACCTGCCCTGACCATGCTTTGCAGACCAGGTATCAGTGGTCACATGGACCCTTGCCCCAACATTGTGTGCCAGACATGCCATTACTTCCTTTTGCACAGTCGAGTACAGGTTGGGGATTGCCTTTTGTGCAAAGAAATTTTGGCCGGGTACCTTCCACTGCAGTGTCCCAATAGCTACAAAATTTTTGAACGCCTCAGACTCCACCAGCTTGTATGGTAAAAGCTGGCGGGCTAATAGTTCAGACAAGCCAGGTGTCAGACGCCGGGCAAGGGGGTGACTTTCTGACGCTTGCAGACAACTAACTGCTATTCAATGTATAACAGTGAAAAAAGTTTTTTTGGTTTTAAATGCACGCTATTGTGACACCAGATATGAGTGGCAATGTGCACTGGCAGAGGTTGGCAGAGTACACGCTGTAGGCCTGACACCCGCTTGAAGACAACTAACTGCAATTCAATCTATAACAGTGAAAACTGTTTTTTGGTTTTAAATGCACGCTATTGTGACACCAGATATGAGTGGCAATGTGCACTGGCAGAGGTTGGCAGAGTACACGCTGTAGGCCTGACACCCGCTTGCAGACAACTAACTGCTATTCAATCTATAACAGTGAAAAAAGTTTTTTGGTTTTTAAAAGCACTCTATAGAGAAACCAGATATGAGTGGCAATGTGCACTGGCAGAGGTTGGCAGAGTACACGCTGTAAGCCTGACACACCCGCTTCAAGACAACTAACTGCTATTCAATCTATAACAGTGAAAAAAGTTTTTTGGTTTTAAATGCACGCTATTGTGACACCAGATATGAGTGGCAATGTGCACTGGCAGAGGTTGGCGGAGTACACGAGGTAGGCCTGACACACCCGCTTGAAGACAACTAACTGCTATTCAGTCTATAACAGTGAAAAAAGTTTTTTCTTTGTAAAGGCACGCTATAGAGACACCAGATATGAGTGGCAAAGTACACTTGCTGAGGTTGGCAGAGCACACGCTGAAGGCCTGACACCCGCTTTAAGGACACTGACTGTTATTAGCTTACACTGAAAAACTTTTTTTCTTTGCAAAAGTACGCTATAGAGACACCAGATATGAGTGGCAAAGTACACTTGCTGAGGTCGGCAGAGCACACGCTGAAGGCCTGACACCCGCTTTAAGGACACTGACTGTTATTAGCTTACACTGAAAATGTCAAGCTTAAGCTATTGTGACACCAGATACGAGTCGTGGCACTGGGCAAGTGGGCACAGTATCCACTGTGAGCCTGACACAGAAGCTGGCAGACAACTAACTGCTATTCAATCTATTACAGTGAATTTTTTTTTTCTTTTTAAATGTCAAGCTTAAGCTATTGTGACACCAGATATGAGTGGTGGCACTGGGCAAATGGGTACAGTATCCACTGTGAGCCTGACACAGAAGCTGGCAGGCAGGCAACTGCAATTACATTACACAGAAAAAAAAAATGCAGACTGATGTTCTAGCCCTAAAAAGGGCTTTTGGGGGTGCTGTCCTTACAGCAGAGATCAGATGAGTCCTCTAGGACTGTAGTGGACACTGAATACCCTAGCATAGCTATCGATTTCCCTATCTAATGAGCAGCAGCTTCACTTTCCCTCCTCTCACTAAGAATGCAGCTTCAGAATGAATCTAAAATGGATGCTGGGAGGGAGGTGGGAGGGTCTGCTGCTAATTTGCTGGAATGTGTCTGCTGACCGTGATGCACAGGGTCAAAGTTTGCTCAATGATGACGAATAGGGGGCGGATCGAACCGCGCATGTGTTCGCCCGTGGCGGCGAACGCGAACACGCTATGTTCGCCAGGAACTATTCGCAGGCGAACAGTTCGGTACATCACTACTGATGATCTTTTCACAAAGGAGAACTAACAGTCACAAGAAAACCTGAAATCAATTATAGTATATGTATAAATTATATCTAACAATATACGTAAAATAGTACCAATATTTAACGTTTGGCCATTCTGCAATAAGTTTTTTTATAGATGTAGAAAATAACCATTATTTTAAGTAGAGTACATACTGCAGTAATAAGCATTGATCACTAGAGGGTCACAAGCCAAAGATTAGTATTGTATATTGAGTACTATGACAGGCATTCGTATAAAAATGATACGTACGTACATTTTACGTATGGATTCAGCTTGTGACCCTTGAGGGGATTTGTTTTTAAAATGAATAAATTCCTCACCAAACCCCCATATTTCATGCAAACAAAAATTTTAGGACACGAATACTCTATATGGCCATAGATGTTTCGTACCCGCATAACCTAATTTGAACTTACTGTTTAATCATGTGAACGCTTTTGTGCGCCTGTGCCTAAGAAAACTGTTCATGTGGAAAGAGCTGAATGGGTTGGTATCCGTGCAGGCGTATATCCTGAAAGCTTTCCATGAAAGGGACCTGAGGCTAGTGTTCAAATGGTTAGAAACCCACAAATTAAACTGAACAATCAACATAAACGAATGAATAAAGTGAATGGATCAAACCGTGATGATGCCAAGGGAGAAACAGAGCTGGAGGTGGCTGGCATCCAGATGGGATGCACAAACACCGCCGAGCAGAAAACCAGAGTCAAAGCAGGAGATAGCAGTAGTTCCAAGTAGACAGGTAAGTTGTAAGATGGCGGTCTGCATGCATCGGAAGTAGCAGCATGCATATCGCCAGACCATTGACAGTAAGGTAGGAAAGAGGTAATTCCCTTTTATAGGTCACACAAGCCCCTCCCACAACTCCAGGCAAAGCCTTAACATATACATACATTTTATATGTATATAATATGATCTGCCTCTTATATGAAAACATGATGTGCCCTTTTAAATTACAGGCAAATCATAATATATATTGTGTGTGCAAAACTTGTGTTAATTCACTCTACACCATTGCTAAAATTAGATATCCCTATTCATTTAATCTGAGTTATTAGCCTGTAACAAGATAGAATTGATTCAGAAGGTTCATAGCAGCTTTATTGAAGCAGACAGCGCTGCCTCTTAACATGTTAATGCAACACACATTTGTATGGATAGTGCAATATACATTTTGTTACCTGTAGATGGCGCTAAAGTAGTAGCATTTACAATTTATTTTCCCAGCCCCCTCATTGCTCTAATGATTTCACAATTTCTGGCAGATGCTGAAGATGATAGAGAATTAGTGTAAGTTGTAAATGTGTCTTTTGTCTTAAAACTGAAGTGCTGTTTCATTAGTTCATTATGTGTAACATTGTTTGCTGTTTCCTTGTACATGACTGGTGAATCAAGCTATAAAGATAAAAAAAATCCTCCAGGATAAAAGATTGTAAGATGGCCTCTAAGCAAGAGCATAAATGGTGTTTTGTTTTTTTTTCTACTCAAGCTTCATGGCAACTCGGATATTTCACTGCTGAACTAATTAGACATGGCAGGCTCTGGAGCACACTATGTGGAGGCAGAGTATGTTGTAGCAGTATTTTGTTTTTCTAGAAGGCAGGCTAAAACCATAGTTACTTTGATTGCTGCCCCATGTATTTGTTTTAAAGAAAATCTTATTAATTAAACCACATTCTCACTGATGGGTCTTAGAACATGGTTGCATTAATGATGGGCCTTAAAGAACATTATTGCCCAAATCTTATTGAAACTGTTTGGCGACCTTTAGCCCTTATTAATTTGTTTACATGCAAGGGTAGTGTATGTTGCTGTCTAGAATATTTTCATTATTGACTATTAGAGATTAGATTTATGCTGATATTTCCAGTCTGCAACAAAGTCCCTAGTCCTTGTCCAACTAGTATATTCTTAAAATTGACTATTTCAGAAATAGAAGCAAAGCTTCATGGAGTTTATTCCAATGCTTGTATATTATATTGAGCCTAAATTCAAAAGTCAGGTAAGAAGATACACTAATGTGCCCATATACAATTTTCATTCCCATTGCCTCGGTTTTAATTGCTCTCTTTACTTCACTTTCTGCAAATATCATATCCCATATAATATGTCATTAAACACAGCCACTGTGCACTCCTGGCCTGCACTGGTTCACTGAGATATTTCCAAGTTGCCTATAATATTTTGGATTGATGAAGTTTACACACTATTTTGAATCTGTATGATGCCCCTGGATTTGGTTACAATGACAACACAGTTAGATAAGACAGTGATCAAAACTTTCATACTCCAGTTATCTCTGGTGGTGTAGCGGACTGGACCCTGCACCAGAGTCTGCCCCAGTTTCCTGGAGGGGACTGCTTGCTCGCCTCCTGCCCTGTGATTATGGTCCCTGGGAGCTATGGCCCTTCAAGTACGATATTTAGGCATAATGGATTATGTATGACCTTACTGGCCCTTTAAGAACCATCTGGGGACATACTGTGGAGTTACTGGGTGACCACCATTTTATGTATCAGAGGCACATGGTGAGAACAATGGATGAAGCACATGGTGAGAACAATGGATGGTGGCCATTTTAACTCACAGACATTGTTGTGACTTTTCTACACGGTGCCATCTCGCCAGTATTTGGCACACAGACATCGTGCAGTAGTTTTAAACTATACAACAGGGAACACATTATACAGTAATTATTTTTTATATAATCTGTATATGTTCTGCGGAATCTGCATTAAACTGTATCTTCCAAACTACTGAATGGATCTGGGTGAATTTTGGATATGTGGTTCACCCAGATCCCTGGTTCGGAGGATATACTTTATATGGGGTTATTGCATGTTTTGGGGTCCCTGTGATATTTTTTTATAAAACCGTATTCCTCTGCCTGTGATAATGAGATTACCCATTGTGTTCAGTAATCCTATTACAGGCAGAGGGGAGGATTTTGTGTGGGAGTGTCTGTGTGTATTGTACCGATTGATTGGTTGTTTTGTCCCTCCCTGTGGGCGGACCTGTATTCTCAACAACTGTAATAAAAACCAGGCTGGGAGTGCCAGCCTCAGTTCCTGCTTAACCCTCAAAGTGATGTGTCGTCTCATTATTGGGGGAGGATTTATTGTATGCTGTTCCAGTTTGACTGCTAGGAGTGTAAACCTATTCGTATGGTTTCCTATTCAACTGTCTACAGCATTCATATGCTTGAGAGGATTTATACGCTTCTCTGATTCGGTGGTTGTGGTGTCTGCTGCAGTGCTTGGAGTCCTCAGGAAACGCTAGGAGCATCCATTAACGGAAGTACCCAGTCGGGGTGCCAGGCGATCCATTACAGGTGGAAATTGAGTAATGTGAAACACAGTCTGTGTCTCTTAGGTATACACAAATATCTGTAAATGCTCCTTAATGCTGTATAGGTCATAGTGATCAACGATGAGGGTATATGAACATTTTTAAATTGGACAAAAGTGGTAAGTGGGTTGTCTCAGAGTTCTGTTCTAGGTCCTCTTCTCTTTAATTTGTATATTAATGATCTTGAAGTGGGCATTGAAAGTCATGGATCAGTGTTGGCAGATGACACAAAACTAGATAAGATAATATAGTTGAAACATCATATAACTTCTCTATACAGAGATTTGAATAAATTTGGGGACTGGGTAGGCAAGTGGCAGATGTGATTTAATACAGACAAATGCAAAGTCGTGTGTTTTGAGATAAGGAACTCACAATCTAATTATACATTAAATGGTGTTGAGCTATGGATAACATTAAATGAGAAGGACTTAGGAACAATTATAATATCAGGTCCTTGTACCATCACTCACCTTCCATGTCGCATCTCTCACTCACTCCACGAGGATGTGGTGTCGGAGCGCAACCCCCTAGGCAGCGCGGTCAGTTTAATCACCTATGCCGAAAGCTCACGTTCATGCGAACAGCTCACCCATCCCGAAAGCTCACATTCATGTGAACAGCACCTCTGTTCGCACAAATGCCACTTACCAGATACAGAAAGAAGAACGCCATGCGTACGAATGCCACCTCTGTTCATGCAAATGCTACTCACCTATACTGCAGACAGAACTCCCGAACACAGCAAGAACAGAGGTCTGTTCATGAGAACACTGCTGATTCCACATGCGACCACACAGAAGGAAGAACTTCAGGAGAATCAAAGGGCTCGCATCGACACAGAGTCTTTTAAAGGTACAGGAGGTGGAGACCAGGGTGGAACCTCAATTAACGAGACCACCCACTTTCCCTATTTAAGTCGCACACACCCTGCACTCTTCACTCAGTTGTACTGTGCTCCTGATTGTGTAAAGACCTTCAGAGACTCTTCTGTTGGATCCTGATCCTGATTTTGACCCTTGCCTGTTTTATCCCTTCTGAACCTGTGCTGTCTGTCCTGACATTTGGCTTCCTCTTCATCTAATCCTTTGGTACTGTGCACTTGGTTCTTTGCCTTCAACATCTATCTGCATCTTGGGCTCCATCCACTAAACTGTGTTCCGGAAATATAGATACCAAACTAGGCAACACTGTCTGCAATTGCAAAAAAAAAAAAAAAAAAAAAGGAGCTTTCATGTATCAAATAGGTGTTGATCTCATCCTAGCAACCCATCCATACAAAACCCACTCCTCCTGTCATTATCTCTCATGCTTCTAGCAGCACTGGTGTCTATCCCAACCCAGGGCCCTTCTCATTCTCTGCTCACACTAAATTAGAAACCACATGAACCTCATCCCAGTACCCTGACATTTATCCTTGTTTACCAACATTTATTGTGCACAATGGAACACCCACTCTGACTGCAGCAAACTGAAATCTGCAGCTACCACTTCTTCAATTCAAATTCTCTCACATGAATAACACTCAAGGAGACCTGGTTGCCACCCTCTGACAGCACCACTAGGGCTTATTTATGTTTCAATGGGCTACAATTCACCCACACTCCCAGACTCAATTGTAAAAGAGGTGTCGTAAGAACAAAATTTAGATCTCTTTTAATGAATGCCATGAACTGCTATTAATTTATCAAATGCTGGTTTCGTCTGTAACCTCTGCAGTACTGGGAAGCCCAATTGAATGACACACACGATGCTGGTTCAAAAGGACTACAATTATTTGTCTCCCACATCAGTATATGAAATGAGCATTATACATGCCCCTTATTAGATCATCCAATACGGTACTTACACATAGTTCTTAACTCCTTACGGACCGGCCTGTTTTGGCCATGTTGTACGTTAAGGACCGGGGCTCTTTTAACACTTTTGTGGTGTTTGTGTTTAGCTGTAATTGTCCTCTCTCTCATTTACTGTTCCCATACAAGTTATATATTGTTTTTTTCAGGACAAAAAGGGCTTTCTTTACATACCATTATTTGTATCATGTCATATAATTTACTTTAAAAAAAATTATAAAATATGGTTAGAAATTGAAAAATAAACCATGTTTTTTTTACTTGTGCTTGAAAAATCTTTTACTTAAGTACAAAATCTAAAAAAAAATGCTAAATAGATTCAAAATTTTGTCCAGAGTTTAAAAACACCCATTGTTTACATGCTTTTTTTTTTGCAAGCTATAGGGCTATAAATACAAATAGGAAATTGCTGTTTCTAAATATATATTTTTAAAATGTATCAATAGTGACATTGTAACACTATTATCTGTCATAAATCTCTGAATCACACCCCACATGTACATATTTTTTTAAAGTAGACAACCCAGGGTATTTTCAGTCCTTTTAAGTAGCCACTTAGTCACAAACACTGGCCAAAGTTAGCGTTCATATTTGTTTGTGTTTGAAAAAAGTAAAAAACTAAATGAAACGCTAATTTTGGACAGTGTTTGTGACTAAGTAGCTACTAAAAAGACTGGACAAGCCCCATTTGCAATACCTTGTGTTGTCTTCTTTTGCAAATGGTATGCCATCATGGGGGTAATTCTCATTCCTGGGCTACCATACGCTCTCAAAGACAACATAACCAACCTGTCAATTTTCAATGTAAAAATATTTGACCCTTATATTTGACCCTGTAACCGCTATAAAACCTGTACATGGGGGGTACTGTTATACTCGGGAGACTTTGCTGAACACAAATATTAGTATTTCAAAACAGTAAAACGTATCACAACAATTATATCATCAGTGAAAGTGTGTTTGTGTGTGACAAAAATACAAAAAAAGTCACTTTCACTGACAATATCATCGCTGTGATATGTTTTACTGTTTTGAATCACTAATATTTGTATTCAGCAAAGTCTCCCAAGTAAAACAGTACCCCCATGTACAGGTTTTAGGGTGTCATAGAAAGTTACAGGGTTAAATACAGTGCTAGCAAATTACATTTTCTGGACTTTCGGGCGCCTGGGTTGTCAGGCAGGTCCCTCAAATTGCAATCAATAAAATTACTTAATTATGTAAAAATATTACATAAATACGCACATAAAATTTAAATATATATACATATTTATATATTTGAAGTCTACATTTCTATTTCTGAAATTATTTATGTAATTTTGTATATGGATATATATATATATATATATATATATATATATATATATATATATATATATATATCATAATATTTAGATTTATTTATATATACATAGATGTATATATAATTTTATTCTAAGTGTATTTTGATATAATATATATATATATATATATATATATATATTAATATCAAAATACAGTTAGAATAAAATTTCATATATATATATATATATATATATATATATATATATATATATATATATATAATTTTTAGAATTTTTTGATTATTTTTACGTTTTTTAATTTATTTTAATTTACTCAATATTTGTCTTTTATAACAATATATATATACACAATATATCGTTATTATATATTATATATATATATATATATATATATATATATATATATATATATACATGTGTAATTTAATTACAAGTGTATTTTTATATTAATATACGTATATATTAATATAAAAATACATTTAGTATGACATTAGACACTGCTCAAAAAAATAAAGGGAACACAAAAATAACACATCCTAGATCTGAATGAATTAAATATTCTTCAGAAATACTTTGTTCTTTACATAGTTGAATGTGCTGACAAAAAAAAAAATCACACAAAAATTAAAAAATGGAAACCACATTTTTCAACCCATGGAGGTCTGGATTTGGAGTCACACTTAAAATTAAAGTGGAAAAACACACTACAGGCTGATCCAACTTTGATGTAATGTCCATAAAACAAGTCAAAATGAGGCTCAGTAGTGTGTGTGGACTCCACATGCCTGTATGACCTACTACAATGCCTGTGCATGCTCCTGATGAGGTGGCAGATGGTCTCCTGAGGGATCTCCTCCCAGACCTGGACTAAAGCATCTGCCAACTCCTGGACAGTCTGTGGTGCAACGTGACGTTGGTGGATGGAGCGAGACATGATGTCCCAGATGTGCTCAATTGGATTCAGGTCTGGGGAACGGGCGGGCCAGCCTCCATGCTCTGGACACTACACTGACAGACGCAGCGAACCTTCTTGCCACAGCACGCATTGATGTGTCATCCTGGATGAGCTGCACTACTTGAGCCACTTGTGTGGGTTGTAGACTCCGTCTCATGCTACCACTAGAGTGAAAGCACCGCCAGCATTCAAAAGTGGCCAAAACATCAGCCAGGAAGCATAGGAAATGAGAAGTGGTCTGTGGTCACCACCTGCAGAACCACTCCTTTATTGGGGGTGTATTGCTAATTGCTTATAATTTCCACCTGTTGTATATCCCATTTGCACAACAGCATGTGAAATTGATTGTCACTCAGAGTTGCTTCCTAAGTGGACAGTTTGATTTCACAGATGTGTGATTGACTTGGAGTTACATTGTGTTGTTTAAGTGTTCCCTATATTTTTTTGAGCAGTGTATATATGATATATAGACATATATTATATTATATAGATATAACATGTCTATATATATATATATATATATATATATATATATTATATATACACACATATATAATTATCTTTTTTATTTTGCACTTGCAGGGAGACTGCCTGTCAGCACAAACAGTCACCCTGCAGGCAGACACTTGGACACCTATTGTGGCCATGTGACCACTCTGTTGAGCGATCACGTGGCCGCGGGGTCCTAATCTGCCGTGGGGAGACTGCATGGGCTGTCAGGCAGTCTCCCCACAATGGGAGCAATGCTGATCGCCGCCAGGGGAACGGCGGCGATGGGGTAAGTACATCTTACCGTTTTGAAGGTTCAGGACCGTCACCGGTCCTCAAGGGCATTTTTCCAATGACAGTCCTGAACCGTCATCGGTCGTGAAGGGGTTAAAGGATCTTAAAGCGGCACTGTCATGCCGAACTTACCTTTCCTCAATCTCTTCCTCTTCTCCCCCTCTCTCAGGATCTGTTCTTCTTTTCTTCCTGTCTTCTTTAGTTTTCTTTAAAACCATAAGACAAAGTAGGGACTCTTTGTCTTATGGGATTCCTCCGCTTGACCAGCTCTGACCAGCGGAGGAGCAAAGTGTGCTTCATTTCCGCTGGTCAGAGCAATTTTCCCATGATCCCTAGCTTTCCTCCCTGTTCCCACAATGCTTCCTGTCAGTATTGCCGATCGTCCTGTCACTTAGACAGAACGCCGGCAAAACTGCCGAATTGCATCCTAACAGAATGAGCACTGTTTCTCCATTGGTGTAAGGTTGCAATTCGGTACTTTGATCGTATCGGAATTTCATTCTAATGAATGAAACTCCGATCCTATTCATTGCCGCGGCTGCATCTTGCAGCCGCTTAGTAGATAACTCCCTAATTCCCACGGTATCAGGGAGCTATCTACTAAAAGGCTGAAAGACCTGAATTGGTCTTTCAGCCAACTTTACTAATACTAAGTAAAGATTACTTAGTATTAGTAAATAATAGGCCCCTACTCGCTATACCGCGAGTAGGGGCATGTCTAGTAAGCAGTGAGCAGCCTGTGGCTGCTCACTGTAAAAAACAAAAAAAACAACTAATAAACACCCCCCCTCCCCTGCGCGGGGGTTAAAGATTGGGGGGGGGGAGGCTACTGTCTTCCCTCCTGACCCCCACCCCTGCGCGGTGGGTGGGGGCCCTAATAAAACAATAAGGGGGGGGGACTACTGTCCTCCCCCCCTGGCCCCCACCCCTGCGCGGTGGGTGGGTGCCCTAATAAAACAATAAGGGGGGGGACCTACTGTCCTCCCCCCCGGCCCCCACCCCTGCGCGGTGGGTGGGGGCCCTAATAAAACAATAAGGGGGGGGACCTACTGTCCTCCCCCCCGGCCCCCACCCCTGAGCGGTGGGTGGGGGCCCTAATAAAACAATAAGGGGGGGGACCTATTGTCCTCCCCCCTGGCCCCCACCCATGCGCGGTGGGTGGGTGCCCTAATAAAACAATAAGGGGGGGGACCTACTGTCCTCCCCCCCGGCCCCCACCCCTGCGCGGTGGGTGGGGGCCCTAATAAAACAATAAGGGGGGGGACCTACTGTCCTCCCCCCCGGCCCCCACCCCTGAGCGGTGGGTGGGGGCCCTAATAAAACAATAAGGGGGGGGACCTATTGTCCTCCCCCCTGGCCCCCACCCATGCGCGGTGGGTGGGGGCCCTAATAAAACAATAAGGGGGGGGACCTACTGTCCTCCCCCCCGGCCCCCACCCCTGAGCGGTGGGTGGGGGCCCTAATAAAACAATAAGGGGGTGACCTATTGTCCTTCCCCCCCTGGCCCCCACCCCTGCGCGGTGGGTGGGGGCCCTAATAAAAACAATAAGGGGGGGGACCTACTGTCCTCCCCCCCGGCCCCCACCCCTGAGCGGTGGGTGGGGGCCCTAATAAAACAATAAGGGGGGGGACCTATTGTCCTCCCCCCCTGGCCCCCACCCCTGCGCGGTGGGTGGGGGCCCTAATAAAAACAATAAGGGGGGGGGACCTACTGTCCTCCCCCCCGGCCCCCACCCCTGCGCGGTGGGTGGGGGCCCTAAATGACCCCCCCCCCATCAAGGTGACTAGGGGTCCCAAGCCCCTAGTCACCCCCCACCCAAAACATTCTATCCCCTACCTACCACCCTCACCCTAAAATAGTGATCGGGGAATAAAATAACTAACCTGTAAAAAAAAAAAAATTAAACTTGCCATTTGACGTCTTCTTTTTTCTAAATTCTTCTTACTTCAGCCCCCCAAAAGGCCAAATAAAAATCCATAAACCCGTCGCACTTAAAAAAAAACAAAAAAAAAAAAAACGAGCGCAAACAAAAATTAATCCATCTTCACCCATGGAGGGCACGCCGCGTACTGAGCTCCGCAGGGCGGGCCAGGCTTATAAAGCCTTGCCCCGCCCTGCAATTAGGCTTAGAACACAATGATTGGTTGGTTTAAGCCAATCAGAGTGCTCTGTGTCATTTTACACAGCGTGGGAAAATTCAAAAGAACTTTCCCACGCTGTGTAAAATGACAGATCACTGTGATTGGATGGTTTTCAAACTATCCAATCACAGTGCTCTGTGTCATTTTACAAGCGTGGGAAAATTCCAAAGAACTTTCCCACGCTTGTAAAATGACACAGAGCACTGTGATTGGATGGATTTCAAACCATCCAATCATAGTGCTCTGTGTCATTTTACACAGCGTGGGAAAGTTCAATTTTCCCACGCTGTGTAAAATGACACAGAGCACTGTGATTGGATGGCTTGAAATCCATCCAATCACACTGCTCTGTGTCATTTTACAAGCGTGGGAAAGTTCTTTGGAATTTTCCCACGCTTGTAAAATGACACAGAGCACTGTGATTGGATGGCTTGAAAACCATCCAATCACAGTGATCTGTCATTTTACACAGCGTGGGAAAGTTCTTTTGAATTTTCCCACGCTGTGTAAAATGACACAGAGCACTCTGATTGGCTTAAACCAACCAATCATTGTGTTCTAAGCCTAATTGCAGGGCGGGGCAAGGATTTATAAGCCTTGACCCGCCCTGCGGAGCTCAGTACGCGGCGTGCCCTCCATGGGTGAAGATGGATTAATTTTTGTTTGCGCTCTTTTTTTTTTTTTAAAGTGCAACGGGTTTATGGATTTTTATTTGGCCTTTTGGGGGGCTGAAGTAAGAAGAATTTAGAAAAAAGAAGACGTCAAATGGTAAGTTTTTTTTTTGTTTTTTTTACAGGTTAGTTATTTTATTCCCCCCTCACTATTTTTAGGGTGAGGGGGGTAGGTAGGGGATAGAATGTTTTGGGTGGGGGGTGACTAGGGGCTTGGGACCCCTAGTCACCTTGATGGGGGGGGTCATTTAGGGCCCCCACCCACCGCGCAAGGGTGGGGGCCAGGGGGGAGGACAGTAGGTCCCCCCCTTATTGTTTTATTAGGGCCCCCACCCACCGCGCAGGGGTGGGGGCCAGGGGGGGAGGACAGTAGGTCCCCCCCCTTATTGTTTTATTAGGGCCCCCACCCACCGCTCAGGGGTGGGGGCCAGGGGGGGAGGACAGTAGGTCCCCCCCCCTTATTGTTTTATTAGGGCCCCCACCCACCGCGCAGGGGTGGGGGCCAGGGGGGGAGGACAGTAGGTCCCCCCCCTTATTGTTTTATTAGGGCCCCCACCCACCGCGCAGGGGTGGGGGCCAGGGGGGAGGACAGTAGGTCCCACAGGCTGCTCACTGTTTAGTGGACATGCCCCTACTCGCGGTATAGCGAGTAGGGGTATTGGGGAGATTTTAATCTCCCTTGTGCTATTATGGGGGTCATATTGACCCCCATAGAGTGAGGGGGGGACATGGGGGGCTTAGGAAGTGGCGAGGAGCACTGCTCCCTGCCGCTTCTATAGTTACATATTACAAGGAGGGAGCTGCACGCCGGTAGCTCCCTCCTTGTAATAAACTGAACGAACAAACTAACACTGATACACAGTGTTAGTTTGTTCATCTGATTTTTTCTATTCATTCATTCGTCTGTCTGATGAATGAATAAATAGATGAAATTCCCGTTCGCATGTCCAGGTGTTTCACTGGGCATGTGCGGGAATCTCACAGTCTGTGTAGTGTGGGTAGATGACGTGTCCCACAGGGACTTCACCTACCCACGCAAAGATGGCGGCACCCTGAATAAAGATCGGGGCAGAAGATAAAGAATTAAAAAGAGGTAATGTGGGGGGCTTAGGGGCATTTGGGGGTTACTAGGGGGTCGATTGGATGTAGTGGAGGCGGGAGGGGGGTTAAAAAAAAAACGGGATTCGGCATGACAGTGCCGCTTTAAAGTAAATAGGGGCGTGGGGTAGAGAGACACACACATTCTTGCAGTATACAGGATATAGGGGGGAAGGTAAATAAAGTACTAACAGATGGTCACTGCCATACAAAGAAAGGATACAAATGTATAGTAATGTACGGCCATCACCCTACACTGAACAGAACTTGGCTTGTTAGTCTAGGGGCTTGTTCACTAACATATTTTTAAAATCAAGGAGCATAAAAATAATAACATCCCATCAGGTGATGTAGGCTTTCTCCTCTCCCCCAATGTACCTTTTAACCAATCTTCCTTGGCCCTGTCATATCTTTTCCTTCCTCTGAAGTTCACACTGTCTGCAAATTTAAACCAACTACTTTATCATTTATCACCACCCAGTCATCCTAAGCTATTCATTGAACACTTTTCTTCCTCGCTGTCCTACTTCTTCTTCTCTAACACTCCTTCCCCTCTCTGTAACATCCTCCTTTGGCCTCATGCAGTTGTCTAACTCAAGAACTTATACAGCAGGAAACACTCTTGATCTATTCTTCACCAATCTCTCTACCACCTTTAATATCTCCAATGTTCTGTTTCCCCTATCTGACTACCATCTGATGAACTTTGACATGGGCATCATTTCTAACTTGATGGCTACTCACTTCCTTAAACTTAAAGGGACACTACAGTCACCAAAAAAAATTAAGCTTAATGAAGTGTTTTTTTCTGTAAAAATCATGTCCCTGCAGTCTCACTACTCAATTCACGGCCATGTAGGATTTATATTACTTTTGTGTCTGATCATGCAGCCCTAGCCACACCCCCCCGGCTGTGACTGACACAGCCTGCATTAAAAAATATCAGATGTAACTTACGTTAGACATTTTTATCTCCTGCTTTGTAAAGTAAACTTTAATCACACACAGGACGCTCCTGCAGGGTATAGCAAGCCATTAACAAAGCAGGAGAGAATAATGGCTAAATTAAACAGAATTTACAATAAAAGAAGTGTAAACATTAGATGATAAGTGTTTAGTAAGGCTGTGTAAGTCACATGCAGGGAGGTGTCACACAATAGGTGAGAGCTGACACTTAAAATAAATACTACCGGGGGCGTGGCCTGGCAGCTCATGGACTCGGACGCGTGAGCTGTTAGCTCCTCTGAGGGTGCAACTATAATCAGCAAATAGCAGAGAATCCACTAACCTACCTGCGGGACACGCTACAGCCTGGAATAGCCCCAAGCCACTATGTCTCACCGAGGCCCGAAAAGGGCAAAAACGAGGCAGACAGAGCTGCAGATCTCCTCCTTAACACCGCCACGGAGCCGCGCACAAAATGGCGCCGACGGCTCCAACTCTTCCGCGGCCAGCTCTGACAGGAGCGATGTCACATCTCTCTCGACCATGAACACTGCCCCTGCCTCAGAAGATGCCATGCAGCGGATGCTGCAAAACTTATAAAATACACTGCAAGCTGAATTCACCAAGCTATCAAAAGACGTCCGCGCTGATATAAAAGAAATAAGCGAGCGCACTGCTGCACTCGAAGACAAGGCTGAAGAAATCATCGAGGCCCACAACAATTTAACAGAGGTATTTGACTCACTAGAATCCCGACTGGCCCTCCTGACTGCCAAAGTGGCGGACCATGAGGACCGCGACAGGAGAAATAACATACACCTCAGTGGGATCGCGGAGGAGATTAAACCCTCAGAATTATATGATTATGCTGTGGGACTGTTTAAGGCCTTGTGCCCAGGCCTCACTGACGCTGACCTCCGCCTTGACCGCATACACCGCTTGCCGCGACCCAGATTTCTAGACTCATCCACACCAAGGGACGTACTCACTAAAGTTCATTACTTTACATCGAAGGAGGCCATTATGTGAGCAGCACGTAATGCTGACAACATCCCAACCAAATTTGCTGGGGTCAAATTATTCATTGATCTGTCAGCAGCGACTTTAGCTAAGCGCAAAGAAATGAAACCACTGACACAAGCTCTGCAGGATGCGGACATTCTATATAAATGGGGTTACCCGACGCGCATAATAGTAAAGAAAAATGGAACTGAACACCACATCCATAACGTAAATGAAGGAATCAAGCTACTGAAGGACTGGAACCTACAACACACAGTCCACCAACAACACACAGCAGCGCGACTGAGAGAACCCACAAAGTCACCAATAAAGCTCACCAAGGACTGGGTCACCGCACCGAAAGGCAAAAATTGAGGACTGATTCCACTCTAACAAGAGACTTTTGCTCATCTCGTACTTGCTCTCCAACAAGAAATGTGAGCATGTTCTGATACTATACATACAGTGTAATTTTTTCTGTTACAGGGCTAATGCGTGCCTAGCGTTTTAACAATGTTCATGCCCTTTATAATGTTCAACCCCCGTAAGATAGTCTACACTCCCAGGGATATGTTATAATGAGACACCAATTTACAAATGCCTCCAAAAGGCTTTTCTCTTAATTTATCTACCACTCACCAGGTGGGTAGGCTAGTATATAGCATCTTAATCACCCTCGCCCTTGTCTTGGCTTCACAGAGCCATTAAAAATCTGGTTACTGTCAGTTACTCGTTATCTGACCAACACCCTGTACATAGTTCTCCCCTGGTTGCTCTCCCATTCCTCCCCTTCCCGCTCAATATTCTACTTCCAACCCCTTTTGTTTCACAATGCACAACCTCATAACATGCTCCGCCTCAACAACTGGCCACGAATAAGAGACGACATCCATCGCTATGAGCCTCTGAAACGCATGGACAATGGCAACATACAAACGCAGAAACACTTAAAGAAACACCATGGCCTTAAGTATAATATCGCTTAATGCGAAAGGTTTGAACTCTCCGCATAAGCGAAGGCTCACCCTTGACTAAGCCAAAAAAATGAAGGCTACAGTGGCCTTCTTCCAAGAAACCCACTTTTTAAAATCCAAACTGCCAAAATTCACATCCAAGCAATTCCCTATAGGCTACCACTCTGGATACTCTAAAAAGAAAAGAGGGGTTTCAATATTGATCAATAAGGATGTGCCCTTCTCACTACAGAAAAAAATCAGTGACAAGGAGGGACGTTTCCTCCTGGTACAATGCCTAATCAACAATGAACCATACACTCTTATTAATGTGTACGGACCACACGAGAACAGGGCAACATATCTGGACAAAATCTTAAACTTAGGCAACTTGCATACCTTTGGCAACGTAGTGATAGGGGGGGACACCAACTTTATCTTAGATGACCACCTAGACACATCCTCCTCCTCACACATATCACAGACCACGGCCAAGAACCGCTCAACCACAACAAAGGTTATCCAGCAATGTCTCCACGACACTGGTTTCTTAAACGTTTGGAGGATATTACATCCCACCGAAAAATATTTCACTTTCCATTCACAAGCCCACAATTCCTATTCCCGAATAGATAGATTCCTGGTACACTCCTCTATGATACCTAAAGTCCAATCCGCCAAAATAGGTCTGATAACGTGGTCCGACCATGCCCCTATCTCTATAACACTAACGACTCAATACCCCAACAAAGGCACGGGTTCATGGAGATTGAATGAATCCTTATTGCGTGACCCTAACTTCATCACATAAGTTAAGACAGAACTCGCAGAATATTTCCAACGGAATACTGCAGAAACCTCACCCGTAGAAATGATATGGCAAGCACATAAGGCAGTAATAAGGGGAATATTCATTAAACAGGCCAGCTTCGCGAAAAAGATGAGGCTTCACGCTTACAACACTCTAATTCAACAACTAACCACACTCACCCACGCTAACAAACTAAATCCGACAGCAAATAGCTAAACACAACTAACCAAATTACAGGCACAACTACATGAGATGGAATTAGACAAAACAAACCATCTCCTGCAAAGATATAAATATAAATTCTTCACCCAAGGGAATAAAGCGGGATCTCTTTTAGCTTCCAAACTAAAGGCACGTATGGCCAACTCACGGGTGGCATATATTCTCTCCTCCGACAAAAGAAAACAAATGCACCCTCAAGACATTGTGGAAGAGTTTGCGAAGTACTATAGCTCACTATACAATCTCAAAAACGACCCTACAACACACACACCGTCTAAGGAACATATCACACAATTCTTGGACAGGGTGAACCTACCCACTCTAACACAGGAAGAAAGAGAAACGATAACACAACCCTTCACAGTAGAGGAATTGAAACATACAATAGCCAAACTGCCCCAGCATAAATCCCCAGGACCAGACGGTTTCACAAACCTGTACTACCAGACATTCTCTGACATATTGACCCCCACCTAACAACCCTACTTAACCAATGCTTCTCCAAAGGTACGATGCCAACAGACATGTTACAAGCCAACATCTCCACCTTACCTAAACCAGGAAAGCCACCCACGCAATGTCAGAACTTTCGGCTGATTTCCTTACTAAACTGTGACACAAAAATTTATGCCAAGATACTAGCAGACAGGCTTAAAAACATAATCGCCCGAATAGTTCACAATGACCAATCAGGCTTTGTCACAAACAGGCAGGGATCGGCCAACACAAGAAAAATATTAAACATATTAGCACACATGGAAACATACAACACGGAAGGTCTTCTCCTGGCACTAGACGCAGAGAAAGCCTTTGATAGACTACACTGGGGATACATGGAACAGGTACATGGTACAGTTTGGATACTCGAACCCCACTGCCAAAGTTACAAACGCAGGGTTTGTATCTAGCCCTTTTCCTATCACAAATGGAACACGCCAAGGCTGCCTGCTTTCACCCCTACTTTTTGTCCTCTCTCTTGAACCACTGGCTTATATGATTAGGCATCTCCCGAATATAACAGGGATTAAGATCAAATCCTCAGAATACACACTGTCAATGTTTGCAGATGATGTCCTGATCACCATGTCCCAACCTGAACGTTCCCTACCCAATCTCATCATTGTGCTAGACGAGTATAGTAAGGTGTCCTATTACAAGTTAAAACAATCAAAAACGCAAGCCCTGCCAATCCGTCTTCCCTCTTCTAAGTTATCTAGACTGAAAAACGAATTCTCCTTTGATTGGAGACAGACACACCTCACTTATTTAGGAGTAAAGATAGCGGCCACACACCGAAGCATCACCACACTCAATCTTTTCCCCCTGCCACAAATGTGTAAACAGGTCCTACATAAATGGAAAGATGTTATGCTGTCATGGCTGGGCAAGATCAACACTGTAAAGATGATGGTGCTCCCGAAACTTCTATATGTTTTTCGTATGTTACCCTTACCTCTCTCACCCACACTGTGCAAACAGATACAAAAATTACTAGCATCCTTTATATGAGACGCAAAAAAACGAGACTTCCTTTAGCATTATTGCACTCCCCAACCAAGAAAGGAGGTATGGGATTGCCTAACGTCCTAAAGTACCACAGGGCTGCAATCATAGAGAATGTAGTTAAACTACACACCCCACCAGGGACCATACAATGGGTGGTCATTGAAAATCAACATGGGCCCAGAGGATCTGTGGACCCCAAAACATCTGAGAGACAAAAAACACTAACTCGCTACACTATACAAACGTGGGACTCCCTCCGCCACTCACAACAGACTGACAAACATTTCTCTCACTGGGCACCTATAACTGCACTCCAGTCGATCTCTCCATGGCTATCCCTAGGCGGATGGGAGGAGAAAGGAACTAAACGCATTAAGGACATATGTCACCAAGGGAAGATCATACCCTTTCCGGAATTACAAAGCTCATTCAAATTACCCCCCTCCTATATCTTTCCATACCTCCAACTAAAAAGCATAATCAAAGACAAAGTAGCACGAACCTTAACCGCTCCACACAACATTGATACCGAAACGAATACGTTGTACGATAGATGTTATTCGTCATCGACTAAAAACAAAACTTTGTCTTTGTGCTATGCGGTATTGGGTAACCGAGCCACCACACACGAATTCTCTTACAAGGCCCAATGGGAAAGAGAATGCCCCTTGGCACTTTCAGACGGGCAGTGGCTTGAATCACTGATGACTTTAAAAGGCATAACCACCTGCTACTCACACATGGAAGCCAGCAAAAAGCTAGTATACAGATGGTACTTCACCCCTGATAAGCTACATAGAATTTTTCCTCTCACTTCAAACAAATGCTGGAGGTGCGGAATGAGTGAGGGAACAATGACCCACATATGGTGGGGATGCCACCTCATAACACCATTATGGGCGGAAACTTATAATCTATGGTCCTGTATGGGTATAACGAACCTGGCACTGACGCCCCGACCGTGCCTCTTGCTCTTGATCACCACCCCCATCTCACACCTGGATAAACACATGGTATTTATAACAATATTAGCAACACGCAATCTTATAGCCTCACACTGGAAACAAACTACCTGCCCCTCTTCCGCATTGCTGGAAGTAAAGATTAGACAATACCTTAAATACAAAATATTAACGGCCTCTACACGAAAACAAATCGCAACCTTAAAACCATAGCCCGTCAATACAGTTTAGTGTGACACACAGCACAACATTAACACCCAATTGTACCAAAACATCACAGGTTTAAATGAGATATACGCGGCTGACGCCTACGATGGGAGAATCATAGACCCTGGCTTATAAGATTTATATATATGGTCGCAATCTCTCCTAGTATACACTGAGCTGCAAACCTGCAGGCAAACTGTGCAACTCATCACACATATGTATCTTGGATTCATGTCGGTATCTGATTCTAAACAGGACAACTTGTACAAATGAGCTGCTGTTAATATGTGAAACGTTATGCAATACACTGCAAGTACATGTAAAACACCCCTTCCCTTCCCCATCCCTTTTTGTCTTCTGTATCCTATCCCTCCTCATAAAACTCTCAATAAAATACGAATTATAAAAAAAAAAAATACCACTATGGTATCGTGGATAGTATAAAAAAAATCCACTAGTAGTCTGCAACAAAACATAAAATGCAGATCATAGTGTAGTATTTTACAAAGTTATTGATAAATGTAAGCCAACTGGTCAAACTCACATGCTGCTTAGCCTATTTGTAGCAGGCTCAGACATTTAGCGCCTTTCAGCAAGATTGACCTCCTGATTTACTGCTCCCAGATTCTGCTTCACATCAAAAATGCAGGAAGGTGTGACTAGGGCTACATAAAAAAAAAAAAAAAAAAATGCAGGAAGGTGTGGCTAGGGCTACATACTTCCTGTAAGTTTTTAGTAATTGTCCTATTGATAGTTAAATCCCCTGTCTCATAATATTGTAAAGTGCTATGGAATCTGTTGGCGCTATATCAATGGCAATAATAATAATAATAATTTTTAAGGCAGAAGAAAATAGAAAAAACACAGGTTTTGTAACCCTACAGCCCAAGATGTGATGCAAATGTCATGTTGCTTTAGGAGGATAATGGCAACCAGAACAGTAAAGGAATAGTCCAATTTTAGAAGGAATACTTTAAGCATCATACCAGCTTTAGCTTAATAAAGTGGCTCTGATGTATGGCTCATGCCCTTGCAGTCTCAATGCTCAATTCTCAATACCTCTCAATAACTTATTTATAAGTTAAAAACACTTTTATTTATTTTTATGCAGCGCTGGCTGCACTTAACCTGGCTATGACTCAAACAGCCAACATGAAATTGTTTTTTTAATTTTCATTCAGATTTTACAGCACACTGTGTTTATTCTAGAAGTTCTAATATCCTCTTTTAATTAAGTGTCACACACAAGCCTCCTGCAGGCTCTAGAAGACAATTAACAGATAATACATTTTAAGTTATACAGGCTGTGCACAAAAAAAAAAGGTATGTTGCCACATACAAAGAAATATAAAATTATACTTTTTTTTCTTCAAATTGCAGTCCACTTTCATTGGGAAGTTGCATTTGTGGATAGGCCAATCGGCTTATCTGCAGTTTAATTAGCAGTATTTTTAAAATTCTGTTAAGTCAGTAGCTAAGTGTTACGAAACCGCTACAGACAGTTACAACGTTGCTCTTCCCTATGTTTCACACAGAACCTTGCTTTGGTACCGTAATGTTGTACCCCAACTCTCTAACTGATTGCCTGCTACCCATTCGTTATACGAACAACGGACCACCTGGTCCCTGGCGTGTGCCGCAACTTAACCCTGGTCACCTTTCTAATACCCGAACGGCCGACCACCCTACGAGCGGAACGTGTCCCTAATTAATCGCCCAGAGAGTTGCGGTCTGCGATTAACCACAACCTAATTGACGGCCTCAGGGCATTTATGTTCGTGCCCTATGTCCCAAACTCAAACTACCGAAAGGCTCACAAACAAGGACCACCTACGGACTGGCGTGTGGCCTCAATTAGAACGTTGTTTTTTGCGGTTAACCACAGGTTAAGTACCCCTTCCCGGCGGTGTCCGTTCGTCTCCCGAACAGATGGTACAACCATCAAAAGAGCGGGGATTCGTGCAAACCCCTACCCGTTACTCGTTCCACGAGTTTGAGGTCGAGGTCCCGCTGCCTATTAACTCACTTAAAAACATGGCCACCATCTCAGGCCCGGAACAAAAGACATGATCAGACTTTATAATGAGGAAACTAAGCATACCGTTTGTGAGTTCTGAGCGCTCTTCGGCTAACTGTTACGCTCAGACCGGGGCTACATAATGAATGGTAGAATGCACGAATTATATATGAAACTGTTAAAGTTATGTATTTTTTATCCTGTTTTGTATGTTGCAAGTAAACGTGGTATTTTGGGCGCTTTGAGATAATTGTATTGTCATAACCATTGGATTCATTATCTCCAAGCTGGGCGGTAACAATTTCAAAAGATACATTGTATTCTTATTGGTTAACTACTTGTATTGTCCCTGTATCCCATCAGGTCCAGAGGGGGCTGTCCCTGGACCTGAGATTTCGCATAAATGCCATTAAAGTCAGTTCTTGCTTGACCTTCAAATCACAGCCTCAACTCTTTTTGTGGGCAAAGGGGGATCCTAGCTGTACCATAGGTAGTGGGATTGTTCTACACTTACAGGATTCTTATGGTCTACTAACTGAAGCGACTCTTCTCTCTCTCTACATCGGGGAACCAGACTATCTAAGCGGTCCAGCTTCCAGCTAGCCTGGGAGTAACCATAAAACTAAGCTTCAGTTTATTTGAGCTCTTCCTGACAATGTCTGGTGTGTGTGTCAGCCATCAGCAGAACTCCAACAGTACCAAGCCACAATCTATAGACAATAGTGGCCCTGCTCGACTCTATAGAGCCTGCATCAAGAATATGGTTAAGTCTGACACTAACCACCAATAAAAATATTCATTCTGTCGTTTCATTACTTATTAAATTATGTGATGTTGCTAGTCTGTAGAACATTAGCTAGTGAATATTATCTCTAATACTATATATTACTCCAACCATTGTTGATGTGATACATACTCATTCTAACTTCAGTAAAAGAAGCAGATGAAGCTGAATGAACTTTCTTACCTATGCATAATGGATTCATTTTATTTAGTGGTTCTATTTTAGGTAGAATCATGCATTAGCGGTAAAGTATGTTATACTTAATTAAGTTTGGCTTCCACATTTTTCTTAAAAACATCAACCAGTCTTTCATTACAATCCTTATGACTGCTTCTGTAATAAATCACATTATGAAAATTATGTGCGTGATTTAAAACAAATATATATTTAAAAAAAATGCAAACATTTACCACCAAAATACATTATTTTTTACCATTTATTTTTGTCACTTAAATCATTCTATAAATTTCTTGGTTGTCATGTGTTTTTTGTATGACTCTCATCCAGTAGAAATCATGAGACAAAATAATATATAACATCTTTCACAGATCAAACGGACTAACAAATTAAATTAAATGCAACTAGAAAAATGAGATATACATGTTAGCAGCAATGACTGTGACCTTTCTTTCATGCAATTGAATTTAGAAGTTATGTGCTTCAGATAATTTAAGCATTGTTATAAAACCCTGCATTGATCCATTTTGTTTTAATATCATTAATAAAATTAAAAGTCACTTTTGAGTATTTCTTTTTAGGATTTTTTTTATTATTATTACTTCTGTTAGGAAAGTGTCAGTATATCTGCTGCTCTTATACAGGTTTTCTTACAAATCTGTATTCTTAACCCTGCAGAGTTCCTGACTGTAATTGTAGGCATGTCCTCTCCCTATTGATGCAAAAAAAGCTAAAATAGTTTTATTTAAGAAAAAAAGAAAGAATGAGAACTCAGAGAATGGGCAAAAGCTTAGAGAGGCTCAATAGCTAGCCCTGCTCAGGTCTCAAAATAGTTTTTGCTCACTTGTGCCATTACAGAGAGAACATACCTGAAGCATATCAGATATGTGATGGATCTTTTGATTTGCATTCTTTAACCCCACACGGTCTAAATTCAGATTTTGAATTGTGCCACTTTTTATGATTATCTATCTCTCAACTATATTTAATTCTATTTACCAAGAGTTTTATATTGGCCAACTTTTTGACCCAATATACAGTTTTAATTAACTTTTTATTTATAGGCATAGTATTTTAAATCAGTTTTTTAAACACAGTTTTTTTTCAACCAATCCTTTTAATTAAATTCTGGCATTTTCACTTTAGGTCAATAGTATTTACAAATACCAATATTTTATTCAAAAGTTACTGTAGGTATATATTATTATATTTAATATATATATATAAAAATATGTATGTTTGCCATTGATTGATTATATTTATCGGTATATTATTTCTTTGTCTGTATTTCTATGAATGGACTTCCAAAAAAAAAGACTATACTGGGGACGGAACATATCAGCGCTGAGCTGAGCGCTGAGTGATGTATCGCAAGTATCCAAAATGTTGTGGTGCCAAAACCAGCAATAGGAACGCATGGTTAAGGAACCCCGGAACAGGAAGGACAGCCAATTGAAAAGCCTATTGAGTAGGAGAAACGGGTCTCAGAGATCGGAGGATCCAAGGACATACATTGTATTTATATTTTTGTTTATTTTATAACAATTTTCCATATTATAATTTTTAATTATATTTTATCAAATAAGGAGCACTGTGTGCACTTTACAATTGGATCCAGACTCCACATAATGGGTATCACAGGGGAAGTGTCACCCATAATAGACACTAAAGTGATTCATCTCAGAGCCAGTTTGGAGGGCTCCTTACCAGGTGAGTGTTCTTATTTGTGTGTTTTAGTTTTCAATATCCTTTAACACACTGCACTTAGGAGACCTCTCTTCATCTTGTATCTCCCTGTTATATATACCATACAGAGACAAATATATCTGCATATTCAGAAGAACAAGAGTGGTTGTATGTCACCCTAAGGCATACCAGCTCAAAGTTTAGAGCCTATATTCAAAAGTCTCTTTACCATGTGAGTTTATTACCACTCACCCTCACCATTATATTTCACCTATTATGTACCAGATTCACACTATATATTTCTGTTTTCGTTTTTATGTATCGCTTAACCCACCCTGACTATTGAAGGGAGAGCTTATGCTATACTTTATCCTTTTTATAGCGCTGCACTATTAACATTTGGTGTTTTAGTGGTTAACCACTTAAACACCTGGTTTTGTGTGGGTTTTTTTTTGTGTGGATACATCAATCATATTGGTTATCATTTTTTATTAATGTTGTGCTTTTTATAAAATGCCAATTATATATTACATAGCAACGACAAAAAGTAGAATGTATTTTTCAGGTGTGCCCCCAATCCTTTTTGACATTACTATGCAAGTTTGGAATCCAGACCAGATTGAATTTGGGGTTAAGCACCCCGCCCAAGCCCCTAGCTTCAGAAGCCCCTTTAGAGGTGACTACCTGTGTGTATATATGAGGAGTTTTTGAAATGCAATGTTACTTTTATTAGGGAATTTTATGGGCATAGCCGCAAGGATAGATATGGAAGGTATTGGTGACTCAGAAAGGAGTCACCGAGTTACATGCTATTTTTAGCACCCCCAAAGGTGCAGACAGGGAGAACTAGCAGAGGTTCATTTAACCTAGCATTTGGCAGGTAGCTGCAGCTATGATAGCTGGTATTATTAGCACCCACTAAGGTTCAGACAGGGAGAACTAGGATATGTTTAATTTACCATTTAGCCCAGCATCTGGCAGGTAGCTGCAGGTAGTATATTTGTCAGAACAGCAATGGATCTATACAGCATTTAAGCACCTATTAAGGTGCAGGCAGGAAGTGTTATAGGATTCACTCCTTTTTTATATTGTGGATTCCTTGATACTCCTTGGTACCCCTCTCCCCTCACTATGATTGCTGTAACCTCCTATAACTATCCCTTTCCCCCTCTCCAATATTAGCATCCTCCTTAATGTGGTAATACTCTATTGATATCACCATTTTAGGTTGTCTATATTGGAAGTAACAATTTAGTGAATCTTTAACTTTCTAATTTTGTTGAGAGCAGACCCCACCTTGGGATTGGACTATTCTATTAATATAAAATAGATCCAGAAATGAGAGTCTGATTCATATTCTCTAGAGGGATTATTGATACTCCCATTACGTTACATAGTTACATAGTTACATAGTTACATAGCTGAAAAGAGACTTGCGTCCATCAAGTTCAGCCTTCCTCACATATGCTTTTGCTGTTGATCCAAAAGAAGGCAAAAAACCCAGTCTGAAGCGCTTCCAATTTTGCAACAAACTAGGAAACAATCCTTCTTGACCCCAAAATAGCTGTCAGATGTCTCCTTGGATCAAGCAGCTATTACCCCACTAATTAGAAATTACCGTATTTTTCGCTCCATAAGACGCACCTCACCATAAGACGCACCTAGTTTTTAGAGGAAGAAACCCAGAAAAAAAATATTCTGAACAAACTGTCCCATAGTGTTTCTTACTATGGGACAGTTTGTACAGAATATTTTTTTTCTCCCCTGTCCCATAGTGTCCCCCCCTCCCATAGTCTTCTCCTCTCTCCCATTGTCTTCACTCACCCCCTCCCCATAGACTTCATCCACCCCCTCCCCATAGACTTCATCTCCCCCCATCCCCAAAGACTTCATCTCCCCCCTCCCCATAGACTTCATCTCCCCCCCTCCCCATAGACTTCATCTCCCCCCCCTCCCCATAGACTTCATCCACCCCCTCCCCATACCCATAGACTTCATCTCCCCCTCCCCATAGTCTTCATCTCCCCCTCCCCATAGTCTTCATCTCCCCCCCTCCCCATAGTCTTCATCTCCCCCCCTCCCCATAGTCTTCATCTCCCCCCTCCCCATAGTCTTCATCTCCCCCCTCCCCATAGTCTTCATCTCCCCCCCTCCCCATAGTCTTCATCTCCCCCCCTCCCCATAGTCTTCATCTCCCCCCTCCCCATAGACTTCATCTCCCCCCCTCCCCATAGACTTCATCTCCCCCCCTCCCCATAGACTTCATCTCCCCCCTCCCCATAGACTTCATCTCCCCCTCCTCCCCATAGACTTCATCTCCCCCCCTCCCCATAGACTTCATCTCCCCCCCTCCCCATAGACTTCATCTCCCCCCTCCCCATAGACTTCATCTCCCCCCCCTCCCGATAGACTTCATCTCCCCCCTCCCCATAGACTTCATCTCCCCCCCTCCCCATAGACTTCATCTCCCCCCCTCCCCATATACTTCATCTCCCCCCCTCCCCATAGACTTCACCCCCCTCCCCATAGACTTCATCCCCCCCTCCCCATAGACTTCATCCCCCCCTCCCCATAGAATTCACCCCCCCTCCCCATAGACTTCACCCCCCCTCCCCATAGACTTCACCCCCCCTCCCCATAGACTTCACCCCCCCTCCCCATAGACTTCATCCCCCCCTCCCCATAGACTTCATCCCCCCTCCCCATAGACTTCATCCCCCCTCCCCATAGACTTCATCCCCCCCCTCCCCATAGACTTCATCCCCCCTCCCCATAGACTTCATCCCCCCCCTCCCCATAGACTTCATCCCCCCCCTCCCCATAGACTTCATCCCCCCCCTCCCCATAGACTTCATCCCCCCCCCCCATAGACTTCATCCCCCTCCCCATAGACTTCATCCCCCTCCCCATAGACTTCTCCCCCATACTGTCCCCCTCCCCTTGTCCCATAATTACTTACCTGTCTTGCAGCGTTGGCCGGCAGCACAGGGCGCACCGCGGTAGTGGAACTTGAATTTCATGTTCCGGTTTCCGGCGGGACTGAAAGGAAGTGCGCACTCAGCTTTTTGTCAGGGTACCTGAGGCCTCTACCTCTAAGGGAGGTAGAGACTTGGTGATGTATCCGTCCAGGCGAGCTGTTTCCTCCGTTCCTCGCGGTTCATCCAGTCACTTAAACACCGGCCGCGAGGAATCCACGTCCTTTTCTAGCAGGACGCTCAATACGTGACGTCATGACGCTATCACGAGCAATCTGTCACTCAAGTGTCCGATATCCAATCGGTACTTGTCAGAGGCGTGATTTCCATCCAGAGCCAGGGTATTTAAGCTTACTCCTTACTTCAGCTCATTGCCCTGTCGTGGTTCTAGCTTGTCTAGTCACTCAGTGCTCTGGTATTCTAGTTTGCTCTATTGGTTTTGACTCGGCTCGTTGTACTACCCTGCTTCTCTGTTATCCCTTGACCCGGCTTGTCTCTCGCTTATCTGTCTTCTCGTTCCCTCGACCTCGGCTTGTCTCTGACTATTCTTTACTCTCGGTACGTTAGTCCGGCCATTCTAAGGCCCGGTATACGTACCTTTCCACTCTTTGTACTCTGCGTGTTGGATCCCTGTCCCGATCCTGACATTACGACAGGGCCAATGGATCCTGCAGGTACAAACAGTCAGCTTGGTTCTTCGGATCCCAGGTTTGACGCCATGGAACATAGGATGGATCAGATGGCTTTGGCACTACAGGCACTTTTGTCCCGCGCTAGTAATCCACCTGAGGAGACACGTACTCCTTCTATCTCTCCTGCAGTCTCAGGTCTAGAGGTAGCCACTGTAGGGGCTTCTTCCCGTATTACCCCACCAGTACGTTATGGCGGGTCACCGGAGAAGTGTCGTGGCTTTCTAAACCAGATTAGCATCCATTTCGAATTACAACCCCGCTCTTATCCTACAGATAGAGCAAAGGTTGGATTTATTATTACTCTGCTCATTGAAAAAGCTTTGAGATGGGCCAATCCTTTATGGGAGAATGATAATCCACTAGTCTATAATTATAATGCCTTTGTAGCTGCGTTTAGAAGAACTTTTGACCCTCCTGGCAGAAAGGTCAATGCAGCTAGATTAATGTTGCGCCTTAAACAGGACAATCAAACACTTGTGGATTATGCACTAGAGTTCAGATCCTTGGCGGCAGAAGTTAAGTGGAACGAACAGGCTTATATAGATGTGTTTCTGAATGGGTTATCAGATGTAATTCTTGACGAGGTCGCTACTAGAGAACTCCCTGAAAATTTGGAGGATTTAATTTCTTTTATATCTCGTATTGATGAACGCTTAAGAGAGAGGCAGAACACTCGAGATAGGACCCGTAGACCCTCCTTTAAACTAGCACCTACCTTTCAAATCTCTGAGTTCGAAGACTTACGTATTCCTGAACCTATGCAGATAGGCAGTACTCATCTCACTGAAAGGGAGAGACAGTACAGGAGAAGGGAGGGTTTATGTATGTATTGTGGAGTCAGGGGTCATTTACGCCTAAATTGTCCCAATCGTTCGGGAAACGCTCGCACCTAAGTTCCTCTAGAGGACAGGCCTTGGGTGTTTCTACTTTGTCCTCTATTCACAACTACAAGGAGCTCAGGCTTGTGTTACCCGTTTCTTTAAAGTGGGAGAAGGGAGTAGTTAAGACTATGGCACTAATCGATTCTGGAGCTGCTGAGAGCTTTATAGATCAGGGTTTTGCTGCCAAGCATGCTATTCCATCCCAGTTAAAAGAGACACCTTTGGCTGTCGAGGCCATCGATGGTAGACCGTTACTTGAACCTGTTATTTTCCATGAGACCATACCGATTAACTTGACTGTTGGCATCCTGCATAAAGAGGATATATCCTTAATGCTCATTTCTTCTCCGTCTATTCCCATAGTCCTGGGGTACTCCTGGCTGAGGAGACACAACCCTATTATTAATTGGGAATCAGGGGAGATAGTTTCGTGGGGAGAGAATTGTCAAGAAAAATGCTTGCGGAAGGTCTTTCCTCTTGGATTAACTAATACATCGAATACCTCTGACAATCCTACAGAGACACAAATTCCGCCTCAGTATCTAGATTTAAAGGCAGTATTTGACAAAAAGAAGGCCGATACCTTACCCCCACACAGGTCATTTGATTGCAAAATTAACCTACTCCCTGGTACCATGCCTCCCAGAGGTCATGTATACCCATTATCTATAAAGGAGAACTCAGTCCTAGAGGAATATATTCACGAGAATTTAGACAAGGGATTCATCAGGAGGTCCTCCTCCCCTGCCGGGGCTGGATTTTTTTTTGTTAAAAAGAAAGATGGTTCTTTGAGACCTTGTATTGATTATCGAGGCTTGAATAAGATAACCATTAAAAATGCCTACCCGATTCCCTTGATCACCGAACTCTTCGATCGTTTGAAGGGCTCTACAATTTTCACCAAGTTAGACCTCAGAGGGGCATATAACTTGGTGAGAATCCAGCAGGGACATGAGTGGATGACGGCATTCAATACTCGATATGGCCACTATGAATATACTGTCATGCCTTTTGGGTTATGCAATGCGCCAGCGGTATTCCAAGATCTGATAAACGAGGTTCTTAGGGAATTTCAGCAAGAGTGCGTTATTGTATACCTGGATGATATACTCATTCATTCTAGTGAGATTGAGATTCATCACAAGCAAGTCAGGAGGGTTTTGCACAAGCTTCTCCAGCATGGCTTGTACTGCAAGTTGGAGAAATGTAGCTTTGATCAAACTCAGGTAACCTTTCTCGGCTATGTGATCTCTGGGGAGGGATTTAAGATGGATCCGGATAAACTCCAATCCATTCTAGAGTGGCCTTTACCCACAGGTCTTAAAGCCATACAGAGATTTATTGGTTTTTCCAATTATTATAGGCGCTTTATTAAGGGCTATTCTTCCATTATTGCACCTATCACTAACATGACCAAACAGGGGGCTGATACTAAGAATTGGACTACTGAAGCTCTCCTTGCGTTCAAGACTCTCAAGGAGCTTTTCGCTTCCGCTCCAATTTTAGTTCACCCTGACACTTCTCTGCCTTTTTTGCTCGAGGTAGACGCATCAGAGACTGGTTTAGGTGCTGTTCTATCTCAAAGGTTGGGTGTTGATAAACCATTACATCCATGTGGATTTTTCTCTAAAAAATTGACCGGTACTGAAAGCAGGTATGACATTGGTGACAGAGAATTACTAGCAGTTATCAAGGCTTTGAAAGAATGGAGACATTTATTGGAAGGTACATTACATCCTGTTACCATTCTGACAGACCACAAAAACTTGTCCTATATCGGAGAGGCCAAGCGTCTGTCCTCCAGGCAGGCTCGTTGGTCGTTGTTTCTTACCCATTTCAATTACGTTCTGACTTACAGACCTGGGTCAAAGAATTCTAAAGCCGATGCGCTATCTCGCCAATATGAACCCTCTGCTTCAGTTGAACCACTTTTGTCTTCCATTGTACCCAAATGCAATATTATTGCTAATACCAGTCTCAAAATTCATTCTCCGCTACTTGACCAGATCTTGAAGTCACAACATCTAGCTCCCGGAAACACTCCTGAGGGAAGAAACTTTGTTCCTCCTGAACTTCATCTGGAGCTCTTACAATGTTTTCATGAAAGTAAAATAGCTGGTCATCCTGGTATTCGCAAGACATACTCTCTGATATCCAAGGATTTCTGGTGGCCTTCACTTCGAAAAGATATTGAGGAGTTCGTCGCAGCTTGTGAGACTTGTGCCAAGACTAAACTACCTCATGCATCCCCATGTGGCCTGTTACACCCCTTGGACATTCCTGAGAAACCTTGGTCCTGTTTGTCCATAGACTTTATCGTTGATTTGCCTGCTTCCAAAAGACAGACTGTTATTCTCACGGTGGTGGATAGATTTACTAAGATGGCCCATTTCGTGCCATTACCTAAACTTCCGACTTCTCCTGAATTGGCGGAGATTTTTGCGAGAGAAGTTTTTCGCCTACATGGGATTCCGTCAGAGATTGTTTCTGATAGAGGTTCTCAATTTGTCTCACGTTTCTGGAGATCCTTTTGTTCTCAAATGGGCATCAAATTGAACTTCTCCTCTGCCTATCACCCTCAGTCTAACGGAGCTGCTGAACGTACTAATCAAAAGATCGAACAGTATCTGCGTTGCTTTGTTTCCGAACACCAGGACGATTGGGTCGGTCTGATTCCTTGGGCGGAGTTCGCACACAATAACCTTGTTTGCGATTCAACTCGCTCTAGCCCTTTCTTCATGAACTATGGCTTTCATCCTTCAATTTTTCCTTCGGTTTCCTCTTCTCAGGGGATACCGTCGGTTGATGATCATGTCGCCAACCTGAAGAAATTATGGGATCAGACTCGGCAAATTCTATTACATAGTTCCTCGCTGTTCAAGAAACACGCTGACAAACATAGAAGAGCGGCTCCTGTTTTTGTTCCTGGGGATAGGGTATGGTTGAGTACTAAGAATATTCGCCTAAAAGTTCCATCCATGAAATTTGCTCCTCGCTACATAGGCCCTTACAGGGTTCTCACTCGTATCAATCCGGTTGCGTATCGCCTTGCTCTGCCACCTGCCTTACGCATTCCTAACTCTTTTCATGTCTCCTTGTTGAAACCCCTCATTTGCAACAAATTCTCCTCTAAGGTCTCCTCACCTCGTCCTGTTCAGGTGGAGGGTCGGGAGGAGTACGAGGTCAGCTCCATCATTGACTCCAGAATTTCAAGGGGAAAACTGCAATATCTGGTCAACTGGAGGGGATATGGTCCTGAGGAGAGGAGTTGGGTACCTCAGGAGGACGTCCATGCTTCTCGCCTTCGCAGAGCATTTCACCTCCGCTTCCCATCTCGCCCCGGTTCATTCCGCCCGGTGGGCGTATCTGAGAGGGGGGGTACTGTCAGGGTACCTGAGGCCTCTACCTCTAAGGGAGGTAGAGACTTGGTGATGTATCCGTCCAGGCGAGCTGTTTCCTCCGTTCCTCGCGGTTCATCCAGTCACTTAAACACCGGCCGCGAGGAATCCACGTCCTTTTCTAGCAGGACGCTCAATACGTGACGTCATGACGCTATCACGAGCAATCTGTCACTCAAGTGTCCGATATCCAATCGGTACTTGTCAGAGGCGTGATTTCCATCCAGAGCCAGGGTATTTAAGCTTACTCCTTACTTCAGCTCATTGCCCTGTCGTGGTTCTAGCTTGTCTAGTCACTCAGTGCTCTGGTATTCTAGTTTGCTCTATTGGTTTTGACTCGGCTCGTTGTACTACCCTGCTTCTCTGTTATCCCTTGACCCGGCTTGTCTCTCGCTTATCTGTCTTCTCGTTCCCTCGACCTCGGCTTGTCTCTGACTATTCTTTACTCTCGGTACGTTAGTCCGGCCATTCTAAGGCCCGGTATACGTACCTTTCCACTCTTTGTACTCTGCGTGTTGGATCCCTGTCCCGATCCTGACACTTTTGCACACTTCCTTTCAGTCCCGCCGGAAACCGGAACATGAAATTCAAGTTCCACTACCGCGGTGCGCCCTGTGCTGCCGGCCAACGCTGCAAGACAGGTAAGTAAAGCTTCATATTCGCTCCATAAGACGCACAGACATTTCCCCTCACTTTTGAGGGGGAAAAAAGTGCGTCTTATGGAGCGAAAAATACGGTATATCCGCGTATGTTATGTTTTTGCAAGTATTTATCCAATTGCAGTTTAAACATCTGTATAGACTCTAACAAAACCACCTCTTCAGGCAAAGAATTCCATATCCTTATTGCTCTTACTGTAAAAAAACCTTTTCATTGCCTTAAATGAAATCTCCTTTCTTCAAGCCTAAATGTGTGACCTCGTGTCCTATGTATAGCCCTGTTTATGAATAGATTTCCAGATAATGGTTTGTACTGGCCCCGAATATATTTGTATAATGTTATCATATCCCCTCTCAGGCGCCGTTTTTCCAAACTGAAGAGATTTAAATGTTTTAAGCTTTCTTCATAACTAAAATGCTCCATTCCCTTTATCAATTTTGTAGCTCGTCTTTGCACTTTTTCTAGTGCCATGATATCTTTCTTTAGAACAGGTGCCCAAAATTGCACAGCATATTCAAGGTGTGGTCTTACCAGCGATTTATAAAAAAGCAAAATTATATTTTCATCTCAAGAATGTATGCCCCTATTTATACATGACAAAACCTTACTGGCCTTAGCAATGGCAGATTGACATTGCATATTGCTACCTAATTTGTTGTCTATAACAATTCCCAAATCCTTCTCGTGTGTGGTTATCCCTAGTTCACTACCATTTAGGAGTTCACTACCATTTATTAATAGACACCCTAATTTAATTGGTAAACAGAGTTGCACTTTATGTCAGTTTTCAAATAATGCCTAATAATCTACTGAATAAGCAACAAAGTGAAATACTCTGTTACCAAATTGTATCTATTTCCCTTTATTATATCACAGCTACATGCACTCTTAGGAATGTAAAGTGTTTGTTATAAATACCAATCTAGGGATCCCCTTCTCAGATCTCTTGAAATCTAATCACGTTTATTATAATCTTAAATTAGCACATATTGATTTGCATTGTGAGTATATTCATCCAAGTACTTACACTTTAATTGTTTGGTTTTGAAACTGTTTTTAATGTAATTGCTTTTATCACATTAATTGTGTATACTCACAATGCTCTTACAATATATTAACTTAATACACATTAATTTATTTAGCACTATTTAATTTGTCTCCCACATTTGGATTTAGTGTAGGACCCACCAATATTGGGGCACTGTGAAGTACTGGTCAGCTTAACACAATATGGCCATATGGTGGAACTGAATCCCCATATTTTTTTTCTTAGATAAGTGAATTAAGTAGCTGATAAGATTATTAGTGTATTTTTATGTGTGCGCAGTAACTTAATTTGTATCAAGCAATGTTATTTTACAAACTGTAAAAAAAAAAAAAAAAAAAAGGTATATGTTAGCTGTGTGCTTGTATCCAAATATTCAGAGACAAAATTATAATCTGGAAAAATCAAACAAATTAAATATAAAAATGAACCTAATAGGACTTCAATTTAGTTATGCCAACAGAAAACAATAAGATAGTTATGGTCCTTGCAAAGTTCTCAGTTGCTTGTGCTGGATAAATTTACACCTCATAGTAGAAGTATTAATGAATAGAGTTGAGCTGACACCTGGATGTTCGGGTCCAGCGGGTTCGGCCGAACTTTGAAAAAAAGTCCGGGTTCGGGCTTGAATTTGACCACGAACCTGAACCCCATTGAAGTCAATGGGGACCCAAACTTTTGGGCACAAAAATGCCTCTAAAAAAGTCCTGGAAAAGGCTAGAGGGCTGCAAAAGGAAGGACAATTGGGGTAAGAGTAGGACAAGTGCCCTGCAAACAAATGTGGATAGGGAAATCACTTAAAATAACATAAAATACATAAAAATTAAAAATACAGCTGAGCCATAAAATAGCACTAGATGGAATCTTTGATTTTAGCTTTGGAAGAACATAAATCAAAATCTAAAGCATAGCTGTCAAGAGGATCACCAGCATTATCCATTTGAGAGAGGGTTGGAGTGCAGGGTATTCTCTTTCATTGTTCAAACTGAGCTCAACTCCTGATGCATGGAGAAAATGCCTACACAAGCCTCTGCTATTGTGTACATAGTTTATACTCAGTGACCCATAGGCTGAGGAGGCGATGACCGTGGCGGTGTAGGTGGAAGGGGCGGTGGAGGAGGAGGAGGTAGCCAACACTGTTTTTTATTTATTTTGTATTTTTTTATGTTTAATTAGAGTAGCCCCCAAAATATTGGGACATATAAAAAAAGAAAACAAAGAATAAGTGCACTTGAGTATAACAATGGCTGGGTGAGGCCGGAATAAATGTCTATTCTGCACAAGGTACAGACAAGTGGGATCCATGCCTGGTTCATTTTAATAAACGTGAGCTTGTCCACATTGGCTGTGGACAGGCGGCTGCGCTTGTCTGTGATAACACCCCCTGCCGTGCTAAACACATGCTCAGACAATACACTGGCAAGCTCAGGCCATGTGCCCAATTTGGAGACCCAGAATTAAGGACGGCACGTTGTCCTTGTAACAGGAATCCAGCAGGGTGGCCACCCAGTAATCAGCACAAAATAGAATGTGAGCAACTCGGCAGTCGTTGCGCAGGCACTGCAGCATGCAGTCGCTCATGTGTGCCAGGCTGCCCAGAGGCAAGGACAAGCTGTCCTCTGTGTGAGGTGTATCATCTGTGTCCTTCGTATCCCCCCAGCCACGCTCCAGTGATGCTCACGAGCTGCGTTGGGTGCCACCCTGCTGTGAACACAGTTCCTCCTCCTTATCCTCATCCTCATCATCCTCCTCCTCATCCTCCAGAACTGTGCCCTGGCAGGACAGTTGTGTACCTGGCCTATGCTGGTGCAGGAATCCACCCTCCAAGCCACTTGTGAATGACTGGCCTGATAACTGTGGAAATGACCCCTCCTCCTTCTCATCTTCCTCCTGTGCCACATCCTCTTCCATCATCACCCGCAGCGTTTTTTAAAGGAGACATAGAAGTGGGATAGTAAGGCTGAGAGCGGCGTCATCGGCACTGGCCATGTTGGTGGAGTACTCGAAACAGCGCAAAATAGCCCGCAGGTCTCGCATGGAGGCCCACTCATTGGTGGTGAAGTGGTGCTGTTCCGCAGAGCGACTGACCTGTGTGTGCTGCATCTAAAACTCCACTATCGCCTGCTGCTGCTCTCACAGTCTCTCCAGCATGTGCAAGGTGGAGTGCCACCTTGTGGGCACGTCGCATATGAGGCGGTAAGCGGGAAGGTCGAAGTTATGCTGCAGCACAGACAGGAGAGCAGCAGCAGGGTGAGAACACCGAAAGCACGCACAGACGGCCCGCACTTTCTGCAGCAGCTCTGATATATCTGGGTAGTTTTTAAGGAATTTTTGCACCAACAAATTCAGCACATGCGCCAGGCAAGGGATGTGCGGCAAACCGGCTAGGCCCAGAGCTTTTACGAGATTTCACCCATTATCAGACACCACCAGGCCGGGCTTGAGGCTCAGTGGCAACAACCACTCATCGGTCTGTTGTTCCATGCCCGTCCACAGCTCATGCGCGGTGTGGTTTTTTTCCCCCCATATCAGTTTTAAAACAGCCTGCTGTTGTTTCCCCCGGCTGTGCTGAAGTTGGTGGTGAAGGTGTTACGCTGCCAGGATGAGGTGGTGGCAGAGAAGGAGGAAGTGGAGTAAGAGGAGGAGGCAACAGGAGGCAAAGAGAAATGCCCTGCAATCCTCGTTGGCGGAAGGACATGCGCCAAACTGCTCAGGCCCAGCCGCCACTACATTTGCCCAGTGTGCAGTTAGGGAGACCTCATCATCCTCCACATCATCTTCCATCCACTCCTCAACCCTGCCCTCCTTGCCAATCTGCACACTGCCGAAAGCCACAGCAGTTGGCCCCTGTGTTTCATCATCATCATCAGAGACGTGCTGCGGTGGTCCTTACATGTCCACATCCTCACACATAAGTGGTTGTGCATCAGTGCACTCAATCCCTTCCACTTCTGGGGCAGGGCTAGGTGGATGGCCCATGGAAACCCCACCAGCAGAGTCATCAAAAAGCATAAGAGACTGCTGCATGACTTGTGGCTCAGACTGCTTGGGTGATTTGCAAGGAGGTGAGGTGATAGACAGATGGCCATGGGCTGCAGGTGCCACCTCTGAGCTTTCAGCAGGGCAGCGGGTGGGAGACAATGTGCAGGAACTGGAGGCACTGTCAGTCATCCAATCTACTATCACCTGTACTTGTTCTGGCCTCACCATTCATAGAGCGGTATTCGGGCCTACCAAATAACGCTGAAGGTTCTGTCGTGTACTTGCACATGAGGAAGGTGTTTCACTTGTGTGTGTTGCTGGCACAGATCGACCACATTCTCTCCTGGCAACAGGGATTCCACCAACACCAGAAGCACCACGACCAGGGCCACGTCCCTTATTTGACGCTCTCCTCATTCTTTGCGTTCACCCACCAAACAAACAGATATTTTATGTCAAGCGACAATGTAACCGCCAACAGTAAACAATTTTTATTTTTTTTTGTTTATTGGACTGGAAGAAATGCACCGCAGGCCGCAAATGTAATATTTAGCACACAAAAAATTCGCATTTTTACAAGTGCGCTGTAAGCACACTATTAGACGCTTCTATTTGACTCTCAGATATGAAGTGCACCCCACTGAAATACTATTTAGCAGTTTAGGCCAAATTTTTTTTTACGTTTTAATGTGACAGCAGTATTTGACGATTCTATTTGACTCTCAGATATGAAGGGCATCCCACTAATGTACTATCCCACTAATGTACTATTTAGTAATCAAAAAAATGTACTTTTTAAAACTCTGATGTTACCGCGGTATTTGAAGCTTCTATTTGACTCTCAGATATGTAGTGGACCCCACCCCACTAATGTACTAGTTTGCAGAATTCTTTCCTAAGCTGTCCCTATCAGTGGCAGCATCCTCTCTCTACACTAATAAGACTGCATGTGCGTTCGGCGCTACGCGACTCCAGCTTTTATAAAGAGGCTGGGTCACATACTGCACTGGCCAATCACAGCCATGCCATTAGTAGGCATGGCTGTGATGGCTTCTAAGGGCACATGAGTCAAACACTTGTTGATTGACTGCCCTGCAGCCTTTCAAAACGCGCCATTAAATCGCCGAACACCGAACTCCAACCGGAACATACAGTGATATGTCCGTGTTCGGGTCCGGGGTCCAAAAAACCTAATGTTCGGTACAAACCCGAACTTTACAGTTCGGGTTCGCTCAACTCTAATAAGATGCCTTTTATTAAAAAGAAAACATGAAACAATGTATTACACTTTATAGGACTTTATAAAAAGTAGCTAAAATTGAACCTGCACGCTACAATATCATAAAGTAGCCTCCTAAGCAGAGACATTAATAGCCCAAAAAATAAATAATAACAGTGATACATCAAATAAAATAAACAATAAATCAATATTAAAAAGAGATCCCAAAAAGGAGGGAATCAGCAAATAAGTGTAACTCCAGTGAGGGGCCCCTCAACTGGGGTTTAATACATGTATAAAAAAAACTGTCAGGTATCCAAAATATAGATGGTGTGATATAAAAGAAAATGTTTTTGCAGCTTTGTGCAAGGTTGAATCAGGCAAAAGGAACACAGAGCTCTTAAACCCACTGGGTTAATAACATTTCTTAATACCTCGGAAATATTTTGATCCCTTTGTATAGAGTATTCAACTGCCTTACTGCCCAAATCATGTTTTATGATTGTGTATAATGAAGAGACTTCCAAAGTGGCCCAGCTGTATTCATACAGTCAGTCAATGTTTGCCAATTCTTGCAGAATGGCTTTGGTGTCTTTGACATACGATGTTGCTTGTTGGGCATACTCTTGTAAATAAGAGTCAATGAAAGCTGAAAGCTGAGCACTTTATTCAATTTTAAAGTGGGATTATGTGGAAGTGTAGTGTATGTATTTTGGTCTCCTAAGATATCTGAAGCTTCTAACATCTAATAATTGGAAATAGAGAAGATAAGCTTACACAACGGGAGACTTTTTGGATACATCATTTGGGCTCCTTGGAGCCAGGTGGTCTCAATGCAGACATAGATATAGTGTGCTTTCTCTAATTTATCATTTACACAGGGGGTTAATTTTTAAACTGGATATTAATTTGGACCAGATATTCCTTTTAAGAAATCTGTTATTTTTCTCACAATGGATCTATATGTTTTTAGTCCCTATAGATTTCTTGGAGAGGACATTTATTCCCTAGGTGTTTCTTTTCATCTAAATAGGTTTCTTTGCTATGAAATATACACACTATATCCCAAATGTAGGGTTTTAGGCTCTCTAAACATATATATTTTTATGCTCTGTATGTATTTGCATGTTCCACATCTGGTTAGACAAATATGTGGTAATACTCCCTAGTGTTACAAGGTATTATACACCATAAAAAGTAATACATTTCTGAATTCTGATTTCAATGTCATCAAAAATGAAATTGAAACCATTTTTGCAATTTTCTTTTTATTATAATTTTTTTAATTCTAATACAATTATTAATTTCTATTTTTTAATTATTTTAAAGAAGTTATATACATATTTTCTCCAACTGTGCTGCTTTATCTACACAATTGTGAAATGCTACCACAAGGACGTCTGAGTTTTTGCTTTTTTTATTTTATCTCTACTCTCTTCTCATCCCTTTTTGGATATATGATGCGCTGGATATATTTTCACATGTACTATTATGTGTACTGATTTTGAGCCCTGTGGGTTTCCTTATGACTCATTCAAGACTCATTCATGTTTACACCAACACATGACTGGTGTTTCACATTACCAAAGTTGGAAATGAAAATGCCTGCCAGTTGGAATGCATACCAGAAGTGACATAGTGGAAGTGATGTCACACGGTTATGATACCAGTGAAAATCCACTGAAGAATTCTCTGAAACAGCTGGACAGTGTGGACAACACCCCCTGGATCATGAATAGGAAGAAATGATGCCACATAAAAGAAAGAACTGGGTAGGAAAGGGTTATGCTGCTATTTTGTCCTTTTGTTTAGGATATTTTATATTTACAATTTGTGTTCACTATTGGGTCCCTGAGGAAGTCTTTTGTTAAACGAAACACGTTGGATCATATTTGTTTTTTACCTTTTATACTTATGAAATAAAGCAGATAATTTTTACCATTTCCTGAGTCTGGACTTCCATATTGTGGCGACATCATCAACCAACTGAGAGGGAGTTCTGGATATACCACCCAAATATCTAAGGGGAGGCACCCTAAGGCAATCTTACTATCTAAATCTTGTGAGTTTATCTTTATTGGTGCAGTTTTATTGTTCATTTAAAGTATTACACTATTATATTCAGGCTGATGCATGATATAGCCATTGCTGCAGCTCATGAGTAGTGGGAGTTTGACTATATGGCTTATTAATGTGTGTTTTCCTTTGCATATCAAACTGATGCCACTCAGTGAGTTGGACTGATACTGTTGCGGTCACCGGCCCGCCGAGCCTCACGGTCGTGCCCGACCGGCACGACCGCACCGACTACACGAGCTTACCTGCTCGTCGGCGAGCCGGGAACCGCGCACGTAGTTCTTCCGGGCATCACGCCCGAATCCAATATGGCGCCGACCACGTGGTCGCGTCTATGGATAGCCCCGCCCCCAAGAATTATACTAATGTGTGCGTGACGTCACGACGTCAACGCACACGCACGTTCTGGGGTCAGAGGTTGCCCTCTGACCAATCATAGCTTAGAGAGGGGTATTTAAACCCCTAATTCACCCCAGTACTTTGCCATGTCGTGGTTTCAGTTTCCTGGTTTCCTGAAAGTGCTAATTCCGTGTTTCTGATTTCCTGGTATCCTGATCCTTGGCGTTTCCCTGGTTATTCTGATCTCTGGTTTCCCTGACTTGGCTTGTTTAATCGGTATTGAGTATTTTCTGGCTTCCTTGACCTCGGCTTTCCCTTTGACCATTCTCTGTCTCTAGCGTATTAGTCCGGCCATTCTAAGGTCCGGTTTACGCTCTATCCTGTTATTTTCCTTTTCTTACTTATGTATATGTTTACATAGTTTCTGCGTGCTGGACCACATTACTAGTCGTGACATTACGACATGGCCATGGATCCTGCAGAACTATGCAAACATATGATCGCCTGTGAAAATAGGGTGGAGGATATGGACCACAGGTTAGACCAATTTGCCCAGGCATTTCAGACCTTGCTCCAGAGGACTGCCTATTTAGAGGTCCCTCCTGTACCACCTGTGGTTCCGCCACCTGTAGTGGTTCCCATACCACATAAACCACCGTCCATAACCTTGTCACCGCCCCCTCATTATGGAGGTGATTCTAAGGAATTCAGAGGTTTTTTAAACCAAATTGAATACCACTTTGAGGCCTCCCCAGGTTCATTCCCAACAGATAGATCTAAAATAGGCTATCTGATGAACCAATTAACTGGAAAAGCCTTGACTTGGGCTAACCCCTTATGGGAAAGTGGTGACGCAGTAGCCCGTGATTACAGTACCTTTCTTACGGCCTTTAAGGCTACATTTGAACCTAAAGGCAGGGAGAAGAACGCTGCCAAAGCCCTTATGAGAATCAAGCAAGGCAGTCGTTCTGTAGCCGATTATGCAATAGAGTTCAGGACATTAGCGTCTGAGGTTGATTGGACCAATAGCGGTCTGGTGGCTGCTTTCTCTGAAGGTCTAGCTGAGAATATACAAGATGAGACTGCAGCTAGAGACCTTCCGGTTAATCTTAATGAGTTTATTGCCTACATGATAGACATTGATAACCGTCTCAGAGAGAGAGAGAAAAACAAACAACGTAACAGACGTTCTAATTTGTCCATAGCTCCTCGTTTCTCTAACCCAGTGGTGAGTAGCCAAACGCCTCTTCCAGAACCTGAACCCATGCAATTGGGTAGTGCTAAACTCACTGAGGCAGAGAGACAACACAAACGTAACGAGGGGTTATGTATGTATTGTGGCAAGAAGGGACATCTAAGATCGTCATGCCCGGTTCGGCCGGAAAACTTGCACACCTAAGGCACGTACGGGGACCGACCTTAGGTGTGATGTATATGTCCCCTAAATTGACTAAGAACCGTTTCCTTGTCAAAGTAACCTTATCTTTCGAGAACACTACTGTTCAGTGTGAGGCTATGATTGACTCTGGGGCAGCGGAGAATTTCCTAGACAAAGAATTCTCTGCAAAACATCTCCTGTCCTTAAGACATAAAGAGAAACCTATAGCAGTCGAGGCCATTGATGGAAGGCCTCTTACCCAGCCTTTCATCACACACGAAACTCTGCCAATCACTGTTTCAGTGGGTATTCTCCACTCTGAAGAAATGACCTTTCAAATCATATCTTCACCTACAGTTCCGATAATACTCGGTTTCCCTTGGCTCCTGAAACACAATCCACGTTTGGATTGGATTGAAGGAGAGATTGTGAGTTGGGGTGAGAGATGCAAAGGTGTTTGCTTTAAGCAAATCCCACAACCTATTGGCACCATTAATGTTCCTGTTACACCTCCCTTGACCACACAAATTCCACAGCAGTATATGGATTTGAAAGAGGTATTTAACAAGGTCCAGTCAGAAGGGTTACCTCCTCATAGACCTTATGACTGTACTATAAACTTATTACCAGGGACTATGCCTCCCAAGGGAGGAGTCTATGCCTTGTCCCCCCAGGAAAATCTTTGTTTGGAGGAATATATTAAGGATGCTCTCAGAAAGGGTCATATCCGTAGGTCCTCCTCACCAGTCGGGGCTGGATTCTTCTTTGTCTCTAAAAAAGAAGGAGACCTACGCCCTTGTATTGATTATAGGGGTTTGAATAGGATTACCATAAAAAAATGCCTACCCTATTCCCCTTATATCAGAGCTATTTGACAGATTGAAGGGAGCTCGAGTCTTTACCAAGCTCGATCTCCGAAGTGCATACAATCTAGTCAGGATTAAGGACGGTCACGAATGGAAGACCGCATTTAACACCAGAATGGGACATTACGAATACCTGGTTATGCCGTTTGGATTATGTAACGCTCCAGCGGTATTCCAGGATTTTATTAACGATGTCCTAAGAGAGTACCTTCACATGTTCGTTCTAGTGTATTTGGACGACATTCTCATCTATTCCCCAGACCTAGAGACACATCACGAACATGTGAGAATTGTACTGAAAACCCTGTTACAGAACGGCCTTTACTGTAAACTGGAGAAATGCCAGTTTGACCAAACGGAGATACAATTCCTTGGATACGTTATATCTCCGTCTGGTTTCCAGATGGATCCTCGCAAACTGGAGGCAGTCTTACAGTGGCCATTACCCAAGGGCCTTAAAGCTACTCAACGCTTTATAGGTTTTGCGAATTACTACCGCAAATTCATAAGGGGATTTTCCTCCGTGATTTCCCCTATAACCAATTTAACAAAAAAAGGAGCAAATTGTATATCTTGGCCCAAAGAAGCAAGAGAGGCATTTGAACGATTAAAATCGTTATTTTCCTCAGCACCTGTCCTGACTCATCCTGATCCATCCAAACCATTTATCCTAGAGGTGGATGCATCAGAGACAGGAGTTGGAGCCATTCTGTCTCAAAGAGAAAGTCCTGATACGCCTTTACATCCCTGTGGATTTTACTCTCGCAAACTCACACCTGCAGAGAAGAATTACGACATAGGGAATAGGGAACTTTTGGCCATTGTACTTGCCCTTAAGGAATGGAGGCATCTCTTGGAAGGTTCCAAAGAGCCACTTTTGATCTTTACTGATCATAAGAATTTGGCTTATATTGGGGACGCTAAGAGACTGTCCTCTCGTCAGGCTAGGTGGTCATTGTTCCTCTCCCGATTCAATTTCGTAATTACATACAGACCTGGTACTAAAAACACCAAGGCAGATGCACTTTCTCGGCAGTTTGAGACAGATGAAGTTCCGGAACAGGTGATATATCCTATTGTACCTCCTGAATGCCTCATTGCCACTACAGTTTCCGAAGTGTCTTCTCCACTCTTCTGTGCCATAATAGCAGATCAAACTCAGGCACCTGTGGGAAAACCTCCGGACAAACTGTATGTGTCACCTCAGTTTCGAAAGAAGGTACTAGATTTGTTCCATGACAACCTCACAGCGGGCCATCCTGGAGTCCATAAAACTCTCTCTGCCATCTCCAGGAGATTTTGGTGGCCTGCTCTTAGAAACGATATCAAAGATTATGTTGGGGCATGTCAAATATGTGCCGTTTCTAAAGTTCCTCCTAGGTCACCTCCTGGACTGTTACAACCACTGCCCATACCTAGTGCTCCATGGACCCACTTGGCCATGGATTTCATTGTGGATCTACCCAGTTCAAACGGGTTTAATACAGTCCTTATGGTTATTGATAGATTCACGAAGATGGCACATTTCGTCCCACTTAAAAAATTACCATCTGCTCAAGATCTAGTTCAAATATTCTTGAGAGAGATCTTTCGGTTGCACGGTGTACCCAAAAGCATAGTATCTGACAGAGGTACCCAGTTTGTTTCTAGGTTTTGGCGTTCCTTTTGCAAACAATTGGGCGTTGAACTCTCCTTTTCGTCAGCATATCACCCTCAAACAAATGGAGCAGCAGAGAGGGCGAATCAGTCTTTAGAAGCCTATTTACGTTGCTTTATAAATGCCAATCAATCTAACTGGTATGAGCTCTTACCCATGGCTGAGTTCGCCAGAAACAACGCCACTCATGAATCTTCTAATCACAGTCCATTCTTTGTTAATCAGGGTTATCACCCCACTGTTTTTCCTTCTGCATTCTCAGACTCAGAAATCCCCGCTTTGAACACCCGTTTAGAATCGATTCATGATACCTGGGATTCCGTCCATTCAGCTCTGCAAAAAGCCTCATTACGAGCAAAGGTCCATGTAACGGAATGCAGTATGATCATACACGATATCCGTTGGTATCCTCAAGAAATCCACAGTCAGAGTAGAAAGCACGGCAATATCTCCAATCCTCCCAATAACCGGACGAAACACAGTTTGGGAGTCAACTAACTCGCTTTATTCACAGCTGGCATATTTATACAGTTCCCCATGCAAGGGGTTTCCATACAGTAATTCCAGGGGATTTCTCCCATCATGCAATATGACTTTCCCAGCAGGCATTGCTGCACGAGAAGGATACTCCCACTAAAATGGACGATTAAGTGGATTATCCCCTCGTGCAGCAAAACTGACAATTTGCTTTAAAATACATAATTCACACAATATTCGGTACTTTGGAATAACCGAACGTTCGGTAGGTAGCTGGGGTCGAGGCGCATACTTTGTGAGAATACCGCTCCGATCCCAGCTGAACTAACCGAACGCCGCACAGAATACATTTAAACATTGAAGTTAGTTTAAAAGTACCGAATAATTACGGGGAACATAATGTACCGAACGCGGAACACCCGAACGCTCTGGAAGTCCAGCGGTGTTCGGATCATTGAGTAGCCGTTTTCAGTTCCAGGCTCTCGACGACCGAACACCGCTGCAGAGACAAAGGATCCAAGATGGCCGACCGCCGCATGGTCGGTAGTCGAACGACGGCCACCTAAGAGAGCTCTTAATTACCGATTGCAACAATGTTGCAATCGGTTAATTGGTGCCACACGACCTGTGAATGTGTGGTCGACCTGGGGAGCCCACATTCGTACGGTGAATGGCCAAGATAGCCGAGTTTCGTCGTACGGATGCTTTGTATGCTGGCAGCGGACGGCTGCCAGCATGCGAACGGCCATAGTACAACACATATACATTTAACGGTACACATTATGCAGTCAGCCTACGGACAACCTGTGATGAATATAGTTCAGAAGTGGCTAGGTTTGCCACAGTCCAAGCTGACAAAAAACGGGGTGCTAATCCTGTCTATCTTCCAGGTGACAGGGTGTGGCTCTCCACAAGACATATCAAGCTTAAGGTCCCGTCCATGAAATTTGCCCCTCGGTACATTGGTCCCTTTCGAGTTACCCAACGTATTATTCCAGTGACCTATTCTTTGGCACTACCGGCTCATATGAGAATAGCGAATACTTTCCATGTGTCTCTGCTCAAGCCCCTTACTTGCAATTGCTACACCAGGGTATCCACTCCTCCTCCGCCCTTGGTAGTGGGTGATCAAGAAGAATACGAAGTCTGTTCTATCATGGACTCCAAATTATCCAGAGGTGTCTTGTCCTATCTCGTTGACTGGAAGGGTTATGGTCCCGAGGAACGTTGTTGGGTTCCTGCTGACCGGGTCCATGCGCCCCGTCTTATCCGGTCATTTCACAACCGCTTTCCTCTTAAGCCGGGTCCTTCCCGCCCGGTGCGCGGTCTTCGAGTGGGGGGTACTGTTGCGGTCACCGGCACGCCGAGCCTCACGGTCGTGCCCAACCGGCACGACTGCACCAACTACACGAGCTTACCTGCTCGTTGGCGAGCCGGGAACCGCGCACGTAGTTCTTCCGGGCATCACGCCCGAATCCAATATGGCGCCGACCACGTGGTCGCGTCTATGGATAGCCCCGCCCCCGAGAATTATACTAACGTGTGCGTGACGTCACGACGTCAACGCACACGCACGTTCTGGGGTCAGAGGTCGCCCTCTGACCAATCATAGCTTAGAGAGGGGTATTTAAACCCCTAATTCACCCCAGTACTTTGCCATGTCGTGGTTTCAGTTTCCTGGTTTCCTGAAAGTGCTAATTCCGTGTTTCTGATTTCCTGGTATCCTGATCCTTGGCGTTTCCCTGGTTATTCTGATCTCTGGTTTCCCTGACTTGGCTTGTTTAATCGGTATTGAGTATTTTCTGGCTTCCTTGACCTCGGCTTTCCCTTTGACCATTCTCTGTCTCTAGCGTATTAGTCCGGCCATTCTAAGGTCCGGTTTACGCTCTATCCTGTTATTTTCCTTTTCTTACTTATGTATATGTTTACATAGTTTCTGCGTGCTGGGCCACATTACTAGTCATGACATTTACCCTTTTTTGTCACAATAAGCAAGAGGTCCACATGTTGATTACACACCATAACAAGGTCTGATCTCACTAGTACAAATAGAGACAGAAAAAGATTAAGCTACAGTTGGTTTTCTGTTGTTCTTGTTGTCCCACATCTGTGGACACCAGAGAATTTTCTCCAGCTACCAAAATAGCAGCACATAATTAGATGCACTTGTACTTGCTGAATACTGTTTTGGCACTACGACCACACACAGTAGATTTCAACAACGTTCTATGCATACCTGAGTGGGGGGCAGTATATTCACCCCAGGCTGACATGCTGGCTTTTTGAGTAAACCACCCAATTCCATCCAATTCATTCCAGATTTCCGCCAAGCAAAGTTGGGAGGTATGTAGATCTATCCATTTCTGGGTTATTTTCTCTGAAAAAAAGTTCCATTAAAAATAACAAAACTTAAAGCAAATCAATGTATCCTTTACATGTGTAGCCCTAAATCGTTATATATATACTTTTAAGTAACTTGCCTAGCTGTTGGATTGGATAGTGTTCAAAATATTTTTGACTACCTATGGCTAAAGCTCATATTGTACTAAAAATAATTAACCCTTCCCCAAAATAAATTCCTGAATTTTGGTGGATTAGACAGGTAATAATTAATTGAGATAAAAAAATAACAAAGAGAAATCTGTCAAAGGTTTAGATGGCATTCTTGAGAAGGGAACTTGAGATAATAGGCATCATTAATTTTGGGAGCTAATTTAATTGTTGCACTTTGTCAGCAAACCTCAAAAGAATGCTACAGGAGAGGTATAAAGGAACAAACATGTATTCCTAATACTGTAATTTCTACTATTCATATTAGAGGTGTGGCAGAGCCTGTAACAACTAACAACATGTACAGGACTCTTTGCAACTCCCCCCTCAAAAGAGCTACCTTACCTCTACCTTTCTATGCCTTTCTACCCTCCAGACAGCGGAGGGCCTCTTTTACCACCATGGGTATTCATTTATATTAACCGGGAGGGATCTGATCAGGGCCGGATTAACATAGGGGCTGATGGAGCTGCAGCTCCAGGCCCAGGCCCATGGAATAGGCCCATTTAAAAAAATAAAAAAAATAATTTTTTATTTTTTTATTTTTTTTATTTTACACACTAGTCTTAGGTTTTCCTCCTGACTGGTATTTTAAGGCACAGCCTGTATTTGAGGCTGCCTGGCCGTGCTGGTATTGCAGTATTACCGGCAATACAAATGCAAATATTTTTCTCAGTATAAACGGAGATTACTCTGCAATACCAGCACCGGCCAGTAGGGGTCACTGTGTATGGAGAGAGGCAGTGATAGGAAGTTACAGCATATCCCTCCCTGCCTTTCTCTACTCACTGATACACAGGGGAGCAGCTACACAGTACAGAGAGTTCAGACAGCAGCTCCCAGCCTGCAGAGACAGACTACAGCTCAGGGAAGTGAGGAATGAGGGGGAAGGCATCAGGGAGACATGGGGGCACTGAGACACTAGGGGACACTGGGAGACCTGGGGACACTGAGACACATGGGGACACTGAGACACATGGGGACACTGAGACACTAGGGGACACTGTGAGACATGGGGACACAGACACATGGGGACGCTGTGAGACATAGGTAGACACATTGGGACACATGTCTCCCAGTGTCCCCATGCCTCCCAGCCAGTGTCCCTATTATCTCAGTGTCCCCATGGCTCCCAGTATCCCCATGCCTCCCAGCCAGTGTCCCCATGGCTCCCAGTGTCCCCATATGTCTGTGTCCCCATGTCTCCCAGTGTCCACATGTCTCCCAGCCAGTGTCTGTGTCCCCATGTCTCCCAGTGTCCCTATGTCTTCCAGCCAGTGTTCCTAGTGTCTCAGTGTCCCCATGTCTCCCAGTGTCTGTGTCCCATGTCTCCCAGTGTCTGCATCCCCATGTCTCTGTGTTCCTAGTGTCTGTGACCCCATTTCTCCCAGTGTCCCCAAATGTCTGTGTCCCCATGTCTCCATGTCTCTCAGTGTCCCCATGTCTCCATGTCTCTCAGTGTCCCCATGTCTGTATCCACAAGTGCCCCCATGTCTCCTAGTGTACCCAAGTGTCTCAGAGCCCCCATGTCTCCAAGTGTCTCAGTGTCCCGGTTTCTCTGTGTCCCCATGAATCCTAGTGACACGGGACACACTGAGACATGGGGACACTTGGAGAAATGGGGACACAGATACTGGGAGACTAGGGGACTGGGCGACATGGGGACACTGACACAGTGATGCATAGGGACACTGATGCCAGACTGGCCTTCCAATCTTTGGACAGACATACCCCCTTTTTGGGCATGTTCGCCCCTTCTGGCAGTTCTGGTCATGTGATTTGCATCAGTGGTCTACTCTTTTACCCCGCCCATTGGCTTCCTGCTTCACTGGACACTGCTGTTGGTATGGATTTACTTGAAAGATGAAAGCATAAATTAGATAAAGAGATTAGCATAGAGTATGTGTTTTCTTATTGCTGCATCCTTTGAGTTTCCCCCAACACCAACTCCATCAGATACATGACGCTTGGGAGGTATGACTGTTTTATTTTTTTTTCATCAATAAGATTCTGTAATTAGGCCCCATCAAAAATGTCAGCACCAGGCCCACTGGGCTCTTAATCCGGCCCTGGATCTGATTACACATGCATGCATACTTGCCGACTGTATGGAACTCTCACTCGGCCAGAGGTCTGACCACTGCCCAGTACAAGTTTCACCCTGCACCGCTACTAAATCAGTTTGTCCAGAAGAGCAGTATTCAGAGGGAAGGTAGATGAGGTGGAAGACTATCAAATAACCACAGGAAAGAAAGGATCTCCCTTTTGAGAATGGCACTTGTTCAGAGACAACCTGGATCTAGCTGTATCCAGCTGGAGCTTTACTTCATAATAACCTGGGCTGCATACCTTCGACATGCTGGAACTCTATCACAAGAGGGCCACCCCAACTTATCCCCTTAAGGACCAAACGTCTGGAATAAAAGGGAATCATGCCATGTCACACATGTCATGTGTCCTTAAGGGGTTAAAAAACTTACTTTTTCCCCAACACTGAGACTCACTCGGTATTGCCACCAAATCCTTCTCCCACAACATAATGCAGCAGGTGTTGCTTCATTGCCTTCTCATTCAATCCAATTCTTCTCAAAGAGAAACATTGGGATACGAAGTAAATGTATGGCAATCACCATGCACAAGTCCAACCATTGCTTTCAACATCCCATCAACATATAAAACTCAGTTTATGAGTGTGGAAGCACCTCTAGTGTCAGAAAAGCATCCACTAAAATGTGTATTTAGCTCTGAATGTAAAACATTGCCTAATGTACTCAATTGCAGGCCTAAAAGGTCCAAAATATATTATCCATAATATATACTGGATTGAATAATCTGTGTATTATTTCATTCTTATTGGTTTTTAAAAAATAAATCAATTTGATGATATGGTACAGCAAACCTGTCCAACTATCTCACCATAACACCCTTCATTCTTTTACATCCTCACATCTTTACTCGATGTTTGAGAAAGCTGAGCATTTTACTGTAACAGCAGCTAGAGAATCAAAGTAAATTGTGGAATCACTCACTCATTTATAATGGCTCATGATATTTTAAAATAAAAAAATGTGACTTTTCTAGTTAAGTACTATATTTATTTAAATATAAATATCACTATGCAACATTAAAGTAAAATGAAAAGACCAAATATGTTACTATTTAAGCAATGTGAACTTACTATATTGTAGACACTAAAATTAGCAATAAGTAGACACTAAATTCACATTAATTAGATCCATATTAAATGGCACTCAAGCCTTGTACTTTCAAGTCTGTCCTTTTAACTTCTGTTGAGACATGACAATAGAAAATAGCAACTGGAATGCTAAAAAACTTTTTAGATGAAAGGCATTGGCTCTATAAGTATCTATAAATCATATCTATTATGTTATGATAGCTGGGAACACCAAATGCACGATGATCAAAGAAGGCATATTACTTTAAAAGTTGAATAGCATGCAACATATTTGTTAGAAAGGGGCACACTTAACTAGATATTAAAGTCATCAATCTCACAAATCACACATCGAGGATCTTAGTAAAATGTCCACTAGGGCAACTTCTAGAAAAGGACGTGGCAATTTGGATAAAGTCAAAATTGTTGTTTTCTAAGTGAAAACAGCTACCCCTTTTAAAAAAAGCAGAACATATCACTTGACTTTGACCTACAAATATAGGACCTTTTTAAATGTCAAGCTCAACATGTTACAGGAGATATTTAAATTACACACACACACACACTCACATCACATGTTACAAGAGATGTTTATATAACTCATTTACATATTAATCTATATCTGTTTGTCTGTCTGTCTGTCTGTCTGTCTGTCTATCTATATATATCACAATATCTGAGTAAATCGTGACTGTAATGCCAGGTTCACTTTTACATAAAGTTCCCCATAAGCTATGGATACATAATTTATTTTAGAGATAAGTTATATAGTCAGTGTAAAATGTTGAGATATTAACTCACTTTCCCTCCAGTTCAGTGCCATCATATAATCAGCTTCCTGGGTGCAGGGGTAGGCAACCTTGCTGCAGTGGACTACATCTTTCCTGATGCTGTCAGAACATTGTGGGAGATGTAGTCAAAACATCTGGAGTACCAACAAGTGTCTACCCCTGCTCTATTTTAACACCCACCTACAGTCCGCCTCTGGTGCCTCCTGTATTCCAATTTGATTTGCCCTGCTTTGAGGTACTTACACAAGCAGGCATCTGAATAGAGTGATGTCTGTCAATGTGTTCCTATTCTCCTCTAGCCAGCACTAACAGATATGGCTAATCAGTAACCATATTAATCACAATGTATGCACTGTGGTTGTGATGCTTGGAGAGCAGAAAGCCAGAAGGAGTACTCCCTTGCTCTTCCTGTTAGTCAGCTCTTCAGCATTGATGTCTATGTCTAATAATTGATTGAACGTTGAGGGATATAATTTGTTTTTTAAAAATAAAAATTCTCCCAATCTATACATTTGCCAGCAAATTTATGCTCTTGAAAATGAGCAACATGGAGTGTGTGGCTTAGCAATACACAATATTACCTCAGTGGACACATGGCTTTGATGTATAAAAGATATCTGGTCTGGTATAGTTCCTATTAGTAATCTGGCAGTAAAAGCATACCTATCCACCCTCAAGCTCCGTTAACTTCATTTTAATTTGAAGCATAGATATCCTTACTCTGCAACTCCCATGCGGAACACCACAGGTGTGAGGTATGATCCCACACACAAAAACTATACCACTGAGAGCTGTATGATTCTCATTTACTTTGTTTTTTTATTTCCTTGATACTGTTGGAGTTTGGCATTTGTTTTTGGATCAACATGTTTTTTGTATGAATTTTGGCAAATAAAAATGACAACAAAGAAAACAAAAACAAATTGCTTGTTGGGCGAACTTTCTTCCATGCAATTCATTCTTTCATTTGTTTGTATTAGTTATTACAAGGAGGGAGCTACTGACTCAAGGCTTTCTTTTAGTAATATTTAAAAGATAGACAATTGTCCCCATATTATTATGAGGAAGGTTAAATCCTCCCTCCAGCCCCTACCTGCTATGCCAAGAGTAGTGGCATGTCTACTAAACATCAATTAGCCATCATAGGCGTGCGCAGCATATTGCATTAGGGTGTGCACCCTAAAGCACAAGCACATGCCGCGTATATATATGTATGTATGTATGTATATATATATATATATATATATATATGTGTATATATACATATACACATATATACACACACACACACACATACACTGCTGTGTGTGTGTGTGTGTGTGTGCTGTTAGTGTGATGTGTGTCTGAGGGTGCTGGTAGTGTACTATGTGGGTGAGGGTGTTTGTGTGTGCGCGCTTGTGAGGGTGCTGTTAATGTACTGTGTGTGAGGGTGCTGTTAATGTACTGTGTGTGAGGGTACTGGTAGTGTGCTGTGTGTGTTTGTTAGGGTCCTGTTTGTGTGCTGTGTGTTAGGGTGCTGTTTGTGTAATGTGTGTAAGGGTGCTAAAGTAAAGAAAATGTTACTTGCGCTTTCTCCTTAATCCCTATGTATATTTAGACAAATGGAGGTCATTTAGTTGCTCCAATGGCCATTGGAGGTAAGGCCCGCCTGCCAACGTCAAGGCAGACCCCCCTAAGCGGGTCCTAACACTGACCCTTCAGCCTGCTTCCTTGAGCTTCTGGCAAAAATATCTCTAATGAGACAGAAAGGGGTATTTTTTATATACACCCCTATGCTTATTAACCCTTAATAGGGAACACATGGGATGGGCAGCAGCATTGTAACCAGGCTGTGTGGTACAAAGTAAATACAAATACAAAAAGAGAAGTCCTACGCTTAGTCCCATTACTGCTGGGCCAGCTGCAATGACTACAATACACATCAGCCCCAATATATAGTAAAAACCAAAGTAAAGAAAATGTTACTTGCGCTTTCTCCTTAATCCCTATGTATATTTAGACAAATGGAGGTCATTTAGTTGCTCCAATGGCCATTGGAGGTAAGGCCCGCCTGCCAACGTCAAGGCCTGGTTACAATGCTGCTGCCCATCCCATGTGTTCCCTATTAAGGGTTAATAAGTATAGGGGTGTATATAAAAAATACCCCTTTCTGTCTCATTAGAGATATTTTTGCCAGAAGCTCAAGGAAGCAGGCTGAAGGGTCAGTGTTAGGACCCGCTTAGGGGGGTCTGCCTTGACGTTGGCAGGGGGGCCTTACCTCCAATGGCCATTGGAGCAACTAAATGACCTCCATTTGTCTAAATATACATAGGGATTAAGGAGAAAGCGCAAGTAACATTTTCTTTACTTTGGTTTTTACTATATATTGGGGCTGATGTGTATTGTAGTCATTGCAGCTGGCCCAGCAGTAATGGGACTAAGCGCAGGACTTCTCTTTTTGTATTTGTATTTACTTTGTACCACACAGCCTGGTTACAATGCTGCTGCCCATCCCATGTATTCCCTATTAAGGGTTAATAAGTATAGGGGTGTATATAAAAAATACCCCTTTCTGTCTCATTAGAGATATTTTTGCCAGAAGCTCAAGGAAGCAGGCTGAAGGGTCAGTGTTAGGACCCGCTTAGGGGGGTCTGCCTTGACGTTGGCAGGCGGGCCTTACCTCCAATGGCCATTGGAGCAACTAAATGACCTCCATTTGTCTAAATATACATAGGGATTAAGGAGAAAGCGCAAGTAACATTTTCTTTACTTTGGTTTTTACTATATATTGGGGCTGATGCAGGGGTCAAGTCCTGGAGAAAAAAGTGTGGGAACTCACCCATGATTCCCATTCTCCCCCCCCCCCCCCCCCCCCGTAAAAAAAAATTACACTCCTATGCATATAGTGCAGTTCAGGGTGTGTATAATGAATGTACTGTTTGTAGTGAGTGCAGTCTGTATAATAAATGTAGTGTTTTTGTAGTGAGTGCAGAATGTGTATAATGAATTTAGTGTTTGAAGTGACTGCAGAGTGTGTATAGTGAATGTAGTGTGTTTGTAGTGAGTGCAGAGTGTGTATAATGAATGTAGTGTGTTTGTAGTGAGTGCAGAGTGTGTATAATGAATGCAGTGTGTTTGTAGTGAGTGCAGAGTGTGTATAATGAATGCAGTGTGTTTGTAGTGAGTGCAGAGTGTGTATAACGAATGTAGTGTGTTTGTAGTGAGTGCAGAATGTGTATAATGAATTTAGTGTCTGTAGTGAGTGCAGAATGTGTATAATGAATTTAGTGTTTGTAGTGACTGCAGAGTGTGTATAGTGAATGTAGTGTGTTTGTAGTGAGTGCAGAATGTGTATAATGAATGTAGTGTGTCTAGTGAGTGCAGTGTGTATAATGAATGCAGTGTGTTTGTAGTGAGTGCAGAGTGTGTATAATGAATGTAGTGAGTGCAGTGTGTATAATAAATGTAGTGTGTTTGTAGTGAGTGCAGAGTGTGTATAATGAATGCAGTGTGTTTGTAGTGAGTGCAGAGTGTGTATAATGAATGTAGTGTGTTTGTAGTAAGTGCAGAGTATGTATAATGAATGTAGTCTGTTTGTAGTGAGTGCATAGTGTGTATAATGAATGTAGTGTGTTTGTAGTAAGTGCAGAGTATGTATAATGAATGTAGTCTGTTTGTAGTGAGTGCATAGTGTGTATAATGAATGCAGTGTGTTTGAAGTAAGTTCCGAGTGTGTATAGTGAATGTAGTGTGATAGTAGTGAGTGCAGAGTGTGTATAATGAATGTAGTGTGTTTGTAGTAAGTGCAGAGTATGTATAATGAATGTAGTCTGTTTGTAGTGAGTGCATAGTGTGTATAATGAATGTAGTGTGTTTGTAGTAAGTGCAGAGTATGTATAATGAATGTAGTCTGTTTGTAGTGAGTGCATAGTGTGTATAATGAATGCAGTGTGTTTGAAGTAAGTTCCGAGTGTGTATAGTGAATGTAGTGTGATTGTAGTGAGTGCAGAGTGTGTATAGTGAATGTAATGTGTTTGTAGTGAGTGCAGAGTGTGTATAATGAATGTAGTGTGTTTGTAGTGAGTGCAGTGTGTATAATAAATGTAGTGTGTTTGTAGTGAGTGCAGGGTGTGTATAATGAATGCAGTGTATGTAGTGTGTAGTGAATGTAGTGTGTTTGTAGTGAGTGCAGAGTATGTATAATGAATGAAGTGTGTGTGCTGGAAGATGTGCGTGCGTGTGTGCTGGATGATGTGGGTGTGTGCTGGATGATGTGGGTGTGTGCTGGATGATGTGGGTGTGTGCTGGATGATGTGTGTGTGTGTGTGTGCTGGATGATGTGTGTGTGTGTGCTGGATGATGTGTGTGTGTGTGCTGGATGATGTGGGGGTGTGTGTGTGTGTGCTGGATGATGTGTGTGTGTGCTGGATGATGTGTGTGTGTGCTGGATGATGTGTGTGTGTGTGCGCTGGATGATGTGTGTGTGTGTGCGCTGGATGATGTGTGTGTGTGTGCGCTGGATGATGTGTGTGTGTGTGTGTGTGCGCTGGATGATCTGTGTGTGTGTGTGCGCTGAAGGATGTGTGTGTGTGTGTGTGTGTGTGTGTGCTGGATGATGTGTGAGTGCGGGATGATGTGTGTGCAGTGGCGTACACACGATCCATGGGGCCCCGGTGCGAAAATTGATCTGTGGACCCCCCCCCACACACGCTTACTCTGCACGGGCCTGGGCCGCAACACATGGTGCGACCCCTGTGACCGTGTGATGTACGCCAGTGCATGCAGATACACATAGACTTAAAGGACCACTATAGGCACTCTGATCACTTCAGCTCAATGAAGTGGTCTGGGTGCCAGTTCCCTCTAGTTTTAACCCTGCAGCTGAAAACATAGCAGTTTCAGAGAAACTGCTATGTTTCACTAAGGGTTAATGCAGCCTCTAGTAGCTGTCTCACTGACAGCCGCTAGAGGCGCTTCCGCGATTCTCACTGTGAAAAATCACAGTGAGAAGACGCTGGACGTCCATAGGAAAGCATTGAGTAATGCTTTCCTATGGGCAGTTTGAATGCGTTCCCGGCTCTGCTGTGCATGTGCATTCGGAGCTGAGAGGCGGATCAGGGCGGAGAGATCCCCAGCGCAAAGGGAGCCCAGCCCTGGAGAAAGGTAAGTGCTGAAGGGGTTTTTACCACACACACACACTCTTACGAACAGACACATACACACTAGCTAACAGACACACACATTTACTGACAGACACACTTAGTGACAGACATACATACACTCTCACTGACAAACACACACTCACTAACAGACACACACAAATTAACACACTCAGTAAGACACACACAGTAACACACTCACTGACACACAAACACACACACACACACACACACACACTCACTAACAGACACACACAACTAACACACACACTAACAAACACACAAAAACTAACACTCACTGACACTCACTAGCAGACACACACAAACTAACACACTCAGTAACAGACACACACACTAACACACACACTCGAGGGCTGCACACAGAGGGTGCTTCACACAGAGGGCAAGGGGGCTGCACAGAGAAGGGGGAATGAACTGCACAGAGGGGGAAAGGGAATTCACACAGGGGGTGGGGGCTGCACACAGAGAGGGAAAGGGGGCTGCACACAGAGAGGGAAAGGGGGCTGCACAAAGGGGGGAAAGGGAGATTCACACAAAGGGGAATTAACTGCACAGAGGGGGGAGAGGGGGAAATTAACTGCACAGAGGGAAAAAGGGGGATTCATACAAGGGGGAGAGGGCTGCACAGAGAGGGGGAAGGGGGCTGCACAAAGTGGGGAAAGGGGGCTGCACAAAGGGTGGAATGAACTGCACAGAAGGGGGAAAGGGGGAATCACAGAGGGGGTAAAGGGGTTCAAACAGGAGGAAAGGATGCACAAAGGGGGATGGGCAGCACACAGGATTGCCAAGGGACTCACTGTGGTGGGGATTAAGGACTTTAAAATACTACAACAATGCAATGCAAAAAAAAAACAAAAAACAACAACAATACACCTTCCTATTTGTTGTCCCCCTCACTTTGGCTTACCTTGGGTCAAAGAGGGGAGACACAATGATCTGGACCTGGCCTGACTGGGGGGACTCCAGTGGCAGTGCTGAAGGGCTGCTGCCTGCTGGAGAGGCAGTGAGGGAGATCTGATTTCCTACGGAGCAGGAGGAGAAGGTTCCTTCCTGGCTGCCTTACCACCTCCACGTTCCCCCCCCCTGGGCTCCACCCCCACCCCCACTACCTGCACCACACGCCCCAGTCAGACAGCATACAGGCCCCAGCTTACCTGCTGCATCAGTCACTGAGTCTGAGACTCAGAGCAGCCAGCCAGCCATCTGCCGAGGCCGCCCACAGCACCAGGAAGAATGTTATTATCTGATAGTAACAGCAGGGGCCCACAGTGCGGTTGGGCCCCCTGGAGTGCCGGGCCCGGTCGCAATTGCGACCCCTGTAGGTACGCCACTGTGTGTGTGTGCGCTGTTTGTTGTGTGTGTGTGTGCTGGATGGTGTGTGTGTGTGATGATAGGGGCTGAAGCATTTTTTTTTAACTTTATGTGTTTGTATTTTTTTATTTTATAACCCCCACCCCCCCCTGCTTCTTACCTTGTCAGGGAGGGGGGAGATCGCCTGGTGGTCCGGTGGAGGGAAGCAGCCGCTGCACACAGGGGCCATCACACGCTGTGTTCCCTCTCCAGCTCTAACTCTCGCGAGACTCGCCTGTGCGGAGCGTTGCCATGGTAACCCGTGGTCTCGCGAGAGTTAGAGCCGGAGAGGGAACACAGCGTGTGATGGCCCCTGTGTGCAGGTAGCAGGGCAGGTCCTGCAGGACTGGGAACGGGAACGGCGTTCCTGCTTTGGAAAAAGTGCAGGAACGCCGTTCCCATGCGTTCCTGCAGGACTCGAGCCCTGGGCTGATGTGTATTGTAGTCATTGCAGCTGGCCCAGCAGTAATGGGACTAAGCACAGGACTTCTCTTTTTGTATTTGTATTTACTTTGTACCAAACAGCCTGGTTACAATGCTGCTGCCCATCCCATGTGTTCCCTATTAAGGGTTAATAAGTATAGGCGTGTATATAAAAAATACCCCTTTCTGTCTCATTAGAGATATTTTTGCCAGAAGCTCAAGGAAGCAGGCTGAAGGGTCAGTGTTAGGACCCGCTTAGGGGGGTCTGCCTTGACGTTGGCAGGCGGGCCTTACCTCCAATGGCCATTGGAGCAACTAAATGACCTCCATTTGTCTAAATATACATAGGGATTAAGGAGAAAGCGCAAGTAACATTTTCTTTACTTTGGTTTTTACTATATATTGGGGCTGATGCAGGGGTCAAGTCCTGGAGAAAAAAGTGTGGGAACTCACCCATGATTCCCATTCTCCCCCCCCCCCCCCCGTAAAAAAAAAATTACACTCCTATGCATATAGTGCAGTTCAGGGTGTGTATAATGAATGTACTGTTTGTAGTGAGTGCAGTCTGTATAATAAATGTAGTGTTTTTGTAGTGAGTGCAGAATGTGTATAATGAATTTAGTGTTTGAAGTGACTGCAGAGTGTGTATAGTGAATGTAGTGTGTTTGTAGTGAGTGCAGAGTGTGTATAATGAATGTAGTGTGTTTGTAGTGAGTGCAGAGTGTGTATAATGAATGCAGTGTGTTTGTAGTGAGTGCAGAGTGTGTATAATGAATGCAGTGTGTTTGTAGTGAGTGCAGAGTGTGTATAACGAATGTAGTGTGTTTGTAGTGAGTGCAGAATGTGTATAATGAATTTAGTGTCTGTAGTGAGTGCAGAATGTGTATAATGAATTTAGTGTTTGTAGTGACTGCAGAGTGTGTATAGTGAATGTAGTGTGTTTGTAGTGAGTGCAGAATGTGTATAATGAATGTAGTGTGTCTAGTGAGTGCAGTGTGTATAATGAATGCAGTGTGTTTGTAGTGAGTGCAGAGTGTGTATAATGAATGTAGTGAGTGCAGTGTGTATAATAAATGTAGTGTGTTTGTAGTGAGTGCAGAGTGTGTATAATGAATGCAGTGTGTTTGTAGTGAGTGCAGAGTGTGTATAATGAATGTAGTGTGTTTGTAGTAAGTGCAGAGTATGTATAATGAATGTAGTCTGTTTGTAGTGAGTGCATAGTGTGTATAATGAATGTAGTGTGTTTGTAGTAAGTGCAGTGTATGTATAATGAATGTAGTCTGTTTGTAGTGAGTGCATAGTGTGTATAATGAATGCAGTGTGTTTGAAGTAAGTTCCGAGTGTGTATAGTGAATGTAGTGTGATAGTAGTGAGTGCAGAGTGTGTATAATGAATGTAGTGTGTTTGTAGTAAGTGCAGAGTATGTATAATGAATGTAGTCTGTTTGTAGTGAGTGCATAGTGTGTATAATGAATGTAGTGTGTTTGTAGTAAGTGCAGAGTATGTATAATGAATGTAGTCTGTTTGTAGTGAGTGCATAGTGTGTATAATGAATGCAGTGTGTTTGAAGTAAGTTCCGAGTGTGTATAGTGAATGTAGTGTGATTGTAGTGAGTGCAGAGTGTGTATAGTGAATGTAATGTGTTTGTAGTGAGTGCAGAGTGTGTATAATGAATGTAGTGTGTTTGTAGTGAGTGCAGTGTGTATAATAAATGTAGTGTGTTTGTAGTGAGTGCAGGGTGTGTATAATGAATGCAGTGTATGTAGTGTGTAGTGAATGTAGTGTGTTTGTAGTGAGTGCAGAGTATGTATAATGAATGAAGTGTGTGTGCTGGAAGATGTGCGTGCGTGTGTGCTGGATGATGTGGGTGTGTGCTGGATGATGTGGGTGTGTGCTGGATGATGTGGGTGTGTGCTGGATGATGTGTGTGTGTGTGTGTGCTGGATGATGTGTGTGTGTGTGCTGGATGATGTGTGTGTGTGTGCTGGATGATGTGGGGGTGTGTGTGTGTGTGCTGGATGATGTGTGTGTGTGCTGGATGATGTGTGTGTGTGCTGGATGATGTGTGTGTGTGTGCGCTGGATGATGTGTGTGTGTGTGCGCTGGATGATGTGTGTGTGTGTGCGCTGGATGATGTGTGTGTGTGTGTGTGTGTGTGCGCTGGATGATCTGTGTGTGTGTGTGCGCTGAAGGATGTGTGTGTGTGTGTGTGTGTGTGTGTGTGCTGGATGATGTGTGAGTGCGGGATGATGTGTGTGCAGTGGCGTACACACGATCCATGGGGCCCCGGTGCGAAAATTGATCTGTGGACCCCCCCCCACACACGCTTACTCTGCACGGGCCTGGGCCGCAACACATGGTGCGACCCCTGTGACCGCGTGATGTACGCCAGTGCATGCAGATACACATAGACTTAAAGGACCACTATAGGCACTCTGATCACTTCAGCTCAATGAAGTGGTCTGGGTGCCAGTTCCCTCTAGTTTTAACCCTGCAGCTGAAAACATAGCAGTTTCAGAGAAACTGCTATGTTTCACTAAGGGTTAATGCAGCCTCTAGTAGCTGTCTCACTGACAGCCGCTAGAGGCGCTTCCGCGATTCTCACTGTGAAAAATCACAGTGAGAAGACGCTGGACGTCCATAGGAAAGCATTGAGTAATGCTTTCCTATGGGCAGTTTGAATGCGTTCCCGGCTCTGCTGTGCATGTGCATTCGGAGCTGAGAGGCGGATCAGGGCGGAGAGATCCCCAGCGCAAAGGGAGCCCAGCCCTGGAGAAAGGTAAGTGCTGAAGGGGTTTTTACCACACACACACACTCTTACGAACAGACACATACACACTAGCTAACAGACACACACATTTACTGACAGACACACTTAGTGACAGACATACATACACTCTCACTGACAAACACACACTCACTAACAGACACACACAAATTAACACACTCAGTAAGACACACACAGTAACACACTCACTGACACACAAACACACACACACACACACACACACTCACTAACAGACACACACAACTAACACACACACTAACAAACACACAAAAACTAACACTCACTGACACTCACTAGCAGACACACACAAACTAACACACTCAGTAACAGACACACACACTAACACACACACTCGAGGGCTGCACACAGAGGGTGCTTCACACAGAGGGCAAGGGGGCTGCACAGAGAAGGGGGAATGAACTGCACAGAGGGGGAAAGGGAATTCACACAGGGGGTGGGGGCTGCACACAGAGAGGGAAAGGGGGCTGCACACAGAGAGGGAAAGGGGGCTGCACAAAGGGGGGAAAGGGAGATTCACACAAAGGGGAATTAACTGCACAGAGGGGGGAGAGGGGGAAATTAACTGTACAGAGGGAAAAAGGGGGATTCATACAAGGGGGAGAGGGCTGCACAGAGAGGGGGAAGGGGGCTGCACAAAGTGGGGAAAGGGGGCTGCACAAAGGGTGGAATGAACTGCACAGAAGGGGGAAAGGGGGAATCACAGAGGGGGTAAAGGGGTTCAAACAGGAGGAAAGGATGCACAAAGGGGGATGGGCAGCACACAGGATTGCCAAGGGACTCACTGTGGTGGGGATTAAGGACTTTAAAATACTACAACAATGCAATGCAAAAAAAAAACAAAAAACAACAACAATACACCTTCCTATTTGTTGTCCCCCTCACTTTGGCTTACCTTGGGTCAAAGAGGGGAGACACAATGATCTGGACCTGGCCTGACTGGGGGGACTCCAGTGGCAGTGCTGAAGGGCTGCTGCCTGCTGGAGAGGCAGTGAGGGAGATCTGATTTCCTACGGAGCAGGAGGAGAAGGTTCCTTCCTGGCTGCCTTACCACCTCCACGTTCCCCCCCCCTGGGCTCCACCCCCACCCCCACTACCTGCACCACACGCCCCAGTCAGACAGCATACGGGCCCCAGCTTACCTGCTGCATCAGTCACTGAGTCTGAGACTCAGAGCAGCCAGCCAGCCATCTGCCGAGGCCGCCCACAGCACCAGGAAGAATGTTATTATCTGATAGTAACAGCAGGGGCCCACAGTGCGGTTGGGCCCCCTGGAGTGCCGGGCCCGGTCGCAATTGCGACCCCTGTAGGTACGCCACTGTGTGTGTGTGCGCTGTTTGTTGTGTGTGTGTGTGCTGGATGGTGTGTGTGTGTGATGATAGGGGCTGAAGCATTTTTTTTTAACTTTATGTGTTTGTATTTTTTTATTTTATAACCCCCACCCCCCCCTGCTTCTTACCTTGTCAGGGAGGGGGGAGATCGCCTGGTGGTCCGGTGGAGGGAAGCAGCCGCTGCACACAGGGGCCATCACACGCTGTGTTCCCTCTCCAGCTCTAACTCTCGCGAGACTCGCCTGTGCGGAGCATTGCCATGGTAACCCGTGGTCTCGCGAGAGTTAGAGCCGGAGAGGGAACACAGCGTGTGATGGCCCCTGTGTGCAGGTAGCAGGGCAGGTCCTGCAGGACTGGGAACGGGAACGGCGTTCCTGCTTTGGAAAAAGTGCAGGAACGCCGTTCCCATGCGTTCCTGCAGGACTCGAGCCCTGGGCTGATGTGTATTGTAGTCATTGCAGCTGGCCCAGCAGTAATGGGACTAAGCACAGGACTTCTCTTTTTGTATTTGTATTTACTTTGTACCAAACAGCCTGGTTACAATGCTGCTGCCCATCCCATGTGTTCCCTATTAAGGGTTAATAAGTATAGGCGTGTATATAAAAAATACCCCTTTCTGTCTCATTAGAGATATTTTTGCCAGAAGCTCAAGGAAGCAGGCTGAAGGGTCAGTGTTAGGACCCGCTTAGGGGGGTCTGCCTTGACGTTGGCAGGCGGGCCTTACCTCCAATGGCCATTGGAGCAACTAAATGACCTCCATTTGTCTAAATATACATAGGGATTAAGGAGAAAGCGCAAGTAACATTTTCTTTACTTTGGTTTTTACTATATATTGGGGCTGATGTGTATTGTAGTCATTGCAGCTGGCCCAGCAGTAATGGGACTAAGCGCAGGACTTCTCTTTTTGTATTTGTATTTACTTTGCGGCAACGCTCAGATCTCGCGAGAGGAACCTGGCGGAGCTGCTGGCAAGAGCTCCGCCGGTCCTCTCCTGCCTCCCTCCCTGCCTGTGGCTCGGTGGGGAGGGAGGCTGAGAGCAGAGCCGGCGTTTGGATAGCGCCGGCTCTGCATGAGCCGACAGGGGGGATCCTGAGATCTCCCCTGCCGGTCTCAATACATAGGCGTGCCACGGGGATTAGGGTGTGCCCAGGCACACCCGGCACACCCCGTGCGCACGCCTATGTGAGCCATTGACTGCTCTCTGGTCTAAAAAAAGACAAGTGACTGGGCAGCTAAAATACGATTGGTGTAAAACCATCTGGATGTATACAGGGCTATTTGGACTACAAAATCTGGGCAATGTTGATGGAATTCATAAATGCCTGAAGTGATGGATAGTTGAATTGATGGATGGTCAGCTTAAATCCATGGATGGTCAGCTTAAATCCAGATTGCATGCTGCAAAAAAGTCCAAACTATTTGCCCACTGATACCACTAGCAGCCAGTGAGCAAATAGTAAATAACTTTCTGGAGCCTGATGGTTAATTATGTGTAGGCTGGCCAGCACAAAAAATCAAATAAAAAAAAAATAATACATGAGAAATCCTATGGGGAGAAATAAGACCCCCAAATTACTATAATGGGGGTTGTACACTTCCATATCTCTGCCATTTGGCAAGTGGGGGCATAAGTACTAAACATTACAAACTAGCGAATGGGCAGCCCTTACTCATGGGTGATGGGTGGGGGCCCTAATGTTAATAATAAATAGTAATCTATAACCTATTTTCCTCTTTACTGGCCCCCACCTATGGCTGGTGGGTGGGAACCCTAATATGAATATTAAAGGACATTGGTGGCTCCTAATTTGGCCCCCCATTTATATTTAATATTAGGTCCCGGGGGATAACAATAGGCACTCCTTTATAAGGGTCCCTACCCACTGCCAAAAGGTGGAGTTTGGGTGATGAGACAATAGTTCCCAACCATGGGAACTATTACTTTTATGGTTCTCCTTAATACATATTTATACCAGCCCCTCCAATGTCCATTGGTAGGGAAATGAGTGGATTATGCCCCCCCCCTCCCCCCCCACCCCCTACATGATTTCTCAGGTATATGATACAATCTATTATATGGAATTCAATTAATATTTAACACATTGACAATAAATGTGTTAAAGAAACGTCTTGACATGCAGAAATAAATTACACTGATAAACCTTTAGAATTAGATAGTAAAAATGAGGACACCATATCTGGAATGTGGGATTCCATGGAAGGTGGGGAGGAGAACCGTGCTAAGGTATCCACAGATCTGGACAAAGGTAAGTAAATCAATATTTCATTAAAGTTTTATGGCAAACAAGGGGTAAACCTGAAAAAGAGTAGGGACAGGAACACTATAGCGTTAGGAATACAAACTAGTTTTTCTTACTCTATAGTGTTTCTTTAAATCCAGTAGAATGTGAAACAAATTTGCAAATAAAAGTTAAAAAGTATTGTCAAGCTGGCCAAAAAGTAACTCAGGAAAGACATTTATTGTCATGTAAAGAGGATGACCTCTCAAACGAGGGGCTTTCTTGATATTAGAATTAGGTACCAGATTCCCAATGAGAATACACTCCTGTCACATAACACAGTTGCATATACTTTCTTGTTATAAAAACTATTTGAAAAGGATACATTGCTGTCATTCAACACTGATCTATTAATTATTAAGATCTGCTGGTTATATTGTGCCTGTGACGTATGCTAATGATATATTGATTTTAAATAGCTTTAGATTTTTTTCTTTTTGTATTCATTTTGTATTTATGTACACTTGGGATATGTCCTCTTTAAGGGTATGCATGACTAATAAAGGTTTGTTGAGTAATTAACTTATTTAGAATTATTTAAGTGTGGTGGTATTTCTACCTGATATTCCAATGAGTAACTCCAAAATGGATTGCTTCTTCATATGCCTGGTCTGTGAGTATCAATAAGGCTTTTTGTATTCTCTGTATCTGTGGGATTCTTCAATTAAGTGGACAAATGCATCCTATTAAAAGTAGCTATAGCCTATTATGTTATGAAGCAGTAAAAACCGATACATGTAAAACAATTATATAAAAAGGTAAATCACAGTTTAGAGACTGTTTTTTCACTGTATAAAGCATATAAAAAGAGGGGGGAGGAGGCTGGGACTAACCACATAATCTAAACTGAGGGGGTCTATTCTCCAGCACTAAATATGTCCCATGGGCTAATGGAAAGGGCTGCTTAGTTACAGGAAAGACCTGATAAATATTAGAAGAAAAGGAAAAGCAGGCTTCAAGTTCTGCTTGAGATAAGAAAGTGCCTAATAGTAATCCCATTACTACATAATCAGATAATAAAAAGCCACCTTGCTCTTAACCAATCCATATCATAATATTAAGGCGGCTCTGTTAAAACATGCCCATAGTGTTTGACTTCATACTTAACACTAGACTTGTGCATGGTAAAAGTTTTTTTTTTTTTTTTTTCGGATTGATATGGTTCAGATTTTTTAAATGTTTTGGTTCTAAAGAAATTTTGGATAAATTTGAAAATTTTCAGATTGATTTTAAAATTCCCTGCCTAAAGTGCCTAAAGTGTCCCTTTAGGAACATCAAAAAAGCAACTCTCAAATTAAAAATTAGTGATGCAATTTTGGTGTGAAAGGCCCTGGGGAGATAGCGCAGCTAAGCGGACAAGGGCACATGTAGGAGTGTGGGGATAGATGCGTGGGAGTGTCTTTGGAAGTGTGTGTGTGTGTGGGGTTAGAGTTATGTGAGCTAGTAGGAGGGAGGTCTTACCTCAGTGCCATTTGGGAATCGGGCCAGCAAACAGCTTAGTGCCACTTGGGAATCGGGCCAGCAAACAGCTTCCTGTCTCCAGCTCCTGTTTGCCTGGGCCTTTAGTCTCCACAGCTTGAGAGATGGATATTGAGGCGATCCTGTCGTCCCTCAGGGCTGCTGCTGCGCTGTATTGTGGCCGGTAACTGAGGGAGCAATTTGCACGAGTTACTGGAGGTATGGCTACCGGTGTGGGCTCCCCCCGCAGCCTACCCTCCCCTGGAGCACCCCCCTGTGGTCTCCCCTGCTGCCTCCCCTCGGTCCGCCTGCCAGGCTTTCACCAGACAATACCCCTCAGGCCCGGTTGAGGAGCAGGAGCCCGGGCCCGAGGCATCAATAGGAGCCCCAGACACGCGGCCTAATACCAGGGGCCGTGATCTGAGGCCTTCTGCCACGAGGCCTGCCACTGCCGCGTGGCCTGCAGCTTCGTTTGCCGCTCGGCCTGGTACTTCCAGGCCGGGGATGTGGCCTCCTAACGCCGCGCGGCCTGCTGCGTCTGCGGCCGCGCGGCCTACTACTACTAGGCCGGGGATGCGGCCTACTACTGCCGCGCAGCCCCCTAGTGCGGCTGTCGCGCGGCCTGCAAGTGATCATCTTAATCCAGCACCATCCGCCCTGGCCGCCAGCCCTGGATTGCGGGCCAGGGGCGGTGGGCGGCGGATGCAGCGACCCGGGTGGCGGGTGGCCGCCCGGCAACGATCCAGGTCCCCCCGCGGCCGGCAGGGGGTTGGGGCGGTGAGTAGGCCCCCGCAGGCCGCGCGGGGTACCTTGGTACCGCCATTTGGGGTCAATGGGGGGTCCCCTTGCCCGTCGGGAGCCTCCTCTGCCAGTGAGGAAGGCTCCCAGGGCTCTGTCTCCCCTGCCTGTCCTTCTTCTCCCAGGTGGCCCAACTTACCCTGTCCTGGGCCCCCTGGTCCCCCATCCTCCTTCCCAGTTTCAGTTCCCCCCCTCTTCCCCCCCCCTCTGGTGGGCCCCCTCTCCTATTCTTTCTTTTTCTCCCCCTCCTGTGTTTCTTCCCTCCCTTCTGGTCCCCATCCCTCCCTGTCTGCCCCCCTCCTTTCTCCCATCCCCCCTCTGCCTTGTCTGGGCCCCCTCCCCCCCTGTAGGTTACTTACCTCGGCCATCTCCTCTGGGGCATGGGCTCACGTCTTCTCTGCTGCTCTCTTCTCAGGATACTGCTGCAGTTCATGGACCCGTCCAGCAGAATCACAGCTGATGTCTTCTCTGGATTCTGGAACTGCTGTTTCTCTGCCGCAACCTTCTGCGAGCGCAGTGCCGGGCTTGGATCGCCAAACTGCGACCGGTAGGTACCTTGTTTCTTCCACTTCAGGCACTACGGGTCCCGGGCTGGGGGGGTTCCTCTTAGGTCTCCGGGTTTTTATGGATCAGTGGGAGAAGGGGATGGCGGTTAGTGGGGTCGATTCTATTGATGGTCAGCTCCGGTCAGCATGGTCCCTGGCCCTGCTCCCTCCGCAGGTTCCGTCTTCTCCTGCCCCTGGGCCCCCGGGTGGCAGTACGGTGCCTCTGGGTTCCCCGGTGCCCGCAGCGGCCTGTGTTGGCTCCACCTCGGGCGATGCTGGTCTCGAAGGGGGGGTCTCTGATGTAGCGCGGGGTGCTGCTTACATGTGCTGGTCTGGCCCTCTGGGCTTGCACTTGAAGCAGGAAACTAAAGAGAAGATTTGGAAAGGGGAATTTGTGGAGATATTTTCTCTCCTGCCGCTGGAGGATGCTCCTCCCATGTCCGATAAGGACAGTAAGGAATCTGAAAAGGATAGGGAGAAGTACCGTTATCGCAAAATTCCCAAGAACTTTGGGAACTGGATTTGGGCGTTCTCTATTTTGGCCAGCGTGGTGGGGGAGAAGTCTCCCCAGAAGTGTTCCGCGCTGTTCTGTTATCAGGACATGGTCTGGAATGCTTGTCGCACCTATGGGGGCCCGGGTTGGTGGAGGTACGACGAGTAGTTTTGACAGCGGCTGGCAGTGCGCCCTTCGCTGTCGTGGGATCAGATGGATATTGGCCTCTGGCTTTCCATCATGACTCGTCCTGCCCCTCCACAGGGTGCGTTTTCATCCTTTCTCGGGGGGCCGGTGGGGGCACATCCGCCTCCTCATCGGCCTCCGGCCAGAGGTCCGGCTATTGTTGGAAATTTAATGAAAGTCTCTGTAAATGGGGGTCCTCGTGCTGGTTTAAGCACGAGTGCTCTGGCTGCGGTGTGGCCCATCCTGCCTCCCGCTGTTTCAAGCAGGGCAAAATGGGGGAGAAAGGGGACATGGGGGCTAAGGGCGATGACGCCAGTCCTCGTAAACGCGATGCGCCCGTGGCTCGACCCCTATAGGAATCGGGCTGCGGCACGGATCCTGGTGGATGGGTTTGAGAAAGGGTTTTGGATCCCTTTCTCTGAGCGCCCTCCGCTGCTCTCCGTATGGAACCTCAAGTCTGTGCGGGCTTTCCGTCGGGTGGTGCGGGAAAAATTGACTAAGGAGGTCTCCCTGGGTCGGATGGCCGGCCCGTTCTCCGCCCCGCCGATGGCTAATTTGCGGGTTTCTCCATTGGGTGTGGTGCCTAAGAAGGATCCTGGGAAGTATCGTTTGATTCACCATTTGTCATACCTTCGTGGGGGCTCGGTGAATGACGACATTTCCACTGAACTTTGCAGGGTTTCCTACGCGTCCTTTGATGCGGCGGTTCGCATGGTCCAGGCGGCGGGCCCGGGGGCCTTGCTGGCTAAGGCGGATGTGGAATCTGCCTTCCGGCTGCTCCCGGTGCACTCAGAAAGCCGTCATCTTTTGGGGTGTGCCTTTGAAGGCCAGTTTTATGTGGACATGTGCCTCCCCGTGGGATGCTCGCTGTCCTGTTTTTATTTTGAGTGCTTTAGCACTTTTCTGGAATGGGTAGTGCGGAAGGAAGCCGGGGTCGCTTCCCTCCTGCACTACCTGGATGATTTCTTGTGTGTGGGTCCGGCGGAGTCGCACGTTTGTGCCCTCCTGCTACGGGTGCTCGGGGAGATGTTTCAGCACTTCGGGGTCCCATTGGCTTATGACAAGACGGTGGGTCCGGTCACGTGCTTGGGCTTTCTGGGCATCGAAATTGATTCGGTGGCTGGAGAATGTTGGCTGCCCCATGATAAGGTTTTGGAGCTGCGTCTAGCGGTGTCACAGGCCCTGGGGCAGCGTAAGATCCAGCTCCGCTGCCTGTAGTCGTTGCTGGGGAAGTTCAATTTTGCCTGTCGGATCTTGCCAATGGGGCGGCAGTGACTTCCGGGGTCGTTTATCCGCAGCATTTTATCCGGCTTACCTGGCCCTTGCGGGCTGACTTGGCCGTCTGGGATTCCTTTTTGGCCTCCTATAATGGCAGGTCATACTGGCAGGCCCCGGAGGTCTCTAATGCAGACCTCCATTTGATTACCGATGCGGCGGGTTCGGCCGGCTTTGGGGCCATTATGGGCGCCAAATGGTGCGCTGACTCGTGGCCGGAGGCTTGGCATGTGGCGGGGCTCACTCGGAATTTGGCGTTTTTGAAGATATTCCCTATTTTGGTAGCTTTGGAGGTATGGGGTTCCCTGCTGGTGGATAGTCGGGTGGTCTTCCATTGTGACAATTTGGGTGTAGTGCAGGAAATTAACCAGCTGTCTGCTTCTTCCCCCCCGTGGTTCGCTTGCTCCGACGCCTAGTTCTGCGCTGTCTGGAGCTGAATGTGTATTGTAGGGCTTTGCACATCCCAAGTGTTCGTAACATTATAGCGGATGCTCTCTCTCGTTCACAGTGGGATTTGTTTCGGGCAGTGGTGCCACAGGCCGACCTGGAGGGTGTTCCGTGTCCGACAGAGATGTGGTCCTTGGGTCTGACAGACTAATGGAGTTGGTCCGTGGGTCGGTCGCTGCGGCCACATGGGAACGCTATAATAAGGTTTGGAGGGAATGGGACGGTTGGGAAGGGGCCCGGGGGGGGGCTTCCGGGACTCATCCACTCGCCTGCAAGGTTTGGTTCTGCTCTTGGGGAACTGGGATGCCGCGGGAATGTCTCCCTCGGCCATTTCAGCTCGCTTGTCAGGAATTAGCTTCCTGTTTAAGTTACGGGGTTGGGAAGATGCTACCAAGGCGTTCATTGTACGCCAGGCGCTGAAGGGTTTGAGGCGAGGGATGGTGTCTGCGCGTGACTCGAGGCGTCCTGTCTCGGGCACGCTCCTAACTACTTTGTGTGAGGCGTTTCGAGGTTCGGCTGTTTGGCCTGGCCTTTTCCTTGGCATTCTTCGGTGCCATGCGGATTGGGGAGCTGGTGTGCCCCAGCCGGCAGTAGGTGGGGGGGGTGCTATTTGGGGACGTTTCGTGCACCATTGATCGGATCTCATTCAGGATCCGCCACTCGAAGACGGATGTCTTTGGGAGGGGTAAGTGGGTCCGGTTGGGGGCCGTGCCGGGTTCCGGCATTTGTCCTGTTTGGTCCTTTAGGGAATATTGTGCTGTGCGCTCTTCTCCTGCGCTGCCGCTCCTGGTGCATGGGGATGGCAGTTTCCTTTCCCATTCCCAGTTTGTTAGAGTCTTTCGTTTGGGGCTGGAGGCTGTGGGTTTGGACAGCAGGGAGTTCGTGGGCCATTCCTTCCATATTGGGGTGGCGACCGAGGCCTCTCGGCTTGGCATGCCAGCGCAGGTGGTTCAAAGGATTGGTAGGTGGGACTTGAGGAGGTATGTTTCCTATGTTCGTCTGGCCAGTTTATTGACGTGATTTATTTCCACAGTTTCGGTTCCCCACAGGATCTGGATCGTCGGGCACTCTTACGTTTACTGGGCTGGGCAGTGTGCGGCGGTTCGGCCTGGAGGCGAGAGGTTGGGTTTCACGCCTTCTGAAGCGGAAGTTCGATGGTTTGGTGCGAGGGGTATGAGGTGGTCACGGCTCCTCCCCGATTTGGTGCAGCTGTCCCATCTCCTGGGGGCTCCAAGGGCCCTGGTGATCCACCTGGGGGGTAATGATCTGGGTTCAGTACCCATCTGGGATTTGATCTCGGCAGTGAAGCGGGACTTAGCACGCATTTTGATTTTGTTTCCCGGCGTGCGCATGGTCTGGTCTGAGATCATTGCTCAAAACTATTGGCGCGGCACCAGGAATCAGAGTGCCATGGAGCATTGCCGGCGCAAGTTAAACAGGCGGGTTTCCCAGTTTGTTTTGGGGGTTCGGGGGATCCCAGTCCGCCATAGGGTTTTTGAGCGGGAGGCGGCTCATTTTTTTCGTGGATATGGTGTACACCTAACAGAGGTCGGGCTCGACCTTTTTAATCTCGCCCTACAAGAGGCGGTGGAACAGGCCATGGGTGGTTTTGGTGGGGTTCCCCGCTGATTTAGGGGTAAAGCAGCGGGTCTGGTGGCGGGGGTATGTCCTTGCCAATTAAGTTTTGAGTGGTTATGTTTAGGATGGAGTAAGTTCATTATGTTTTCAGGTCTCAACCTCCCCTGCTCCAAAGGTTTAACTTTAGGTTGCCTGAGGTCTCGTGCCCATCGAGCGTGGATAAGGTCGGCTGATGGCGGGCATTGGAAGTTTATGTTTTTATGACGAGGGGGCAGGTGAGAGGAAGTGGTTTTTAGGAACCACTGGATGTTTATTTGCAAGGACGGTTGGGTTTCTGGATGACACTGTGTGTTGAGTTATATATGTATATATGTTAATTTATGATTATTTATTTCTAACAATTTGTTACAGAAAAGAAGAGTTTAATAAAGGAAGTTATGGATGTGTTATACAGTAATTTATTTATGTTTTAATAAATGCTGTGGCCTGTTCATCCATACTACGTTGTCTGTCATTATTGGCGGGTTGAATGGGGTTAGTTATGTGTACGTGGCATCGTAATTCCCCACTACGTACATACATGTGACATGCATCACTTCAGCTTTAGCTTTGAATGAACCAGTTACCTCACTCTGCAGTCTGGGAAAAAAAAGCAGAGTGAGGTAACTGTTTTTTCATGTTTACCTGTTTTTTATGCTTTCCATACCCACTCTTGGGGCCACTAATCTAACCAATCAGTGTCCTTTCCATATTAACTCTGGTAAATGTGCATTGTGCATGCCTGACAGAGTCACACATGTAGTTAAAAGAACTGTTCACATATCAACATTCTGACATGGAGAGAAGACAGGAAGTCTAATTCACTGCACATCATTGCACAGTTAGTGCTGGTATTGGCCAGCCTGATCAGTGTGATTTCTGCAGAGCAGGCTTGGGTATCAGGTTTCTCACACCCCTCTATGTTGCTGAGGGAAAATGAGGAGTTTGCTGCTGCTGCACAATGATGTCCTGTTTCTGTCACTAGTTGACTGGTTTGAAACTGAGATGGGTGGTTTGGTGGGCGGGTAAGAGCGAGGGAGAGAGGCTGAAGAATCTCCCCTAGTTGAGGGGTGTACCCAACAATGCAATCTAACCAAGTTTATTGGAAGTTTATAAACATGTATTACATACTTTTCAAAGTTTTCCTAGCTTTCTTTGGTTTGTATTATTGTTTATAAGTGATTTTTTGCTGGTTTAAAAAAAAAAAAAAAAAATGCAAGTGATGCATGTTCCTCAGTGGCTCCTGGCAATAGCCATCACAAAATGTCCACAAAAGTTACACAGACTACTTTATCTCAATGAAGTTGTCTGTGTGCAGTTGTCCTGTTATTTTAACCCTGCAATTTAAAACACTAGGTTTGCATTTACAACACTATAGTCTTAATTTCATCATAGGGTGCTGTCTTTTACATATATATCCACATAGGCAAAGTATGAAAAATAGAAAGAAAGACAATAACATAAAATAATATTTGATGTGAAAATGTTATAGTTGTGGCACGACGAACAATCTTTTGGTTCCTGAGATCCACTTGTTGTGGTGGTATGCAGATTTTCTTTTATGTGTTTGTAAGTAAATCTATTCATTACATTTTCTTGTATTAAACTGTATTGCACAATCTATTCTCTTTTCTTCATTATCAAAACCTATATACTACAAGAAATCTATTGGAACATGACATTATATCTGGTGATACCCCTGATGGGAGATGTGCCCATTATTTACCTCCATCTTGTGAGTGCTTTACCACCCTCCCCCTTGTGCATATTACTTTTATTATATTACACTATCTTGTGTTTTCTTCTTTCCTTTAGATATTTATTATTTTACATTATTTTGTACACAAAGTTTTTCCTTTTTTAATATATATTTCACTTATATATGTGGATATACAGGTGATACTCGAAAAGTTAGAATATTGTGCAAAAGTTAATTTATTTCAGTAATGCAACGTAAAAGGGGAAACTAATATATGAGATAGATGCATTACATGCAAAGCAAGATAGTTCAAGCCATGATTTGTCATAAGTGCAATGATTATGGCTTAGAGCTCATGAAAACCCCAAAACACCAACGCGAAAGAAACGTCATTTTTGGGAGGTAACCATATAGAATGGAGCGGACGTGGACCTTAAAACAAGGGAACCCCGGGAAGACTCCAAGTGAAGGCGCAATATTCTATTTCCTGTTTATGGATATATATACCGTATGGACTTACATTACAACTGTGCACTTAAACAAAGCCAGAGGTCGAAACACGTTGTGCTTTTATCTTTCTATTTTATGTCATATTTATGGCTTTTTATTTTGTACTACAATAAAGTGTGTTTCACCATACTTCTGCAAAAAATAAATTCTGCTTTCCTTGAATATTGGAAACTGCTCGTTTGTGGGGAGACTTTGTGGTGATATTACCAAACAAAAGTGATTCAAGCCAGAGCCTGCTATATGAGGCTCTGGTAAATGTGAGTGGTTCTTTGTAGCACCTCTTACATTATATATATAATAACAATAATGCTATATGTGGATTTCCTTTTTTATGTTTTCATACAGATCTGTGATTTATTTTTAACATAATTCAGAGAAGTATCCACACTAATATTATTATGTTATTGATATTCATCCATTGCAAGAGATTAATTACATTTTGGACTGTCATTTACTAAGTGATATGGATATGGTACATGCCTATATATTGTCATCTACCTGTCTGAATAACAAACCATTTTGTTAATCAGCCTCCACTCAATCACAGAGTTGTATTTTATGGTATGTCTTTTGCCAACCTTATGTTTCATGATTGTCTGTGCCCAGTGATCAGTTGATAATCATAGGAGGAGATCTCATTATTGTAAGCATTAGTTGTAATCCTTTAGAGGTTGGATGTGATATATAACCTATGATACTTGCTTTAACTTGCAGTTTGCAACTGATTGTTTTAACCATAATCTGATGTAATTTTATAGATTAATCATTCCTGACTGTAATTCACTTGATGATGTGAGTAAATAATTCTTATATTTTTTTTTACTATTACGCAGTTTTTTTTTTAATATTGCAAATAATTTTATGGTGTATAAAAATCTCTACATAGAAACCAAAGAACTCAGGAGATATAAGGTTTAGCTTACTAATTGATAAAGTTGTATGCTAATTGATTTGGATATTTCCTAATCATGAGATTGACAATATTAAGTATATCCTTCGGTATTGAAGGCACTATAAATAAACCACAATATAATATTTTGTGCAAAATACATAGAAGTTCCTTATATGTTGTTAGAATAAATAATTTGACGCATGCACACCACAGATCATCAGGAGAAGCAAGATATGCACAGGTATTTAAATGCATGGGTATCTAATGATAGCTTCCTAATGAAAAACAGTGCAATATTTTGTAATAGCTGTTGTGTTTGAATTATCTCCATAATGCTTATAATGGTAGTATGGTCTGTTAACCTATGAAGTTTGGTATGCATCATAACTACTTCATACTACCAAGTTTCGGTCTATCCATTAGCCATATGGAGGGGAATCTGATAGAAATTACTGCTGAAAAGTATTGTCCTTTAATCTATTGCTCAGGTAAAAGAAGGAGGCATGCTTCCATGAGGAAGATGATAAAATTAAGACTTCATACTACAGTTCTATCTCTAGACTGAGATCTGAATTCACAGCACTCCTATTCAGGAGGACAATAAGCATTACCTCATTATCGGATAAATTAAATTCCATCAATGGAAACAAAAAATAGATGAAAATGTAATTAAATGTGCTCTGAATATAAAGTGAAACCTGTTAGGACTCCTAAATGTACAATACAGCGTTCTACTGCACGTATTCCTATTAAAACCGATAGGAAACAGAAAGAATCTGGTGCTGGTGCCAAGAGTCCTCTGGGGATTGGCGGGTGTGGGCCCTTAAGGGGTTAAACCATTCTCAAATGGTTTAACCCCAAAGTGAGCCTCCAGTTCCAATCTCAACTTCCCCCAGGCGACATCCAGCTTTTGAAAACTCAGTTTCATGAAGTGTGGAGGGCCACCGGGCAGGGGTGCCACTAATTGGCTGAGATTGGTCACCTGATGATCTCAGCTAATTAGTGACTCCCCATAAAGCTGGCTTGAAAAATATATGTTTCTTTCTAAGCCACTTTTATAAATGTGGAGAACCTGACGGTACTTCATGCTTCCTGAAAGTTTTCAGAGGCTAGATGCCAGCTGAGGGAAGTTGAGATCGTTGCTTGAGGCTTACTTTGAGGTAAAACCATTCAAGAACAGTTTATCTCCTTGAGGTAACAGGGCACCAGGGCCCTGCTGCCACCATAACAACTTTGCCTAGATTAAGTTGTTATGGTGCCAACACAGACCCTTTTATCCACTGAAAATTGGAATCAGAATTTCCTGTGACTAAAGCTGCTTAATGGGAGAGACTAGTTTAGAAACTAAAAAGAACTCAAAGCCTTTTCTGACTACCTGCAAGTTCAAGCAAACGCACATAAGCACACTGATGTACTAAAATATATTGTTAGTGGTTTACATACACCCAAATATAATAAGAATGATCTATGATGGGATTGGTCTTGTGAAAAAAAAAATCTGAATACTCAAAGATTCCCTTATCTTGGTGTCACCATGCACTCAAGTTTCTTTTTTTTTATTACATGTTCAAGAGGGGTCCAATATAACTGTTACATAGATCCATTTGTCTTAGCTTGATTTTCTTTCATCATAGATGCAGGAAGATTGCATAGCAGCTTGAGTGGGCAATATAGCATTCATTTTCAGTAGCACTGTAACTGCTCAACAAAATATAGTGTGTAAAATAAGTGTATAACATGCATTGAATCCATATTGCTAGGTCAATGCAAGCTATTAAAATACATTTTACCTCATTTTTTTCACTAAAAAAAGGCATTCCATTTTAAAGTCTAATAGTATTAAATTTTTTTGCCTGGTTATGCAATATCATATACTTTCCTTACATCTATTTTTGGAATATGAATCGCATTAGAATGGGATGTCAAGTTGACATGGCATGATACAATTTTTCCCGTGATTCTGTACTTCACATGCAATTATCTTCAGGAACATTCTTACTGGTAAATTTTAAGAAGTCACAACTTAGCGATGACTTGGCAAACATTACATGTAAAGTCAGATAACAAAGATGTGATGTTTAAATCTATTTTTGAACTACGGAGTTGCTTGGTAATTGTAAGTTCTTTCTTTGGTTTGGACAAAAAAGCAATAATGATGTTGTTTGTGTATTTCTTTTTTTTTCTACTGGCAAAATGCAGTGCAAGCAATAGGTATGTGGACCATTCCCATTTCAACAGCATACATTTTAATGATTGCCTTTCCATTTTTTTTTAGCTCTGAAGGGAATCTGCTAAGCTCATACAACTTGCATGCAAGCACTTTACTGTGGCTTATCATACCAAAACAGAGAGATACAACTTATTTTGAATTCAAAAAGAGAGCTCATAATGATCTGTCTATAACTGTGAATACACTATAACTTGGAATAGCTTACAATGATATATGCAGCACAGAGCAACAAGACTTTAAATTCACATCTTTTTGCAAACTGGCAGTTAGAACAACACATATACAATAGTTTCAAATCCTTATAACGCTAACAAGGGTGTTGACTAATGCATGCCAAGATAGCAACACATACCAATTTACCTCTTAATGTGTAACCCTCTTAGTTCAAGAAGATTAGTTCTATCTCTTTAGACACAGGATATAAGTCAGTTTCTAAAGTCCAATACTCTTATGCAGCTATATAATTTAAATATTTACTATATCTCGTTAGACGAATTTATTAATTTTGACAATTATTGTTTGAATAAAGTATAAGCTGCTTTGGAGATTGTATAATGTATTCAGATTACAGAAGCCATTTTAACCTAAAATGTCTTGAAAATGTAACCCATATTTCACTACATACTGATGGACCATTGTTAGGATCATTGAAACTTTCAACATGTAGTGCTTCACAGAAGTGTAAGTGTATTTAGTATATGAGACTGGGACATTTTCCTTTTATTATTAATAAACATTGCCTCCACGTAAAGGATTATATTTTGAGGAATGTACTACACTGAGAGAATGAGGCCCTTTTTCATTCCTTAAACTCAGACCCATAAAATGCAACTAAATTACCTGATAAGAAAAAATACTCTCAGACATATAAAAGGCAACTAAAATATTAGATTAGAAAAAAAAAAATCAAAGGTCAAATGCAGATTTTATTATTTGAAACTGGAGATTTCAAACTGCGTCATCCAATGATTGTATATATATTTTTACATTTTAATAAAATTTTACTTACTTACCGTACTTACTTGCCACTTGGTTACTACAACAATTACAAAAAAAGTAAATCAGCCAATAGTTTATATTCAAAGATTTAAAAGTATTTGAATATAATTCCAAATCATTTACATTAAAATATGATAATTTAGCAGAAAGCTTCCATACAAATTTGAATTAGATCTTATGAAACATGAATCTTAGATGATATTATACTAGACATTCTGAAAAACCTTTCTAAAATGATACCTGAGCACATGAGTATATATATATATATATATTTATATATATATATATATATATTTTTTTTTTTATATATTCCATATATATTACATGTGTTGGAGTCCTTTTTCATTTTATGTTGCACTACATGAACTAAAGTAGTTGGAGAGTTTTCAGGCCCAAAGTTTCTTGGCCTTAATGGAGCATGGTACTCAAAACACTTCAATTAATTTTGTAGCCACAATATTGAGATACTTCACGATGTGCTTAAGGATACTTCATGGTATTTCAGAATGTTGAAAGTACAGGAGATACACCTAGAAAATCCCAGGTAAAATCCTCTGTTGCTTCCCTGATTGGCCACATGTGTCCCGCATTTCCTGCTGCCACTGGCTTAAAGCGGCACTATCATGCCGAACTTACCTTTCCCCAATCACTTCCTCTTCTCTCCCTCTCTTAGGATCTGTTCTTTATTTCTTAGTATCTGCTCTTGTTTTCTGTAAAACATAAGACAAAGTAGGGACTATTTTGTCTTATGTATTTTTCCTACGTTTGACCAGCTCTGACCAGGGGAGGAGCAAAGTCTGCTCCATTTCCTGTGGTCAATGCAACTTTCCCACAATTCTCACCTTCCTCCTGCTGTTTCATTTGGAGTTCAAACGCCAGCGAAACTACTGAATTTCGCCCTAAGAGAATGAGAACAGTTTGCCCATTCGTGTTAGGATGCAATTTGAGAAATTTGTTCGGATCAGAATTCCATTCGAATGAAAACTCAGATCCTATTCGTGCAGCGAGTAGATAGCTTACTAATTCCAAATGAGGGAGTTATCTACTAAAAGGCTGAAATACCTAAATTGGTCTTTCAGCCAAATTTACTGATACTAATGAAAGATTACTTAGTATTGGTAATTAATCTGCCCCTACTCGCTATACCGCAAGTAGGGGCATGTCTACTAAACAGTGAGCAGTCAGTGACTGCTCACCATTGTAACCCCCCCCCCACTACTTTAATAAAGTGCCCCTTAACGGGCCCCTATAAGAATAATAAACAGGGGGACAAAGTGTCCCCCCCCAAGCCCCCACTTGTGCACCAAGAGTGAGGACCACTAAACTAAATGGAGGACCTAGTGTCCTCCCTCGGCCCCCACCCATGAGCAGCAGGTGGGGGCCCCAATATACTATTGGGGAGGATCTACTGTACCATTACCCCCAGCCCCCACCCATGAGCAGCGGTGGGGGCAATAAGTTACAATGGGGGGGACCTACTGTCCCATCCTCCCCTGCCCCCAGCCATGATCGGCGGGTGTGGGCCTTTAAGTTATTGTCCACCTCCCCCACCCAAACCCATGCGCAATGGGTGGGGCCCCAAAATACAATAGGGGGAAGACCTACTGTCCAGTGCTCTGATAGGTAAATCTTGAGCCCTGCCTGATTAGTTACCTGCAAGGCTCATGATTTACAATTGGTTCCCCCCAATTGTAACTTAACAGCCCCCACCCACCACTCATGGGTAGGGGCCGGTGGAAGGTGGACAATAGGACCCAACCATTGTAACTTAAGGCCCCCCACATGCCGTGCTTTGGTGGGGCCAGGGGGTTCACAATAGGTCCCGTCCATTATAACTTAAGAGCTCCCATCCACTGCTCATGGGTGTGGGTCAGTGGTATGGGACAGTAAGGCCACCCCCTATTGTATTTTGAGGACCCCAGCCACTGCACATGGGTGGGAGTCAGGGGGTTGACAAACGGTCTCCCCATTGTAACTTAAGGGCCCCCACCCACTGCTCATTGGTGAGGGCCAGGAAGGGGGGACAATAGGTCCTCCCCCATTGTATCTTGGGCCCCTACCAGCCACTCATGGGTGGGGGCTGAGGGAGGACACGAGTAAGGGCTCCCCCCATTAATCATTTTTATAGGTGCCCCACTAAGGTGCACTTTATTAAAGTAGTGTGGGGTGTTTTTTACAACAGTGAGCAGCCACAGGCTGCTTACTGTTTCATAGACATGACCCTACTTGCAGAATAGCGAGTAGGGGCAGATTAATTACTAATACTAAATAATCTTTACTTAGTATTAATAAATTTGGCTGAAAGACCAATTTAGGAATTTCAGCCTTTTAGTAGATAGCTTCCTAATACCATGGGAATTAGGGAGCTATAAACTTGCGGCACGAATAGGATTGTAGTTTCATTCATTCAAATGAAAATTCGATCCAAACAAAAGTCCCAAATTGCATCCTAACACGAATGGACAAACTGTTCTCATTCTGTTAGGATGAGATTAGGTAGTTTCGCCGGCGTTCGAACGCCAAATGAAGCAGCAGGAGGAAGGTGAAAATTATGGGAAAATTGCTTTGACTACAGGAAATGGAGCGGCTTTGCTCCTTTCCTGGGTCAGAGTGGGTGAAGCGTAAGAAAAATACATGAGAAAAAATTGTCCCTATTTTGTCTTATGTTTTAAAGAAAACTAGAGCACATATTAAGAAATGAAGAACAGATACTGAGAGAGGGAGAGAAGAGGAAGTGATTGGGCAAAGGTAAGTTCAGCATGACAGTGCCGCTTTAACTTCTTTGACCATATATCCTATGATTTTGTTGCCCACAAGCTCCAGAAAGCTCAGGGTTTCAATATGACGTTCTCTATTATCAATAGCTAATTGGTAAGCCTACTGGCTCTCAAGTCATTTGTTCTCATGGTAATCAAGTAATCTAGGGGTCAGTCAGGTAGTATTTCTAGACTACCTCATTGTAAAGGAGTGCAGCAATAGCTCCTCACACACTGTGTTGTTGGAGTACACAAATAGCATCTTGGAAATTAGCACCTTTTTATTTTTGCTCCCATGTGTTATAAAAGCACAGTATTAGTAGTCTATTAATTAAAATTGGAAGTATTAAAAAGGCCCCAATAATTTACTGTTTTTAATGGCGATACTACTAATACTTAGCAACCCACATTTCACAAACACACAAAACCAAATTAAAATCTTCTAAAAATAGAAAGAAAAAAGGTGAATATTTTAAAGCCATTATTTAGCATTTATTTCAATTATATATTTTTTTTTTAGAAATTACTTGTTTTAAACTGTCCAGTTTTAGGCCATATTGTCCACTTCTGGAAGTAGCCGACTAGGTTTTATGTCAATATACATTCACTATGTTACTTGCATGGAATATTACATTGGAAACTCCTACATCATGGAAGTAGAAAGAGGAGAGGGCTAATATGAGTGGTTAGAGAACATAAATCTTTCCTGTCACATTGTAAGAGTTTATGATGGATGTGTAGTGCTGGGGGAATAATGCAAAATATCACATAAACCTTCTATCCAATGTCAATGAGAAATGTTTATCTTTCAATTATGGAGAATTTAGTAGAAATTTATTCTCTTGAGAGATATGGAGGGAATATCCCTTTATTGCAAAAACCAAAAACCAAAAACAACAAACCTCTTGTATGTGAATATGTGTGATTTCAAAGCCGGACTAGCCCATGGCAACCAAGAAAGAAAAATAGTAATGCAATAAAAATGCTTTTTCTTTTAGACTTTTTTTGCACCGTATGTTAAAAAATAGTTTATGATGAATGATATCAATAAAACCTCTCTCTAATGTTATGATATTTTTATTGTTTTTGCTGTTTATCTTTTGCATTTTTACAAGTAAAACACAGATTAAATATAATGAAGTAGGTCACAACATGCAATAGGTAAATATATAAGTTTGAAATAGTTTTTAATAGATATAACACATTAGCCTTATGGCACTGTAAAAATAAATCTTAGACAGCTCTCAAACCAAGGCCTTGATTCAATTACCGTATATACTCGAGTATAAGACAAGTTTTTCAGCACATTTTTTGTGCTGAAAACCCCCCACTCGTCTTATACTCGAGTCCATTGTCTGTATTATGGCAATTTACATTGCCATAATACAGACATGGACCGGGGGCTGTCAGGAAGCTGTAACTTACCTTCACAGCAGCTCCTGTCAGCTCCCTTCTCTCTTCTCCGGTGCGTGCAGCTCCCAGGTCAGCTCCCTCTGCAACTCTCGCGAGAGCCGCGGGGTAAGAGCGTTGCCACGGGTTACCGTGGCAACGCTCCGCGCGGCCGCGAGAGTTGCAGAGATAGCTGACCTGGGAGCTGCACGCACCGGAGAAGAGAGAAGGGAGCTGACAGGAGCTGCTGTGAAGGTAAGTTACAGCTTCCTGACAGCCCCCCTCCTACAGCCCATCCACTGGACCACCAGGGAGTGAGAGCCCCCCTCCCTGGCCAGCTAACAAGCAGGGAGGGGGGATGAAAAAATAAAAATATTAATAATAAAACAAATAATAATAAGAAAATATTAAAATAATAACATAAAAAAATAATACAATTAATAATAAAAGAAAAAAAAGTTACCTAAAAAAATAATAACATTAAAAAAAAAATTAAAATAATAATTAATTAATAAAATGCCCACCCCCCACCAATGCTCTGCACTCACACACACTGCACTCACACATACACACACTGCATTCATACACACAGTGCATTCATACACACACTACACTGCATTCATTCTAAACACACTGCATTCATACACACTGCACTCATACATACACACTGCACTCATATACACACACTGCACTGCATTCATTATACACACACTGCATACACACTGCACTCATACACACACACACTGCACTCATACACACACACACTGCACTCATACACACACTGCACTGCATTCATTATATACACACTGCATTCATGCACTCACACACACTGCACTCATACACACACACTGCACTCATACACACACTGCACTGCATTCATTATATACACACTGCATTCATACACACACACACACTGCACTCACACACCCTGCACTCACACACACTGTACTCATACACACACACTGCACTCATACACACACACTGCACTCATACACACACTGCACTGCATTCATTATACACACACTGCACTCATACACACACACACTGCACTGCATTCATTATACACACACTGCACTCATACACACACTGCACTCCATTCATTATATACACACTGCACTCATACACACACTGCATACACACACACTGCATACACACACACTGCATTCATTATATGCACACACTGTAAATAAATATTCAGTTAATATAATTTTTTTAGGATCTAATTTTATTTAGAAATGTACCAGTAGCTGCTGCATTTCCCACCCTAGTCTTATACTCGAGTCAATACGTTTTCCCAGTTTTTTGGGGTAAAATTAGGGGCCTCGGCTTACAGTATTGAATCATTTAGAAAGCTTTTTAGTTGAAGCACCCAACACTCCTTGTTACATTACAATAATTAGCAGGCTCAGTGTATCCTACCCTAACATTTTGAGGGCATGTGGTCTTGGGGAGGCCTTGGGGAGGCTGCACAAGTGCTCCCACGGAAACCAACAGCTTGATCTGATACAGGAATGACAATAAAAAACCTTAACCCAAGAAGAACAGCTAAATAAAGTATGTAAAAAAAAAAAGGGAGGGTGTGATGTCTGATGCATTTCACACTTTATATGGCTTTCAGCATTATGTAGGAGATTCACAGAATGTGTGTATGTGTGTGTGAACTGGGGAGCACACCCAGAACATGCATTTCTTATTAGTGGTGTTATATAGTGTAACAAAATCCCCATGATGCCTTGCTCAGGCAATTTTAAAGGAATACTATAGTGCCAGGAATACAAAGCAAAAATCAGATAACATTCCAGAAGTGCCACTAGAGGCTGTCTTAGTGCTGCAATGTAAACATTGTAGTTTCTCTAAAACTGAAATGTTTACATTGCAGCATTAACTGCAATAGAGCCACTTTACCCAGACCACTTCAATGATCTTAAGTGGTCTGGGTGTCTATAGTGTCCCTTTAAGTAGCCTTCTAAGATTTACATGATTTATATTCCTTTTGGTTGAACAACCCACCTCTCCCCTCCAGAGTTCCCTTTAGATTCCCTTTAGAAAGGACCACAAGAAAGCATAAATTTTAGGAAATTCTTTGGAAACGGTTTAAACAGTAAGTATTACAGTTGTTGATCTCCATGTTAAAATGAGCGTAAGACCAAATGATAAAGTGGTACTAGTGGTACCAAGCAGTGGTCTTAAAACAGTATAGACATATGATGTTACCAAATACCTATATTTGCTTACTAAGATAGGTGATTTCAAGTTTTTTATGTTGTTGCTGTTCTTTTAAATGGTATATATCTCCCAACTCCCACTGAAGTGTTTTTGAACACTCTGAACACTCTTTGCACATTACGTGGATTATTTGCAAGGTGAAATAGCAATCACTAAAGCCTTGTATTTTGCAGATACTTGATAGAATTGTTCTTACTGTACATGAGCATTATTCCCCTGCAAAAACTTTGAAATCTATATTCCCATAGATGGCCTAATGTTCTTTTGCAAATACCAATAGGCAGTATTTAAAAATGTTATTCATCTGGTTCATCCATCTCTTAAGGCTTTACTAAAGACAAAACCAAAATAAAGCACATTTTTAAGGAATGGTGCTGTCGTAGTGACCAACATTTTTATACTTGCGTTATATATAGTCACAATGGTCTTACAACAAATTATTAACATACACTTTTTCTTATTTAGCCCTAGCACTATTTAATTTGTCTCCCACTATGGAATTATTGTAGGATCTACCAATATTGGGGTATTGTGAAGTAGTTGTGGACTTAACGCAATATGGTCATATGGTGGAACTGAATCCCCATATTTGTTTGCTGAGATAGGTGATTTTAAGGAGCTTTATAAAATGTAAAAAAATATTTTGTAAACTAAAGGATATAATGTAGTATTATCAGTTGTTTTGGCAAAATATTTTGGTAAGTAGTAAACTTAGATCATTTTAATTTTGAGGAAATTTAAGAAAAGCAGTCTATACCCGATTTGACTGATGTCTTATATACCGTATTTTTCACTCCATAAGACACACTTTTTTTCCCCTCAAAAGTGAGGGGAAATGTCTGTGCGTCTTATGGAGCGAATATAAAGATTTACTTACCTGTCTTGTAGCGTTGGCCGGCAGCACAGGGCGCACCGCGGTACTGGAACTTGAATTTCAGGTTCCGGTTTCCGGCGGGACTGAAAGGAAGTGTGCACTCAGCTTGTGCACACTTCCTTTCAGTCCCGCCGGAAACCGGAACCTGAAATTCAAGTTCCAGTACCGCGGTGCGCCCTGTGCTGCCGGCCAACGCTACAAGACAGGTAAGTAATTATGGGACAAGGGGAGGGGGACAGTATGGGAGAGGATAATGAAGTCTATGGGGAGGGGGATGAAGTCTATGGGGAGGGGAGGGGGATGAAGTCTATTGGGAGGGGAGGGGGGGGATGAAGTCTATGGGGAGGGGAGGGGGGGGATGAAGTCTATGGTGAGGGGGGAGATGAAGTCTATGGGGAGGGGGGGAGATGAAGTCTATGGGGAGGGGGGGAAATGAAGTCTATGGGGAGGGGGGAGATGAAGTCTATGGGCAGGGAGGGGGATGAAGTCTATGGGGAGGGAGGGGGATGAAGTCTATGGGGAGGGAGGGGGATGAAGTCTATAGTGAGGGAGGGGGATGAAGTCTATGGGGAGGGAGGGGGATGAAGTCTATGGGGAGGGAGGGGGATGAAGTCTATGGGGAGGGGGGGAGATGAAGTCTATGGGGAGGGGGGGAGATGAAGTCTATGGGGAGGGAGGGGGATGAAGTCTATGGGGAGGGGGGGAGATGAAGTCTATGGGGAGGGGGGAGATGAAGTCTATGGGGAGGGGGGGAGATGAAGTCTATGGGGAGGGGGAGGAGATGAAGTCTATGGGGAGGGTGGGGGGATGAAGTATATGGGGAGGGGGGGAGATGACTATGGGAGGGGGGTACAAGCCTATGGGAGAGAGGAGAAGACTATGGGAGGGGGGGACACTATGGGACAGGGGAGAAAAAAATATTCTGAACAAACTGCCCCATAGTAAGAAACACTATGGGACAGTTTGTTCAGAATATTTTTTTCTGGGTTTCTTCCTCTAAAAACTAGGTGCGTCTTATGGTGAGGTGCGTCTTATGGAGCAAAAAATACGGTATATTCATTTTCAAAATGTATTGCTATTATTATCTCTGTGCCATTAAAGAACCTTGGTATTAAGTACTGTTATGGCACCCCAGGCAGGGAAGGAGTTAAAACCGTGTAAGATGTTCCCTTTTCAAATGCAAAGGCAGCTACCAATCACTCCAAACAGCCGAACAGGAATCATACGAATCATCCACACTCCAAACAGCCGAACGGGAGAAAACCATACGAATAATCTCCCCAAGTACCAGACAAGGCTCCGTATTGAGCGTCAGCAGGAATCTGGTTTAATGTGGGCTACCTGCCCGGTATTTATACAGGTCTTCCACCAGGTGGACACTCCCCTGGGGGACCTAGTGGAAAACTGTGACAAAAAGGACAAAGTAGCCAATCAGAGTGTTACAGACATAAACACTCCCCTTTAGCTGTATAGGACCCTCCTCTCTATCCTGGAGATAATTGGGAAGTAACTCAATTATCTCCAAGGACAGAGGCTAAACTCCATTTTATTCAGTGTAACAGAAATGCATAAACATATATAACTTTACAATTTCCCAACATAAAACCCATATTTAACGTGTCCCCAGATAGCTGGGATCTGAGCGCACAAAAGTATCGAATAGTGCTCAGATCCTATGTACACAGTTAAATCGCCATGAAGTCAAAGTCTTTTGCTGTACGAATGGGCTCCATGGGATGCTATCTGAGGCATCTCCGTTCTTATGAAAATGTGCCGAACAGCCCATTGTTCGTATGAATAGGTGAACCAGATGAAGAGAGGTCGGCGGTTTTCAGCGGTGTTCGTATGAAAATAGTAGCCATTTTTAGTTCCGCAGAATCGTCGATGAACACCGCTGGGCCGTTCGTATGTCCAAGATGACTGCCGCCTCCTGTTCGTTCATATTAACGACGACCACCCTGCCGACAGTCGGCAATTAGGAAGTGTCTGCGGTTAACCACAATGTTCTAATGAGGCCAAGAGGTTAACAAGCAGCACACTTCCCTGCTGGGTGGCTGGCTATTCGGCAGTTCTTTCGGTACAAAAGGGTAATTAAAACAGGACCCATATGGACAGGGAAAAGCACAAAGAAACAGATGAATGAGCGTATAATAAACGTAATTCCAAGACAGAGGGATCTGTCACAAGTACAAATAATTATTAACTGTATTCTAAGAGTGGGTCATTTAAGCTAATGTAGCAAGACTAAAAACATAAATTACCTTATTATTTCTTCCAGTTTGGCTAAAAAGTGAAATTCATTTTGAATTCACTTTGCAGTTGCAACTACATTGTATAACAATTCTCATCTTGATAATGTATTTGTCAATCTTTATTGTTTTTACAGAGCTACAGAGATATGAGCTATGTGTGCCCAAGCATATACACTGAACAAAATTATAAACGCAACACTTTTTTGTTTTTGTCCCCATTTTTCATTAGCTGAACTCAAAGATCTAAGACTTTTTCTATGTACACAAAAGGCCTCTTTCTCTTAAATAGTGTTCACAAATCTGTCTAAATATGTGTTAGTGAGCACTTCTTCTTTGAGAGAATTTTGCAGTACATCCAACCGTTATCACAACCACAGACCACGTGTAACCACACCAGCCCAGGACTTCCACATGCAGCACCTTTACCTCCAAGATCGTCTGAGACCAGCCACCCAGACAGTGCTGCAACAATCGGTTTGCATAACCAAAGAATTTCTTCACAAACTGTCAGAAACCATCTCAGGGAAACTCATCTGCATGCTCATCGTCCTCTTCAGGGTCTCGACTTGACTGCTGTTCGTCATCGTAACCGACTTGAGTGGGCAAATGCTCATATTCGATGGCTTTGGAGAGGTGTTCTCTTCACAGATGAATCCCGGTTTTCACTGTACAGGACAGATGGTGTACAGCGTGTATGGCATTGTGTGGGTGAGCAGTTTGCTGATGTCAACGTTGTGGATCGAATGACCCATGGTGGCGGTGGGGTCATGGTATGGGCAGGCGTATGTTATGGACAATGAACACAGGTGCATTTTATTGATGGCATTTTGAATGACATAGATACTGTGATGAGATTCTGAGGCCTTTTGTTGTGCCATTCATCCACAACCATCACCTCATGTTGCAGCACGATAATGCACGGCCCAGTGTTGCAAGGATCTGTACACAATTCCTGGAAACTGCAACCAGTTCTTGCATGGCCAGCATACTCACCGGACATGTCACCCATTGAGCATGTTTGGGATGCTCTGGATCAGCGTATACGACAGCGTGTTCCAGGTTCTGCCAATATCCAGCAACTTCGCACAGCCATTGAAGAGCCAACATTCCACAAGCCACAATCAACAACCTGATCAACTCTATGCGAAGGAGATGTGTTGCACTGCGTGAGGCAAATGGTGGTCACACCAGATACTGACTGGTTTTCAGACCTCCCCAGATCCCCTCAATACAGTAAAACTTTTACTGTGGCCCGTCTAAGGCACACCTGTGCAATAATCATGCTGTCTAATCAGCATCTTGATATGCCACACCTGTGAGGTGGATGGATTATCTCAGCAAAGGAGAAGTGCTCACAAACACAGATTTAGACAGATTTGTGAACAATATTTGAGAGAAAATGACCTTTTGTGTACATAGAAAAATTCTTAGATTTTTGAGTTTCCCTCATGAAAAATGGGGGCAAAAACAAAAGTGTTGAATTTATAATTTTGTTCAGTGTAAACAGAAAAATGGAAAGAAGAAAAAAGGTGTGTGAAGATCAGCTAGGGAAGGAAAGATAACCTGTTGATTCAAATCTAGAGGTACCATCATACTTTGCTTAGCAAGTAAGACACATGCCTGTTCGTCTGTATTGGACTGGAGCTCTGGTGTTACTTCACTTCAAGTAACACCAGATTCTCCCATTTCCAATCTCACAATAGTTGAAATACGTCATTCAATTGGAGGCAGACTGTTCTTGTCTGTTATATAGTGAAGCTGCAATTTGTTGTATTTTGCAAGTCTCCTTTACTTTAACAATCCAAAATACAAGATAAAGATAAATAAATTTGTGCCCAGTTAGATTGTTTGCTTCAGCCAAATAATTTCCCCCAAAATATAAGTTTTGTTTGGGACATCCGATGCTTGTTCATGTGTTCAGCTCAGCCGAACGCCATTCATAAAATACAATTAGGGGAAACATTTAGACAAACTAAGAAGGATTTGAAAATGGGCCATTTGGTTTAGATCAATTAACAAAATGTTACTTTTAGAAAAAAAAATAGAAGAAGTCATATATATATATATATATATATATATATATATATATATATATATAAAAACAGGTTGTCGACATTGATGTCGGTTAGTCATTTGTTAGGGGACAACCTGGCCGGGCACATGGTCTTGGTATGCGCCCTAAAGCATATGGAGCAGATGTGCAACAATCTACAGGCGCTGAAACTGCAGGAGCTTGCATTGAAATTATTGCACACCTGAGCCTTACCTAAAAAGGAGATGGGCCTACCCAGCTTATCCCGCTGACCACCCGCTGATTTGCTGTGAGGGGTGAAAGTGGGTTGAGGGGTGGGAGTGGAGGTGGTAGGATCGGCTTCGGAAGGGCATAAGTCCGCCGTACTGGATGTAGAATTACATACGGTGCAAGACAGGGGCCTGAGACCAGCGAAGTGGCGACAGAATAATTCTGTATCCATCTGACACCAGTTAATTCTGACATTAAACTGTTTCAGATGGGTCGCCCGCCTTCGCTGATACCGACTTATGATAATCGTAAAAAGAGGAACCCCCGTACTTGATGCCTAAATCCACCACCTTGTGGAGATAGAGGTCTAGCTCCTCTCTTCTGTGGGGATACACCGTGCAGATGACATTACGGTATATCCCGAAGGCTATCACAAACTGAGGGATGGATAGTTTCTTGTTAAGCCTAGGGTCTCTAGTCTTAAGCACCACTGAGATGTCCCCGTAATTGTATGCCCTGTTCTCCAGTACGTCTTGGGAGGCTATAAGCAGAGACACCAGACACACATCCTTTCTGTCTAGGATTTCTTTCCTGATGGAGTCTGGGACGGAGTGAGCTGGTGACTCGAAAGGAGATATAGCTGTGGCTGGTGCTGGAGAGGGAAGTATGGGGGGGCATGGTGGTACAGCAGGAACTGCCGGGGTGGAGACTGGGAGGCCCGGGGTGTTCCCTGGGCAGGCGATGGCGCTCTCCAACTAAGATAGCCTGCTATTCAAAGTCTGCAGGTTGGCCAAGATTGCTGCTAGGGTATCCTGGGTGGCCGTGCCAGCGCTTGGTGGCTGTCCTTGAGAGCAAGTGCCTGGCCTATGCTCAGGGTCTTGGTAGGTGAGCAGTCTGTAAAGTTCCGCCTTTCTAGCCGTAGCTGGAAAGGGGATTTCCCTGAGCCGAAGTTCAGCCGTAATTTTAGGAATAGTCCATGCTCTCAAGGACGTGGGAGTTGAGGGGGTGAGAGATTCGCATGGAGACTCTTGTCTGCTGGGCGTAAACGGGATCTCTTCGGGCAACTCATCAATGGGAGCTGGTTCCTGAGACATTCTAAAATGAATTAGTGAATGAGATATTAGAAGGGGAGTAGGAGAACCGGGAGGGATATGAGGGGGGTCCTTTAGGTGAACTGGACTGTAATGCTAGTGCCGAAGTGAAAAACTGTGAATTGGTGATAGGTGAGGCCCTGCTAATGCCGAGTGGCGGTGAGAGGCTCTAACTATGATTTGGCTTAGGGAAATTTGTGGCCACAGACGTGGTGGCAGGGTGTTGGCCTCTCGGTGACTGTTAAGAGAATCAAAAATGTGTGGCCGTGACAAGTGAGGCCCTGACTGCAGCCCTGTAGAAGGGCGAACGAGGCGTCTAACTATGATCCGTGTTGAGGTGGGAGATGGCCTCGCGGGATCGGAATTTACTTGGGTGAGCTAGGGGCCGGAGCCTAGACCCTGTAAGCCAGTTCACTTGCATTCTATGGGTTAAATGGTAATTCTGGTGTAATGTGTGGATACTAACCTTGAAGGTGGTTATAACCGGAAACTTTAACCTTCGAGTGTTTTTTAAGTAGAGTGGCTTGGCCGCTGCTAGTATCGTAGAAGAAGCCTAAGAGTTAAGACAGATGTTGATGTGTTTGAGCGTAACATAGCGTATGTTTAGTAGTAAGGGTTGGCTATAGGAGCGCAACATGAGATCCTGAGGTGAGGGATCTGAATGATTAGTCTAAGACTGGGACGAGTTTACGTTATAGGGGGAGGCTGATTGAGGCTTTGTGGTAGCGAGTTCTATTAACGATTAAGAACGTAAGTGCCTGGTAGTGTAGCTGGGTACCAGGTTAGGTAGGTTGCATAGTTTCTTGGCAGTATGACCGTAGGCCTAAGTAGAAAAATGTAGAGGATTTAACACAACAAGGGCGTAGGACCGTGAGCTAATCGTAATAAATAGAGACCGCGTTAGGTCTTGTATGAAAGGTCCCGTGATGAGTAGAGAACTATACCTTTATTTGTTGTACAGGTACTTGGATGAGCGTAATTGTTTTTTTACGGAAAAACTGGAGGAGGCCTAGAATAAATCTGGAGCTATGGATTAAACCCATTGAATATTTTACAATTAGTGAAGGCTGTGACAGTATGTTTTAATTAACCAATTTATTCTGTGGCAAGTTTAGAGTGCAGGCTGCTTGTGGCCTTGACATGGTTGAAACTGAAGTGAGTAAAAACTATACCTGGATTTGTAAATACAAGAACTTGAATTTGATAACTTTATGCAGAAATACAAGACAAACGAGGCAATTTGTGGAGCCAAAGAAATGTAACAGAGGCTAAAATTAATGACTGCATAAACTAAGGAGAAATCATAGCGAAATAAAATGAAAATGTTGGGTTTACCAGTATTACCAGTATCCCAGAGGATCGTGTTATTAATTAATATATGTTTGTAATGTTGTACAGGGTTGGCGTGTGTCACGATTCGGGAACCTAACACGCTAACAGGTCACAGATAGTAAAGGGTGCAATACCGGTCCTTAGAATGGCCGGGTTAAGCACACTAAGAATAGTCAGGAGACAAGCCGAGTAAAGGAAGCCAGAAAACAGAAGAACGAGAAACAAGCCGAGGTCAAAGGAATGGAGAATACAGGAGAATCAGAATAACAAGCCAAATATACGGTAACCAGAGAAACACACGAGCAAATAGCAATACAGGTATCAAAGACCACAACAGGGCACTGAGAGACAGGAAAGGTAAGTATATAAATCCTGTGCTTAATTCTGATTGGATAATTTCCAATCAGAATTAACAATCACACGTGGGAGATATCTATACCTCCCACTGTGATTGTAGTGCTGTGACTTTAACGGCGGGTCACGTGGCTGACCCCGGCATTTGTATGAATGCGCGGTCTCCCAGTGTGCAGCGTTATACATGCTGCCGCTGGGAGACAATAAGGAGGATGCGAGCGCCGTCCGGGGCTATGAGGACGCCGCTCGCCAACAGGTAGGGGAAGGGGAGACCGCGGGCGGCGAAGAACTGAGGGTGAGTGCTGCAAGCGGATTGCAGCCTCCCCTTAAAGCCCCCCGGGGTCGTCAGGGGGATTTATTTAATTGATGAATGAACCTCAAAACATAGTTTAATTAACTCAATAGGCGTTGGAATAAATAACCGAGTACTAAGATAAAGTGACATAAACTGATGTTTTTATATTTTAAACATAGTTAAACCGGGAACCACAGGTTTGGTGGTAAATGGTTGTACTAATAAATGGATTTAATAACTCATACTGACAGGTTTAATACAAACAGTTAAATAACCGAACGGGAAGTATATATAAATATGTGTTTTATATAGTTCGTGTTCACGAAATGCTAGTATTTGCATGAACAGGTATCGGTAATTTTAGACCGTACGGGGGACCTGCTTAAGTTAAGTATAGTGTGCATTCGTCTAATTCCGTACGAATAGAAATATTGCATGAATCAGGTAAGTATGCAAGGGATGAACAGAATATTGCACGAATCACTAAATTCCCGAACAGGTAAGTATATATGTACATAGTTCGTTCGTATGAACGAACAGTATATCAAAATTGTAACGAAGTGCACCAGAGTTTTACCCGAACGAAGGTCGGCAGTTTAGACCGTATGAAGGACCCATGAAACGTAAGTATAGCCGGCGTTCGACTAATTTAGTCACACAAACGTGGAAATGCACGAACAGGTAAGTATACGTGAACTGGTAATGTAAAAGAAAAAGGGAGCCTACCCCTACGTTTTTAGGCCCGAACGGAGGGAAATAGCCGAACGCTATTTCACTCACTAGCTTACGTGAGCGTGCCGGTCTCGTGACCGGAAGCCAAGTACCGCGACCAGGGAGAAGACGGGTGGCAGACTGCAGAACGGCCGGAGAATTTCAGCTGGACACTTCTGCTGCTGGAGACTGGAGCTGTTTGGCGGGAAGCTCGGACCGGAAGTGCTGGTTGCTAGGAGACAATCAACTGGATCAGCAGAGGTGAGTAGGGGCTGGGAGTTTAAGTAGGGGACTTACTCCTCCCACAAATGCAGGCCTAATGGCCTTTCTACATATATATATATATATATATATATGTGTATATATATAAATATATATACATATATATATACACATATATATTCATTCATATATTGTATTCAATGTATATTCATATATTGTATGTATCAAAACTATAATACATGAAAACTAATTAAAACATTTACTACTTACTGCTTCTTCTTTTTTATTTCTATTGGTCACTTATTTGTTGATCAGTGAATAAAGTCAACATTTAGTGGCTGTTCCTTAGCCATCAAGCATCTATTTTTCCCATTAATCATCTTTTTTTTCTATATGTCATAGGCAGAACTCCGGAGGTTTGGCCATTGTACTAGTTGTTTGCTTGGGTATATGTCCATATGGCACTTTCGAGATACGATATTCAGGCAAACATCTAATTATCCTAGCTTCGGTAGAATCATAATTTGGCTGAATCTGAATGCGCACGTATAGTGATAAAGATTTGTCCACATTTAGAAGATCTTGAGTCAACATTGTACTTTGATATAATAAAGCAGAAAAGTAGAGGAATGGCCTGACCCACAATCCTGCATTGCCACACTTTCAACAAGTCTTTGGGTAGTTGGCCTCAGCAACCTGATTAATATTAATCCCGTTCAACAGTAAGTAGGAGTGTTACTGATTAGTGGTATTCACAATGCATGAAACATTTCTATTTTCAGAACTAGTAAGAAATGTGTATGATATTAAATTAAATTGCTGAATCAACACAATCTGCAGAGCATTTAATACTAGAAAAATATAGCTTTCTCCTTAATATTAGTGGACGTGAATGTATGTGATTTATATCTCTTCATTTCTCTTCCTTGTACAGGAGGAAAAACACACGTGTGTGCACACACACACACACACACACACAACGTCTTACAAAAGATGTTTATATAACTCATTTATATATTTATCTGTATCCATTTATCTATCTATCTATCTATCTATCTATCTATCTATCTATATATATATATATATATAAGCAAGAGAGTTATTCACCGATGGATAATATAAATATGTAAAATGCTTATGTCTTAAAAATATAGGGAACTCTGTTGGTTTTACTGCACCAATGATTATATAATCCAAAACATTCCCCATTGATCATCAGTAGATTTGTAGGTTCTTCAATATATTAATCTATGCTTGGAATACCAGCTATACAAATACATCAGGCAAAGACTTCATAAAATTCTGTATTTCAGAAGTGACTTGCTGAGTCTGCCCGTTTGCTTGTCTACTCTCATTACCAGCATTTCTGTTTAGAATGCCAGAGGGGTATAAAATGCATTGCTCACTACTCCAGCACTAAAAGGATAGTTACTGTGTGGCTTATTCAAGAGCCTATTACCGAGGACTTAAATATAACAAATCTATTTTTCAAGTACAGTACACACTATACATTTAAACACACAATACAATTTAAACTATGCAAATTACTACATAAATCTAAACAAATTATTGATTATATTTACTGCACATTTTAAATTGAATTAAATTCCACAGAAGCAAAATCTCTGCAATGATGGCAAGACAGAAAGGTTTAATCCCCACCACATAATGGCCCATTTGCCATGAGTGTTTCAGAATGGTTCAGTAATCACTAGCCATGTGTGCAGTTTGTTGAATTATTTAAGCTTATTTCCAGAGGGAGAAGAAAAAAAAAAAAAAGGAAAGAAGGCAATTGACTCGATGCAAATGAAAAGCATTTGAAGCTCCCCATGGTGAAGATGTGATTACAGTCAGACAGTTAATAATAACCGAGACTTTGAAAAATCCAAAGGTTTGAAAATTGTCTGGCCACACAGTCAGCAAATACATTTCTTCCCCCAACATTAACAGAACTCTCACAAAGAGGTAGTTATTAAATTTATTTTGGATTACAATGATTACACATTAATATTCTTTGGATCAAATAAACAGAAGTCAATTGTTTACCTAAAAATATATATGTTAGCTTCTGATTTTACTAAAGGTAATTTGTTATTCGAAAATAATCCACATGTGTGCTTCTGTCTCAAGGTTGCAGGTATATTGCAGATAAGTCAAATTCAAAACATATTGCTTAGTGCTTAAAAATGTTAAATAATTATCGGCTATGAATTGAAATGCACGTAATTAATATTGTTTAGCTATTGGGTTTAGCACAGTACTATGAATGATACTATTTTGGAACACTGTGTTTATAATAAAAAGAAAAACAAATATTTACTACTACTAGTAGTAATAATAATATTAATAGATATATCTTTGATTAAGTGTGTTGATTGAAAAAAAATGCACTTAAAAGGCACAATCCATTGCCCATAGACACAAGAAAATATAAAAATCACTATTCAGTAGATATTAAATATACTCCTACTGAAAATATGCATGCATTTAATTAGGTATTTTTCCATCAGGTTATATATAAAACTGTTTGTAAACCAAGCCCTTTATTCCAATCCCAGACTTTTTGTGGCTGTCCAATCACAGACTTTCCAATACATTTCAATGAGTTGTCTTGCAAGGCATGTGCTCTGGGCAATTGCCTGCCTATTGAGTTTAGCTCCACTGAGCTAAACAATGAGGCTATAGCAGATAAGGTTAAGGTTAACAGAAAGTACATCAAATATGGTTTAAAATGGGATTATATATGGTTACAAATTGCATCAAAGCTTGACTGTGGTTACTATATAGACACGGTTAATTTACCAGACAGCTTTTCTGAGTAGAAAGCAAAAACAACTTGGCTTAACCTTGACTGTATAAGTTCTCAAAAATATACCTAGAAAGCTATGTATGTACATGTATATGTGGGGTATTGTTGTATTTGGGAGATGCAGCAAATATGAATATGTGGTCTTTTAAAGGGTTACTTCAAGTGCTAAGACCACTTAAGTGATTTAAAATGGACAAGGTACCTGGAGTCTCTACATACAGAGTTTAATGGTTCTGCTGCCGATGGTGTAGCTCCACTTCCGATTAGGTCTTTGGAGTGCCATTAGCCAGCCAGAAACCAGAGTTACAAGTGGGTAATGTGAATCATTTGCAAATTTGGTGTCTGACGCTACCACACACATTCATTAAATTCATTCAGTCAATTCATTCTTCCCATAAGCTGACTTTAGGAATAATAGGACCAATTCAAACTTATTTTACTGTTTAAAGCAGGTGGGGAACTTATAGTTGCAGGAGTCTTACATCATTTAATCTCTATCTAGTTGAGGCAATTGGAGCACCAGCTCCAGGCTCTGGTAGTTTTGCTTAGTCGGTCAAATGATTTTGAATTATAAGATCTGAAAGTATGATTTCTGTGTCTGCACAGTTTTATTAAAGAGACACTCCAGTGACCAAATTGACAAAACAATATAAATCACTGTTTATCAGTGTCAGGAAACATACCTCTGGTGGAACTGTAACCCTTATTTCTCACTTTCTGACTCTGCATGTTGCATGATGTGCTACAGTGGAACATGCTCTCCTGGAAATATTCCAAAAAAAAAAATACTGCTTAATTTTCATGCAATTATTGCTTAGTTTGTAGGACACCTGTGGGTAACACTGGTGCTGCCCTCCTTGCTGATTACAACCAGGAAGCATATCCAATCATTTTAAGAGACCTATTTAAATTGAGCTCTCTAGCTTTTGAGGATCCTGATCCTTCAGTGATTTAGTTCCTGTTTTTGACCTTACTTATCCGTTGACAATTCTTGATCTCCTGTATTCGTTACCACACCCAATTTGTTCATCTTCCTGTTTCAGTCCATTATCTTGACTTTGACCTGCTTTGACTAAGCTTGTTCCTATCCCAGAAGTAAGGGATAGTAACAGTAACCATATCCCTATAAGTTCAAAAAAAGGCAAGGAGTAGTGATACTGCCAGCAGCTTTCCAAGTGGCTGTGGTGTGATAATGCTTAAAAAGGTATTAAAATATGATACAGTGCAAATAGCAACAAGATATATGTTACATATGAAAAATACACTGGAACAGATACCAGTAATCCCAAAGAGATGAATGAAGTCTTATTTGTCCAAAAAAATAGAGTGACAGTCCGTGGGTCAAGGCAGTTTTTTTTATTTCTCGGTATCCTTCAAATGGAACTTGACATGTACTCTCAGTCATTTTCTTTCTGTCCTATCCCTATAGGACAAAGATAGTAATTTTAAAGACTAAAAAAAAAATGTTTTTGGCTTACTTGAGGGTCGTTATGCTAGCCCTAAAGGAGTTCAGCCTCTCTTCCTTGGGAAGCTTTTGGATTTGGCCCTGTGCAAAGGTGTCCCCCTACATGCCAGTAGATAATGCAATTTTGCTACAAGACCCCCATAGACAAAATAATGAACTTAAACCTTTCAAAAGCTGATGTCGCAGCTTTAACCTTTCAAAAGCCTATGCAGTAGCCTTTCAGCCTGCAGTAGCCCTTACTTCGGTGTCCAGGTCTTTATAAACGTGGATATATTTTCTGCAGGAAGATATTAGAGATGGCAGGAGCCGTTCAGTTCTTATGGACAGCCTACAAGATATATAACTGGCAGTGAACTACTGAAGCCTCAGTAGATATGGTTAAAACACTATCCAGAAATGTGGCCTCATCCATGACAGCCAAAAAGTATTTTTAGCTTAGATCATGATCCGCAGATGCCTCTTCTAAAAAAAAAATTCTGCTCTCTTCCCTTATATGGGAAAATGCTTTTTGGAAAGAATTTGGATGATTGCATTAAGAGAGCAGGAAATCTTTTCTCCCACAGGATCGTAAGCCGAGGAGACCCTTTCAATCAAAAAGATGTTTGGATTTCTCTTCCTTTCAGTTGATAATATAGACCAGGAATAGAATATGGAGATCCCAGTCATGGAAAAGTGGTCAATCTTACATCAGAGAAGGAACATTGAGAGGTATATCCAATAAGAACAGTGAAGCCTTATGATCAGTTTTTCTCCCATTCTGGAGGAGTATGATCTCTTCTGCTTCTATTTCAAAATACTTGGGAAAAATATATAAAGGACAATTGGGTTCAAAATATTATTCAAAGAAGTTACTTACTGTAAGTTTGCAGAAAACCCCTGTGTTGCAGTTTCTAAACAGCCACAAACTAAGAGAAGAGAAAAGCTTTACAGAGAATCATCTCATCCCTCTAAGAAGAGTAAATCATTGTAAAGGTTTCATATTCAGAAGAAAAACAGCAATTTTATTCCCATATGTTTCTCACAAGGAAGGCATCAGGAGACTGGAGGTCTATTCTGGGGATAATCATCTGCAAGATCAAGATGGGATCTCTTCAGCCCATCATAAAAGCTGTTTTCCCAGGACAGTTGCTGATGTCTATAAACTTACAGGGTGCATACATCCATATTCCCATTGCTCCTCAACATTTCCAGTTCAGAGCCCTTCCTTTTGGTCTACTTACTGCACCCCAAACATTCTCCAAAGTCCTGGTGGTACTTATTGCAGAGCTAAGGAAAAAGGCTACAGACAGTTTTCATTATCTAGAAGCTAAGTTTAATTCTAGAACTGGAAAAGCACGGGAATCTCTCAATGCAGTTTCTACCTCAACAGAGCAGGAAAATATATTCCATTATGAGTCACCTATCTCCCTCTCAGTCAATGCTATATCTGGGAGTCCAGTTCCATACATGTATTTATTTTTATTTATTACTGGTATTTATCAAGCGCTATCAGATTCCACAGTGCTGTACAATTAGTGGAGAATGTACAATATACACAGACAAATACAAGTGGTGAGAAAAAATTATGAGTATGAGTTGTGAGGTGAGGCCTTGGAGTTGTGGGAGTTGCTGCAGGATGTTAAATGCAGAGCATCACTGAGTATGAGTTGTGACGTGAGGTCTTGGAATTGTGGGATATGCTGCAGGATGTTAAATGCAGAGCTTCACTGAGTATGAGTTGTGAGGTGAGGCCTCACGGTATAGTCAATATTTGTTAAGAAAGAGGGAAAGCCATATTTCAAAGGCCAAAGAAATGTTGACATTTAACATAACATCGGCTGAGAAAGTTATGAGTCTTCTGGGATCTATGTCCTCCACCACAGGACTAACAAGGTGGGCACAATGAAGGATGAACATTTTTCAAAAGAATGTCCTGCACCAGCACAGATTCAACAATCTTCTTCAGCCTGTAAACAGTCCACCTCAGGCACATCAATCTCTGATGGTGGTTGATGTAAGAATTCATATTTCAAGGATTTCCTTTGCGCAAGAGATCATGGACTGTGCTGACTATAGATGCCAGTCATTGGGGTTGGAGAGCATATGTACAGAAAGATTACATTCAAGGGAAATGGACAGTCTTGGCAAATGATTGTGCCTACAATCTACTGGAACTTCTGGTGGTCATCAAAGCCATAAAGCATTTCCAACATCAGTTTCAGGACAAATGGGTAAAAAAAAGATCAGACAATGCCACTGTGGTGGTATATATCAAGTACCAAGAAGAAACTCAAAGTCAAAGAATTAGGAGATTAATGTCCTAGGCACAGCAGTGCCTTCAGGGATTAACTGCAATACATCCTCCAGGGTAACAGAACATGGAGGAAGATTTCCTCAGCCAAGTGGGGATAAATCCAGAATAATGGTACCTGTTGGAGAATGAAGAAATGGGATATGCCCCAGGTAGACCTAATGTCACAATAGTCCTTTATGACCAATCACAACCCAGTATTGGGTATACACCTGAGAGTATGTTTATACTGTGTATTAGATTTCCTATTTTCTGACCTATGCTTGTTTGACTATTTTGCTCTCTGTTATCTTGATCTTGTCTGGCTATTGATTCTGTGTATTTCTGTTATTTTGACCTTGTGCCTGTCTCGTTTATTCTCAGTCTGTTTGCAGACATTTTATATATCTGTCTTAGGTACTAAGTCAACCACTCTATGGATCGGAACATGTATCTTTACTGTTTCCTTTAGGTTTGTGTGATAGGGTAACTCTATTCCTGACACCTAATGGCAACCCAGAGCAACAGAAAAGTCCCCAGCATTTACTGAAGAAGTCTAGAACCTCAAGCTGCAAGAAGAGCCCTGCCCTGTCATGCAGATGGCAGTTTTAACTGGGCTATGTGTTTCCCCCCACTCCTCTTCTCTTTCCTCTTCTGGGAAGGTTATGGCAGGAAGAAGTATCCATAATTCTTACAGCCCCATATTGGGCTCCAAGACCTTGGTTTTCACACAAAAATATAACACAAAAGAGTAAAGGCTACCTTTTAAATAGGTGTGAAAAAAATATTAAATATTACTATCTTTTATAATAGTAAGGGCTGTCGATATAATGTTTAACAGAACATTTGTATACAGGTTGCCATAGCACTCTAGGAGGAAAAAATATATAGAGATTAATACAGAATAATCACATATGGTTAATTTGATTAAAAATATCTTATTAGAAAGCAAAATATTTAAAGAAACTGAGAATAATTTATACTACACAAAATGTATAAAATAACTTGGAATTCCATGGTAACCACACAAAGCAAATGGAGGACATACAGGTAAAAGTGACAAGCTTCAAGCTTAATGTCATTGCAAACCACATAAAAGGGTGAAAGGGCATGACTAATTTTAAAATGGCAATATGATTGTAACACACATATATAATTAAGAGCAAATCAAAATTCATATCAAAGTTGGGTCTTTCGTAGCAGCCAGAGAAAAATGCTATGTCAGCGGATAATCAAGTAAAAAGTAAAGTTAATAAAAAATGAAATAACAGGCATGACACATTTAAAACAGAGAAAAGGGATGATAGGGAGGATTGCACTGAAAACAGCCTTTAAAGCATAGTAACCACAAAAACAAAAATAAGATAACCAGGTAAAAAAGGACAAGTTTGATGCCATTCCAAACAACTTAAACATGGCATCAAAAGAGCATAACTACATTTGCAATGGCATTATGATTATGTGACAAACATTCTTTTCCATGGATGTTTGCCACAAACTCCTGAAGGAGTGTGGAAGCTGGCCTCTTGCCCACAGACTATGGTTCAGGTCTGAGACCCTGTTCGGGAGTTACCCTGTCCAGCTGCCATTAACAGCTTTCCCTGGTTCAGCATTTTCCCTTCTCATAAATGGAACCGAATGCCAGCTCCCTTGCCGTTCGCATGAACAAATCTATGAACAGTCCTCAGCGGTACTTAGGCACGTGTGATAATAATATTCCATATTAATTAAGAATGATTGATTAATCACTATTGAGCAAAATAAACTCTGATAGATAGTTAAGATGGCACCGGTAAGCACATAAGCACACAGAGGCAGTATTACTAGATGCAGACCAGGATGTCACAGCTATTAATACACAGCACTAAAACTGTTTGAAAACGTATGCGTACCATCACGAGAATAGTACAGAGATAGCTTATAGATAAGAGATAATTAACCGCACAGACCTGACATGGCGTTGTTGGTGGTCCTGAACAGTCTAGCCAGTCCCATCCAGCTGCTTTTGCAAGGTCTTTGCTGGGCTGCACTGATAAGGAACCTTGATGGAAATACAGACTGTCCATGAAAAAGGTATATAAGACTGAGGGAATTTGGCACTCCCTTGTAGAACTACCCACCGGTAATATGGACACGTGTTGCTGGTCTCTGCTGTTCCCAGAAGAGAGGGTTCCCCCAGTCGTATGCAGCGAGGAGACAACCAAGCCCCTCTAATGGTGATGTGTACTTAAGCTGATATATCTAGATACAAAGCTGTTTAAGGTAAATGCATGCAACAACTTAAATGAGAGTAAAACTTACTTTGCATTGGATCCCTTTGTGGACAATAAAGTGTGGTGTGAGTTCTTATGTTCAACTTGGTCTCTGTATGATTTGTCTTTCCTATAGTTCAAGATACTCATTCCGAACTGCGTTGTGTGCCCGCCAATATCGTTTTAAACCTTATTAGGTATTGATTATTACTTTTTGCATATTGGCGTTCATGACTTTAATGATTAGGCATTACAGCACCACCGCTAAGGAAATAATTTTGGCATGAGGACTTTGTGGTTCCTGGTCAACTCATCGGGACTTAGCCGCAAATGTTATGGAGCGGTTTTTGGCAAGGTGACCTTGCGGTTCCCGGACCACTTGGTCCGTGGTTTTTGAACCACTGTGATCCTCCAGGAGAGTGTTTTTTCAAAGGAAAGGTGCCTGAGACTAAGGGGGACAAACAATCCCTCTGTATTTCAGAAACAGGAACACCTGAAAGTTGACCGGCAAAAGAACCAAATGCACTGGAACTATTTTGGCTAGGACCACATGTGCGGCAGAACTTTGCCTCGTGACGTTTCCCCTGCACTGCATTGTGTGACGAACTACCCTTCGCCACTGGCTTCTGGAGGGGCCTGATTGGCAGCCTCCTGCCCCAAGAATATGGGCCCTGCAAAAAGACATGCTAAAAAGTGACTTCCATGGGAAAATGTGCCTCTTCCCCTCCCCCTTTTTCCTGTCCTATTGTTTCTCCAGCAGGGCGTTGTCCCAGGGACACTGCTAGACCAGTTTAAACTGGTCTGCTTAACCCTCAATATGTAGACTCGTCTCGTTATTGTAGGGAACTGCTATATACACACTGGGAATTGCTATACTTTGTATACTCCCCTGAGCTCTAATCACTTAGCTCTTTTAAGAGCTGTTCCTGATACGCTCTCCTGGAGGAGAGGTCTTTCCCACAAGGTCCTGGAGGACAGAGGTTGATCCAGGGTCGAAGGAAGATGGCAAGACTCCAGTTAAGCTACGGCGGTTGCGGAGTCTGCTGTGGTTGTGGTGTCAGGTGCGGTGCTTATGGTCCTCGGCGTCAGCTAGGAAGCGTCCGTCAACGGAGGTGCCCAGTCGGGGTGCAAGGTGATCTGTTACACATGGATCTGAGCGCTATTTGGACAAATTGGGCGCTCAGATCAAGGCTGATTGGGGATGTAGGCCATGTGGGGTTATTATATGTTTTTATGATGTTTTGGGGTACTTTTATTTTTTCATGTTTTTGTGTTTGGCTCTTTGTTCCTGTGAAATAATTAGCTTGTCTGTCTTTAACTCAATTATCTCCCAGATTCAGAGATTCCTGGGAGGGGCTTGAGTTGTATTGTTTGGAGACCAATGCTGTGGACTGTTCATATAAGGCTGAGTCTGGTTCAATAAAATCAGTTTTACTCCCAGGACTATGAATCATCTAGTTACTGGAAGGCAAGAGGGCTATTCACTGCTCAGTACCTTGTTCCAGCTCATGTAGGATTTAGCGGGAAAAGTCCATGTAAGGATTATAGCTCCCAGAAATGTGTGTCATCAAGTCCTTGGGAGGAAAAATAGTTGGACCCCTATCCTGTTGGATGGAGAGGTTCCAGGAGGATCCCAGTCAAGCCACCGAAGCAATCCTTGGCAGAGGTACCCAGCCAGAGTACAGAGAGCTCCACTACAGGTTATAACACACATGTACAACCGAATGCAAATAAAAATTCATCATAAATTGTATTTTCCCTAACAAAGGGATACATGGGAGAATTACATAAAAACACACTAGAAAGTTGCCATCAATAAGTTAAATAGGCTGAAAAGAGACATGTGTCCATCAAGTTCAGCCTTCCTCACATCTATTTTCAGCTGTTGATCCAAAATAATTGGAGCTCTTCCAATTTTGCATAACATTTGGAAAAAAATCCTTCATGACCCCAGAATGCCAGTCAGATTCGTCCTTGGATTAAGCTATTAACTTACAATTGAAAAAACACTTCTTCAGGCAGAGAATGTCACATCCTTATTGTCCTTAGGGTAAATATACTTTCTTCCAGTCTAAATGCATGACCTCCTGTCCTATGTATAGTCCTGTTTGTGAATGGTTTGTATTGACCCTGGATATTTGTATTATGTTATTATATTCACTCTTAGGCACCATTTTTCTAAACTAAAAATATTTAAATGTGTTAACCATTCTTCATAGCTAAAATGTTTTATTCCTTTTATTAATTTTGTAGCTCATCTCTGCACTTTCTCTAGTGCCATAATATCCTTCTTTAGAACAGGTGCCCAAAATTGCCCAGCATATTCAAGATGTGGTCTTACTAGTGATTTTAAAGAGGCAAAATTATATTCTCATCCAGAAAATAAATGCCTTTTTTTATATATGACAAAACCTCACTGGCCTTAGCCGTTGCTGATGGCCATTGCACAATGTTGCCTAGTTTGTTGTCTATAACAATTCCCAAATGCTTTTTGTGTGTTGTTATTCCTTATTCACTACTATTTAGGGTATAAGTTTCATGACAATACCTTACTGGCCTTAGCCATTGCTGATGGCCATTGCACATTGTTGCCTAGTTTGTTGTCTATAACAATTCCTAAATCACTACTATTTAGGGTATAAGTTACTTCTACATAACTTTACATTTTCTACAATAAATTTCATCTGTCATTTGAGTGCCCAGTCCCCCAGTCTAAATCACTCTGTAGCAAAGTAATATCTTGCTCACATTGTATTACTTTACAGAGTTTCAGCCCCCCTGGGCTATGTGATCAAGACCTCGCGATCATATGGACGGTATAGCCGTCCAAGGCAGTGCCAGCAGAGGGGGGTGCCTATAATGACAGGTACTCCCCCTGCTGCCTGTAAAAAAATAAATAAATGCTAAAACAGTGTAAAATTAAATTATATATACTTAGATCATATATATATATGTATTAAGGCCTTTTGGCCTGTAATTGTGGGAGGGGTGTATGACACACCTCTTCCCTACTTAAGGGACACCCCTTAACTGGCACCATACCGTTCAAGGTCAGCGCTGCATGAGGATCCACTTCCGGTTCTCGTATGGCGCCATCTTGGTTTTTCAGAAACCCACAATTTTCTTCACATGTAGCTGTGTCCAGGAATCATCCTCCTGACTCTTCGTCAAACATAACGTCCCAGGGACTTCAAAATCGTAAGTCCGACTCCCGGTTTAGTCCCACGGCGTTCCGTTTTCAAACGGGTCCTCACTTTACGGCTTTACGGCCAGGTCACAAATCATACGTTATTTCTAATTTCGGTTTAAACTTGTTCATGCCATAATCCTTTCGGTATGTTCTACCGTATGGTACGCAGGTTTCCTAAACACCATTTTATTTCATTTCATTTTCGCTTCATTGTACCGTAAGCTCTCATTCATGCTGCTTTCCGTTCGGTTGTTACAAATATCTTTTGACGAATGACACTGTTTTCTTTCTATTCATTCTAGTTATGATTTTGGCAGTTTGCTCAGTTATGCACGCATTCGTTTCATATCTGTCATATGGCAAACTTTGTTTCTGTTTTATATTAAATCAAAGTCGGTTAATTTACCTTTTTCTAGGTACTGTCATAAATTCGTTTAAATCAGTTATACTTTCTATACTTATTCATACGATACTAAGTTCCTATCTTGTTAAAATTTTCTCTTAGGTATTGGTTTAGATTATAGTGATTTTAAATTACTAAATTATAGATTTATCATGTATATTACAAGTAAAGGTTAGCCTACGATTATGGCTTATTTCAAAGGTTTTATGGTGATCATGCTTTTACTTACAACCATGTACATCACGTTTTACATGGCACTTACAAACTCAGGCCATTTCTTGGCATACTCAGACGACGTAACACGAGTATACAAGAACACGGTCATATCTTTCACAAGACTTTCTGGTCGAATCACACGTTTTGGTTCAACCATTCATACGTTACGTTACAGCAACATTTATGTTTCTGCATATTTTCATTTCACATAAATTTATTATTATTTTTTTTCCATCCTCATCCACAACATTCCATTTTTTTATTTCATGCCACGGCACATATATATTCTATACATGATCATCACATCCCTCCCTGCATCATTGAATACTCCAAACCCTAGCATTTCCCAGATCAGTTAGTGACATGCATATCATCTGGTCACCCTCTATAGACACACAATACACGGCGAAGCCCCTGCTGCCAGGTATCGGACTCAGCTTAACGCTTATCACCAAGCAGGGGCCAGTCATTTCACTATCATACTCATAGACATTTACACCTCCCACACATACTGGTAGAAGCTCTAATCCCAGCCTATACAGACTACACAGGTCTCACAGGATCCATTCTCACTCTATCACATTTTGTTTCTAACCTTTTAGGTTTATCCAGGTTTATCATACCTGTCGAATCTCAAAAACTGTATACATACTACCAGGTACGTAAGCCTGCTCACGTTGTAGTTCACATACATTTCATTCTCCCTAGGCCATAGAGTACTGGCAAGTTAGGGGTATAGGCCCAAACAGGTACCTCCCTTCTTGGCATTTCTGCCTATCGTTTAGTGGTCCGTGAGGCCAACACCCCGCCTCAAAGTTTCGGAGGCAAACGCCCATTGGGCCACATGTGAGTTAGCCGCCTCGCAATATTATAGAGTTTTCTTTTACTATCACCGAGAGGCCTACGATTCCTGCCACTACGACGGGTGGCCTCAATAACCCCTCAAGAAGGGGTAGAGGATTTCTCCGGCTAGAGCAAACACCCCATCACAGGGAGGAGAGGTGGCTAGTCCAGCATCTTTCAGGTCATGGGCAATCCCTTGCATAACCAACGAACTCAGGAGACGGCAAATCCCATTTCCTGCAACAGCAAGGAAAGCGGAACTCTACAAGTTACTGCACACCTCAACCGATAACATGGACGCTGGGGAAGGGACTAGCCAGTCTAACCCAGGAGATATACATGGCATGCTCTCATCCCTCATGGCGTCCATGAGCAAGGTCAATTCCAGGCTGGAGAAACTCGAATCAGTCACTACAGCCCTTACCATGGCTGGGCCGGCCGCTGCGACCCCTCCAGCACTGGTCGAGTTGCAATCAGTTTCTCCAGCCATCACCTCTGATGATCATATGATACCTGAGCACCTCAAAAAAGATATCCTGGGGGCGGAGCCTGCGCTTGAGCTGTATGGATGCGTAGAGATGGAGCTCCCCGGCTAACAGCTAATTCAGCATTGAAAACAGCGGATAAACAGTCCGAAATCACGCTAAACAAACGGCACCCACAGCATGGTGCAAAGAGGAGCAAGGAAAACGGCAGAGACCAAGGAAAAGCACTCCTTTTTCGCTGCGAAACCGACAAGCCAGAAGTCTACGGCCCAACTGCAGCAAGATGGCGATGGCAGTGAAGACGACAGAGATATGTCGAGGCCACACTCTCCACTGGACACCATCCAAATTCAGGGGGCACAATTCCAGAAAATGCTGGACGATATGGCAGTCAAAATCCAGGCCACAGTACACGCAGCTATTGCAGACCTGAGGAGGGACATCTTAGACCTCGGCAACCGCACAGCCTACATAGAGAACAAGATGGCTGACTATGCTGAAACACACAGCAGCATGGCGACAAAACTGGAGGAAATGGAAGACTGGCTAGAAAAACAGGAGCTGAAAACCATAGATTTAAAGGATAGGTCCCGGCGCCAAAACTTGAGGGTAAGAGGGGTCCCCGAAGACGTCCTGGCCATGGACCTTGTGTGGTGAAACCACAACACCTGCCGGCATCTACCGCTAGTGATGTCCTAACGAAGCTACATTATTACCATGTCAAAGAGGCGATTCTTCGATCCAATCGCCCTCCACAAGACATGCCGGAAAAATACAGATCCACTCAAGTGTTCGCTGACCTCTCTGACGAAACCCTGAGGCACAGGAGGACCTTCAAAGACATAACATCAGAGCTCAGGAACAGAAACATCCAATACCGTTGGGGCTTCCCAATCAAGCTACTAATAGACAGAGAAGGCAAAACACACGCGGCATCGGATGTAGACACAGCCACCCGCCTGCTGAGAAGCTGGGGCATCACCACGGCAGCCGCGAACGAAAGACCCAAACGACAACTGGAGGTACAACCGGAGTGGAAATCGGTCAGACACTCCAAAGCATCCAGAGCGACAACGGGCAAATAACAGAGATAAGCAGCTGACAAGCATCTTCTATCTGAAACACAGGGAGCCTATCCCAAGTTTGAAACAGCTTACATATCTTAGTTACGAAAGACCCTGGGGACTTGTGCGAATTGACTCTTTCGAGAACAAGGAATGAAAATGGGTAATATACTTGCATCTTGTGATTCACATAGACCTTTATTGCATGTTGGAGTGCGGTGTAAGGGACAGAGAACTTATACCAGCAAGTGGAGCGCTTTAACATGTATAGCTTACCAAATGGTTTCTCATTCAATCATAGAGTATACGGTACATGTTGAGAAAAATATAAAAGATACAATATAGTGCAGACGGTTTTGAAATAATAGTAAAATTGTAATAAAAATTGTAGTAGTGGTTTCTGAATGAATGGAACACTCACATTTGAAGGAGCCTGTATATAAGAACACTGGCTCCATATTTCGACCTGTGTGCTTGTTTTGGGGTAGCACCACCCGTCTCCTTTGATATAGGGTGTTTCTCTCTTTTTTTGGAAACCTCAAGAACATCTTCCCAGGGGTAGTGCCATCCCCATTTAAATTGCCACAATACATATATACCTAGAGCCGGGACCCACAGGCTCAGGACCAGGTGAGCACACCATTTATCTCTAAAAATTGTGTTTTATAAACACCTCCTACACATTGGTCTGCTTTTTTTCTCTTTCTGTCTTTAAGAAACACCCTATATCAAAGGAGACGGGTGGTGCTACCCCAAAACAAGCACACAGGCCGAAATACGGAGCCAGTGTTCTTATATACAGGCTCCTTCAAATGTGAGTGTTCCATTCATTCAGAAACCACTACTACAATTTTTATTACAATTTTACTATTATTTCAAAATCGTCTGCACTATATTGTATCTTTTATATTTTTCTCAACATGTACCGTATACTCTGTGATTGAATGAGAAACCATTTGGTAAGCTATACATGTTAAAGCACTCCACTTGCTGGTATAAGTTCTCTGTCACTTACACCGCACTATAACTCCAATTCCGTCTTGTGGTATAGAGGATACTTCCACATAAGTGTATTGAGCTGCTTGCAAACCACTGTATCTGTTTAAAATACTCGGTTGTACACATTCCTCTGTAAAAGGAGGTATTCTTTGATTGGTATTCATAGACTCTTTATTGCATGTTGTCAGAGGTTAAAAGGGGATAATAAGCGGAGGGTAGGGATAACAGAGGGGACGTGGGGCCAAGCGATTTTTATACTGCATAGGTGGGATGGCTTCTCATCAGGGATCCGCACTAGTCCCGCTTCCCGTATGCCATTACACATCATAAACCATTGACTCACATGCCAATCCCCTCCCCCCGCCCATCGCTCAGAGAAGCGCCACAATACGCGGCCCGTAGGGGCTTCAACGCGAATCTCAGGCCATATACCCTTCAGAACGGGGGATTGTAATTATCTACCAAGGTCCTAAGACATGCAGTGATTTCTTTGAACGTTCCTAACATATAATCTACAGGGGACAAATAACAGAGCCGGAGGCTCGGGGGCCTTGGTCTCCTGAGTGTCCAGGGGTCTCCACCTGGTTCCACGCACCCCCACACAAGGTATATCTAGTGGGAGAAACTAGCAGGAGAAAATCGATCCACGAAATCCCGTAGGGCTCACTGCCCGGGAAAATGTTTTGGTTATGGTTATGTTTATATGTTTACTGTTTTTTTTATTTGGCAATGTTTATGATCGCATATGTTACTGTCTATACCGGCCTTGAAAGGCGCAAATCTCAGGTGAAACACACACACGGGTACCCCCACATGCACAGTATTAACAGAGGTCACACAGGAGCCCTCCAGAGACCTAACTCCCAAAAGAGCAATATATTTAGACGACACGGGAAAGACACTGTAAGGGCATCACACAGGCTAACCACGATCCACAGCATAAGGAAAAAGCGACCGCCAACCGTTTACATTCAGTCTTAAATTAATGTACAGGGCTTGAATATACCCTTCAAACGCCATGTACTAGAAAAGGAACTACGCAAAAACCAGGCAGACATTGTATACCTGCAGGAAACTCACTTTAGGGGGGACACACACCCATCTCTGTGCACCCGCTTGTATCCCCACCAAATCCATGCCACAACGTTGCAGAAATCCAAAGGAGTCTCCATACTTCTCAGCAAAGACCTGACGGTGACACCAAACACACACATTATAGACCCAGGGGGACGGTACATCATCTGGCAGGGCACTATCAATGACTCATACTACACCTTGGTCAATATATATTCCCCAAATACTAACCAAAGGAACTTCCTTCATGGAGTTCTCACGAAAGCAGATTCAGTAAGAAAAGGCCCCCTCATAATCAGCGGTGACCTTAATCATGTCCTTGACCCAACAGTGGACTCCACTAGATCTCCCTCCACCCCACATTACAGCACCCTTAAAAAACAAAGCAAAGTACTTAAAGCTCTGTTGGCCACGTTCGGCCTACGAGATGTGTTGAGGGCCCTCCACCCGAAAGAAAGAACGTTTACCCACCATTCCAAAGTACACAACTCATATTCGAGAATAGATGGGTGTCTATTGCACGACACCACCATGACCCAAGTACTGGGTTGCGAGATAGCAACCATTCATTGGTCAGATCACGCCCCAGTCATAACAACACTTACAAGCTCATATGAATACAAGCACAGGAGCCCCTGGTGTCTCAATGCGAAACTCCTTAAAGACACAGAGTTCTGCACGACACTGGAAAAAGAACTTCAGCACTACTTCACCACAAACACCACATCAGTCCGGAACCCACATACGCTTTGGTTAGCCCATAAGGCTGTGATTAGGGGCACACTAATAAGCAGAGCGTCATACATTAAAAAGCAAGCCGACAGGAACTGACACAAACTAAACAGCAGTTAGAACAACTACATAGGATCCCAAATGATCCCAGAAGCAGCTCACAAGCAACGAATAACAGCCCTACAAGAGAAACTCAAGGAGATCAGGCTACACAAATTTGAATTCCTGCTCAATAGACTAAAAACACACACATACGTACAAGGCAACAAGGCAAGCAAGCTCCTGGCCCAAAGACTGAGGGACAGGCAACAACAAACATGAATAGCACACATAGTGAATAAAGCAGGCCTTAAACTACACTTACCCGCAGAGATATGTGGGGAATTCGCACAATACTACAGCCATCTCTATAATCTCAAAGATGACCTAAACACCCCAAATCCCTCAGCCACAAGTATACAATCATACCTAGCAGAGATCCCTCTACCAGAGGTAACGGAACCCCAACAACAAATTCTAGCCTCCCCGATCACGGAAAACAAAATAATTGATTGTATCGACACGCTTCCTAAAGGCAAAGCCCCGGGACCCGACGGGTACACAAATGAATACTACGCGAAATTTAAACACCTCCTGACCCCACAACTCGCATTAGCATATAACCATGCACAACAGACGGGGTCCTTCCCCTCTGAATTTTTAGCAGCTAAAGTGATAACCCTACCGAAACAAGGCAAACCACGACACTCTGTCAGAATTTTCACCCAATATCACTACTGAACGCTGACACCAAACTATATGCCAATATTCTAGCCACACGGCTTAAAAACATACTGCCATCAATTATCTCAGATGACCAAGTAGGATTTGTCCAAGGGAGACAGGGCTTGGACAATACCCGGAAAGTAGTAAACATCATACAAACTATTCACGCTGACAGAATGCAGGGTCTCATAGTCTCACTTGACGCTGAGAAAGCCTTTGACAGGTTGAATTGGCGGTTTCTCGAGGCCGTACTTAAGAAATTTGGGATCCCACAACAATTCCTAACAGCAGTTAAGGCCCTATATAACTCTCCAAACGCTGCGGTGTCCACGTCAGGGTTCCAGTCGGAATCGTTCGCCATTACCAATGGTACCAGACAGGGATGCCCCTTGTCACCACTTCTTTATGTACTGGCCCTAGAACCGCTTGCTGAAGCAATTAGACTCAACCCACACATTCATGGGATAACAATAAAGGACCAAGACTACAAAAATAAACTTGTTCGCAGACGACGTCCTACTGACTCTTTCCCAACCAAACATCTCCCACCCCAACCTCCAAAAAGAACTGCAGAATTATAGGGCACAATCCTACTATAAACTCAACACTACAAAGACCCAAGCAATGGGGATAGGCATAGATAGAGACACCATGGACAGATTACAGACAGCATTTAAGTATGACTGGAGACAGGACTATCTTACTTTTCTAGGAATCAGACTGACGAGATCCCATAATGCTCTTTTCACGCTAAACTATCAAAAGTTACATACAGACATAGAAAACACCCTAAAGAACTGGGAGGGAAAATACATGTCATGGATAGGCCGGTGTACGGCTATTAAAATGGTGATATTACCAAAGATCTTGTACCTATTCCGCACATTACAAATCAATACCCCCCTAAATTCCCCAAAGCCCTACAGACTACACTCCTCAAGTTTGGTTTGCAAAACAAGAAGCCAAGAGTCCCTTGGAGGCTCCTATCCCGCACAGTGAGGGACGGGGGCTTGGGCTTCCCAGACGTAAGGGAATACCACAGGGCCGCCCAACTCGCCAACGTAATCGGTTGCCACGCCATAGATCAACCCCCACAATGGGTGGCATTGGAATCCTCCAGACTTGAGGGAAAACATCTACCACACCTCCTCTGGGCCCCCAAAGGGATGCGACCTCAAACACCCAAAATGTTGCCGACTACCCAGTTGATGCTCTCAATTTGGGACAAGAACAGTCCATCCAAGTGGTCCCCAGCAACCACACTGAAAATCCTACTTGTGTAAAACCCGACATTCAACTATAAGACATGGGCCTCACACAGAGTAACCCACCTACACCAGATGACCCATAAAGGGGAACTAAAGAGTTTCACAGACCTAAAAACCCAATATAATATACCACAAACGGCCCAATTCTCTTATATGCAACTGCACAACGCGATCGGTAGGGGCGACTCACTGACACACGGGAACCAAGAGACAGGGCTCATGTCATGATTTTAAAGCAAATGCATCGGCCCTCAACAACCAAAAAAAACCTCTCATTCTGCTACAACTCTCTGGTAGGGGGACCACAGGCACAACTATGGGGATTCCAAAGGGAATGGCACAAAGACCTAGGCAGGGACCTGACACCCTTGGAATGGTCCAGAGCATTTATAGCTCCTAAGGGCTCATCTCAGTGTGCCTCACACCTTCAAATAGCGAGGAAAATACTGTACCGCTGGTACCTGACACCCAGTAAGCTGTCCAAAATGTACCAATCAACCAGCAACACCTGCTGGAGATGCCAAGAGACAACCGGAGACATGTTTCATATATGGTGGACATGCCCTCGGATCAGGCCATTCTGAGGTAAAGTAGAAGAAATAATCAACAAAAGCACAGGGACACGAGTGCTGCTAGCAGCAGAGCCCTACTTACTACACATCTTGCCTCTCAACCAACTAAAACCTGTCTGCAAATTAATGTTCTTAATAATTATAGCAGCACAAACGATAATTGCCAGGTACTGGAGGTCGGATCTGCCCCCTCCCGTAGAAGAGGTACTCAGTCTGATATCCACTAATGTGGCATATGAAAGATTTGCTACACCTTAGGTGTCCACGAACGTACAGACTTATGACCTGTGGCAAAAGTATAAAGTGCACCTCCCTTCTGTCAGAGAAGAGCCCATGATGATCCATGCCACGCATTAGCATACACCAATAGCACACATACGGGCAACCCCCAACGAGCAGCCCGGACGGAGCACATTGAAAGATAGGCACACACTACTGCAGCAACAACCCATAGTACTTGCCATTCACTGTATATAAGTTCATGTTTCCATATTGATGTAGATTAATTTAGAAATAAACAAATATGTTTAAATGTCTATCTGTTCCTGTCCAAATCTGAGATGATTAAATTGCGTATACGCAGAAGTAAGTTCACACTGACACATGGAGTTCAGGTTAAAAGCACTTCAGAAAATTTAATGGCATCTGGTTAGAAAACGGGTATGCAGACCCTTTTAAAGGCAAAATGACATCATCATTGAATATCAGATAATAACAAATAAACATCATTAATTGGATTAAATGTTAAGTGGCTATATCAGTGTCCACCCATCAATATTATTAATTGGCTCAGGGATTTGAGTGACTAGCTAGGTGTCCTCCCACCGGGAGGTGGTATTGTTCTGGACATGGGTGTGGACAGATGGCTCAAGCGCCATCTCTCCCAGCATGAGGCTTACTCGGTGGGAAGGGGGGCTTGAGCGTCATTTTGGGCAGTTAGTGATGTCAGACTCGTGGTCAGGTGCAAGGTTCTTTTATGAATAGAACATTTCATTAGGCCGGCGTTCTCATGGCCTTCAGATTATACTATGTTGCAAATTACAGGAGATTCAGCAATTCCGGGGTTAGTCATATCTTTATAGAAAATACAGTCTCTATTCATTATACTAAATGCTGTTAGGAAATTCTGTCATGTAATGTAGACAAAATGGAGGGTCTGTCATAATGTGAGGTTATGTGAGATTAAAATGGAGTTAGTACAATAATTCAATACAGGTACAATAAAGATTTTTAAATAATTCTACATCAATATATAGAATTTATTTTGTATTGCTTTGTTTTATGTTCTGTGTATCTGTTGGGTACATCGCAAGCAGGGTACCGTAAAGGACAAGTTCAACATCAAGAGGGACAACCTTGTACGAAAAACTTAACACGGGTAAAATGTTAACCATGTTCAACGTGTAATATGTAAAAGGGGTTAACTACAGACAACAGTAGTTGAATGTCGAAAAATGGCCACTGGGCCCTTTGACCTCCCACTCCTTATTTCTTTATTCTGTATCCCTACCAATGCCTTGCGATTGTACTGAAAATAAAAATTGTCAATTTAAAAAAAAAAAGATATCCTAGAAGGTAAAGATATCAACTTGGCTTCATTACTGATTGCCTCCCAGGATGTGGTGGAACATAAGACTTATGCTTATGACGATATTTCTGTGGTGGTCAAATCTAGGGATGCCCGCTTAAATAGGAAACTGACTATCCCTGAATTTGTGTTGGCATTTGGCATTTATCGTGATGTTATCTGTGCAGTATATCCCCACAGACCTGAGGAGTTTGACTTGTATATGCACAAGCTGGTGGACCTGGGCAACAAATATGGTGGGTCAGCTTTCTATGATTACCATAGATCCTTTTCTGCTAAAGTGTCTGGCGCTTTCTCCCAGTACGGAACAAGGTCCAACTGGAGCAAGATTTATACGGTCATTTTCTGCAGGCACTTTGCAGGTCTAAGAACGCTGGCTTGTGCATACTGCTCCTCCATGGCTCATACGGCTAATTTCTGTCCAACCACTGCAAACAAACCTACCCCCTGGCAGGGCACTAGTTCTGCTGGTTCTACAGAAAAAAACACCCAAAGACAAACTGGGACGGCCTATCAAGTTTCTGGGCAAGTCCCAGATATGTAATGATTTTAATGTCGGAGCATGTAATTACAGTGGATGTCGGTTATTGCATAAATGTTCAAAATGTTTCAGGGCACATGCTAAAACTATGTGTCCAAATAAAATGTATCCTAAACAATACTTAACATCGATAAACATTTCTGTACTTACGACATTACTGTCACAGCATCCATCTAGACATTTGGTAGAATTCATTATCTCGGGTCTATCAGAAGAATTCCACACAGGTCTCATACACATGCCTTCTGGAATCCTGGAATGTCCTAATTTACAATCCGCACAACAAAACCCTACAGCGGTGGACACACTCATAGCCAAGGAAGTGGCAGAGGGCTTCCTATTGGGGCCCTTCCTGTCCCCTCCTTTCACCACATGGCGGACAAACCCCATCGGTATTGTCACGGGGAAATCTTCCCACAAACAGAGACTTATAATCGATCTATCAGCAACTCACACCTCTGCCACTCCTAGTCTGAACTCCCTCATACCCTCTGAGGAATTTTCACTGCAATATTTCACCATAGATCACGCCATTTCGGCTATCATGCAGGCAGGGGTCGGAGAATAGCTCAGTAAGACTGATATCACAAATGCTTTCAAGTTACTGCCTATCCACCCTACACTGTGGCACCTGCATGGTATCAGTGGGCCGGGAACTACTATTTTTTCTCCAGTTTAACTTTTGGTTCCAAAAGTAGCCCAGCCATTTTCGACATATTCGCCGAAACCCTATGCTGGTTATTATTAAATATAGCCAGATGCCCTACAGTTATACATTATCTGGATGATTTCTTACTGGTCGAGGAGAATATTTCCCCTCCCAGTAGCCTCAAAGAAACCATCAGTCTATTCAAACAGGTGGGTGTCCCAGTGTCCCCCACCAAGACTGAAGGACCAGATACCTTCATCTCATTCCTGGGTATCATACTAGACTCAGCCACCATGCAAGCTAGCCTGCCATGCACCAAGGTAGAAAACATTCTTACCAACATAAATCTCTACATACAACTCGGTACTTGCAACTGCAAAGAATTACAGTCTCTGCTTGGGTCACTGAATTTTGCCATGCGCATCATACCTCAAGGCCGGGCTTTCATCTCACGACTCCTTTACATGTTCCCACTTTTTAGACATGATGCACACAGGTTACCCCTGGATACCCAAGCCACGGCAGACCTACTTATGTGGAGAAACTTTTTAACCACCTAGAATGGTAAAAGAATGCTCCTCCCTAAATTGTCTGACTCCTCACCGACCATTTGGTCAGACACAGCATCTACCACAGGTTTTGCAGCAATTTTCGGGAATGAATGGCTTTGGGGCAGATGGCCTTCAGAGGTTCAGGACCTGGAGGGTTTTTCCACTACCTCAGCTCTGTTTGAGATATATCCCATCGTGGCGGCTGCCGTGGCATGGGGGCATTTATGGGCAGGTTCGTCAGTACGTTGCCACTCAGACAACCAAGCAAATTGTCACATTATAAACAAAGGCCAATCCAAATCACTGACTATTATGAGATTCCTGAGGAAACTCACTTGGCTGGCTGCATGTCATAATTTCTTCTTGTTTTGTGTTCATGTTCCAGGTGTATGTAACACGGCTGCTGACAATTTGTCTCGCTTTAGTTTCCAAGCTTCTCGTCAAATACTCCCGTCAGCCGCACTCACAGCCACGAACACCCCACTATTCCACCATCTAGTAATGGACTAGATGCTATCATGCAACATAGCAGAACATTGTCCCAATTAGCACTGTCTACTAATACCCGGAAAACTTACGACAGAGCTTTCATTTTATTTAAAAGATTCCTTTCTGAACACAACATCTTACAACCTTTCATCATGACATCCTTGTTGGGCTTTGCTTCTTTTTGTCACCTCAAACTCAAACTATCATACAACACAATCAAACTATATCTGACAGGCATCCAACATCACATGCTAACTTTACAACCAAATAACTCAAGTTTCATGTCCTCCTACCAAATTAAGAACATCCTTAGGGGTATTCAGAGATCCGAACCCCCACGTACGGCCCAGAGGCTACCCATAGATTTCCATATTTTTAAAGACTTATCCAACTTACTAGATTTAAAACCCTTTGCCAACAACACAAACCTTGTCATTAAAACCGCTATATACGTAGCCTTTTATGGTTTCTTGAGATCAAGAGAATTTACCGCCATCAGCACAACACAGTCCACTCACACCCTCCTTCATTCACACTTAACAAAACACATGGACTATTATATCTTGACTCTGCCTCACTCCAAAACCAGTCAACATGCACCTCCAGTAGAGGTTAAGTACTATCCTACTCACAACAGGTGGTGCCCCGTCAAACTACTGGACTAATATACCCAGCATAACAACGCACCACCATCTCAACCACTTTTCAGTCTACAAGGTTGGTACTCACTACCACCACCTTTATGACACACGTCAGGTCTTTACTTACACAGCTGGGCCTCAAATCAGCTAACTATTCGGGCCACTCCTTCCGCATAGGAGCGGCCTCCACAGCATCCAGTGCAAACATTCCAGTTCATGTTATCAAGTTACTAGGGCGCTGGAAATCATCTGCTTACTCTAGATACATGCCTAACCCGGTACAAGAAGTAAGAAATGCCTTTCAAGACATGTCTGGTTAAAAGTATGTATATTGCTGGTATGTAATAAATTTGATTTTCTACTTTTGCCCTCTTTATTTACAGGCCTATCTCATCATCGGTTCCGGCAAACCACAACCGACTTGCTCTTTTAATACCATCCTACAATTATCAGTGTTTGTTTCTTCTGTACTATCATGAGCCCTTAACACAAGTAGTAAGGCCTTTTGGCCTGTAATTGTTGGAGGGGCGGATGACACACCTCTTCCCTACTTAAGGGACACCCCTTACCTGGCTCCATACCATGGATTTCAAGCCATCCAATCACAGTGCTCTGTGTCATTTTACACGCGTGGGAAAGTTCTTTGGAGTTTTCCCACGCTGTGTAAAATGACAAAGAGCACTCTGATTGGCTTAAACCAGCCAATCAGAGTGTTCTTAGCCTAATTGCAGGGCGTGGCAAGGCTTTATAAGCCTTCCCCCGCCCTGCAGAGCTCAGTCTGCGCGGAGCCCTCCATGGGTGAAGATGGATTATTTTTTTGTGCGGTCGTTTTTTTTTTGTTTTTTTTTAATTGTGTCGGTTATTATGTTTTTTTTTTGGCCTTTTTTGGGGCTGAAAAAAGAAGATTGTAGAAGAAAGAAAACATCAAATGGTAAGTTGTTTTTATCTATTTTTTTTACAGGGTTTTAGTTAAAGGTCCCCCCCCTCATTATTTTTAGGGTGAGGGGGGTAGGTAGGTAGATCATTTTTTTTTGGGGGGGGGGAGGGTTAACAAGGGCACCCCCCCTTTGTATTTAGGGCCCCCACCCACCGCTCAGGGGTGGGGGCTGGGGGTGGACAATAGGTCCCCCTTTTATTGTTAATTTTAGGGCCCCCACCCACCGCTCAGGGGTGGGGGCCGGGGGGGGACAATAGGTCCCCCCTTATTGTTAATTTTAGGGCCCCCACCCGCCGCTCAGGGGTGGGGGCCGGGGGGGACAATAGGTCCCCCCTAATTGTTATTTTTAGGGCCCCCACCCGCCACTCAGGGGTGGGGGCCAGGGGGGGACAATAGGTCCCCCTCTTATTGTGATTTTTAGGACCCCCTTTTTTTTTTTTTTTAACAGTGAGCAGCCACAGGCTGCTCACTGTTTAATAGACATGCCCCTACTCGCGGTATTGCGAGTAGGGGCACAATTTACTAATACTAAGTAATTTTTACTTAGTATTAGTCAATTAATAGGGGCGGACCGAACATCGCATATGTTCGCCCGCTGTGGCAAACGCGAACACGCTAAGTTCGCCGGGAACTATTCGCCGGCGAACAGTTCGGTACATCACTACTTATCAGTGTTTGTTTCTTCTGTACTATCATGAGCCCTTAACACAAATATATATATATATACACACACATACATATACATAAATACACATACACTGTCTAAGTGTATTCTAATATTAATATATACATTTATATATATATATATATATATATATATAAACATATATAAACGTAGAATGATATTGATTAAATATATATATAATCATAAAATAAAAAAATATAAATAAATAATATATATATGTGTGTGTGTGTGTGTGTGTGTAAATTAGTTCTAACTGTATTTTAAAATGTATATATATATAATAATTTTACATAATTAGGTAATTTTATTAATTACAATTTGCGGGACCTGCCTGACAACCCAGACCAAAAGTCCAGGGAATTTATTTTGCTAGCACTATATTTAACCCTGTAACTTTCCAAGACACCATAAAACCTGTACATGGGGGTTACTGTTTTACTCGGTAGACTTTGCTGAACACAAATATGAGTGTTTCAAAACAGTAAAATGTATTACAACTATGATATCGTCAGTGAAAGTGACATTCTTTGCATTTTTCATACACAAATGGCCCTTACACAGACGATATAATTGTTGTGTTAAATTTTACTGTTTTGAAACACTAATACCGTATTTATCGGCGTATAACACGCACTTTTTTCCCCTGAAAATAGGGGAAAAATCGTGGGTGCGTGTTATACGCCGATATCCCATAATTACTTACCTGTCCTGAAGCGTGGGCCGGCTTCACAGCTCGCACCCCGGTACAGGAACTTTAATTTCAGGTTCTGGTTTCCGGCGGGACTGAAAGGAAGTGTGCACAATAGTGTGCACACTTCCTTTCAGTCCCGCCGGAAACCGGAACCTTAAATTAAAGTTCCTGTACCGCGGTGCGCGCTGTGAAGCCGGCCCACGCTTCAGGACAGGTAAGTAATTATGGGAGGGGAGGAAAGTACACTATGGGAGGGGAGGGGGAGGAAAGTACACTATGGGAGGGGAGGGGGAGGAAAGTACACTATGGGAGGGGAGGGGGAGGAAAGTACACTATGGGAGGGGAGGGGGGAGTACACTATGGGAGGGGAGGGGGAGGAACGTACACTATGGGAGGGGGAGGAAAGTACACTATGGGAGGGGAGGGGGGGAAGTACACTATGGGAGGGGAGGGGGAGAAAGTACACTATGGGAGGGGAGGGGGGGGAAATACTATGGGAGGGGGGGGAAATACTATGGGAGGGGATGGGGGGAAATACTATGGGAGGGGAGGGGGGGAAATACTATGGGAGGGGAGGGGGGGAGAATACTATGGGAGGGGAGGGGGAGAATACTATGGGAGGGGATGGGGGGAGAATACTATGGGAGGGGAGGGGGGGAGAATACTATGGGAGGGGGGGAATACTATGGGAGGGGGGGGAGAATACTATGGAAAGGGGGGGCACTATGGGATGAGGGGGGAATACTATGGGATGAGGGGGGGGAATACTATGGGAGGGGGGGGAATTTCCTGGAATTTCTTTCTAAAAATGAGGTGCGTGTTATACGCCGGTGCGTGTTATACGCCGATAAATACGGTATTTGTGTTCAGCAAAGTCTCCCTAGTATAACAGTACCTCTCATGTACAGGTTATATGGTGTTTTCAAAAGTACGGAGTAAAATATAAGGCTTGCGTTTCAGTTTTTTTCACAATGAAATTTGCCAGATTGGTTACATTGCCTTTGAGACCGTATGGTAGCCCAGGAATGAAAATTTTCCCCATGATGGCATATCATTTGCAATAGTAGACAACTCAGGATATTGCAAATGGGGTATGCCCAGTCTTTTTTAGTAGCCACTTAGTCACAAACACTGGCCAAAATTGGCATTCAAATTAGTTTTTTGCATTTTCCACACACAAACAAATATTAACACTAACTTTGGCCAGTGTTTGTGACCAAGTGGCTACTAAAAAAGACTGGCCATACCCCATTTTCAATACCTTGGGTTGTCTACTTTTGCAAATGGTATGCCATCAAGAGGGTAATTCTCATTCCTGGGCTACCATACGATCTCAAAGGCAACGTAACCAATCTGGCGAATTTCAATGTGAAAAAAATGAAAAATTTAACATGCTATATTTGACCATGTAACTTCCCAAAACACCATAAAACCTGTACATAGGGGGTACTGTTTTACACGTGAGACATCACTGAATACAAATATGTGTATTTTATTGCAGTAAAAGCAAACACTATTATGACATTCATGGTTACAATGTCACAAAGAACTAAAAAAAATAAAATTATTATTTTCTCCCATTTTTAAATATTTTATTCATATTAAATTATGTTTCATATTTGATGTTAAATGAAAACCCTGTTGCCCCTGAATAAAATGATATATAATAAGTGTGGGTGTACATAATATGAAAGAGGCGAATTACGCCTGAACAGACATATAGCGCAAATTCAAGTTTTTGTTTACGTTTTGTTTTGATCACAATGTGTTCATTTGGCTCAGTCCTTAAGGGGTTAAATTAGTTTGACATGACCTATGTTTCTTCTCAATGAATTCCTGAACATTATCCATTTTAAATACTTTCCCAGCCACAGAAGTTAAGCTCACAGGTCTCTAAATTCCAGGCAAGAATTTTGTACTCTTTTTGAATATAAGAACTATATCTGCCTTCCTCCTATCCTCCGGTATAATTCCTGAAAGTAACAAGCATACTTCCATATTAAAGAACACGAAAAGCATAATTTAATAAAATTTTTAAAGACAAATTACATTAAAACTGCACAAAAAGTTTGCTCACAAAAAATAAAAAAAATAATGCCATATCAAACTACAAAAGGAGTAAAAAGCATATTTTCTTTAAAACAGCATTTGCCTGTGGTAAATGAATCAATATAAACTTATGAAACATCATATTGAAATTAGTTTTGGATGCATCTCAAGGTACCCATAACGTTTTTAAAATACATATAAAAAGGATCTTCTTGACAATCTTTAAAATGAATCCCATAAAACCAATATAAAGGGTATTATTATTATTACCTTTTTAAACAGTATAGTGTTAAACAGCATAATGTATTAAGAACAGCATTGTGAGGTGAAAAGACGAGGAGAGATACAAAATAATAACATGCTATGATTGGCATAAACATGCAAAACTTGTAAACAAGGACCTGTAAGGCATCTATATAAACTGAAAAAAGGAAGGAAGGGACCAGGTGAATGAAAGAAACAAGAAGCAAGGGGTTAGATGTTAGAAAATGGCAAAGTTGAAGTCCTGCATTAAGCCATTCAGTTGCAGAGTGTTTAATAGGTAGATCCATTTAATTTATATTCTTTCCGATTCTTTTGTGTGATTCCCTCTGCAAGTTTCAAAAGACTCCAGGAAGTGTGCTGATACTTAATGCTGCATATACTTCCTATTGATGTTTCGCATGTGCTCCCTCCCTGTAATGTAGAATTGTCTTTTTGTCGTACCAACTTATTTCAAGCCACACAGGCATTGCAGCACATAAACAACATCCGAACTATGGCATGTTCAAAAATTATTTATTTTGAAAGGTTTCTTAGAGTAATTGAATATGGTTTCTTGAATCCCCTTACTGATTTTTCCGACAATGCATTGGTTGCAAGGGAAGAAGTCCTTTTATTCTGTGATTTTTCATTGTGAGGTTTAAGTGGCTCCATATGTGTTTCTTCTTTGTACCTCTGAAAATCATCCTAGGTCTCTCTGGTAGTAGAGTGGCCAATGTTTTGTCTTTCTTAAGTAGGCCCAGCACTTTTTGATCATTTTCTTTACGTATGCACTTGTATTTCTGTAATCCAAAACAATGGGAGGAAACACATTTTCTTGTTCAGTCTTTCTAGTTTTTATTCTTTCTTCCAGCAATGTGGATCTTTCAATTGTATCCACCTTATGTTTGGCAGTGGACACTTCCAAAGGCTCATAGTTTCTCTAGAAATTTTTTGTTGATGGTCCTTTTTTTTTTTTAAATGATATACCTGGATATCAGTGCAGTTCCATTGTATTAGTGAGCCACACAGAGTGATGACAGCTATTCTTCAAAAGGAAACTATTCACTTATACTTCTTTGAAAAATGTTTGTGTTTTAACTGGTTTACATTATATGTATATTCTCAGGTCAAATAATCCAACTGATTTATTGCTATAAATAATATTTAGGTTCACGCCCCAAGTATTTCGAATCTGAAAATGGTCCAAATGTTCATTTTCACCTTCCCAGATGAAAAAGATGTTTTCTATATAACAGTTGTAAAGGTGGATGTTCTTACTTCATGCATGCTGACTTAATATGAGTAGCTCCTGCCAGTCACCCATGAACAAATTGGCAAAGTTCAGGGCATAGTTTTTCCCCATTGCTGTTCCCTTCAAACCAAAAATAGTTGTTCTTGAGGATAAAAAATAATTCCTTCAATAATAAACTGGATTTGTATGCCTTCCAACTCTCTTGTCTTCTAAAGTGCATTCCTTACAGCATCACAGCCTTGACCGTGATCAATGATAGTAAAGAGGGAGGTCACATTAGCTTGTACCAGAAGTTAGTTATTTAGCCATTCCACAGAGACTAATTCTCAGATTATATTTGTTGTGTCCTTCAAGTGTGACTTAACTCTGGTCATGTAAGGTTTAAGAATAGATCTATATGCTGAGACAGGTTTAAAGATATGAAATATACCCAGGATAAATGGTCTCCTTGGTGGTCTTTCCAGACTCTTGTGTATTTTGGGCAGGAAATAGAACACCTGAGTTTTGCGGTGTAGAATTTTAAAATAATTGAATTCTCTCTCCTTGAGAATCCCTATTTCTTTTGCCTTTGTTAGTAGTGTCTTCAGTGCATCTGCCATCTTGTCCAAATCCTTTTGGAGTAGTTCATATGTCTCACAGTCGCTAAGTAACCTGTTGGCTTTTCCAGGTTCAACACCCCTCAACATAATTACAGTCCCACCCACTTATTTGCTTACTTTACCTTAATATCAAAGTTCTTGGCTAGATCTTCTAGATCTTTAGTTTCTCTCTTTTTAAGATTTTTTCCAGGGCACGTTTTGAACTTCATTGTTCTAACATCCCCAAGGCCCAATTCTTAAAAAAAAATGTCATGCAGCCAAAATCAAATTAATCATATAGAATGTAGAATTTTGCTTTACTTGCTGTGTTGGAAAGCCTCTACTGCTGCATCCTTCTTTGGGTACACAAGGTTTTGTAAAAATTGTTTCTTCTTTTTCCTCTATACTTGGGTTATTTCATTTTTTTTTGGTGTCAATGGGTGGAACCACGTGATGATCTGTCTGGAGTTCTTACCCAAATAAACCTCCTCTCTAGGTGAGTTGTGGATCTCCACTGCAACCACTAGACATGGTTCTGTGAGGTAGGTTTTCCTTTTCTGTATTCAGGGGAATCTTTTTCATAACTGGTGATGATTAGACAGTGGTAGATGTGAGTGAGACTATTTTCACATTCTTTTAAGCGGTGGACCCTTGAGGTATTTTTTTTTTAGATGAAATCTAATCTGGGGAGGCACATTCCTCTGTTCCATCTGTGAGAAGCCGCAATTGTTTCTCACCGGAGTCAGAATGTGATGCTGTTGAGTACTCCTTGAGGGATGGTTTTTGTGACTTTGTTGACTGGGTTGGTTACATTTTGGATTCTTTGTGTCAGGGTACCTGTGGTCTCTACCTCCGAAAGAGGTAGAGACTTAGCTGTTCCTCCATCCAGACGGCCTGATGGCTCCCTTCCCACGGTCTATCCGGTCATGCAAGGCCGGCCGCGAGGGAGTGACTGCCTTTTACAGCATCTAGGCAGGAAGTTGTCATGAGGACACTCCTCCGGAACGACCTGTCACTCAATTGCTGCAGGACCAATCAGGAAGCCTCGAAGGCGTGGTTACTGCTCTGAACAGGGTATTTAACAGAGCTTCTTTCATTAGCTCATTGCCCTGTCGTGGTTCTAGCTTGTTCTAGTCACTCAGTGCTTGTGTATTCTATTATCCCTTTTGGTTTTGACCCGGCTTGTTTACCTTACTCTGCTTATCTCTGTTACCCTTGATTTGGCTTGTCTCTCGCTTACCTGTCTTCTGTTACCCTCGACCTCGGCTTGTCTTTGACCATTCTATACTGTACTACTTACGTTAGTCCGGCCATTCTAAGGTCCTGTATACGTATCTGGCTACTGTTTGTACTCTGCGTGTTGGATCCCTGTCTCGATCCTGACATTACGACAGGGCCAATGGATCCTGCAAGTACAAACAGTCAGCTGGCTTCTCCTGATCCTAGGTTTGAAGCCATGGATCACAGAATGGATCAGATGGCGCTTGCGCTACAGGCTCTATTATCTCGTGCCAATAACCCACCAGAGGAGATACGTAATACCCCTGTTTCTCCTGTCGGTTCAGGTCTAGAGGTAGCCACAGTGGGTGCTTCTTCTCGCATTACCCCCCCAGTACGCTATGGTGGGGCTCCTGAGAAGTGTCGTGGTTTCTTAAACCAAATTAGTATCCACTTTGAATTGCAACCTCGCTCTTATCCTACAGATAGGGCAAAGGTAGGATTTATTATCACCCTACTTATTGAGAAAGCTCTGAGATGGGCCAACCCATTATGGGAGAACGATAACCCATTAGTTTATAACTATAACGCCTTTGTAACAGCTTTTAGAAGAACATTTGACCCTCCAGGTAGAAAGGTTAATGCCGCCAGATTACTGTTGCGTCTGAAACAGGAGAACCAAACACTGGTGGATTATGCACTAGAGTTCAGGTCTCTGGCGTCGGAGGTCAAGTGGAATGAGCAGGCGTATATGGATGTATTTTTGAATGGCTTATCTGAAGTAATCCTTGATGAGGTTGCTACCAGAGAACTCCCTGAGAATTTAGAGGATTTAATTTCGTTCATCTCGCGTATAGATGAACGTTTAAGAGAGAGACAGAACACTCGAGAGAGGAACCGGAGACCTTCTTTTAGGTTAACCCCCGCTTTTCCAAGTCCTGACTCCACGGTATCTTTACTTCCCGAACCTATGCAGATAGGGTATACCCGCCTCTCTGAGGAGGAAAGACAGTACAGGAGAAGAGAGGGTTTGTGTATGTATTGTGGAGTTAAGGGTCATTTACTCTCGAACTGTTCTAACCGCCCGGGAAACGCTCGCACCTAAGTCTCTCTAGAGGACAGGCCTTGGGTGTTTCTATTTTGTCCTCTACTCCTAATTATAAAGATCACAGGCTTCTGCTACCAGTTTCCTTAACTTGCGGGAGGGAAGTAGTAAGGGCTATGGCTTTGATAGATTCCGGTGCTGCTGAGAATTTTATCGACCAAGCCTTTGCTAGTAAAAACAATTTCCCATCCCAGCTAAGGGAGACACCCTTGGCCGTTGAGGCCATAGATGGTAGACCACTACTAGACCCTGTGATCTTTCGTGAAACCATACCCATTGAGTTAGGTGTTGGTGTCCTACACGTGGAGAATTTATCTCTTCTGCTCATTTCGTCTCCTTCCGTTCCCATAGTTCTGGGGTACCCATGGTTGAAAGAACATAACCCTATTATCGATTGGGAGTTAGGGGAGATACTCTCGTGGGGCCAGGGCTGCCAGGATCGGTGTCTGTGCAAGGTTTCTCCATTAGCTAATATTAACATACAGGAGAATCCTACTCAGTCCACAAGGAGACAAATACCAGACCTTTACCTAGACTTAAGGGCAGTATTTGACAAGAAGAATGCCGATTCTTTGCCGCCACACAGGTCATTTGACTGTAAAATTAAGCTTCTACCCGGGACTATGCCTCCGAGGGGCCATGTATATCCTTTGTCTGTTCAGGAAAACTCGGTTCTAGAGGAGTATATTCAGGAGAATTTAGAAAAGGGATTTATCAGGAGGTCTTCTTCTCCGGCCGGGGCAGGGTTCTTTTTCATTAAAAAGAGGGATGGCACGCTGAGACCTTGTATCGATTACCGAGGCTTGAATAAAATAACTGTCAGAAATGCCTATCCTATCCCACTGATTACCGAGTTATTTGATCGTCTTAAGGGCTCCAAAATCTTCACCAAGTTAGATCTCAGAGGGGCTTACAATTTGGTGAGAATCCAGCAAGGTCACGAGTGGATGACGGCATTCAATACCCGGTATGGCCATTACGAATACACTGTTATGCCATTTGGACTTTGCAATGCTCCTGCAGTATTTCAAGATTTGATTAATGAGGTACTTAGGGAGTTTCAGCATGATTGTGTTATTGTTTACCTGGACGACATACTAATACACTCTAAGGAGATTGAGACTCACCATAGACAGGTCAGAAAGGTGTTACACAAACTTCTGCAACATGGTCTATACTGCAAATTGGAGAAGTGCAGTTTTGATCAGGCTCAGGTAGATTTTCTTGGGTACGTGATTTCTGGGGAAGGTTTTAAAATGGATCCTGGTAAACTCCAATCTATTTTAGACTGGCCTTTGCCCAAAGGACTCAAGGCTATCCAAAGGTTTATTGGGTTTTCCAACTACTATAGGCGCTTCATTAAGGGTTACTCCTCTATCATTGCGCCTATTACCAATATGACCAAACAAGGGGCTGATACTAAGTTCTGGTCTGAGGAAGCTCTTGCTGCTTTTAAGACTCTCAAGGAACTTTTTGCCTCAGCTCCCATTCTAGTTCATCCTGATACAACTCTGCCTTTCTTGCTCGAGGTCGATGCTTCTGAGACAGGAGTTGGGGCTGTTCTGTCTCAAAGGTTAGGGGTGGATAAACCGTTACACCCTTGTGGTTTCTTCTCTAAAAAATGTTCTGGGCCTGAGAGCAGATATGACATCGGGGAGAGGGAATTGTTAGCGGTCATTAAGGCTTTAAAGGAGTGGAGACATTTACTGGAAGGGACACTACACCCTGTTACTATTCTAACGGATCATAAGAACTTGTCTTATATTGGGGAGGCGAAGCGCTTGTCCGCCAGGCAGGCTCGCTGGTCCTTGTTCCTCACTCTCTTTAATTATGTACTTACGTATAGACCTGGTTCTAAGAACTCTAAAGCCGATGCATTGTCTCGTCAATATGAACCATCCACTATAACCGAACCACTTCTGTCCTCCATAGTTCCTAAGGGGAATATCATCGCGAACACGAATCTCAGGATTCACTCTCCATTGCTTTCTGAGATCATGAAGTTTCAGCATTTGGCACCCAAACAGACCCCTGGGGATCGACACTTCGTTCCTGCCGCTCTCCAACTGGAGGTGCTACGCTGTCTCCATAACAGTAAGGTGGCTGGGCATCCTGGCATCCGCAAGACTTATGCGCTGGTCTCTAAAGAGTTTTGGTGGCCTGACTTACGCAAGGATATTAAAGAATTCATCGGGGCATGTGAAGTTTGTACCAAGACCAAGCTACCCCATTCGCTTCCATGCGGATTTCTACACCCTTTAGAGGTTCCTGAAAAGCCTTGGTCCTGCCTGGCAATGGACTTCATTGCTGATTTGCCTATCTCTAAAAAGCAGACTGTCATCCTCACTGTGGTAGACAGATTTACTAAAATGGCTCACTTCATTCCCTTACCTAAAATCCCATCTTCGCCCGAATTAGCGGAGATATTCGCCAGGGATACCTTCCCAGATTGTCTCTGACAGAGGCTCCCAATTTGTTTCCCGTTTTTGGAGATCATTCTGCTCCCAACTAGGCATCAAATTGAATTTCTCCTCTGCCTATCATCCTCAGTCCAATGGAGCTGCTGAACGCACTAACCAAAAAGTTGAACAATATTTACGTTGTTTCGTTTCAGAACACCAGGACGATTGGGTCGGTTTGATTCCTTGGGCGGAGTTTGCACATAACAATCTCATTTGTGATTCTACGCATTCTAGCCTTTTTTTCTTGAATTATGGCTTTCATCCTTCCATCCTTCCTTCGGAGTCTTCTTCTCAAAGGATACCGTCGGTGGATGTTCATGTTGCCAATTTAAGAGAGTTGTGGGATCAAACTCGACAAATCCTTCTGCACAATTCTACGCTGGTTAAAAAACACGCTGACAAACGTAGAAGGGCAGCACCGGTGTTTGTTCCAGGCGATAGAGTATGGTTAAGTACTAGAAACATTCGGTTAAAAGTGCCGTCCATGAAGTTTGCTCCTCGATATATTGGACCTTACAGGGTACTGTCCCAAATTAACCCAGTTGCATATCGTTTAGCGTTGCCTAATGCCTTACGCATTCCTAATTAATTTCATGTTTCCTTGCTAAAACCATTAATATGTAACAGGTTCTCCTCCACGATCGCCCCTCCCCGCTCAGTTCAGGTGGAGGGTCAGGAGGAGTATGAGGTCAATTCCATCGTTGATTCTCGAATCTCCCGGGGGAAACTGCAATATCTGGTCGATTGGAAGGGTTATGGTCCTGAGGAGAGAAGTTGGGTACCTCAGGAGGAGGTGCATGCTCCCCGTCTCCGCAGGGCGTTTCACTCTCGATTCCCTTCTCGCCCTGGTGTATTCCGCCCGGTGGGCGTATCTGAGAGGGGGGGTACTGTCAGGGTACCTGTGGTCTCTACCTCCGAAAGAGGTAGAGACTTAGCTGTTCCTCCATCCAGACGGCCTGATGGCTCCCTTCCCCACGGTCTATCCGGTCATGCAAGGCCGGCCGCGAGGGAGTGACTGCCTTTTACAGCATCTAGGCAGGAAGTTGTCATCAGGACACTCCTCCGGAACGACCTGTCACTCAATTGCTGCAGGACCAATCAGGAAGCCTCGGAGGCGTGGTTACTGCTCTGAACAGGGTATTTAACAGAGCTTCTTTCATTATCTCATTGCCCTGTCGTGGTTCTAGCTTGTTCTAGTCACTCAGTGCTTGTGTATTCTATTATCCCTTTTGGTTTTGACCCGGCTTGTTTACCTTACTCTGCTTATCTCTGTTACCCTTGATTCGGCTTGTCTCTCGCTTACCTGTCTTCTGTTACCCTCGACCTCGGCTTGTCTTTGACCATTCTATACTGTACTACTTACGTTAGTCCGGCCATTCTAAGGTCCGGTATACGTATCTGGCTACTGTTTGTACTCTGCGTGTTGGATCCCTGTCCCGATCCTGACACTTTGCTCCTTCTGGGAGATTCTTTATCTTATTGTTTTTATAGTAATCAGTGTATTTTAGGAACTTCTTTCTTTTTGTCTTTCTTTATTTCATATTCCAATCTATTAATACATTCAGAAACCCTGGAAATACTGTCTTGGTAATTAAAATCCTCTAAAATTGGTTCTATAACATTGCGAAATTCATTGATGTCTTTGTCCAAGTTCTATAATTGCTTTTTTCTATATTCAATGATAACATTAATAAAAACAAATGAACAAACAAACAAACAATCTTCCATCACTTAATAGCATATCTCCTTCAACTCAGCATCTTCAGTTGAAAATGCTGGATCTTTTATTAACCTCAAACTCTTACGGGTTATGTTATAACCTCAACACCTTAGGGGTGATGTTATTGTTGGAGGGTTGCTACCTCCCATTATATTTTCATTCTTTTTTCAAAAGTCTTTGCAGTTTTAAAAAGAAAAAGATATTATTGTGCTCTACCATGCAATCCATGCGGTTTTTAATACAATTTGTCTGTCTATTTCTTATTAAATTATGCTTTGTGTGTTGTATAAAATGCAAGTATGCTTTTCACTTCTTGATAGCAACTTTCTAGTGCTGTTTTGTTATGTAATTCTCCATTTTATCCCTTATGCTGTTTAGAAGGTTATTTTTTTTTTTTAATTAAGTTATTCTTTTGTTGGGAAACCCAATCTTGATAGGAATTTTCATTTGCATTCAGTTGTACATGTGTGCTATAATCATAATGCCATTGCAAATGTAGTAATGCTGTTTTGATGCCATTTCTAGATTGTTTGAAATATCATCAAGTCTGTACCTGTCTGTTACCAACTCCTGGATATTTTTCATTATAATATTATAGTGATTGTGCTTTTACTTATTTTATATAAGGATTGGCGATCTTTTTATACAGTATTAGAGCTGTCTCCCTCATTTAATTTTTCTTATTCCCTCTATATTTTAGTATGGATGTCCTTTTTTAGAGACTTCAGACTATCCCTTTCTTCTGTTAACTTTACTTAATGTTAACTTTACTTTTTACTTGATTATCTAATGTCACAGCATTTTTGGGGGGCTGTTATGAAAGACCCAACTTTGATATTAATTTGTATTTGCTCTCAATTATATATGTGTTACAATCATATTGCCATTTTAAAATGTAGTTATGCCCTTTCACCCTTTTATGTGGTTTGTAATTACATCATGTTTGACACTTTTACCTGTATGTTCTTTTATACATTTTGTATAGTATAAATTATCCTCCATTTCTTTATATAGTTTGCTTTTTAATTAGATATTTTTAATCAAATTAGCCACATTTACTTATTCTGTATTCATCTCTAAAATCAGTTTTTCCTCTCAGTTTGAGAGTCTATTCTAACGTGGGGGTTGTCATGGCAACCCATACACAAATAGGCTTTTAGTATAATATATTCACATACCATTATTTTCATCATATCATTTAATTTACTATAAAAATGCTAAAATATTATGAAAATATTTCCGATTGAAAATAATATAGATATCCCTTTTATCCAGGAAACCCACTGGGTTGAGTCTCTTTGGAAAGGGACTTTGGAGATTCAAGAAATATCCGTTAGTATATAATGCGAATTTGGAAGGGAAACTGAAAAAAAGAGGGACTGCTATCATTAGCTCCAACAAAGTAAAAATTTAGCTTGTTCACTTAATTAAAGACATAGCTGGTAGATTTTGAATTCTTATTTAAAAAAAATAATGATGTTTTATATATATTTGTTAATATATATGCACCCAATTATAGTCTGGTGGGTTTCCTGGATGGGATCATGGAGAAAGTGGATGAATTAGTTGTGGTAATGTTGGTTTTGGTGGCGACTTTTATTGTGTAGTAGATTCTAGAGTGGATAAAAGTCATAAACATACTAGAGATCAGAAGTCTCAAAAGTCCAAAGTCTTGGAGTTTTCAGAAGTTTTAAGTAGGAATGCTTTACACGATTGCTGGAGAACTTTGAATCCGACTGAGAAAGATTACACTTTTTTTTCACACGTTCACCAGACTTATTCTCGTATAGACTTGTTTTTGGTCAAAGCAGGATTCTTAGGAGCAATTATTAAATTGAACATTGGGTCTATAGTTATTTTGTATCATGCTCCAGTATTTATTGATGTTAAATTGAAAGAGCGCTTGAGACCATGAAATAGGTGGAAACTTAATGAAACTCTTTTAAAATCAGAGTACAACATTGATAATTTGTCATCCGAATTAGATACTTTCTTAATTATTAACGATAATGATGAAGTTTCCACCGCAACACTGTGGTGTACTATTTTTTTTTGTGATAAAGTTGGGCTTAGAATCAAAATGAAGAAAAGAAGGAAATATACAGCAGCTGAAGTTTAAATTAGCAATTAAAGAATGGCTAAATAAAACTATGGTCAACAACGATTTAGTTGAAGAAATAGCTTAAGGGAATCTATTAAAGAGAGAATATTTGATACAGTAAATAAAAATATTGCCTTTCTTAACCCCTTAAGGACACATGACATGTGTGACATGTCATGATTCCCTTTTATTCCAGAAGTTTGGTCCTTAAGGGGTTAAACAAAGTTCATATCATAACAATAATAAAATAAATAAAGGTCTCCCCCAAATAAAATTAAGAACCACATTAAAGATAAATCTATAAAAAAAATTATGATAGGAGGCAAATATCGAACTTACCCAAAAGATATAGCTAAATCATTTGTAGATTTCTACAGATTACTATATAATCTAAAATACATAGAAAAAAGCAATATGGAAATGGAGGAGTTTTTAATTAATCTCAAACTTCCAAAAGTAAACCAAAAGGAAATTAGAGCTACTGAATACTCCATTTTTATTGACGGAAGTCTTGGAAGCGATAGATAATCTTAAACTAAATAAAGCTCCTGGCCCTGATGGCTTTTCAGCTATTTTCTATAAAAAATTATCAAGACTTATTGCTCTTGTCCTTTTGAAACAATTTTTGGAGTTCTCAGTTGAAAACCCCTTTCCTAATGAAATGCTGTTAGCATTAATGATTCCTATACCCAAATTGGTAAATATCCATAATTTATCATTAACTATAGACCTATACCCCTTTTTAATATGGATGTAAAAATGTATTCTCAAATTCTGGCCAATCATCTTAGGGAGGTTATCACCGATTTAATTAATATTGATCAATCAGGCTTTGTCAGTGGGAGAGGCACTATGGATAATACATGCAGAATATTAAGTTTAAATCATAGAATCAATGAGCACAGTTTGGGTTCTGTTATCATGGCCCTCGATGCCGAGAAGGTCTTTGACAGAGTCAATTGGAGATTCCTTGACTCTGTCATGGGTCAGTTCGGCCTTGTTGGCTAATTTAGAAATAAAATCATGTTACACTGTCATGATCGTATGCAGGTCAGGGATGAGACTGAAACTGGGGTTAATTTCTGTGTCTTTATTTGCTATATTAGACATTCTAGTAAGTATAGGATGTCATATAATTGTAGTTATAGGAATGAAAGATAGTGAACAGAACAGAATGTCTAAAAATACAGGGAAGTAAGTAGCCAATGAAATTAAGGATTTAGACAACAAGCCCAAAGTGGAAATAAAGTAAACCTGTAAAAGAAGTTATAGGAAGGATAATTGGAGATAAACCTATAAGAAAGATTATAAGTACATTATAGAGGAATAATAGCAAACAGGATTTTGGCAATATGCCCCAGAACAGGATATAAAGGAACAACTAAACAGAACTAGACAGAAATATAATGAATACTTAAATAGGGTTGTAGTTGTTCAGTCTCTTTGGATAAGAGGTTATGTAGTAGAAGCAGGCCCTTTTTGATAGATGCAAATATAGTTTGGAATATCAGTAAATCCGTTGTAGGAGTAACGTAGATAGCCACAAAGTAAATTAAAGTCCAGTATTGATTTAAGCAAGTTGGATGTCGAGCTGGAATATGGGGTGTTCAGCTTGGTATGCTGCAGGTTTGTAGATAAGGCAGGAATGAAGAGTTGTACAGGTAAGTTTGGAGCAGGTTGGTGAGTATAGCAGGTTATAAAGCAAACAAGGAAAGTCCACAGGTTAACTCAGGAGCCAGGATATGAAGTCTTTTCAGGCAATCATCAACTTCAATGTCAAGGCAAAGTGGGGAGTTGGCCGTTACCTTTTGTAGGAACCCAAATTAGTCCAGACAGGTGAGCAATAAGGTGAGTGGTCAAACTAGAGGCAAGGGAGGCCACTAGTGGTAAAACAAAATCAATGCAGGAACTTGTTTTTTTTTTTTTTTTTAAAGGAACAAGATATACAGAATAAAAGTCTTTCTTGTAAGGACAGGATCCTGACACTCTATATGAATTCCTCAGCAAAAATAATGAATCCCTTTTTTGAATCCGATTCCTTCATGCTTAAAAAAACGCACCAGACAGGGATGCCCTTTGGCACCCCTGTTGTATATCCTCACTATTGAACCTTTACCTTGTATGATTAGACAGAACATAAATATATGGGGGATTAAGATCCGCAATGGAGAGATTAAATCTCTCTTTTTGCGGACAATGTGCTTCTCATCCTGATGGACCCTTTAACTTCAATTCCATTGGTCTTAAAAAATATTTCTGATTACAGTAGATTTTCAAATTATAAGATTAATATATATAAAAAAACTAAACTAAAATCTTATCCTCTTTCCTACCGATGGCTCAAGAAGAACTCCTGACATCACGATTCCACTTTTCTTTGAAGGAAAATAACAATGACTACTTGGGAATTAAAATCTAATTTGACATCGAAAACCAGATACAAACTAATTATGATATTTTATTAAAACAATTCCAACTATATGTAGATAATTGGAAAAGGTTGGAGGCCTCTTGGATAGGCAGATTAAATATAGTTAAAGCTTTTTTTTTATACCAAAACTACTATATGATCTCAGGGTGTTACCCTTTAGAGTGGGAACAGGAGTTCTCGGCCAGTTCCAAAATCTATTTTATAAATATATCTGGCTTGGTAAATAGCCTAGGATTTCTTATGAGATGCTTCAGAAAAGTTATCTAAAAGGAGGTATATCCTTCCCAGATGCTTTTAAACTCCAAGAAGCTAGTATGTTATCACATTTATCTTTATGGTTAAATCTAGGAATTGGGAAACAATCGTGGTCATTCTAGAACAGGAGGGGCCCTAGATATAAATCTTATTTTGGATTGGTATTTTAAAATTGGGGACAATTGATACTGGTTTGATTTCTAATAAAATTCTTATTGATATGATCAATATATCTAAAATATTTAGCAAAAAATGTAAGCTACAGCATAGATTAGTATATAGCATACCCTTAGAACTTATACAATATATAATAGAAGAGATAAATGTTCAATTGTGGATCCATCAAGGTATAATGAAGATCTAAGACCTATGTGACAGGTCTAATCTCATTCCATTTTCACAATTACAAATGAAATATAATCTTCCATCCATGGGCGTCCGCAGGAATTTTTCCGGGCGGGGGGAGGGGGCATAATTGTGATGACATCCATGCCTGTCCGCATTTTGACAGTGCTATGATGAAGGACGGGCATAGTCATTATCACATAAAGCCAGGGTGACCAGATTTGGGAAATAAAAAACCAGGACACACATTGGGGGGGCAGGATACATAAATAGCGTTTTCACAACTATGGTCTCAGGTCTTAAGCAAATTAAAGGAACTTTCTAGTTACCATAAAAACTTCATCTAAATTAAAAAAGGTTTGATGCCAGGAGGCCCCTGGGCACTCTCTTTCCTTTAAGGGGTTAAACTGATCTCACGTGGTTTAAACCAAAAGGCTTCCTACTGCTCCATTATTTGTTATTTGTGGTATTCGGCTTCTGAAACAGAGTGCCAGGAAGTGCAGATTGATGTCAAGCATGGGAGCCGCTATTTGGCTAGAGTGGTCAGCTGATGCTCTAAGCCAATCGCTAGTTCCCGGTTCATAAAAATATTTTACTTGGGGAGATGAGAAGGTCCAAAGTTTTCCTGCCATGCCCAGGGACCAAAGTCTTGTGATGTGGTTTCCAGAATGAAGTGGAGGGATTATTATTATTATTATTATTATTATTATTATTGCCATTTATATAGTGCCAAAAGATTCCGTAGTGCTTTACAATATTATGAGAGGGGATTGAACTATAAATAGGACAATTACAAATAAACTTACAGGAACAATAGGTTGAAGAGGACCCTGCTCAATCGAGCTTACATTCTATAGGAGGTAGGGTGTAAAACACATTAGGACAGGAATTTGCAATCAAATAAGGTGGACTGCCCTTTAGGAGAGGGCAAGAGACAGGTATGTGAGGTAGGGGTTAGTCTTGGAGGCCATAAGCTTTCCTAAAGAGATGGGTTTTAAGGCACTTCTTAAAAGATGCAAGACTAGGGGAGAGTCTGATGGCGGTAGGCAGGCTATTCCATAGGAAGGGAGCCGCCCGCGAGAAGTCCTGCAAGTGCGAGTTGGCCGTACGGGTGCGGACAACGGACAGGAGGTGGTCACGGGCAGACCGGAGAGACCGGGAAGGGACATACCTATTGATCTGTGAGGTGATATAAGAGGGGCTAGAGTTGTTCAGTGCTTTATAGGTGTGAGTTAGTACCTTGAATTGACTCCTATAGCATACAGGAAGCCAATGTAAGGACTGGCAGAGGGATGAGGTGTGAGAGAAACGACTAGAGAGGAAAATCAATCTAGCAGCAGCGTTCATTACGGACTGTAGGGGTGCAGTACGGATATTGGGAAGACCAATCAGGAGAGGGTTACAATAATCCATGTGGGAAATTACTAGAGCATGGACAAGCTCCTTGATAGTATCTGGTACAAGAAAGGGGTGGATGCGGGCTATGTTTTTAAGATGGAATCTACAGGATTTGGCAACATGCTGGATGTGAGGCTCAAAGGTGAGACCAGAGTCAAGTATGATGCCAAGACAGCGCGCTTGCAAGGATGGACTGATGTTGGTACCACAAACTTGAAGGGAGAGCGAAAGAGGAGTATCAGTATTAGGAGGAAGAAAGACAAGGAGCTCAGTTTTTGAGAGATTGAGTTTCAGAAAGCGGGAGGACATCCAGTCAGAGATGAAAGAAAGGCAAGCAGTGACACGTTGCAGGACAGCAGGGGAGAGGTCCGGGGAGGAGAGATATAGCTGGGTGTCATCGGCGTACAGGTGGTAGTGGAATCCAAAAGAGATAATAAGTTTGCCAAGAGAGGCAGTATAAAGAGAAAATAGAAGGGGACCAAAGATAGAGCCTTGGGGGACTCCAACTGAGACAGGACGAGGGGAGCAGGTATCATTAGAAAAGGAGACACTGAATGAGTGTTGGGAGAGATAAGAGGAAAACCACGAGAGGACAGAGTCACAGGGACCAAGTGATTGAAGAGTTTGAAGAAGGAGAGCATGATCAACGGTGCCAAAGGCCGCAGAGAGGTCAAGAAGAATTAGTATGGAGTAGTGGCCTTTGGATTAAACTGCAATTAGGTTGTTAGTAACTTTGATATGCGCAGCCTCGGTAGAGTGGAGAGGGCGGAAGCCAGATTGAAGGCGTTCAAGGAGAGAGTTGGAATTGAGGAAATGAGACACACGGGTAAAGACAAGTCTTTCCAGCAGCTTTGAGGAAAAAGGGAGCAGGGATATGGGATGGTAGTTAGAGGGGGTGGATGGGTCAAGGGATTTTTTTTTAGTATAGGTACTACAGTGGCATGTTTAAGGTCAGCAGGGACAATGCCAGAAGAGAGCGAGCAGTTGAAGATGTGTGTTAAAGAAGGCACGAGACAAGTGGAGAGAGATCTGATAAGGTGAGATGGGACAGGATCGAGTGGGCAAGTGGTGGGGCGAGAGGAGCGAAGAAGAGCAGCCACCTCTTGGTCAGTAGCTGGGGAGAATGTCTGAAGGGTAGGAAAGGCATGATCTATGTGTGGTTGAGAAACAGAAAGGCAGTTGTTCAATCTTGTCAGTGAAGTAACATGCAAAGTTATCAGCAGTAAGGTTAGTTTGGGTGACTGGACTTTCTATTCAAGCAATCAACTGAAATGTAGCGACCTGCATAAAAGACATATGGTGTCAAGAGCTTTTCACATTTAAAGGGCATTGAAGATATACTTGCCAGATTTTACTTATTACCAAAGACCCCCTTTTGACCAGGTGGATTAAACAAATGTCTAGGACTTCCATGGGGGTTGATATAGTACCTATTTACACCAGTCTCTTCATGTTTATGTTACAGTTAAAGTGCAGAAATGTGCACATTACCTAGTTAATCTGCAGATTAACTAGGGTGATCAGTTAAAGTGCAGACAATGCACTTACATTACCTGGGTAATCTACACATTATCTACACATTACCTAGGTAATCTGCACATTACCCACTAGGCACTCGTTAAGGCATACTGATTTGTATGTGTTTGTGTATCTACATACATTTATTTCCTTATGTATATATATTATCACCTTAGGGAGTGACAATGCACTAACATACACAACTATTGATCTATTCACTTTATTAAGAGTTTTTTGGGGGGAAGGGGTAGGGCGAAATGAGATGTGTCTATACAAGTATAGAAATAATTAATACATTTCACTAGTTTTATTACAATCATTTTCAGTTTAGTCCAGATTTCTCTTTGTTTACCATTGCAATAATGTATCCTCATTGTGTACACTGGGGGTGAATAATTATATTATGCTTGATTTTTCAGTTTGCTACTCATAACTGCCCAACAGGAACTTATAAACACACTATAGACTCCTACAGAAACAGGTCCTATCCTAGCAACCTAATGCCTACTCTTATGAGATTAATCCATTAACTTGTGGAAAAAACTTCCTCCCTGGGGCTTTATATACAGGGAGTGCAGAATTATTAGGCAAGTTGTATTTTTGAGGATTAATTTTATTATTGAACAACAACCATGTTCTCAATGAACCCAAAAACTCATTAATATCAAAGCTAATATTTTTGGAAGTAGTTTTTAGTTTTTTTTTAGTTATAGCTATTTTAGGGGGATATCTGTGTGTGCAGGTGACTATTACTGTGCATAATTATTAGGCAACTTAACAAAAAACAAATATATACCCATTTCAATTATGTATTTTTACCAGTGAAACCAATATAACATCTCAACATTCACAAATATACATTTCTGACATTCAAAAACATAACAAAAACAAATCAGTGACCAATATAGCCACCTTTCTTTGCAAGGACACTCAAAAGCCTGCCATCCATGGATTCTGTCAGTGTTTTGATCTGTTCACCATCAACATTGCGTGCAGCAGCAACCACAGCCTCCCAGACACTGTTCAGAGAGGTGTACTGTTTTCCCTCCTTGTAATTCCCACATTTGATGATGGACCACAGGTTCTCAACGGGGTTCAGATCAGGTGAACAAGGAGGCCATGTCATTAGATTTTCTTCTTTTATACCCTTTCTTGCCAGCCACGCTGTGGAGTACTTGGACGCGTGTGATGGAGCATTGTCCTGCATGAAAATCATGTTTTTCTTGAAGGATGCAGACTTCTTCCTGTACCACTGCTTGAAGAAGGTGTCTTCCAGAAACTGGGAGTTGAGCTTGACTCCATCCTCAACCCGAAAAGGCCCCACAAGCTCATCTTTGATGATACCAGCCCAAACCAGTACTCCACCTCCACCTTGCTGGCATCTGAGTCGGACTGGAGCTCTCTGCCCTTTACCAATCCATCCAGTGGGGCCATCAAGACTCACTCTCATTTCATCAGTCCATAAAACCTTAGAAAAATCAGTCTTGAGATATTTCTTGGCCCAGTCTTGACGTTTCAGCTTGTGTGTCTTGTTCAGTGGTGGTCGTCTTTCAGCCTTTCTTACCTTGGCCATGTCTCTGAGTATTGCACACCTTGTGCTTTTGGGCACTCCAGTGATGTTGCAGCTCTGAAATATGGCCAAACTGGTGGCAAGTGGCATCTTGGCAGCTGCACGCTTGACTTTTCTCAGTTCATGGGCAGTTATTTTGCGCCTTGGTTTCTCCACACGCTTCTTGCGACCCTGTTGACTATTTTGAATGAAACGCTTGATTGTTCGATGATCACGCTTCAGAAGCTTTGCAATTTTAAGAGTGCTGCATCCCTCTGCAAGATATCTCACTATTTTTGACTTTTCTGAGCCTGTCAAGTCCTTCTTTTGACCCATTTTGCCAAAGGAAAGGAGGTTGCCTAATAATTATGCACACCTGATATAGGGTGTTGATGTCATTAGACCACGCCCCTTCTCATTACAGAGATGCACATCACCTAATATGCTTAATTAGTAGTAGGCTTTCATCTCACTTAGAATAGTTTACTGTCATATTGATAATGTAGAAATTGCAATGTTGCTTTATCAGATCGTTTATGGGTTGAGAATCTTGACCGCTTCCCCCCTCTTATTATAATAAACGTGGCTTACCCTAACGGTCGTCCTAACACTAAACAAGTTTATATAATGGTGGCAACTTGATTAAGAGACTTGTGGAAAATAATGCTAGATACAAAGGTAAGTGATAGATTAGATAGATAGATAGATAGATAGATCAGAATTGGTCCGTCTATATTTCCATAGAAATCAGTTTGTAGCAGAAAGTTATCCTAGAAATCTTAGTCTGTTTATCATTCTCTAAGCTTTGTATACCTTTTTAATTAAGGTGAAACGCATAAAATATGTTGTTAATGTAACGTCTTAAATCCCAATTCTCTATTGCAGAAACCCAAATTGGAAAAAAAAAACACACATAATTAAGACGTTGAAAAAGCTTATCCTGAGGTCTGTTGGAGATGTAACCAAGAGGTGGGTACATATGAACATATTTGGTGAGGATGTATGGGTATAAAAAGAATATGGCATTGGATATTTGCTTTATTAGAAAATATGGGTATTAAACTTTTTAAATCTCTAACTGTAGCTTTGCTACATTTACACTGGCCAATTCTGGAACAACTAGACCAATGCCTAATTATCCACTGTTTTATTGCGATTAAAGTGTTGATTGCTCGTTCATGGAAAGACCCTTTAGTTTTTTCATGGGCAGATATAGAAAAACAAATTATCTTGCAAATGAACATGGAGAAGAAATATATCTATATAACCACCCCTTTTGCAAAAAAAATAAATTAGTAAGCTAGAAAGATGGTCTCCCTATATAGAACAATGGCCCCCACATCCCTGGGCATATAACCAAAACTAAATTTTCAACTATTATTTCCATTAAAAATCAAAATAAGGATATCTAATAATGAAATATGTGAGCTCTGACTGCCTGTTTTGTTATTTTTGAATTTTGGTTTGTCTGTAATAGATATTTGTATAATGCATACAATACAAAATATTGATTTTTCTATTCTCCTTAGTAGAAATGCGCATTATCACTGGTGTGTATGCTTTTGTCTTTTTAAGTGAATCTTCTATGTCAATGTAAAACATTAAATCAAAAGAATATATATATATATATAAAACACTGAATGAGTGTTGGGAGAGATAAGAGGAAAACCACGAGAGGACAGAGTCACAGGGACCAAGTGATTGAAGAGTTTGAAGAAGGAGAGCATGATCAACGGTGCCAAAGGCCGCAGAGAGGTCAAGAAGAATTAGTATGGAGTAGTGGCCTTTGGATTAAACTGCAATTAGGTTGTTAGTAACTTTGATATGCGCAGCCTCGGTAGAGTGGAGAGGGCGGAAGCCAGATTGAAGGCGTTCAAGGAGAGAGTTGGAATTGAGGAAATGAGACACACGGGTAAAGACAAGTCTTTCCAGCAGCTTTGAGGAAAAAGGGAGCAGGGATATGGGATGGTAGTTAGAGGGGGTGGATGGGTCAAGGGATTTTTTTTTAGTATAGGTACTACAGTGGCATGTTTAAGGTCAGCAGGGACAATGCCAGAAGAGAGCGAGCAGTTGAAGATGTGTGTTAAAGAAGGCACGAGACAAGTGGAGAGAGATCTGATAAGGTGAGATGGGACAGGATCGAGTGGGCAAGTGGTGGGGCGAGAGGAGCGAAGAAGAGCAGCCACCTCTTGGTCAGTAGCTGGGGAGAATGTCTGAAGGGTAGGAAAGGCATGATCTATGTGTGGTTGAGAAACAGAAAGGCAGTTGTTCAATCTTGTCAGTGAAGTAACATGCAAAGTTATCAGCAGTAAGGTTAGTTTGGGTGACTGGACTTTCTATTCAAGCAATCAACTGAAATGTAGCGACCTGCATAAAAGACATATGGTGTCAAGAGCTTTTCACATTTAAAGGGCATTGAAGATATACTTGCCAGATTTTACTTATTACCAAAGACCCCCTTTTGACCAGGTGGATTAAACAAATGTCTAGGACTTCCATGGGGGTTGATATAGTACCTATTTACACCAGTCTCTTCATGTTTATGTTACAGTTAAAGTGCAGAAATGTGCACATTACCTAGTTAATCTGCAGATTAACTAGGGTGATCAGTTAAAGTGCAGACAATGCACTTACATTACCTGGGTAATCTACACATTATCTACACATTACCTAGGTAATCTGCACATTACCCACTAGGCACTCGTTAAGGCATACTGATTTGTATGTGTTTGTGTATCTACATACATTTATTTCCTTATGTATATATATTATCACCTTAGGGAGTGACAATGCACTAACATACACAACTATTGATCTATTCACTTTATTAAGAGTTTTTTGGGGGGAAGGGGTAGGGCGAAATGAGATGTGTCTATACAAGTATAGAAATAATTAATACATTTCACTAGTTTTATTACAATCATTTTCAGTTTAGTCCAGATTTCTCTTTGTTTACCATTGCAATAATGTATCCTCATTGTGTACACTGGGGGTGAATAATTATATTATGCTTGATTTTTCAGTTTGCTACTCATAACTGCCCAACAGGAACTTATAAACACACTATAGACTCCTACAGAAACAGGTCCTATCCTAGCAACCTAATGCCTACTCTTATGAGATTAATCCATTAACTTGTGGAAAAAACTTCCTCCCTGGGGCTTTATATACAGGGAGTGCAGAATTATTAGGCAAGTTGTATTTTTGAGGATTAATTTTATTATTGAACAACAACCATGTTCTCAATGAACCCAAAAACTCATTAATATCAAAGCTAATATTTTTGGAAGTAGTTTTTAGTTTTTTTTTAGTTATAGCTATTTTAGGGGGATATCTGTGTGTGCAGGTGACTATTACTGTGCATAATTATTAGGCAACTTAACAAAAAACAAATATATACCCATTTCAATTATGTATTTTTACCAGTGAAACCAATATAACATCTCAACATTCACAAATATACATTTCTGACATTCAAAAACATAACAAAAACAAATCAGTGACCAATATAGCCACCTTTCTTTGCAAGGACACTCAAAAGCCTGCCATCCATGGATTCTGTCAGTGTTTTGATCTGTTCACCATCAACATTGCGTGCAGCAGCAACCACAGCCTCCCAGACACTGTTCAGAGAGGTGTACTGTTTTCCCTCCTTGTAATTCCCACATTTGATGATGGACCACAGGTTCTCAACGGGGTTCAGATCAGGTGAACAAGGAGGCCATGTCATTAGATTTTCTTCTTTTATACCCTTTCTTGCCAGCCACGCTGTGGAGTACTTGGACGCGTGTGATGGAGCATTGTCCTGCATGAAAATCATGTTTTTCTTGAAGGATGCAGACTTCTTCCTGTACCACTGCTTGAAGAAGGTGTCTTCCAGAAACTGGGAGTTGAGCTTGACTCCATCCTCAACCCGAAAAGGCCCCACAAGCTCATCTTTGATGATACCAGCCCAAACCAGTACTCCACCTCCACCTTGCTGGCATCTGAGTCGGACTGGAGCTCTCTGCCCTTTACCAATCCATCCAGTGGGGCCATCAAGACTCACTCTCATTTCATCAGTCCATAAAACCTTAGAAAAATCAGTCTTGAGATATTTCTTGGCCCAGTCTTGACGTTTCAGCTTGTGTGTCTTGTTCAGTGGTGGTCGTCTTTCAGCCTTTCTTACCTTGGCCATGTCTCTGAGTATTGCACACCTTGTGCTTTTGGGCACTCCAGTGATGTTGCAGCTCTGAAATATGGCCAAACTGGTGGCAAGTGGCATCTTGGCAGCTGCACGCTTGACTTTTCTCAGTTCATGGGCAGTTATTTTGCGCCTTGGTTTCTCCACACGCTTCTTGCGACCCTGTTGACTATTTTGAATGAAACGCTTGATTGTTCGATGATCACGCTTCAGAAGCTTTGCAATTTTAAGAGTGCTGCATCCCTCTGCAAGATATCTCACTATTTTTGACTTTTCTGAGCCTGTCAAGTCCTTCTTTTGACCCATTTTGCCAAAGGAAAGGAGGTTGCCTAATAATTATGCACACCTGATATAGGGTGTTGATGTCATTAGACCACGCCCCTTCTCATTACAGAGATGCACATCACCTAATATGCTTAATTAGTAGTAGGCTTTCATCTCACTTAGAATAGTTTACTGTCATATTGATAATGTAGAAATTGCAATGTTGCTTTATCAGATCGTTTATGGGTTGAGAATCTTGACCGCTTCCCCCCTCTTATTATAATAAACGTGGCTTACCCTAACGGTCGTCCTAACACTAAACAAGTTTATATAATGGTGGCAACTTGATTAAGAGACTTGTGGAAAATAATGCTAGATACAAAGGTAAGTGATAGATTAGATAGATAGATAGATAGATAGATCAGAATTGGTCCGTCTATATTTCCATAGAAATCAGTTTGTAGCAGAAAGTTATCCTAGAAATCTTAGTCTGTTTATCATTCTCTAAGCTTTGTATACCTTTTTAATTAAGGTGAAACGCATAAAATATGTTGTTAATGTAACGTCTTAAATCCCAATTCTCTATTGCAGAAACCCAAATTGGAAAAAAAAAACACACATAATTAAGACGTTGAAAAAGCTTATCCTGAGGTCTGTTGGAGATGTAACCAAGAGGTGGGTACATATGAACATATTTGGTGAGGATGTATGGGTATAAAAAGAATATGGCATTGGATATTTGCTTTATTAGAAAATATGGGTATTAAACTTTTTAAATCTCTAACTGTAGCTTTGCTACATTTACACTGGCCAATTCTGGAACAACTAGACCAATGCCTAATTATCCACTGTTTTATTGCGATTAAAGTGTTGATTGCTCGTTCATGGAAAGACCCTTTAGTTTTTTCATGGGCAGATATAGAAAAACAAATTATCTTGCAAATGAACATGGAGAAGAAATATATCTATATAACCACCCCTTTTGCAAAAAAAATAAATTAGTAAGCTAGAAAGATGGTCTCCCTATATAGAACAATGGCCCCCACATCCCTGGGCATATAACCAAAACTAAATTTTCAACTATTATTTCCATTAAAAATCAAAATAAGGATATCTAATAATGAAATATGTGAGCTCTGACTGCCTGTTTTGTTATTTTTGAATTTTGGTTTGTCTGTAATAGATATTTGTATAATGCATACAATACAAAATATTGATTTTTCTATTCTCCTTAGTAGAAATGCGCATTATCACTGGTGTGTATGCTTTTGTCTTTTTAAGTGAATCTTCTATGTCAATGTAAAACATTAAATCAAAAGAATATATATATATATATATATAAAAAGAAAAAGCTAAAAAAAATAAATGCTGAATGCAGTATACCAGTCCTACACAATTAAGTTACTTACAGAGTGGTGTCTATTTCACTGTGAATCCAATAGTTAAAATTATCAAATACCTGATGGAGACATTCTGGTTTTACTTATTGAACCAGATTTGTTGATGTTAAAAATACTTATAGACAATATTGCTCTTTGTGTGATAAAATAGAGTGCTTGCACTCATTTCCATTATCCACCGATCAAAAAAGGTCAGGAGTAATGGGTTTTGTGTAAGGTGCAGTTCAATGCCCATAGCTTACATTAAGTAGAAAGGATAGAAGAATCAAATGTTATATCAGCATCTTTTATTAGAAACTAATTAAATAATAGTTCATGTTGCTTTCTTCTTTTGGGGATTATATCTTTTTCACTTCTCGTCTACTAAAGCAGAAACATCCATTACGATGAGAAGCTACAACACTTGTCAGATCCCATCAGCGCCAACTGACTGAAGGCCAACTGACATATACTCTCTTAAAGCACAGCGTCTTCTACCCCAAAATCCCCTTGTCCTTTAGCCTTCATGTAACAGTCAAAGACGATCACATCACACACTGAAGAAATGTAGAGGCATATGGTAGCTCTGTCTCTAGCAAACATTTGCACAAAAGCTGCATATACAATAGGCTGCACATGTGTATTGCACTTATAATATAGGAGTATATTGAGTATTGTAGAATATACTGTTTGACTATTTATGCTAGAGTTTTATAGTTATAGTTATAGAGAGCCTTCTAGAAGGCCTTACATTAAAAAAAAAATGAGCACACGAAAATCTTTTAAATCCTTGGAAATCAGTAACCCAAGGGAAATGTACACCATTGTTTACAAATAGAACATTTCCAGATGATTTATGATTGCCGACAAAAATAAGAATGGAAATGGCAACTATGTTTAATTGCTTTGTTTTTTTTGTTGTTTTTTAAATGGGTAATTTTTTTTATCAATCTATTCATTGTGAAAATTTAATTTATATTGTTAGAATGCACCACTTTTATTTCAGCTGTTGGAACAATTGGAACTGATGCTCAGGAATATAACTCTGCAATATAACTTTGCTAATTGAGTGCTAAACTGTAAGAATAGTTAAATAAGAAAAATATTTTTAAAAATACCGCTCAAAATAACCAAATGCACAATATTGTATATATCAATTGGAAAAACACCATTCTATTTGATTAGAATTCGGTCAAACAATTTCTCACCAGAATTAGCTTTATTAAAAAGTTTTGAACAATTAGACTATTACTGTAATTCAAAATATATAAATATGATATATATTTTTTTGCAGTACGGGGTTAGGCTTACCTTTCATGGCCTTTTGGTTGATGATATCCAGGAGAGCTAATTTGCTGTATAGACAATATTTGGTTTAATTTTTTTTTTCTGGAAGAATTTATTCCACTTTGCACAAGTCTAGTTTTCCATCTGTAATATTGGAATTTTTATTAGAATTATACTTAAACTAATGATCTTGCTATAGACTAATGTTTCCCTTTTTGAAGTAAAATATGTTTCTGCATAAAACCAGATAAGGTTTGCAGAGAAAATCATAAAAACATAGGTCCCTATGCAACTGTTTGATGCCACCTTTAATTCTGATATAGGAATAGTGAATGTGACCAAGCAAATTCATGACTTTGGGGCCCTTGAATAACCACTGTACCTAGGCAAATTCCTGCAGTTGGGTTATAGTTAATTCTGCTCTGCATAAAAAATAGTATATTTTAGGTATTATAGATATTCAATGAGCGACCTGCATCCCGATTGCGTGATGACGTAGAAGTGGGCGGTGGTACGCACGCATTCTGAGGCGGGGAGGCTGAACTCGTAATGGAGGATCAACGCGGCGTTCTGTGGCAACGACAGAAGTAAGGTGCTCCGTTTGCAAGGGTCGTGGGAGTCGCAAGAAGACAAGTCGAGCCCGGTGCAGGAGAGCGAATAAAGCGCTGACAGAGAGCAAACAGGCCGATTGGGATTGTGAGTCCGTGAGTTTGTGGGAGAGTGTACAGATTTACCGGTCCGACCAACGTGAGCGCGAACAGGAGCAGCACCCCCGGATGCCTCAAAGTTAAAGGACGCCTAGACATACAACTGGCTTTAAAGAGAAGGAAAAAGAAGACAAGCTAAGTACTTCCTCTTTCTTTACATAACTATAGAACGGGGGTAGAACGGGAGTAGAACCAAGAGAAGAGATCAAAAGAGGAGAAAAACTGACATTGAAAATATTGTTTATTATTGTTTATTATTATTTAGGACCGAATAGGGGAGAGAAAAAGGGGGTAAAGGAAGGAAAAACTTTAAAAAAATCTTTACTTATCAAATCACAGAGTCAACTAATAAATTAGAATCACCAGAGGAAAAGAAATAGTTTTGAAAAATCTCTATTTGAAGATCTCAAAAAAAAAAGGAGAAAAAGAAAGAAAAAAAAAGGGAAAGGAGAAGAAAAGAAGAAAAGAAAAGAAATAAGTGAAGAGAGAAACAAAGGCAGAGAGAGCATGGCTACAAAGTCGTCAGGAAAAGCTGCCATTAAAAAAGCAACAAAACAAGATCTACAACAAGAAAAAAAAAAAGCCTCCATAAACTTTTTCTCACCAGGACAGAAACCTAACGAAGAAAAAAATCTTGACATCTCAAATATAAATTCATCAAAAGGTGAAGAATCAATTCAAAGCCTGTCCAGTCAAATAGAAAATTATATTACTGCAGATTTTCTAAAACAGTGCTTAGAAGAGCAATTGGTAGCAATAACAGCTGAATTTAATAAAAATACAGCCGAGACAAAAAAACAATTTTTAAAAATATTGGAACAACTAAAGCAAAGCGAAGATAAAATCACTGCTTTAGAATTTGAAAGCAGAACATACAAAGAACAAAATGATCAGCTGAATAAGCAAGTGAGACAAATAGAAGAAAAACTAGGAGACTTAGAAGACCGGTCAAGAAGAAATAATTTGAGATTAAGAAATGTCTCAGAAGCTGTAACACAAGATAAAATACCTGAGTATTTGGATACTCTATGGACAACACTCAATTTAGATTTGCTGACCCAAAACACCAAAATGGAGAGATATCATCGTTTAAACAAACCTAGAACAGCTCCGCAACAATCACCGCGAGATATAATAATCCATTTTCAGTCCTTCCAGTTTAAAGAAGCAATATTATACGCATTTAGAAAAAAACAGATTAATACAGAAAAGTTTGGTGATATTAAGATATTTCAGGACTTATCTTTCTACACTAGACAACAAAGAAAGAAATATATGTCAGTTACAAATACACTAAGAAATTCAAATATCAAATACTCCTGGATCTACCCCTGTAAAATAAAAATTATCACAGAAGGAATAACTGAGATATTCACGACTCCATCCCAGATTGAAGAATGGATAAAGAAGAAAGAGAAATAACTTAATAAAGAAGGCAAGAAGAAGAAAAAAAAAGGGAAGAGAGATGAGGGGGAGTGAGAGGGAAAGAAGAGGGAAGAAGGAAGCTGCTGGAGATCAACAGAAGAAGAAAAAAATCAGTTGACCCAAAGACATTTAGAAACTTCTAAAGGACGCTGAAATATATAAAAACAAAATATTTAAAAGCACAAAATAGACTGTACTCAAAAGGAAGAAAGCAACTAGAAGAAAAAGGGGAAAAAAAGAAAAAAAACTTCTGGACTTAAACCTTTCTTCTTTTTTTTTTTTTTTTGTTTGGGGAAAAGCACATGATATTAAGTAGGATATATTAAAATTTAGGAAGAATGGCGCACTTAGAAACACAACTTGCACACTGACAGAAAGAAATAAAATGAGTGATAGAAATATTGTGATATACACAGGGATAGCACAAGATGGAATACACAGTTAAAAGGGAAAAGCGAAGGGAGGGAAAAGTAAAGGGAAGAGAAATTATAAATGGTCACTTTTTTTTTTTTTTTTTTTCTCTAAATTAAGATTTAGGCAAAGTAACTTACACGATATTAAATAAGAAACATTAAAGTCAATGAAGAGGAAATGGAACACTCAGATATATAATCTGCATAATAACAATTAGAAAGAATTAAAATACTCAAGGCACTTTAAATCACAAAAGGGGTGTACCAATTAAAAGAGTACTGCAACACAATATAAGGTGGGGAAGGGAAGGGAAAAAAAAAAGAAAAAAATGAGAGGTGTGAAAATTAAATGTATATAGGAGAGGGAAGGAGAGGGGATTGGGAATAGAAGATAAGTATAGCAATATAGAAGTGTTGTTTTGTTTAAAAGCTATAAGAACAACAGCGAAAAATTAAAAGGGTCTAAATGACTAAAAGAAACAAAGAGATGAGTTTTTCCAGATTAGTAGGAAAATAAGGTAAAAGGGGGAAATAGAAAACAATCTAGTAAGAAAAAGTAAGATAATCTCCAGAGTTTTTTTTTTTTTTTTTCCCTCACCCTCTTTCGACCCCTTATCCCTCTTATCAAGGAAAAAAAGTAGAGTAAAAGTAAATACTTTAGAGAGTAGTAGGAAGAGAGGGAGTGATGAGTGTTGAGAAGAGAGAGAAAAAGGGAAAATGAAAAGTCTCAGGTGGGTTCCTCCAAACCCGAGAAACAGCCTCCCCTGCTGTAACCTGGAAAAGGTTATTAGTGGATAGTAAGATCCACTTAGAAAAGTGTTTTTTGACTCTTTTTAGAGTCTTGGAATGAGTGGAAATATACTCCAAGTGCTGAAGATACTTGTAGATATTTTAGTTATGTATTGTAATGTCAAGTGTTTGTCAAGTGTTTGTATTGTATTGTATTGTTCACGAGAGCTCAGTAGGTTAATTAAAACAAAAAAATCTTCGGAAAATGGTTAAAATAATTACGTTAAATATTCAAGGTTTAAATATCCCCCAAAAAAGACAAGCTCTCCAAGATTACTTAAAAAAAGAACAGGTTCAAATTGCTATGATCCAAGAGACACACTGGCGTAAACAGGATGAAAAACGATGGAATAGCAGGTCCTTCCCCTTAAAAATTTGTTCCTCTAGAGAGGAGGGAAAAAAAGGAGGAGTAGCAATATTTTTTGCAAAAGATCTAAAAATAAACATAAAATACATGGAAATAGACTTGGAGGGGAGATATATTATTTTAGTAGTCACAATAGAAGATGAACTTTTCACCCTAATCAATGTATACTTGCCTAATAAAAATCCCGTATGCCTATTGAGAAAAATATTAAATAAGGTTGAAAAAGTAGCAGTGGGAATAAAGATATATGCAGGAGACTTTAATAGTATACAAGATCCATCATTAGATAAGTTCTCTGAAAAAAATAATAATAATTGGGATAAACAAGTATTAAAAAACGCAAGGAACTTTAGTAATGTGATAAAAAGAGAAGGTCTATTTGATATATGGAGACTTAACAATCCCACAGTAAAAGAGTTTACATTTTATTCCTGGCCCCACGATTCGTATTCTAGAATAGATCTTATTTTTGGAGATTTAAAACTGATAGAAAGAATACATAAAATAGAAAATAAAACAGTAATATGGTCAGACCACAATAGCGTGTGCCTGGAATTAAAAAGCAATAGATCTAAGTGCTGTAAGTATACAACCTGGAGGTTAGATGAATCAATACTGGCAGAAAAAGAATATAAAGACTATATAGATAAAATGACTACTTGCTATTTTGAAGAAAACAATAACGGACAAGTGGAGAATGATACCTTATGGTGCTCATTTAAGGCAGTAATAAGGGGACATTGCATAATGCTCAATAAATTAAAGAGAAAAAAAAAAGGTGTAAATGTACAAGATCTCTACATTGAATTATATAATTTAAATAAAATAAACAATGCAAAACCAAGAAAGGAGAATCAACTAAAAATAGAGAAGATTAAATCCGAGATACAGGAAAAAATTTATGAAAAAATTAAAATAAATATGCATAAACTTAAAATTAAATATTATCATAAATCCAATAGAGCAGACAAAATCATGTCGAATATGTTGAAAAAAAAAATACATCAAATAAGGTTGACAAAATAATAACTAATGATATCATCTCCCTTCTTCCAGAACACATAGGGAAAGCATTTAATGAGTATTATGCCAACTTATATAGTCAATCAACAATCACTTCTTCAGAAAAAATAAAAAGATATATTAAAACAGCAAAATTGAATAAAATAACAGAAATACAAGTAAAAAAGTTAAATAAAGAAATTACAGAAGAAGAGATTAATATAATAATAGATAGATTAGAAACCTACAAAACCCCAGGCCCAGATGGCTTTGGAAACAAATTTTATAAAGTAATGAAATCACAACTGATAGGTCACTTAAAAAACATCTTTAATACTGCAGTTAAGAAGGGCAGATTCCCAGAAGAAATGCTCAAAGCAAACATTCTACCTATATTGAAACCAGGGAAAGACCCAACAAAAGTACAGAGCTATCGGCCAATATCATTAATAAACGTAGATGTAAAGATATTCTCTTCTATTTTGGCCAGTAGATTAAAAGAAATAATAAATCAAATCATTCATCCTGACCAAACAGGTTTTGTCCCAGACAGAATGTCAAGCAATAACATCAGACGTCTGATAGATGCACTAGATACATCAAAGCGTAAAAAAAGTCCCATGCTGATCCTGTCTTTAGATAACGAGAAAGCCTTTGACAGGGTCAGCTGGGACTTTATGAAGCTTACCTTAGAAGAAATGGGCATACAGGGATGGCTGTTTGACGCAATTTTGGCGCTATATAAAGATCCAATGGCGAGAACAATTGGCCCGGGCATATGCGCAGACTGGTTCAAACTGAACAATGGAACCAGACAAGGCTGTCCACTGTCTCCCCTTTTGTTTATATTGACAATAGAAGTATTAGCTAACAGAATTAGAAACAACGAAAACATCAAGGGATATACAGTAGGACAGAGAGAAATGAAAATTTCCCTTTATGCTGATGACACCATTCTTTTTCTAAATAACCCGTCAACATCAATAGTAAACGCAATGGCGGAAATTGAAATGTATAGTTCAGTATCAAATTATAAATTGAATAAAACAAAATCAACAGCTATATACAATAATATATCAAGTCAAGAAATAGATCTTTACCAAAAAACCTATAACTTTATAAAAGCTAAAACGTTCTCATATTTAGGAATAAAAATATGTAAAAACCCAAAAAATATTATGCGAACAAACTTTATGGACCTCTTAAAAGAAACTAATAAGAATTTGAAAGAATGGAGAAAAATAGAAGTATCTTGGGGAGGAAGAATTAACATCTTGAAATCATACGTTCTACCAAAATGGATTTACATTTTTAGAATGATTCCTTTAAGCATCCCGAATGAATGGCTGACAATGGTCAATACTTCCTTTTCTAGTTTCGTATGGCAAGGAAAGAAACCCAGAATTAAAAATGGAATATTATCAAAAGGACTAAAGAAGGGAGGTTTGGGATATCCAAACATAAGAAAATATTATGAAGCAGGGATCATAATGCATGCCATGACTACCCAGATAAATCAAAATAAAGAGGAAATATGGTGGTGGTCAGAAATAGAATCAAGTCAATTAAGCGACTCCCTAAGCCTAGTCTGGAAGAATAAAAAAGATAACTTCTTTAGATCATATATTCTAGACCAGATTATTCCAGTCTGGCAAAAGATAAGGAAGAAAATTGATTTAACCAATAAAATATTTGATTTCCAAACAATAGACATAATAGAAGCAAGTATAGAGAACATCTCCTTAAAAACATGGAAGGAAAAGGGAATAAATACAATAAAAGAACTGATTAAGGAGGGCAAAATTAAACCCTATAAAATATTGATAGAAGAGTTTAAGGTTCCTGTAAATGAAGTATATACCTATCTTAGAGTAAAACACTTTCTGGAGAAAGTTGAGATTGTAAAAGATGGTAAGATGTATGAAATTTTAAAACCAATGTTACATCAGAATAAAAAAAAGCAAATGTTCTCTAGCTGTATTAGAATGTTGGAACAAAAGGAGGACTTAGCCCTCCCCAATGCTATAAAAAAATGGAACATGGAACTAAAAATAAATATAGAAGTAAATGAATGGTTACTCAATATACAAAAAATCAGTAAATTTGTCCACTCCTTTATATTAATAGAAACACACTTTAAGCTAGTTAACAAATGGTATATGACTCCAACTAAAATAGCTAAATTTGATTCATTCAAGGATGTGAAATGCTGGAGGTGCAGAGAGGAAAAAGGAGACTACATTCATATGTGGTGGTCCTGTAGACAAGTGACTGCTGTTTGGCAGTGGGCTCAACTTATCATCCACACACTTTGTGGTGTTGTAATACCTCTAAAACCAGAAACAATGCTATTACATTATCAATGGCCAAAATTAAACAAAATAAATCAATTTTTAACTATTCATTGCTTAATAGCATGTAAAATAATAATAGCTAGAAATTGGAAGGGAAACACCGTCTTTAATATAAAGTTGATAATAATACAGATGATCTATCAAATTAAGATGGAAAAAGATCATTGCAGGATCCTGGATGATAATTTGAGCCTATGGTCAACTTGGGAAGAAAAACTAATACAAATGTAAAGGTAATAAGATTACCATCTGCAAAAAGTAACTAGAAATTGGAAGTATGACGAGCTCTCGTGAGGGAGGGGGGGGAAGTCTTTTGTGTCCATGTGTATGAATATTTTTTATAGATATTGTGTATGAATGTTTTTATGTACTTTTTTGTAAAAGATTTATGGTGATAAACCCAATAAAAAGATTATGAAAAAAAAAAAAAAAAAAAAGATATTCAATGAGTGTTAGTTTGTATGATAAAAATAAAATACAATTTACTGTGAGAATCAATAAAAGTACATCATTCTAAAAAAACAACAACCTAGGTTGTTATTTCAGAATATCTACAATATTTCATGTACAATGTAAACGTTAAATCTATTCATCTAATATTTCTGTAATTGTTGAATAAATGAAAAAAAAAATACTATTATTTAAATATACATAATTGTATTTTAATGATGTGGGAACAGCAATCTATACATGAAATGTATGTTTATTCTGTTTATGTGCCACATATGTCTTCCACATTTCAAATAAGAACTTATATATTTGTATGTGGAGATAGATGATTAACATCACTCATTTTTAAAATTTGTATAATTTCTTCACTGTATATTAATGTGCTTTCCCAGTGTCATGCAGTGAACGTATAAATCCTGTCACGAAGATCCATTGCCTTCGTCTGTTTAATCCCCCTAGACCAAAGAAAATATTATGACACATAATCCCTTTAGTTAACTGCATTTATATGTACTTTTAATTTAGCCAGTAAAATTATTTATGGCATACATCATATTCCATTTGTAGTTCACAAATAACATCCTTAAATTCCAGTTTCAGAATTTCATTCTTAAAGGGACACTATAGTCACCAGAACAACTACAACCTATTGAATTTGTTCTGGTGAGTAGAATCATTACCTTCAGGCTTTTTGCTGTAAACACTGTCTTCAGAGAAAATGCAGTGTTTAAATTACAGCCTAGTGATAACTTCACTGGCCACTCCTTAGATGGCTGTTAGAGATCCTTTCTCGGTCATGGCTGCCTAAAATGCATCCAGTATCTCCTCCCTCTGCATGCAGACACTGAACTTTCCTAATAGAGATTCATTGATCCAATTCATCTCTATGAGGAGATGCTGATTGGCAAGGGCTGTGTTTGAATCATGCTGGCTCTGCCCCTGATCTGCCTCTTTGTCAGTCTCAGCCAATCTTATGGGGAAGCACTGTGATTGGATCAGGCTACCACTTCTGATGATGTCAGCAGACTGCTTGTTTTTATGAGTCAAACAGCATGCAGAGTTACAGCTTCAGGCTTGAATACATTAATATTTTGCTATTTTTAGGGAGGCATGAGGGGCCCAGGGGGGCTAGATTGTGGTTTTAACAGTATAGGGTCAGGAATACATGTTTGTGTTCCTGACCCTATAGTGATCCTTTAAATTATTTCTTCTCATTATAAATGGCTTTCAGTATAAGCTTAAACACTCTAGTAATAGTCACATATATATACTTATGGGTAAAACCAAATTAAAGTGTTCAGTGCAATGGAGAGCAGAGAGATAGGTAAAAATACCTTGACTTTTCTTATATCAAATGATAATGGTTCATATGCAGTTCCTTAAAAACATAAGCACAAAAAACAAACATAGTGTAAACTGTAACAAAAAGATAAATGAATAGAAAGGAATAAGTGAATTTCCCACTCACACTTTTAGGAGCTAAACGAAAATAGCTCAATAGAAGCGCTCTTGGGGTCCGTAAAGGCAACCCTCTTCCTTCTTTTAGTATGTGTTCTTTTCTCTCTTATATTCTATAATAGATTAAGAAAGAACACATATGGTGCAATAACGCAGGTCTTGTGTCTTGTGATAAGTAAGGTAAATAGGGTATTTACAAACCCAGAGCCATCCACATCGGCTCTGATCCAATAGTGTATGTGGTTAAGGACCACAATCCTTCTTTCAAAATAGCAGGAAAATGCCAATAGTGAATATAAAAACAAAATATATAAACTTTATTGTACCATTACCAATAAAATCTAAATATAAAAATTATATAATAAAATAACACTGCATAGGCATAAAAGTCCAGTAATCCAAAGTCTGTTCCTCACAGTGTTTCCAGGACGCGTTTCACCGTACAGGCTTCCCCAGCTGGATGTGGCTTCCTCAGCTGGATGTGGCTTCCTCAGCTGGATGTGGAATAGTCTTTTTCACATCCAGTTGAGGAAGCCTGTACGGCGAAACGCATCCTGGAAACACTGTGTGGAACAGACTTTGTAAGTACCCTATTTACCTTACTTATCACAAGACACAAAACCTATGTTATTGCACCATATGTGCTCTTTCTTAATCTATTATAGAATACAAAAGAGAAAAGAACACATACTAAAAGAAGGGAGAGGGTCGCCTTTACGAACCCCAAGAGCGCTTCTATTGAGCTATTTTCGTTTAGCTCCTAAAAGTGTGAGTGGGAAATTCACTTCTTCCTTTCTATTCATTTATCTTTTTGTTACAGTTTACACTATGTTTGGGTTTTTTGTGCTTATGTTTTTAAGGAACTGCATATGAACCATTGTCATTTGATATAAGAAAAGTCAAGGTATTTTTTACCTATCTCTCTGCTCTCCATTGCACTGAACACTTTAATTGGGTTTTACCCATAAAAATATATAGTGCTTAACCTTTACACCAGTTATACTTCTATGTTACAAGATAAGACTATGGTGATATAGCAGCTGGCCATTTATTGGGTTACAATACTGTTAAGTCTTACATTATTCGAATATTAGCGCTGGTTCTTCTCCTTTTTTACATATATATATATTTGTTTAATTTGTTATCAGTCTATGATGTTTAATGATAGATCACAATAGCATTAAATTGCTAGACATATAAAACAGTAAAAAGATAAAATTATCCAGGAGCTTACAGAATGTGGATGAAGGTATGTCAAGAAGATATACCATGCAACTGTTCAATATAAAGCACAAAGTCCAAAATGTATAAACCGCAAAACTTAACCGTAACCGTATCCGTATCAGTGCAAACATAAAACACTTAAGATATCAAAGTTATAGTCTATATAAAATCCTTTAGTTATGTATAGCAGCAAATAGTTCAAAATGTTAATGCATAAGTCCAAGCATAGGGTTGGATAAATAATACACAGCAGTCTTTTAAATATGTATCATAAACCACCTTTGATCTGCTAGAATGTATAGCAAAATCAGCTGAGGTATTTATGAATTCATTTACTTTCATGACAAAGGAAAGGCAAAAATAAAACAAAATAAAATAAAACAAAAAAAAAATAGCACCAAGGCTTGTTAGTATTACAGACTGACAGCCTGATACTCAGTCTCTCATCTAAGAAATCTGGGCTGACCGCCAAAACAATGATTGCAACTGTAGCAGTCAAAATAGAGTGCGGGTTATACTGTGTTGATACTGTAATAATAATTTAAATAAAATCCGTATAAATCCAAAATGACTTGTAGAACATGTAGATTAAAAAAGAAAAAAATATTTTTTTTCGTATAGATTGTAGCCTTACGCTTTTCAAAGAGTATTGCCCTATTTCATCAGAGGCATATCCGTGTCCTACTCAATGTAAGTATAAATACCTAATAACCTACAAGTCAGCAATTAAGGGTTAATTGCATATCATTAGTGATGTCGCGAACACAAATTGTTCGGTTCGCGAACGGCGAACGGGAACTTCCGCAAACGTTCGTGAACCGGCGGACCGGGCGAACCGCCATTGACTTCAATGGGCAGGCGAATTTTAAAACCCACAGGGACTCTTTCTGGCCACAAAAGTGATGGAAAAGTTGTTTTAAGGGGACTAACACCTGGACTGTGGCATGCCGGAGGGGGATCCATGGCAAAACTCCCATGGAAAATTACACAGTTGATGCAGAGTCTGGTTTTAATCCATAAAGGGCATAAATCACCTAACATTCCTAAATCACAATGGATATGGATTGACACCTGACATATGACATATTGACACCTTGACATATGGATTGACACCTCTCCTCAGAGACACTGATACACACTGACACAGAGCAGAATAGGGACTGTTCCCCCTACATAGGGTCACTTGGCAGATATGGATTGACACCTGTCCTCAGGGACCCTGATACACACTGACACAGAGCAGAATAGGGACTGTTCCCCCTACATAGGGTCACTTGGCAGATATGGATTGACACCTGTCCTCAAGGACAGTGATACACAATGACACAGAGCAGAATAGGGACTGTTCCCCCTACATAGGGTCACTTGGCAGATATGGATTGACACCTGTCCTCAGGGACCCTGATACACACTGACACAGAGCAGAATAGGGACTGTTCCCCCTACATAGGGTCACTTGGCAGATATGGATTGACACCTATCCTAAGGATCCCTGATACACACTGACACAGAGCAGAATAGAGACTGTTCCCCCTACATAGGGTCACTTGGCAGATATGGATTTACACCTGTCCTCAGGGACCCTGATACACACTGACACAGAACAGATTAGGGACTGTTCCCCCTACATAGGGTCACTTGGCAGATATGGATTGACACCTGTCCTCAGAGACCCTGAAACACACTGACACAGAGCAGAATAGGGAATATTCACTAAATGCCAAACATTGTTATACAGGGGAATATTCATTAAATAAGGATAAGAGGGGGGGCTACTGTCCTCCCCCCGGTCCCCACCCCTGCGCGGTGGGTGGGGGCCATAAATCACAATGGGGGGGACCTACTGACCTCCCGCCCGCCCCCACCCGTGAGCGGTGGGTGGGGGCCATAAAAATAATGAGGGGGGGACCTACTGTATGATGTTGTATCGATCAGGTAGTGTAAGGGTTACGCCTGCTTCACAGTAACAGACCAAACTCCCTGTTTAACGCACCGCAAACAACTGCAAACTCCCCATTTGCACAAGGTTGGATATCAAGCTAGCCATGTCCGTTCCTTGTCCTCACTGATGTCATTGAAGGTCTCTTCCTCCACCCAGCCACGTACAACACCAAGGGTCCCCGAAAGGTTACAACAAGCCCCTTGGGATGCCTGCTGTGTTTGGTCTTCCACCTCCTCAAAGCCACCTTCCTCCTCTGACTCCTCTTCTTCAGACTCCTCTCTCTGCGTTGCCTCTCTCTGCGTTATTATAAGGTGTGTTATGTAGTACTATTCTTATCAGTTTAATCCCTGTTATGAGTAGAGGACTATTTCCTTGTTTTGCCAAACCCCTTCAAAGATAGAAAAAGCGGTATGAGTGGAAGAAACGAGGAAATGTGGTCAGGTGGTGGTGCCAGCCCGACCGAGGGCTTGTACCCAGGTATGCTAATAAACTGAAAAAAGAAAACATCTCCCAAGAAGGAGATCTAAAACTGACATAGGAAAAGGTTAGACAACTATAATAAAGTGATACCTACAAATCCTAGTGAGCATAGGTGTATAATAGAGGGAGAAAGGGAAAGCAGAGTAATGCTTCCTAATTCAGTGGTTAGTACCCTTTGTTAAAGTAAATTGAGTAATGGACAAAAGTCTTTATTGTATCATTTATAAATACCAAAGGGATACTATATTCATTCTCCTATAGTGGCTAATTGTGTAATAATGGTAATACTATTACCTATTATATAATATTGCCAGGGCAAGGAAATTCCCTCTAAATAGATGGGTATAGGCAGAGAGTATGGAGACCGGAGTGATGCTGTCATAAAAAGTGTCAATAAGGTGATATAAAGTTAAATGTATCACAGACACACAGCCACCCTTTCTCTTAGCTAGTTTCCAGAAATGCTGGATAGGTAGAAGGGCTATAAAGACTCAGAGAGGTCTAAGAAGAATCCTCTAAACTAGCCCTAATCTCCTTAAACACCTTCAAGGGTGTTCTAAGCTAAAGCTCAATCTAAACGTTTAGATGACTGCCTGATTTCCCATCACAGATGCTGGCTAGGAATAACACTGTGCAAGACAAAGAGTGGGTCTAAGTGCCCATAGTGCAGTAAAGTGTCCCTAGTGAAGTGAACAAGAGAATAACGAGCTGGCGCCCAAGAGAATAACAAGCTGGCGCCCTATCAGGGGACGTGTATATGGCATCAATTTTAGGAACCGGGAGATGGAAAAAGATGCTTGGTCGGTCCTCCTACTTCAAATTTGGGGCACTGCGCGTGCAATCTAACGTGCCACCAGATAGGAGTGGTGTGTTAAGTAGTACAATTCCTATCAGTTTAATCCCTGTTATGTGCCTTTTTTTTGGTTTGGTTTTTGAAGCCACAGTGCAGCACCAGAGGGCCGAAAAATTAAGCATGTACAAATGCCTGAAAAATTAGGTATTGTTGCAGCCGCTGCCGTAGCAGCGGCCATAAAAATTGATGTTTGTTTCCCAGGCAGAAAGTGCCCTAAAACATTGCGGCTTGAACCCTAGTTGGTGGCGGATAAGTCACGCAAGTCAACCGGCATTCAGAGCTAAAATACAGCAGCGTGTGGACCATTTTTAGCCCAAGGCAGCTCATCTCATCAGGCCTTTTTTAGTCGCATGTATCGCCCACTATCAGTCCCTTCGGGATCCATCCCTCATTCATCTTAATAAAGACTTTTTTGACATAGGCGACTTCTCTTCTCAGTGACAATACCTCCTGCTGCACTGAAGGTCCTTTCTGACAGGACACTTGAAGCGGGGCAGGCCAGAAGTTCTATCGCAAATTGGGATAGCTCAGGCCACAGGTCAAGCCTGCACACCCAGTAGTCAAGGGGTTCATCGCTCCTCAGAGTGTCGATATCTGCAGTTAAGGCGAGGTAGTCTGCTACCTGTTGGTCGAGTCGTTCTCTGAGGGTGGATCCCGAAGGGCTGTGGCGATGCGTAGGACTTAAAAAGGTCCGCATGTCCTCCATCAACAACACGTCTTTAAAGCGTTCTGACCTTGCCGGCGAGGTCGTGGGAGGATGACTTCCACCTCTCCCCCTGTTAGATTCCCGTTGTGCTGTGACATCACCCTTATACGCTGTGTAAACCATACTTTTTAATTTATTTTGCAAATGCTGCATCCTTTCCGACTTGTTGTAATTTGGTAAAATTTCAGCCACCTTTTGCTTATACCGGGGGTCTAGTAGCGTGGACACCCAGTACAGGTCGTTCTCCTTCAGCCTTTTTATACGAGGGTCCCTCAACAGGCACGACAGCATGAAAGACCCCATTTGCACAAGGTTGGATGCCGAGCTACTCATTTCCCGTTCCTCCTTCTCAGTGATCTCAATACAACACCATGGGTACCAGATAGGTGACAATGAGCACCCTGGGATGTCTGTTGGGGTTGGTTTTCCTCCTCCTCCTCAAAGCCACATTCCTCCTCTGACTCCTCTTTCTCACAATCCTCTTCCAGCGTTGCCGCAGGTCCAGCAAGCGATGTTGATAAGGCTGTTTCTGGTGGTAATGGTGACCACAACTCTTTCTCTTCCTCTTCACGCTCATCTACAGCCTGATCCAGCACTCTTCGAAGGGCACGCTCCAGGAAGAAAACAAATGGTATGATGTCACTGATGGTGCCTTCGGTGCAACTGACTAGGTTTGTCACCTCCTCAAAAGGACGCATGAGCCTATAGGCATTGCGCATGAGCGTCCAGTAACGTGGCAAAAAAATTCCCAGCTCCCCAGAGGCTATCCTAGCACCCCGGTCATACAAATATTCATTAACGGCTTTTTCTTGTTGGAGCAGGTGGTCGAACATTAGGAGTGTTGAATTCCAACGTGTCGGGCTGTCGCAAATCAAGCGCCTCACTGGCATGTTGTTTCGCCGCTGGATATCTGCAAAGTGCACCATGGCCGTGTAGGAATGCCTGAAATGGCCACACACCTACCTGGCCTGCTTCAGGACGTCCTGTAAGCCTGTGTACTAATGCACAAAGTGTTGTACGATCAGATTACACACATGTGCCATGCACGGCACATGTGTACACTTGCCCAACTTCAATGCCGCCACAAATTTGTTCCGTTGTCACAAACCCCTTTGCCGATCTCCAGTTGCTGCGGAGTCAGCCACTTTTCCACCTGTGCGTTCAGGGCGGACAGGAGTGCTTGTCCGGTGTGACTCTCTGCTTTCAAGCAAGTCAAACCCAAGACAGCGTGACACTGCCTTATCCGGGATGTGGAATAGTACCTGGGGAGCTGGGGGTTTGCCGTTGATGTGGAGCAAGACGCAGCAGCAGAAGAGGACTCAGCCGAGGAGGTTATGGAAGAGGATGGAGTAGGAGGAGTAGAGGAGGTGGCAGCAGGCCTGCCTGCAAGTCGTGGCGGTGTCACCAACTCCTCTGCAGAGCCACGCATTCCATGCTTGGCAGCCGTCAGCAGGTTTACCCAATGCGCAGTGTAGGTGATATACCTGCCCTGACCATGATTTGCAGACCAGGTATCAGTGGTCAGATGGACCCTTGCCCCAACACTGTGTGCCAGACATGCCATTACTTCCTTTTGCACAATCGAGTACAGGTTGGGGATTGCCTTTTGTGAAAAGAAATTTCGTCCTGGTACCTTCCACTGCGGTGTCCCAATAGCTACAAATTTTTTGAACGCCTCAGACTCCACCAGCTTGTATGGTAAAAGCTGGCGGGCTAATAGTTCAGACAAGCCAGCTGTCAGACGCTGGGCAAGGGGGTGACATTCTGACATTGGCTTCTTACGCTCAAACATGTCCTTGACAGACACCTGACTGTGGGCGGATGAGAGGGAACTGCTCAAGGCAAGAGATGGAGTGGAGGATGGTTGATAGGGGGCAAGGAGGACAGCAGTGGTTGATGTGGCTGAAGATGCTGGTCCAGGAGGAGGATGGCGGCTTTGAGTTTGTGTGCTGCTTGTACTCATGTGTTGATCCCATAGGCGTTTGTGATGTGCGATCATGTGCCAACGCAAAGCAGTTGTACCTAGGTGGGTGTTGGACTTCCCACGACTCAGTTTCTTTTGGCACAGGTTGCAAATGGCATCGCTGTTGTCAGAGGCAGACACACAAAACAAATTCCACACTGCTGAGCTCTGCAATGACGGCATTCTGGTGGTGGACACAGCATGCGTTGATTGGTGTGCTGTCGGGCTGACCCCGGGTGCCGATGCATGCTGTCTGACTGTGCCACTAGCTCCTTGCGACGACCTCCCCCTGCTTCCAACTCGTCTCCTCCTCCTCTCTGTCTCCCCATCTGACCTTTCGCCCTGTTCTTCTTCTTGCCGAGCGGGCACCCACGTGACATCCATGGACGCATCGTCATCATCAACCGCTTCACTTGTATATGACAACTCAGCAAAGGAAGCAGCAGCGGGTACAACATCATCATCATCACACGGTACGTCCATGTGTGTAATGCTGCCTTACTGAGACATATCCCTGTTATCTACATCCTCTGGCAATAATGATTGCGCATCACTCATTTCTTCAAACGGATGTGTAAATAACTCCTCTGACAGTGCACGCTATTGTGACACCAGATATGAGTGGCAATGTGCACTGGCAGAGGTTGGCAGAGTACACGCTGTAGGCCTGACACACATGCTTGAAGACAACTAACTGCTATTCAATCTATAACAGTGTAAAAAACATTTTTGGTTTTAAATGCATGCTATTGTGACACCAGATATGAGTGGCAATGTGCACTGGCAGAGGTTGGCAGAGTACACGCTGTAGGCCTGACACCCGCTTGAAGACAACTAACTAGTGTTGTCGCGAACCCGAAATTTTCGGTTCGCGAACGGCGAACGCGAACTTCCGCAAATGTTTGCGAACCGGCGAACCGCGCGAACCGCCATTGACTTCAATGGGCAGGCGAATTTTAAAACCAACAGGGACACTTTCTGCCCACAAAAGTGATGGAAAAAAAGTTGTTTCAAGGGGTCTAACACCTGGACTGTGGCATGCCGGAGGGGGATCCATGGCAAAACTCCCATGGAAAATTACATAGTTGATGCAGAGTCAGCTTTTAATCCATAAAGGGCAGAAATCACCTAACATTGACACCTGTCCTCAAAGCCCCTGATACACACTGACACAGAGCAGAATAGAGACTGTTCCCCCGTCCTCAGAGACCATGATACACACTGACACAGAGCAGAATAGAGACTGTTACCCCTACATAGGGTCACTTGGCAGATATGGCGGGGTCGTGGGAGGGGGAGGATGACTTTCACCTCTTCCCCTGTTACATTCCCGTTGTGCTGTGACATCACCCTTATACGCTGTGTAAAGCATACTATTTAATTTGATCAGCATGGCCACTTGAGTTTTTATAGTTTTCACGCTGCTTGTAGTTTATATATGGTTCACAAAAATCAAACAAACGATAAAGTAAACATGTAAGGATTCAGAATATTCTTTCAAACCCTTACACATTGTGTGTACGTATTTTTTGTCTTAAGTTTGTGGCTTTAAAGAGGTTTACGTTGTTTCTATGATGTGCATAACATGTTCTTGTAAATGTTTGTTAAATTTTTCCTGGAATTTTAATTTTTCACCTGAATAAAGATAGTCAAATCCCTGATACACACTGACACAGAGCAGAATAGGGACTGTTCCCCCTACATAGGGTCACTTGGCAGATATGGATTGACACCTATCCTAATGATCCCTGATACACACTGACACAGAGCAGAATAGAGACTGTTCCCCCTACATAGGGTCACTTGGCAGATATGGATTGACACCTGTCCTCAAAACCCCTGATACACACTGACACAGAGCAGAATAGGGACTGTTCCCCCTACATAGGGTCACTTGGCAGATATGGATTGACACCTGTCCTCAAAACCCCTGATACACACTGACACAGAGCAGAATAGAGACTGTGCCCTGTCCACAGAGACCATGATACACACTGACACAGAGCAGAATAGAGACTGTTCACCGTCCACAGAGACCATGATACACACTGACACAGAGCAGAATAGAGACTGTTCCCCGTCCACAGAGTCCATGATACACACTGACACAGAGCAGAATAGAGACTGTTCCCCGTCCACAGGGACCATGATACACACTGACACAGAGCAGAATAGAGACTGTTCCCCATCCACAGAGACCATGATACACACTGACACAGAGCAGAATAGAGACTGTTCCCCGTCCACAGAGTCCATGATACACACTGACACAGAGCAGAATAGAGACTGTTCCCCGTCCACAGAGACCATGATACACACTGACATAGAGCAGAATAGGGACTGTTACCCCTACATAGGGTCACTTGGCAGGTATGGATTGACACCTGTCCTCAAAGCCCATGATACACACTGGGGGAAGCTACTGTCCTCCCCAACCCCTGCGTGGTGGGTGGGGGCCATAAATCACAATGGGGGGACCTACTTTCCTCCCCCCCGGCCCCCATCCCTGCGCGGTGGGTGGGGGGCATAAATCACAATGGGACGGACCTACTGATAGGAGTGGAGTATTGTTCATATCAGTTTAATACCTTCCGCGTCTCCTATCAGTGGACGTGTATATGGCAGCCATTTTAGGAACCGCACACCTGGGACCCGAGCAAGGTCACCTCGTTCAAGCTGCTCTGGTTCCTTGATGAGCCAGCTGCCCGTGAGTTAACATGTCCCGTGGAGAAGCACTCTGTCCTGTAAAGCCTCACCACAAAAAAATTAAATAAATAACAGCACTCGGAGTGGTGAGTTTAGTAAATGTTCATATCAGTTTAATACCTTCCGCGTCTCCTATCAGTGGACGGGTATATGGCAGCCATTTTAGGAACCGCACACCTGGGACCCGAGCAAGGTCACCTCTTTCAACAGGCGACATGATTTGGCCCTGTAAAACTATCCTGGATATTCTCTACAATTTCTATGGATATGGCATTGATTTATGTAACAGGGAGATGGAAGAAGATGCTTGATCGGTCCTTTTACTTGAAATTTGGGGTACTGCGCGGGCAAGATAATGTGCCACCAGATAGGAGTGGTGAGTTTAGTATTGTTCATATCAGTTTAATACCTTCCGCGTCTCCTATCAGAGGACATGTATATGGCAGCCATTTTAGGAACCGCACACCTGGGACCCGAGCAAGGTCACCTCTTTCAACAGGCGACATGATTTGGCCCTGTAAAACTATCCTGGATATTCTCTACAATTTCTATGGATATGGCATTGATTTATGTAACAGGGAGATGGAAGAAGATGCTTGGTCGGTCCTCTTACTTGAAATTTGGGGCACTGCGCGGGCAAGCTAATGTGCCACCAGATAGGAGTGGTGAGTTTAGTATTGTTCATATCAGTTTAATACCTTCCGCGTCTCCTATCAGTGGACGTGTAAATGGCAGAGATTTTTAATTGTTGAATCACCTCCCCTTTTTAGGCCAAGGTGGGAAGATGCTTAGACCACTGGTATATTGGTGCCATCTTGGAGGATTTTTTTTTGGTTTGGTTTTTGAAGCCACAGTGCTGCACCTGAAAAATTTGGTATTGTTGCAGCCGCTGCTGTAGCAGCGGCCAGAAAAAATGATGTTTATTTCACAGGCAGAAAGTGCCCTAAAACATGGCGGCTTGAACCCTAGTTGGTGGCGGATAAGTCACGCAAGTCAAACGTCATTCAGAGCTAAAATACAGCAGCGTGTGGACCATTTTTAGCCCAAGGCAGCTCATCTCATCAGGCCTTTTTTAATCGAATGTATCGCCCAGTGTCAGTCCCTTCGGGATCCATCCCTCATTCATCTTAATAAAGGTGAGGTAATCTAGACTTTTTTGACCTAGGCGACTTCTCTTCTCAGTGACAATACCTCCTGCTGCACTGAAGGTCCTTTCTGACAGGACCAAATTGGGATAGCTCAGGCCACAGGTCAAGCCTGCACACCCAGTAGTCAAGGGGTTCATCGCTCCTCAGAGTGTCGATATCTGCAGTTAAGGCGAGGTAGTCTGCTACCTGTCGGTCGAGTCGCTCTCTGAGGGTGGATCCCGAAGGGCTGTGGCGATGCATAGGACTTAAAAAGGTCCGCATGTCCTCCATCAACAACACGTCTTTAAAGCGTCCTGTCCTTGCCGGCGTGGTCGTGGGAGGAGGAGGAGGAGGATGACTTCCACCTCTCCCCCTGTTAGATTCCCGTTGTGCTGTGACATCACCCTTATACGCTGTGTAAAGCATACTTTTTAATTTATTTTGCAAATGCTGCATCCTTTCCGACTTGTTGTAATTCGGTAACATTTCCGCCACTTTCTGCTTATACCGGGGGTCTAGTAGCGTGGACACCCAGTACAGGTCGTTCTCCTTCAGCCTTTTTTATACGAGGGTCCCTCAACAGGCAGGACAGCATGAAAGACCCCATTTGCACAAGGTTGGATGCCGAGCTACTCATTTCCCGTTCCTCCTCCTCACTGATGTCATTGAAGGTATGTTCTTCCCCCCAGCCACGTACAACACCACGGGTACCAGATAGGTGACAACGAGCACCCTGGGATGCCTGTTGTGTTTGGTCTTGCTCCTCCTCCTCCTCCTCAAAGCTACAATCCTCCTCTGACTCCTCTTCCTCACAATCCTCTTCCAGCGTTGCCGCAGGTCCAGCAAGCGATGCTGAAAAGGCTGTTTCTGGTGGTGATGGTGACCACAACTCTTCCTCTTCACGCTCATCTACAGCCTGATACAGCACTCTTCGCAGAGCACGCTCCAGGAAGAAAACAAATGGTATGATGTCGCTGATGGTGCCTTCGTTGCGACTGACTAGGTTTGTCACCTCCTCAAAAGGACGCATGAGCCTACAGGCATTGCGCATGAGCGTCCAGTAACGTGGCAAAAAAATTCCCAGCTCCCCAGAGGCTGTCCTAGCACCCCAGTCATACAAATATTCATTAACAGCTTTTTCTTGTTGGAGCAGGCGGTCGAACATTAGGAGTGTTGAATTCCAACGTGTAGGGCTGTCGCAAATCAAGCGCCTCACTGGCATGTTGTTTCGCCGCTGGATATCGGCAAAGTGAGCCATGGCCGCGTAGGAACGCCTGAAATGGCCACACACCTTCCTGGCCTGCTTCAGGACGTCCTGTAAGCCTGTGTACTTATGCACAAAGCGTTGTACGATCAGATTACACACATGTGCCATGCACGGCACATGTGTCAACTTGCCCAACTTCAATGCCGCTATCAAATTTTTTCCGTTGTCACACACCACTTTGCCGATATCCAGTTGCTGCGGAGTCAGCCACTTTTCCACCTGTGCGTTCAGGGCGGACAGGAGTGCTTGTCCGGTGTGACTCTCTGCTTTCAAGCAAGTCAAACCCAAGACGGCGTGACACTGCCGTATCCGGGATGTGGAATAGTACCTGGGGAGCTGGGGGGTTGCCGTTGATGTGGAGCAAGAAGCAGCTGCACAAGAGGACTCAGCCGAGGAGGTTATGGAAGAGGATGGAGTAGGAGGAGTAGAGGAGGTGGCAGCAGGACTGCCTGCAATTCGTGGCGGTGTCACCAACTCCTCTGCAATGCCACGCATTCCTTGCTTGTCAGCCGTCAGCAGGTTTACCCAATGCGCAGTGTAGGTGATATACCTGCCCTGACCATGCTTTGCAGACCAGGTATCAGTGGTCAGATGGACCCTTGCCCCAACACTGTGTGCCAGACATGCCATGACTTCCTTTTGCACAATCGAGTACAAGTTGGGGATTGCCTTTTGTGAAAAGAAATTCCGGCCGGGTACCTTCCACTGCAGTGTCCCAATAGCTACAAATTTTTTGAACGCCTCAGACTCAAGCAGATTGTATGGTAAAAGCTGGCGGGCTAATAGTTCGGACAAGTGATAACAAATAAACCGTGCTTTTATAGGCGCTCAGGTTTGTAATGTAGTAAAGAGCCTGGTTCCACTAAGCAGCTCAACACACGTGAAGGTACCTCCAACCTTGACACAATAACATGCAGAATAGTGGGGTAATGAAAGTAGGAAGGTCACAACAAACAAGACCCAGTGGAGCGCTAGTAAATTAAATAAACTCACCCTTTTAAAAAGGGATATAAAGTACGTGGGAATCTAGAGAAAAAATATAATCGAGACAATGGTGTAGTATGTATGAACTTATTATTCATAGAGAGAAGGTTATGTTATGACACACTCACATGGTACAGAGCCTGAAAGAGATAGGCTCAAATCATAAGCGCAGGGGTGTTATAAAGCAAACACCAAGCTTCTTCAATGGCTTAATAGCAGTCCTCAAAGAAAGGGAGAAAAAAGGAGACAACGGACCAGAGTCCTGGTGTATTATCCTCAACCCAGAATGGTAACAAAACCGATACAAATGCTTGCTCACCTTTAAGAGAGCCAATCCAGACTGGGCTCTCAGTGTAATAAGTAGTGTGCCTTTAAGAGGGCACCGCTCTTCTTTGTAGCAGGAAAGTAGATGCAGGTAGTAGGCTCAAATGTAAAAAAACTTGTTTATTATAAAACACTTACATAAAATATAAGTAAAAGAATTCCCATAAAACTTATGGTATAAAATTGAGTCCTCTTCCGAGACGCGTTTCACCTTATACAAAAGGCTTTTTCAATCGGTATCCTGCTCGTGTCTTCCTGCTGTTTAAATACCCAGAGAGTCCTTTCTATTGGTTCCTACTGCCTTCCGGATGGCCAAATATGGTAAGGGGTATTCCGATCAGCTGTTGTAAGTTCTCGTGATTCCGGAAGTGACGTATCGCCCTTACCGCAACGTCACTTCCGTTTCGATCGTGGCCGCCATTTAAGTTAATGGCAAGCTCCAAGTCCATACATATAACGTTAGTATATGGAATGCAATATATCAAACAAATAAAAAAGAAGGGAAAGAAAAGGGGAGATCAATTCTGCAGTTTAGTTGTATAAGTATATTAGTAAGACAATAAGCCCAATAGAGATTTGCTCGAAAGGGGATAAATTTCTAGTCTTTTTATATTGAGCAACAGCCTCTATTCGGCTGTGTAAATGAATAGTCATTATAAACTTGTATCTAAGATGTTAAATATATAAGTCAATTTCCAGTGCCTTTACTATCCTAAAAGAATACAGCCACTTATATTAAGCTATGTAAATAAATTGTCTTATCAATCTTTTATATAGGATGTTAAATATATAAATACATTTTCAATATTAATGTTGTCTTAAAGGGATATACAGCCAATTAAATATTAATGAAAATATAGATGTCGGCATGTATCAACCATATGGAATAGCCTGTTCTATTAATTATATACATACATTAGTCAGATATATATTAATCCTAAGTGGTATTATTGTCTTAAAGGGTTCAGATATATATTAATCCTAAGTGGTATTATTGTCTTAAAGGGCCTCCTATACATTGGGCGGACAACACGCCCTCTGCAGGTGAGAATACAGGAGCACGTCAGGAATGTGAAAAATGGATTTGTTAAACATAATGTATCACTTCATTTTAAAAATATGCACAATAGTGATCCAAAAGGGTTACAATTTAAGGGCATCCAAAAGGTAGTCACAGATTGGAGAGGTGATGATCTGGTGAGGAAGATGGGTAAGGCTGAGATGAAGTGGATATTCGAACTGGACACTCTGCACCCTAGAGGTCTTAACCATGATTTCGAACTTTGTCATTTTTTATAAAGTTTTTTCTTTTAAGTATTTCCCCTTTTCCTCTTCATCTCAGCCTTCATATGATTCTCACTATGATGAAATATACAGCTTTTTTTGAGTGATGGGCACATCCTTCTGATAATCAAATTGATATTGTATCCCTTTAAGACAATAATACCACTTAGGATTAATATATATCTGACTAATGTATGTATATAATTAATAGAACAGGCTATTCCATATGGTTGATACATGCCGACATCTATATTTTCATTAATATTTAATTGGCTGTATATCCCTTTAAGACAACATTAATATTGAAAATGTATTCATATATTTAACATCCTATATAAAAGATCGATAAGACAATTTATTTACATAGCTTAATATAAGTGGCTGTATTCTTTTAGGATAGTAAAGGCACTGGAAATTGACTTATATATTTAACATCTTAGATACAAGTTTATAATGACTATTCATTTACACAGCCGAATAGAGGCTGTTGCTCAATATAAAAAGACTAGAAATTTATCCCCTTTCGAGCAAATCTCTATTGGGCTTATTGTCTTACTAATATACTTATACAACTAAACTGCAGAATTGATCTCCCCTTTTCTTTCCCTTCTTTTTTATATGTTTGATATATTGCATTCCATATACTAACGTTATATGTATGGACTTGGAGCTTGCCATTAACTTAAATGGCGGCCACGATCGAAACGGAAGTGACGTTGCGGTAAGGGCGATACGTCACTTCCGGAATCACGAGAACTTACAACAGCTGATCGGAATACCCCTTACCATATTTGGCCATCCGGAAGGCAGTAGGAACCAATAGAAAGGACTCTCTGGGTATTTAAACAGCAGGAAGACACGAGCAGGATACCGATTGAAAAAGCCTTTTGTATAAGGTGAAACGCGTCTCGGAAGAGGACTCAATTTTATACCATAAGTTTTATGGGAATTCTTTTACTTATATTTTATGTGTGTTTTATAATAAACAAGTTTTTTTACATTTGAGCCTACTACCTGCATCTACTTTCCTGCTACAAAGAAGAGCGGTGCCCTCTAAAAGGCACACTACTTATTACACTGAGAGCCCAGTCTGGATTGTCTCTCTTAAAGGTGAGCAAGCATTTGTATCGGTTTTGTTACCATTCTGGGTTGAGGATAATACACCAGGACTCTGGTCCGTTGTCTCCTTTTTTCTCCCTTTCTTTGAGGACTGCTATTAAGCCATTGAAGAAGCTTGGTGTTTGCTTTATAACACCCCTGCGCTTATGATTTGAGCCTATCTCTTTCAGGCTCTGTACCATGTGAGTGTGTCATAACATAACCTTCTCTCTATGAATAATAAGTTCATACATACTACACCATTGTCTCGATTATATTTTTTCTCTAGATTCCCACGTACTTTATATCCCTTTTTAAAAGGGTGAGTTTATTTAATTTACTAGCGCTCCACTGGGTCTTGTTTGTTGTGACCTTCCTACTTTCATTACCCCACTATTCTAATAGTTCGGACAAGCCAGCTGTCAGACGCTGGGCAAGGGGGTGACTTGGTGACATTGGCTTCTTACGCTCAAACATGTCCTTGACAGACACATGACTGTGGGCAGATGAGCGGGAACTGCTCAAGGCGGGAGACGGAGTGGCGGATGGTTGAGAGGGGGCAAGAAGGACAGCAGTGGTTGACGTGGCTGAAGATGCTGGACCAGGAGGAGGATGGCGGCTTAGAGTAGGCGTGCTGCTTGTACTCATGTGTTGATCCATTAGGCGTTTGTGATGTGAGATCATGTGCCTACGCAAAGCAGTTGTACCTAGGTGGGTGTTGGACCTCCCACGACTCAGTTTCCTTTGGCACAGGTTGCAAATGGCATCGCTGTTGTCAGAGGCAGACACACAAAAAAAATGCCACACTGCTGAGCTCTGCAATGACGGCATTCTGGTGGTGGACACAGCATGCGTTGATTGGCGTGCTGTCGGGCTGACCCCGGGTGCCGATGCATGCTGTCTGACTGTGCCACTAGCTCCTTGCGACGACCCCCCCCCTGCTTCGACCCCCTCCTCCTCCTCTCTGTCTCCCCATCTGAACTTTCGCCCTGTTCTTCTTCTTGCCGAGCAGGCACCCACGTGACATCCATGGACGCATCGTCATCATCAACCGCTTCGCTTGTATCTGACAACTCAGAAAAGGAAGCAGCAGCGGGTACAACATCATCATCATAACACCGTACCTCCATGTGTTTAATGCTGCCTGCCTGAGACATATCCCTGTTATCTACATCCTCTAGCAATAATGGTTGCGCATCACTCATTTCTTCAAACGGGTGTGTGAATAACTCCTCTGACATACCAAGTAAAGCGGCTGTGGTGCTAGTTTTGGTGGTGGCGGCAGGCGGGTGAGTGGTATCTTGAGAGGTGCCTGAAGCTAAGCTGGAGGAGGATGGTGCGTCAAGGTTCCGAGCGGAGGCTGTACAAGATTGGGTGTCCTGTGTTAGCCAGTCAACTATGTCCTCAGAACTTTTCAAGTTCAGGGTATGTGGCTTCTGAAAACTGGGCATTATTCTAGGGCAAAAGGGAATCACAGCACCTCGACCAGGACGGCCCCTGCGGGGTGGCCTGCCTCTGCCTGTCATTTTTTTGGGGATTAGTGGTACTATGCGTGCAAGCTACTGTGAGACCAGATATGATTGGCAATGTGAACTGTAACAGTTCTGCAGAGCACACACTGTAGGCCTGACAGAGCCAAAGCACGCTATAGAGACACCAGATATGATTGGCAATGTGCACTGGAACAGTTCTGCAGAGCACACGCTGAAGGAAGAACTGACAGAGCCGCTTGAAGGACACTGACTGGCTGCTATTAGCTTACACTAGAAACCTTTTTTCTTTGTAAAAGCACGCTATAGAAACACCAGATATGATTGGCAACTGTCAAAGCACGCTGGCACAGGTCTGCAGAGCACACGCTGAAGGAAGGACTGACAGAGCCACTTGAAGACAAGTAACTGCTATTCAATCTATAACAGTGAAAAATAAATTTTGGTTTTAAAAGCACGCTATAGAGACACCAGATATGATTGGCAATGTGCACTTGAACAGTTCTGCAGAGCACACACTGTAGGCCAGACAGAGCCGCTTGAAGACAAGTAACTGCTATTCAATCTATAACAGTGAAAAATAAATTTTGGTTTTAAAAGCACGCTACAGAGACACCAGATATGATTGGCAATGTGCACTGGAACAGTTCTGCAGAGCACACGCTGAAGGAAGGACTGACAGAGCCGCTTGAAGACAAGTAACTGCTATTCAATCTATAACAGTGAAAAATAAATTTTGGTTTTAAAAGCACGCTATAGAGACACCAGATATGATTGGCAATGTGCACTGGAACAGTTCTGCAGAGCACACGCTGAAGGAAGGACTGACAGAGCCGCTTGAAGACAAGTAACTGCTATTTAATCTATAACAGTGAAAAATAAATTTTGGTTTTAAAAGCACGCTAGAGAGACACCAGATATGATTGGCAATGTGCACTGGAACAGTTCTGCAGAGCACACGCTGAAGGAAGGACTGACAGAGCCGCTTGAAGACAAGTAACTGCTATTCAATCTATAACAGTGAAAAATAAATTTTGGTTTTAAAAGCACGCTATAGAGACACCAGATATGATTGGCAATGTGCACTGGAACAGTTCTGCAGAGAACACGCTGAAGGAAGGACTGACAGAGCCGCTTGAAGGACACTGACTGGCTGCTATTAGCTTACACTAGAAACCTTTTTTCTTTGTAAAAGCACGCTATAGAGACACCAGATATGATTGGCAACTGTCAAAGCACGCTGGCACAGGTCTGCAGAGCACACGCTGAAGGAAGGACTGACAGAGCCGCTTGAAGGACACTGACTGGCTGCTGTTAGCTTACACTAGAAACCTTCTTTCTTTGTAAAAGCACGCTATAGAGACACCAGATATGATTGGCAATGTGCACTTGAACAGTTCTGCAGAGCACACACTGTAGGCCTGACACACCCGCTTGAAGACAAGTAACTGCTATTCAATCTATAACAGTGAAAAATAAATTTTGGTTTTAAAAGCACGCTATAGAGACACCAGATATGATTGGCAATGTGCACTGGAACAGTTCTGCAGAGCACACGCTGAAGGAAGGACTGACAGAGCCGCTTGAAGACAAGTAACTGCTATTCAATCTATAACAGTGAAAAATAAATTTTGGTTTTAAAAGCACGCTATAGAGACCCAAGATATGATTGGCAATGTGCACTGGAACAGTTCTGCAGAGCACACGCTGAAGGAAGGACTGACAGAGCCGCTTGAAGACAAGTAACTGCTATTCAATCTATAACAGTGAAAAATAAATTTTGGTTTTAAAAGCACGCTATAGAGACACCAGATATGATTGGCAATGTGCACTGGAACAGTTCTGCAGAGCACACGCTGAAGGAAGGACTGACAGAGCCGCTTGAAGACAAGTAACTGCTATTCAATCTATAACAGTGACAAATAAATTTTGGTTTTAAAAGCACGCTATAGAGACACCAGATATGATTGGCAATGTGCACTTGAACAGTTCTGCAGAGCACACGCTGAAGGAAGGACTGACAGAGCCGCTTGAAGACAAGTAATTGCTATTCAATCTATAACAGTGAAAAAAAAAATTTGGTTTTAAAAGCACGCTATAGAGACACCAGATATGATTGGCAATGTGCACTGGAACAGTTCTGCAGAGCACACACTGAAGGAAGGACTGACAGAGCCGCTTGAAGACAAGTAACTGCTATTCAATCTATAACAGTGAAAAATAAATTTTGGTTTTAAAAGCACGCTATAGAGACACCAGATATGATTGGCAATGTGCACTGGAACAGTTCTGCAGAGCACACACTGAAGGAAGGACTGACAGAGCCGCTTGAAGACAAGTAACTGCTATTCAATCAATAACAGTGAAAAATAAATTTTGGTTTTAAAAGCACGCTATAGAGACACCAGATATGATTGGCAATGTGCACTGGAACAGTTCTGCAGAGCACACGCTGAAGGAAGGACTGACAGAGCCGCTTGAAGGACACTGACTGGCTGCTATTAGCTTACACTAGAAACCTTTTTTCTTTATAAAAGCACACTATAGAGACACCAGATATGATTGGCAATGTGCACTGGAACAGTTCTGCAGAGCACACGCTGAAGGAAGGACTGACAGAGCCTCTTGAAGGACACTGACTGGCTGCTATTAGCTTACACTAGAAACCTTTTTTCTTTGTAAAAGCACGCTATAGAGACACCAGATATGATTGGCAATGTGCACTTGAACAGTTCTGCAGAGCACACACTGTAGGCCTGACAGAGCCGCTTGAAGACAAGTAACTGCTATTCAATCTATAACAGTGAAAAATAAATTTTGGTTTTAAAAGCACGCTATAGAGACACCAGATATGATTGGCAATGTGCACTGGAACAGTTCTGCAGAGCACACGCTGAAGGAAGGACTGACAGAGCCGCTTGAAGGACACTGACTGGCTGCTATTAGCTTACACTAGAAACCTTTTTTCTTTGTAAAAGCACGCAAAGAGACACCAGATATGATTGGCAACAAAAGCACGCTGGCACAGGTCTGCAGAGCACACGTTGAAGTAGGCCTGACACCCAGACGCTTGCAGACAACTAACTGCTCTTCTATTACAGTGAAAAAAAAATTCTTTTAAATGTAAAGCTTAACCTATTGTTAAAACAGATATGAGTGGTGGCACTGACTGTGCAAATTGGCAAGGCATCCAACCTGACACAGAAGCTGGCAGGCAGGCAACTGCTCTTCTATTACAGTGAAAAAAATATATTTATTTTAAATGTAAAGCTTAACCTATTGTTAAAACAGATATGAGTGGTGGTACTGGCTGTGCAAATGGGCAAGGCATCCAACCTGACACAGAAGCTGGCCGGCAGGCAACTGCTCTTCTATTACAGTGAAAAAAAAAAATATTTATTTTAAATGTAAAGCTTAACCTATTGTTAAAACAGATATGAGTGGTGGCACTCGACTGTGCAAATGGGCAAGGCATCCAACCTGACACAGAAGCTGGCAGGCAGGCAACTGCTCTTCTATTACAGTGGAAAAACAAATATTTATTTTAAATGTAAAGCTTAACCTATTGTTAAAACAGATATGAGTGGTGGCACTGACTGTGCAAATGGGCAAGGCATCCAACCTGATACAGAAGCTGGCAGGCAGGCAGACAACTGCTCTTCTATTACAGTGAAAAAAAAAAATATATTTTAAATGTAAAGCTTAACCTATTGTTAAAACAGATATGAGTGGTGGCACTGGGCAAGTAGGCACAGTATCCAATGTGAACCTCACACAGAAGCTGGCAGGCAGGCACCTGCAATTACATTACACAGGAAAAAAAAAAGCAGCCTGATGTTATAGCCCTAAAAAGGGCTTTTTGGGGTGCTGTCCTTACAGCAGAGATCAGATGAGTCCTTCAGGATTGTAGTGGACACTGAATACCCTAGCCTAGCTATCAATTTCCCTATCTAATCAGCAGCAGCTAAACTTTCCCTCCTCTCACTAAGCATGCAGCTTCAGAATGAATCGAAAATGGATGCTGGGAGGGAGGTTGGAGGGTGTGGAAGGGAGGGAGTGCTGCTGATTGGCTGGAATGTGTCTGCTGACCGAGAGGCACAGGGTCAAAGTTTGCCCAATGATGACGAATAGGGGGCGGATCGAACTGCGCATGTGTCCGCCCGCCGCGGCGAACGCGAACACGCTAAGTTCGCCGGGAACTGTTCGCCGGCGGACAGTTCGGTACATCACTACAACTAACTGCAATAGTGATGGAAAAGTTGTTTCAAGGGGACTAACACCTGGACTGTTGCATGCCGGAGGGGGATCCATGGCTAAACTCCCATGGAAAATTACATAGTTGATGCAGAGTCTGGTTTTAATCCATAAAGGTCATAAATAACCTAACATTCCTAAATTGTTTGGAATAACGTGCTTTAAAACATCAGGCATGATGTTGTATCGATCAGGTAGTGTAAGGGTTACGCCCGCTTCACAGTGACAGACCAAACTCCCCGTTTAACGCACCGCAAACAACCGCAAACAGTCCATTTGCACAACCGCAAACTCCCCATTTGCACAAGGTTGCATACCAAGCTAGCCATGTCCCGTTCCTTGTCCTCACTGATGACAACATCATGTGTAAATAACTCCTCTGACAGATCAAGTGAAGCGGCTGTGGTGCTAGTGTTGTTGGTGGCGGCAGGAGGGCGAGTGGTAACTTGAGAGGTGCCCGAAGCTAAGCTGGAGGAGGATGGTGCGTCAAGGTTCCGAGTGGAAGCTTGAGAAGATTGGGTGTCCTGTGTTAGCCAGTCAACTATGTCCTCAGAACTTTTCAAGTTCAGGGTACGTGGCCTCTGAAAACTGGGCATTATTCTTATGCAAAAGGGAATCACAGCACCACAACCACGACGGCCCCTGCAGGGTGGCCTGCCTCTGCCTGTAATTTTTTTTTGGATTAGTGGTACTATGCCTGCAAGCTACTGTGAGACCAGATATGAGTGGCACTGTGCAGTGGCAGAGGTTGGCAGAGTACACGCTGTAGGCCTGACACACCCACTTGAAGACAACTAACTTTTTTTTTTAAATGCAAGCTATTGTGACACCAGTAATGAGTGGTGGCACTGGGCAAGTGGGCACAGTATACGCTGCAAGCCTGACACACATGCTGGCAGGCAGGCAACTGCAGTTAGATTAAACAGAAAAAAAAAAGCAGACTGATGTTCTAGCCCTAAAAAGGGCTTTTTGGGGTGCTGTCCTTACAGCAGAGATCAGATGAGTAGTGGACACTGAATACACTAGCCTAGCTATCGATTTACCTATTAAATTAGCAGCAGCTACAATGTCCCTCCTCTCACTAAGAATGCAGCTTCCGGGGGGCGGGGCCTAGCTGTCATGGAGGAAAGACGCACTTCGTGTGAGCTCCCTCAATATGTCACTTTAAGCAGCTATCAACAAGCGAATTTCACCCTAGAAGGGGATGACCCAGCAATGTTGCTCCTACCTGACCGACCCGACATGCTTAATAGCGGTCAGCAACTCGACAGAGTCTTACTTACCTCCGCGTGGCAAGTGTGGCCTGGTGCTCACCGGGCGGGAGAGGCGGCCGATCTACTTCCCGGCAGGAGCTCCGTTAGCCCCCCCCCTCGGACCGGTGAGGGTTATCCTGGTCCAACCCTGAGAGGCTGTCTGGAGCTAATGGACACACAGAGCACAGTCACCCAGGCTGACATACTCATCTGCGACTCTCCCAATATGGTGGCAGCCGCGTGTCCTCCTGGTACCAGCAAAGCATGGCAGGATATTGAGTCTAAGCTGGACAGACTCTTTAATCAATTTTGGAAGCAAATAACAAGCAGGAAGCCCCAACAAGCTCCAACACAGCCCCAACAAGCTCCACCACAGCTAAGCAAAGCAGTCCCCATTAAAATCCACCAACGCAAAAGGCGTCGAAGACGGGACCGGAGGCACAAACAGAAATGCAGAGCATGCCCAACGTCAAGCACTCGCCTCCACCTTAAGCCACCACAATCCCGCACCGGACGTGAAGCACCACTGGGACAGATCCGACCACCCGACAAAACAAGTTTCCACCACCTCAAGCCGCGAACCCGGCACTCAGCCAGAGACTTGCCTTTGTTGTTCCAGGTATCAGGGACTCCCAGGGTCTGCACCTGGCGCCCAGAAGGGATCGGATGAGCACAAGCAGTAAACAGCAGCCTGCCAAGCATGTCCCGCTATTACCGATTCTCCACACCATGCCTTTGATCACATGAACTGCTCTCTGCACATTAACTAATCGTAAAGTAGCAAGCGTTTAAACATGTCATTATTTCACCTCCTAAAGAGTTTATTGTCGTAGTTCCTTACATGCCTTTACCTTAACCGTTCAAGTATTATGTTATTCACTAGTCTCATCTCATGGGGCGACTCACACTTGATTTATAACTAGTGGTGGAGCTGCTGATATAAATACACAGTTGATAACGTGCAAGCTACACCCTAAACATGACAGCCATCTTTCACAACAATGTACTGCTATATACTCATACCCTCAGTGCAACTAGCCATGATATATGCACGTTCAGCCTAGCATGCTCAAATATAACAAACTTCTGTCTAAAAAAAAAAAAGAAAAAAAAAAAGAATGCAGCTTCCGAATGAATCTACAATGGATGCTGTCCAGGAGGTGGGAGGGTCTGGGAGGGAGGGTCTGCTGCTGATTGGCTTGAATGTGTCTGCTGACTGTGAGGTACAGGGTCAAAATTTACTCAATGATGATGAATAGGGGGCGAACCGAACATCGCATATGTTCGCCATCCGTGGCGAACGCGAACAAGCTATGTTTGCCAGGAACTATTCGCCAGCGAACCGTTCGGGACATCTCTAATCAGGAAGTATTACTTTACTGAGAGAGTAGTGGATGCATGGAATAGCCTTCCAGCTAAAGTGGTAGAGGTTAACACAGTGAGGGAGTTTAAGCATGCGTGGTATAAGCATAAGGCTATCCTAGACTTAAGATAAGGCCAGGGACTAATTAAAGGTATTTTGAAATATTGGGCAGACTGGATAGGCCAAATGGTTATTATTTGCCGTCACATTCTGTGTTTCTATGTTTCTGTGTTTCTATGTTTCTATGTAACCGGAAACCCCTTGCATGGGGACCTGCATATAAGGCCAGTTGTTGTTGGCATTAAACAGATTCGTTTTACCCAACATGAAGTCTAGGCTCATGTTTGGGGGATTGGAGAGCTATGTTCACTCTGGGGATTACTATAATTGCTATACTCCCTTCGCTTACAACGATTGCTCTTGTAAGAGCAGCCTGCTTTGCTCTATGGAGTAGGAGAGGTCTACCCACTTGAAGCTGGATCCTGGTCTTGGGTCCAGGGTGGGTGGAGGACAGTGAGACCCCCAACCAAGCTGCAGTGGTTTGTGGGGTATACGGTGGTTATAGTGTCCAGTGCAGTGATTATGGTACTCCAGGATTGTTGAAAGCAGCAATTGATGGAGGTACCAGGTCGGGGTGCCAGGTGGTCCATCACACTTAGTAACTCAGCAGCATCTCGAGCTGTCAATAGAAAGAAGGGACTGAATCACAGATCACAGTTCACAGACACAATATTTTTTTTTTTTAAACACATTTATCATTAGTACTTATCACAGCAATGGATTTGATTTTCTTTTTATTGCATCAAAACTGGAGAAATCTTCACCAACTCTGAGAGTGGTTAATAATGTTATTTGTAAAAAAATTGCTGCTGCTATAGGACAGCCCACCAGAGTTTCCAATCAAGCAGCTGAAACTTAGTTCCAATCAGTCTGTGCTTGTTTTGTCCAAGTTTGTGGAATGCACCTATAATAACTAGAAGTTTAACCAAATATGTAATAATAGAATTTTCTGCCTCACTTTTTTTTTACATTTTATCTCACACTTAAAACCTAATGATAAGACAGATAATGTTTCCACATAGTGCGCACTAATTTTACCTAGTTTTCTTTGAAAAATATTCTTTAATTCTAAGGCAGCTAAATATACATGTTTTGTTTTTTTTAAAATTAGAAATATGGCTATCACTTCTGATTGGGATGCTGTTATACACACAATTTGGTTCAGTATCATTCAAATAATTTAGATCTTGGATTATGCAAAATGCAACACAGCCCAGTTGATTTTGTTAATGACGTGTAAGGTGGGTAATATCCAGCATGTTGGCAAAACTGAAAGACCATTTAAGAGTTGTTTAAATGAACATATTTTTTCTACCTTCAACATGAACAATAATACAAAATAAAAAAATAAACATCAACGTTTTGGCTCACATCTGGAGCCTTCTTCAGGATGGCAGATATATCCAGATGTGAGCCAAAACGTTGATGTTTATTTTTTTATTTTGTATATGAATTAAAAGTTAAATTTTACTTTACAAAGACCCTGGAGTGCATTCCGTTTTTTGGATACATATATATATATATATATATATATATATATATATATATATATATATATATATATATCCAACATACATCCTTTTCTTTCCTTCACCCCAGTCCATTTTTGTTAGAATTTAACATTAACATGTGTGTTTTGATAGTATCTGGGAAAACTTGTAGGGATGTATATTTTAAAATAGCTTAAACATTTTAAATTGTGCATAGAAATCTCAGCTTTTAGGCCTTAACCCCTTAAGGACCAAACTTCTGGAATAAAAGGGAATCATGACCAGGGCCGCCATCAGGGGGTGACAACCATAACGGTTGTCACGGGCCCGGCGGCCCTGGGGGGCCCCACGTGTAGCGGCGGAACTGCGGCGCCCGCACGCTGATGGGGCCCATCGGGTGGCCTTAGGGCCACCCGATGGGCCCCATATCTTCAGGGGCCCGGTCAGCGCTGTGGCCGTGGTATAGCGCGACCGGGCCCCTTTAAAAAAATAAATTGCCGCCGCAGCGCAAGTGCTGCTGGGAGGAAGTGGTCACTTTCTCCCAGCTCACTCCGCGCGGGTGGAGGGAGCGCCCGCCCGCCCGACAATGAAGACGGAGAGCCCCGCCCGCCCTACAATGAAGAGGGAGAGCCCGACAATAAAGAGGGAGAGCCAGCCGACTGACAGTCCCATCAGCCCCAGCCAGCCACCCTCCTGCAAAGACAAGGTAAGAAACAGGAGGGTGGCTGGAAAATGAGCTCTGTGTGTGTGTGTGAATGTATGTCTGTGTGTATGTCTGTCTGTGTGTATGCAGGGCCGGCCTTAGGGGTGTGCGAGCTGTGCGGCCGCACAGGGCGCCATGGAGCAGGGGGCGCCGTGCGGCCGCACAGCCGATTTAAAAAAAAAAAAAAAATTTTTTTTTTTTTTTTTTTTAAATTTGCAGCGGGGGCGGAGCTTACCGTGCGGCGGGGGCGGAGCTAAAAGCGCCGGAAAACTGCTGCAGGGGAAGCAGGAAGGAGTCCCTGCTTCCCCACCAAACAGTCACCAGGAGCTGCACTGCCTCCACAATGAACTCCACAGGTAACTGTGTGCTTGTCATGTGAGTGTGACTCTCTGCCTGTGTGTATTACTGTCTGTGTGTGTATGACTGTCTGCCTCTGTGTGTGTGTTTATGACTGTCTGCCTGTGTGTGTCTGTGTGTGTGTGTATGACTGTCTGCCTCTGTGTGTGTGTGTGTGTGTGTGTGTGTGTGTTACTGTCTGTGTGTGTGTGTGTATGACTGTCTGCCTCTGTGTGTCTGTGTGTATGACTGTCTGCCTCTGTGTGTGTGTCTGTGTGTATGACTGTCTGCCCCTGTGTGTATGACTATCTGCCTGTGTGTGTCTGTGTGTGTGTGTGTGTATGACTGTCTGCGTGTGTGTGTGTGTGTGTGTGTATATGACTGTCTGCCACTGTGTGTCTGTGTGTATTACTGTCTGCCTCTGTGTGTTTGTCTGTGTGTATTACTGTCTGCCTCTGTGTGTGTGACTATCTGCCTGTGTGTTTGTGTGTGTGTATGACTGTCTGCGTGTGTGTGTGTGTATATGACTGTCTGCCACTGTGTGTCTGTGTGTATTACTGTCTGCCTCTGTGTGTTTGTCTGTGTGTATTACTGTCTGCCTCTGTGTGTGTGACTGTGTATGACTGCCTCTGTGTGTATGACTGTCTGCCTCTGTGTGTATGACTGTCTGCCTCTGTGTGTATGACTGTCTGCCTCTGTGTGTCTGTGTGTATGACTGTCTGCCTGTGTGTGTCTGTGTGTATGACTGTCTGCGTGTGTGTGTGTATGACTGTCTGCCTCTGTGTGTATGACTGTGTGTGTGTGTCTGTGTGTATTACTGTCTGCCTCTGTGTGTGTCTGTGTGTATTACTGTCTGTGTGTGTCTGTGTGTATGACTGACTGTCTGCCTGTGTGTGTCTGTGTGTATGACTGTCTGCCTTTGTGTGTCTGTGTGTATGTGTGTATGACTGTCTGCTTGTGTGTGTGTGGATGTCTTCCTGTGTGTGTATGGCCGTCTGACTCTGTGTGTGTGTGTGTGTGTCACATACAACCAATACACGCATATCACACACTGTTAATATACCCATTACAAATATCACACATAGCATACATATCACACACAGTCATCACACGTACTATTACATACACAGACAACACAAACATAACAGCATACATGGATGACGGGGGGGGGGGGGGGGGCGCTGTTAAGATTTTTCGCACAGGGCGTCTAAATGCCTAAGGCCGGCCCTGTGTGTATGTATGTATGTATATGTGTGTGTATGTATGTCTGTCTGTGTGTATGTCTGTTTTTGTGTATGTATGTCTGTCTGTTTGTGTGTATGTCTGTCTGTGTGTATGTCTGTCTGTCTGTCTGTGTGTGTGTATGTCTGTCTGTGTGTGTGTATGTCTGTGTGTGTATGTCTGTATGTCTGTCTGTGTGTATGTCTGTTTTTGTGTATGTCTGTCTGTCTGTTTGTGTGTATGTCTGTCTGTGTGTCTGTCTGTCTGTCTGTGTGTGTGTATGTCTGTCTGTGTGTGTATGTCTGTATGTCTGTCTGTGTGTATGTATGTCTGTCTGTTTGTGTCTATGTCTGTATGTCTGTCTGTGTGTATGTCTGTCTGTGTGTATGTCTGTCTGTGTGTATGTCTGTCTGTGTGTCTGTGTGAATGTATGTCTATCTGTATGCATGTCATTATGTGTATGAATGTCAGTGTATGTATGTATGCATGTCATTATGAATGTGTGTATGTCTGTCTGTATGCATGCATGTCTATGTGTATGCATGTCAGTGTATGTATGTCTGCATGTCATTATGAATGTGTGTCTGTATGAATGCATGTATGCCAGTATGAATGTATGTCATTATGAATGTATGGATGTCAGTGTCTGTATGAATGTATGTATGCCAGTATGAATGTATGTATGTATGTATGTATGCATGTATGTCTATCTGTATGCATGTCATTATGTGTGTATGAATGTCAGTGTATGTATGTCTGCATGTCAGTATGAATGTGTGTATGTCAGTATGAATGTCTGTCTGTATGTCATTATGAATGTGTATGTGTCTGTATGTCCTTATGCATGTGTGTCTGTATCTGTTAGTATGTGTCTGTCACTATGTACGCCTGTGTGTCTGTATATGTGTGTATGTCTCAGTATTTGTGTGTCAGTATGTATGCCTATATGCGTATCAGTATGTGTGTCTGTTAGTATGTATGTGTGTGTGTGTGTGTGTATCTGTGTCCTTTTGTATCAGTGAATGTGTTTGTGTCTGTGTGTGTATTCCTGTGGGCGGGATTTGGAGGCGGTCTCTGTGGGCGGTTTTGGAGGTGGGCCCCCAAGGGCCCAGACCCTGAGCTCAGTTAGGGGCCCCAAAATTTCTGGTGGCGGCCCTGATCATGACACATCACACATGTCATGTGTCCTTAAGGGGTTAAATATATAAATGTTTAGGTGAGTGCATCCCTTTTGTGTATGTGTATATGTGTGTATGTGTTGTACAATAGTATTAGGACACCTGACTATTACAACAGCAGGCATTTTTATGATATTGCATTCTAAATACATAGACATTAATATGTGTTGGTCCCACCTTTGCATGCAATAACAGCTTCCACTTTTCTGGAAAGGCTTAACAAAATATATTGGAGTGTTTCTGTGGGAGTTTTTGCCCATTCATTTAGAATAGCATTTGTGAGGCACAGATGTTGGACATGAAAGGCTGGCTGCAATATCCATTCCAGATCATCTCAGAGGTGTTCGATGGGGCTGAGGTCAGTGCTCTGTGCATGACAGTCAAGCTCTTTCACACCAAACTCATGTCTTTATGCACCATGCTTTGTGCACTGAGCACAGTTATGCTGGAATATACACTGTTCCCGCAAAGTTGGAAGCATAGCATTATCAAAAATGTATTGATATGCTGAAATAATATTATTTCCCTTCACTGGAAGTAAGGGCCTAGCACAAATCCTGAACAACTGCCATTATCGTTATCCTTCCTCCACCAAACTTTACAGTTGGCACAATGCAGTCATGTAGGTAACGTTCCCTTGGTATCCACCAAACCCAGACTTATCTATCAGACTGATAAACTGAGTGTGATTTGTCACTCCACAGAACACGTTTCCATTGCTCAAGAGTCCAGTGGTAGCATGCTTTACACCACTCAATCCGATGCTTGGTATTGCACTTGGTGATGTGAGGCTTGCATGCATCTGCTCAGCCATGGAAGCCCGTTCTTTTTAAAAATATATATATTAGTCTTTATATTTTTTACCAGATTTTAAAACCCATACAAAGACATGTATACAACAAATCAAACAAAACACATACCAGTAAGTACTTATAATAATATTAATTAATAAATGCTAGTACAAAAGACGTATATCCCTAGAGAAATATTTAAAACACTAAGCAATAATCCAAGAATAAGCTGAAAAATCACATCTAATCATTTAACTTGAGTTCTATGAAGCTTCCACCACACAGTTTTTGTGCTGATGTTAATGACAGTGGAAGTCTCAAACTCTTCAGCTATGGAATCAGTAGCATAATGTGAAGTGTGTACCACCTGATGTGATGCAAGATATGAAATGGGCTAATACTAAAGAAACACTATATATCTCAATAAAGTGGTCTGGGTGCTGTGTCCCTGTTCCTTTAACATTAAACTTTTAGAGAAAGAGTGTTAAGACTGTCTGAAAAACAGCCACTAGAGGCACTTCCTGCTTTTTCACAGAGTTTAACTCAGGGGTAGTCAACATTTTAATACCTACCGCCCATTTTTTGTATCTTAGTTGATGGTAATTTTTTTAAAATGTATTTTATATTTACTTAAATGAATCTATTATATTTTTTTCTATTTTCTATTCTACTTTTTTTTTCTATGTGTGTCTATGAGATGCTGTGTGTGTGAAGGGTGCTGTGTTTGTAGTGTGTGTGAGGGGGAAGTGTATGCAAGGGGTGCTGTGTGTGGGTGTGAGGGGTGCAGTGTGTGTGTGAAGGGTGCAACATGTTTGTGAAGGGTGCAGTGTGTGAGGGGTGCAGTGTGGGTGTGAGAGAGGTGAAGTGAGAGTTGATATGTGTGTGTGAAGGCTGATGTGCGTGTGTGAAGGCTAATATGCATGTGTGAGGGAGGCAGTGCATGTGAGGGGTGGAGTGTGTATGAGGAGGTCAGTCTATATGTGTGAGGGGGCAGTCAGTGTGTGTGAGGGGTGTATTGTATGTTTTTCTGTGTGAAGGGTGCATAGGGTCTATGCTTTGTGTAGGTGGGTGAGATTTAAAAAACTTATCCTAATATCTCCCCCTCCCTTCTTCTTACCTTTTACCAGGGAGGGGGGATGCCTGGTAGTCCAGTGGTGGCATGTTTACTTTAGTCTGTAGCTCTGGCTGCAGGCTGCTTCTCCTGTCCTCCTGCGAGCACAGCACTGACTCTGAGCTTGTGGGAGGAACAGAGAGCCTTGCAGGCCTTTCCCTTCCTCTACTTGAAAGAAGTGCCAATGTGCTGGTGAGTAAGATCTTTGATCTCCTCATCAGCTAGAGAGGGCTTACAGCAAGTCTGGCTCTGCATGGGTCAGCAGGAGAGATGAAAGGATCTCCCCTGCTGTCCTTGGTCCCCGGCCGTTGAGGCCTGTCACGGCAAGGGTGCATAACTTTGTATTACATTATGAAATATTATCCTTTAGTGCCATTTGTGTAGTAAATGGCACAAAAGGATGCTATTGCTGAGGTCAACAGGGGTTACATCTTTTGAAGCTGGGACCCCCACAGAGGTTGGATGACAGAAGGGGAAGTGTGGATGGCATAGCAAGGTTGAAAGGGTTTTACTAATATGGATGTGAAGTAATCAAGGCTCTGCAAGGTGTGAGGTTCTACACTTGGGAAAAGTCTGAATGTCTCTTCATCCATTTGGCCTGTACCATTAAGTGCTGAGTAAAACTCTTTGAAATGTAAATACCATTTTAGCTTTGCTCCAGTATCATATCCAAAGGAAGGACAAAAACATTCATATTTACCCCACAGAATAATAATAAAGCCTAATTTGTATTATATTTGGAATGGGACAAGCCCAATCTTTTAATTAAGCCTAAACATGAGTTGCACAACTTAAAACGTGTGGCAGGAATTGTGATGTCTGTCCTATTGGATCGCAGGTGGGGCGTGCAACATGTCTATGGAATGGGAAAACAATAACAAATTCATAGAGGCAGGTACAGTAGAGGAGATAAAACCAAAAAGTTTATATTTGGCTTGCTGTTTCTGGAACAAAAGAGGTGGTCACTTGGAATCACTATAGGTACGCCCCCGGGTGGGGTGTGATAATTCCACAGGGTATATCTCCTGTAATCCTGAAGGGTGGTGTGTACTTGCTTGGGGCCAAGATCTAATTTTGAGTGAGTCACCATCATCCTTCCTTGCCAGAGACCCCCTGGACAGAAGTTGTACTTTGAAAAACCTAAGTGAGTAATTAGGACTTCTGTATTTTATCATTTTTGTTTTTATCTGTTATTGGTGTAAATAACTTGTTTATTATATATTGTTATATGCACTGTGACTATTTTTGCTCATAATAAACATTCATTTATTAAGTTCTACCTTTGTCTGGTTAAGAATCACGTTACCTGAAGAGACTAGTTAGTATTTTTGTAATTCCTTAAATATTGTACTAAGTAATACTTGGTGGGTTTTATTGTTGATTTACCTGGGGGACCAAGGCACCCCATTTATAAATTGTCTTGGTGGTGGCAGCGTTAAGATAGTAATAGTTATATTATTATGTTTAAGTGTGGGTGGTGTTAAAAGGGGGATTTTGTCATTATTGCCGGTCTAGTGCAGACAAATAGTGTACTTTAACCCTTTCACCACCACAACTACGTCACGCACACTCTTGGAGTAGGGTGCGTTCGTGACAAATTGGTGGCAGCGGTGGGATAACTAAAAGATGTTTTCATCTTTTTATACCAGATTTTAGTGTTGCTGGATTTGTTGGTTAATCCAGGCACTAAAAGAAATTGTCTCAATTTCCAAAGGCTGAACTCAGTGCATATATAATATATTTACACCTCAACAGTCCCCCCCCCCCCTTCTCTGTTTTTTCTTTGCTATCTTTTATTTACTAAATGGAGTACCAGGCACAGTCCAAGGCAGCGCTAGACCAGCTTTGCCGGGAGAGATCTATTCCCTGTCGGGGAAAAACAAAAGAGGAACTATTACAAGCACTGGTGGACTATGATTTGCAACAAACAGTGCAAAGTGAGGCCTCAAACACTGCAGAGGAGATACCTGCAGCTTTTGTCAATGATGTACCGAGATCTGGAGATCCTTTGGATTCTTACTTGCAAACTGTGTTGAAATATGTGGACTCAGCAGATATAAACCAAAGACTACAGCTTATCCTTCAATATCAGGAGGCTGAGAGAGAGCGCCAAGCTGAGAGAGAGCGCCAAGCTGAGAGAGAGCGCCAAGCTGAGAGAGAGCGCCAAGCTGCTGAAAGGGAGAGAGAGGCTGCAGAGCGGCAGGCTGAGAGAGAGGCCTCTGAGGGACAAGCTGCCAGAGAGCATGAACTAAAAATGGCTGAGTTGGAGAGGTTGACTGCCTCCCCTATAAGTATTAATTCCAGAGACTCTTCTGCACCTAAACCACGTGCAGAGAATTTTCCAACTTTGGACAAAGATGGTGATTTGGATGTTTTCCTGCGCAGTTTTGAAAAAGTTTGCAGGCAGTTCCAGCTACCAAAGGACCAGTGGGCAAAATACCTCACCCCTGGTCTCAGAGGTCCTGCACTGGAAGCATTTGCTGCGCTTCCAGCAGAATTTGACCAGGACTATGATTCGATTAAGGCTGCCTTGCAGGAACGGTACAACCTCACTCCTGAGGTGTACCGAAAGAAATTCAGGACTTTGCAAAAGCATCCTACAGAAAGTTATGCAGCAGTTGTGGGGCACCTGGCGACAGCATTCCGACAGTGGACTACAGGGCTGGAAATTACCACTGTAGAAGGTTTGCAAGATCTGCTAATAAAAGAACAGTTTTTGCAGCTCTGCCCAGCCGATGTACAGGAATGGCTGCTGGACCGGAACCCCAAAACAGCATTGGAAGCGGGTAAGCTGGCAGATGTCCACACTGCCAACCGAGCAACAGTGGACCGGAGCAGAGGGTTTGCCAAGGGAGCATCCAGCTGGAGGACCACACCACCACGACTCCCCATCACCAGGCCTAGCGGGCCATCTTTTGTTTCAGTTCCTACCTCAGGGAGAGGGGGAGCTAGTGCCATGGCTACACAAGGAGATAGTCGCAGATGTTTTATTTGCAACCAAGTGGGGCACATTAGTGTTGCTTGCCCTGGGAAACGGCAGCCAGCATTATCAGCTGGGGAGGGACGCTCCTCGGAACCAACGTCCTCTGTGTTGTTTGTAACCAGATCAGAGGGCAGCAACAATGTGAATCTGCAACCTGTGACAGTCGGAGGAGAGGTAACTGTGGGACTCAGGGACACTGGGGCAGATGTGACTCTTGTGCGTCCAGAGCTAGTGTGCTCTGAGGACTTAATTCCTGGCAAGACTCTAGCAGTTAAAGGAATTGGGGGGATACGGCTTGTAGTGCCAATGGCACGAGTTTATTTGGATTGGGGAGCGGGGAAGGGTTTCAGAAATGTGGGGGTAGATGAGAATATCCCTGCAAATGTATTACTTGGTACTGACTTAGGTAGATTGTTATCCCAGTATGTGCCTGAAGGTAATGTGTGTTTTAAACCCAAGCCTCATAGGGGCCCTACTGTGCAGAGGGCAATATGTAAAAGTGTACGTAGACTACCTTGCTGGGAGGGAGGGCAGAATGAGCATGTGTGCCAGGCTGTGCCAGAACCAGAGGTGTCTGTGGTAACAGGTGAAAGTTTGCCAGGGCAACTTTACTGGGAGGGAGGGCAGAATGTGTGTCAATCTGTGCCAGAACCAGAGCTGTCCGTGGAAACATGTGAAAATGTATGCAGACAATTGTGCTGGGAGGGAGGGCAGAATGAGCATGTGTGCCAGGCTGTGCCAGAACCAGAGGTGTCTGTGGTACCAGGGGAAAGTTTGCCTGGGCAACTTCTCTGGGAGGGAGGGCAGAAGGTGTGTCAATCTGTGCCAGAACCAGGGGTGTCCGTGGAAACTTGTGAAAATGTATGCAGACAATTGTGCTGGGAGGGAGGGCAGAATGAGCATGTGTGCCAGGCTGTGCCAGAACCAGAGGTGTCTGTGGTACCAGGGGAAAGTTTGCCTGGGCAACTTCTCTGGGAGGGAGGGCAGAAGGTGTGTCAATTTGTGCCAGAACCAGGGGTGTCCGTGGAAACTTGTGAAAATGTATGCAGACAATTGTGCTGGGAGGGAGGGCAGAATGAGCATGTGTGCCAGGCTGTGCCAGAACCAGAGGTGTCTGTGGTAACAGGGGAAAGTTTGCCAGGGCAACTTTACTGGGAGGGAGGGCAGAATGTGTGTCAATCTGTGCCAGAACCAGGGGTGTCCATGGAAACATGTGAAGGTGTATGCCGGCAATTGTGCTGGGAGCGAGGGCAGAATGAGCATGCATGCCAGTCCGGGCCAGACATAAGAGTGCCTGCAATACCATGTGTGAGTGGGCAAAAACCACTGCAAGGGGAGGCAGGGCTAGAAGAGCGTGTGTGCCTATCTGTGTCAGAGCCAGGGTTGTTTGAGATGCCATGTGAAAACATAAGTGGATCAAACCACTGGGAGTCAGGGCAGGATGAGTTGATATGTTCCCCTGTATGTCAGTCAGGAGTATGTCAGGTGCCAGAACAAGGAGAAAGTGAGGGGCTATGTGAGATTGTGGGAGGATGGCCTGGCTGGGAGAGGAAATTATGTGAGTGTGTACCACATTATGTGCCTGACCAAGGGGTGTCAAAGGTGTCATGTGACAATGTGCAGGAAGAGAATTCTAGGGACAGAGGGCTGAATGAATATGTGTGCCAATATGTGCCTGAAGCAAATGTATCAGATGGGCTGTGTGAAAGTATGGAGGGAACCAGGAACCTTGTCAGCTTATCACAATCACATCTCACACATACACCCAAGCCAGCTCAGGAGAAGGAATCTGTCTCTAAGCAACTTTTTGATTCTGAACCAAAGGTTCAGAGTCAAAAAGGGCAACAAGCCCTGCAGGTAGACCACAAACTAAAAAAGATAAGGAGTGTGGATACATTGCAGGTACCCTGGGAGTGTCCTCTGTCTCATCTTTTGTGTGCTTATAGGGGAGTACTGCAGAAATTGGTTGGTTTCTTCCCCTTAGAGCTACTACATGGGCACAGTGGGTGCGGCCCAAGAGATGTGACCAGAGCGCAGTGTGAGAAGGAAACAGGCAAATCAGGCATGCGTGTTGTGGATATGGCTGTTCTATGGCTTAGGGACAAAGGGCAAGCCTTTTTGGGGGAGGTGTGCGAACACATGAGGGCTACCCCATTCATGGAGAACCAGAGTTATGAAAAAGATGAGTGTATGAGGTGGAGGCAAAAAGGAACAAGTGTTGATACGCAAGGTAGAGGCATGTGAGCCTTCTCCCATTGCGTCTCTTATTTGGGGGAGGTGTCACGGCAAGGGTGCATAACTTTGTATTACATTATGAAATATTATCCTTTAGTGCCACTTGTGTAGTAAATGGCACAAAAGGATGCTATTGCTGAGGTCAACAGGGGTTACATCTTTTGAAGCTGGGACCCCCACAGAGGTTGGATGACAGAAGGGGAAGTGTGGATGGCATAGCAAGGTTGAAAGGGTTTTACTAATATGGATGTGAAGTAATCAAGGCTCTGCAAGGTGTGAGGTTCTACACTTGGGAAAAGTCTGAATGTCTCTTCATCCATTTGGCCTGTACCATTAAGTGCTGAGTAAAACTCTTTGAAATGTAAATACCATTTTAGCTTTGCTCCAGTATCATATCCAAAGGAAGGACAAAAACATTCATATTTACCCCACAGAATAATAATAAAGCCTAATTTGTATTATATTTGGAATGGGACAAGCCCAATCTTTTAATTAAGCCTAAACATGAGTTGCACAACTTAAACCGTGTGGCAGGAATTGTGATGTCTGTCCTATTGGATCGCAGGTGGGGCGTGCAACATGTCTATGGAATGGGAAAACAATAACAAATTCATAGAGGCAATTATTATTTCTATGGCAGGTACAGTAGAGGAGATAAAACCAAAAAGTTTATATTTGGCTTGCTGTTTCTGGAACAAAAGAGGTGGTCACTTGGAATCACTATAGGTACGCCCCCGGGTGGGGTGTGATAATTCCACAGGGTATATCTCCTGTAATCCTGAAGGGTGGTGTGTACTTGCTTGGGGCCAAGATCTAATTTTGAGTGAGTCACCATCATCCTTCCTTGCCAGAGACCCCCTGGACAGAAGTTGTACTTTGAAAAACCTAAGTGAGTAATTAGGACTTCTGTATTTTATCCTTTTTGTTTTTATCTGTTATTGGTGTAAATAACTTGTTTATTATATATTGTTATATGCACTGTGACTATTTTTGCTCATAATAAACATTCATTTATTAAGTTCTACCTTTGTCTGGTTAAGAATCACGATACCTGAAGAGACTAGTTAGTATTTTTGTAATTCCTTAAATATTGTACTAAGTAATACTTGGTGGGTTTTATTGTTGATTTACCTGGGGGACCAAGGCACCCCATTTATAAATTGTCTTGGTGGTGGCAGCGTTAAGATAGTAATAGTTATATTATTATGTTTAAGTGTGGGTGGTGTTAAAAGGGGGATTTTGTCATTATTGCCGGTCTAGTGCAGACAAATAGTGTACTTTAACCCTTTCACCACCACAACTACGTCACGCACACTCTTGGAGTAGGGTGCGTTCGTGACAAGGCCCACTGTGTGTTTTCTGTAAAACCCACCACCACCCACCTGAAATCCCAAACTGCCCTCTACAACTGAGTATCTATTTTTCCAGTGGAAATCCTTATCATTGGCAATAGACTAGTAAAACATTTAACTAATCACATATGTTTATCAAATATTTTCTTCCAATGTGAAAAAAAGTCTTTTAGCAGTGGCAATGAAATAGTTCTACAGACAATAAGGTTCAATTGTTTTCTAAAACATAATTATTAATTTAATAAAAACTTTGAGTTTACTCACCATCTACATTTTCTGTTGATTGAATGAAATCCTCTTTCAAGTTTCTATGGAAATTTTTGGAACTAATGAATAAGACATTTTTTATAAAATCTTACTGTGTTATATTTCATAAGCCTTGTGACTTTTGATCATACTAAATGATATATAAAGCAGCTCGGCACAAACTATTAATTATTTATAAACAACTGTACTTATACTTGCAAGTCTGCTTCATACTAGCATAAGCACTTAATACTTCACTTTGAAAGGAAGTATATGTGCAAAAAATCTCTATTGCCTGAAACTGCCTAAGTTTTGAAATAATTGCATCTTTATTAAATAAAAAACAAAATAAATACATATATATATATACACTATAAAACACTATATCTGACGTATATATATATATATATAACACTTGGACTTCAAATAAATCTTCTTTAACCAGATACATTTTCAGTGTTTTGTTTCTTTTGATCGGAGATATATTTTATCTGGGTATCTATTCAGGTTATGTATAAGGTGATAAAATAAGTGAGGGTAATAGTTCACTTTTGGCGTTTATAGTAATTTTCTGCTATGACTATTAAACTTATGTAGATCACATTTTACTCATTGCTTGCCGGATACCCAATATATTACAGACCAGGAAGTATGCTTTAGTTAAATACACATATATTGATGCACTATTTATCTATGTACATAAAGTATTTGCTGTCAGTTCATTTTAACCTCTTCACGATGGCCACCATACACGGTACTTTGTACTTTGTGAATGTGTTGTACGCTGTGCTGTATGGAGTCTGCTTAAATTGTCAGAAAGCTGGTCTAGTGTGAATTGAGAATAAAATGGTCAAGTTAGTGCAGTTGGGGAGTGTTATTTTGTCCCAAACGTGGCAAAGGTCTAGTAAATCTTTTAGTTCAACTTGCCCATGTTTAGATCTTTGCACCACTTTTCAGACTATGACACTCTGATAAATCTTCGCCAACTCGTAGATAGCATTTTACTGCCTACAGTGTTTCCAGGGCCGGACTGACTCACTGGGATACCGGGAATTTTCCCGGTGGACCGTGGCACCTGGTGTCGGCAGGAAGCCCTAATGTTTTATTTCAATTATTTTTCCCTTGGACTGTGACAGCTTCTGTCAGTCCGAGAGAATTCAGGAGGCGGGTGCTGGGGGCTGGTGCGGCCACATTTAGACAGCTGACGGCCGGAGGGAGCACTGAGTCTCCCTTCCTAATTCCCAGCACCTTCTTCAGCATGTATGCCCCGGGCCAGCATGTAAGCTCCACCCCAGCATGTAAGCTCCACCCCCGTTTGGAAGCCCTACCTCCGCACATAACCATCGAAACGTGCTGCAGCAACAGGCCTGAAAATGGTCTCCCAGAGAAAACTTCATCTCCCACACTCTCCAGTGCCAGGTAGAGTTTATATACTGTGTCTTTAGTGAGTGTGTGTGTGTAGTGAGTGTTTGTGTCAGTGAGCTTATGAGTAGTGAGCATGTGTGTTTCAATGATCTTGTGTGTTGGTGAGCTTGTGAGTGTGTGTGTCACTGAGCTTGTTTGTAGTGAGCATGTGAATGTGTGTGTCAGTGGACTTGTCTGTAGTATATATGTGTGTGTGTGTGTGTGTGTATGTGTGTGTCAGGGAGCTTGGTTGTACTGAGCGTGTGTGTCAGTGAGCTTGGCTCATGTGTGTCAGTGAGATGGTGTCAGTGAGACTGTCTGTTCCTGCATTTGAGTATTCTTACTGTATACATTTTTTCCCCTGAAAGAACCAATTTATTGAATGAAAAAAGAAACATACCAATAATGCATTTTATTTTTGTATAATTTATTATTTTTATGTTTCTTTTTTAATTCAGTGATAACGTTACTGATTGATTCAGTTATAGTAATTTAATTTAGTACTTTATAAACATAGAGTGTGTATGTATGTATGTATATATATATATATATATATATATATATATATATATTACACAAGATCCAGCGCACTCACTTATTCACTAAACAGCAACTTCAATGTTGATAGATAGTGATGTCGCGAACACAAATTTTTCGGTTCGCGAATGGCGAACGGGAACTTCCGCAAACGTTCGCGAACCGGCGAACCACCATTGACTTCAATGGGCAGGCGAATTTTAAAACCCACAGGAACTCTTTCTGGCCACAAAAGTGATGGAAAAGTTGTTTCAAGGAGACTAACACCTGGACTGTGACATGCCGGAGGGGGATCCATGCCAAAACTCCCATGGAAAATTACACAGTTGATGCACTGGTTTTAATCCACAAAGGGCAGAACTCACCTAACATTCCTAAATCACAATGGATATGGATTGACACCTGACATATGACATATTGACACCTTGACATATGGATTGACACCTATCCTAAGGATCCCTGATACACACTGACACAGAGCAGAATAGAGACTGTTCCCCCTACATAGGGTCACTTGGCAGATATGGATTGACACCTGTCCTCAGAGACCATGATACACACTGACACAGAGCAGAATAGAGACTGTTCCCCATACATAGGGTCACTTGGCAGATATGGATTGACACCTATCCTAAGGATCCCTGATACACACTGACACAGAGCAGAATAGAGACTGTTCCCCCTACATAGGGTCACTTGGCAGATATGGATTGACACCTGTCCTCAAAGCCCCCGATACACACTGACACAGAGCAGAATAGAGACTGTTACCCCTACATAGGGTCACTTGGCAGATATGGATTGACAACTCTCCTCAGAGACCATGATACACACTGTCACAGAGCAGAATAGAGACTGTTCCCCCTACATAGGGTCACTTGGCAGATATGGATTGACACCTGTCCTCAAAGCCCCCGATACACACTGACACAGAGCAGAATAGAGACTGTACCCCCTACATAGGGTCACTTGGCAGATATGGATTGACACCTGTCCTCAGAGCCACGATACACACTGACACAGAGCAGAATAGGGACTGTTCCCCCTACATAGGGTCACTTGGCAGATATGGATTGACACCTATCCTAAGGATCCCTGATACACACTGACACAGAGCAGAATAGAGACTGTTCCCCCTACATAGGGTCACTTGGCAGATATGGCATGGTCGTGGGAGGAGGAGGATGACTTTCACCTCTTCCCCTGTTAGATTCCCATTGTGCTGTGACATCACCCTTATATGCTGTGTAAAGCATACTTTTTAATTTATTTTGCAAATGCTGCATCCTTTCCGACTTGTTGTAATTCGGTAACATTTCCGCCACTTTCTGCTTATACTGGGGGTCTAGTAGCGTGGACACCCAGTACAGGTTGTTCTCCTTCAGCCTTTTTATACAAGGGTCCCTCAACAGGCACGACAGCATGAAAGACCCCATTTGCACAAGGTTGGATGCCGAGCTACTCATTTCCCGTTCCTCCTCCTCAGTGATCTCAATGAAGGTATGTTCTTCCCCCCAGCCACGTACAACACCACGGGTACCAGATAGGTGATAACGAGCACCCTGAGATGCCTGTTGTGATTGGTCTTCCTCCTCCTCCTCAAAGCCACATTCCTCCTCTGACTCCTCTTCCTCACAATCCTCTTCCAGCGTTGCCGCAGGTGCAGTAAGGGATGCTGATAAGGCTGCTTCTGGTGGTGATGGTGACCACAACTCTTCCTCTTCACGCTCATCTACGACCTCAGCCAGCACTCTTCGCAGGGCACGCTCCAGGAAGAAAACAAATGGTATGATGTCGCTGATGGTGCCTTCGGTGTGACTGACTAGGTTTTTCACCGCCTCAAAAGGACGCATGAGCCTACAGGCATTGCGCATGAGCGTCCAGTAACGTGGCAAAAAAATTCCCAGCTCCCCAAAGGCTGTCCTAGCACCCCGGTCATAGAAATATTCATTAACGGGTTTTTCTTATTGGAGCAGGCCGTTGAACATTAGGAGTGTTGAATTCCAACGTGTCGGGCTGTCGCAAATCAAGCGCCTCACTGGCATGTTGTTTTGCCACTGGATATCTGCAAAGTGCGCCATGGCCATGTAGGAACGCCTGAAATGGCCACACACCTTTCTGGACTGCTTCAGGACATGCTATAAGCCTGTGCACAAAGTGTTGTACAATTGTTGACACACATGTGTCAACTTGCCCAACTTCAATGCCGCCAACAAATTTGTTCCGTTGTCACAAACCACTTTGCTGCGGAGTCAGACACAAATCCACCTGTGTGTTCAGGGCGGACAGGAGTGCTTGTCCGGTGTGACTCTCTGCTTTCAAGCAAGTCAAACCCAAGACGGCGTGACACTGCCTTATCCGGGATGTGGAATAGTACCTGGGGAGCTGGAGGGGGTGCCGTTGATGTTGAGCAAGACGCAGCAGCAGAAGAGGACTCAGCCGAGGAGGTTATGGAAGAGGATGGAGTAGTAGGAGTAGAGGAGGTGGCAGCAGGCCTGCCTGCAAGTCATGGCGGTGTCACCAACTCCTCTGCAGAGCCACGCAATCCATGCTTGGCAGCCGTCAGCATGTTTACCCAATGCGCAGTGTAGGTGATATACCTGCCCTGACCATGCTTTGCAGACCAGGTATCAGTGGTCAGATGGACCCTTGCCTCAACACTGTGTGCCAGACATGCCATTACTTCCTTTTGCACAATCGAGTACAGGTTGGGGATTGCCTTTTGTGAAAAGAAATTTTGTTCGGGTACCTTCCACTGCGGTGTCCCAATAGCTAAAAAAATTTTGAACGCCTCAGACTCCACCAGCTTGTATGGTAAAAGCTGGCGGGCTAGGGGGGGCATGTCCTAACTACTGAAGCGAGAAGTCGCCATGCGTACGCCAGGCATACCGTACGCAACATGCAGGATGCAGAGGGAATTCTGGGGCAACTGGGTCTCCCCCCTTACTCGCTACTCACATCGAAGCCTCCAACAAACTCCACGCTCCCTCCATATTGGGGCAACGCCGAGGCTCCAACATTTGTCCCTAGAAACCTAGCCAGGACATCATGCGCAACTTGAATGGAAAACGGGACTAACAGGTCAACCCTGCTTACGGAGACTCTCAGGTCATTGATCGTGTCAAGAGGAGGGGAACAACTTCAAAAATAGATTCCTGGCAAATTCTGAAAAAAAAACGTGCAAACATGAATCCTGAAAGTACAGAAAGACAAAACCACAAGAAGAATTTTTTGAAGACGACAAATAGCTGTGTGATATAATGTAGAAACATTTTATTCACCAGATAAAAAGAAAACAACCGACTTAATACAGTTTTTTACAACTTTGCTAGTTTTGCATTGAATTTTTTAGCCAGTACTTCCTTTAGATATTGCATTGAATATAGTAAACTCTGTAGTATGTTACTTTTAGTTGCCAGAAAAGCTAAATAATAGTTTTTGATATTTTGATATTTTTTGTATCTTTTTAAACATATATTTTCTCAAGCCGCTTTGATAGATTAACATTTCTTTATTTTATTAATCAACGTGCTTAATCGTATTGGTGTACTAATTTCCAGTATATCTAAAAATGTTTTACATATTTTCTGATTGTAATTGCCATGTGTACCTTTCGTATGCCCATGTGAAACGTTTTACCATTTAGGGCCCAGAGTGGGGTCTTTTAAACAGATCATACCTCGAGTGCAGAGTGCATTTAATCCGACTTGTTAATGTTAGTTATTCACTAAGCTTAGTGAAAACATAGTTGGCTTAAAGATGTTTTCTATTCAAGTTCATGTGCCCCACAGTTCAAATTAACATTTAAATTACAATTCATGACAGATCACACAAGTGAATAGCCCTGCCAATGTCGTCTCAGAATTTTTTTGTTATCTAAGAAGAAATAAAAATGCATATCAACGAAAAATGCTTTTCCTAACTGTTATGGTATTGAAAGCCAGCTGTGATTTCCCTATGCACAATTAGCAATGCTAACTGCTGTATGACGCCCCCTAACTGTGTACACATAGTTTAACTTTTATAAGTATTATTCCAACTAGGTACTACTATACTAATCATCAGTCAGCTGTTAACTACTTTTCAATGCTTTTCCTGTGCCTAGTCAGGGTAACAAGATCTTTGAATATTTTATACTATAGTTAGTGATGTTACATTTGTATTCAAGTGTCCTAGATCAGTTAGATAAGCCAGTGCCTAGATTGAATGCTCCATAAAGTTTATAACGGATTGTGCCGCCAAGGTTTCGTTAGACCTGCTCAGCTAAACTAGGACCACATTTTAATTGAATACTCAGTGTAATGTGTAAACGTGGACAATCTCGACATAAATAACTAAAAAATGTGCACGGATTTATGAAAACCCCATTGTTAAAAATGTTGATGATCAGCGTGAGGAATGCTATTGGGGCACCACATGGCTGCTGTTATGATTTTTTGCACTGCAAAAATAAAGAATTAAAAAAAAAAAAAAGCTTGCGGGCTAATAGTTCGGACAAGCCAGCTGTCAGACGCTGGGCAAGGGGGTGACTTTCTGACATTGGCTTCTTACGCTCAAACAAGTCCTTGACAGACACCTGACTGTGGGCAGATGAGCGGGAACTGCTCAAGGCGAGAGACGGAGTGGCGGATGGTTGAGAGGGGGCAAGGAGGACAGCAGTGGTTGACGTGGCTGAAGATGCTGGACCAGGAAGAGGATGGCGGCTTTGAGTTTGTGTGCTGCTTGTACTCATGTGTTGATCCCATAGGCGTTTGTGATGTGCGATCATGTGCCTACGCAAAGCAGTTGTACCTAGGTGGGTGTTGGACTTCCCACTACTCAGTTTCTTTTGGCACAGGTTGCAAATGGCATCGCTGTTGTCAGAGGCAGACACACAAAAAAAAATGCCACACTGCTGAGCTCTGCAATGAAGGCATTCTGGTGGTGGACACAGCATGCGTTGATTGGCGTGCTGTCGGGCTGACCCCGGGTGCTGATGCATGCTGTCTGACTGTGCCACTAGCCCCTTGCGACCACCTCCCCCTGCTTCCAACTCGTCTCCTCCTCCTCCTCTCTGTCTTCCCATCTGAACTTTTGTCCTGTTCTTCTTGCCGAGCGGCCCCCCACTTGACATCCATGGACGCATCGTCATCATCAACCGCTTCTCTTGTATCTGACAACTCAGCAAAGGAAGCAGCAGCGGGTACAACATCATCATCATCACACCGTACGTCCATGTGTGTAATGCTGCCTGCCTGAGACATAGACCAGATATGAGTGGCACTGTGCAGTGGCAGAGGTTGTCAGAGTACATGCTGTAGGCCTGACACACCCGCTTGAAGACAACTAACTGCTATTCAATCTATAACAGTGAAAAAAGTTTTTTGTTTTTAAATGCACGTATTGTGACACCAGATATGAGTGGCAAAGTGGACTGGCAGAGGTTGGCAGAGTACACGCTGAAGGCCTGACACCCAGACACTTGCAGAGAACTAACTGCTATTAGCTTACCGTGAAAAACTTTTTTTCTTTTTAAAGGCACGCTTTACAGACACCAGATATGAGTGGCAAAGTACACTTGCAGAGGTTGGCAGAGCACACGCTGAAGGCCTGACACCCAGACGCTTGCAGACAACTAACTGCTATTAGCTTACAGTGAAAAACTTTTTTTCTTTGTAAAGGCACGCTATAGAGACACCAGATATGAGTGGCAAAGTACACTTGCAGAGGTTGGCAGAGCACATGCTGAAGGCCTGACACCCGCTTTAAGGACACTGACTGCTATTAGCTTACAGTGAAAAACTTTTTTTCTTTTTAAAGGCACGCTATAGAGACACCAGATATGAGTGGCAAAGTACACTTGCAGAGGTTGGCAGAGCAAACGCTGAAGGCCTGACACCCAGACGCTTGCAGACAACTAACTGCTATTAGCTTACAGTGAAAAACTTTTTTTCTTTGTAAAGGCACACTATAGAGACACCAGATATGAGTGGCAAAGTACACTGGAAGAGGTTGGCAGAGTACACGCTGAAGGCCTGACACCCAGACGCTTGCAGACAACTAACTGCTATTAGCTTACAGTGAAAAACTTTTTTTCTTTGTAAAGGCACACTATAGAGACACCAGATATGAGTGGCAAAGTACACTGGAAGAGGTTGGCAGAGTACACGCTGAAGGCCTGACACCCAGACGCTTGCAGACAACTAACTGCTATTCAATCTATTACAGTGAAAAAATATTTTTTCTTTCTAAATGTCAAGCTTAAGCTATTGTGACACCAGATATGAGTGGTGGCACTGGGCAAGTGGGCACAGTATCCACTGTGAGCCTGACACAGAAGCTGGCAGGCAGGCAACTGCAATTAGATTACACAGGAAAAAAAGCAGACTCTAGCCTTTAGAGTTCTAGCCCTAAAAAGGGCTTTTTGGGGTGCTGTTCTTACAGCAGAGATCAGATGAGTCCTTCAGGACTGTAGTGGACACTGAATACCCTAGCCTAGCTATCAATTTCCCTATCTAATGAGCAGCAGCTACACTTTCCCTCCTCTTTCTAAGAATGCAGCTTCAGAATGAATCTAAAATGGATGCTGTACAGGACGTGGGAGGGTCTGGAAGGGAGGGTCTGCTGCTAATTTGCTGGAATGAGTCTGATGACCGTGAGGCACAGGTTCAAAGTTTGCTCAATTATGATGAATAGGGGCGAACGCGAACACGCTATGTTCGCCGGGAACTATTCACCAGCGAACAGTTCGGTACATCACTATTGATAGATTGTATTGTTTTTTTTTTGTTTTTTTAAAACACCTAATCTAGGCAAAAATAATAGGGGTTTAGTTACATTATATGGTCATAGATTGCATAAGTCTGCCACAACGTCAATGTACCCCATCTTTGGCAGGTCCTACTCTAACAGCCTAATGTCTGTATAAATAAAAACAAATCCAAAAGGTAGTCTGCACTCACAGCTTTCTTTTAAAGTTTAGCATTTATTTCTGCATATAAATAAATAACACTTACATAAAGTGGTAGAAGTTCATAGATGGTCAATGTTTCAGTCCCAGTTTGGGACTTTTGTTGTACTGAGGAAAGTCCCAAATTGGACTGAAACATTGGCCATCTATGCATATATATTTTTTTATATGTATTGGCCATTAGTGATGTCCTGAACGGTTCGCTGGCGAATAGTTCCGGGCAAACATCACTTGTTCGCGTTCGCAGCGGATGGCGAACACATGCGATGTTCGGTCCGCCCCCTATTCGTCATCATTGAGTAAACTTTGACCCTATACCTCACAGTCAGCAGACACATTCCAGCCAATCAGAAGCAGACCCTCCCTCCCAGACCCTCTGAACTCCTAGACAGCATACAATTTAGATTAATTCTGAAGCTGCATTCATTTTTTTTTTGTTTATTATATATTATCCTCCATAGCCAGTAACCTGTGTTTATTATACATTATCCCCCATAGCCATTAACCTGTGTTTATTATACATTATTCCCCCATAGCAGTAACCTGTGTTTATTATACATTATCCCCCCCATAGCCAGTAACCTGTGTGTATTATACATTATCCCTCCATAGCCAGTAACCTGTGTTTATTATACATTTACCCCCATAGCCAGTAACCTGTGTTTATTATACATTATCCCCCATAGCCAGTAATCTGTGCTTATTATACATTATCCCTCCCATAGCCAGTAACCTGTGTTTATTACACATTAGCCCCCATAGTCATTTATCGTTGGACCTAGGCAGCATGATGTCTTAGGCCGGCCCAGAGAGTGAGTGAGTGAGTGAGTGAATAATATAATATATATGTTCAGAAACATATTAGTAATATATGTAAATCGGGTTCATGCAAAGAGGGTGAAAAGGTATTAAAGAAAAACACACTTATTGCATCAAATTTACAAAGCCAAACTTTTAAAAGCTTTCCTCATTTCTTTCTCGGGATGAGGAATAAATCGGTTGTAGACTGAGGATTTCCATCTGCCCAATCTTTTAATAATATGCACTGGAGTGTCAGTGTTGAAGGAGACTGAAGCTGCCCCTATTCTAAATGAAAGACCCGAGACATGGATACAACCCAATCTTAGGAGTAGTGTTCTGATGTAGAAGATGAATTTAGCCGTAGTCAGAGGGATTCAGTGAGAGTAGTGGTGAAATGTGTGTGGCATGACTGAGTGTGGGTAAGTAAGAGTCAAGTATTTTAACTGGGCACTAGTTCTAGGTGGGATAAAGTGGTATAGTGGATGGATGAGTAGTTTGGTTCGTTTTAGAGGTTTGTAGAGAAAGTATATAGTGATCATGATTTTTAGCGATATCTAATATTTTTAAGGTGGTCTCAAACAAACATAAAATGCTATATAAAATTTGTGGGAATATCGAATAGTCGTGTACAGTAAATCAGAGAGGGCTCAGAATATCGAACCATCGATCGGTAACCTGGATGAAGAAGGGGGTCTATCTGTTTTATTAAATACGCGGTAATATGCTTTTAATGGGATAGGACGTTAGGAAAGGTGTGTGATTTGGATAAGTGGTTGTGGCTGTATTTACCTTATCCTGGGACCGACCTGGCTCCTAAGCTTGAGCCGCGCATGGCTGGATCACTCCTGCCTCCACACGAGCTGCATGCGGCTTGATCTCCTCTTCTGACTTAGCCACGTGCACTGACCGAAGTGATCGGTCATGTGGCCCGCCTGGCACTAGGAGCACGGCTCGAGTCACGCGCTCGCTCTTAAAGGGGCAGTGGGAGCCAAAAGTTGATTCAGGCTCCCATTGGCCCACGTCATTCCAGCACCACCACACACAAACGTTTTGGGGGCATAGGCATGACGTGGGCCAATCAAATGATAAAGGATATTTAAACTTCCCTAGCCCTATCCACTTTGTCCTATCGTGGTTTCTGTGTCAGTACCCTTTAGTGCGTTCCTTGATCTATTTTGTTTATTTTGGTATTGACCATGGCTTTGTTCTTGACTCTGAATTTATCTTTAACCCTTTCTTGTCTTGTTTGCCGTGTGACTGAATACCATCTACCTGACCGCTATTAAGCATGTCGGTCAGGTAGGAGCAACATTGCTGGGTCATCCCCTTCTGGGGTGAAATTTGCTTGTTGATAGCTGCTTAAAGTGAGATATTAAGGAAGCTCACACAAAGTGCGTCTTTCCTCCATGACAGCTAGGCCCCGCCCCCCGGAAGCTGCATTCTTTGTGAGAGGAGGGACAGTGTAGCTGCTGCTGATTTAATAGGGAAATCGATAGCTAGGCTAGTGTATTCAGTGTCCACTACAGTCCTGGACTCATCTAATCTCTGCTGTAAGCACAGCACCCCAAAAAGCCCTTTTTAGGGCTAGAACATCAGTCAGCTTTTTTTTTTTCCTGTGTAATCTAATTGCAGTTGCCTGCCTGCCAGCGTGTGTGTCAGGCTCACAGCATATACTGTCTCCACTTGCCCAGTGCCACCACTCATATCTGGTGTCACAATAGCTTGCATTTAAAAAAACAAAAACTTTTTTGACTGTAATATAATAGCAGTCAGTTTCCTTCACACGTGTGCGTTTCAGGGCCTGCCAGGGCACAGTGTCACACCAGTGCAACTCATATCTGGTGTAACAGTAGTGTACATAAAAAAAAAAAAAAACTAGAAATTTGACTGTGAAATAATAGCAGTCAGTTTCCTTCACACGTGTGCGTTTCAGGGCCTGCCAGGGCACAGTGTCACACCAGTGCAACTCATATCTGGTGTAACAGTAGTGTACATTTAAAAAAAATACAGGGGGCTTGTTGTCACCTTTCGGGGACCCTTGGTGTTGTAAGTGGCTGGGTGGAGGAACAGACCTTCAATGACATCAGTGAGGACAAGGAACGGTACATGGCTAGCTTGGTATCCAACCTTGTGCAAATGGGGAGTTTGCGGTTGTGCAAATGGACTGTTTGCGGTTGTTTGCGGTGCGTTAAACGGGGAGTTTGGTCTGTCACTGTGAAGTGGGCGTAACCCTTACACTACCTGATCGATACAACATCATACCTGATGTTTTTTTGTTTTTTTTGTAATTCTTTATTTTGCAATGACACAAAACAAGACTAGCACGGTTTGGCTCATGCAAGAGCCCCATATTTCGTTGGGTTATGGTTACACAGTTTGCTGAAACATTAATACATGAGCCCAAAGAAGGGCAGCTCTCTTTTGTGTACATGTGTCCTGTACCAAGCATCATCGTTTTAGTAACATAAAAACAAAACAAAACAAAACATGTAATATTTTGCAATGACACAAAGCAAGACTTGCATGGTTTGGCTCACGCAAGAGCCCCATATTTCGTTGGGTTATGGTTACACCGTTTGCTGAAACATTAATACATGAGCCCAAAGAAGGGCAGTTCTCGTTTGCGTACATGTGTCCTGTACCAAGTATCATCGTTTTAGTAACATAAAAACAAGACACGTGATATTTTGCAATGACACAAAGCCAGACTTGTATGATTTGGCTCATGCAAGAGCCCCATATACCGTTGGGTTATGGTTACACAGTTTGCTGAAACATTAATACATGAGCCCCAGGTAGGGCAGCTCTCAATTGCGTGCCTGTGTCCTGTTCCAAGTATCATCGTTTTAGTAACATAAAAACAAAACAAAACAAAACACGTGATATTTTGCAATGACACAAAGCCAGACTTGTATGATTTGGCTCATGCAAGAGCCCCATATATCATTGGGTTATGGTTACACAGTTTGCTGAAACATTAATACATGAGCCCAAAGTAGGGCAGCTCTCAATTGCGTGCCTGTGTCCTGTACCAAGTATCATCGTTTTAGTAACATAAAAATAAAACAAAACAAAACATGTGAAAACAGAACATAACTTTGTAAAAGACCTGGGCCGGGGTACCGGTATCCCGGACCCATGGAGGTCGAGTGGGATGGGGGAAGAGGGGAGGGGGGGGGGGGAGGGGTGCATCCTGGTCGTCAGTCCGATCATGGCAGTAGATCAGTCTGGTTATGGAACCTATCTATTTAGGTAGTCTTCCCATAGTTCCCATGTCTTGGCAAAAGCTTTTGTGGAGCCACATACTCTGGCCGTAAGGTCATCAATGAGATGACAGTCTTTGATTTTGGATATAACTGTGGACATTGGGGGAGGGTCTGGCTTTAACCATGTTTGGGCCAGGGCCCTTCTGGCTGCTAGGGTCATTTTGTTGAGCAGGCGTTGGACCGACATGGGCCAGTCATCTACAGGCCTGGCTAAGAGAAAGGTCCAAGGGTATAATGCAATATGTCTGTCTATGACTTGAGAAATCAATGCTTGGATTGCCGTCCAGTAGGGTTTAAGTTTGGGGCAAGTCCACCACATGTGAACATATGTCCCTTTTTCACCGCAATTGCGCCAGCAGAGATCATTGGGTGTCTTTTTCATGTGGTAGAGTTGCACCGGGGTGGTGTACCACCGGAGCATTGTTTTATAGGACTGTTCCTGCATTGTAACACATATTGAGGTTTTAGTATTTGCCTCCCATATATCCTGCCAGTCAGTGCCTTCTAAGGTCTCCCCTAAGTCAGATTCCCACCTATCAGTGTAGTGGAGTGTTCCCCATTCTTGGGTGGAGGAGCAGAGGTGGGAGTACAACTGTGAGATCATGCCCTGTTGGTATTGTTCTGCGTGACAGATCCTTTCAAAGAAGGTCTGTTTGGTTTTAGCGGCTCTTTTCACGGTCTCTAGGGTGGCGTAGTGACGCAGTTGGATATACCGAAAAAAGTCGGCTGGGGTTAGGGTAGTTCTGGTTTGTAGGTCTGCAAAGGGGACTATCGTGTCTCCTACGTATAGGTGATGGACCCTTTGGAGGCCCGCTCTTTCAAGGCCTTTAAAGTCCCTGGGTCGCATACTTGGGGTAAAGGCCCTGTTTCTTAATATAGGGGTGAGGGGGGAGGTGGTGGTTGTCAAACCGTATTTTATGGCCGTTTTGTCCCACAATTAAATAGAGTTAGTGATGGCTGGGCATGTTGTTATGGGGAGTGCCCTGCCTTCCCTGGGTGTCCAAATGTAGAATTGCGGGAGATCTGATTGCATGAGTGCTGATTCGAGGTCCACCCACCTTCTGGTGTCTGGGGGGGTGTGCCACATCGCTATTTGGGATAGTTGGGCTGCTAAGTAGTAGAAGTAGAGGTGGGGGAGTCCCAAGCCTCCTCTCGGCTTGGGGCGGTAAAGTATGTTGCGGGCTACTCTGTGCTTTTTGTTTTGCCATATGAAGCGGTCTATTGTCCGCTGGAGTGGTATTAAGTCCTGTTTTGTGACTGGTATGGGCAGGGCTTGAAATAGGAATAGGATGCGGGGTAGGACATTCATCTTGATCGAGTGGATCCTCCCTATCCACGATATTGGTTTATCCGTCCATGTCTCCATGTCCTTAATGAGTTTGGCTATGAGCGGTGTGTAGTTTAGGCTGTATAGCTTTGTAGGGTCTGCCGGTAGCTTTATACCAAGGTATGTGAGTGAGGTGGTCGAAATGCGGATGTGGTACTCTGATGCGATTTGATGTATGGCCGTTTGTGTAAGGTGTAATGGGAGGGGGCTGGATTTCTCCATGTTGACTTTGTATCCCGATAGCTCACTATACGTCTGGAGGAGGGGCAGTAGAGCTTGCATGGAGGGGATAGGGTTGGTTAAGGTGAGGAGTACATCGTCCGCGTACCCTGAGACCAGAAATTCCTGGCTTCCTATCGTGGCTCCTGTTATTTCTGGGTGTTCCCTGATTGCTTGGAGGAGGGGTTCGAGGGTGAGCGCAAATAGTAAAGGGGAAAGTGGGCAACCTTGTCGGGTGCCATTGCGTATGTCAAAGTGAGGGCTGTGTGCCCCTGTTATCATTATTTGTGCTGTGACGTTTGTATATAGTGCACAAACTGCTGTTATGTATGGAGGGGGAATGTGTAGGTGGTCCAAGAGGGTGAACATGTAGGGCCAGTTCACGCGGTCAAACGCTTTTTCGGCGTCTAAGGAGAGGACTAAGGACGGTGTTTTGGCTGCGGTGAGCGTCCAGATAGTGTCTATGTTTCGCCTGGTGTTTTCGAATAGTTGCCTGTTGGGGATGAACCCTACCTGGTCTGCGTGGATTAAGTGTGTCAGGTGTGGATTAAGCCGTGTGGCCAGTATTTTGGCTAGTATTTTGCTGTTGTGATTGATGAGTGATATTGGTCTATATGCCTCTGGTTGGGTGTGGTCCTTGTCTGGTTTGGGTAGGAGTATGATGTTGGCTTGTGTCATGTCTTTGGTGGGGGCTACTCCGTTCATGAGGTCCCGGAATAGGGTTTCCATGTGAGGGAGCAGTTCCTCTCTAAAAGTTTTGTAGTAGCTTCCCTCATAGCCGTCTGGGCCCGGGGCTTTGTTGCTTTTTAGGGAGGATATGGCTAAGTTAATTTCGTCTATGGTGATCGGTGTCGAAAGTTCTGCAATAGCTGTCGTATGAAGCTTAGGGAGGTTGAGCTTTGTTCGGAAGTTTGAGGTATCCTGATGGGGGCCTATGTCAGCACGGTCCCTTGTTGTGGGCTGGTTGTATAGTGCTTTGTAAAAGGATGTGAAGGTTTGCGCTATCTCTGATGGTGAGGTTTGTAGCTTTCCGTCTGGGGCTCGTATGGATGTGATGTGGGAGCGATGTGATCTGGGTCTCAGCGTGCGGGCGAGAAGTGTGTCCATCTTATTAGATTTGTCATAGTATGTCCTTTTGGTCCAGGTCAGTGCGCGGGCTGTTTCGTCCAACAATAGTTGTCTGATGGTCCTGCGAGTATCTAGCAGGTGTTGCAACGTTTGCGGGTCTGGGTCTGTTTTATGTCGTTGTTCTGCTGTGCGTAGGGCGTCTAGTAATTGTGTAAGTCGTTGGGTTTTTAGTTTCTTTTTGTGTGTCGCAATTTTGATGAGATGGCCGCGAATTACGGCTTTGTGGGCGGCCCACACCGTTGCGATTGGGACATCTGGAGTCAGGTTGTCTGTGAAATATGTATTTATCTGTTGTTTAATGTTGTCTACGACTTGTTGGTCTTTTAAAAGGGAAGTGTTAAGTCTCCACGTCCATGGTGTGGGGCCGTGAAGGTCTGCCAGATATATGGCAATGTCTGCATGGTCTGACCATGCTATGGATCCGATCTCAGTTTTTTGGGTCTTTGCGAATCCGGTGTGGTTGGTGAGGAACAGGTCAATGCGGGAGTAAGTGTCTTGGGGAGGTGAGTAGTATGTGTAGTCTTTACAGCTAGGGTGTTGTGCCCTCCATGCGTCAATGAGTTTTATTTTCTGGAGGAAGTGGTGCAGGTGTTTGTCTTGTGTACCCATACCGTGGGATCTCAGGAGTCCCGGGCGTGCGCTTCGGTCAATGGCTGGTGCTGGTGTGGCGTTCAGGTCGCCCCCTAAGATTAGGATTCCTGTTGGCAAGGACAAAACCGCGTCTGACAAATTATTCCAAAATTGCAGCGATGGGCTGTTGGGAGCATATACATTGATTAAGTGGATGGGCTGTTCGTGTATGTGCCCCGTTGCAATGATGAACCTACCCTCTGGGTCTATAGTTGTGTGTGTGAGCTGTATTGGGCACCTTTTGTGGACTAGAATCGCCACTCCATTTCGTTTTTGAAAGGCACGAGCCTTAGCTGCTACCTGGTATATGTGGTCCCTGAGAGAGACCTGTGTGGATCTGGGTAGGTGTGTTTCTTGGATGAATGCGACATCCGGGCTTAGTCTTTTTAATTCCCTAAACAGCGTACGTCTCTTGCGAGGCGCGTTGTGGCCGTTGACGTTGAGGGAGGATATCTTCATGGCCATGTTAGTGGTGTGAAGCTGTCTTCTGGTGAGGTGTTAGTGGCAGGGAAGGGTCTCGGGCTAGATCCGCTCCCACCCCTGCTCCCTTGTTTTGAGCTGGTGTTAACACAGGTGATAGGTAAAAGGTTGTTAGGTCGATGGTTGACCAGGATGCTGGGTAGGTGGGGTTGGGATGAACAATCTTGGTAGGTGGATATGGGCAGAGAGGAAGGGGGTGGAGGAGGGGGTGGTGAGAGTGGGATGTGAATCGCCTGGTCTTAGTTCTTGCCAGGCTACTGGGGGGTACTTGAGCCCTAATCTCCGGTCGGGATTCTGCCGTCGTGGGGGTTAGGGACATGAACCTCGTCACTAAGGATATATCCCCGTTACCATTGATATTTCATTTGGTCTTGAGTTTAATGCGGCCAGGATCTGCCATGACAAAGCTCAGGTTGGCAATATTGTGCTGCTTGGGGTGGTTGTTCACGAATCATGGGTAGGGGGGTAGGGGGGTAGGGAGGTCTTTGTGACCTAGTCGTGCAGGGTTTTTGTTTTTTTGCGGGAGTGTGAAGATTGGATAGGACGGGGTAGCAACGAGAGGATCCCATCATGGAACCATATGTCTAAACAGAGCAGATAAGCCACTATGCCCGCTAAAGAGATGCCGGTTTGGGTGTCAGCGTTCTCGACTCTAGATTTTTTTTTTTTTTTAATACTAAGAAGAGTAATTTGTATTTATTTTGTTTTGTTTATTTAGTTTGTATTTTTTATTATTTTTTATTTTATTTATTTTTTTTGGGGGGGGAGGTGGCGGTGGGGGGGGGCGGGTCTGCCTGCTACTAGAGTGGGGTGGGTGGGGGAAGGGTTGGTTCATTGAGCGTGAGCGGTGGTCAGCGTGATACAGGTAGAGGTGTAGTTTGGTAGCGTAAGCATGTATTAATACAAGACATATTTGGACAATATATATTTGGCTATATAAAGCAAAATACTGCGGTATTGTCCGGGTGGATCTGTTGTAGAGATAAGTGTCCGGGACTCCGAGCTCCTGCCTCTTTGCACTCGGTCATGTTGTCAAGCTAGAAGGTCGGGTCTTTTGTAGTTATGTTGCTATATGATCCGCTAGGTCTTTTGCATGTGTTTTTTATGTACTTATATTATTTATTTATTTATTTATTTATTTATTTTCCATTGCCTGAGACATGCAGTTTTAGTATTATATTTAATTTTTTTTTTTTTTGTATTTATGGGTGTCCCAATTGTATTGTCAGGATGTTTTGTCTGAGGGTGTTTCATAGGTGCTCTCTGTCTGTGGTCGAATATGGAAACGGTAATGTGGCCAGGGCCCACTAATGAGGTGAGCGTGGGGGTAAGCTACGTCAAGGTAAAGCCAAACTAAGTCGTACCTGAATAGTAAAGTAGTGTACGAGGCCATTACCAAAGGTTTGCTCACGCTTAGCAGGGTTTGCGTTGGTAGGAGCACGTATGTTCGAAGTGCTGAGTGTGCCTAGCGGTTTTATCTAGGTGTGTGGTCAGTGGTGTCTGGTATCTGGTGCATCATATAACCTTATACATTACAGTTCCGGTGAGAGGTCAATCAGTCCGGTCCTGAGGGGTGACAACATCTTCTTGATCCATCAACCGGGCAGTGGAGGTCCATCAATGTCCGCTGTGCTGCTGAACTGTGCTGCTGAGCTGTTGAGCTGTGCTGCTGCGCTGTCCGTTGGTTAGCCCCCCAACTCCCATCGCACTGAGAGGGTGCTGCAATGGACCGCTGTGGTATTCGCATGGTGGGTTGGAGAATCGGGGGATTCTGCAGTAGGTGTCCCAAGAAGGAGCTCAGGGAAGGCGGGTAGTTGAATCGTCGGAGCAAGTGTTAATTGGGGCTGCTCTTTCTCTCGTTGCCGGTCGTCTGTGAGGTGTGGAGAAGAGTGTCTTGCTGAGTCGCAAAGGGTCTATGGCAGAGTCTGCGTGTATGGAGTCCAATGAAGGGGTGGGTGCACGACTAGTTTGGAGGTAGGTCCGAGGTATAGGGAGGTCGCAGGATTGCGGATGGAGAGGTCTTACTCGGCCGCGTCATACCAATCTCGAGGTAGTGCTTGCAGGGCCGGGAGCGCAGAGGTGGGCAGAGTAATGTTGTCGGGTGGTATAATGCCCAGGCTTCGTAGAAAGGGAGTTGGATTTGCCCCTAGTAAGAGGACGTGGGGTCTGCCCTGTTTGAATACTTGCAATTTAAAGGGATGACCCCACGCGTACCTCACTGCGTTAGCCCTTAATAAATCTGTGACCGGCCGCCAGTCTCTCCTGCGTTGGAGGGTGAGCGGAGTCAGGTCCTGATAGAAAGCCAGTTCCGCATTGTTGTGTTTCACCGGGATCTCCCGGGCCCGTCGCAGCACCGCCTCCTTCGTTTGGTAATGGAGGAAGCGCACGACGACATCCCTGGGCCTCGTGTTATCCTCTCTTCGGGCGCGTAGGGCCCTATGCGCCCTGTCGATGTGCCAGTGCTCGTCCGGGATGTCTGGCAACAGAGGACGGAGAATTGCGAGGATGGTGGCTGACAGTGGGCCTTCATCTGCTTGTTCGGGGAGGCCACGTATGCGCACATTGTTGCGGCGTGAGCGGTTTGCTGGATCGTCTAGCGCTGCTTCTGAAGCCTCCAGCCGTGTGGTAAGACGGTTGATGTGGTCTGTGGCCAAGTTGTGAGCTACCACAGTGGATTCGACCCGTTGCTCTAGTTCAGCGGTCCGGGCCCCTAGTGCGTTGATCTCGGCCATTACCGCTTTAGAGCTGCGTTTGATTTCTCGGGCAAGGAAGGTTTTCATTGCAGCCATCTCGGCTATAATGTGGGCCATTTCCGATGTTGGGGTACGCTGTAGTTGGTCGGGCTCGCTGTCCGTTGGTGAGGCTGAGGCCCTCGGGCTGGTCCGGCCGCCATCTTGGCGGGTTTGCCGCGAGGCCGCGAAAAGATCTCTCACCGTGGCCATCCCGCCTGCTTGTTTTTTAGTCTGTCTGCGAGGCGTGCGTTTGTCCATGGTGTTTGGGGAGTAGGGTGGATAAGGTAATATACCCAAATTCGTGTTGTTTTCTGCCGTTATAAGCTTTCTGTAACGGGGTTAGTGAGGAGCGCTAGACAGATGCGTCCAGCTTGGTTCCCGGTCAAGCCACGCCCCCATACCTGATGTTTTAAGGCACGTTATTCCAAACAATTTAGGAATGTTAAGGGATTTATGCCCTTTATGGATTAAAACCAGACTCTGCATCAACTATGTAATTTTCCATGGGAGTTTTGCCATGGATCCCCCTCCGGCATGCCACAGTCCAGGTGTTAGTCCCCTTGAAACAACTTTTCCATCACTATTGTGGCCATAAATAGTCCCTGTGGTTTTTAAAATTCGCCTGCCTATTGAAGTCTATGGCGGTTCGCCCGTTCGCGAACATTTGCAGAAGTTCGCGTTCGCGAACGGAAAATTTTATGTTCGCGACATCACTATTGGCCATATATATTTTTTATATGTAGAAATAAATGCTCAGTTTTAAAAGAAATGCAGTGAGTGCAGACTACCTTTTGAATTTGTTTGTATGGACTTGTGACCACAGTCTAGCACCCGGTATTAAAACAGTGATTATATTAAAGCAGGAGTGCAAGGCAAGATTGAACATATATATATATATATATATATATATATATATATATATATATATATATATATACACATTACGTGGTGCAAGGACTTGTGGGGCTGGCATACATTTTTTCCAGGGCTGTTTTGAATTCCCAGTCTGGCCCTGAGTGTTTCAAAGAGTCATCTTGCATGGCAGGGGCACTTTAAAAATATGTTGCTGTCTTGGAATTCAATTATCAATTATTGATTGATTAGTGATCTTTTTACACCTGCATTTTCTGTCTGAATAAGCCATGGCCATGTTGTATTTAAGTTTATCTTTCAAAACGTACTTCAAGGTTAGTTCTGGAATATACTGCATAAACACTATTTATCTATTAACATATTATTATCTTATGAAATTGTATTAACACAAAATACATTACTTCTTTGTCACATTGGGTTGGAATCTTACTTTGTTTTCAAAACTGGAAAAAGTACTAAAATTATTATTATTTTCATAATGTTCTTTATTAGTATTATCCAAGAAAAACTTGAACATTGGATTATAGCTACAAATTGTATACATTTGTATTCAGGAGACAGTTTTATAACAACTCAATAATGTTCATGTGTGATCAAATAATCAAAGTGCATATAAATCATAATCAGTACTTTGTGTTTGTACTTAGATGTTTGCTGAAAACAGTTTTTAAGCAATTGTTTAAGGTTCATTTGAGTTTGTTGCTGTGTGTGAACTACTACATATAATTTGAAAAAGATAGATGTTTGTCTAAATAGGGAATGACGTAAACAAGATCACAGCGTATAAATCACAAAATTAATCCCAAAACACTTGAATCCCTTGAGGTAGCAGACACTACTAAGCAAAACAGCTGTCGAGTTCAGCTCAGGTCTCATCATGCAACTTCTGCTGCCTTTACATTTAAAAAGGTTTGTGCATCTCCATTTACCATGGTGTAGGTATGTCATATTCAGATATTTTCAAGGCTAGTTATAGGAAGTGCTAATGTGACCCTAAAAACCCCCCAGCAAAACGTATACCAACAATAGATAAAAAAAAAATATGCGGCAGGTATAGGTGTCACAAAGATGATAATAATCCTTATGAATACATATTTGTATTCAATACCATCCCATAGTTTGATTCAGAGCCAGCTCATGAAAATCATCATTAGATCTTCTAAAAACCTGTCCTAATGTGGATTGGTTAAATGCTAATTATATTGCAAGTGTTAAACTAAGTAGACAGTATTGGGTAAATATGTTTCCTGATATTTTGCTCTTCTTTAATATCTGTTAGCATGTTTTAACATAATTGGTTATACTCTCGTATAAACTGAGGTGACCCTATGCTAGGGTTTATCACATAGACCTACATTTTTTTTTAAATCTAAATAAACGATCTTCCTTTCGGTTACATTTCTTTCATTCTATTTTATAATGATCAGGGCCACCATTAAAGGGGTACAGACAAACTCTTGTAAGGGGCCGGTTCAGCTCAAGGACCCACATGGGGTTCTATTGTGCTCATTGCTCTGGTTGGGGAGATAAATATATCTCCCTGAACTGGACTGCAGGGTGTAGCAGCATGAGAGGGGCCCTTTATTATAAGGGCGATTGCACAGCTCTATCACAAGTGGCATCAGTGGCGGAAGTGATATCACCATAAAGCTACGTAAATATGATATAGAACAGAGAATAAACCCATATAAAAGAAAAATAACATCAAGGGGGTAGGCACAGCAGAAAATGCTTACTTTATATAAAGTTGCTTGTCAGATAAAAATCCTGGTACATTCATCCTGGTTCTGGACTGATTCTAAACAAAACATATGTAGTACACCAATATTTCCATTGAAATTTGCACATGGTAGTAGCTCCAAAATAATGCCACAGGTAGGTAATGAAAAAGTGCACACTTTTTTAAAAAAAATTAGAGGAAAAAAATATAATAAAAATGGCAGCAACTAGTAGCCCACCTAATATGATGTCACCTCTATTTTGTGCACCAAAAGCCAGTGTAAAACTGATATACACATGCAAATAGATGGAAATGAAACACCCTGCAAACACAAGTAAAAAAAAAGGTGGAGGCAGGGAGAGGCAGGGATGTGGTTTGGGGGAGAGAGACACTGGATATGGTTTTAGTGGAGCCTTAGTCATAGCAGGGACTCACGTCCGCTGATTACACCAAACTACAGTCAGGGACAAGTAAAATAATCCAATGTAACAGTCAGGCAGAGCAAAATAATCCAAGAATCTCATACCTCATCCCCAGCGACTAGACGACACTCAGCTCTGGGGGTATAACTGAATTTTATTCACACATACATGGTCTTTATGCCATCAAGGGTTTCAATCCCAGGATCCCTTGAGCCTGAGAGATAATTGCCTAGGTAATCTCTTCCTATTAATTATCTCTCAGGCACTACAAATCCCGAAAATATCCTGCACCTCAAAAGTCCCCCAACCATATATAAAGTACATTCCCTGATATCCCCAATCTGAGTGACCAACATAGCCAAGAATCCCTCAGATCGGTTCAGTAGTACAGGAACGGCATTGTGTGGAAGATTTGACCGGCTAGACACGATGTGGTGGCCCAAAATAGTTCCAGGAGAATAGGTCCCCTGGCCAGTCTCTGTTAGTGAGGTTCCTGTGCAAAAAACATACAAGGGAATCTCTTGCTTTCACAATACAAATGCCCCCCCTCTGCTCGGTACTTCATATCTCCCGAACGCCATTCGTGTAGGTGGTCAGGAGCAGGAAGGGGCAGCGGTCAAATGTTTACCGGTGTTCATGCAAGTGTATTGCCGAAAAGGGTTCCAGGCACTCAACGACCAAGTACTGCTGCCCTCGTTCGGGAGACAAGATGTCTGCCATCCTCTCTGACACATGTTCAGTTATACAAAAGGTGGCCACACAGGGGGAAGTGTTCATTAAATATTTCCCTTGCAGTTTCACACTTAAGTGGTGGGTGACAATATTCTAATGGGGTACAGAGGTGGTCCTCATTCGGAGGCGAACGGATTCCATTTGCATGAACTCTCCTGAACAGATAGTGTAATCACAAATAGATAGGATAATACACAGTACTGTAACAGAGGGGTGTACGGACAGCTAAGGAAGGGAATAAAAGTTATTGATGCGGATCCATTCCGCTACAAAGGGCATTGTTGAATAGATGTCATGTGAACAAAGATGGGGTAAATATACATTCCTGCATTCTCACACAGACACTCCACGCAAATATACATCTGTGTTAACACACACATACACACCACACATATACTTTGTGTAATTCTGTTATAAGATTAACATAGAGTAGACAGAGTGGCAATTAAGGCATGTACATGGTCAACATCAATGCTACGGTATGTTGTAGCATACAAGCAAAGTTCAGGTAATTATACAAGGCTAAATGTGTACCAAATTATACCAGTATACCACTACCAACAACAACCTGTATCATTGACAGATAATAGGATGGATCAATTGATTCATGTTGTTTGCACTAAATTCTAACCCTATCATCTTTATATTGATGTAGAAATCATGACTGGTCAGGCAACATATTTCCAATCTTCTTTAGTACAGTTTTGGTGTGCCTGTGCCCAAAGTAGTCTTGGTCTTCTGTTTTTTACAAAGTTATTTATTAAAGTGAGAATTGCCATATATTCAAAGTGAATTTCAAAATTAAAACCAAAATAGCCAAAATGAAAACAACATTGACTTTGAGAAGTTTTGAAATTTGACTCCTCTGGCATATAATTTGAAATTAACTATAGTAAATGATCAGTTTAAAAATAAATTAAACAATTATCCTAGAAAGCACACTGTTTGCTTGAAAAGTCAAAGAAAAACAATATTCAATCCTGAAAATATGTTGTATCTCATCAACAAATAAAATCCAAATCTTGAGATTACATAAAACAAATAGTATATACAGAAATATAGTAGTATTTAACCCCTTAAGACCGGAGGGCGTACTATTACGTCCTTTTAAAAGCGGCTCTAAACGCCGCAGGGCGTAATAGTACGCCCTCCGGTTTTTAGTAACTTATCCGGTCGCCGGCGGTCCCACGCCGGCGATCGCGGTTGGGGGGACTCCCAGGGAGCCCCCCCGCGGCACATCTTCCTCCTCCGGTCCCTCCCGGTCATGTGAGAGTGAGGTCCTTGCGAGGACCTCACAATCACATGGCCGGTATAGCTGGCTTCTGTATTGCCAGCAGGGGGACCAACTGTAATGACAGTTGGTCCCCCTGCTGGCTGAAAATCAAATAAAAATAATGTTAAAAGTGTAAAAAAAAAAAATTATACTTAGATCATATATATATATATATATATATATATATATATATATATATATATATATAATCTAAGTATATATATACACATATACATACACACACATACACCGTCTAGGTGTATTTTAATATTAATATATATATATATATATATATATATATATTAATATCAAATTACACGTAGACTGATACTGATTAAATATATATATAATTATTGTTATATATATATTTATAAATAATATTAAAAAAAAATCTGTAAATACTTAAAAAAATAAAATAAAAAAAATAATTAAAAATAAAATATTAAAAAATATATAGATGTGTTTTATTTCGTTCTAACTGTATTGTGATATTAATATATATATATATTTATATCAAAATACACGTAGAACGAAATAATATATATATCTATATACATAAATATATACGTATATATCACTATATATATACCTATATATAAATAAAAATATTAAAAACATATATATATATATATATATATATATATACGTATATATACACATATGTATATATACATATATTAATTCTACACATATATTTATGTAATAATTTTACATAATTAGGTATCCTAATTAATTACAATTAGCGGGACCTGCCTGACCACCCATGCCGAAAGTATAGGGAATTTAATTTGCTAGCACTATATTTAACCCTATAACTTTCCAAGACACCATAAAACCTGTACATGGGGGGTACTGTTTTACTCGGGAGACTTCGCTAAACACAAATATTAGTGTTTCAAAACAGTAAAATTTATTACAACCATGATATCGCCAGTAAAAGTGACGTTTTTTGCATTTTTCACGTACAAACAGCACTTACAGGGACGATATTATTGCTGCAATACTTTTTACTGTTTTGAAACACAAATATTTGTGTTCAGCGAAGTCTCCTGAGTACAACAGTACCCCTCATGTACAGGTTTTATGGTGTTTTCAAAAATTACAGCGTCAAATATAAGGCTTGTGTTTAATTTTTTTCACATTAAAATTCGCCAGATTGCTTACGTTGCCTTTATGACCCTATGGTAGCCCAAGAATGAAAATTACCCCTATGATGGCATACCATTTGCAATAGTAGACAACCAAAGGTATTGCAAATGGGGTATGTCCAGTCTTTTTTAGTAGCCACTTAGTCACAAACACTGGCCAAAATTGGCGTTTTTTGCATTTTTCACACACAAACAAATACGAACGCTAACTTTGGCCAGTGTTTGTGACCAAATGGCTACTAAAAAAGACTGGACATCGCTTATTTGCAATACCTTGGGTCGTCTACTATTGCAAATGGCATGCCATTATGGGTGTAAATTTATTTCCTGGGCTACTATACAGTCTCAAAGGCAACGTAACCAATCTGGCGAATTTCAATTTCAAATGTAACACGCTAAATTTGACCCTGTAACTTCCCAAAACACCATAAAACCTGTACATAGGGGGTACTGTTTTACACGTGAGACTTTGCTGAATACAAATATGTGTATTTTTTTATTTTTTTTTCATATTAAATTATGTTTCATAGCTAAATATTTGATATTAAATGAAAGCCCTGTTTCCCCTGAATAAAATGATATATAATAAGGGGGGGTGCATTTAATATGAAAGAGGTGAATTACGGTTGGACAGACATATAGCGCAAATGCCAGGTTTTGTTTACGTTTTGTTTCGTTCACAACTTGTACATTTGGCTGCGGTGTTAAGGGGTTAAAACAGTTTATAGTAAAAAAAAAAAAAAAACACTTGTTATGAAAAACTTTATAAGCTTATTTTCAAAGTTCTAGGCAAATATCAATTTAGTGCAAAATTGTCACCTGACAACAGCACGTGCAGCATTCAGGTGACAGGCAGCAAAAGGTGAATCCTTATCTGTTGTTCAACTCCCACAATGCTCTACCATTTGATCTACCCTTTGCCCATCCTTGCATGGTTGTATTTAGCACTTAGTGTTTGCGTGTTCAAATAAAGGTATGTTTTTTAATGGGGTATGCATGTGTAAATGTAGGGGTGTATTTGTGTGTAGTGTTGTGTGTTTGTATGTACTGATGCCATTTGAAAGCAGTGGTTTAATTGTGTGTAGAGTTTGCCTTTGAATGTAGGGGTGTGTCTGTATGTAGAGTTGATGTTTGTTTGAATGCAGGGGTGAATTTGTTTGTAGTTTTGAAGTTTGAATGTTGAGATGTACTGTAAGCACATATACATATACAATGTTACAATGTTACATACTGTCAGGATCGGGACAGGGATCCAACACGCAGAGTACAAACAGTAGCCAGATACGTATACCGGACCTTAGAATGGCCGGACTAACGTAAGTAGTACAGTAGAGAATGGTCAAAGACAAGCCGAGGTCGAGGGTAACAGAAGACAGGTAAGCGAGAGACAAGCCGAATCAAGGGTAACAGAGATAAGCAGAGTAGAGCAAACAAGCCGGGTCAAAACCAAAAGGGATAACTAGAATACACGAGCACTGAGTGACTAGAACAAGCTAGAACCACGACAGGGCAATGAGCTAATGAAAGAAGCACTGTTAAATGCCCTGTTCAGATAAGTAAACATGCCTCCGAGGCGTCCTGATTGGTCCTGAAGCAATTGAGTGACAGGTCGTTCCGGGTTGGCGTCCTGACGTCGACTTCCGGACGTCATGCTATAAAAGGGAGTCACTCCCTCGCGGCCGGCTTTGCATGACCGGATAGACCGCGAGGAAGGGGGAAATCAGACCGTCCGGATGGATGAACGGCTAAGTCTCTACCTCTTTCGGAGGTAGAGACCTCAGGTACCCTGACACATACACACACACACATGCACATAAATACACAGGCACACATGCAGATACAGACACACAATAACATACATCCAGATACACAGACACACAGATACACAGACACACATGCAGATACACAGACACAGAGATGCACATGCTTACTCACATACAGATACTCAGATACACGGGTACAGAAATGCAGATACACAGACAGATAAACAGATACACATGTGCACATATCGACACACATGCAGAAACACACACACATGCAGATGCACACACTGATACATGCACATAGATACATACATACACAGGGGCAAACACTGACACACATGCAGACACACATAACAACACATATATTGACACACAGATACACAGACAGAATATATACATAAAGACACACAGATAGATACACACATATATATACAGATATATACAGGGGCACGCATAAAGACAGACATACAGACACACACACACACAGATACAGACACACACACAGACACACAGATAAACAGACAAACACACAGATACATGCACAGACACACACACACATATGTATACACAAACACACATACAGACACACATATAGATACACAGATAGACACACAGAGACACAGACACATACAGACATACATACAGACACACTAAAATACAAATAGATACAATGACACACATACAGACACACAGGTAGATACACAGTCACACAAACAGACACACAGATAGATACAGTGACACACATACAGACACATACAGACATACAGAAAGATAAACATACATACATAGGAGGGTGAGTTCAATGTGGTTCAGTCTGCTGACTGAGGCAGTTTGGAGTCAGAGGTACTCCCAGACCACCCCTCCTGGATACCAGTGCTGAATTATGATTTGCCCCACACTTTAAAGATAAGTAATGAATGAATTAATAAATAAATAAATAAATAAACAAATATAAGTAATACATTAGATATTGACAGCAAAAACAAACAAAGAAACAAAATAAGGCAGTTAATTAAAAGCAGCAATCTACACTAAAGGGTCAAGACTCAGTGATATTAATGCCCAACAGAAGTAAGAGATTCAAATGGAGGCCTCCTTAGTGGTAGAAATGTTATGACATGCCTGTGGTATATCAGAAGATATACATACAGCCCTCAAGAACTCTAAACCCTCCATTTTGGGAACAATTAGGTTAAAGAGGAAACAGCACCTACTACAAATGATATTAAAAACTATGGCAGGTACAGATAGCTTCCTAAATCGACAATCTCCGGGATGCAAGAAGCATTTTCAAGTCTAATAAGTCTTAGGTTTATCGATTGGAGTTTCCTTTAGGATATTTAGACTTTTTAGTCTAAATAAGGAAGGTAGCCTGAACAGTGTGAAAAAAGCAGATTCAACTTTAAGGTTTGCTCAACTTGCCCAAGTTATGATTTCTTATAGAGGATAAGAGGAAATCAGGTGTATAAACTGACATACCACTGATAAAGATGGTATGTAATACTCGGGAAAGAGTCTGGAGAAAAAAAAACTCCAGCATAATTACTGCTATATGTCCACGGAGGTCACAGCTTTCTGTATATGGTTTCTTGCAGTTAAAAGAAAAGATCCTGAAAATGGTATGTAATTACATAGTTACATAGTTACATAGCTGAAAAGAGACTTGTATCCATCAAGTTCAGCCTTCCTCACATTTGTTTTTTGCTGTTGGTCCAAAAGAAGGCAAAAAAACCCAGTTTGAAGCACTTCCAATTTTGCAACAAACTAGATAAAAAAGTAATTCCTTCTTGACCCCAGAATGGCAGTCAGGTTTATCCTTGGATCAAGAAGTTATTACCCTACATTGAAAAATTATAACCTTTATATTCTGTTTTTGCAAGTATGCATCTAATTGCTGTCTGAACATCTGTATGGACTCTGATAAAACTACTTCTTCAGGCAGAGAATTCCACATCCGTATTGTTCTTACAGTAAAAAAGCCTTTTCTTTGTGTTAGACAAAATCTTATTTCTTCCAGTCTAAACGCATGACCTTGTGTCCTATGTAAAATCCAGTTTGTGAATAGATTTCCACACAATCATTTGTATTGGCCCTGAATATATTTGTACAATGTTATTATATCCCCTCTCAGGCGACGTTTTTCTAAACTAAAGAGGTTTAAATTTGTTAACCTTTCTTCATAGCTGATATGTTCCATTCCTTTTATTAATTTTGTAGCCCACCTCTTCACATTTTCTAGTGCCATAATATCCTTCTTTAGAACATGTGCCCAAAATTGCACAGCATATTCAATATGTGGTCTAATATGTGGTAATGGTATGTATGAGCCCTTTATTAGTTGAACATACAATGAACTTTGCACATATCCTCCTGTTTTAGAAAATATTTGCATACAATGACTATCATACCCATTAGCTACAGGTGATATTAGAACAATTAGAATATTGTGCAAAAGTTCATTTATTTCAGTAATGCAACGTAAAAGGGGAAACTAATATATGAGATAGACGCATTACATCCGTGATTTGCCATAAGTGCGATGATTATGGCTTACAGCTCATGAAAGCCCCAAATCCACAATCTCAGTAAATTAGAATATTACATGAACTCAATAAAACAAGGAGTCTACATAGAACAATATTGGACCTCTGAAAATTATAAGCATGCATATGGACTCAGTACTTAGTTTGGGCCCCTTTTGCAGCAACTACTGCCTCAAAGCGGGGTGGCATGAAAGATCTTTCTCTAGACAATGCCCCATAAATTCTCTATGGGGTTCAGGTCAGGTGAGTTTGCTGGCCAATCAAGCACAGTAATCCCACTGTCATTGAACCAGGCTTTGGTGCTTTTGGCAGTGTGGGCAGGTGCCAAGTCCTGCTGGAAAATGAAGCCAGCATCCCCATAAAGCTCATCTGCAGAAGGAAGAATGAAGTGCTCCAAAATCTCCTGGTAGACGGCTGCGTTGACCCTTGACTTAATGAAGCACAGTGGACCAACACCAGCAGATGACATGGCTCCCCAAATCAACACATACTGTGGTAAACTTCACACTGGACTTCAAGCATCTTGCAGTGTGTGCGTCTCCATTCTTCCTCCAGACTTTGGGTCCTTGGTTTCCAAATGAGATGCAAAAGTTGCTCTCATCAGAAAAGAGGACTTTGGACCACTGAGCAACAGACCAAGTCTGTTTTTCTTTAGCCCAGGTAAGATGCTTCTGATGTTGTTTGTTGTTCAGGAGCGGCTTGACAAGAGGAATATGACATCTGAAGCCCAGGTCCAGGATCCGTCTGTGTGTGGTGGCTCTTGATGCACTGACTCCAGCCTCAGTCCACTCCTTGTGAAAGTCCCCAACACTTTTGAATTGCCTTTTCCTGACAATCCTCTCTAGGCTGCGGTCATCCCTGCTGCTTGTGCACCTTTTTCTTCCACACTTTTCCCTTCCACATAACTTTCTTTTAATGTGCTTTGATACAGTGCTTTGGGAACATCCAACTTCCTTCGCAATTACCTTTTGAGGCTTTCCCTCCTTATGGAGGGTGTCAATGATGGTTTTCTGCACAACTGTCAGGTCAGCAGTCTTCCCCATGATTGGAATTCCTACTGAACCTGACTGAGAGACCATTTAAAGGCTCAGAAACCATTTGCATGTGTTATGGCTTACTTAGCTGATTAGAGTGGAACACTGTGAGCCAAGAATATTGCACCTTTTCACAATATTCTAATTTACTGAGATTGTGGATTTGGGGTTTTCATGAGCTGTAAGCTATAATCATCACACTTATGACAAATCACGGCTTGAACTATCTTGGTTTGCATGTAATGTGTCTTTCTCATATATTAGTTTCCCCTTTTATGTTGCATTATGTTGCACAATATTCTAATTTTTCGAGTATCACCTGTAGACAGTCAGAGAGGAGAGTAGGTTTAGTGCTCTGTGGTCTCCATCGATTGTACTATGCATCAGGACATCTGTCCAAGGACATATTGTACAGAATCAGAAATCTAGTTAATATACTGTTGGTATAAACTCAGTCTGCCATCTAATCTCCTTATTTAGTTTAGTTTTTATAGAGTTCGAAAATATTGAACATTGGCCAAAACTCGACTTTATCTATAATATGTAGGGCTATCTTTACCTATACTTCCTTTACTCTAAAGCAGGGGTTCTCAACCCAGACCCCCTACCAGCAGGGCTGGCGCTACCTGTTAGGCGGACTAGGCAGCCGCCAGGAGCGCCGGCCCCCCTCATGCTGCAGCCGCCCAAGCGTTCTGTAGAGAGCCTCAGGCGGCTGCAGCTTTGCCCGGGCTGGTGCGTCCATGAGGGCGCACTGCCCGGGTGCAGCATGAGGAGAGGGGCTGACAGGAGGGAAGTGCTCAGCGCTCCCTCCTGTCACTCCCTCACTGTAGCGTGGCCGAGCCCTGTATGGTCTGTGGGTACAGGGAGCATCTTTCTCCTGTACCCGGCCGGACTAACAGGAAGTGCACACTGAGTGTGCACTTCCTTTTAGTCCGGCCGGGTACAGGAAACAAAAGCTCCCTGTACCCGCGGACCATACAGAGCTCGGCCACGCTACAATGGGGGGGGGGAAATAAATTGACAGGGAGGGTGGGGGGGATAAATTGAAAGGGAGGCGGGGGATAAATTAAAAGGGATGGGGGGAATTGAAAGGGGGGATAAATTGAAAGGGAGGGGGGATAAATTAAAAGGGATGGGGGAATTGAAAGGGGGGGATAAATTGAAAGGGGGGATAAATTGACAGGGAAGGTGGGGGGAAATTGAAAGGGGGGCATAAATTGAAAGGGAGGGGGGGATAAATTGAAAGGGGGGATACATTGAAATGGAGGGGGAATAAATTGAAAGGGAGGGGGGAATAAATTCACAGGGAGGGGAGGAAGAAATTGACAGGGAGGGGAATTGATGTGGGAGGGAGGGGGGATGAGAGTGGGGAGGGGAGAAGAGAGTGACAACGGGAGAGAAGAGAGTGACAAGGGAGGGGGGAGAAGAGAGGGACAAGAAGGGAGAAGAGAGGGACAAGGTAGGGGGGAGAAGAGAGTGACAAATGAGGGGGGGGAGAAGAGAGTGACAAGGGAGGGAGAGGGGGGAGAAGAGAGGGACAAGGGAGGGGGGAGAGATTGACACCCATCACACACACACACAATGCACCCCTTACACACAGAAAAACACACAATGCATTACACACACAGACACACACACACAAGCAATGCAACCCTTACACACAATGCATCCCTTACACACACAGAAACACACAATGCATTCCTTACACACACTCAATGCACCCCTTACAGATGCACACACTGCATCTCGTACATACACAGAAACATACCTTGCAGCCCTTACACATACAAACACAGATTCACACAATGCATTCCTTACACACATATCAGGACATCCCCTACACACTCCACCCCCTGTGAACAAACTCATTGGTGGAACATGAAGGTGGACCCTGGGACCCAGACCTTGAGCTGTGTAAAGGACCCCAAAAAATTCGAGCTGCTTCCTGTTCTCCCAGAACATTGTTTTTTGTGACCACAGTTACAAACAGCCTCCAGAGAGCCTGTTCTACACCAGACCAGTGAAGCCAGACTGCAGCTAGAGCCCATCATCATCCTCATCTGGTTGTAAGTAGGCAATCTAGTATATTATTCGTGGCACTAATCTCTAATTTACCTCACATTAAAGAAACACTATAGTCCCCAGAACCACTTTAGCTTAATGTAGTGGTTCTGGTGTCTATAGCCTGTCCCTGCAGGCCTTTTAATGTAAACACGGCGGCACTGCAGCACTGGCGTTAGTTAACATGGCAGATCACATGGGTGGGGCATTGTGATGTCACATGGGGGGTGGCAAACTTTGCTTTTGCCTAGGGCAGCAAAAATCCTTGCACCGGCCCTGCCTACCAGTCTAGGATTTAGGGATTACCCTGTTGTGTTTAAAGTGTTTGTTCCCCCGCTAAGACACAGCAGGGTAACCCCTAAATCCTGGACAGTTCAGGGGTCCGTGAGGGTTCAGAACCCCTGCTCTAAAGTAAAAAGAAAACCGTCTTGCTGTATACATTCATCACATTGAAGATGACAGCCTGCATGATCCTTCTTTAAATGTTCAAGGATCATTTTAAATGTAATATTTTCCATTTCATCACAGACAAATGTTAAGACCGGTTTCCCTGTAATTGTGGGAGGGCGTATGTGTGCTTCCCTACTTAAGGGAACCCCTTACCTTATTCCATACCGTCCGAGGTCTAGTGATTTGCATGAGACTACTTCTGGGTCGTGCAGGTCAGCATCTTGAAAAAATGTACCTGTTTTAACGTGGTTCACTTGTTCCTGCTGTTTCTGCCAAACAGCTCCTTACGAACAGACATCTCCAAGGATAGAGTCAGGAACTCACCAAAACTGTAAGCCACTGACTTGCACGTCGCGCCTGTCGCGGTCCTACGGCGTCATCACGAGTCGGGTCTATCTTCACACTTTCAGGTCGCATAACTCTTACGAAACACTGGCTTGTTTTTTTTTTTGGTTTACAATCTGCCGAACGAGGTTCATAACATAAGATTGCAGTATAAGTCAGGCTACAATACTGACCCCTAGCGGTCTCTCTCGGTACAAGCCTTTTGTTAAAGCAACAGGATTTCTACATGTTTAATTTAATTAATCTTTCTTATACCACATTTAAGAATTGTATTCACATAACCTGTCTTATATGTTTAAAATCGGGTGCTGCATTTTTCGGTCACAATACTTATCTGTTTGCCATGGTGTTAGGGTATCTATGTACATATATTCATATTTTTCAGTTTGTATTAAAATCACCTGGAATTTATAATTTTCAGCTCTCAAGCTACTACTAAGTAGATAATTAAGGACATAGGTTTTCTATACTTTATTCCTGTGTATCACCAAAGAAAAATGAAGGCCCGGACACTATCATTAACTTCCTGGGAATTCAATTAGATTCCATTTCCATGCAGGCAAGCTTGCCACAGGACAAAATGGGGAACATACTCACATGCATCAATCAATATCTTCTTTTAGGTTCCTGCAATTGTTAAGAATTGAAATCACTATTAGGTTCCTTAAACTTTGCAATGAGAATTATTCCCCAAGGGTGCTCATTCATATCTAGATTGCTTTGTCTTTTCCCACATTTTTCCAATGTTGATGGCCGACTTACCCTAGATGCCCATGCCGCAGCAGACCTGCTTATGTGGCAGAGTTTCTTAATAACATAGAATGGAAGGAACATGTTCCTCCCAGAACTGTCAGAGAATTGACCAACCATTTGGTCAGATGCAGTGTCTACCATGGGCTTTGCAGCCATCTATGGGAATGAATGGCTATGGGGTAGCTGGCCTGCGGAAGTCCAGAATTTGGAAGGTTTTTCCACTACCTCAGCCCTATTCGAGAGTTATCCCATCGTAGTGGCTGCTGTGACTTGGGGTCATTTGTGGTCAGGTTATTCGGTTCATTGTTACTCAGATAACCAAGCCACATGCCACATTATTAACAAAGGCGGTTCATCATCTTTAACGATCATGACATTTTTCAGGAAATTAACCTGGCTAGCAGCTTGTCACCAATTTTTCTTGGCTTGCATTCATGTACCAGGGGTCCGACCTTCTGGATTCAAGCCCTTTCGATCCCTGTACCAATGAAGTCAGTAAGACGGCCATAGGCCCCGAGAATTCACCACTACCACCACAACTAACACACAGCATTGCCTTAGAAGATCTCACATACATAAACAAGCAGACCATTACATACTTGCCTACCCCACACTAAAACAAGTCAACATACCCTACCCGAAGAAATTGCATACTACCCTACCCTCAACAAATGGTGCCCCGTAGCGGTATTAGATTCCTATCTTCAAACCCCCAGCAAGCACCCCTCAGAAACTTTGTTCTCATGGCTCAGTCCTTAGAACCTCAAAATTCATGCTATGTGTCAGATCCTTGATAATACAGCTAGGGCTTAACCACTCCAACTATTCAGGTCATTCCTTCAGGATAGGGGCAGCCTCCACGGCTTCAAGTGTCAACATACCAGTACACATTGTTAAAACACAAGGGCTTTGGAAATCTTCGGCCTAAACTCAATACATACCAAAACCCGTTTAAGATATACGCAATGCCTTTAAAGAAATGTCTGGATAAGATGTATCTATTGTTGACTGTATTAAATTTGGTTGAATCTATTTTTGCCCTCTTTTATTTACAGGCCTACTGCTTCGTCGGTTCCAGCACTAATTTACTCCTATATTTGTTTCTTACTCCATATACGGCTTTTTGCCCCTAACACAAATTTTAAGGCTGGTTGGCCTGTAATTGTGGGAGGGGCTATGTGTGTTTCCCTACTTAAGGGATGTGATAGGCCTGTAAATAAAAGAAGGCCCACCCAGGAGTAAAGAAAGGAAAAAGAGAAGGAAAGAAAAAAAATGGATATGGTGAGTAGTGGGAGGGTCATGTAAATCGCTAGACCTCGGACGGTATGGAGTAAGGTAAGGTAAATAAAAGAGGGCAAAAATAGATTCAACCAAATTTAATTAAATGGATATGTAAATTTATTAAAAGGATATGTTGAGTAGTGGGAGGGTCATGCAAATTGCTATACCTCGGACAGTATGGAGTAAGTTACTTTACTCCATACCGTCCGAGGTCTAGCGATTTGCATGACCCTCCCCCTCCTTTTAACATATCCATTTTTTTTCCTTCTTTTGCTTCTCTTTTTACTTTCTTTACTCCTGGGTGGGCCCTCTTTATTTACAGGCCTACCGCATTGTCGGTTCCGGCACACCACAACCGACTCTTATACTAATTTACTCCTATACTTGTCTTTTACTCCATATATGACTTTTTGCCCCTAACACAACTACAATTATTGATTAAAGGTTCACCTTAGCCACAATGGGAAGATTACAAGCAGTGGGTGTTTTATAGTCATTTGCAGTTGCTATCTCTATTGTAGGGTAATTTCATCAGGTTTGTCATACTTTGGAGAATAACAAGGGCTCTGTTATGTCATCCCTTATTTTAGGCCCATTATAATGTTTTAAAGAAACTACTTAACTACCATAATTTGAGTTCAGTTGCCATGCTGTATCATGATACACCTTGTCACCCCAGCTCTGAACATTACTTTACATTTATAAATGCATACTTTAATTATAAGGATTAACACATATTTCCTCATTAATAATACAAGCATGTTCTTTGTGTTAATAGTACCAAGGAAAGGATTTGTTTAATACCTTTAATACACCAATCTAAAGTAAAGAAATTGGGGCATGAACCTACCCCTATAAATGAGCCACATAATTTCAATGTGACAAATTTGTCTCTGGCTCTCTCCTAAAGAGTCACCTCCAGTTTTGTTACTTTTCCACCTTGATTGTTTATTGCCCCCCATGATGTCTTCCCTATTGTGTCCTTATACTCCACTCCTCTAGACTGCAAGCTTGTCTGAGCAGGGTCCTGATCTACCTATTGTTCCTGTATATTTTGTAATTGTCCCTCACATATTTATTTCCTCCTTCTTTCATAATAAAGTAAAGCCCAGCAGAATAAGTTTGTGCTATATAACTACCATTAATTATAATAAATATAATAATATTGGGCACATAGTATGAGTTTAATAAACATATGTTTATAGAGTCTATAGGAGAATAAGGGCAGTGTTCCCATATGCTGTGTTACACCTTTATATTGCATTATCTCTTTTAATAATTTAAAAATTATTTTAAAGTATTGCAATGCCTGATCATCCCAACTGCCATTAAATATATATTTGTTTTCAATTCTCCTTCTACTATAAAAATTATAGAGGGGGATTTTTCTTACTATTAAAATAAATCAATATACCTACAGTATGTATACATGATCCTTTTTTTCATGTTCACTTTGAGGTTTTGAATGTTATGATAATGGAGCCCCAAATGTATTACATAAAAAGGTTTGTTTATAATTACCTCCGAAGATTGCATTAAGTATTCTTTATACTTAAAACCAAAACAATCTATTCAGTTCTTGAAAAAAAAAAAAAATCTGTTCTAATTAATTATGTACAGTATTTGTATTTTTTTGCCCCCACTGGTTTTTCACTTGACAGGTAAATGGTTGAAGACAGAGGACTTATTATAGATTTTACATCAGCCCATGAGGATTTGAACTGATTCCATTGAGAAGGTTTAGGTCAGCTAAGTCCTTTCCTTCAAAGCATCATGGGTGTCTCAGAGCATCATTGCAAGCTCGTTCTGGCAGTAAGCCAGACTTCAAAAGCCTTTCACTGTGCAGTCACTGACTCACTAATAGGCAACTACAGACTTTCTGATTTTCCATTCGTTTCATGTGTTCATTCAACATAAATTTAATTAAACCAAATCTGGTGCTAAAGGAAGACGAGATAAAAGTGATATATCACAAATTAAAAAAGTTTGAAAGATATAGGAAACATTACTTTTTTTTTTGCTGCTCTATAAGATATTGTCAGTTTTACTAAGCTTGATCCTTTCAATTAAAAAAAAAAACAACAACCCAGGATTGAATTACTAAAGATAATATGTGAGAAGGTTAAAATGAAGGTCCTGATCCCACATTTTATATAGTAAAGCCTTTCAGAAAATGTTCTCTCTTGCTTTCATGTTCACTCTTCGGGTAGTGACCTCTTCATAGGATATTAGACAGGTTGCCCTTCAGTTAGTTTTACATGCAAAGTTTCTAGATAGCTTAACATTTGAGATGGCAATAATAAATACATAAACCAAAACTCCCTAAATCATATGTTTAAAAAGGACAATAAGATATTATTTTATGTTGTTCCTTTTATGGTCACTAATTTTTCATGGAACCATTTAAATTGTAGTATAGTAAACACTTTTTTTTTGTACAGAATCCCTTGTACATTGATACTCACTATTCACATGTGTGTTTTTTTCTGATTTATATCCAGGATGCAGCCTTGTTCAATACAGAATAACTCATTGTATGTACATTATGTAATCACTGTCCACTCTTACCTAAAACATTATCCTTTCTCAACACGCTTAATTATCCATACTCCGAAACTCAAAACTTACCATGGATCATTTCCTCCTTACACATCTCCTGACAGGCAAATATACATGTAAGGGCAGGGGAATGCATACGTTTCCAAGAGAGCTTCTTGAATCGCAATCTTTGCACAGATCATAGGTGGTTATGGTGCTTGGAGCATCTCTTTAATCCAAACATTGTGTCTTTATTTAAAAATGAAAAAGGTGATATGTGCACACAGAAGTTCTATTCACCTTTCAGAAATAGCATATTTTCTCAGAAGAGATATAATTATAATGTCCTATATATAATAAGCACATAACACAACACAGTGTAATCTGTGTACACAGTATTTAAATAAGTGTTAGAAATTAGAACACTCACACTTTTCAGAAGCCATTAGAAGTTGGTTCTGAACTTATAAGGCATATATGTCTCCTCAAGGACACAGGGTGAGTTTTTTCAGAGGTAGAAGTCCCAAGAGTTCAGTCTTGCTGGAATCAGGAACTTCAAGATTATAGATTAATAAAAGTATTTATTAATGAATATTATATAAAAACAAATAAAAGAATAGCACAATGCATCTCAACCCAGGATGGGTCTTTCTCAGGTGCAGGTATATTCTTAACTGTCCAAAAACATATTTTTATTTTTTACAAACAAATTAATTCATTACTTACACGCATGTAATCAGAAACTGAACACTTTTGCCACCAAATATAGTCCGAAATGGATATGGCGGTGTATCTGGTTTTCAGATGGAAAGTTCAGTCCCCTCCAAAGATGTCTGACAATTTCTGGATCTTGTGTGTGTTCTTCCTTTTGCCACCTCCTTCGTCTGTTTCAGAGCGTGTAAGATGGCTGGCGCATCTGCGTGTGTGTGTGTTAAATTGTTCTGTTGTGTGTGTAAATAAAGTGGTGTGAGTTTGTGTTTAAGTGACAGTGTGTGTGTGTGTGTTAGTCAAAGTGTGTAAGTGACCCTGTATATGTCAGTGAAACTGTATGTTAGTGAGAGTGTGCAAGTGACACTGTTAGTGAGAATGTGTAAATGACTCTGGGTGAGAGTCTGCAAGTGAATGTGTGTTAGTCAGAGTGTGTAAATGACACTGTTTATGTCAGTGAGAGTATGCAAGTGACACTGTGTAAGTGACTCTGGGAGCGTGTGTGTTAGTGAGAGTGTGTAACTGACATTATGTATGTTGGTGAGAGTGTGTGTGTATGTGTGTATGTTTGTGAGAGTGTGTAAGTGACACTGTGTATGTCAGTGAGTGTGTGTGTTAGTGTGTTTTTCTTTCCCTTAATGAGTGCTCACTATGTCTCTCTCCTAGAATGTTTCCCAATCTCTGTTGGGATTAAATATCTCAACAGTCTATTTTTTCTCTAAATGTCTCCCCAGGCTGGTTCCATTCTTTCTCACCGTGCTTCTGCTTTCACTTAAAGGAACACTATAGGCACCCAGACCACTTCAGTTGGTTGACGTAATCTGAATGTCCCAGGTCCCTTACCCTGCAAAGGTAATTATTGCAGTTTTTAATTCCACCTCTAGTGGCTGTTCATGGGGACATCCAGCGTCATGCAAAACCCCATAGGAAAGCATTGTATAATGCTCTCCTATGGGAAAATCCTTATGCGAGCGCAGCCATTGAGAAGTGAAGGTGGACCTGAGCCAGTGCCGAAAGACATCAGCGCTGTACCCAGGTAAGTGGCAGGAGTTTTTTTAACCCCTTCTACACCACGAGGGGGGGATGCGCTTGACGGAAGGGGAAGGTATAGTGCCAGGAAAACAAGTTTGTTTTACCGGCACTATAGTTTCCCTTTAATGTCTACTCAGTGCGTCTCTTTCCCTAAACGTCTCTTCACTGCAATTCAGAGTTTAGTGAATAAACCTCTGAGGGAATGTAGTTGCACTCATGAGGGGGCGGCAAAATGGATTGTTGCCTAGGGCGGCAAGAAACCATACACCGGCCCTGGTACTTGGAGTGTTCCTTTAAGGACTAAGGCAATTGTTCACCTTCTGAACCAAAACAAAACACAAATTTTCTTATTTCCCATTAGGTGCCCCCACACTTATTAATTACAATATTCCTTTGATACCCTAGATGTTTACATAACTTACTAGTAAGCATACATAAAAATATTCTAAAAAATAAGGAAAGTATTTTATTCAGATTGTTGCTTAAAATAATCTCTACAACAAGTGAATGAATTCTGCATGTAATATATATATGTGTATATATATACATATATATATATATATATATATATATATATATATATATATATATATATATATATATATATATATACAGAAACATAGAAACATAGAAACATAGAATTTGACGGCAGATAAGAACCATTCGGCCCATCTAGTCTGCCCAATTTTCTAAATACTTTCATTAGTCTTTTATAGTTAGGATAGCCTTATGCCTATCCCACGCATGCTTAAACTCCTTTACTGAGTTAACCTCTACCACTTCAGCCGGAAGGCTGTTCCATGCATCCACTACCCTCTCAGTAAAGTAATACTTCCTGATATTATTTTTAAACCTTTGTCCCTCTAATTTAAGACTATGTCCTCTTGTTGTGGTAGTTTGTTTTATTTTAAATATAGTTTCCTCCTTTACTGTGTTGATTCCCTTTACTATTTAAATGTTTCTATCATGTCCCCCCTGTCTCGTCTTTCCTCCAAGCTATACATGTTAAGATCCTTTAACCTTTCCTGGTAAGTTTTATCCTTCAATCCATGAACCAGTTTAGTAGCCCTTCTCTGAACTCTCTCTAAGGTATCAATATCCTTCTGAAGATACGGTCTCCAGTACTGCGTACAATACTCCAAGTGAGGTCTCACCAGTGTTCTGTACAATGGCATGAGCACTTCCCTCTTTCTACTGCTAATATCTCTCCCTATACAACCAAGCATTCTGCTAACATTTCCTGCTGCTATATTACATTGTCTGCCTACCTTCAAGTCATCAGAAATAATCACCCCTAAATCCCTTTCCTCAGATGTTGAAGTTAGGACTCTATCAAATATTCTGTACTCTGCCCTTGGGTTTTTTACGTCCAAGATGCGTTATCTTGCACTTATCCTCATTAAATGTCAGTTGCCACAACTCTGACAATTTTTCTAGTTTACCTAAATCATTAGCCATTTGGCTTATCCCTCCTGGAACATCAACCCTGTTACATATCTTAGTATCATCAGCAAAAAGACATACCTTACCATCAAGACCTTCTGCGATATCACTAATAAAAATATTAAAGAGAATGGGTCCAAGTACAGATCCCTGAGGTACCCCACTGGTGACAAACCCAAGCTTTGAATATACTCCATTGACTACAACCCTCTGTTGCCTGTCACTCAGCCACTGCCTCACCCATTCAACAATATTGGAATCCAAACTTAAAGATTGCAGTTTATTGATACGCCTTCTATGTGCAACAGTGTCAAAAGCCCTACTGAAATCTAGGTAAGCAATGTCTACTGCACCACCCTGATCTATAATTTTAGTTACCCAATCAAAAAATCAATAAGATTAGTTTGGCATGATCTCCCTGAAGTAAGCCCATGTTGTCTCTGATCTTGAAATCCATGTGTTTTTAGATGTTTAACAATCCTATCCTTTAACATGGTTTCCATCACTTTCCCCACTACTGAAGTAAGGCTTACTGGCCTATAGTTGCCCGACTCCTCTCTATTACCTTTCATTTGAATGGGCACAACATTCGCCAACTTCCAATCTTCTGGGACTACTCCTGTTATCAATGATTGGTTAAATAAATCTGTTAATTGTTTTGCTAGTACACCACTAAGCTATTTTTATAGCTTTGGGTGTATTCCATCAGGTCCCATTGACTTATTTGTCTTTACTTTTGACAGTTGAAATAGGACCTCTTCCTCCGTAAACTCACGTGTAATAAATAACTAATTTATCCTTTTTCTTAACAGAGGTCCCTCTCCTTCATTTTCATCTGTAAATACCGAACAAAAATATTCATTGAGGCAGTCAGCTAGACCTTTATCCTCTTCTACATACCTACCTTCTTTTGTTTTTAATCTAACTAATCCTTATTTTACTTTTCTTTTCTCATTTAGGTTTATAAAAAAAAGTTTTGGGGGGCGTGTCTGACTTCCGGCGAGAGCAGTCGCATGGATTGAGAGCTCCGTCGACTTGCTAACCTAACGAGCGACAACGATAGCGATTACTGCCAAATTTTGACAGTATGCTTAAACTCCTTTACTGAGTTAACCTCTACCACTTCAGCCGGAAGGCTGTTCCATGCATCCACTACCCTCTCAGTAAAGTAATACTTCCTGATATTATTTTTAAACCTTTGTCCCTCTAATTTAAGACTATGTCCTCTTGTTGTGGTAGTTTGTTTTATTTTAAATATAGTCTCCTCCTTTACTGTGTTGATTCCCTTTACTATTTAAATGTTTCTATCATGTCCCCCCTGTCTCGTCTTTCCTCCAAGCTATACATGTTAAGATCCTTTAACCTTTCCTGGTAAGTTTTATCCTTCAATCCATGAACCAGTTTAGTAGCCCTTCTCTGAACTCTCTCTAAGGTATCAATATCCTTCTGAAGATACGGTCTCCAGTACTGCGTACAATACTCCAAGTGAGGTCTCACCAGTGTTCTGTACAATGGCATGAGCACTTCCCTCTTTCTACTGCTAATATCTCTCCCTATACAACCAAGCATTCTGCTAACATTTCCTGCTGCTATATTACATTGTCTGCCTACCTTCAAGTCATCAGAAATAATCACCCCTAAATCCCTTTCCTCAGATGTTGAAGTTAGGACTCTATCAAATATGCTGTACTCTGCCCTTGGGTTTTTTACGTCCAAGATGCGTTATCTTGCACTTATCCTCATTAAATGTCAGTTGCCACAACTCTGACAATTTTTCTAGTTTACCTAAATCATTAGCCATTTGGCTTATCCCTCCTGGAACATCAACCCTGTTACATATCTTAGTATCATCAGCAAAAAGACATACCTTACCATCAAGACCTTCTGCGATATCACTAATAAAAATATTAAAGAGAATGGGTCCAAGTACAGATCCCTGAGGTACCCCACTGGTGACAAACCCAAGCTTTGAATATACTCCATTGACTACAACCCTCTGTTGCCTGTCACTCAGCCACTGCCTCACCCATTCAACAATATTGGAATCCAAACTTAAAGATTGCAGTTTATTGATACGCCTTCTATGTGCAACAGTGTCAAAAGCCCTACTGAAATCTAGGTAAGCAATGTCTACTGCACCACCCTGATCTATAATTTTAGTTACCCAATCAAAAAATCAATAAGATTAGTTTGGCATGATCTCCCTGAAGTAAGCCCATGTTGTCTCTGATCTTGAAATCCATGTGTTTTTAGATGTTTAACAATCCTATCCTTTAACATGGTTTCCATCACTTTCCCCACTACTGAAGTAAGGCTTACTGGCCTATAGTTGCCCGACTCCTCTCTATTACCTTTCATTTGAATGGGCACAACATTCGCCAACTTCCAATCTTCTGGGACTACTCCTGTTATCAATGATTGGTTAAATAAATCTGTTAATTGTTTTGCTAGTACACCACTAAGCTATTTTTGTAGCTTTGGGTGTATTCCATCAGGTCCCATTGACTTATTTGTCTTTACTTTTGACAGTTGAAATAGGACCTCTTCCTCCGTAAACTCACGTGTAATAAATAACTAATTTATCCTTTTTCTTAACAGAGGTCCCTCTCCTTCATTTTCATCTGTAAATACCGAACAAAAATATTCATTGAGGCAGTCAGCTAGACCTTTATCCTCTTCTACATACCTACCTTCTTTTGTTTTTAATCTAACTAATCCTTATTTTACTTTTCTTTTCTCATTTAGGTTTATAAAAAAAAGTTTTGGGGGGCGTGTCTGACTTCCGGCGAGAGCAGTCGCATGGATTGAGAGCTCCGTCGACTTGCTAACCTAACGAGTGACAACGATAGCGATTACTGCCAAATTTTGACAGTATGCTTAAACTCCTTTACTGAGTTAACCTCTACCACTTCAGCCGGAAGGCTGTTCCATGCATCCACTACCCTCTCAGTAAAGTAATACTTCCTGATATTATTTTTAAACCTTTGTCCCTCTAATTTAAGACTATGTCCTCTTGTTGTGGTAGTTTGTTTTATTTTAAATATAGTCTCCTCCTTTACTGTGTTGATTCCCTTTACTATTTAAATGTTTCTATCATGTCCCCCCTGTCTCGTCTTTCCTCCAAGCTATACATGTTAAGATCCTTTAACCTTTCCTGGTAAGTTTTATCCTTCAATCCATGAACCAGTTTAGTAGCCCTTCTCTGAACTCTCTCTAAGGTATCAATATCCTTCTGAAGATACGGTCTCCAGTACTGCGTACAATACTCCAAGTGAGGTCTCACCAGTGTTCTGTACAATGGCATGAGCACTTCCCTCTTTCTACTGCTAATATCTCTCCCTATACAACCAAGCATTCTGCTAACATTTCCTGCTGCTATATTACATTGTCTGCCTACCTTCAAGTCATCAGAAATAATCACCCCTAAATCCCTTTCCTCAGATGTTGAAGTTAGGACTCTATCAAATATTCTGTACTCTGCCCTTGGGTTTTTTACGTCCAAGATGCGTTATCTTGCACTTATCCTCATTAAATGTCAGTTGCCACAACTCTGACAATTTTTCTAGTTTACCTAAATCATTAGCCATTTGGCTTATCCCTCCTGGAACATCAACCCTGTTACATATCTTAGTATCATCAGCAAAAAGACATACCTTACCATCAAGACCTTCTGCGATATCACTAATAAAAATATTAAAGAGAATGGGTCCAAGTACAGATCCCTGAGGTACCCCACTGGTGACAAACCCAAGCTTTGAATATACTCCATTGACTACAACCCTCTGTTGCCTGTCACTCAGCCACTGCCTCACCCATTCAACAATATTGGAATCCAAACTTAAAGATTGCAGTTTATTGATACGCCTTCTATGTGCAACAGTGTCAAAAGCCCTACTGAAATCTAGGTAAGCAATGTCTACTGCACCACCCTGATCTATAATTTTAGTTACCCAATCAAAAAATCAATAAGATTAGTTTGGCATGATCTCCCTGAAGTAAGCCCATGTTGTCTCTGATCTTGAAATCCATGTGTTTTTAGATGTTTAACAATCCTATCCTTTAACATGGTTTCCATCACTTTCCCCACTACTGAAGTAAGGCTTACTGGCCTATAGTTGCCCGACTCCTCTCTATTACCTTTCATTTGAATGGGCACAACATTCGCCAACTTCCAATCTTCTGGGACTACTCCTGTTATCAATGATTGGTTAAATAAATCTGTTAATTGTTTTGCTAGTACACCACTAAGCTATTTTTGTAGCTTTGGGTGTATTCCATCAGGTCCCATTGACTTATTTGTCTTTACTTTTGACAGTTGAAATAGGACCTCTTCCTCCGTAAACTCACGTGTAATAAATAACTAATTTATCCTTTTTCTTAACAGAGGTCCCTCTCCTTCATTTTCATCTGTAAATACCGAACAAAAATATTCATTGAGGCAGTCAGCTAGACCTTTATCCTCTTCTACATACCTACCTTCTTTTGTTTTTAATCTAACTAATCCTTATTTTACTTTTCTTTTCTCATTTAGGTTTATAAAAAAAAGTTTTGGGGGGCGTGTCTGACTTCCGGCGAGAGCAGTCGCATGGATTGAGAGCTCCGTCGACTTGCTAACCTAACGAGTGACAACGATAGCGATTACTGCCAAATTTTGACAGTATGCTTAAACTCCTTTACTGAGTTAACCTCTACCACTTCAGCCGGAAGGCTGTTCCATGCATCCACTACCCTCTCAGTAAAGTAATACTTCCTGATATTATTTTTAAACCTTTGTCCCTCTAATTTAAGACTATGTCCTCTTGTTGTGGTAGTTTGTTTTATTTTAAATATAGTCTCCTCCTTTACTGTGTTGATTCCCTTTACTATTTAAATGTTTCTATCATGTCCCCCCTGTCTCGTCTTTCCTCCAAGCTATACATGTTAAGATCCTTTAACCTTTCCTGGTAAGTTTTATCCTTCAATCCATGAACCAGTTTAGTAGCCCTTCTCTGAACTCTCTCTAAGGTATCAATATCCTTCTGAAGATACGGTCTCCAGTACTGCGTACAATACTCCAAGTGAGGTCTCACCAGTGTTCTGTACAATGGCATGAGCACTTCCCTCTTTCTACTGCTAATATCTCTCCCTATACAACCAAGCATTCTGCTAACATTTCCTGCTGCTATATTACATTGTCTGCCTACCTTCAAGTCATCAGAAATAATCACCCCTAAATCCCTTTCCTCAGATGTTGAAGTTAGGACTCTATCAAATATTCTGTACTCTGCCCTTGGGTTTTTTACGTCCAAGATGCGTTATCTTGCACTTATCCTCATTAAATGTCAGTTGCCACAACTCTGACAATTTTTCTAGTTTACCTAAATCATTAGCCATTTGGCTTATCCCTCCTGGAACATCAACCCTGTTACATATCTTAGTATCATCAGCAAAAAGACATACCTTACCATCAAGACCTTCTGCGATATCACTAATAAAAATATTAAAGAGAATGGGTCCAAGAACAGATCCCTGAGGTACCCCACTGGTGACAAACCCAAGCTTTGAATATACTCCATTGACTACAACCCTCTGTTGCCTGTCACTCAGCCACTGCCTCACCCATTCAACAATATTGGAATCCAAACTTAAAGATTGCAGTTTATTGATACGCCTTCTATGTGCAACAGTGTCAAAAGCCCTACTGAAATCTAGGTAAGCAATGTCTACTGCACCACCCTGATCTATAATTTTAGTTACCCAATCAAAAAATCAATAAGATTAGTTTGGCATGATCTCCCTGAAGTAAGCCCATGTTGTCTCTGATCTTGAAATCCATGTGTTTTTAGATGTTTAACAATCCTATCCTTTAACATGGTTTCCATCACTTTCCCCACTACTGAAGTAAGGCTTACTGGCCTATAGTTGCCCGACTCCTCTCTATTACCTTTCATTTGAATGGGCACAACATTCGCCAACTTCCAATCTTCTGGGACTACTCCTGTTATCAATGATTGGTTAAATAAATCTGTTAATTGTTTTGCTAGTACACCACTAAGCTATTTTTATAGCTTTGGGTGTATTCCATCAGGTCCCATTGACTTATTTGTCTTTACTTTTGACAGTTGAAATAGGACCTCTTCCTCCGTAAACTCACGTGTAATAAATAACTAATTTATCCTTTTTCTTAACAGAGGTCCCTCTCCTTCATTTTCATCTGTAAATACCGAACAAAAATATTCATTGAGGCAGTCAGCTAGACCTTTATCCTCTTCTACATACCTACCTTCTTTTGTTTTTAATCTAACTAATCCTTATTTTACTTTTCTTTTCTCATTTAGGTTTATAAAAAAAAGTTTTGGGGGGCGTGTCTGACTTCCGGCGAGAGCAGTCGCATGGATTGAGAGCTCCGTCGACTTGCTAACCTAACGAGCGACAACGATAGCGATTACTGCCAAATTTTGACAGTATGCTTAAACTCCTTTACTGAGTTAACCTCTACCACTTCAGCCGGAAGGCTGTTCCATGCATCCACTACCCTCTCAGTAAAGTAATACTTCCTGATATTATTTTTAAACCTTTGTCCCTCTAATTTAAGACTATGTCCTCTTGTTGTGGTAGTTTGTTTTATTTTAAATATAGTCTCCTCCTTTACTGTGTTGATTCCCTTTACTATTTAAATGTTTCTATCATGTCCCCCCTGTCTCGTCTTTCCTCCAAGCTATACATGTTAAGATCCTTTAACCTTTCCTGGTAAGTTTTATCCTTCAATCCATGAACCAGTTTAGTAGCCCTTCTCTGAACTCTCTCTAAGGTATCAATATCCTTCTGAAGATACGGTCTCCAGTACTGCGTACAATACTCCAAGTGAGGTCTCACCAGTGTTCTGTACAATGGCATGAGCACTTCCCTCTTTCTACTGCTAATATCTCTCCCTATACAACCAAGCATTCTGCTAACATTTCCTGCTGCTATATTACATTGTCTGCCTACCTTCAAGTCATCAGAAATAATCACCCCTAAATCCCTTTCCTCAGATGTTGAAGTTAGGACTCTATCAAATATTCTGTACTCTGCCCTTGGGTTTTTTACGTCCAAGATGCGTTATCTTGCACTTATCCTCATTAAATGTCAGTTGCCACAACTCTGACAATTTTTCTAGTTTACCTAAATCATTAGCCATTTGGCTTATCCCTCCTGGAACATCAACCCTGTTACATATCTTAGTATCATCAGCAAAAAGACATACCTTACCATCAAGACCTTCTGCGATATCACTAATAAAAATATTAAAGAGAATGGGTCCAAGTACAGATCCCTGAGGTACCCCACTGGTGACAAACCCAAGCTTTGAATATACTCCATTGACTACAACCCTCTGTTGCCTGTCACTCAGCCACTGCCTCACCCATTCAACAATATTGGAATCCAAACTTAAAGATTGCAGTTTATTGATACGCCTTCTATGTGCAACAGTGTCAAAAGCCCTACTGAAATCTAGGTAAGCAATGTCTACTGCACCACCCTGATCTATAATTTTAGTTACCCAATCAAAAAATCAATAAGATTAGTTTGGCATGATCTCCCTGAAGTAAGCCCATGTTGTCTCTGATCTTGAAATCCATGTGTTTTTAGATGTTTAACAATCCTATCCTTTAACATGGTTTCCATCACTTTCCCCACTACTGAAGTAAGGCTTACTGGCCTATAGTTGCCCGACTCCTCTCTATTACCTTTCATTTGAATGGGCACAACATTCGCCAACTTCCAATCTTCTGGGACTACTCCTGTTATCAATGATTGGTTAAATAAATCTGTTAATTGTTTTGCTAGTACACCACTAAGCTATTTTTGTAGCTTTGGGTGTATTCCATCAGGTCCCATTGACTTATTTGTCTTTACTTTTGACAGTTGAAATAGGACCTCTTCCTCCGTAAACTCACGTGTAATAAATAACTAATTTATCCTTTTTCTTAACAGAGGTCCCTCTCCTTCATTTTCATCTGTAAATACCGAACAAAAATATTCATTGAGGCAGTCAGCTAGACCTTTATCCTCTTCTACATACCTACCTTCTTTTGTTTTTAATCTAACTAATCCTTATTTTACTTTTCTTTTCTCATTTAGGTTTATAAAAAAAAGTTTTGGGGGGCGTGTCTGACTTCCGGCGAGAGCAGTCGCATGGATTGAGAGCTCCGTCGACTTGCTAACCTAACGAGTGACAACGATAGCGATTACTGCCAAATTTTGACAGTATGCTTAAACTCCTTTACTGAGTTAACCTCTACCACTTCAGCCGGAAGGCTGTTCCATGCATCCACTACCCTCTCAGTAAAGTAATACTTCCTGATATTATTTTTAAACCTTTGTCCCTCTAATTTAAGACTATGTCCTCTTGTTGTGGTAGTTTGTTTTATTTTAAATATAGTCTCCTCCTTTACTGTGTTGATTCCCTTTACTATTTAAATGTTTCTATCATGTCCCCCCTGTCTCGTCTTTCCTCCAAGCTATACATGTTAAGATCCTTTAACCTTTCCTGGTAAGTTTTATCCTTCAATCCATGAACCAGTTTAGTAGCCCTTCTCTGAACTCTCTCTAAGGTATCAATATCCTTCTGAAGATACGGTCTCCAGTACTGCGTACAATACTCCAAGTGAGGTCTCACCAGTGTTCTGTACAATGGCATGAGCACTTCCCTCTTTCTACTGCTAATATCTCTCCCTATACAACCAAGCATTCTGCTAACATTTCCTGCTGCTATATTACATTGTCTGCCTACCTTCAAGTCATCAGAAATAATCACCCCTAAATCCCTTTCCTCAGATGTTGAAGTTAGGACTCTATCAAATATTCTGTACTCTGCCCTTGGGTTTTTTACGTCCAAGATGCGTTATCTTGCACTTATCCTCATTAAATGTCAGTTGCCACAACTCTGACAATTTTTCTAGTTTACCTAAATCATTAGCCATTTGGCTTATCCCTCCTGGAACATCAACCCTGTTACATATCTTAGTATCATCAGCAAAAAGACATACCTTACCATCAAGACCTTCTGCGATATCACTAATAAAAATATTAAAGAGAATGGGTCCAAGTACAGATCCCTGAGGTACCCCACTGGTGACAAACCCAAGCTTTGAATATACTCCATTGACTACAACCCTCTGTTGCCTGTCACTCAGCCACTGCCTCACCCATTCAACAATATTGGAATCCAAACTTAAAGATTGCAGTTTATTGATACGCCTTCTATGTGCAACAGTGTCAAAAGCCCTACTGAAATCTAGGTAAGCAATGTCTACTGCACCACCCTGATCTATAATTTTAGTTACCCAATCAAAAAATCAATAAGATTAGTTTGGCATGATCTCCCTGAAGTAAGCCCATGTTGTCTCTGATCTTGAAATCCATGTGTTTTTAGATGTTTAACAATCCTATCCTTTAACATGGTTTCCATCACTTTCCCCACTACTGAAGTAAGGCTTACTGGCCTATAGTTGCCCGACTCCTCTCTATTACCTTTCATTTGAATGGGCACAACATTCGCCAACTTCCAATCTTCTGGGACTACTCCTGTTATCAATGATTGGTTAAATAAATCTGTTAATTGTTTTGCTAGTACACCACTAAGCTATTTTTATAGCTTTGGGTGTATTCCATCAGGTCCCATTGACTTATTTGTCTTTACTTTTGACAGTTGAAATAGGACCTCTTCCTCCGTAAACTCACGTGTAATAAATAACTAATTTATCCTTTTTCTTAACAGAGGTCCCTCTCCTTCATTTTCATCTGTAAATACCGAACAAAAATATTCATTGAGGCAGTCAGCTAGACCTTTATCCTCTTCTACATACCTACCTTCTTTTGTTTTTAATCTAACTAATCCTTATTTTACTTTTCTTTTCTCATTTAGGTTTATAAAAAAAAGTTTTGGGGGGCGTGTCTGACTTCCGGCGAGAGCAGTCGCATGGATTGAGAGCTCCGTCGACTTGCTAACCTAACGAGCGACAACGATAGCGATTACTGCCAAATTTTGACTGCAAAATCCCCAAAGAGACAACTTGTACCAATGTCTCCCCCCAAGCAACTGAAATTGCCCGACATGGCAAAAAAAAAAACAAGAAAAAAGAACGTCGCAGAGAAATTCAAGATGGCGGCGACATGAATATCGCATCTGAAGCTAACTCTGACTGCGAATCGACCTCATCAAAACTTTCTGACACCATGGTCACAGATCGCAGCTTGCATAGAATGCTGCAAGAACTTCGTTCAACTATACGACAGGACTTTATGAAGATTGATCGGGATTTAAGGAAAGAAATCTCGGCTCTAGGTGACAGAACGTGTCAACTAGAACAAAGATCCGACAAAATCTGCTTAGCCCACAACGAAATGGCCGACAAGCTACAAAAGATTTCGGAAGAAAACTCCACGCTCAAATTTAAATTGGCTGACCTAGAAGATAGGTCGAGAAGACAGAATGTTCGGTTCAGGGGCATCCCGGACGATGTGCCTCACGACACTCTACCAGCCTTCATACTTTCTGTATGCAAATCCCTGGTCCCGGAGTTACCAGACTCTGCTTGGGCCTTCGATCGCATGCACAGGCTACCGCGCCCGGCCCGCATGTCTGGAGACGTCCCTAAGGATGTCATAGTGAAGTTCCACTACTTCACACACAAAGACGCTCTTCTAAACGCGCACCCGGAAAGCTGGTACTCTCCCGGACCCCTACCAACAAATTTCCTTGTATGCTGATTTATCAGCCACTACCATGGCAAGAAGGAAGGAATTTTTACCTGTCACCAAAACTTTACGCAACAATAAAGTTTCTTATAGATGGGGATATCTCACAAAGATTCTGATATGGCGGCAAGACAGAACACACGTAATCAACGAACCGGAAGAAGGTATGAAACTCCTCATTAAGTGGGGCCTTTGGACCAACTCCAATGCAGCTCCGCTCAAATCTCCGTCCAGAAGCTGTTCTCCAAGACGACTTCAAACGGAATGGAAGATGGCGGGTTTGCCGGTTCACAACACATGAACTACCAATCTATTTCCAGTTATAAGTCGCGATGAGAATAAGTATTACTTTTGTGACACCAAAGTATAATATGATCTGTCGTGCATTACTTTCTTTTAATGTTTCATTTCCCCCAACTGATTTTACTTTTTACTTATATCCGCCTCTACCAATCGGTAATTGCGAACCTACACACTTTTTGTAGCTAGGCACGCATCTATACTAGCATTTCACAAGTCACTACCAAACTTAACAACTATTTCCACAGTAAATACCTAATACTGCCCGTCTGTGGAAAATATAATCCACATGCACTCTATCTATCTGGCGACAAGTAAATATCTCACAACATTCGCCATCTTTACGGCTCGCCTACTTCATAAATTCCCTCCGGTTACTACGCACATGCCTTAGCTATAATTTTGTATAATGATTATCCTTGCTGCGAATGCAACCGGAATTCCATACCCACGATATTTATCTTAACGCAATTCCTTTGTTGCGGACGAGATGGTTAATACCCAATTGGTAATTGTATACCTTGCAAATATCTCAATGTTATGTCTCTATTGATGTTTATTAATTATTATTTCTTGAGTTATGATATGTTTGTGGACAGCGCTAAACGTGTGTTATATGATTGTTACATACGTTGATTGTTACCCTTAACGGTAGTGGATGATCAAAGCGCATCACTATTTTCTGTGCTCCCTATCCACAATTGTGGGAAACACGCTTCGTAGGCAATGTAAATGTCTGGCGACAGGTACTCACCCCACGACACTCGCCACTTGTATGGCCATCCTATTTCATAAATCCCTTCTAAATCGCACGTATTGCCCTAATCCTGTCTATACACACTTCTAGCCCGTGCTTTCAGTTTAACTGATAAGTGTATATACAGCAAACGATTTATTGAATGTCCCTACTATTGTTTATTCTCATTACTTATATCCTATTATTTTAAGTTCTAAGATACGCTTATAGATAACGTTGTACATATGTCACATGGTTATTATATACGTTAATTGATACCCTTAATTTTAAGCAGATGGTCACAAAGCACCAACGATAGTTGTGCTCCCTATCCACTTAGTGGAAAGCACGTTTCGCTTGCAATGTAAATATTCGTTGATAGATATTTACCCCACGACACTTGCCATCTACGTGGCTATCCTATTTTGGCGAGTCCTTCTTGAATCACACATAGTGCCCTGATCTTGACAATACACACCTCCAGCTCGTGTTTCAAACTTAACTGCCAAATGTATATATTGCTAACAATATATTGTTATGTCTCTAATATTGTTTATTCTCATTGTTTATAACTCTTATTTTAAGAACTATGCAACGCATATGGATAGCGTGCTGGATGTGCTTCGCGGCTACTTCACACGCTATTCGGTACCTGCAACTATAAGCAGCTGGCTACTGCGAACCATCCTAACCTAACGATTGTTTCAGTCACTATTTGTTTGCAAGTTATTGTTAGCATCCGACGCTGTATAAGCATTCCCTGCTATCCACCCACACTCCAACCTATTTATCATTGGGACTCCACGTACTATACACCTAGTACTCAGGGCCCTAGCCGCACTACCGCTGGCAAGCTCACGCTTCAATAGAACATATTATGCTACTTTCACACTCGTTCATGTGGTCAAGATAAATTATAAGACGATTTATACATGCAAGAATTTTCTCATGTTTACTAAGATATATTGTAATGACTTCCTTGCAGTTATTCATTCACTCTAGAATCATTAACACCAGGTTGCAAGAACTCTCTCACCCCCCTGGTCATCACTTGAGACACTCCTAGTGTCTGAAAATGGCCACTTTACATTTTCTATTCAGAGAAAATGAATGTGTATATAGTTACCCCGTTAATGTTGTCACCCCTCCCCTACTTTCTCCCTGCGCTCCTCCTATGTATCAAAGCTTACCCTCTGGGGACAGAATTGTACTTTTCAACATCTACTTCCAAACCCCGATACTGAGAACCTTCATTGTGAACAGTAACTTACGTAGACCCGGAACATTCCTAACAACTCACTACGATCGCTCCACGATTCGCAAGCCTTAACTACCCACGTTGATGACTAACACGATGAAAATCCTCTCCCTTAATGTAAAAGGACTAAACAGCCCGTACAAAAGAAGTCAAGTGCTAAGAGATATGCACAATTCTGAGGCTGCCATAGTCTGCCTCCAAGAAACACACTTTTGCAAAGACAATCCACCTCATTTAAAATCATCCAAATATCCTACAGAGTACCATGCCTACGCACCAAATAAATCTAAAGGAGTGGCAATTATATTTCACAAAGATTGGGTGTTCACGCCCATTAGACAATACGCTGACCCTACAGGCAGGCTGCTTATTTTAGTTGGTGAACTTAATGGCATTCAAGTTACGATCTCCTCCCTTTATGCTCCTAATGACGCTCAATTCTCCTTTCTCAATAAGGCCATAAAAAAGATATCCACCCTAAAACACGGTCATGTCATAATTTGTGGTGACTGTAACTGCACACTTGATCCCTCACTTGATATCCAACGAGTCAATAATCAAAAACCTAATAAACTCACCATTCATAATAGTAAACTGTTCTCAAACCTTATTTTCTCGCATGATCTTTTTGACACCTGGAGAAATCTATTCCCCGCAGCCAAAGATTTTACTTTCTTTTCTCCAGTCCACCTGACATATACAAGGATAGACTTATGTTTACTCGATAAATCAACCCTACCTCATCTCCTGGACCAAACCATAGGTCAACGTACTTGGTCCGACCATGCACCGATTATTATCACCATAGCAGTACCCTACCCTTCAAAAGGCCGAGGTACTTGGCGCTTAAATGAGTCCATCCTTGACTCACCTGATAACGTGAGAAAAATTGCCTTAGAAATACAAGATTATTTTACTAACAATACCACTACCGACACATCCACGGAAACCCAATGGCTAGCGCACAAAGTCGTATTAAGAGGAACATTCATCAAACTAGGCTCCACTAAAAAGAAAATAGCTAGCAATCTAAATGATTCACTTCATCGACAACTTACAACATTAGAAAACTCCAACAAACACTCACCCTCCCATTCCACAAATCACGATAATACGCGAACAAATATTGAACCTTCAAAATGAAGATTTCGCCAATAAGGCAGTAAAACTCCAGCAAAGATTCTATACTCTAGGCAATAAGGCCGGCAAGTTATTAGCTAATCAACTAAAATCCAAATACCTCCAAACAAAAATCCCGTACATTCTCTCCAAATCGAACACAAAATTATTTAATCCCATAGACATAGTCAACGAATTATCATCATTCTACAATGATCTTTACAATTTAGACAAAAACACAAGCATTCCGAGCAACCAAGACATAGAGGCGTTTCTACAAAATATCTCACTTCCACAAATTACACCACAACAAAATGATCAACTGTCCGCCCCATTCACGGAACACGAAGTGTCCACAGCCATAAAGTCCCTACCGAAGCATAAAGCCCCAGGCCCTGATGGACTTTCCAACTATTACTATATTAAAATGGAACCACAACTCACTCCACACATCACAAAACTCTTTAACACAATACAAAAAGTAGGCAGCTTCCCGAAGGAAATGTTAGAAGCATATATCATTACCCTACCCAAACCTAACAAATCTCCCACATCTTGTGGAAATCTACGCCCAATATCTCTGCTAAACGCAGACGTGAAATTGTACGCAAAATTGTTAGCTAATAGATTAAAAAACGTATTACCAAATTTGGTCTCTGAAGAGCAAGCAGGCTTCGTGCCAGGCAAACAGGTGGGCGATAACACCAGATTCTGTATGGATCTGATAGACTGGGCCATCCGCCATCACCAATCCGGGGTCCTCATGGCCCTTGATGCAGAAAAGGCCTTCGACCGCCTGAACTGGTCTTATATGTCGGCCACCCTAAAAGCCTTTGGCTTCTCTGATCTCTTTCTTACTAGCATTATGGCCCTCTATTCCATGCCATCCGCAAAAGTTTTCAATACTGGGTTCTCATCTATTAACTTTAATATTTCCAATGGAACAAGGCAGGGCTGTCCCTTATCCCCCCTAATATTTATTCTCTGCTTGGAGCCCCTCATTCGCACAATTAAAAACGATCCCTTACTGCCAGGCCTTCACACCCCTGCTGGAGAGAAAAAGCTTGCCGTATTTGCGTACGATATTATAATTTTTTTGAAACACCCGTCTGCTTCCATTCCTTACCTTCTAAGAACTCTCAATATGTATGGCACGATTTCATTTTACAAAAATAACATCACTAAAACCCAGATACTTCCGCTGAATTTAGCTCCTCGGTTAATCGATACCCTAAAATCGCAATTCCCCTTCGATTGGCGCAAGACCTCCATAACCTACCTGGGCATTAAATTAACCCAATCGAAATCACAAACCATAAAAGAGAACCATGAAGCGGTCCTGCAAAAAATCTCAACTCAATTAAGACAATGGGACAAAATGAACACCTCTTGGATAGGTAGGATCAATTCGATCAAAATGATGGCACTACCTCACATACTTTACCTATTCCGCACTTTACCCATCACTATCCCAAACTCTATCCTTACTAAATTCCAAACCGTCCTAAATGCACATATCTGGAGGAGAAAACCCCCAAGAGTCGCACTCCACTCCTTATGGCGCCCTATCCATCGGGGAGGGTTAGGCGTCCCCAATATTAATAAATATTATAAGGCCTCCTCTCTAGCACAGAGTTTGAACATTATGACAAACAAATCTAACCCGATTTGGCTCAAACTGGAACAAGCTTGTGGTAACATCCCATCCCTACACAACGTATTGTGGTCCAAAGGTAGCCATACTTCCACGTCTCTTTTACCAAGCACAAAATTTCTCCTACGTTCTTGGAACTCATGGAGTACAACATTATGTCCCAAAGATGAACTACTCTACCTAGCCCCTCTAAAAGTTCTTACTTCAATATCACCAGACCTTCCCATAAACCACTGGCCATTACATGGCTTGACTCACGTATATTCTTTATTTGACTCTACAGGCCTTCGAACCTTCCCTGACTTACAAACCACTCACAACTTGCCACAGCGAGATATATTCCTTTACTTAAGGGTGAAACATATAATAAACACTGCTGCTCTCACACATCTAGATCTATCATCACTAAGCCTAATAGGCCACACTTGCTACATGTCTTCCAAATCTTGTCTCCCGCAGAAATTTCTCAAACTATGCTACCTAGCACAGTCAGGAGATCATATCTCTGCTAAACTTCCCTATATGATCAAATGGGAACGAGATCTGGGCGAAGAATTTCATATACAAGATTGGCTCACAGCCATATCATCTACCAAAAAATCTACTAAATGCGCCACTCTATGGGAAGCGTACTTCAAAGTACTAATGAGGTGGTACCTAGTTCCTACTAGACTAAACAAAATTTACCCTAATTCCATCCCCACATGTTGGAGATGCAACAAAGGTATAGGCTCACTCTTACACAACTTTTGGGCCTGCCCGAAACTTCAAACCTTTTGGTACTATGTGAAGAATGTTATACACTCCCTTTACGGTATGCAAATACTTCTAAACCCAGCAGGTTGTTTACTCCACCTATTACCCGAATTATTCTGTACCCCTTTAAGAGCAGCGATCATTAATATCCTAATAGCTGCAAAACTATGTATCGCAACTCACTGGAAAAGCAACAACATTCCCTCTCTGCAAGAATTTATCAATAAAGTCAACACTATTTACTGTCATGAGAAGGAATGGGCTAAGAGAGGAGACTTGTCCAAATTCAATAAACAGTGGGAAAACTGGGATTCTATCTACAAACAATTCACTAAATTGATCTGACGCTCCCCCACATATAGAATACCCCCTGCACATGTATGTCAAATTATGGTGGCTCCCTTCCTATCCTACTTTCCCTATCCTACTTTTCCTTTCCAGTCCTATAACACCGTGTTACTCTATACTCTTAGTACCCTATCTGTATTTTATCCCTTTCATGATCAAAGATACGTGAAACTTCGCATCTCAGTACAACCCACTGCGATGCGATATGCTAAATCTTGGAATTAGCTCATACTTATTCATTCTTTAAATGTAAGTTACTTAAACGCTTAACACAGCCTACACTAGTTAGTTGCTCCCTAACCAATCCGCTCCAAATTATTGAGCGGACACTCTACACTAGGATAACATGTACATAGTACAGCCACCCGGGCATAATAAATACAAATCAGAGCCCTCTCCTTTATGATTATCTAAACCCTAGGACTCAAAACCCCACAATATGACTCCGCTATACTGGCTGCCCATAAGGCTACCACTCATGCCTCATCTCCGTATGGGGTAATAGCAATAGTAATAATTATAGCAATAATAATATTAATAATAACATAATACTACTAATGCGACTTCTCATACGACGTACACACCAAAGGGTGCGTTGTCTTGGACATACTATGCAATACACTTCAACAGGCTACTGCATTCTCTGATGCTATCATATCTCCGCATAAGACGAAATGCATATATCATCAATTCCATGAATATGTTCTAATGCACTTTGTATAATTATGAGTAGTATGGTCATCGTCAATATACTGTATTCTTGGTATGTATGTACCTCTTATATGCAACAATGGATATATCTAACTGTCGCCACTACTTACTTCCGCAAGCATAGTCTAAGAATCAGTTTCTATGCGGTGCATGTTGCTGTGTTGCTGTACTTGGACCTCAACTTGTCCTTAACTTACGTGTAATTTACTTGTATTTTCTCAGTATAATTGTATAATGACACTGTCTGCTTTCCATATGTTATGTACACAATGCATCTTTACCCTTCCCTTTCTTCCCTTCTGTACCCCACTGCTTGTTATTATGATAAATTTGTCAATAAAAACTAAACACTGAAAAAAAAAAAGTTTTGTCCCCCTTTTTTATTGACTGTGCTATTTTCTCTTCTGTGTGTGATTTGGAAGCTCTTATAACTTGCTTAGCCTCTTTCTGCCTAATCTTATAGATCATTCTGTCTTCCTCACTCTGTTTTTTTTTTATAATTACTAAATGCTAACTTTTTGTTTTTTACTATTTTGGCCACATCTGCGGAGTACCACAGTGGTTTCTTGAATTTTTTGCTTTTACTGACAAGCCTAATGCAATTTTCTGTTGCCTTCAGCAGTGCAACTTTTAAATAATCCCATTTCTATTGGACACCATTTAAATTGCTCCAGTCTGATAATGACTCCTTTACACATATTCTAATTTTAGAAAAGTCTGTTTTTCTAAAGTCTAAAACTTTTGTTTTTGTGTGGTGTGAGTTAGTCACTGTTCTTTTGCTAAAGTGTAGTCAGTGTGGTTAACTTATATTGCTAGAAATTCTCTATATAATTTAATCCAAAATGGTAAAGGATAGTCAAAACTACTGTACGTCTGCCTCCTTGAAAGGCTTCCCTTCAGGGCAGAATTGTCAGGTTTTTTGGAAAGCTGTTTTCTGAAATTCTATATTATCTTTACACTTTCTTTAGAATTCTTACAAAGCAAATATTTATATATAGTTTCCATAGGTCATATATATTAGCTGTCTGTCTCCCCTCTTTCTATCTGACATTTATTGCACCTGATAATATGCTGCCCAATTTAGACACAACATCCCCACTTAATGCATGATTATGTTTTAGGATTAATTAAAACAAATTCTTAAGCATTAAAATAATATCTTAATGGCAGAAATAAAAGTCTAATTTGCATAGTTCTATTTTGTAATGAAGGAAAATATTCACACATTTACTTTTTTTCTGTAAAATATATAGCGGTACATGAAGCATCACTCCTCCAGGGCAATCTGTGTTCTGTATCTTTTCAACACGCTCTCAGATGGGCATGGCTGGAAACACTAAAAGCACTTGCGCCAAGCATGTCAGCATTAAAAATACAGACGTGGCTGGAAATGCTGTTGTCTGTCAACCTTTATTTGTCCTTTAAACCAAGAAAAAAGAACAAATGACTGCCTTTAGGCAAAATGAAGGTTTATTTTCCCCAACAAATATGAGATTCGTAGAATGAATTATAATAGAAGGTTCAGATGACAAAAAATTACAATGGTGTGGCCAAGCAAAATACCCATAGGGCTTTTAGTTTTACTTGTGCCAAGGCTGAACCATCAGATCAGCCTTCTGGACTCAAAGGCTACACTGTCAATAGAAATACATCATCTTTTTTTGTGGTTTACAAGAGCTGTCGGTTGTAATTCCCGTTATTCCATAGCCAGTACTGTCCATTAATATAGCCACCTGCTGGGTTTTTCTTCTCAGGTTTTAATGGTGTCTGAGTCTGAATCTTTATGACCATCTGTAGAAAGACATGAAGTGGGGGCAGGTCTAACTCAATGCTCCTCTTACTTGCGTAGCAGTTTAACCTCTACAGTAAGGCAAACTGATAGAGAATGGTATTTCAGGTTCTATTAATATTAGATACTCAAAAAATATAAATAGATCCCTTTTTCTATAGCCAAAACCTAGAACAAAAGAATGTTTTATTTTTCTAAGTAACATTTCAGAAAACAAAACTGATTTGGCATATTGCGTTTATATTCAGCTTCCGAGAAGGTCTCTGTGGAGTTAACAGTGTATCCAGGAAAAAAAAGCTATGCTGAAAATAACAACAGAAGTTAAGTACATTCAACTTTTTTTTATTAGTATGCCAAGTGGATCTTTATTATATTCACTAAATGTCTTGAGGTTTACTTTGTGTAAAGACAGAAAATTAACGACATGCAAAATTACTCTTTGAAGACAATGCTGAACATTTTGAAGGCCTTCCATCAAAATCATCAGAGAGTAGACTTAGCTCGACCACTTAGTAATGCTTAAATGTTTCACGATGACGTGCATTAAGTTGAGACAAATATCCAGCACACTGGGACTATTTAAATATTTTAGCAAGGAACAGTTACATAAATATAGATCTTTTTAAAAACATGCATGTGAAATATAATGTGTCCTCTGTGCAGCATACCATAAAATAATGTCTTGTCTAAACTTTGTATTAAACATTATGCAAAATCTTCCAAACCATAGAAAAATAATCTCCCAGATTAGAATTGCATTCACTTTTTTTAATAGGCAGAAGGAAATTAAACTTTTTACAACCAGCAGTGTATAAATTGAGTATATGAATCATTGGAGTAACACAATTAATTTGAGTAGCACTGATATTCCTTTTTACTCCATCCAGTCTTCATAGGGAAGTGAATCAAATAGTAAACTAGTAGGCACCCAGCAAATTAACCCTACCCTTCCCTCCATCCTCTGACCAACACATTCTCAGAAGTATTATTTGAGGATGCAGGATCTTTCTAGGCAATATGTATTATTCATTTTTTTATTAGGATACACGTCTCCACAATTTACTTAGATGAACAAGGGATTAGATAGTGTATGTACAATGGAGGCAGTGGCTAAGTGTTGATAGATTCCTAGCCAGCATGTTGTATCTTATAATTGGATCATTTTTGGGAGAGTAGGTTTGAGTTAGGGGTATTTTAAGGCCTCCATCTGACCCTACTCCATTTGACACAAAGAACAGGCCATCCCATGGTTCATCCATTATTTGGGTTGGGACCTCTGGCCCCCATTATCCTATTAAGTCTGACACATGTCTCAGAGGAGGGAATGAAGGCTATGGCGCATTTGCCTAGCCCCTCTAAGTTTATATTACTATTTACCCCCAACTACACATGGGTAGAGGAATTCAACTTGCCTGTAACTAGCTAGGCCTCGATTCTATCGCTTTACACATGGGGTGGGGAAGAAAGGAGGTAATTCATGCTGGTCCCACTAGGCATTGATTTTCTACACCTATAAAATCACAGAACCAATAGCTATATGCTATGGACCTATTGCACTCTGGTCATAAAAAAAAAAAAAATCAGCTTTGGATACTAGAAAATGAAGACCTGTATAAGTATAAATATATAGTAATTAAATGATTACCATTTTAAAGTATTATATAAGCATAGGATTGTTAAAATCACCTATATAACAATACTATTAAAGAAGAAAATGTATCACAATAAGCATATGCAAATTATAAAACTCAGTTTGTAAAAAACTATGACATTGTCAACCAAAACCACAAAGACTTCACAATAAGTATTGCGCTTGGTCCTGTACACTGATTAGCACAAATACTTTTAGTTATCAAATGGATATAGCATGGATATTATTAATTTATAAATTATGATAAAAATAAATACAATTTATATTTTGATTAAGTCACTGCATAGACACACTCTTAATTTAAGTTAGAGATAAATGCATATATAGAAATGGATAATTATAAATTAATATTGAATAGCGAGATTTACTTTTTTATCTTGTTTATTTTTTATCAAATTACATGTTATACAAAATCTAGTATGATTACAAAATGTGTAATAAACATTCAAAGAGTCCTCTCTCTCTTTCTCTCTCTCTCTCTCTCTCTCTCTCTCTCTCTCTCTCTCTCTCTCTCTCTCTCTATTAAGGGCTCAGAGTGTGGTTACTGTAGTACCAAGGTTATAAAATGTGTTCCCTAATGTGTAATTAAAGTTCTAAGGAGTTGCCCCACTGATATGGGAACCTACCACTTGTTTCCTTACTGTACCTTTTTTAATTGGGAACGTTACTGAATTGAGAATCAAATTTAAATCAAAGTGAATTTCGACTTTATGGTCAAAATAGCCAAATTGCAAACTTATGCTTTCAGTTCACTTTGAATTCTCTCTTTAGTAAATAGGCTTGAATGTTTTTATTTTTCCTCCTAATTTTCAATATGTGCCCTAGCTGTGCCAGGAATAAACTGAATTGTGATGTAATTCTAATTTTCTGAAATGACTATAAAAGAAAAGTATCACATGAAGAAAAAATAATGATAATAGAAGGTTTAGGTGTGTTTTTCAGTGTGTTATTCAATGAAGTAACTATCATGGCACAGGTTCTTTAAGAAGCAGGCTGCATATCTGCAAACTTCCAATATCAATTGATGTGTATGCTTTACTATTGCAACTAATAGAGGAATGCTCACTAAAGTGAGAATTCAAAGTGAATTCAAAGTGAATTTCAAATTTGAGGTCAAAATAGCCAAAAAGGAAAAATATTCTAAGTCAGCTATGCTTTCTATTCATCTACTTAGGCCTTAAATTTGAAATTCCTTTTGAATTCATCTTTTTTTTTAAATCCAATATCTTGTTTTTATTAAATTTTTTATAGTACATTTTAACAGTAGATGGAAATAAAAGAAACATGGAAGATTGTCAAGCAATGTACATCAATCAGGTAATGCAGAAGGTAAAGGCATATCATAGTTAGTTTTCATCATGCATCATGACCAGCATATTACATAACAAGTTGTTGAACATAGTAATATTAGGATCTGTATAACAGCTTGCATTTTTAAAAAGAAAAACCTTTTCAAGGTTTGGGAAGCTATTTCTGGTTACGTGTGTCTGTTACATTTGTACATATGATTCCTGATCTGATACCTTCTTTCAGGAAGGGAAAAGGTGCATTTCTATTAAAAACATGTACATCCAAGGCCTAGAGTAAGGTGTACATTATAAAGGAACAAACAAATATATATATATATATATATATATATGAAAAAAAAGTAGAAACAAACAATTGGCTAGGTATAATGAGAGCCCAATTAAATATGTGAAGGAGCTGGTGGTGATGGTGCATGTGCATGTGTTTTAAATATAACTGGAGGCGTACCGCAGAAAGTTCAGGGGGACCAAGAAAGGCAAGGAGGACTCCCATGCTGAGTGGGCATACCACATCGTCCGTGCCACCCAGAGCTGGATGGACTCGCAACAAGCTGAGTCCACCAAAGAGATTCTCCAGTTGTTCATGCTCGAACACTTTTACAACGAAGAAGCCTGGACCATCCTGCATGAGGCGAATCCAGTTCTGGCCACCAATTATAACCAGGACCACCACAGACAGCCAGTGTGGCTGAAGGGGCGCAAGGTCCAGCAGGTATGAGACACCGGAGCAACCCTAACTCTGTGGTGACCCCAGCATATCCCAGAAGAAGAGAGGACAGTGGGTAATGTCTCGTCCACTATCTACCCACTGCCCATGTTCACCTTGACTGGGACACTGGATCTAGAGAGTCAAAGTCAGCCTCATGGATCGGCTACTCGCAGAAGTGCTGCTCAGCAATGACCTGGGCCACCTCACCTCCACCTATGTCTCCGCCCATCTCCCTGTGATGACCTGGCAGCAGACCCGCAACCCCCGGAAAGTCTGAGGCTCAGGTAGGCACTCACACATGTCCCTACGCCCTGGCCCCTCGAAGGCACCCTTGTAAGTCAGCCCCCCGGGCCAGTCCCCCTCCACCTGTTTCCCGTTGCTCTCCCTGTACGCAGACCCCCAGGGCCAAACCTCCTATCCCAGTCCCCAGTACTGCCCCGCACACCACAGCACTCCTTCCCTGGGATACCCCAGCCCAGTTTGGGAGGGAGATGGTGTCTGAACCGACCCTCTGGGCATGTAGAAACAGGGCAGACTGGTCTGGTAGGGAAGGAGGGGGAGCAGTACCCCCTGGAGCAGGGGCTACCATACTGCGTAGCGGAGAACAAGATGTCGGGTACAGCTCCAACTACCCTGAAGCAGTTGGTGGCACCAAGGAAATATCGGCATAAGCTGCTGAAGATAGCTCACATTCTCCTAGCAGGACATTTGGGACAGAGCCGGACTGGGAGTCGGCTCACCCAAAGCTTTTTCTGTCCAGGCATCTCTAAGGATCTGAGGCAGTACTGCCAGACCTGTGATGTCTGCCAGTGAGTGGGGAAGCGGGGCAAGGCCAAGCTCCAGCACCTCCCCATCATTGAAGGCCCCTTCGGCAGAGAAGCTGTCAATATCATTAGTCCCCTGGCTAAACCTAGCCCCTCTGGGAAGAAATATTTTCTGACCATTGTGGACTACGCGACTCGGTACCCCGAAGCAGTCGTCCTGAGCAATATTCAGGCTGAGACTGTAGCCGAAGACCTGATGCGAGTCTTCTCCCGGATGGGTTTTCCCCTGGAGATCAGTTCGGATCAGGCTCATAGTTTACTGCCAAAATGACCGTCCAACTGTGGAGGTTATGTGGCATTAAAACGATCCCTAGCTCCCCTTACCACCCCCAGACCAATGGCCTTTGCAAGCGTTTCAATGGCACATTGAAGCAAATGCTCTGTACATTTGCAGAGACACACAAGGATTGGAAGAGATTCCTGCCGCATCTCCTGTTCGCATATTGGGAGGTGCCCCAGGAATCTACAGGATGCTTCCCGTTTGAGGTGATCTTTGAGCGGAGAGTGAGGGGCCCCCTAGACCTTGTCTGAGAGTACTGGGAGGGGTTTGGGGATCAGGAAGGGTCCCCCATCGTCCCATATGTGCTGGAGTTTAGGGACCGGCTAGAGGCGCTCACCCATCTGGTGCGGGATAATCTCCAGGTGGCCCAGAGGCGCCAGCGCACATGGTATGATTGGGGCGCCAGGAGCCATAGCTTTTAAGTCAGGCAGAAGGTTTTGATTCTGAAATCCATCTGACATGATAGGCTACAGGCTGCCTGGCAGGGCTCATACTGGGTGGTGGAACAGAAATGTGACACTACCTATGTGATTGGCCCGTGTTCAGGTACCGGAGTCCAACGTCTGTTGCATGTCAACATGCTGAAGCCCTACCACGAGCGGACTGAGGATGTGTCCGCCATATGTGCTCCAGCCTTGGAAGATTTTGATAATCTTCCCCTGCCCGAACTCCTGTAAGGTAGGGTCCATAGACGAGGTCCACTTAGGGGAACGGCTAGCCGAAGGAGAACGCTGACAGGCACAGAAAATGCTGTTGGCAAGGAAGGAGACGTTCTCCGACCTGCCTGGATATACCCCACTTGCCACCCACCGGTAGAGACTCCTGACCAACAGCACCTGCAGCAAAACCCCTACAGGGTACCAGAGTCTGTGCAGGGGAACATGCTGCAGGAGATCCAAGAGATGCTCCTGCTATTGATCATGGAACCATTCCAGAGTACTTGGGCCTCCCAGTCGTGCTGGTCTCGAAATGTGACGGTACTACCAGGTTCTGTGTGGACTACAGGAGGCTCAACGACAATGCATACCCCATGCCCTGTATAGACGAGCTGCTAGATAGGGCTGGTACCTCACCACTATAGACTTGTGCAAGGGGTACTGGCAGATTCCCCTGGCGGCCGATGCTGTCCCCAAGTTGTTCATTTGTCACCCCATTTGGCTTGTACCAATTTAAAGTGATGCCATTTGGGTTGAAGAATGCCCCAGGCACTTTCCAGAGGATGGTGTGCATACCTGGATGACATTCCCATACTCAGCGACACTTGGGAAGAGCACCTAGAACACATGCAAGCTGTACTAGATAGGATTAGGGAGGCAGGGTTGACCCTAGAACCAAGCAAGTGCCACCTAGGATGGCAGAGGTGTAGTACCTAGGACACTCGGTCGGGTGTGGGTCCCAGAAGCCCGAGCTAGCTAAGATAGAGGCAGTAGATTGCTGACCCCATCTCCGCACTAAGGTCCAGATGATGGCCTTCCTAGGGACTGCCGGTTATTACAGGAAGTTTGTCCCCAACTACAGATAGCTAAGCCCCTCACCGACTTGACACAAAAGACCTTGCTAGACTGGGACCCAGACGTTCCCAGACATTCCAAGCCCTCAAGAACGCTGTTACAAAAACTGTTACAAAAAACCTTATTGCACTGTGTGCCTTTAAATGCTATTTTCGCCTTTCTGACTTATTTGCAGTCGTTGGTATGGTTCAGCACGAATCCTTTGTGTAAACGTATAGGTGGCCGCCATTTCGGGACTTTGCACGTGTTCGCGGCCATCTTACGTACGAACAGCGGTGTTTGCCAGCAATCGTCTGGAACTAAAAACGGAGACGCACCCAGGCGAACACCGCTGAGACCTCCAGGATAGCATAACTTCGTGCTGGACCTACCGAACGGCCCACCGTTCGGTAGGACGATTACTCTTCGCATGGGGAGTACAGCGACCCCCAGGATAACTATGGATGGCAATGGGTTCGTGGAGTTTTACCGTACGAACGGAGACCGACCGCAAGGCCTAAACGTGTGGAACTATTTTCGGCCAGAAAGTCTGTGCAGTCGGTCAAAACTTTGAAAACCCCTAACTCCCGAACCGTTCATCCGAACGGGTTGGTTTTCGGATATGTTGCTCCCCTGAACAAGATCTGTACAGCGGTGTAGGATTTAAAGGGGTACCCCCTGGTTTTGGGGTACATCCAGAACTTGGTTAAAAATATGTACTGTATAATTGGGTTAACTGTTTATCTGAGGGGAGGAGATGTGTGGGAGGTACCCAATATGTGATTGGTGATTTTATGCCTCCCCCTGGGAGTATCCTGTTTGCATGTAACCACAATAAAAAGCAGGCTGGGCAGCCCAGTCCTCAGTTCTTACTTGACCCTCAAATCGCTGCTTTGACTCGTTTTGTGGGTAGAAAGGTATCCTAGCTATGCTATAGCTAGTGGGATGATTCTACACTTACAGGACTCGTATGGAATACTATGGAAATCGGCTCTCCCCTCTTCAGCAACTAGGAGTCCAGACGACTAAACGGTCCAGCTCTCAGCTAGCCTAAGTGTAACCGTAACAAACGCCTTGGTGAATGCCCCTGTCCTGGCTGCTCCTAATCTCAGAAAATGTTTTCTCATTCACACAGATGCCTCCATGTTTGAGTTAGGAGCCAGGTTGGCGACGATGGCGGAAGTTACCTCAGTAAGAAGGAAGGTAACCTACGCCGCCATTGAGAAGGAGTGCCTGGCGGCGGTGTGGGCACTCAAAAAACTACAGCCCTACTAGTATAGACAGCAATTCACTCTGCTCACGGATCACAACCCGCTGGTATGGCTTAACTGGGTCTCTGTGGACAATGCCAGGCTGTTGTGATAGAGCTTGGCACTACAACCATATGACTTTACCATCCACTATAGACCCGGTAAGCAAAACGGCAATGCCGACGGATTATCGAGACAGACAGCCCTGGATAAGTGATCCTTGAGCACTCCCCTGGACATCCACAAGCCGATCAGACTGTGTATGCTGGCTTCTGGTTAAGGGGAAGCTGTGTGGCGGGTCCGCTGCCTGTTTATGAATTTCTGTATTGTATTCTGTGTGTTTCCCTGTTATTTTCTTATAAATGTGTCCGTTCTAAAGCAACATTCTAAATGAGTTGTCGGGGTCGTCCCCGTTCGGGAGGTGAATGCATTCCCTTCGTGGAAGACCCCCTGAACGGGGACCACCCCAACAACTCATTTAGAATGTTGGTTTAGAACGTTCGCACCTCATAACGAGATGTCAGAACCACAAACTGCAAGGGAAGTCTCAGCACGTACCTCCCCTGGGTGGCAGCCCATTCGCTAAAGGAATGCATTCCAGGGGGAGTATTCGTGGATTGATTCCCACCTCGTTCGGTTCCCAAATGGGGACCTCCCCAGTGCCCCTTGGAGTGTTCACACCAATCTATTAAAACCTTGGCAACTTATAACATAAGTTTTAAAACCTCAAGGGAAGTAATTGAGTGCTTCCCTTGGTGGCCGCCGTTCGTATAGATGAGCGGCAGCCTGAACAGAGAAGCTTCACCCAGGGACCCCCCATTGGGGGGTGGCTGCTTGTGGCGGTCACCATTTTAGGGGGTCCCTGAGATTGGTGGAGACACTCTTTGGGAACAATGGCAGTTTGGCTGGCTTTCTGTAGCTGGGAGTCAAAGAGGCAGGAAGCTTTCTTGCGCTGGGGCTCCCAGGTACAAAGGCTCATGGGAAACCCTGAGGATGGGTAGTGGGAACAGGGGAAAAAGGGACTGGAGTTCCGTTTCTGTCAGGAGCCCCTGTGAGGGGCACGGAGTGGCTGGAATAAGGGACAAAGGGACTGGGATTCCGGTACCGTTATCCAACCCCTGGGAGGGGGAGGACCCTTGGAGGAGACATTGTCTTGATGTGTGATCCACCCCTTGCATGGGGAAAGCATGAAGCCGAGTGTGGCCAATAAAGTTGTGGTTGTACCCCCAGGACTGTGTGTCGTTTGGTTACTGGGTGGAAAATGGGTCTCTCTGTATTATAACCGATTCCCTTCCAGGGAAAGATGTGGCTGAGCAGGGACAACCAGTTGGGTTGCTAGGAGGCCCGCTACAGACTGTAATTCATTTTGGATTATCTCTATGTGTGTGGTTAGCCAGCTATAAGGGCTTTACTTGTTTTGAGCCCTCAGCTCATTTTGTTCCTTGGTAAGGTGGAGTATTGTGGCCTTTTGATTTAGTTTTTTTCGAGATCCGAGCTGAATGAACACCCCCATCATGACTGCCTTATGGGCTAGCCAACAATTAATCAAGGAATAATACTGCCCTGGTGTATTGTCCGTAAAGTGGTTAGATACAGTTTGTGTAATGTCAGATGCAAGTTTACCATCTAATAGCATTTCATTCAATCTCTATTTTCCTCTTCCACTTGTGGAAAACAGTGGGCGAAATGTAACGGTCACTGGTGCATGGTCTGACCAAGATCTAGAACCTATTGATACCTCTACTAGATTGGACAATGTGGCCTTGTGTGCTAGGCAAAGGTCAACGCGGGAGTATGTTAGGTGTACCTGTGAGAAAAATTTAAATCTGTCTCGGAGGGGTATTTACTCCGCCAAGTGTCATATTGGTCATGTGTGAAGAACAGATTTGCAAGAGATTGGCTGTTCGCAAGAGCGTTCAGAGTAGGGTGCCTGTCGTTTTTGCATTTGATATTCAGTTCTGCATCTAAAGTATAGTTAAAGTCGTCACATATGATTATATGGCCTTGCTTCAGGGAGGCAATCTTCTTAAAAAGTTTCTGTAAAAAGGATATTTGAGAATTGTTGGGGGCATAGAAAGAAACTAAGGTGACTAAGAATCCATTTAAATTATCCACCAGGATCAGCCAGCGACCCAGTTTGTCCATTTATTGTGTGCTTGGTTGAAATACCCAATCTGAGTGAAAGAGAATGGATACACCCTTCAACTTGTGTGGTGAATAAGCATGGTATGCTTGCGAGTAACGTTTTGTGTGTAACTTAGGTGGTCTATGGACACAGAAGTGGGTCTCCTGGATATAAACCACTGTAGCTTGGAACTTATGCATTTCTTGGATGGCAAATCTGCATTTGTGTGGACTATTTAGGGAATGGATGTTTAAGGAGACAATCTTAAAAGAGAGATCTGACATAGGTGTGTCTAGGATAGATCTGCTCCCCCATATCTCCCATCAAGGAGGACTGTAGATTTCTCTATTAGTTTTGGGTTAGATCTTGTACAACAAGTGTGAGTAAAATGTTTTATATTGGCTTGTTTGTTAGTAAAGTCATTCAACAAGGACATACGAGTGTAGATCATGGAGGTTGTTTGCCACATTTTTGAGAATAAACAATAAAAAGAAAATATATATAGTGATGTACCGAACTGTTCCCGGCGAAATTAGCTTGTTCGCGTTCGCCGCAGCGGGCGGACACATGCGCAGTTCGATCTGCCCCCTATTCGTCATCATTGGGCAAACTTTGACCCTGTGCCTCTCGGTCAGCAGACACATTACAGCCAATCAGCAGCACTCCCTCCCTTCCACACCCTCCAACCTCCCTCCCATCATCCATTTTCGATTCATTCGGAAGATGCATGCTTAGTGAGAGGAGGGAAAGTTTAGCTGCTGCTGATTACATAGGGAAATTGATAGCTAGGCTAGGGTATTCAGTGTCCACTACAATCCTGAAGGACTCATCTGATCTCTGCTGTAAGGACAGCACCCCAAAAAGCCCTTTTTAGGGCTAGAACATCAGGCTGCTTTTTTTTTTATTTCCTGTGTAATGTAATTGCAGGTGCCTGCCTGCCAGCCTGTGTGTCAGGCTCACAGCATATACTGTGCCCACTTGCCCAGTGCCACCACTCATATCTGTTTTAACAATCGTTAAGCTTTACATTTAAAATAAAAAAAAATTTTTCACTGTAATAGAAGAGCAGTTGCCTGCCTGCCAGCTTCTGTGTGAGGTTGGATGCCTTGCCCATTTGCACAGTCAGTGCCACCACTCATATCTGTTTTAACAATCGGTTAAGCTTTAGATTTAAAATAAATATTTTTTTTTCACTGTAAAAGAAGAGCAGTTAGTTGTCTGCAAGCATCTGGGTGTCAGGCCTACTTCAGCGTGTGCCCTGCACAACCCTGCCAGCGTGCTTTGACAGTTGCCAATCATATCTGCTGTCTCTTTAGCGTGCTTTTACAAAAAAAAAAGGTTTCCAGTGTAAGCTAATAGCAGCCAGTCAGTGTCCTTCAAGCGGCTCTGTCAGGCCTTCCTTCAGCGTGTGCCCTGCACAACCCTGCCAGCGTGCTTTGACAGTTGCCAATCATATCTGGTGTCTCTTTAGCGTGCTTTTACAAAGAAAAAAGGTTTCCAGTGTAAGCTAATAGCATCCAGTCAGTGTCCTTCAAGCGGCTCCGTCAGGCCTTCCTTCAGCGTGTGCCCTGCACAACCCTGCCAGCGTGCTTTGACAGTTGCCAATCATATCTGCTGTCTCTTTAGCGTGCTTTTACAAAGAAAAAAGGTTTCCAGTGTAAGCTAATAGCAGCCAGTCAGTGTCCTTCAAGCGGCTCTGTCAGGCCTTCCTTCAGCGTGTGCCCTGCACAACCCTGCCAGCGTGCTTTGACAGTTGCCAATCATATCTGCTGTCTCTTTAGCGTGCTTTTACAAAGAAAAAAGGTTTCCAGTGTAAGCTAATAGCAGCCAGTCAGTGTCCTTCAAGCGGCTCTGTCAGGCCTTCCTTCAGCGTGTGCCCTGCACAACCCTGCCAGCGTACTTTGACAGTTGCCAATCATATCTGGTGTCTCTATAGCGTGCTTTTACAAAGAAAAAAGGTTTCCAGTGTAAGCTAATAGCAGCCAGTCAGTGTCCTTCAAGCGGCTCTGTCAGGCCTTCCTTCAGCGTGTGCCCTGCACAACACTGCCAGCGTGCTTTGACAGTTGCCAATCATATCTGGTGTCTCTTTAGCGTGCTTTTACAAAGAAAAAAGGTTTCCAGTGTAAGCTAATAGCAGCCAGTCAGTGTCCTTCAAGCGGCTCTGTCAGGCCTTCCATCAGCGTGTGCCCTGCACAACCCTGCCAGCGTGCTTTGACAGTTGCCAATCATATCTGGTGTCTCTTTAGCGTGCTTTTACAAAGATAAAAGGTTTCCAGTGTAAGCTAATAGCAGCCAGTCAGTGTCCTTCAAGCGGCTCTGTCAGGCCTTCCTTCAGCGTGTGCCCTGCACAACCCTGCCAGCGTACTTTGACAGTTGCCAATCATATCTGGTGTCTCTATAGCGTGCTTTTACAAAGAAAAAAGGTTTCCAGTGTAAGCTAATAGCAGCCAGTCAGTGTCCTTCAAGCGGCTCTGTCAGGCCTTCCTTCAGCGTGTGCCCTGCACAACACTGCCAGCGTGCTTTGACAGTTGCCAATCATATCTGGTGTCTCTTTAGCGTGCTTTTACAAAGAAAAAAAGTTTCCAGTGTAAGCTAATAGCAGCCAGTCAGTGTCCTTCAAGCGGCTCTGTCAGGCCTTCCTTCAGCGTGTGCCCTGCACAACCCTGCCAGCGTACTTTGACAGTTGCCACTCATATCTGGTGTCTCTATAGCGTGCTTTTAAAACCAAAACTTTGTTTCCACTGTAATAGAAGAGCAGTTGCCTGCCTGCCAGCTTCTGTGTGAGTTTCACAGTGGATACTGTGCCCTCTTGCCCAGTGCCACCACTCATATCTGTTTTTACAATAGCTTAAGCTTTAGATTTAAAATAAATAATTTTTTTCACTGTAATAGAAGAGCAGTTAGTTGTCTGCAAGCGTCTGGGTGTCAGGCCTACTTCAGAGTGTGCTCTGCAGACCTGTGCCAGCGTGCTTTGACAGTTGCCAATCATATCTGGTGTCTCTTTAGCGTGCTTTTACAAAGAAAAAAGGTTTCCAGTGTAAGCTAATAGCAGCCAGTCAGTGTCCTTCAAGCGGCTCTGTCAGGCCTTCCTTCAGCGTGTGCCCTGCACAACCCTGCCAGCGTGCTTTGACAGTTGCCAAATATATCTGGTGTCTCTTTAGCGTGCTTTTACAAAGAAAAAAGGTTTCCAGTGTAAGCTAATAGCAGCCAGTCAGTGTCCTTCAAGCGGCTCTGTCAGGCCTTCCTTCAGCGTGTGCCCTGCACAACCCTGCCAGCGTGCTTTGACAGTTGCCAATCATATCTGCTGTCTCTTTAGCGTGCTTTTACAAAGAAAAAAGGTTTCCAGTGTAAGCTAATAGCAGCCAGTCAGTGTCCTTCAAGCGGCTCTGTCAGGCCTTCCTTCAGCGTGTGCCCTGCACAACACTGCCAGCGTGCTTTGACAGTTGCCTATCATATCTGGTGTCTCTTTAGCGTGCTTTTACAAAGAAAAAAGGTTTCCAGTGTAAGCTAATAGCAGCCAGTCAGTGTCCTTCAAGCGGCTCTGTCAGGCCTTCCTTCAGCGTGTGCCCTGCACAACCCTGCCAGCGTGCTTTGACAGTTGCCAATCATATCTGCTGTCTCTTTAGCGTGCTTTTACAAAGAAAAAAGGTTTCCAGTGTAAGCTAATAGCAGCCAGTCAGTGTCCTTCAAGCGGCTCTGTCAGGCCTTCCTTCAGCGTGTGCCCTGCACAACCCTGCCAGCGTACTTTGACAGTTGCCAATCATATCTGGTGTCTCTATAGCGTGCTTTTACAAAGAAAAAAGTTTTCCAGTGTAAGCTAATAGCAGCCAGTCAGTGTCCTTCAAGCGGCTCTGTCAGGCCTTCCTTCAGCGTGTGCCCTGCACAACCCTGCCAGCGTGCTTTGACAGTTGCCAATCATATCTGCTGTCTCTTTAGCGTGCTTTTACAAAGAAAAAAGGTTTCCAGTGTAAGCTAATAGCAGCCAGTCAGTGTCCTTCAAGCGGCTCTGTCAGGCCTTCCTTCAGCGTGTGCCCTGCACAACCCTGCCAGCGTGCTTTGACAGTTGCCAACCATATCTGGTGTCTCTTTAGCGTGCTTTTACAAAGAAAAAAGGTTTCCAGTGTAAGCTAATAGCAGCCAGTCAGTGTCCTTCAAGCGGCTCTGTCAGGCCTTCCTTCAGCGTGTGCCCGGCACAACCCTGCCAGCGTGCTTTGACAGTTGCCAATCATATCTGGTGTCTCTTTAGCGTGCTTTTACAAAGAAAAAAGGTTTCCAGTGTAAGCTAATAGCAGCCAGTCAGTGTCCTTCAAGCGGCTCTGTCAGGCCTTCCTTCAGCGTGTGCCCTGCACAACCCTGCCAGCGTGCTTTGACAGTTGCCAATCATATCTGCTGTCTCTTTAGCGTGCTTTTACAAAGAAAAAAGGTTTCCAGTGTAAGCTAATAGCAGCCAGTCAGTGTCCTTCAAGCGGCTCTGTCAGGCCTTCCTTCAGCGTGTGCCCTGCACAACACTGCCAGCGTGCTTTGACAGTTGCCAATCATATCTGGTGTCTCTTTAGCGTGCTTTTACAAAGAAAAAAGGTTTCCAGTGTAAGCTAATAGCAGCCAGTCAGTGTCCTTCAAGCGGCTCTGTCAGGCCTTCCTTCAGTGTGTGCCCTGCACAACCCTGCCAGTGTGCTTTGACAGTTGCCAATCATATCTGGTGTCTCTTTAGCGTGCTTTTACAAAGAAAAAAGGTTTCCAGTGTAAGCTAATAGCAGCCAGTCAGTGTCCTTCAAGCGGCTCTGTCAGTTCTTCCTTCAGCGTGTGCCCTGCACAACCCTGCCAGCGTGCTTTGACAGTTGCCAATCATATCTGCTGTCTCTTTAGCGTGCTTTTACAAAGAAAAAAGGTTTCCAGTGTAAGCTAATAGCAGCCAGTCAGTGTCCTTCAAGCGGCTCTATCAGTCCTTCCTTCAGCCTGTGCCCTGCACAAACCTGCCAGCGTACTTTGACAGTTGCCAATCATATCTGGTGTCTCTATAGCGTGCTTTTACAAAGAAAAAAGGTTTCCAGTGTAAGCTAATAGCAGCCAGTCAGTGTCCTTCAAGCGGCTCTGTCAGGCCTTCCTTCAGCATGTGCCCTGCACAACCCTGCCAGCGTGCTTTGACAGTTGCCAATCATATCTGCTGTCTCTTTAGCGTGCTTTTACAAAGAAAAAAGGTTTCCAGTTTAAGCTAATAGCAGCCAGTCAGTGTCCTTCAAGCGGCTCTGTCAGGCCTTCCTTCAGCGTGTGCCCTGCACAACCCTGCCAGCGTGCTTTGACAGTTGCCAATCATATCTGGTGTCTCTTTAGCGTGCTTTTACAAAGAAAAAAGGTTTCCAGTGTAAGCTAATAGCAGCCAGTCAGTGTCCTTCAAGCGGCTCTGTCAGGCCTTCCTTCAGCGTGTGCCCTGCACAACCCTGCCAGCGTGCTTTGACAGTTGCCAATCATATCTGCTGTCTCTTTAGCGTGCTTTTACAAAGAAAAAAGGTTTCCAGTTTAAGCTAATAGCAGCCAGTCAGTGTCCTTCAAGCGGCTCTGTCAGGCCTTCCTTCAGCGTGTGCCCTGCACAACCCTGCCAGCGTGCTTTGACAGTTGCCAATCATATCTGGTGTCTCTTTAGCGTGCTTTTACAAAGAAAAAAGGTTTCCAGTGTAAGCTAATAGCAGCCAGTCAGTGTCCTTCAAGCGGCTCTGTCAGGCCTTCCTTCAGCGTGTGCCCTGCACAACCCTGCCAGCGTGCTTTGACAGTTGCCAATCATATCTGCTGTCTCTTTAGCGTGCTTTTACAAAGAAAAAAGGTTTCCAGTGTAAGCTAATAGCAGCCAGTCAGTGTCCTTCAAGCGGCTCTGTCAGGCCTTCCTTCAGCGTGTGCCCTGCACAACCCTGCCAGCGTACTTTGACAGTTGCCAATCATATCTGGTGTCTCTATAGCGTGCTTTTACAAAGAAAAAAGGTTTCCAGTGTAAGCTAATAGCAGCCAGTCAGTGTCCTTCAAGCGGCTCTGTCAGGCCTTCCTTCAGCGTGTGCCCTGCACAACACTGCCAGCGTGCTTTGACAGTTGCCAATCATATCTGGTGTCTCTTTAGCGTGCTTTTACAAAGAAAAAAGGTTTCCAGTGTAAGCTAATAGCAGCCAGTCAGTGTCCTTCAAGCGGCTCTGTCAGGCCTTCCATCAGCGTGTGCCCTGCACAACCCTGCCAGCGTGCTTTGACAGTTGCCAATCATATCTGGTGTCTCTTTAGCGTGCTTTTACAAAGATAAAAGGTTTCCAGTGTAAGCTAATAGCAGCCAGTCAGTGTCCTTCAAGCGGCTCTGTCAGGCCTTCCTTCAGCGTGTGCCCTGCACAACCCTGCCAGCGTACTTTGACAGTTGCCAATCATATCTGGTGTCTCTATAGCGTGCTTTTACAAAGAAAAAAGGTTTCCAGTGTAAGCTAATAGCAGCCAGTCAGTGTCCTTCAAGCGGCTCTGTCAGGCCTTCCTTCAGCGTGTGCCCTGCACAACCCTGCCAGCGTGCTTTGACAGTTGCCAATCATATCTGGTGTCTCTTTAGCGTGCTTTTACAAAGAAAAAAAGTTTCCAGTGTAAGCTAATAGCAGCCAGTCAGTGTCCTTCAAGCGGCTCTGTCAGGCCTTCCTTCAGCGTGTGCCCTGCACAACCCTGCCAGCGTACTTTGACAGTTGCCACTCATATCTGGTGTCTCTATAGCGTGCTTTTAAAACCAAAACTTTGTTTCCACTGTAATAGAAGAGCAGTTGCCTGCCTGCCAGCTTCTGTGTGAGTTTCACAGTGGATACTGTGCCCTCTTGCCCAGTGCCACCACTCATATCTGTTTTTACAATAGCTTAAGCTTTAGATTTAAAATAAATAATTTTTTTCACTGTAATAGAAGAGCAGTTAGTTGTCTGCAAGCGTCTGGGTGTCAGGCCTACTTCAGAGTGTGCTCTGCAGACCTGTGCCAGCGTGCTTTGACAGTTGCCAATCATATCTGGTGTCTCTTTAGCGTGCTTTTACAAAGAAAAAAGGTTTCCAGTGTAAGCTAATAGCAGCCAGTCAGTGTCCTTCAAGCGGCTCTGTCAGGCCTTCCTTCAACGTGTGCCCTGCACAACTCTGCCAGCGTGCTTTGACAGTTGCCAATCATATCTGGTGTCTCTTTAGCGTGCTTTTACAAAGAAAAAAGGTTTCCAGTGTAAGCTAATAGCAGCCAGTCAGTGTCCTTCAAGCGGCTCTGTCAGGCCTTCCTTCAGCGTGTGCCCTGCACAACCCTGCCAGCGTGCTTTGACAGTTGCCAATCATATCTGCTGTCTCTTTAGCGTGCTTTTACAAAGAAAAAAGGTTTCCAGTGTAAGCTAATAGCAGCCAGTCAGTGTCCTTCAAGCGGCTCTGTCAGGCCTTCCTTCAGCGTGTGCCCTGCACAACACTGCCAGCGTGCTTTGACAGTTGCCTATCATATCTGGTGTCTCTTTAGCGTGCTTTTACAAAGAAAAAAGGTTTCCAGTGTAAGCTAATAGCAGCCAGTCAGTGTCCTTCAAGCGGATCTGTCAGGCCTTCCTTCAGCTTGTGCCCTGCACAACCAAGCCAGCGTGCTTTGACAGTTGCCAATCATATCTGGTGTCTCTTTAGCGTGCTTTTACAAAGAAAAAAGGTTTCCAGTGTAAGCTAATAGCAGCCAGTCAGTGTCCTTCAAGCGGCTCTGTCAGGCCTTCCTTCAGCGTGTGCCCTGCACAACCCTGCCAGCGTGCTTTGACAGTTGCCAATCATATCTGCTGTCTCTTTAGCGTGCTTTTACAAAGAAAAAAGGTTTCCAGTGTAAGCTAATAGCAGCCAGTCAGTGTCCTTCAAGCGGCTCTGTCAGGCCTTCCTTCAGCGTGTGCCCTGCACAACCCTGCCAGCGTACTTTGACAGTTGCCAATCATATCTGGTGTCTCTATAGCGTGCTTTTACAAAGAAAAAAGTTTTCCAGTGTAAGCTAATAGCAGCCAGTCAGTGTCCTTCAAGCGGCTCTGTCAGGCCTTCCTTCAGCGTGTGCCCTGCACAACCCTGCCAGCGTGCTTTGACAGTTGCCAATCATATCTGCTGTCTCTTTAGCGTGCTTTTACAAAGAAAAAAGGTTTCCAGTGTAAGCTAATAGCAGCCAGTCAGTGTCCTTCAAGCGGCTCTGTCAGGCCTTCCTTCAGCGTGTGCCCTGCACAACCCTGCCAGCGTGCTTTGACAGTTGCCAACCATATCTGGTGTCTCTTTAGCGTGCTTTTACAAAGAAAAAAGGTTTCCAGTGTAAGCTAATAGCAGCCAGTCAGTGTCCTTCAAGCGGCTCTGTCAGGCCTTCCTTCAGCGTGTGCCCGGCACAACCCTGCCAGCGTGCTTTGACAGTTGCCAATCATATCTGGTGTCTCTTTAGCGTGCTTTTACAAAGAAAAAAGGTTTCCAGTGTAAGCTAATAGCAGCCAGTCAGTGTCCTTCAAGCGGCTCTGTCAGGCCTTCCTTCAGCGTGTGCCCTGCACAACCCTGCCAGCGTGCTTTGACAGTTGCCAATCATATCTGCTGTCTCTTTAGCGTGCTTTTACAAAGCAAAAAGGTTTCCAGTGTAAGCTAATAGCAGCCAGTCAGTGTCCTTCAAGCGGCTCTGTCAGGCCTTCCTTCAGCGTGTGCCCTGCACAACACTGCCAGCGTGCTTTGACAGTTGCCAATCATATCTGGTGTCTCTTTAGCGTGCTTTTACAAAGAAAAAAGGTTTCCAGTGTAAGCTAATAGCAGCCAGTCAGTGTCCTTCAAGCGGCTCTGTCAGGCCTTCCTTCAGCGTGTGCCCTGCACAAACCTGCCAGCGTACTTTGACAGTTGCCAATCATATCTGGTGTCTCTATAGCGTGCTTTTACAAAGAAAAAAGGTTTCCAGTGTAAGCTAATAGCAGCCAGTCAGTGTCCTTCAAGCGGCTCTGTCAGGCCTTCCTTCAGCATGTGCCCTGCACAACCCTGCCAGCGTGCTTTGACAGTTGCCAATCATATCTGCTGTCTCTTTAGCGTGCTTTTACAAAGAAAAAAGGTTTCCAGTTTAAGCTAATAGCAGCCAGTCAGTGTCCTTCAAGCGGCTCTGTCAGGCCTTCCTTCAGCGTGTGCCCTGCACAACCCTGCCAGCGTGCTTTGACAGTTGCCAATCATATCTGGTGTCTCTTTAGCGTGCTTTTACAAAGAAAAAAGGTTTCCAGTGTAAGCTAATAGCAGCCAGTCAGTGTCCTTCAAGCGGCTCTGTCAGGCCTTCCTTCAGCGTGTGCCCTGCACAACCCTGCCAGCGTGCTTTGACAGTTGCCAATCATATCTGGTGTCTCTTTAGCGTGCTTTTACAAAGAAAAAAGGTTTCCAGTGTAAGCTAATAGCAGCCAGTCAGTGTGCTTCAAGCGGCTCTGTCAGGCCTTCCTTCAGCGTGTGCCCTGCACAACCCTGCCAGCGTGCTTTGACAGTTGCCAATCATATCTGCTGTCTCTTTAGCGTGCTTTTACAAAGAAAAAAGGTTTCCAGTGTAAGCTAATAGCAGCCAGTCAGTGTGCTTCAAGCGGCTCTGTCAGGCCTTCCTTCAGCGTGTGCCCTGCACAACCCTGCCAGCGTGCTTTGACAGTTGCCAATCATATCTGCTGTCTCTTTAGCGTGCTTTTACAAAGAAAAAAGGTTTCCAGTGTAAGCTAATAGCAGCCAGTCAGTGTCCTTCAAGCGGCTCTGTCAAGCCTTCCTTCAGCGTGTGCCCTGCACAACACTGCCAGCGTGCTTTGACAGTTGCCAATCATATCTGGTGTCTCTTTAGCTTGCTTTTACAAAGAAAAAAGGTTTCCAGTGTAAGCTAATAGCAGCCAGTCAGTGTCCTTCAAGCGGCTCTGTCAGGCCTTCCTTCAGCGTGTGCCCTGCACAACCCTGCCAGCGTGCTTTGACAGTTGCCAATCATATCTGGTGTCTCTTTAGCGTGCTTTTACAAAGAAAAAAGGTTTCCAGTGTAAGCTAATAGCAGCCAGTCAGTGTCCTTCAAGCAGCTCTGTCAGGCCTTCCTTCAGCGTGTGCCCTGCACAACCCTGCCAGCGTGCTTTGACAGTTGCCAATCATATCTGGTGTCTCTATAGCGTGCTTTTACAAAGAAAAAAGGTTTCCAGTGTAAGCTAATAGCAGCCAGTCAGTGTCCTTCAAGCGGCTCTGTCAGGCCTTCCTTCAGCGTGTGCCCTGCACAACCCTGCCAGCGTGCTTTTACAGTTGCCAATCATATCTGCTGTCTCTTTAGCGTGCTTTTACAAAGAAAAAAGGTTTCCAGTGTAAGCTAATAGCAGCCAGTCAGTGTCCTTCAAGCGGCTCTCTCAGGCCTTCCATCAGCGTGTGCCCTGCACAACCCTGCCAGCGTGCTTTGACAGTTGCCAATCATATCTGGTGTCTCTATAGCGTGCTTTTACAAAGAAAAAAGGTTTCCAGTGTAAGCTAATAGCAGCCAGTCAGTGTCCTTCAAGCGGCTCTGTCAGGCCTACTTCAGCGTGTGCTCTGCAGCACTGTTCCAGTGCACATTGCCAATCATATCTGGTGTCTCTATAGCGTGCTTTTAAAAACAAAATTTGTTTTTCACTGTTATAGATTGAATAGCAGTTACTTGTCTTCAAGCGGGTGTCTCAGGCCTACTTCAGCGTGTGCTCTGCAGACCTGTGCCTGTGTGCTTTGACAGTTGCCACTCATATCTTTTGTCTCTATAGCGTGCTTTTACAACCAAAATTTGTTTTTCACTGTTATAGATTGAATAGCAGTTACTTGTCTTCAAGCAGGTGTCTCAGGCCTACAGTGTGTGCTCTGCAGAACTGTTACAGTTCACATTGCCAATCATATCTGGTCTCACAGTAGCTTGCACGCATAGTACCACTAATCCCCCAAAAAATGACAGGCAGAGGCAGGCCACCCCGCAGGGGCCATCGTGGTCGTGGTGCTGTGATTCCCTTTTGCCCTAGAATAATGCCCAGTTTTCAAAAGCCACGTACCCTGAACTTGAAAAGTTCTGAGGACATAGTTGACTGGCTAACACAGGACACCCAATCTTGTACAGCCTCCGCTCGGAACCTTGACGCACCATCCTCCTCCAGCTTAGCTTCAGGCACCTCTCAAGATAGCACTCACCCGCCTGCCGCCACCACCAAAACTAGCACCACAGCCGCTTTACTTGGTATGTCAGAGGAGTTATTCACACACCCGTTTGAAGAAATGAGTGATGCGCAACCATTATTGCTAGAGGATGTAGATAACAGGGATATGTCTCAGGCAGGCAGCATTAAACACATGGAGGTACGGTGTGATGATGATGATGTTGTACCCGCTGCTGTTTCCTTTTCTGAATTGTCAGATACAAGCGAAGCGGTTGATGATGACGATGCGTCCATGGATGTCACGTTGGTGCCCGCTAGAAGAGAAGAAGAACAGGGCAAAAGTTCAGATGAGGATACAGAGAGGAGGAGGAGGAGACCAGTTGGAAGCAGGGGGGGGTCGTCGCAAGGAGCTAGTGGCACAGTCAGACAGCATGCATCGGCACCCGGGGTCAGCCCGACAGCACGCCAATCAACGCATGCTGTGTCCACCACCAGAATGCCGTCATTGCAGAGCTCAGCAGTGTGGCATTTTTTTGTGTGTCTGCCTCTGACAACAGCGATGCCATTTGCAACCTGTGCCAAAGGAAACTGTGCCAAAGGAGTTGTGGGAGGTCCAACACCCACCTAGGTACAACTGCTTTGCGTAGGCACATGATCTCACATCACAAACGCCTATGGGATCAACACATGAGTACAAGCAGCACGCCTACTCTAAGCCGCCATCCTCCTCCTGGTCCAGCATCTTCAGCCACGTCAACCACTGCTGTCCTTCTTGCCCCCTCTCAACCATCCGCCACTCCGTCTCCCGCCTTGAGCAGTTCCCGCTCATCTGCCCACAGTCATGTGTCTGTCAAGGACATGTTTGAGCGTAAGAAGCCAATGTCACCAAGTCACCCCCTTGCCCAGCGTCTGACAGCTGGCTTGTCCGAACTATTAGCCCGCCAGCTTTTACCATACAATCTGGTTGAGTCTGAGGCGTTCAAAAAATTTGTAGCTATTGGGACACCGCAGTGGAAGGTACCCGGCCGGAATTTCTTTTCACAAAAGGCAATTCCCAACTTGTACTCGATTGTGCAAAAGGAAGTCATGGCATGTCTGGCACACAGTGTTGGGGCAAGGGTCCATCTGACCACTGATACCTGGTCTGCAAAGCATGGTCAGGGCAGGTATATCACCTACACTGCGCATTGGGTAAACCTGCTGACGGCTGACAAGCAAGGAATGCGTGGCATTGCAGAGGAGTTGGTGACACCGCCACGAATTGCAGGCAGTCCTGCTGCCACCTCCTCTACTCCTCCTACTCCATCCTCTTCCATAACCTCCTCGGCTGAGTCCTCTTGTGCCGCTGCTTCTTGCTCCACATCAACGGCACCCCCCAGCTCCCCAGGTACTATTCCACATCCCGGATACGGCAGTGTCACGCCGTCTTGGGTTTGACTTGCTTGAAAGCAGAGAGTCACACCGGACAAGCACTCCTGTCCGCCCTGAACGCACAGGTGGAAAAGTGGCTGACTCCGCAGCAACTGGATATCGGCAAAGTGGTGTGTGACAACGGAAAAAATTTGATAGCGGCATTGAAGTTGGGCAAGTTGACACATGTGCCGTGCATGGCACATGTGTGTAATCTGATCGTACAACGCTTTGTGCATAAGTACACAGGCTTACAGGACGTCCTGAAGCAGGCCAGGAAGGTGTGTGGCCATTTCAGGCATTCCTACACGGCCATGGCTCACTTTGCCGATATCCAGCGGCGAAACAACATGCCAGTGAGGCGCTTGATTTGCGACAGCCCTACACGTTGGAATTCAACACTCCTAATGTTCGACCGCCTGCTCCAACAAGAAAAAGCTGTTAATGAATATTTGTATGACCGGGGTGCTAGGACAGCCTCTGGGGAGCTGGGAATTTTTTTGCCACGTTACTGGACGCTCATGCGCAATGCCTGTAGGCTCATGCGTCCTTTTGAGGAGGTGACAAACCTAGTCAGTCGCACCGAAGGCACCATCAGCGACATCATACCATTTGTTTTCTTCATGGAGCGTGCCCTGCGAAGAGTGCTGGATCAGGCTGTAGATGAGCGTGAAGAGGAAGAGGAAGAGTTGTGGTCACCATCACCACCAGAAACAGCCTTATCAGCATCGCTTGCTGGACCTGCGGCAACGCTGGAAGAGGATTGTGAGGAAGAGGAGTCAGAGGAGGATTGTAGCTTTGAGGAGGAGGAGGAGCGAGACCAAACACAACAGGCAACCCAGGGTGCTCGTTGTCACCTATCTGGTACCCGTGGTGTTGTACGTGGCTGGGGGGAAGAACATACCTTCAATGACATCAGTGAGGAGGAGGAACGGGAAATGAGTAGCTCGGCATCCAACCTTGTGCAAATGGGGTCTTTCATGCTGTCCTGCCTGTTGAGGGACCCTCGTATAAAAAGGCTGAAGGAGAACGACCTGTACTGGGTGTCCACGCTACTAGACCCCCGGTATAAGCAGAAAGTGGCGGAAATGTTACCCAATTACAACAAGTCGGAAAGGATGCAGCATTTGCAAAATAAATTAAAAAGTATGCTTTACACAGCGTATAAGGGTGATGTCACAGCACAACGGGAATCTAACAGGGGGAGAGGTGGAAGTCATCCTCCTCCTCCTCCTCCCACGACCACACCGGCAAGGACAGGACGCTTTAAAGACGTGTTGTTGATGGAGGACATGCAGACCTTTTTAAGTCCTATGCATCGCCACAGCCCTTCGGGATCCACCCTCAGAGAGCGACTCGACCGACAGGTAGCAGACTACCTCGCCTTAACTGCAGATATCGACACTCTGAGGAGCGATGAACCACTTGACTACTGGGTGTGCAGGCTTGAACTGTGGCCTGAGCTATCCCAATTTGCAATAGAACTTCTGGCCTGCCCCGCTTCAAGTGTCCTGTCAGAAAGGACCTTCAGTGCAGCAGGAGGTATTGTCACTGAGAAGAGAAGTCGCCTAGGTCAAAAAAGTCTAGATTACCTCACCTTTATTAAGATGAATGAGGGATGGATCCCGAAGGGACTGACACTGGGCGATACATTCGATTAAAAAAGGCCTGATGAGATGAGCTGCCTTGGGCTAAAAATTGTCCACACGCTGCTGTATTTTAGCTCTGAATGATGTTTGACTTGCGTGACTTATCCGCCACCAACTAGGGTTCAAGCCGCCATGTTTTAGGGCACTTTCTGCCTGTGAAACAAACATCAATTTTTCTGGACGCTGCTACAGCAGCGGCTGCAACAATACCAAATTTTTCAGGCATGTGTACAGGCTTTAGAAACCTGGAGACACCTTCTTGAAGGTGCTCAGACCCCTCTAATCGTATATACTGACCATAAAAATCTCGAATATCTTCACTCCAATAAAACACTGTCTGCTCGACAAGTAAGATGGAATCTCTTTTTTTCCCGGTTCAATTTCCAAATCGTCTTTAGACCTGGGTCTAGAAACAAAAAGGCAGATGCCCTTTCCAGGATCCATAAAGACACTATATTTGAACCTCCTCCGCCTACAGTCATTGGAATCTTATCTTCTCTTATTGACGACATTAAAGATCTCAGTAAAGATGCTCTTGAACTTCCTAAATCAATTAAATTATCCAAGAAAAACGGTCTCTACTATTTCAAAGACCGGATTTATGTACCTCCCTCTTTCAGAATTAAAGTACTTGAATTTATTCATGATTCTCCTCTGGCAGGTCATCCAGGTATAAAAAAGACCCTTGAATTGTCTAAAAGATACTATTGGTGGCCTCGTCAAGACCAAACTATTGAATCTTATGTCAAATCTTGTTCTATATGCCAAAGATCCAAACATGTCCATCATCAACCATTCGGTCAATTATTGAATTTACCGATTCCTGAACGACCTTGGCAATCCATTTCTATGGACTTCTTGGTGGAACTACCTCCTTCTCACCATCATACCACCATTTTAGTGGTAGTAGACCGCTTCACGAAAATGTCTCATTTTATTCCTTTAAAGAAGTTACCCTCATCCTCTGAACTTTCAAAAATATTCCTTGACAACATAGTTAAACTTCATGGACTGCCAGACGAAATCATTTCAGACCGAGGAACTCAGTTTACCTCCAAATTCTGGAATGCATTATGTGCTACTCTTCATATCCAACGTAAACTATCATCTGCATATCATCCTCAAACAGATGGACAAACTGAAAGAGTCAACCAATGCTTAGAGCAATATCTACGATGTTATTGTTCTCACTTACAAGACGATTGGATAACATGGTTACCCATGGCAGAATTCGCATACAATAACTCTTTTCATACCAGCAGCAAAATGACTCCATTTTTATCCAATTATGGATTTCATCCCTCCTCATTTCCTGCTCAGACAGTTTCTTCATCTAACCTCTCCGATTCGAATCAAATCTCTCATATGTCCTCTTTATTCAAGAAATTGCATGAAAATCTAGAATTGGCCTCCTCCAATCAAAAGAAGTTTTTTGATACAAAAAGACAACCTTCACCCTCTTATGAAATCGGTGATCTTGTCTGGCTTTCCTCAAAGAACATCTCTACAAACCGTCCATCAAAGAAGTTAAGTTCCCTTTTTCTTGGTCCTTTTCCAATAATATCGGTTATCAACCGTAATGTTGTTAAATTGAAACTTCCACCTACTTTGAAACTACATCCTGTTTTTCATGTGTCCTTGCTAAAACCTCATCATCCTGACCCTTTCCAAAGAAATGTCACTAATTCTCCTGATCCCATATTGGTCCAGGGTGAAGAAGAATACGAAATTCAAAGTATACTGGATTCAAGGATCCATCGTGGCTCTTTACAATACCTCATCAGATGGAAAGGATATGGAATTGATGAAGATACATGGGAAAACTCCTCTGTCGTTCATGCTGACAAATTGATTTCCAAATTTCACAAGCGTTACCCTTCTAAACCAAGTCAATAGCACCCAGAGGTTGCTCATTAAGGAGAGGGTACTGTCATGCCTTAACTATGGTATCCTCTTACTTCCTGGTTCCACGGAGCCTAGCCACACCCCTTTATGACACGGTCTCCTTATTTAATCCGACCGCACCAGCTGATCGACGCTGGATTATTGAACTACGTTCCGTACTCACGAACCGGCTACAACTTCGTTGTGCAAGCCCTCTGTTACCGGACCGGACTGGAAGACTTCAAATTCCCTTCACCTCTCCTCATCCACGACTAAAGCTGAACTCTCTTCATTCATGATAACCGCCTCTGAGGAGATCTCGGGAACCAGTGTTCTATGTGCCGGAAGCTAAGTAAAACCTCTGTGATAAGCGTTGCATCTCAAAGCTGTTATTTCCTGTCTCCAAAGTCCTTCGATAAAACAAACCAGTTACAGCTAACTTCAACTCATACTCTATATAAGTTAGCTGCATCTGTCTTGCTTCAGTTAAATACTATGGAACAGCTATTGTAACTTCTTATCACCTAATTCATTAATACTGCTAAGAGACTCTTTCTGATTCAGTGTCTGCTAATTACTACCGTTTACTACTTAAAGCTACAGTGCCTGTAATTGTGGACTTCAGTTATCGTTTACTACTTAAAGCTACAGTGCCTGTAATTGTGGACTTCAGTTATCGTTTACTACTTAAAGCTACAGTGCCTGTAATTGTGGACTTCAGTTATCGTTTACTACTTAAAGCTACAGTACCTGTAATTGTGGACTTCAGTTATCGTTTACTACTTAAAGCTACAGTGCCTGTAATTGTGGACTTCAGTTATCGTTTACTACTTAAAGCTACAGTGCCTGTAATTGTGGACTTCAGTTATCGTTTACTAATTAAAGCTACAGTACCTGTAAATTGGACTTAACGTCAATACCTTTTACTTTTTATAATAAATATTCAAACTATAAGAAATCTGCAGTTGTGTTCCTTCATAACAAATGTTTAGACGTGACAGGGATGTTCAAACTCAGAGACAGACCCGTTACAGAGGACGAGCACGCAGACGTTACCAGTAGATGATAGGAGGGTTGTGAACCTATCTGAGGTCATTCTGACTCCCTTACAAACAAAGGTACTACTTAGAGGGCTTTCTTTCGTCCCAATTCCTCCATTTAATCATTTCCAATGGATAAAGGATATTAACCTTTTCGGGAGGAAACTAGCCCTTCACAAGTTCTTTAAGCAAAAGGATGACAAAAAAGCTAGGGAATTTGGCTTTAATTCTAGAGAATACCAATGCTTTCAAGAACTGGTGTCCCTTCTAGAAGATAGTGACACCAACCACACAGCACCCTACACTGATCTACGCTCAAAGAGCAAGTTTACTCCCAACCTGAGAGAATTTACAAATATTGAATCTTTTATAGATTCTACTACCAGTATGATCAAAGTTATCAATACGGACATGCTGAAAATGAAACCCAGGGGTAATCTACCCGGGAGGGAATGGAGGGCATTGTGTGAACTTAGGGACAACGATAAAATTATAGTGAAGCCTGCTGATAAAGGCGGTAACATTGTCATTCTAAACAGGCAACACTATATACAGTTGGTCGAGGCTATCCTACATGATGATAGGACCTACAAACTATTGTCCACTGATCCCACTGTTAAATACCTAAATGAATACAAGACCCTCCTTGATAAAGCCTTTGACCAGGGCATACTATCAAAGGAAGAATATAGCAGTGTCTTCATCAAATACCCTACGATCTCCACGTTCTACTGCCTTCCAAAAATTCACAAGCAGCAAGTTACCCTGACAGCTAGACCAATTGTCTCAGGCACAAATAATTTCACCAGCAAAGGCAGTATCTATGTGGACAGAATTCTACGACCATTTGTAGAAAGTCTACCATCGTACCTGAAAGACACCAAAGACACCCTTAAATGCTTAGCATCTATCAAGGTACCAGAGGGAGCATCACTCTGCAGCCTAGATGTGGAAGCTCTGTACTCTTCCATACCACATGCAAGTGGCCTGGATCATATTGAGTATTTCCTTAAGAAAACGGGGGTAGAGCACGACACCCACACTACCTTTGTGTTGGATTTGTTAAAGTTCATTCTCACACACAACTTTTTCCTCTTCCAAAATAAATACTATCACCAGGTACAGGGGACTGCGATGGGGACGTCTTGTGCCCCATCATATGCCAACCTGCACCTGGGATGGTGGGAGAGTGAAATAGTCTTTACCGATCCCTATACCAGGTTTACTGAATGTATCTTCTTATGGAAAAGGTACATTGATGATGTCCTAATCATCTGGACAGGCACCCAACCACTTTTTGAAACGTTTGTAGAGACACTAAACACGAACAATCTCAACCTAAGATTCACCATGGAATTTGGAGATCAGACTCTCAACTTTCTAGACTGCACTCTAAGGATAACCGAGGACTTCGGTATAGAGACTACCCTCTATCGTAAGCCTACATCCACGAACAACATGCTACGATGGGAGAGCCACCATCCTATCCCCCTCAAAAGAGGTATTCCAGTGGGGCAGTACTTGAGATTAAGAAGAAATTGTTCTTCTATCGACGATTTCAAAATCCAAGCCGCAGATCTGCGCATAAGATTCAAACAGAAAGGCTATCCGAATAGGTGCCTAAAGCACGCCTACCAGCGAGCACTCAACCTGGAATGAGAAGAACTACTCACCAATAAACCCAAAGAGGACCCCAAGAAAGCTATAAGATGTATAGCAAGCTATGACGCTGGATGGAATGAAGTGAAGAAGGTGATGGGGCGTTTCTGGCCATTACTAACTGAGGATCCACACCTCAGGGACGTAATTACCACTAAAGTATCAATAACAGCCAGACGGGGTAAAAATATGAAAGAAATATTGGTACCCAGCCATTTCTCGGCACCAAAAAAGAAAAACAGCACCTTGATGAAGATACAAGGCACATATCAGTGTGGAAGATGTGTCGCATGTGTACACATAGCAAAAGGATCAAAAACTATTTCTGACTCCAGCAACTCCATAGAAATCCCCATAAAGCAGTTCTTCAACTGTAACACTTTGGGCATGATCTACCTACTTACATGCAAATGCGGTATGAAATATGTGGGCAAGACCATACGCCCTTTCAAAAGACGGATCATGGAACACGTCCACTCTGTGACCTCCAATAGGGACACACCTGTGGCCAGGCACATCAGAAACAATCATATTGATACCCCAAAGTGCATAAAATTTGCGGGCATTGAAAAAATCCAGCTAGGCAAAAGAGGGTGTGATCTAGATCAGACCCTCAAAAGTAGGGAATGCTATTGGATTTTTAAGCTGGACACACAAGCCCCCAAAGGTCTGAATGAGGGCTTCACCTTCACTCCTTTCATAGACACATGATGTTCTATTAAATGTAGATATGTATATAGTTAATGTGCTGTAATGTTTCTGTTCTTCTTTTTTCCTTATGTCTCTTTTTTTCATTGATTTTCTCATATATTTTGTTCCCTTTTAAACCAGGTACTACCTAACCAATCCAATAGTGATATATAATCATAGACCATACATAGATAGAGCACAATATTCGGATATCTCTTTTCCCTAAGTTTAATTTTAGACTCAAGTGATCGTACACAATTCACCAGCAATGGTTATCGTTTAGATCACAGAGATCTTTTTGAATTCATCGTCTACAGTGGGATGGCAATTCTCCCACAGATGCTTTTCAGACCGTAACTTTTCTATATAGCTCTATTTCTATGAATATACAACAACCAAATAGGGCTTTTATGCCTAAATTTTCCAGCTGAGTCTCCACATCATCCATCTATATGGTTACTGATACTTCCTCATGGCACCCCAGACCCATGGCCAGGATTTGTATCACTATACCGGCTGGGGCGATCGTATCACTTCCCTACCCACAATGGGGGCAGTTAGGGAAGAGTTACAGCAACCACTCACACAAGATGGATCGTAGTGTTATCTTTCAGTTATAACACTATCTTGTGCGGACAGATCAGCCAGGCGGTTTTCGCCGCTCACAGGTTCCGCCCCGTTTACACCCACGTGGGCGGACCCAAAGGTTGACTGACAGCCCGCACAGCGAGCCGGTTTGGCGCGCGCAGATGAGACACACCTCCAAATATGATTGGTCGTTGGATCGCTCACAGGGCTCATATAAACGCCACTGTTTCAGTACCAGGTTTACCTTTGATAAAGGCGCTTTGGCAGCGCCGAAACGTACGTTAGGTCCGCAATTTGGTTTTTTAAACTTGTGCACGTTTGATGTGAACCTTTAGTTTAGGGGGTATGGGGACTTTGGATACCTAACTGGTGCTAGAACTAGTCAGGAGAATGCCTTCAGAGTAGAAATCTTTTTTCTTTTACAGCAACACTGAGAGGTGATATGTCTACAAAGCCCTGCACACACAGCAGGTTCTTTACAACTGTATCCAGTGTATGATACACTTGCAAACAGTGTTTAATTTAGCCAGCAGTGTGCTTTGAGAGAATACCTCCAGAGTAGAAATCTTTTCCTATACAGCAACGTTGAGAGGTGATATTTCTACAAAACCCTACATATACAGCAGGTTCTCCACAATGGTATTCAACGTGTGGTACACCTGCTAATTTTATTAAGTGTGAGAACCAGCTTGTAGTGTATCTCAAGACCAGTAATTCGCTCTGTTCCAATAGCCATCATTTGAGCCCTGCATACGAAAGTGGATCTCCATAGATAGATCCATCATACTGTGCACTAGCTCACTGCATAAAGTGGCAGGAATATAGTAGAAATTACTCAAGTTAGTTGCTATTTAAAGATCCACTCTCCCCATTTGGAGCCTTGGATTTACCCTGCAGCTGTGCAACAGTTTGAGATACTCATACAGCTACTTTTTACGCAGGCTTCCCACAGACTCCATAAGCATTACTACCTTCTGATCTGGTATATGTCCACCAAGTATATCGTCCCTCCCTACCCCATTATTTTATCTGTAGTGGTGATGGTGCATTAAGTTTTATTTTCATTTTCAGGGATCATCAAGTTTATGATACCCACAATAAAAGTTATTTTTTTAAGATTGGTAATTAAGGCAGAACAACATCTGCAGAACTACCCCTTAGCGCTCCAAAGGCTACCCATGCCTACGGATCACGCTATCTCCATTTTATACTAAAAATACATAATTCAGGAGAAATATATCTATGTATATATATGACAAGTCCTACACTCCCCCTACTCACACATGCCCCTTTTCCCCAGCTAGCCCCTTGGCCTGTCTCCTCAGAGTCTGATCTGAAGAAATGTTAGCTTCTTTACTAATAACAATTCTCGCAGCTAAATTGCAATGCAGTGCATAGGGCAACTTATCTTGTTTTCACAGACTGGTTTCTTAACACATTTATGCAGGGCCGCCATCAGAAATTTTGGGACCCCTAACACAGCTCAAGGTCTGGGCCCCCGGGTGCCCGCCTCCGAGCCCTGCCTCCAAATCCCACCCACAGGAATACACACACAGACACAAAAGGACACAGACATACACACAGACATACACACATACAGGCATACTGACACACACATACTGAAACAGACACACACACATATACAGACACATACAGACACACACGCATAAGGAGATACAGATACACACACATATAGACACATACACACAGACCTGACGTACATACATACTCGCATACTGACACACACACACACACATACATACTGACAAACAGACATACATATAAACTGACATACATACACATACATACTGATATACATACACACATACATACTGATATACACACACATACAGATACATATATACATACACACATACATACACACATACATACTGATAGATATATGCATACGTACAGCATACATACAGGCATTCAGATACATGCATACATACAGGCATACACACACACACACACACACACAGCCATATATACATACATACACACATACATACTGACAGACATAAATACACAAACATACATATATAGATAGATACACACATACTGACATACACACAGACATACATACATACATACTGATATATATATATATATATATATATATATATACATACACAGATAGATATATACACACATACATACTGACAAACAGACATACACAAACAGACTTACATACATGCAGACACATACATACATTCTGATATACATACACACATACAGACATACACCTCATTTTCAGCCACCCTCCTATTCCTTACCTTTAAGTTGCAGGAGGGTGGCTGGGGATGATGGGAGTGGATGCCTCTTCTCTCCTCTCCTCTGCTCAGCTGTCTCTCCCCCCGCGTGGAGTAAGCAGTGCAGCTGCATTTTTTTTTTTTTTTAAAGGGGCCCGGTCTCGCTATTACAGCGCTGACCGGGCCCCTGAAGATATAGGGCAGGGCTCATCGGGTGGCCCTAAATGCTTGGGCCACCTGATGGGCCCCAGTGCAGATGCACCTGTGCCAGTTTCGCCGCTCCACGTGGGGCCCAGGCGACCAGGCCCCCCCAGGGCCCACGAGCCCGTGACAACCATCATGGTTGTCACCCCCTGATGATGGCCCTGTATTTATTGCTGTGTAGTTCTGTTATACATTCTGACACATCACCAATATGCTGCATTTCTTTTTATTACAGAGTCATTTAGCCCCTCTCCTGTATGTACTTGCATTAGAGACAGTAGCTATGGGTAAAGGAGCCGACTCTTTCATTAATGACATAAAAGTAGAGCATAAGACCTATACACTTAATTTGTTTGCTTATGATGTATTACTGACATTATCAGAACCGTTCATATTGTTATCTAAACTCATATATCGAACTATATAGCACTCAATCCTACTACAAACTCAATGTTATCAAAACACAGGCAAAGGGGATTAATTTCCCACGGTATGAGCTCTAGAGATTGGAGGGGACATTCCCTCTGGACTGGTAAATAAACAATCTGACCTTTTTAGGCATAAAACCCATCAAAACTTGGATCTCCTATATCATTCCAATTATACAAGACTATTGAAAAAGATAATGGAAACATTGCAATCCTAGGAGGGTAAACTCTTGTTTTGAATGGAAAGGATAGCGATCATAAAGATGATGCTCCTACCCAAGCTACTTATTTATGACATTAAGATTCCTGGTGAAATCTAGACCAAACAGGTCAACTGTCTACCCACCTTCTGTCCAAAGTCTGGGATTTGATTAAAGATACACTATTCAATTACACCCCACTTCTCTGTCACCTATCTAATTAAAAACCTATCCATATAGCCTATGGGAAAAAAAGATGGGATAACCCATCTCCACTAACTTACAAAGGGATGTCTTTTCTGGACATACTTAAACAATATGACCTCAACCTACCTACTAACACCCTGTTCTCCTACCTAGAGATACGATCATATTTGCCACGTTGAGGTGACTTGGGGAATGTGGAACCCCTATAAATGTTTGAACTAATGTGTTTAACACTAAAAGCCCAGCAATAGGTCCTCTCAGTGCTATTTACTTCTCAATGTTTTACACTAAAACCCCAGCAAAAGGTCCTTTCAGTGCTATTTACTTCTCAAAAAAGAAAGAGGGATAGCGATGAAACGAATTGGGTTATCCCAGTGGTTCCAAAACCAGTCCTCAAGGCACTCCTACCAGCCTAGGACTAAGAACATTGAATGTTGATTCTAAGGTGTTTTAAAAATCAAAAATAAAACACAACTGGGTAATCCCTAAATCCTCGACTGGTAGCAGTGCCTTATGTTCTAGTTTGGGAACCACTGGGTTACCCTACAAGAGAAGAGAAATGGGATAAAGCCATGTCACTTTATAAGGGCATAACAGCTGGTATAGGTTATCTAGAGCTGCAATGCAAACTTATGTACAAATGGTATATGGTACCAGCGAGGCTACATCATATATGGTCCACTGAATAAAGCAGGTGCTGGAGGTGCTGAGCAGAGGTGCCACAGGCCATATTATACTACATTCTAATATTTTATGGAAACAAACTTTCACACATGACATAGTGGCACTGAAAAAACAGGTCAACTTAAATTAGACATGAAAAAATGAGAATGCAACAATTTAGATTGTCCCAAACACTGTGGGACTCCCTTAACTCTGGCAGGTAAGAGGACCCATACTCTTCCTTCTCAAAAAAAAAAAAAAAAAAAACACTCCTAGCCTACAAATAAAGACCAAACCAAGAGAATTATAGGACACACCCAAGCACAGAATCAAACCCTGATACACCTATTTCCCATCAGCAGCCAGATTCATGCCCCATCTACTCACTATAGGAAATCCCTATTGACAACTATGATCACATCTTCCCCCCTGTTTCTATAATTTGCCACCCTCACTTTCCTTCCATTCTGAACATTCGAGTTAAATTGTTATTGTTATGTTAACATTTTTTGATGTTAAATGCATATTGATGGGTTACAATATTGACTACGCCAAGAACCTGAAACCTACTGTATATTATGACATACAGCCCTGAATTGGTCCATGACAAACAGCTGACATGTGTTCATAAGATGCATTGTACTTTGTCGTAGATGTGCAATAGTCGATTGCAACCCCAACATTGAAATGTGATGCATGCAATAAAAAGTGACAAAAATAATAAAATATATATATGTGTGTATATATATATATATATATATATATATATATATATATATATATATATATATATATATACAAACAAGAAGTATAGAGTCAGATTATGGTCTCTAAATGTAGAAGTTTTTAATAATGCACAAAAGCCATAGCTCTGTATTTGGCAGCAGTCATGATATATATTAGGGAAGAAAAGGCACAACATAATCCAAAACTGTATGTTTAAATTATATAAAACATATTTCAAATGTCCACTCACAATTTGTAAAAGATAAAAAGGCCTATTGTATGTTAGATGCAGATGTAAATCTGTTCGCAGTCTTGAGCTTTGAATATTTCAGAACAAGGAGAGACTGGGGGCAATCTTATAAGGCAACCAAAATAAAGTGCACAATGCAAATTTATTAACTTACATCAAAGTTAGTATAAGTAGATGTGGTTGCCACCATAAGGTCAAAAAGGTAAGTCCTATCCTTTTTTAGGGACAAATCAATGTTATTCAAACAAAATAGAAAGTGCCTATGAATCATTTCCCTTCCCCATTTCTTAAATATCCATTTCTTGGCGTCTAGGTTTCTTCCAATAAGGTCTATTCAGCTATTCTCAGTGGAGTCTGATTTACTTCCTGGTTCCGCCTTCTCTGATGTCACCACGCCCCTGCGCGGTGCCATCATGCGTTCCACGCATGTGTTCCACCGCAGTTGATCCGTTCGTCTACATAATTTGGTATCTTCCATTTGGATGATGTCATCACGTTACGTTGAAATGATGGATGCATTCCATCTGCGTTCCAATCTGTTTTTTCGGCTCTGTGGGCAGTTCATAAAAATAAGTCCATTATGGGAAGTACTACAATGAAAAAGATGGTGGTGGGGGGGTGGGAAATATATGGGAACATTCCATATTGATTTAAAACAGATCAATAAAAACAATAATGTCTTTATTAAAACAGATCAATAAATAACATCATGTCTTTATTAAATCTCTAAATAAAACACTTAATAAAAGCTACCTTATTACTACCTGGATTGCACAAATACATAATAGATCTCTAATTATCTCTTAAAAAAATTGACCAAAATATCAATATAGACTAAATTAAATTAAATTAATCCTTTCTTGAAATGTCAATCAAGAGTTATTATTAAAACAGTAGGAATTAGTACATGTATGGGGACAATATCAGATATATACATATGCACACATATATATGTATACATACATATATTTTAACTAATATATTTATTAGACATAAAGTCAATGTATTATTCTTCTTAATACTATTATGTTTCTTCTAGATAATTATCACCTGAAAATAGGCAAAATTTTGTGCCATGCAATTAAATTGAAAGTATGGATCTACTGTAAATTGTGATTAAAAAGCAAAACCACTAGTAAGTAATGCTTCAAAGATATTTAACATAATTATTCATCTTACTGAAAATGATGTCACACATATGCTTATTCATACAGTGGTGGCAACTTTATTAATTCAAGAAAACACAAGTATATCTGTCAGCTCTGGTTAAAGAATACTGTTATTTCCTTAGGTCAAGCAGATGGAAGGCAAACTGCTGGATTCTGCTACTCTCTAATTAATGTCTACATTTGTTATGTCAGTAATATGATGCATCGTATATTATCATAAGGTTTGCATATTCCAGTCAATAGAAATGTTTACATAATTCAAACACTCTAATTTGTATTTTTAAATACCGTATATACTCGAGTATAAGCCGACCCGAATATAAGCCGAGGCCCCTAATTTTACCCCCAAAAAATGGGAAAACTTATTGACTCGAGTATAAGACTAGGGTGAGAAATGAAGCAGCTACTGGTAAATTTCTAAATAAAATTAGATCCTAAAAAAATATATTAATTGAATATTTATTTACAGTGTGTGTATAATGAGTGCAGTGTGTGTGTATGAATGCAGTGTGTGTGTATGAATGCAGTGTGTGTGTATGAGTGCAGCGTGTGTATGAGTGCAGTGTGAGTATGAGTGCAGCATGTGTGTGTATGAGTGCAGCGTGTGTGTGTGTGTATATGAGTGCAGTGTGTGTATGAATGCAGTGTGTGTGTGTGTATGAGTGGTGTGTGTGTGTGTTGCAGAGCCTTGGTGGGGGGTGGGCAATTATTATTTTTTTTTATTATTTTAATTTTTTTTATTATTATTTATTATTATTTTTATTTATTTAATTTAATTATTATTTATTTATTTATTATTATTTATTATTTAATTTTTTTTTTTTTATTATTCTTTTTTTTCGTCCCCCCCTCCCTGCTTGATACATAGCAGGGAGGGGGGCTCTCCTTCCCTGGTGGTCTAGTGGCATTGGCAGTTCAGTGGGGGGAGAGGGGTGCTGGCAGAGCTGTAACTTACCTGTCCTGCAGCTCCTGTCAGCTCTCTCCTCCTCCGCGCCGTCCGTGCAGCTCCCTCTGTCAGCTCCCAGTGTAAGTCTCGCGAGAGCCACGGCTCTCGCGAGACTTACACTGGGAGCTGACCGAGGTGCTGAACGGACGGCGCGGAGGAGGAGAGAGCTGACAGGAGCTGCAGGAAAGGTAAGTACAGCTCTGCCAGCACCCCTCTCCCCCCGGTCTGTATTATGGCAATGTAAATTGCCATAATACAGACTCTGACTCGAGTATAAGCCGAGTTGGGTTTTTTTAGCACAAAAAATGTGCTAAAAAACTCGGCTTATACTCGAGTATATACGGTAAGTATACTTGCTACATAACAAAAAAAGATTAAATAATATACTTTCAGTTAAAAACATAATAAAAAATTCTTGAAAATATAGGCAAACCATACAAATATAGTAAAGAGCTTAATTGTAAAAGCATTTTAAACAAATAAAAGCTACAGCAATCTAATATCCTATTAAGTTAGAAAACCATTTATTTAAGACATATAAGAGGTTTGTTTATTTAATAAATAGATAAGTGTAGAGATTTGATAAGAGAATTGCTGCACAAAGAAGCAGATTTGAAGTTTATTTTTCCATATCACACCATACTTCAAACTAATATTTTCACTATCATACTAACATACCTACCAATTCCAGCTTCCTGGGAATCTGGATGCCAGCGGTAGGTGGACAAAGGTGGTGGGCAAGCAGTGGTGGCTCTAGACTTTGTGAGGGCTTAGGCGAAACTCAAACATGAGGCCCCCACTAACACCTAAAGTAAATAATAGGGGTTGCATTGTGTGTATAAGGTGCTGTAGCTTGCAGCGCTGGATACAGAGAGCTGATCTCTGTATTCATTGTTCAGAGGCTTGCAGTGTTGCGGCTCCCTGTGCCGCGGCATTGTGATCTCTCTGACTGTAGTTATGGCACAATATGCAAACTAACTTAATTTGCAATAAACAAATGTAATTATCAATTATGCCAATCGTTTTTACATGACTGAGTGGTATGGTTACATAGCCGTGCAGTCGTGTATACATAAATGCCGGTGTGTGTATTTCTGAGTGTATCTGGCATTGTCTACCTATGTGTGACAGGGTTTGGGGTGAGTGTTGCACAGTTGGAGTACAAGATTGTAAGGGTTTATGTAATAGGGTGAGTGTGGCACGATGAAAGGGTTGAGTGTGACAGACTGATAGAGGATGAGTGTGACAGGGTTGGGGGTGAGTGTGACAGTGCAAGAGAAGGTGAGTCTGACAGGGTTAATGGGGGGTTAATGTGATAGGGTAGGTGTGCAAAGCAAGGAGTTTGGTATGGTTGAAGTGGTGAGAGTGACAGGATTAGGAGGGGTTATGTGAGTTTGGCTGGGTGTAGGGGTGACAGTGTGTGGGGACTGAAAGTGTTTGGGAATGGTGATAGTGTATATGCAGGGGGTGACAGTGTGTGTAAAGGGGTGTCAGTGTGTGTGGTAATGATAGGGTATGGGTGGGGAATGACAAGGTGTGCGGGGGAAGGCTGTGACAGTGCGCGTGTGTATGTGTGGGAAGGCTGTGATTGGGTGGGTGTGGGGTGACAGGGTGAGGGGGCTGTAACAGGGTAGGGGGAGCTGTAACAGGGTAGGGGGCTTTGATATGGTAGGGTAGCCATAACAGGGGAGCTGTAACAGGGTGGGGGGCTGTGAGAGTGTGGGGTGGTGTGACAGGGCGGAGATGATAGGGGGGCTTTGACAGTGCAGAGGGTGGTAGGGGGGCTGTGACAGGGTAGGAGGTGGTGGGGGACTATGACAGGGAGGGGTGGTAGGAGGGCAGAGGGTGGCTGGGGCAAAGGCTGGTAGGAGGACAGTGACAGGGTAGGGGGTGGGGAGCTGAGGCATAAATACCTTATGATAAACTTATTCCCTGGTCATCCAGTGGACAGGCCATGCTGTATCCCTGGCTGTCCGGTGGGCTCCCTTTAGGGTCTGCAACTCCGCCGGGTGCAGAGCTGAAGACCACATGGGAAGTCTAGTCTCGCGATCTCAGCCAGTCAGAGCGTCGCCATGGTAACCCGCAGCAATGCTGTGATTGGCTGAAATCGCGAGACCCCCTCAGTCTGCAGCTCTGCACTCGGGGGAGCTGCAGACAGGCTGGCTCTCTCCTGTGTAGGCGATGTTGAGGTGCCCGCACCCGGCGGCATAAAAGGCAACCCGCCAGGCCCCCTCCTGTGTCGGGTCCTTGGTCTCTGACCGAGGATCCAACATGTCACACTGCACTAAGGCGATTTAGGTGGCTGCTTAAATTGCCTAATTAGAGAGCCGCCTTTGTGGGCAAGTGCATTACTGGCACAAGCCAAAGGATGTTTCAGTGCTCTCTGCAGAGTCCTATTGTCCTGAGAAGAGCGTAAGTGTGTCTAATGATGTGCTCGCACTATGCTTGTTGGGAAAAGTTCCTTGGTGTTCCCAAATGCCGGATACCAGGGCAACAACAGAAAAAAAAAAAAAAATGAAAGCAGTAATGCAAACTCATAGCTAGCTTACAACAATAAAGATTATTATTATTATTATTATTATTATTATTGCCATTTATATAGCGCCAACAGATTCCGTAGTGCTTTACAATAATATGAGAGGGGGGATTTAACTATAAATAGAACAATTACAAAAAACTTACAGGAACGATAGGTTGCAGAGGACCCTGCTCAAACGAGCTTACATTCTATAGGAGGTTGGGTGTAAAACACAATAGGACAGGAAGATAAACCTATATAGAACTGAAAAAAGAAACTGCGTAAATACTCAAGACAGAAACACAATATGAATTGTCCCAGTTGGTATTAACACTTAGAAACATACTGCAGTTGCGGTAAAATGTTTTTTGCTTTTTTTAAATTTATTTTTGATTAAACATATGCACCTTTATCATGTCATTTAAAGTGCAATAGCCTCAATCCAATTATTGTTGGATATCTTTTTCAAATGATTTCATATTTTTTATACTTTTTTTTATATTTTTGTTCAAAAGATTTACATATAAAAATATATAATATATAAAAATATATAAATTGTTATCATAGCATCAAAATAATACAAAATTACAATATTTTCATTATATTAAATCATTTTAACATTTTATTAAAAAAAATATTAAATCATTTGACAATATTAAATTAAGGAAAATGTTTAATCTCAAGAACATGCACAGATGTATATGTTAGGCTAATGTCATGCAGCAATGAGGCAAACATCTCTCTTTGCACCAGGAAACATAGATATTTTATTATTTTGTTATACGTATTTGTACCAGTTGCAGGAATTTTTAGCAAAAAAAAACCCAGAAGAATCTTTGAGGATAATAGTAATAGAAAGGAAATGTTCTTGTTAAACATTCACATGTGCTTCATTGTTGTAGTGATATTACTTACAATATTAACCCTCAGGAACAAGCTGATACTTTTAATTAGAAGAAAATGCATGCCTTGCAAGTTTTGTTATATTGTATTTACAAAACTGAGCAATTGTTTTGAACTGGTTACAGGTGTCAAATCAGGTAAAATAAAAAGAAAACAAGCATGTGATTTGTCTATTTGCACACTGTACTTTATAAAGCTGATTGTAATTGCCAAGTTATATATTTAAAAAAAAAATCAAGCAATTTAAGTAATTTTCTCTTTTTCTTACAGTGTGCAAGGTCATTAATTGCTATTGGGACCTTCATAAACTCTAGTCTGCTGATGGGGTGAGAACTCTATTGTTAAATGTATTATGGCACTAGTGTCTTTGGAGATTGCTTGCTTGATTGCTTTGTGAAGGCCCAGTGGCACACAGCAATTAAAATCCATAGACCTTTATAACCCTACTGATGTTTTATGGGCCTTTTTGTGTCCTTCAGTATAGTTTACCATTTGAGTGTTTCCCAACGGACCTCCTTTTCAACGTTCAACATGGATTTCCTTTTCTATAGTGATAAAGCTAGTTATATATTATGTGAAAGGTTAATGATTATTTTCAAAAAGAGCATATGTTTTAAGCAAAAAATTAAAGATTGAATACAAGCCAATAACAAAATCTCATAGTACAACATGCCTCTTCATACGCATTCTGTGCTTTTGGCTTCTTTGAGCCTATGGATTGAAGCTAAATTAACATGTCAGTAACGTGGTGTGAAATCACGCTAATTAAATATGATGTTTTGATCTCACATTTTGTTGCAGAATTTTGTAAATAATTCATTGCCACACTGTTTTATAACTAACAATTATGGGTCAAAGATATTAACTTGTGACTTTAAACAGTTTTCAAAAAAATTCACATTTTTTTTCAGGTGTTCATATTTTCAGCAAAAAATATTTAACGCAAAACTATTGCATTCTTTTTTTTAACATTCATTACAGAAGTCACAAGAAAACTCACAATCTGTCCTTGTAAATTAAAAAAATATATATATTTACACCGTAGAAAAAATATTATTTAATAACACTTGTCATACATTTTATGGTTTGTTCGCCAAATCGGGTTTTGTAAAGAATTAACTGCATATTTATACTATACTGGGAGCTGTGGAGAATTTACCAAAGAACAGCAAATTTCAAGCCAAATATCAGAATTGAAAAAATTAAATTTTTTTACGTCAGGCTTTGACCTAGGGCAATTAGCAATTGAATACAATATAAATAATAAACTCGCCTCTCTTATAATTGCATTAATATGTGAGGATATACTGTAACAATAGGCATAGGAAGTGGGGGAATGTGAGGGATGGATCCTTCCAGTATCTTGTCTGGAGGTTGAGATGGGCAAATAGTCTTATTCATGCATCTCTTTGTTAGCACAAAAATGAGTTTTCAGATGTGCTGCATGTATTTGCTAGTTTTCTGCAACAACACAGTCTCCCTTCCATGTGCCTTCTGATTGGTTGGCAAGTCACATTTTACAAGGGACCCGTGCATGTGTGGGGAAAAAAAACATTGTTTAACCCATAGTTGCTGCAGGAGGAGAGGTGAAGCCCCAGATGTGCTTTTTAGCTCTTCATAGCTACGGTTGGTGGAGGGGGGCAGGAAGATATTAGTGTATATATATTTTTTTATAAAACATTTTTTTCCCTATAAGCAGCCACCTATTATAGAAAGAAAGATTAGTAGTATGCTGCTCACTCAGGTTGCATAGGTGAAGGGGCTGACCGTTGGGTGGTGGAGTTGGGGAATACAACTTTGCTTAGTGCCCCTCTATTAGGGAGCAATATGGGATCACATAAGAAACATGACTGCGCAGCATTTGTAGCACACACTTTCTTTAAAAATCCTGGATAGCATCAGCAGCACATTGCACACGGGTAGACAGGAGGTGATGTAACATCGAAAAAAATGTGGAAATGTCATGACTTATCCCTACCTCTCTGTAAGCATAGGAGTGATTGAGTTTTCTTTTGCCCCAGATGTTTCTGGAACTGAGCAACCTGGTTCAGTCTTATTCTACATTTTGTAATCTGCCACCCAGGACATACAACAAAGCAAAATAAAAATAAATAATTGTTAATACTACTTAAACAGGATCTCAGTTAATCTGCATGTTTTTTTTGGGGTTTTTTTAAGAAATCATTTTCATGTACACATATGCCATTCAACTCAACAATGTAATTTGGGAAATTAAAAGTTAGCTTGGGGAGGCTCTGCAAGTTCCAGTGCACACTAAAACATGAAGAGGGTATTCAAGAAATGATGGTAATTTAATGAAAGTGGTGGTGCCCAAGAGGAGATGGTGGGGTTTATGTATACAAGTTCTTGTTTCTGAAAAGTGGTGCAAAGATGGATAATAGGTCACTAATCAAGTCACTAATGCAATGTGCTTACTGGTTCTCCTGGTTTCCAATGTGATTGACCCTGTTGTAGTATTTTAGACCACTTTTTTTGTCTACAATTGCAAAACATAATCTCCAATGTGTATACCATATTCAAATAATTATTTAAAAAAAAAATGATCTGATCTGTTGTTGGAAAGAGTTGTTGAACTTACAAACTCAAAACACCTTAATCACTTCACCTCTTTTAATTTTATAAAACGTGCAGATTTCAATACAAATAAACCTGGACCTTGTTACAATTCACTCCACCCCCTGCTGTCAGACAATCAGTCCTGTTACTTTTTGGTTTGCTTTGCTCAGTGGAGTTAAACTCAAGAAGTGGGTATTTACCCAGAGTGTCTGCCTTGCAAAGCCTTTTCAATGAGCAGCATTGGAGTCTGTGACATAGTAATTCTGGGCTGGGAAAAAGGTTAGGGATGGCAAAAGCTGTAGATAAGAGAGATGCTGCTTTTGCAAGCCATTTATAGATATAAAATGCATAATTAAACGCATGCAATTTTTTTTGGGGGGGGGAGGGGTCAGGATAATCAAGTTATTATTCAGTTTATTTCTCGCATTACCTGTTTATCGCCTCTAGAGGCCTCCCTAGCCACTATTCTCCTCAGTCACCTTATCATCCTCACCTGCTTGGGCTAATGAAGAGGCTTTATAAGGCTACACCCTGGTCACACCAGGACCTTTACATTGAGAGAGAAATTGTGTTCTGCTCCTGGCTCTTACCGAGATTTGTTTATTACCTGATACTGATAAAGACCTGTTCCTGACTCAACTGAATCCTGACAACCTGCTCCACCTCTATTTACCTACAACCATCCTGATTCGTCCCATGTTGATTCATCCAATACAACCCTGCTTTATTTCTAAACTTGACTTAGGTTTCATATTGATTTCCTCTCAACCTGCCTGGATATTACTGACATTCTTGCCATTTTGCAAGTATCCACAACTACCCTGAATCTAAAGTTCTGTGTTTCAACCAAAGAGGCTGATCACCTCAATTGTTACTTTATCCTGTTTTTGTTTTATCCTTTATATTCCTGTTTAGTTTTAACTAATCTTGTTATTCATATTGTTTCCTTTGTCTGAACCATGCAAGATAATTAAAATAAACTACCTGAAATAAACCCAGGCATAAGTCTCATGTCTGACCCGATCAGAACCATGACAGGGGGATTTATTCATTTATTGTATTTAGACAGTATAGTGTCCCCTAAATATGTAGTTTTTAAAACACTGAAAAAATGTTTGGGAAGAGAATCTTTATTTTGGAATGCTTCTAATAATTTTATATGAATTTAAATATATTCAGCGCTGCAGGATTTTGCTGGTGCTATATAAATAATAAGTGAGGTGTTGCCTATTGTTTTCAAAAAATGTAATATTGTTTTGCAGGCTGATGTCAACATTTTATGTGGAGATTGGTAATTTGTGGGAGGATGCTATAATGATTGTGTCAATTAGAAGAGACAAGGCTTGAATGTTTGTCCAAAAAGGTATGTATGTGTAGACACTTCTATAAACCATGGAAAAATATCTACAGATGGCTAACATAACCACTGACTCCTCTGCCATTGCCCCCAAAACACAGACAGAACTTATGTCTATTTTTTGGTCTTTTCTCTCTTCTGGAGTTAGTCTTAGGGAAAAAAGAGCAGACTGGCGGTTTCCTTTCCTTTCAAAAAATTTTTCGTCAAAACTCAGTCTTCCGCTTGAACCCAGCACCCAGGTTCATAGCATAGAAGGACCCCTCCAATCGGGTCCGCTTTTCCGTTCCTGTGTGTCTTTGTTGTTTCGGGACGGGAAGGTTAAAAGCTAGCAGAGTAGTGTGCTTCTTTTCATTGAGTGGTGAGATTTTGCATTCCTTAGCAGAAGGGGATTTCAGAGCGGTGTTTAGAGATCCTCACATCTTCTGTACCTAGGCAAGACGTGACTATGTCCTCACTCTCCCCCCTCTAACTGTCTGTGACCGAGACAGTACTAATTCTAATAAGGGCAACTGCCAAAACTTCTTGATTTTTTTTTTAAATGCTAGCGTGTATTCTATAACAATCTACTAGCTGTTGGGGAGGTTACCCAAGACGCAGTCCTCACAACATGTTAAACATGAGCCCAGAACAGTCTGCTTACTGCCATTAGCCCTCAGCAGAATGCGACTACCAAAGCTGATCCAGTATCTCTGCTATATCTTCTGACTGCACTGACAAATATTGCCATTGCAATGCATTCATGACCTTAAGCTGCACTGACCTCTCAACCTCCCCCACCACAGTCGTCAAACCCAACTGCATACCCAGGTTAAATATGTCCAATCCAGTGGGATACAAATGCACCCTGTCTGCCCACATCATAATAACATTATAGCCCTCCAGAGCAACATGGCGGACTGTTATATCACCTATACGCCTAATGCAGCTAACAATGGACATATTTAACCTGTATCTACACTTCTCCAATGTATTTTCACTGTCACATGGAACAACTTCCAACCATATCAACTTTAAATCCTGAAATAGCACATAACCGCAATCATCATCATGTTATGTAGCTTAGGTCAATCGTCCTACATCTACCTATGTCATTACCCCTAACATGAACTACCAATATTGTCGGGCCTGACCCAAACCTTCTTAGAGCCACATATTCATAGTAAAACTGGTCCCATCTCAAACCTCTCAACCTCCACCAGTGGACCCTAAGCACCTCATAGAAAAGGTACAGGTTAAGGCCATACAATCTCTCTGCTGCACACTGAGCAGGCCAGTATATGAAGGAAAGATCCAATATCCAGGTGCAGCAGGGACCCAAACCAGCAAAAGAACAAAGTTATTACAGCAGATGAGGATGAAGATTGATAGTTGTGCATCATCTGAGAACCCCAGCAAGTTGGCTTAAAGGGACTCTCCAGTGCAAGGAAAACAAACAGTTTTCCTGGCACTGCAGGTCCCCTCTCCCTCCCATCCCAAGTTGCTGAAGGGCTTAAATCCCCTTCAGTGATTTACCTGTATCCAGCGCTGATGTCCCTTAGCGCTGGATCAGTCAGCCCATGCTCCTCCCCCTCCCCCTCTCCCTCCGGGGGAGATCTAATGCACATGCATGGCAATGCTGCAAAAAACAAATTACTTTCAATGATTACCTATGGGGATTTTAGCGATGCTGGAGATCCTCACATAGCGTGAGTATGTCCAGCGACGTTATAGCACACTGTGCTATAAACAGAAGTGCCCTCTAGTGGCTGTCTATTAGACAGCCACTAGAGGAGGAGTTAACCTGCAAGGTAATTATTGCAGTTTATGAAAACTGCAATAATTACACTTGCAGGGTTAAGGGTAGTGGGAGTTGGCACCCAGACCAGTCCAATGGGCAGAAGTGGTCTGGGTGCATGGAGTGTCCTTTTAAGTTGCTGCACAAGTGTTTAATGAGTAAGTGGAATACTGAGATGGATCCATCCCTGCCAAAACCAGGCAGAATTGAAACATAGACTGTGACAGCAGATAAGAACCCTTCGGCCCATCTACTCTGCCCAATTTTTTTAAAATACTTTCATTAGTCCCTGGCCTTATCTTATAGCTAGGCTAGTCTTATCCCTATCCCACGCATGCTTAAACTCCTTTACTGTTTTAACTTCTATCACTTCAGCTGGAAGCCTATTCCATGCATCCACTACCCTCTCAGTAAAGTAATACTTCCAAATCATTTTTAAACCTTTGCCCCTCTAATTTAAGTCTATGTCTTCTTGTTGTGGTAGTTTTCTTCTTTTAAATATAGTCTCCTCCTTTACTCTGTTGATACCCTTTATGTATTTAAATGTTTCTATAATATCCCCCCGTCTCTTCTTTCCTCCAAGCTATACATGTTAAGTTCCTTTAACCTTTCCTTGTAAGTTTTATCCTGCAATCCATGAACCAATTTAGTAGCCCTTCTCTGAACTCTCTCTAAAGTATCAATATCCTTCTGAAGATACAGTCTCTAGTACTGAGTACAATACTCCAAGTGAGGTCTCACCAGTGTTCTGTACAATGGCATGAGCACTTCCCTCTTTCTACTGCTAATATCTCTCCCTATACAACCAAGCTTTGTGCTAGAATTTCCCGCTGCTCTATTACATTGACTGACTACCTTTCAGTAATCAGAAATAATCACCCCTAAATCCCTTTCCTCAGATGTTGAGGTTGGGACTCTATCAAATATTAGGTACTCTGCACTTGGGCTTTTACGTCCAAGATGCATTATCTTGCACTTATCCACATTAAATGTCAGTTGCCACAACTTTGACCATTTTTCAAGTTTACTTAAATCATTTGCCATTTGGCTTATCCCTCCTGGAACATCAACCCTGTTACATATCTTAGTATCATCAGCAAAAAGACATACCTTACCATCAAGAACTTCTGCAATATCACTAATAAAAATATTAAAGATAATGGGTCCAAGTACAGATCCCTGAGGTACCCCACTGGTGACAAGCCCATGCTTCGAATAAACTCCATTGACAACAACCCTCTGTTGCCTGTCACTCAGCCACTGCCTTACCCATTCAACAATATTGGAATCCAAACTTAAAGATTGCAGTTTATTGATAAGCCTTCTATGTGCAACAGTGTCAAAATCCTTGCTGAAATCTAGGTAAGCTATGTCTACTGCACCACCGCAATCTATTATTTTAGTTACCCAATCAAAAAAATCAATAAGATTAATTTGGCATGATCTCTCTGAAGTAAAGCCATGTTGTCTCTGATCTTGAAATCCATGTGTTTTTATATGTTCAACAATCCTATCCTTTAACATGGTTTCCATCACTTTCCCCACTGCTGAAGTAAGGCTTACTAGCCTATAGTTGCCCGACTCCTCCCTACTACCTTTCTTGTGAATGGGCACAACATTCGCTAACTTACAATCTTCTGGGACTACTCCTGTTAACAATGATTGGTTAAATAAATCTCTTAATGTTTTTTTAATAACTTTGGGTGTATTCCATCAGGTCCCATTGACTTATTTGTCTTTACTCTTGACAGTTGAAATAGAACCTCTTTGTCTGTAAACTCACATGTAACAAATTACTCATTTGTCATTTTTCCTAACTGAGGCATCGTTCCTTCATTTTCACCTGTAAATACTGAACAAAAATATTCATTGAGGCAGTCAGCTATACCTTTATCCTCTTCTACATACCTTCCTTCTTTTGTTTTTAATCTAACTAATCTTTGTTTTACTTTCCTTTTCTCATTTATGTATCTAAAAAAATGTTTTATCCCCCTTTTTTTTTTACTGACCGTGCTATTTTCTTTTCTGTGTGTGATTTGGAAGCTCTTATAACTTGCTTAGCCTCTTTCTGCCTAATCTTATAGATCATTCTGTCTTCCTCACTCTGTTTTTTTTTTTTTTTTAATAATTATTAAATGCTAACTTTTAGTTTTTTACTATTTTGGCCACATCTGCGGAGTACCACAGTGGTTTCTTGGATTTTTTGCTTTTACTGACAAGCCTAATGCAATTTTCTGTTGCCTTCAGCAGTAAATAATCCAATTTCTCTTGGACTCCATTTAAGTTGCTTCAGTCTGATAATGACTCCTTTACACATATTCTAATTTTAGAAAAGTCTGTTTTTCTAAAGTCTAAAACTTTTGTTTTTGTGTGGTGTGACTCAGTCACTGTTCTTATATTAAACCACACTGACTGACTGATCACTGGATCCTAAACTTTCACCTACAGTAATATCTTATACCAAATCTCCATTTGTTAACACTAAATCTTACGAGTTGGCTCCTCAACGACTTGTTTTAGAGACAATCCCAGTAGGGAGTTTACAATATGTGTGCTCCTAGCTCAAGCAGCTATTTTGGTTTTCCAATTCACATCAGGAAGATTAAAGTCACCCATTATGATAACTTCCCCCTTGAAAATTTGTAGTTTCCAAAATGTCATAATAGAATTGACTAATCAAAGTGGACAGAATTCACCAATCATAAGCAGATTCATAGAACAATAACCCCCAAAATGACACCCCTAGGGGTGAAAGCACTCAGGATGAACCGCTAGCAGCCGAAACTTTGCTAACAGGGTCCTAACACCCATCTCTCTCACTAACTCCAAGGACTCTTTTAAACAATGCATACCAAACACAACTAGCTTCCCTATCAATGTCATCAGTCTTCACTTAAATAATGCAGGATAGAATAGATGGTGAATAAGACAACAAATCCCCACCTTTCTTTGCCACGTATCCCAGTGGATAAACCCTCAAGTTTGAAAATGGTGGCACAAAAGGACCCGCCATTCGTCACCCCAATTTCTCTTTCCAACTTCTCCCACAAAACATTCTCCTTATCCCGCACGGAATGCAATTTATATGCATAAGCCGGAAAATCAGAAGAAACTAACAGGACTTAAAACTTGATAGTATATCTGGTTAACTGTAACCATGCCTCATTCCATCAAAGATACTGCTCGATTCACAGGTGCATCCTTTCCACTCTCACTGATGTCCTCCCCTTTAGGGCACCTCACATGGCTTTGGGATGTGCTCGGGCTGCTTAAAACATCACATTGTTACTCTTTATATTCATGTTTAAATCTGCAGGAGCTGTACCAGCTGTAGTGGCTCTAATTAAAGAGCAAACAAACTCCATTTTTTTGCACAGCTGATGTTGGGGTGTGTGTTTGCTGGCTGCCCCAGAATAGAGGACTGGAAAGCTTGAGGTCATCAGCAACAGGAAATGACGTGTCCTGTACCCCAAAATACATGTAGGAACAATCCTACGTCTGACAAAATTGTTGAGCTTAGCGAAATCAACATTGCCTGCTGTATACCTTATATGCCCCCAAATTAAGTTCAGGTACACAAAAAGGGGATGGAGCCCTTTCTGTAAGCCTCCTACTCAAAATACTAGTGAATACTATGAAAAACTAGAATACTATCCTTCTACAAGCTGGCGATGCGATCCTCCAAGAATGTCACACCATGCGACTGCTAGTAAGCATGGAGCATGGCCACCAATGCATTCTGCAAAACTGCTGCCAAGCTAAACTATTTATTTTTATTTTTTTTTTAACGGCCAACTAGACTAAGAATGAAAGCAAGGGTTGCTTTCCTAGCTGTCTGGTAAATCTCCACCCGGTTCCCTTCCTTGTATTCTCTACCCCATGTCTCTTCAACAATGTATCCATCTTTGGCCAACCCCATTAGCTCCTGGGCAGCAGTCATGTTTCCACTTCCTTTATGGTCCAAGGAAATCGTTTTCCAAAAGGCATCAAGATTGAATCACCATGAGAAATTGACTGCAGTGCAAGAAATAGGCAAACAATACGTTTAAATTACATTTCCTGAAACCTTGTTGGAAATGTTTTGGTGAGTACCTCTAAAATAACTAGGTTAGGTAAGCGCAATAGCTGCTGGCTGTTCCTTGTTCTATAAGCAGATGTTTCTCCCATATCTCAATCCAGTATATCGATATCACCTAGAAAATATGAATATGTGTTTATAGTTTGGAATGTGGCATGGATAGCTTGCCAAAAGTTAACACAATAGAGTTAATATGTTCTAGTTAAAATATTCACATTTTTAGATAGGAGAGAAATAGTTGAAATCCCATATTGTCTTGTCTACGTGATTAACAAAAATTGATTTATTTGTATGTTAAGGGGTGATTGCCAGAACACATTTATATTAATATTATTTATATTATTAATATATATGGCAGCGTTTCCCAATTGGAGTTCCACAGAACCCTAGGGTTCTGCGAGAACAAAATTGGGGTTCTGCGGTGATTTATTATACACTCGTTATCTAAATTAATTCATTAACACAATATAAAACACTATAGTATGTCACTAAATACAAAATACACTGATGAATCACTGTTGTATTCTGATGATTTCCTTCATAGTTCACTGGTTATCTGAACCAATTCATCAAAGTAGGTAAATCACTCATATTTCATCAAAGTAGGTAAATCACTCATATACTGGTCACTACATGTGTGGTACACAGATAAAAAGTAAATAAACTCCTTAACAATTCATCTATGGTACAAAAAGCTCATATATATATATATATATATATATATATATATATATATATATATATATATATACACACACATCCCAGGCTATGTACAATTATATACAGTAATTAGGTACAACGTATATACTGTGTATAAGTTCATAAATGCAAGAACTATCATCTGAAAAGTGAGAATTCTCATTTTGAAAAAAAGGATATTACATTGTGAGGAAATGTAAGTGGTAATAAACACAAATAATATATATATATATTTGTAATATTTTTTATTGAGTTTTGGCTAGTTGTAAACAAATTGTACAGTTGCAGAATTGCAGTAAATTTTTTTTCACATTTTTCACATTGTAGAAGTACATCACACTTCATCTGATAATAGTTATCCCCAACATATTGCTGAGGAGACATAATACACCATCATAACTTCATAACGTTTTACCATTGTAACCTGCAACTGCACCTTGGCTTTTAGTCATCTTACCCAGTCTTTGTGACTAGGTGTTACCATAGTTACACATGAGGGGGTGGAGGGAGGGGGGAAGGGTAAGAAGGTCGGTTTGTTTTTTCCAGGGAAGTGTTTCCGAATATTGGTTTATAGTGGAACTACGTGTACGTTTGGCATTGTTGTCGCCATTTTCCCACTTTTGCCATGCTGTTGGCCAAACTTTGTTTGCGGACCTCAGTCGCCTTGCCGCTGTCTCATAATGCTAGGTGGGTTTTTGCTCAGCCATTTCCTGCCTATAGCCATTAGCGCTGCAATGATAATGTGGTACGTTAGGTATAGGTCAACCCTTTGAAGCTCGTGTGGCATTGCTAACAGTAAATACGTTTCTGGAGAATGCGGTAGTGTATTGCCAGTAGATTCAGTTATGATATCTGAGATGTTCTCCCAAAAGGGTTTGAGTTCCGGGCAAGTCCACCAGATGTGGAGCATTGACCCTGGCTCATTCAGACATCTCCAGCAAGACCCTGACTTATTTTGATCAAGTTTGCGTAGCCTAGTGGGTACCATGTACCAGCGATATAGCACTTTCCTACTAGTCTCGATATGGGATGTGTTTAGTGTGAGGTTCTTGTGTGCCATTAGCAGTTTTGACCATACTTCGTTGCGTATAGTCTGGTTTAGATCTTTTTCCCATGCCCTCATGAAGCTTAGTTCCCCTGGTTGATCGTGTTTCTTGGTCAGTTTATACAGGAGTGACAGCATTTTTTGGGGTGGCTTTTGAGCCATACACACTTTTTCTATCTCCGTCAGTGTATAGACCTGCATTTGTGCGACATCTATACCAATATGTTTTCTCGCCCATGACTGTAGTTGTAGGTATGAGAAGTAAGCTTTAGGAGGAAGGTTAAACTGTTTGGTTCGAGAGTTAAAGTCCAGTAAGCAACCATTTGTCATTAAGTGGGATAGACGTGTGGCCCCATTTTTATACCACAGGCCGTGGTCAAATCCCGGAACAAGGAGTTGGAACGCTTGGATTTGTAGTGCCGGGGATATGTATGAGGCGGAATAGTGTTTCTTAATGTATTTGTCCCATATGAGGAGTGTTGCCACTGTAGTGGGGCATATATTTTTGTATTTCCGTCTTTTGTGCTTGGGCATCCAAGCTAAGATGGACATCGAGAATCCATCTGTGTTTGCAGTTTCTATTTGACTCCACATTGGCGGAGTTGTATAATAAAAGGTGGATATGAGTGTGCTCATCATGGCCGCTGTATAATATCTTGTGATATCTGGTGCCCCCATTCCACCCTCCTTAAAGGGACTTTACATGGTTTTGGCCGCTATTCTAGGTCGTTTCCCTCCCCAGATGAATTGATTTAAGGAATATTGGGAATCTTTAAATAACTGCCTTGGCAGCTCTATTTGGAGTGTTCTGAATAGGTACTGCAGTCTTGGCAGTATCATAATTTTTACTGCCGCTATTCTCCCTGTCCACAAAATGAATTTTCCCTTCCAGCTTTGTAGCTGTTGTTTAATTGCACTGAGTAGTTTTAAATAGTTTGCCTTGTACAGCTTTTGTGTCGTGGGTGTGAGGTCTATTCCTAGGAAGGTTAAATGGTCGTTTCGCCAGTCGTATGTGTGTTTGCTTTGTAGGTGGGTAAGTTGTGCTTTAGTGATGTTGAGGCCCAGAGCCTGTGTCTTAGTGATATTAAGTTTATAGTATGAGCAGTTGCTAAAGTTTGCTAGTATAGTTTGAAGTTGTGGCAGGGAGTTGGCAGGTTTAGACAGTGTAAGCATTACACCATCGGCAAACAGGGTGATCTTGTGTGTTTTCCCCCCTACTTGTGTTCCATGGATGTCGTGCAAGTCCCTTATGTGTTGGGCCAGAGGTTCCAGTGCTAGTATGTAAAGTAAAGGTGAGAGTGAGCAGCCCTGTCTGGACCCATTCGAAATGTGGAATGGCTTGGAGGTAAAGCCTCCATTAGCTATTTTTGCCTTCAGATTATCGTATAGCGCAGAGACCAGTGTAATGAAGCATTTGGGGAAGGCAAATCTTTGCAGCACAGCTTCCAGGTATCCCCAGTGTAGCCTGTCGAACGCCTTCTCAGCGTCTAGCGACAGTGGGTTCCCCCATTTTCTGGATCCTGTGTAAGATGTTGATTAGTTTCCTGGTCCCATCCGAGCCTTGCCTGCCTCGGACAAACCCTACCTGGTCATCTCGTATCAGTGTTGGTAAGATGTCTCCCAGCCTATTTGCATAAATTTTTGCTAATATTTTTAAATCTGTATTTAGGAGCGATATAGGGCGCAGATTCTGGCATTTGTGTGGTGGTTTTCCAGGTTTTGGCAGTGTTGTTATGTGGGCTAGCAGCATTTCTCTTGGTATAGTGCCTGTAGTTAGAATACTATTGTATAGTTTTTCTAGTTTGGGGGTTAGGATATGTGAGAAGATCTTGTAATACAATTCGTAAAGCCATCTGGGCCTGGTGATTTCCCTTTTGGGAGGGCTTTGATTGTGTGTGCAATTTCGCTTTGAGTAATGGGTTCTTCTAGTAGGGTCTGGTCTGCCTGCGATAGTTACTGCATTTGTGCTTCTTTTAGAAATGCGTCTATTTCCGTTACAAGTGGTTGGTGTGTGTGTTTATCTCTTTGTAGGTTATACAGTGTATCGTAATAGTCCGCCAGCATGTCATTTATATCATGTGGGTTATACATTTTGTTTCCCAGCAAGTTTATGAGAAATGGTATTTTTGAATTTGCCTTTTCTGCCGCAGGAGCGCTACCAAGGCTTTCCCTGCCCTGTTTCCCTGGGTGTATGTTTTTAGTTTCAGCCTATGTGACATGATGGCTGTAGTTCGAAGGTGTATATCATCCAATTTCCCCTATAGTTGGTCTATACGCTGCTGTGTGGAAGGGGATGTGTTTAGAATTTGCGCGGACGTTTCATCCATAAGTGATCTCAGGAGATCTATATACTCTTTCTTTGCTTGCCTATTTAGGTGGGATGCTTGGCTAATCAAGAGACCACGTATGGCTGCCTTATGCGTTTGCCATGTTGTGGCTAATGAGACATCGGGTGTTTCGTTTAGGGTAAAGAATGAAATTATCTCTTCGTTAAGTTTGGTTTTAAATTCTGGGTTGTGTAGGAGAGTGTCGTTTAGACGCCATGGTGTCGTCCCTCTGGATTGGAATTTGTCTCTTAAGGTTAGTTGTACTGGGTCATGGTCGGACCAGACTATATTTCCTATCTCACTATGCGTAGCATTTGATAACATGTCGTCTGAAATAAGTATGAAGTCAATTCTGGTGTATGTTTTATTTACAGAGGAGTAAAATGTGAATTCTCGATTGTTTGGATGCTGTGTCCTCCATATATCATAGAGATTGTGTTCCGAGGAGTTTCACAAGTGCTGTGGCCTGTTTGCACAATGTTTTGCGCCTAGGGGACGCGTCTTAAAGTGTAGTGTCTAATCGGGGTTGCAGAATGTGATTTAAATCTCTGCATATGATTGTGGGTGACTGGTGGGTGTTGGGGAGTTTATTTAATACCTTCTGTAAGAAATTTCTTTGGTTATTGTTTGGTCCGTAAACTCCCACCAAAGTATACAAGGTATCATTGATTTTACAGTGTAGTATAAGATATCTGCCCTGTGTGTCTTTTTTGAGACATAGAAGTTCGAATGATACTGAGGTGTGTATGAAAAATGAAACGCCTCTTGATTTGGATGAGTACGTTGGAGTAATATTGCGTGGGGTAATCTCTGCCTGGAAAGCTGGGCACTCTGTTGTGTACAAAATGAGTCTCTTGTACGCATAGTATATCTGACTTAGCGCGTTTTGCGTCCTCAATAAAGAGTCTCCTTTTGTGTGGTGTGTTTAGTCCACGTACATTAATGGTCTGTATTTTCATATTTTGTATGGGTTATGCAGTTAAGCTGCTTAGATCTCATTTGCTCTTGCCAGTTGCGTTCCCCTTGTTGAATAAGGGGGTACTGTGTTACTATTGTAACCGCAGGTGGTTCCCTTATTTACCACTATAATGTCTTAAAGCATAGAACTTAGTAGGGCTAACCATACAGATATCTTAGCCATAATTTTATATAGTTAGCGTAAGAGATCCTCTATTTAAAATATATAAATAATTGAGAATACAATATAAAATAAGGATTGTCTTGGAAGCAATACTTTTGTCTTTTTAGATATTTATTATATAAAAATATAAATAGACATATAAAATCCATTATAGCAGAGTTTATAAGATGAAATTAAATGCTTGCAAATATCATTAATAGGTTAACATACCCTTCTGAACATGTCATCATGTCAGCCTCTCTGTCATTTTAAGATGGAGCAGCGTCTGTCTAAAAGTCTCTCCTCTGTGTCTTAACATTTAAAAAGTACACCTATTTATACCTTAGGTGTCGTCATTTTACGGTCACTGTAGTTCATATATGAAAAAGTTACTTTTTTTTTTTTATTCATTTTAGGACCACCCTTAATTTGGCAAACATACAAGGCCATAACTAAAGGGTGCATACGTCATGGAAATTTTCCTGACTTAGTTCAAGATGGCATTTTAAAGTCTGAATAGCTTATCTGTTGTTTATACTAAGACGTAAGTGCACAGTCGTGGGAGATTCCCGGATTTGGGGAAGTTCCATTAACTTGGGGTTACCACAGTATATTGTGTACTGAAAGAGTCATAGGATAGCCTTGAAGCTTGTTTATGCATTATTGTTATTGTAATTCGTCTGGGACAAAATGGCACAAACATATTATGCACTGAGGTTATTGCTTAAAGAAACAGTTATGAAAAACAATATGTTCCATTTCTAACACCTTGTCAGTTTGCAATTTTATCTTAAAGACAAAGTACACAGTTTAAGAAATACAACATTTCATTCTAAAACTTGTAATATTTGCATTTGCCCATAACACTATTTTACATGGTGAATCGAATGTATCAATGTTATGGAGTTGCATCATGTGGGCGGATGGGTGGCGATATGGGTTTGGATTTTTTTGGTTCCATTGATGATTTGTGACCGACCATGGGTGTTTCAGGTTAGGGGAGAACAACTAGGGGAGGGTGTAAGAACTATGTACAGGGTGTCCCTTTCAGAGACTTTATATGTGTTTACCACATCTGGGGGGTAGGAGAGAAGGTTTTCTTCCATTAGCGTGGCTATTTCCTCACCTTCGTGTCGTGTTATTGTGTGCTGCCTCTTTCATTTGACTGGGCATATCGAGGCCTGTGGGTAGGATCTCAGTGTGGGTACTACAGGTAGAGGTTGGTTAGGGTCTGGACGTTCCCGTCTTAATTAGAGGTTGTTCTAGGGCTTGCTGTCCGATTTGGTTGGTAGGGCCGTGTATGCTGATTGTCCAGGTTGTATCTACTAGTGTCTGGCATGTGTGGGCCCGGCATATGAATGTAACAGCAGTAAAATACATCACAGACATTCCATTGTAAAACATGACATGCTGTAAACTTTGTCTGGTGTGATCTATCCAGCTCGTCCCCACCACCCCCCCCACCCATCCCCCCCGCCGCCCAAGAGACCATATAAATCCCCGGGAGCCGCTTCGGTTCCCACACGTTCAGAGCCTAAGCCGCTGAGCCCCTTGTTACCTTGCAAGACCTGTTAGCAAGGTGTATGCAATTCAACCTGTCGTGGTGATTTCAGAGTCTCGGGGGCCTGCTTTGGGCCTCAGGTTGTGGAGGTGTGTTCCGCGCCACTCTGGTGGAGTGTTCGTACCGCATGTCCGAGGTGGAAGCCACACAGGCCTCGTCGTCCACAGACCTGGGGGGAGAAGAAGGAGTGCAGGGAGGGAGAAGGGGAAGGGACCACACTGTTTTAAGGTATTGGTCCAGACCGGGGACCCCCGCAAGTAGCCACTGCTCTGCTTGCGCCTCGTTACAGGGATGGCGGGGGCCCTCGATCCGGTGTTGCGTACCCAAGGAGGTCCCTGTTTAGGAAGCTTATGTCCAACTTTAATCGGTATAATCCCACGTTCCGCATATGAAGGAGAGAGTTACGTTAGGTTATGTGTCCATAGTTTATATCTGAGCAGTTTTGTGTTCAGAAGGGCTTTCGCCTGCGAACCAGTATTCCATCTGGTTTTAATGTTTCTCGTGAGCCTTTTTCTATTCCAGTTTGAGTGTTCCTGCTTGTTGTGTGGACTGGTCGGTCAGATCCACCGGCATGCTCCAGGCCTGCAGTTTCTTCAGACCGTCCTCAGGGGTGTGTATCACCGTTGTGCCTCCGTCTTTCGTGACAATCAATTTTGTAGGAAATCCCCACCTGTATCGCATGCCGTGCGATCTCAATGTGTTGGTGACTTGGTGGAAATCTTTCCTTTTCCGTAGTGTGGCGGCCGATAGATCCGCGTAGATTTTGACCGTGTGGTACTCGGCCGGTGGCTTAGCTCTTAATCTGCTACCCCGGAGGATGTGTTCCTTTATGTGGAAATAATGGGCACGTAGCAATATATCCCTTGGTACTGTTTGCGGGAGATGTCGGGGTTTTGGGATGCGATGTACCCGATCCACTAGTAGCATGTCTGCAGGTATCTCCGGTGCATGCCCGTGCAGGAGGTTTCGTACATATGCCGGTAAGTCGTTGTTAGCGATGTCCTCAGGAATTCCTCTCAGGCGTAAATGATCTTCCATATCCGCCATTTTTTCTTCCATAGTGTTAATCTTTGCTGCCATGCGTTCCAAATTTGTGGCCAAATCATTATGCGCCGTGGCAAATTTGTCACATTTGTCCTCCATGTGCGACGTCCGTTTTCCCAGCTCCTGGATGTCTTTTCACAATGAGTCTGCTGTGTGTTGCCATGTGGTGATTAATTTAGTAGACAGGACCTCCAAAGCTGCTGTAAGGTCGGCTTTTGTGATCTGTCGTGTCTGATTGTACGTCTAGGTCACTGCTGTGCATGCCGTTGTCCGATTCAGGATCTTCGGCTGCTTTTGAGGCCTGTGCAGCCTGGGCCGCAGAAGTCTGTTTTTGGCTGAAAAAATTGAGATTATCCGGTTTCACCGAGCTCCTCTTGCTTTTGTGGTGGGACATTGTTGTGCTGTAGTGTCAGATGCAGCTTTAGGCTTTAGGATTGTGCTGGATTAGGTGCCCTAGTGCCGGAGCAAGTTTTCATGCAGCCATCTTGCTCCGTGGTTAGCCACGCCCCACACATAATATTTTATAAAAATTATAAAAATTAATTAATATTTATTAGTATCAAAAATCTATATTTTGGTACTGTTTTCCTTTGATTGATTTACAGCGAAGAGTTATTTTAATTTTTATGGAACGTGGAGTAAGTTTATTAGAGTATTTGTATTTCACACATTAATCACAACCAATTCAAAAATATATAATTTATTGTGATATATAATTAATAATATGTAACATGCATGACAATAATCAGTGAATATTTAGGTATAACAATAGTATAAAATATGATGACAATTATGGCAACAATAACCACAACACAGATCATTCCTAAACCACTTGTCTTAAGGTGATGAGAATTTTAGTCTACATTATTCATAAGTAGGTTCAATATTCCTAGCATATATTAGTACGAATTTCAGTACATGAATAATCAATAAGCTTTCAGCAGCAGTATCTATCAGCATAACTTAGATTAATTTCCAAAGGAGTAACATGCAAAAATTACATATTATACCTGAATTTAATCAACAATTATTTTAAAATAAATCTATATTTCTGCAATGTTCCAGGAATCTTCCAGAGTTATGCTTTAGAATTCCATGACATCCAGAATGTAACACAGAGCTTTACGCAGCACAGCTCCAAGTTGTAAAAACTAGATGCTGATAGGCAGTTAGACTCAGTACTCAGAGAATTAACTCACTCACTGCTGGCTATAATTCTCACGAAGTAAACACTTAAGCATTGCAAACAATATATACAATGTTTCACTTCACAAATAATCAACTTAACTATCCTCTATGCTACAACTTATCCTATCCTCTCCATCCAGAAACCAAAGAAAAAAGTTCTACGTTTTTAATTGTTTTGCTGCAGATAATTAACTTTTACATGGCTATTTCAAAGATAAATGAATATCTCTGGATATTAGATTGAAATGCTACACTTGGCAAATTACCAGTAAATCATACAAAATTCTCATTCACCTGCAGCCTGGATTTTGAATGATATATACTTCCCTTAGCTAAATATGATGTCAAAAGTTTTGAAATCTGATCAGCATTACTTAGGTATAGTTTTGCTTTTAGTAAAAATGAATTACATTAAATTAAACCAGCATAAACACCACTTTTTTTTAGTAGAATATTCTTTAGGTAGGCTGGAGATATGATCCAATGGATGGTGAATGCAAGTAAGAGCTTTTAGAGAGAAATTTAGCAGGAAGTTAGCAGTTCTGTAAAATGTTAGTCATATTCCCAAGAGTGGAAGTAAGGATGTGTCCAGAAGTGTGTTCCCTTGTCTGATCTGATGATGATTTGATGATGTTCTGAAGATCTCTTAAAAGTATTGTGTTCAACGTTTAAAGAAATGTCTATCTTTACTCTTTCATGTGGTCTTTTTGAAGTGACCAATTGGATTAGATGGGTGTACCTTTTTCTAATGACCAATTTTACAAACATGTATCAGTAAATAGTGTCATTGCATTACAATAAATGTAATTACTAATTCCAACTACCACTTTGTCTAAGGGGTTAATTGAAATCCATGACGGAAATTATATAGAAATTCACTATCGTTATAGCTAATTCATCATGGCTGGCTGTCACACACCAAAAGATTCGGGTAGACTATCAGTCTCTTTTTCATGCTATTTTTTGACGCGTCTGGACTTTGGTTCAACTCACGTATTACAACGGGTCTTGTACTAATATAGACTTTCCTAAAAGAAAAAATAATTACTAACAGGGAGTATTCCTTCTTGGTAATTTTAATCTGCGTCTAGACTTTCTATTTACACTGTCCCATTGTATGGAACTAAGTGTGTCTGTATTAGTAATATGTGATAACATATAATATGAAAATTAACATATGCTATATACATGTCTTTTACACACATTCAGCTAATGTTAGCTTTAGTAAAAATGATATCTATTCAATAGGTTCTACCTATGAATATACTATATTTTTCCACATATATATCTAAAATTGGGGGGAATGTCACTGCAGGGTTTTTTAAAAAAAAAAAAGGCACTTGTGCGTGGGGCCTATATTAAGATGGCGCCTGCCCACACACATACATGGCCTTCCTCCCACCAATCCACTTCCTAGTATTCACTTATGTATCTAATTTAGCCTGTATATATTTGGAAGTTTTTTTGTTACTGTTTGTGTCTTGATCCTGAGCAAAGTCCACGAGTTGGACTGAAACGTCGATCTAATTTTAATGAATTAAATAAAGCATTGAAGATTTTTATCTCCAACCGTGAGTGCAGCTAAGTTTATTGTTTTATATATATATATATATATATATATATAAATATATATAAAATCGTAGAAGCTTGGCACTCTCCCTTGTAGAATTCTTTATATAATTGCCCAGGTGCTATCCACGTCCAATATAAAAAAAATAATAATCAAGGATGCACTTGCAGGACTTAAAGTGGAAAAATGTGATTTTAAAAAAAACCGTCAGGGTTGAAACTTTTTTGCTGAATGTAATTATATTACATAAAATCACATTTTTCCACATCAAGTCCTGCGAGTGCATCCTTGATAATTTATATATATATAATTACATAAAAAGATAGCTTGGCACTCACCCTTTCTTCCCATACAAAAATAAAGATTATTGCCCTGGTGAAATCTCACATTGAGAATATATAAAAACTGAAAAAGAGATGCAATCTGCGGTCTTCAATAAGTGAAATGGTATTTAATCCATAAAAAGGTTTACATGTGTTCGATCAACGTTTCGACCCGTTCGGGTCTTCCTCAAGATCAATGTGTTACCAAAACTCTATATTTAAGAAATTTGTAAATGTACTCACCAATAGTGATAGAATCCCTCAGCCCCTCAGTGAGAACCCGGAAGTGAATGCTGTCGGTCATGTGACGTGACCTGATTGGGACGTGATGACGTGATCTGGGCTTGCTAGGATACAGATACACATGCATATTAAAATATCGGTCTATTCATATCCGTATGCATAGTTGAGAGTGACTCAGAATCAAGTGGATTAATGTAGTAGATTAGTCTGCTGGTTACTAAATCTTAGCCAAACCTGGTAAGATACTCAGTGAAAGTAAAGAACTGTTTAAAAACTCTGTACAAGCATGCCATAAACTGTATATACACAAATAAGGTGAACAATGGTAAAAAAAAAAGTAAAAAAATCATACCAGTGCACGGCCAAAACCCATAGTTATGTGTATTATAAACATAAAGTTAAAAACATTGTAAATGCCATGGAAAGACTTTAAGAAAAATATTAACTGTGTATTAACAGTATATTCTGAATCAAAGACCTGACCCTGCTCCAAGACATAATACCCTAAATCAAAAAGACATAAGTCACATACAATATTTGCTAAAATTCAAGATTTTCCTAGTCTTGATGTCAGAAAATATAGATTTTATTAAAGACAGGAGGCGAGTATTATGCATTAACTTTGTTTACTCAACTCCGGCAGCAAAGACATTTTTTCAATAAAGTTTAGTGAATAAAAAAGATAAAACAACAGAGTAACTGAAATGGAATGCTGGTAGCCAATCAGCATCCAGCATAGTCCATATAGTGAATGATCCCCAATATTCTCCCTCTTTCGAGCTGCGAATCTAAAAGAAGTGTCTAGTAGAGTAACTCCAAGGATAGAATGACGAAACTCCAAACAGGATTAAGCTGAAATATAAATAACAGGGTGGGTTAATGGGAGGGACGTCAAGACTAGGAAAATCTTGAATTTTATAACAAGACAGGAGGCTCGTATTATGCATGTTCAAAGCTATGTAGTCATAAAATAAAAAAGCTATGTACTCATAATATATTATTTTTTAAACATGCAGGCTAGGTCTAAAATAAAACTGTTTACATGTAGATTCTGAAGACCAATCTGCAGTTTTTAACAGATCTGATAAAGAGCCTCCTGCTTGAAACACTTTAGTAGTCACAGCTCCTCTTGATGAGTGAGCTCCAAACATTGAAATATTAATACCTGCCATAGACATAATTTGTCGTACCCATCTAGCTAAAGATGTAGAGGAGACAGGCAGAAAAGGTTTACGAAAAAAGATTAGTAATTGCAAGAAATTAGAATCAATTTCGAATCAAAGAGGTTTTAAACTCATATGTTTGAAGACAACTAACAACACATAGAAGAGGATGGTCAGAAAATGAAGGATAGAATACAGTGCGGAGATTAGTTTTGGTACATCTAACAATAGAAAAATTAACACCATCAGGAGTATATTGTCCATTATTTAAGTCTAAAGCCTTAACGTCAGAAACTCTTTTGAAAGAGATGAGACATAGTAATGTGGCAAGCTTAAACGAAACCAATTTTAAGGATAATGAGTCATTGGCACCCCATGATTCTATCAACTGGAGTACCAGAGTAACATACCAGGTCGAATTATATTTAGGGCATGGAGGACGTTTAAATCAGATACCCTTCATAAGTCTGCAGACTAGAGGATGTTTACCCACAGCAAAAAATTCAATAGGGTCATGATTCGCTGAGATAGCAGATCTATAGACATTAATGGTGCGATAAGCTTTCCCTGAGTCAAATGCTTCTGAGAGAATGTCTCTAGTAGTGTTTGTAAATTCACTATGAGATTCGAATGACCCGAAAATGAGAGATGCAATCAAGGCCCGACAGCAGTAGAGGATGAAAATTTCCCTCCGGATCTCAAAGAGAATCCTGACGCATCTGTATGAGTCGTGGGTAGTCTATCAGCATGCTGAGAAGCTGAGAAGCTGAGGGAACCATGGTTGTGATGGCCATAAAGGGGTTATAACTACTAAGGTCGATTTCTGGGACCATGCTTTCAGAAGTACCCGGGATATCATCGTAAACGGGATAAAAGCATAATTGATTCTGACTTTCCAACATTGGAGGAAAGCATCTTGATCTACTGCTCTACTGCTCTACTGGATCTGGACGACAACTGAAAAAGGTTTCTAGTTGGCGATTGAGTCGTGATGCAAAGAGGTCGTATTGAAATGGACCCCACAGAGCAAGTAGTCATTGGAAGATGTTGGGACCCAACATCCAGTCGCTGTAATCCACTAAGAAACTGGAATTCCAACCTGCTACTATATTGGAAAGGCCGGGAAGGCATTCTGCTCCTAACGTTATGTTTCTATCGAGGCAAAAATGTCATAATTCTTTGGCAATGTCGGCCAGTTGCTTGGATTTTGTACCTCCTAAGCGATTTAGATATTTGACTGCTGATATTTTGTCCATCTTGAGAAGGATACAAGAATGGGATTTGTGTTTCGCAAAACTGCATAGAGCGAAAAACCCTGCCATGAGTTCCAGGCAGTTTAAATGCATATTCGTCTCTTCTAGACACCATTTGCCTCCTGTGGAATTGCCTCCACAATGGGCTCCCCAGCCTAATCGACTTGTGTCGGATTCTATAGTTAGGTCTGGGAATGACGTGGAAATGGCTTTCCCGTGCCAAATTTGAACGTGATCTAACCACCATGATAGTTCTGTTCTTGTCTCTGAAGTTAGAGAAATCTCATCTGAATAGAGGAGACCGTTGCGTAGATGTTCTCTTTTCAATCTTTGAAGAGCCCTATAGTGAAGAGGGGCTGGAAAGATAGCCTGGATCGAGGCTGATAAAAGACCTACAATCCGTGCTAAAGGCCTGATGGAAATTAATTCCTTCTTTAGAACTGACCTGATCTCTTTGCAAATCGTTTTCAATTTCTGTGATGGAAGGCTGAGAGTGGCTAAATTGGAATTCACTAGAAATTCTAAAAATTATATCTCCTGAGAGGGAGTTTGCGGTATACAACAGCTTTGAAACACAACTTGGGAAAAGATGCAAAGCCAGTGAACTACTAATGGACAGCTGTTTCATTGTTAATGCAAATCATCAGAATGAGTTTGGTTACTAGTTTGCTATTGAGGCTTGGTAGTGCTTGGGAAGCAAAAACCAAAAAAGGTTATGGTGGGGAACTAATTGTGAATGAAAACCCCTTCCACCTGAAGTCTGTGGATAGACTTGCTTTTCCCATAGAAATCACAAATGTGCAGTGATGTTACTACCGCAAAGGATTCTGGGTGGACATATGCAAATTAGTATAACAAAGAATCAAATTTTTGCCTCATTCCATTTTCCACGTGGATTCCTTTGAGTCTGTGTTTGTTGTATACAACAGCTTTAAACACAACATGGGAAAAGATGCAAAGCCAGTGAACCACTCGTGTGGGAAAAGCAAGTTTTATGGCTTGACTGGTGTGCAGATTTTTGTTTAACATTGTATAAACTCTGTGTGGACGCGGGTGAGAATATATATGTATTTTATTATTTATACAGCGCCAGCAAATTCCGTATATATACGGAATTTGCTGGCGCTGTATAAATAATAAAATAATTTTATATATATATATATATAGATATATATATTAACCATATATGTATGTTTAATTATATATTCTCACCCACTTTGGTTTCTATGGGTAAGAAATGCCTTATCTCTAATTGTTTACATTTTTCACATTCCAATAAGTTTGGTCAGGCAGTGAATAGAATGTAGAAAAAGAAAAGAATATGTCTGTCTTTTGCATTCTGTTACAAAATGGAGTCAAATCTAAAGTTGTGACTTTACAGTATAATTTAATTTTATCCTTGACAACACTCATTTATATAACTCCCACATATTTGTTGCCTATATAATGGATTTAACAGATCATCATGGCTGCCACCATGTTAACCTCATACCATAGCATGGGAATCCTCATTTAAAAAAAAAAGGTGGATCTCCTATTTCAAAAGAGGGGCCATTACCCAATTTGTATGTTTTTACTGCGGTTTTACAGTCATATTTAGGGCCTTTAAAGTTACCTAGCATACAGGTGATTGCAATTTATTTGGAATCCCCCTGCATTCAAACCTTTTGTTTAATAAAAATACTTCTCTTTCATATAAAAGATGATGTGTGAGTGTGATGCTGTCTTTAGACTCTATCGCTCCATACTGTAAACCCATTAGGTAGTTCAATAGTATTTCTCATTATAGTGACCCTCCAGTAACAAGGGTGTGAAAACACTCACTGGAAAACATTATTTCCCTTCTTTCCAAAATGGGCTTATACTCTGTGTATTTTAATAGGCCCTTACTGTGTATTTTAATAGGCCCTTACTAAAAACCTTTAGGGAGCAGGTGATCCTTATTACCAAGATGATCATCTGCATATTCAGCTCTTTTACAGGAAGGTTACCTTATCGCCTTAGGCAATATAGAGTTAGACATAAGGACTACCTTCCTCAGTTTTGGCACTTGCTTCAGGGCAATTTACCACCTCGAATATGGCAATACTCTGCAAAGAAGGAGGAAAATCCTCTAATTTGAAAAATAATGATCTGTCTTTTTTCTTTCCTCTAGGTGGTGTGGTGATAGATATGTGAGAAACAGATGAGGAGCTCCCCCTTACACCATAGCATTACAGAAATTTAATGTTACCATTCACTGCTACAATTGGTGCTTAAATTGGTATAATTAGGAGGGATCCTATGACAAAGTGTCATCCATTGCATTTCAGAGTTCAAGAACAGTTTGGATGACAACACAAGGACTCATCAACAATACGCATGTAAATATAAATATTAAGGTTTATAATTTACTTACACTAAGAATACATACTTTTTACCAAATATGCAATTTTTTTTATTTAAAAAAAAAAAAAATTCTCTAACCTTTTTTTTTAACTCGGAAGCTTGGCTATCAACAAGTCCGAGTCATTTAATTCTCAGCACAACTGTAATAATATACCATTATTTACATCTACATTTTTGCAAGATTGTGCTTAGTACTGTCAAGATCAAAGCAGAGTAAAAAATATCCCTTCTCACTATTTTGTCACCATCTCTTACCCTTATAGGCATGAAAATGGAAATTCATTCTGTTATGCAGAGATAATGTTGCTATGGTTATAATTCTGTAAAGGTAAAGTAGATTTATCAAAATAATTGGAGGCATGATTCTCCATTAAGGTCAGTGATTGCAAAGACAGTCTGACACAAAATGACTGAACTTTTAATTTACTATTTTCACTCCCATGAATGGATGTTCAGATGAAATATGCTGACAGAACATATGAATGACATGGCAATTCTTTAGCTTGAAATTTTAATATGTCAATTCATTTGGATATTTTATGCAGCAGGAGTGTATTCTACCTCCAACTAAATGTATTTTCCTATGATGGATGAAGACACATTTCTAAAATGGTGATGCGTATTACCTTCTGAAGTCTTAAGAATGACTAGTTACTATATGTATAATTGGTGCAAAATACAATGTGCTAGATTAATTAAAATGTATTGCTAGATTTATGCTCAACTAAATAGTTATAATATTAATTCAAAAAATTACATATTTTGTAGGCAATATGTTTTATATTATGCTTATGTTTTCAGTTACTACAAATTTAAAGTAATCCAAACATGATATTATATCCTTATTGAAGTCTTGGACCATCGCCAGAAATCAGGTGACCGAATGGACAGGCACCATCTTTGCAACTCTTTGATTAAACTGTTCATTAATATGTTAAGCCCTTTATAATTCCTATAATTCACTACCAAAACATACCCAAAATTCGTTTTTTGGTGTCCTTGAAATAAATGTTTAAAGAGACACTGAGCATAAATGCAACTTTAATGCATTTGATATATTTTTTCCTCATTATTATACTGTATTTTTTTGGTTGATTTCTTACCTGAAGTACTTCTGGGTGTCACTCTCCATCCCTTCCAGCCTTCAGGAAATATGGAGAGCTCTTGTTAGCTCTATAGAGATAAACCCTGTATGTCTGAGTAGAGTCAGGGAGCAGCACCCAACAGACCCCATTTAAGAATTTGCTCTGTAGTGGTTATTGTTCTTGGAGTGTTTTAATGATCTGTGCCACCCTCGGTGATATGAAACGTACTCATTTACAATAAAAACTGTCTGCTTATTTATGATTCCAAGCTGCATTTTGATTCGATTATATGAGGTCTCAGTTTTACAATTTCATTTATAAAACAGCCATTTTCTTTGGAATAATTTAAGCATATTTTACTACTGTTTTTGCAGACTGATGGAAACTGTTTATTTACAGTATTGTAAGCATTTCTTTTTCCCCAGGGTGTGGATTGTGCAGTGAATATAGCAGCACATCTGAATTGCAAACAACAGTGGAATTTTTCCTTAATGTAATGGGCTGTAAAATGTTAATATACTTTATGTAAGATACTAATTAAAATATTTTTTTTTACTAAATACCATACATAAAAACCTTTATAAATAGTGATCTAGCTGCATTTGTTTTTTTATGCTTGTTGTCTGTAATTAAATACAAGTCTTACAATCTGAACTACAAGATTAGAACATTGACATACAGTGTATTCTAACAGGGTTATTCACTAAACACCAGAACTTGCCAGGAGAGTCAAAATCCAGTGAAGATAGACAAAGTCTGTCTGCAGTGGCAATTCTCATATTTACTGAAGCCAATTCTGGTTGGAATTCAGTCAACCTGACAGAATCTGCAACAATCGACATGATGCATTTTGTGTCTGGTTTAAAATATTTTTTTTCATCCGAAACCCATGTAATGTATAGGATTCAGAATAACTACAAAGCACCAATTTTGAACTGAATAGAGAATTAATGCACCCAGCAGGATATACATTAGCAAATTATTGTTCACTTACTTTTTGGAAAGCAAATAATAATTTAGAGTACTATTTGCTCACTGGCAGTACTATAAAAAAGAGTCTTGGCAATGTGTGGCAGCTCGCCCCCACTTGCTAGCCAGTGGAGCCAGTAAAAAAAACAAAAAACAAAACAAAAGGGAGGTGTCAAATGTCTCTCATACCTTAACCTGCCATGCCACAGTTGGGGGAATGTCTACTTAACATAGAGAAATCAGGTATTGCTCACTGTAAATAAAAGCTAGCAACTGAGCGTTTGGTGAGGGCTTAACATACAATGAGGGGGGTGAACAGGTCGCTGGGTGGGTGAGTAGCCTATAAGAGAGTCTATAAAAAAAGGGGGGGGGGGGATAAAGATCTCCCAGTCTCACCTATGGATAGCCAATAAGAGTGTTATCATATAATTATCTGGGGGGAGAGGTATGACTAATTGTCCCCTCCAGCTCCCATACATGGACAGAGCTGGGGACTATTAAATATTAAACAGGGTGGTAGACATAGGCTTTGGGTGAGTGTAAAATGTGATAAGGGGCATAAGGCAGTCCTGGCAACAATAACCACTACAACAGGCAATATTGGTAATGCTGCTTGGAATGTTTCTTTAAGAGTAAACAATCAATCTCACTTCTGGAATAGAATATTTTGTAAAATCACATGTTGATTTTGTAGATATGATCACAATTTGCCACAGTAAGTCTTAAAGTGCTAATTATATTCTCCCCCTATCTTTTATTATTGCAGACTAATGCCTCATCTCAGAATATACAAAGATCAAGCACATTTAGAGAGAAAATAGAGAAAAGGACATTATGAAATTAGGTTATTGCTTTAACAGATGTGATACTATTATAATAACTTTTTTATTGTCTGTATATATTCAACGTTGCTAGTTATTCTCTACCTGATATTCAAAGCTTAATGGAAAACCAATTCCCTTTTTGTGCCATTTGCGAGGTACATTATTTTGTAACAAATTTCCTGTAATACTTATAACTGTTCTTGTCTAATTCTTCTTTGATAATTTTTTTCCTCTCAAATCTTTAGAATATTCTAACTTATCATGTTTTAGTACATTGATTTTTTTTTTTTAAAAGGGTAGCAGAGAAAGCTAAATTATAGTTATAATATATGTGATAGCAATAAAAAGTTATATTATTACAGTATAAGTTACTTCTTTCACACATACTGGAACTCTTAAGACTTTACTTAGCCCCATCCTCCTATCTTTTTTTCAGAATTACAGTGGAGTTCATGTAGTACAATAGACAGTGGTATTATTGGTGAGTAGTGATGTACCGAACTGTCCGCCGGCGAACAGTTCCCGGCGAACTTAGCGTGTTCGCGTTCGCCGCGGCGGGCGGACACATGCGCAGTTCGATCCGCCCCCTATTCGTCATCATTGGGCAAACTTTGACCCTGTGCCTCTCGGTCAGCAGACACATTACAGCCAATCAGCAGCACTCCCTCCCTTCCACACCCTCCAACCTCCCTCCCAGCATCCATTTTCCATTCATTCTGAAGCTGCATGCTTAGTGAGAGGAGGGAAAGTTTAGCTGCTGCTGATTAGATAGGGAAATTGATAGCTAGGCTAGGGTATTCAGTGTCCACTACAATCCTGAAGGACTCATCTGATCTCTGCTGTAAGGACAGCACCCCAAAAAGCCCTTTTTAGGGCTATAACATCAGGCTGCTTTTTTTTTTTTTTTTTTTCCTGTGTAATGTAATTGCAGGTGCCTGCCTGCCAGCTTCTGTGTGAGGTTCACATTGGATACTGTGCCTACTTGCCCAGTGCCACCACTCATATCTGTTTTAACAATAGGTTAAGCTTTACATTTAAAATAAATATTTTTTTTTCACTGTAATAGAAGTGCAGTTGCCTGCCTGCCAGCTTCTGTGTGAGGTTCACATTGGATACTGTGCCCACTTGCCCAGTGCCACCACTCATATCTGTTTTAACAATTGGTTAAGCTTTAGATTTAAAATAAATAATTTGTTTTCACTGTAATAGAAGAGCAGTTGCCTGCCTGCCAGCTTCTGTGTGAGGTTCACATTGGATACTGTGCCTACTCATATCTGTTTTAACAATTGGTTAAGCTTTAGATTTAAAATAAATACCGTATATACTCGAGTATAAGCCGACCCGAATATAAGCCGAGGCCCCTAATTTTTCCCCCAAAAACTGGGAAAACTTATTGACTCGAGTATAAGACTAGGGTGGGAAATGCAGCAGCTACTGGTAAATTTCTAAATAAAATTAGATCCTAAAAAAAATATATTAATTGAATATTTATTTACAGTGTGTGTATAATGAATGCAGTGTGTGCGTATGAGTGCAGCGTGTGTGTGTATGAGTGCAGCGTGTGTGTATGAGTGCAGCGTGTGTGTATGAGTGCAGTGTCTGTATGAGTGCAGCGTGTGTGTGTATGAGTGCAGTGTGTGTGTGTATGAATGCAGTGTATGAATGCAGTGTGTGCAGGGCCGGTGCAAGGATATTTGCCCCCCCCCATATGTCCTGACCTCCCCTCCTCCTCCCTCAGTGGTCCTTACCTCCCCACCCCCGTGTTCCTTCACCCCCCTCCCCCAGTGGTCCTGACTCACCCCTCCCCTAGTGGTCCTTACTTCCCCCTCCCCTCCCCTAGTGGTCCTTACTTCCCCCTCCCCTCCCCTAGTGGTCCTTATCCCCCCCTCCCTCCGCTAGTGGTCCTTATCCCCCCCCTCCCTCCCATAGTGGTCCTTATCCCCCTCCCTCCCATAGTGGTCCTTATCCCCCCCCCTCCCTTCCTCCCATAGTGGTCCTTATCCCCCCCTCCCTCCCATAGTGTTCCTTTTCTCCCCCCCTCCCTCCCATAGTGGTCATTATCCCACCCCTCCCTCCCATAGTGGTCCTTATCCCCCCCCCTCCCTCCCATAGTGGTCCTTATCCCCCCCCTCCCTCCCATAGTGGTCCTTATCCCCCCCCTCCCTCCCATAGTGGTCCTTATCCCCCCCCTCCCTCCCATAGTGGTCCTTATCCCCCCCTCCCTCCCATAGCGGTCCTTATACCCCCCTCCCTCCCATAGTGGTCCTTATCCCACCCCCTCCCTCCAATAGTGGTCCTTATCCCCCCCTCCCTCCCATAGCGGTCCTTATACCCCCCCTCCCTCCCATAGTGGTCCTTATCCCCCCCCTCCCTCCCATAGTGGTCCTTATCCCCCCCTCCCTCCCATAGCGGTCCTTATACCCCCCTCCCTCCCATAGTGGTCCTTATCCCACCCCCTCCCTCCCATAGTGGTCCTTATCCCCCCCCCTCCCTCCCATAGTGGTCCTTATCCCCCCCCTCCCTCCCATAGTGGTCCTTATCCCCCCCCTCCCTCCCATAGTGGTCCTTATCCCCCCCTCCCTCCGATAGTGGTCCTTATCCCCCCTCCCTTCCATAGTGGTATAGTGGTCCTTATCCCCCCCCTCCCTCCCATAGTGGTCCTTATCCCCCCCCTCCCTCCCATAGTGGTCCTTATCCCCCCCCCTCCCTCCCATAGTGGTCCTTATCCCCCCCCTCCCTCCCATAGTGGTCCTTATCCCCCCCCTCCCTCCCATAGTGGTCCTTATCCCCCCCCTCCCTCCCATAGTGGTCCTTATCCCCCCCTCCCTCCCATAGCGGTCCTTATACCCCCCTCCCTCCCATAGTGGTCCTTATCCCACCCCCTCCCTCCAATAGTGGTCCTTATCCCCCCCTCCCTCCCATAGCGGTCCTTATACCCCCCCTCCCTCCCATAGTGGTCCTTATCCCACCCCCTCCCTCCCATAGTGGTCCTTATACCCCCTTTTTTTATTTTTTTTTTTTTTTTATTATTATTATTTATTTTATTTTTTTTTCGTCCCCCCTCCCTGCTTGATACATGGCAGGGAGGGGGGCTCTCCTTCCCTGGTGGTCCAGTGGCAGTTCAGTGGGGGGGACAGGGGGGCTGGCAGAGCTGTACTTACCTGTTCTGCAGCTCCTGTCAGCTCTCTCCTCCTCTGCGCCGTCCGTGCAGCTCCTTCTATCAGCTCACACTGTAAGTCTCGCGAGAGCCGCGGCTCTCGCGAGACTTACACTGGGAGCTGACCGAGGTGCTGAACGGACGGCGCGGAGGAGGAGAGAGCTGACAGGAGCTGCAGAACAGGTAAGTACAGCTCTGCCAGCCCCCCTCTCCCCCCAGTCTGTATTATGGCAATGCAAATTGCCATAATACAGACTATGACTCGAGTATAAGCCGAGTTGGGGTTTTTCAGCCCAAAAAATGGGCTGAAAAACTCGGCTTATACTCGAGTATATACGGTAATTTGTTTTCACTGTAATAGAAGAGCAGTTGTCTGCCTGCCAGCTTCTGTGTCAGGTTGGATGCCTTGCCCATTTGCACAGTCAGTGCCACCACTCATATCTGTTTTAACAATAGCTTAAGCATTAGATTTAAAATAAATAATTTGTTTTCACTGTAATAGAAGAGCAGTTGCCTGCCTGCCAGCTTCTGTGTGAGGTTCACATTGGATACTGTGCCTACTTGCCCAGTGCCACCACGCATATCTGTTTTAACAATAGCTTAAGCTTTAGATTTTAAAGAAATCATTTTTTTTCACTGTAATAGAAGAGCAGTTGCCTGCCTGCCAGCTTCTGTGTCAGGTTGGATGCCTTGCCCATTTGCACAGTCAGTGCCACCACTCATATCTGTTTTAACAATTGGTTAAGCTTTAGATTTAAAATACATAATTTGTTTTCACTGTAATAGAAGAGCAGTTGCCTGCCTGCCAGCTTCTGTGTGAGGTTCACATTGGATACTGTGCCTACTTGCCTTTTCACTGTAATAGAAGATCAGTTAGTTGTCTGCAAGCGTCTGGGTGTCAGGCCTACTTCAGCGTGTGCTCTGCAAACCTGTGCCAGCGTGCTTTGACAGTTGCCAATCATATCTTGTGTCTCTTTAGCGTGCTTTTACAAAGAAAAAAGGTTTCCAGTGTAAGCTAATAGCAGCCAGTCAGTGTCCTTCAAGCGGCTCTGTCAGTCCTTCCTTCAGCGTGTGCTCTGCAGAACTGTTCCAGTGCACATTGCCAATCATATCTGGTGTCTCTATAGCGTGCTTTTAAAACCAAAATTTATTTTTCACTGTTATAGATTGAATAGCAGTTACTTGTCTTCAAGCGGGTGTGTCAGTCCTTCCTTCAGCGTGTGCTCTGCAGAACTGTTCCAGTGCACATTGCCAATCATATCTGGTGTCTCTATAGCGTGCTTTTAAAACCAAAATTTATTTTTCACTGTTATAGATTGAATAGCAGTTACTTGTCTTCAAGCGGGTGTGTCAGTCCTTCCTTCAGCGTGTGCTCTGCAGAACTGTTCCAGTGCACATTGCCAATCATATCTGGTGTCTCTATAGCGTGCTTTTAAAACCAAAATTTATTTTTCACTGTTATAGATTGAATAGCAGTTACTTGTCTTCAAGCGGGTGTGTCAGTCCTTCCTTCAGCGTGTGCTCTGCAGAACTGTTCCAGTGCACCTTGCCAATCATATCTGGTGTCTCTATAGCGTGCTTTTAAAACCAAAATTTATTTTTCACTGTTATAGATTGAATAGCAGTTACTTGTCTTCAAGCGGGTGTGTCAGTCCTTCCTTCAGCGTGTGCTCTGCAGAACTGTTCCAGTGCACCTTGCCAATCATATCTGGTGTCTCTATAGCGTGCTTTTAAAACCAAAATTTATTTTTCACTGTTATAGATTGAATAGCAGTTACTTGTCTTCAAGCGGGTGTGTCAGTCCTTCCTTCAGCGTGTGCTCTGCAGAACTGTTCCAGTGCACATTGCCAATCATATCTGGTGTCTCTATAGCGTGCTTTTAAAACCAAAATTTATTTTTCACTGTTATAGATTGAATAGCAGTTACTTGTCTTCAAGCGGGTGTGTCAGTCCTTCCTTCAGCGTGTGCTCTGCAGAACTGTTCCAGTGCACCTTGCCAATCATATCTGGTGTCTCTATAGCGTGCTTTTAAAACCAAAATTTATTTTTCACTGTTATAGATTGAATAGCAGTTACTTGTCTTCAAGCGGGTGTGTCAGTCCTTCCTTCAGCGTGTGCTCTGCAGAACTGTTCCAGTGCACATTGCCAATCATATCTGGTGTCTCTATAGCGTGCTTTTAAAACCAAAATTTATTTTTCACTGTTATAGATTGAATAGCAGTTACTTGTCTTCAAGCGGGTGTGTCAGGCCTACAGTGTGTGCTCTGCAGAACTGTTCAAGTGCACATTGCCATTCATATCTGGTGTCTCTATAGCGTGCTTTTAAAACCAAAATTTTTTTTCCACTGTTATAGATTGAATAGCAGTTACTTGTCTTCAAGCGGGTGTGTCAGGCCTACAGTGTGTGCTCTGCAGAACTGTTACAGTTCACATTGCCAATCATATCTGGTCTCACAGTAGCTTGCACGCATAGTATTACTAATCCCCAAAAAAATGACAGGCAGAGGCAGGCCACCCCGCAGGGGCCGTCGTGGTCGCGGTGCTGCGATTCCCTTTTGCCCTAGAATAATGCCCAGTTTTCAGAAGCCACATACCCTGAACTTGAAAAGTTCTGAGGACATAGTTGACTGGCTAACACAGGACACCCAATCTTGTACACCCTCCGCTCGGAACCTTGACACACCATCCTCCTCCAGCTTAGCTTCAGGCACCTCTCAAGATACCACTCACCCGCCTGCCGCCACCACCAAAACTAGCACCACAGCCGCTTTACTTGGTATGTCAGAGGAGTTATTCACACACCCGTTTGAAGAAATGAGTGATGCGCAACCATTATTGCGAGAGGATGTAGATAACAGGGATCTACAGCGGCTGCTACAATACCAAATTTTTCAGGCATGTGTACATGCCTATTTTTTAGGCCCACTGGTGCAGCACTGTGGCTTCAAAAACCAAACCAAAAAAAAATCCTCCAAGATGGCACCAATATACCAGTGGTCTAAGCATCTTCCCACCTTGGCCTAAAAAGGGGAGGTGATTCAACAATTAAAAATCTCTGCCATTTACACGTCCACGGATAGTAGACGCAGAAGGTTTTAAACTGATATGAACAATACTCCACTCCTATCAGTAGGTCCGTCCCATTGTGATTTATGCCCCCCACCCACCGCGCAGGGATGGGGGCCAGGGGGGAGGAAAGTAGGCCCCCCCCATTGTGATTTATGGCCCCCACCCACCGCGCAGGGGTGGGGGCCGAGGGGGGGAGGACAGTAGGTCCCCCCATTGTGATTTATGGCCCCCACCCACCGCGCAGGGGTTGGGGAGGACAGTAGCTCCCCCCAGTGTGTATCATGGGCTTTGAGGACAGGTGTCAATCCATATCTGCCAAGTGACCCTATGTAGGAGGAACATTCCCTAATCTGCTCTCTGTCAGTGTGTATCAGGGGTTTTGAGGACAGGTGTCAATCCATATCTGCCAAGTGACCCTATGTAGGGGGAACAGTCCCTATTCTGCTCTGTGTCAGTGTGTATCAGGGATTTGACTATCTTTATTCAGATTGAAAAATTACAATTCCAGGAAAAATTTAACAAACATTTACAAGAACATGTTATGCACATCATAGAAACAACGTAAACCTCTTTAAAGCCACAAACTTAAGACAAAAAATACGTACACACAATGTGTAAGGGTTTGAAAGAATATTCTGAATCCTTACACGTTTACTTTATCGTTTGTTTGATTTTTGTGAACCATATATAAACTACAAGCAGCGTGAAAACTATAAAAACTCAAGTGGCCATGCTGATCAAATTAAATAGTATGCTTTACACAGCGTATAAGGGTGATGTCACAGCACAACGGGAAAAGTCATCCTCCCCCTCCCACGACCCCGCCATATCTGCCAAGTGACCCTATGTAGGGGTAACAGTCTCTATTCTGCTCTGTGTCAGTGTGTATCATGGTCTCTGTGGACGGGGAACAGTCTCTATTCTGCTCTGTGTCAGTGTGTATCATGGACTCTGTGGACAGGGAACAGTCCCTATTCTGCTGTGTCAGTGTGTATCAGGGGTTTTGAGGACAGGTGTCAATCCATATCTGCCAAGTGACCCTATGTAGGGGTAACAGTCCCTATTCTGCTCTGTGTCAGTGTGTATCATGGTCTCTGTGGACAATGAACAGTCTCTATTCTGCTCTGTGTCAGTGTGTATCATGGTCTCTGTGGACAGGGAACAGTCTCTATTCTGCTCTGTGTCAGTGTGTATCATGGTCTCTGTGGACGGGGAACAGTCTCTATTCTGCTCTGTGTCAGTGTGTATCATGGACTCTGTGGACAGGGAACAGTCTCTATTCTGCTCTGTGTCAGTGTGTATCAGGGGCTTTGAGGACAGGTGTCAATCCATATCTGCCAAGTGACCCTATGTAGGAGGAACATTCCCTAATCTGCTCTCTGTCAGTGTGTATCAGGGGTTTTGAGGACAGGTGTCAATCCATATCTGCCAAGTGACCCTATGTAGGGGGAACAGTCCCTATTCTGCTCTGTGTCAGTGTGTATCAGGGATTTGACTATCTTTATTCAGATTGAAAAATTACAATTCCAGGAAAAATTTAACAAACATTTACAAGAACATGTTATGCACATCATAGAAACAACGTAAACCTCTTTAAAGCCACAAACTTAAGACAAAAAATACGTACACACAATGTGTAAGGGTTTGAAAGAATATTCTGAATCCTTACATGTTTACTTTATCATTTGTTTGATTTTTGTGAACCATATATAAACTACAAGCAGCGTGAAAACTATAAAAACTCAAGTGGCCATGCTGATCAAATTAAATAGTATGCTTTACACAGCGTATAAGGGTGATGTCACAGCACAACGGGAAAAGTCATCCTCCCCCTCCCACGACCCCGCCATATCTGCCAAGTGACCCTATGTAGGGGTAACAGTCTCTATTCTGCTCTGTGTCAGTGTGTATCATGGTCTCTGAGGATGGGGAACAGTCTCTATTCTGCTCTGTGTCAGTGTGTATCAGGGCAGGGCTTTGAGGACAGGTGTCAATGTTAGGTGATTTCTGCCCTTTATGGATTAAAAGCAGACTCTGCATCAACTGTGCAATTTTCCATGGGAGTTTTGCCATGGATCTCCCTCCGGCATGCCACAGTCCAGGTGTTAGTCCCCTTGAAACAACTTTTCCATCACTTTTGTGGCCAGAAAGAGTCCCTGTTGGTTTTAAAATTCGCCTGCCCATTGAAGTCAATGGCGGTTCGCACGGTTCACGAACATTTGCGGAAGTTCGCGTTCGCCGTTCGCGAACCGAAAATTTCGGGTTCGTGACAACACTATTGGTGAGCTGAAGAAATGCATTGAAGGAGAAAGAGACATGGGGAAAGGTGATTTAATTAAGGAGAAGGATGTCGATGGCAATATGGAATTATTATATAGAGAAAATTAACGATGACAGTTGGAAGGCTAAAATGAAATCATAAAATAGTGGAAAGTGACTTGGAAGATGGAGAGACTTAGACTTGTGAGTCTGAAAAAAATGAATTTTGGACAAACCATTTTGGAAAACCAAATTAGATTTTAAATTTTTATGCTTAGTCAATCAGCTCAAATTTGAATGAAAATAGAAGTTTGTAACAAAACAAATCTCCAAGTCCAGAAGAAATACACATTGATATGGTGACAGAAAGGGGCCAAGATATATATTTATTTATGGGTGTGTGTGTATATATATATATATATATATGTATATATATATATATATATATATATATATATATATATATAATAAGAAGTGGACCTTGAGGAAGACCCGAACGGGTCGAAACGTCGGTCAACTTACTGTATACCTTTTTATGGAATAAATACCTTTGTTTGCTATTTGAAAGACCCAAGAGTGCTACCTTTGTTTACTCACTTTTTATATATATATATATATATATATATATATATATATATATATATATATATATATATATATACACACAACACAACATTTTAACACACATACATTGACTCCTCATACAAATACACTCCTGCTTATTCCACATCACTTTATAATATATTACTATAAAGGGGGGCATTTAACAATATTTATTTATAAAATATTTTACCAGGAAAGATACATTGAGATTTCTCTCATTTTAAAGTATGCCCTGGGACCACAAAACATTGCATTGATACAATAGGATACAATAAAATACAAAAACAATATTAATACACAATATATACAAAATTTAACATAGAACAGGTAGGAAATATATAATCAACCATGACATGTGCATTCTGTTTTGAGGTATGTAGAGAGGGATCTCTTAAAGGACTTTAGGCTTGGGGAAGATTTGAAAGTGTGCGGGAGGTCGTTCCATAATTGCGGTGCTCTGTCAGAAAAGGAGGATCGGGCTGCTTTCTTTTCGTAAAAAAATAAATGAGACAGTTAGAAATTGGTATAGGAACATTAGGTTGATGAGGAGCTTGCTCATGTGAGCTTACAATGTGCTCACACTCAAAACAATACACTCCTGCATATATATTATAAAATATCCACAACGCGTTTCACCTATAATGGCTTTATCAAGTGGATAACATTTTTTTTGTCTCCACTTGATAAAGCCATTATAGGTGAAATGCGTTGTGGATATTTTATAACGCGTTTCACCTATAATGGCTTTATCGAGTGGAGACAAAATTATTTTTTTTTGTCTCCACTTGATAAAGCCATTATAGGTGAAACGCGTTGTGGATATTTTATAATTTTACTCTATATTGCAAATAAAGGTATTTTGGCTACTTTTAAATCACTTTGATTGTGCCATTTTACTCTTTTATTTATTATTTTGAATTTTGCTTGGTATCCTGATTTTATCTTTCCTGCTGAGTATTACTCCAAAGACATCCGAGGTGGGGATTATACCACTCACGCCTAAATCATTGAGCAGTCTGCCTGCTCAATTCCATGTGAGTACATTTTATTATTTATACTCCTTATACAAGATTTTATACAGCGAGCACTATTAGTTGTCTCTTTTCTCCCATATGGTCTACATATGAGCAAAAGACTTAACCCTCTACACGTATCCTACAAGCGGGGATTATACCGCTGTACGCTGTACGCTGTACGCTATCTGGCTTATGCTCTACTAAACATGAGTAAGACTGTATTAGACTCTGTTGTTATATACACTATCTTTACCAGACGTACTGCCCTATCATCTGTCTTTCTCTTCCACATATGGAGTAAAAGACCAATACTTCTCTACGTATCCTATAAGCGGGGATTGTACCGCTGTATGCCATCCACACTAGAGCTAGTTCAGCTCTACTACACGTGAGTAGGATTACCATAGATCTCTTCTTCCCTCTTATCAGACATATTTGCATCATTATTTGTTTCTTTCTTTACATACGGATCCTGAAAAGCCATCTTCACGTGACCCTTAGAGAGAATACCCCTCCACATAGGCCGTCGGTGCCCCACCAGGCCCTACTAAAGACTTTTAGTCTTTTTGGCACCACCTATACTTTGGACTTTGTTCATTCTCTAGCTGCACTTTAGTCAGCTTTGGCGCAACCTTCTTCTGTCTTGTCTTGTATATTACCTTTGTTCATAGGGCTTAGAGGGAACCCTATTTTAGGTTGCTGCCTCCTACTTTACCTATGTATAGGATTGGTCTAATTTAGCGCTGTTTCCTTCTTTTGTATATTTCTATTTGACGCAATAGATAAGGTCAGGCAGCATAGGTTCATAAACAGGAGAGAAGCCAATGGTCAGATACCATATAATGAGGACGGGTACAATGCAGCGAGTAAGTGTTGCAGGGATCACAGAATACTGAGCACAGGTATCAGGTATGAACAGGTTTAAATAGAAGAAAATGGACACACCTACTTAGTTCCGACCTTCTTCCTGTGTAGTTTCTCTTTAAGAATCCACATGATCGACTGGTGCACCTCTAGTCTAATGGTTGTGCAGGATCATTAGGTCGGGCCTGAATGACAGGATGAGGCTTCTGCTTCTTTTGGTGCAGCATGGTCTGGCATTTGGCAGCAAGAAGCGTTGGAGGTAAGTGTTGGGCTGGGTGAATGCATGACACTACTCCCTCGCTAGGATGCCACCGGTAGGAGCAGGCTGGTTAGGATGCAGAAGATAAAATCTTTGGAGGAGATGTGGGGCATGCACGTTAGCAGTGCATTTCCAGGATCTATCTTTGGGACCTCTGGAATCAAGAATGCTTTGCACCTCATATTTAGGTTAACCTTATACAACAACAGGAATTGGCGGAGGAGGATTTCTGTCAGGAAAAGGATCATCAGAAACAGGTTTCAGGAGAGACACATGGAACGTGGGATGTACACCCTGTTCCAAAATATTATGCAAATTCTATTTAAGTGTCACAAAGATTAAAAATTTTGTTTTTCAGTTTAACTAATGGATGGCATTGTGTCTCAGGGCTCTTTTGATCACCGAAAACTATCTCGGACACCTGTGATAATTAGATTGCCAGATAAACCCAATTTAAGGAAAAACTACTAAAGGAGGGTGTTCCACATTATTAAGCAGAGCACCATTTTCATGCAATATGGTGAAGAAAAAGGATCTCTCTGCTGCCGAAAAGAGTGAAATAGTTCAATGCCTTGGAAGAGATATCAAAACATTAGATATTTCACGAAAACTTAAGCGATTTGTGGCTGATTCAGAGCACAGACAGGTTCGTGCAGATAAAGGCACATTTAGGAATATTTCTGCCAGATCCATGCATTGGATCAAGAGAGCAGCTGCTAAAATACCATTACATAGCAGCAAACAGATATTTGAAGCTGCTGGTGCCTCTGGAGTCCCACGGACATCAAGGTGTAGAGTCCTCCAGAGTCTTGCAACTGTGCATAAACCCTCTATTCGGCCACCACTAACCAATGCTCACAAGCAGAAACGGCTGCATAGGGCAGAAGAATACATGAAGACTAACTTTCAAACAGTCCTGTTCACTGATGAGTGCCATGCAACCCTGGATTGTCCAGATGGATGGAGTAGTGGATGGTTGGTGGACGGCCACCCTGTTCCAACAAGGCTGCGACGTCAGCAAGGCGGTGGTGGAGTCATGTTTTGGACTGGAATCATAGGAAGAGAGCTGGTTGGCCCCTTTAGGGTCCCCAAAGGTGTAAAGATGACCTCTGCAAAGTATGTGGAGTTTCTGACTGACCACGTTCTTCCCTGGTACAGAAGGAAGAACTATGCTTTCCGTAATAAAATCATTTTCATGCATGACAATGCACCATCTCATGCTGCAAAGAATACCTCTGCATCAATGGCTGCTATGGGGATAAAAGGAGAGAACGCCATGGTGTGGCCTCCATCCTCCCCTAACCTCAATCCTATTGAGAACCTTTGGAGCATCCTCAAGCAAAAGATCTATGAGGGTGGAAGGCAGTTTACATGCAAACAGCAGCTCTGGGAGGCTATTCTGACATCTTGCAAACAAATTCAAGCAGAAACTGTCCAAAAACTCACAAGTTCAACGGATGCAAGACTTGTGAAGCTGCTATCAAAGAAGGGGTCCTATGTTAAAATGTAACGTGACCTGTTAAAATGTTTAAAAAGTAAAAATGTTGTTATTAGTTTGATTGAAATAGCTTTTGATTTCAGTAAATATGCTGCAAACACAACACATGACAATTTTCAGTTCTTTACAACCTATTAAGTGTTTGGAAACTTACTGTGCAAATCAATTTGGAACAGTGCATTGTAAGTTTTTTATGTTTAAAAAAAATACTGTTATTATTAGGAGGTTTGTTCAATAAAATTTGAATTCTACTCTTAATAGTTGATAACATGAGAATTATGCTGACTGGTATTTACATCAATTATTTAGGTAAATTAGAAAAATGTAATTTGCATAATAATTTGGAACAGGGTAGTTTAAGTCCTGTGCCTGATACTGTCATTATTAAATAATCTAAAAATGAAAAACCAGTATGAAGCTGATCAATAATATCAGCAATGTTGCTAAAGCTCAGTGCGCCCGCAAATGCTAAACCTGCCACAACCCTAATCAATGAATCCTTGGTGGCTGGATACATACAACTATCCATAAACGTGGTGATGATATTTGATATCTAACTATCGTCCGATATTTCACCCAAATCATTATGATAAGCTGGTAAATGTTGCATTAAGCTACAGTTTACATTTGTCATCTTCCCATGTCAATAAGTAGAGCAAGGAAGTAGTAAAAAGCCAAGTCATTACTAAGCTATTCAATTCAATATTGCCAACAATGGTATATTTTTGTGTTGCTATTTTACCAATTCCTAAATGTTGTCAGTCAACTGTAAATTAGTTAAACACTATCAGTTTGGCTTGCTCTACATCGTACTTTTCACATTTGAGAATAAACGAAACTTACATACTGATAAGGAAGCAAAATCTGAATTAATGTTGTTATATGACACATTACATAATCAAACCATTTTCATTGTTGATTATACGTGAAAAAAGTCTGGATTCTGAATTTTCATTAGTGCTGCAAAAATTTGCAACAACATAAGCCTGTTGTGTATACTTTTGTATTTTAGATTCACTAACTAGGGAACCTCTTAAGGCAATAACTTGACTATATGTCATAACTAATATATCCTAGCAGTTTGACATTTCATCTATTGAAATGACTATAGTATGTGTGTCTCCAAGCAAGATAAAAGCCTTTCATCTTAATATTGCAACAGTATCATGTCATTTTGACAAATCAGATATGTCCCATTGTGAAAATACCTACATTTTTTGCACAGCAAAGCTTATGATTTGAAGAAAATGTTTTGAACAAAAGGATATGAGCAATGACAGTAAATAAGTAATATGCATCCAATACCCGATGATTTTTTTCAGATACTCTTTGCCCTGTTACATTTTCTTCTCATCTGAAAGCAAGCTAAAATCAAGAAAGAAGCATATTTTGTTATTAGGAATACCAATTTGAGTTTCTACAGAAGATTTTTCAAAGATAGATAAGGATTGTAGTATTCCAAGATATGTTGCAATCTATCATAATCACAGTAATCATGTGCTTCCATGTTCTTTGTTTGTATCAGTTCATTAATTCCTTGGGTCAGCTTTACTTGTGTCTTAAGTTACATTTAATGAAATTATTTAAGGAAAAAAAACTGAATCTTGTGAACTGGAAATGTTAAACGCTGAATATAGAACCATTAGAATAAATCACTATAGTTATATCAGGACTATATTACATACTATGACAGAACATCACTTCAATGTAGATTTAATAGTATACAATCTCATAGAAATAAAGGCTATCAAAAATATAGATTAGCAAATACATCACAAAGTTGGTACATCCGTTATTACCTAGAATGTCCAGGGGAAGTGAATATATCTTTAATTGGGTTTTAGCTGTAGGATACTCACATTCAAGTTCTATGTGATCTACATCTCACTCACTATACTCTGTGATCTGCTTCAAGAGGATTCCATGACATATTTTATAAGATATTGGCTGTCACAAGCATGTGTAGAACTTCCATATGGCTACTCTATAGCCCAAAACTAGCCCTACATATGAAGATATTAACTGAAACTGTAGACACTGTGTCTACTTTTTTATTCTTTAGCTAGCCTTTTGTCTAACAATATGGGGGAGATTTACCAAAGTGTTTTGTACTAAAATGTGGACTAAAGTGCAAAAAGTGGGACAGTCACCATGGAAACCAGTGGATGTAGGTATGATACATTGGTGGCACCTACAGGACACTTTGATAATCTCCTCCTATGTGTAGATGTCACAACATAAAATAACACTCTCACTTTATTAGAAGGGTATGTATGGTCAGGTATTAGCATGTGATAATAAACAGATATGACTGTAAGTCCACAAAATATTATATTGGGCCATTAAGGTGGCCTAGCTTAAGCATTGAGGGACATTTTTTTAAAAATGTTTCACTGTAAAAAAAGTTCTAACGGAACCAAAGAAACCAGTGAAACCAAATCCATTTGTGACTCCTCCTGTTTTACATTTTTCATCCCTTTTTCAACCCATAACACTTTAATAAATCTCCCCATTGTGAGCATACTCTACTTCATCAATATGTCAGATTACTGGGCAATAATACATTAGTCCTAAGTCAATTACCATGACTGCTTTAGTGATTTAAAGTGGTCATGGTGTTAGGAGTCTGCAAGTGTAACCTCACTACCAGCAGCATGATTAGTGGCTAGTAACAAGAGTTCCAGGCTGAATGTAAGATCTATACATGCATTGCATTCATCATAACATGAGTTGTGCCTTAGTTCAGCTTTTCAGAAATCCAGGAGTGACATCAACAAGGTGGATGGGGCTGAAGGGAGAACTTGGCCTTGGAGTGAGCAATTTTGCCTTTATTTCATTTTTTCTTTCCTTTTTTTGTTTTTTTCTTCACAAGAGGGTACCCTGCCAGCAAGAGTTACTAAAACAAAAAAAACATCTGTTTTATTAAAACACCATATTTAGTTGAAGTGACCCTTTAAAAATGCAGTCCTGTTCATATGGTGTATTGTTCAATGTGTCATTAGATCTAGTTGTATTATCATGTTCTCGTTGATTGTTTGTCATCTGTCTGACATTTTGCATTTTGCATTCATTCAAGTACTATAGTAAAATAACTATTGGATGCAAAAGGGTCAACCATCTGACTAATGGACAGTGCTTTTTAGCTGGCTGCCAGATTAAAAAGTTAAAAGCAAATTAAAAAAAAAAAAAAAAAAAAAAAAAGTATTTTGGGAGTCCATGTAACCCCTGTATTAATACAAGGGAGGTTTTTAAGCTCCCTGTGCCCCATGCAGCAGGTGGGTGAATATCTACTAAATTAGAAAATCCCAATCCCATGGTGATGTATAATGATAGGGAGATCTAGTTTACCCCATTGCCCAACCAGTGGGAATCAGCTGGAGGACTTTAAAACAAATAAATAATGGGGGTGGAAAAATCATTGAGGTAGTACTGGTGGTACAAAGTGTCTCCTGCTCCCCTCCCCTTGCTTTTGGGAGAACATGATATCCCCACCGCAGCACACTCACCCGTAGGTGCAGGTGGGAGCTCTAAATAATTAAACAAGGATGATGCACTTGTTCATACCCCCCACCCCGCCATAAGAGGCTAGAGGTCCCCATTCTCAGATTTGAAGCATCCAGGTCCAAGTTTCAGCCATCCAGTGGCATTCGATCTGGGAGAAATCTGGACCAAATTTAGTCCTCAGAATCCTGTCCAGCAGTGAAGAGTTTCACAATTTTTCAACATGAAAGTTTTAGGTCTCAGAGATGGTGGACAATGGGCAGCTGAACAATGTGCAGTAGCTGTTATTAAAGCTACACAGTGCTATCCGAAATGTTTTCCACATTCCCTCCTTTCCCTTGTTCTCTATGAGCTTTATATATGTTATACACTTAAATTTAGCAGGAGCCAGGAGATGCTTATGTGCTCTCCCTATGCTACTTCTAAGATGACTTCTTGCTTCTCTCTCCTGTCGGTACTGTAACCCAATCCCCTGATGGAATGGCTCCTAAATAGCAAAGCCAATAGCATTTCTCCACTCATGACTGGCTCTGCTGCTCACATGTCAGCCCAATAGAAGGTGTCACGTCTAAACATTTGTTATGAAGGAACACAACTGCAGATTTCGTATAGTTTGAATATTTATTATAAAAAGTAAAAGGTATTGACTTTAATTCCAATTTACAGGTACTGTAGCTTTAAGTAATAAACGATAACTGAAGTCCACAATTATAGGCACTGTAGCTTTAAGTAGTAAACGATAGCAATTAGCAGACACTGAATCAGAAAGAGTCCTTAGTAGTATTAATTATTTAGGTGATAAGAAATTACAATAGCTGTTCCATAGACTTAAACTGAAGTAAGACAGATGCAGCTAACTGAGACAAAGTATGAGTTGAAGTTAGCTGTAACGAGTTTGTTTTAACGAAGGACTTGGAGACAGGAAATAACAGCTTTGAGATGCAACGCTTATCACAGAGGTTTTACTTAGCTTCCGGCACATAGAACACTGGTTCCCGAGATTTCCTCAGAGGCGGTTTATCCTGAATGGAGAGAGTTCAGCTTTAGTCGTGGATGAGGAAAGGTGAAGGGAACTTGAAGTCTTCCAGTCCGGTCTGGTAACAGAGGGCTTTCACAACGATGTTGCAGCCGGTTCGTGAGTACGGAACGTAGTTCAATAATCCAGCAGCCTCGATCAGCTGGTGCAGTCAGATTAAATAGGGAGACCGTGTCATAAAGAGGTGTGGCTAAGCTCTGTGGAACCAGGAAGTAAGAGGATATCATAATTAAGGCATGACAGTATCCCCTCCTTAATGAGCAACCTCTGGGTGCTATTGACTTGGCTTAGAAGGGTAACGTTTGTGAAATTTGGAAATTCATTTGTCAGCATGAACGACAGAGGAGTTTTCCCATGTATCTTCATCAATTCCATATCCTTTCCATCTGATGAGGTATTGTAAGGAGCCACGATGGATCCTTGAATCCAGTATACTTTGAATTTCGTATTCTTCTTCACCCTGGACCAATATGGGATCAGGAGAAGTAGTGACATTTCTTTGGAAAGGGTCAGGATGATGAGGCTTCAACAAGGACACATGAAAAACAGGATGTAGCTTTAAAGTTGGTGGAAGTTTCAATTTAACAACATTACGGTTGATAACCGATATTATTGGAAAAGGACCAAGAAAAAGAGAACTTAACTTCTTTGATGGACGATTTGTAGAGATGTTCTTTGAAGATAGCCAGACAAGATCACCGATTTTATAAGAAGGTGAAGGTTGTCTTTTTGTATCAAAAAACTTCTTTTGATTGGAGGAGGCCGATTCCAGATTTTCATGTAATTTCTTGAATAAAGAGGACATATGATTGGATCTTTGGCATTCAGAACAAGATTTGACATAAGATTCAATAGTTTGGTCTTGACGAGGCCACCAATAGTATCTTTTAGACAATTCAAGGGTCTTTTTTATACCTGGATGACCTGCCAGAGGAGAATCATGAATAAATTCGAGTACTTTAATTCTGAAAGAGGGAGGTACGTAAATCCGGTCTTTGAAGTAGTAGAGACCGTTTTTCTTGGATAATTTAATTGATTTAGGAAGTTCGAGAGCATCTTCACTGAGATCTTTACTGTCATCAATAAGAGAAGATAAGATTCCAATGACTTTAGGCGAAGGAGGTTCAATTTTAGTGTCTTTATGGATCCTGGAAAGGGCATCAGCCTTTTTGTTTCTAGACCCAGGTCTAAAGACGATTTGGAAGTTGAACCGGGAAAAAAGGAGATTCCATCTTACTTGTCGAACAGACAGTGTTTTATTGGAGTGAAGATATTCGAGATTTTTATGGTCAGTATAAATGATTAAAGAGTTCCGAGCGCCTTCAAGAAGGTGTCTCCAGGTTTCTAAAGCCACTTTGATACTTAATAATTCTTTTTCTCCTGTAGGATAATTCTTTTCGGCAGGAGATAATGATCGTGAGAAGAAGGCGACAGGATGAAGAGGTTCTTGAGGAGTTTTGTGTTGAGAAAGGACAGCTCCAATTGCAATTTCCGAAGCATCCGTTTCAAGGACATAAAGATATGAAGGATTTGGAAGTTGAAGAACAGGAGCTGTTGTAAACTTTCTCTTTAATTCATTGAAGGCAGTTTGAGCCTTCTCGTTCCAATTGAAGGGATGTTTTTTACTGTTAAGTTGATTGAGTGGGTGAGCTATCTCAGAGTAGTTTTTAATAAATTTTCTGTAGAAATTGGCGAACCCTAGAAATCTCTGTAATTCTTTTACTGTAGAGGGAACAGGCCAGTTGATAATACAATCGACTTTTGAATTATCCATAGGGGCACCAGGTATGAGGTCTATAGGACAATCGTAGGAACGATGAGGTGAGAGCGTTTCAGCTTCTTTTTTACTGAAGACATCTGAAAAGTCTGAATAACAAGAAGGTATCGTTGGTTCTTTGGAGATTTGAAGAATAGGAATTTGCTGTAAACATGTTTCTTTACAATAATGTGAGTTAAAGGTGATAGAGAAAGGAGACCATGAAATTTGAGGGTTGTGGTTCCTTAACCAATTGATCCCTATTATAACGGGATAGAGAGGTGATGGAATAACATCAAATACTAGAATTTCAGTATGAATATGATTGGTGGTTACCTTTAGAGGGATGGTTTCATGAAGTATCGGTCCCGAGGATATAAGGGAGCCGTCAATCACTTTAATAGGAACAGAAATGGTTTTTCGAACACAAGGAATTTTATTCTTTGTTACAAAGGTTGAATCGATGAATACTCCATTTGCACCTGAATCGATGATAGCTTCAGTAACAATTCTCACCTTATCCCACTGTATTACAAGGGATATAGGTGTGAACGGAGTGGTCGGTGTTGAGGGGAGTGCACTGAAGATCGCAGAGGTATAGGCTTGTCTACCGGCCTTTGTCCGTTTTAATAAGGGACAATCAGAGACCAGATGATCTTGAGAGGCACAATACATGCATAGGTTTAATTGACGTCTTCGGTTCTTCTCTTCAGGAGTGAGAGGACTTCTTATTACCCCTATTTCCATAGGTTCGATTGGTTCGGATGGGTTGTCAGGAGGCTTTGGAGGATGAAATGAAGTCTTTTCTGGAGCTTTTGAGGGAGTAAAAGGGTTACGGTCTTTAGAATGAAAAAGGGCTTTTTCTGCCTTTCTTTCTCTTAATCTTCTGTCAATGCTGATTGATAAGTGAATTAGAGCGTTCAAAGTAGTAGGGAGTTCTGTTCTAGATAGTTCATCTTTTACAGCTTCAGATAAACCAATTCGAAATTGGTTGCACAATGTGATGTCATTCCATTGCGTTTCTACAGCCCATCTTTTAAATTCAGCAATGTAATCTTCAACGGGTCTATTTCTTTGTTGTAGAGTTCTGATTGTTAAATCAGCTGTAGCTTGTTTGTTAGGATCTTCATAGAGAAGAGACATGGCTTCAAAAAATTCATCCAGTGAGTCTAAGATGGGGTCATCGTTTTCCAGAAAGGAATGGGCCCATGACATAGGTTCACCTCTTAGAAAGGAAATAACCGAACACACTTTAGTTCTTTCTGTAGGATAAGATCTGGGTTTCAAAGCAATTAATAATTTGCAGGTGTTGAGAAACTCCCTGTATTTTGAACGATCTCCAGAGAACTTTTCAGGGTTACACACAGCAGGATCACTAGCCGAGTGCAGAATAGTATGAGGAGTATGAGTTTGTAGATCTCTGACATAAGTGAGAATTCTTTCGTTAGTAACCTGCAGGTCTTGAACACCTTGGGCTAGTGTATCAACTCTTTGATTCAGCGTAGTTATAGTAGAATCGAAATCTGCTGGATCCATTACAATGGCTGGATTATTCTGTCACGTCTAAACATTTGTTATGAAGGAACACAACTGCAGATTTCGTATAGTTTGAATATTTATTATAAAAAGTAAAAGGTATTGACTTTAATTCCAATTTACAGGTACTGTAGCTTTAAGTAATAAACGATAACTGAAGTCCACAATTATAGGCACTGTAGCTTTAAGTAGTAAACGATAACTGAAGTCCACAATTATATGCACTGTAGCTTTAAGTAATAAACGATGACTGAAGTCCACAATTATATGCACTGTAGCTTTAAGTAGTAAACGATAGCAATTAGCAGACACTGAATCAGAAAGAGTCCTTAGTAGTATTAATTATTTAGGTGATAAGAAATTACAATAGCTGTTCCATAGACTTAAACTGAAGTAAGACAGATGCAGCTAACTGAGACAAAGTATGAGTTGAAGTTAGCTGTAACGAGTTTGTTTTAACGAAGGACTTGGAGACAGGAAATAACAGCTTTGAGATGCAACGCTTATCACAGAGGTTTTACTTAGCTTCCGGCACATAGAACACTGGTTCCCGAGATTTCCTCAGAGGCGGTTTATCCTGAATGGAGAGAGTTCAGCTTTAGTCGTGGATGAGGAAAGGTGAAGGGAACTTGAAGTCTTCCAGTCCGGTCCGGTAACAGAGGGCTTTCACAACGATGTTGCAGCCGGTTCGTGAGTACGGAACGTAGTTCAATAATCCAGCAGCCTCGATCAGCTGGTGCAGTCAGATTAAATAGGGAGACCGTGTCATAAAGAGGTGTGGCTAAGCTCCGTGGAACCAGGAAGTAAGAGGATATCATAATTAAGGCATGACAGAAAGCCTCTGAAATGTCTTCTTAAAGGAAACAAGGTATGAGCAAAACCTGCTGAAGCAAGACAGATTTTAAATCTCTCCCTCTTTTTGACATGCCGAGTTGCTCTCAAGAAAGTTTCTCCAAACAGTCACCTATGGTGGAGGAGGATCTGCAGGGGAGTCTGAAACCTATTACAGAACTTTACAGAATTACAGAATTTTAAAACAAACCTAGGCAATTGCTGGCGTTTGGAATTTCCCCCCATAATTTTTAGTTTATCAACCTCTCCCAAAAAAATATCTTGTTGTTTCTAAACTATTACAAATAAAATATAAGAAACCTCACAAAACTAAGAAATTGAAATGTGTGTAATTTTAATTTCAAAATACAAATGCGTCATACAGAGCAATTACAAGGCTCATGCATGTGTGTGTATTATTATCTCATGACACAGTATAATTTACTTTAATTGGCCAGTGGGGAGGTTTAATTGACTCTTAGTAGTAAGCTGCAGGTTCAATATTATCTCTAATATTGTACTCTGGAATCATACCAGAACCAAGACTTATACTATGTGTTGTTTGTTATTCCTCGTGAAAGGTGAGCATATATACATCCATATAAAAATAAGTAATGTTAAATTATATTACCCAAAATCTTAGGAAATATAAAAGATATTAGCAAGCAAGCAAGCATTAGAATGCAATCACACACACTTTGCAAATGTAACAGTAATTTGCTTTCTATTTTATAACCCATTTGCAAAAAAAACTATACAGTAAAATATCACAACTTGATACATGATGTACAGAATGTGGAAGAGCATCACAAAATAATATCAGTCTATGAAACTAGAGGGTCTATTTACTAACGTATATTCATGTGAAGGAGATTAGTTAAGATGCAAATATATGTTAATCAGTCATTTCATCAGCTCTCTATTAAGTAATGCTTGGTTTTGGTTGAGCTTCACAGTTACTAATTTTTTTAAATTATTTAACAAACCATACTCCTACAAAATTTGAAAATAAATCCCCATTATTATTTTTTTTTGCAATAAATTGTTTTTATTTTCCAGAAAGTAATGGGGTACAGAAAGGAAAAAGGGAGGGGAATAATACAATAAATCATACAAGGATATCGGACATTAGTGCAAATCAACTCTGAGCGCTACATCAATCTAGTGTATCTATCATCATTTAACGTTAGCGCTACTGGGATGTGGTTCTGTGTATGAGATCTTGTGTCTAAGCAGGATACACTTATTGCTAGGGAGAGCATAGTTTTCTATTATAGGGTCTATCTGAGAGGGTATACCTCAGATCGCGGGTGCCTATTGTGGTAATACTGTGCCTTACAAGTTGCCTGCGTGTTCTGTCTAGTCATGTCACGTATTTCCCATAGGGTATGGGTGGGGGGGTCACAACTTGGTGTCTAATTGGTGTCTTATCATATGCTGATGAAAAGATGTAGCGGGTAAACAGATGGAGAGATGGATATATGTAGCCTCTCAACTGCTTGTACAGTTTTTCTTATGTGGATTCGTAGGGATCATTCGTTTGGGTGTTACTTCATGTCGTAGGTAGCATGAGCCTAGTCTCACGCGTTTTCATCTTCACTTTGGGAGTATTTAGATGTGTGGCCTCCTGCCATGGTCCCCACAGAATCTCTAGTTTATGTCTTGTTGTGTGATTCTGAGGAGAGTGTTTCATATCTATAGTATTGGTAAACTTTTTCCTTTAGTTCTTTGTTGGTCGGACAGTATTTGGTTTTCCAGTGAAGTGCTAGAAGATTTCTAGCTGCTAGGATGATTATGGTAGCTAACTTCTTAGTGTTCTGTGTCCATGTGTCTGGAAACAACATTAGCATACCAATTGTGGGGGTGAGAGAGGAACCTTTTCCCGTACCTAATGTTATCAGGGTGTTAGCATGGGACCACAGTGGCTTAATCTGTTTGCAATCCCACCAGATGTGAGTCATATGCCCTATTATAGCATTGCATCTCCCACAGTTGGGTCCCACTGTGGGGTATATTTTGTTCAATCGTTGCGGCGTAAGATACCAGCGATAGACTATTTTTTTGTGAGCTTCTATGTGGGAGAAACATGACGTGGTGCCCCGCAGCGCGTTTATTGTCCCCACTATTTTTAAGTGTTAAGTGTTTTAAGTGTTAAGTGTTTTAAAAAATGTATCACCTTTTGTGTGCTTAGAATCGGGCGCTTAGGATCTGGTGTTTAGTGAATGAGTGCACTAGATTATGTATGTCTGACTCTGAAGATTTTTCAAGGCCGCGATGTCGGATTGAAACGTTGACATGAGACATCATATATCATATAAGGATTTGATTTACAAAGAACCCTTGAGTGCTTTTCTTAGATATTGCAAGATGGCATATACTCTGCACCATGGCCAGTACAAGAGTAGGAAAGTGTGTGTCTGGATTATGGTTTATATTTATACACATATGTGTATATATATATATATATATGTAGTAAGGCCTTTTGGCCTGAGTTTGTGGGAGGGGCGTATGACACACCCCTTCCCTACTTAAGGGTCACCCCTTACCTGGCTCCATACCTTCGAGGTCAGCGTTGCATCCTGAATCCACTTCCGGTTCACGGACGGCGCCATCTTGCTTTCGGAAACTCCGCGTTTTTCTGCGGTGTCAGCTGTGTCCAGGAACTCCTTACAGGTCTTTCCACGGCCAGCCACGCACAAAAAACCCGGTCTTCTTCGCTGATCGAGTCCTCAGGACTTCTCAAACGTAAGTCCGTCGCCCGGATCACTTCCCACGGCGTCGCAATAATTTTCAGCCTTACTTTACGGCCACACGCTTTACGGCCAAAGTCTCAGGCAAATTAACCCTCTGGTTTCCGGAAACCAAGTACTAAGTATGTAGCATTCTTATGCTTTACTTTTTCCCTCCTTTATTTCAGTTTGTTTCTATATGATAAGTTTTTAGTACCTGATAGTAGGATTATTCATTTTTAATGCAGATTATAGTTCATTAAATACCAGTCTGTTTTATATACATATAACGATTATAGCATGTATTTTTTATGCTGTCACATTAATTATACCTAGGTTAGGGCTCATGTATTATTAGTTCATGATATTATCCTGGTATACATATACATAGTTTTGCTTGAACAACTTTACTTTTTGTGTACCTTCCATTTGCACTTAGGAAATTTGTTTTAAACAAAGTTTTTTTTTTTTTCCCTCCCTGTTTAAACACACCATGTACACTTTTCATTACATGGCACGTGTCATATGCTGACTTTTCTTTATGTACTCAAATTACATACACAAGAACTCAGATAATTAATCAGGAATAGGTATAATGTATATATATGTGATAAGGTTTTCTCTAATTTATTTGTGTATATTACGTTGTCACTACCATGTACACCCGATTACATGGCACGTACATTTCCTGACCTTTCTGCATATACTCAAACGATATATCGTGTATACAGAACACGGTCCCAACATCTCACACTTTCAGAATTGAATCACACTTTTGGTTTAACCTCTCATACGTCAACTTTTTCTGCATATGGTCAATTTTCATATTTTAACTCATACTCCCTGCACTATGATTACTACAGTAGCACGGCCATATATATATATTTTAAATTTGGTCACCATGTATACACATTATACGTAGCCACTACAAGCTAATCCTGCGTTACGGTTTTTCTCCATAACAAATCAGGCGGGGTACTTCCTTACTCTAATTGTTCCCCTTCAACACATACGGTTAATAAAATCAACCACAGCATATCTAGTCTACGTTAGTATCACAGGATCCATTTCTCATACTATCATATCTATTTCTACCCTTTTAGGTTTATCCAGGTTTTCTATACCTTACGCACCATATACGTATACATACTATCAGGTACGTAAGCCTGCTCACGTGTCACATACGTTCTCCCTAAATAGGACATAGAGTACTGGCAAGTTAGGGGTATAGGCCCAAATAGGTATCTCCCCTCTTGGCATACCGCCTATAGTTTAGAGGTCCGCGAGGCCAACACCCCGCCTCAAACGTTTCAGAGGCAAACACCCCTCGAGCCACACGTTAGTTAGCCGCCTCGCAAAGTTTAGAGAGGGCGTCACCTGTCACTCCCTTCCCCTGTTTTTCTTTTATTGTCATCGAGAGGCCTACGAATTCCTGCCACTACATGGGTGGCCTCAATATTCCCTCGCGCCAACGCATAGATAGAGCCTCTCATAGCCACTTGGCAAATAGCAGGGCCTCACCTGTCACCAAAGGACAAGATTAATTTTTTTGCCTCACACGGCATAATTAGCCCGCCAGTACATCCCCTGGGTTTCAACACTAACGGTATATTTTCTCATCTAGTATGTCTCAAGAAGGGGTAGAGGATTTCTCCATCCCGAGCACTCCGGCTAGACCAAACTCCCCACCACCGGAAGAAGACATGGCTAGTCCTGCATCATTCAGGTCCTGGACAATCCCTCGCATAACTAGCGAACTCAGGAGGCGACACATTCCTTTCCCCGCTACTGCCAGGAAAGCGGAACTATACAAACTGTTGCACACCTCAACTGATAACTCTGATGCAGGGGAAGGGACTAGCCAGTCTAACCCGACAGATATACATGGCATGCTTACATCCCTCATGTCATCCATGGGCAAGGTAAACTCCAGGCTGGAGAAACTGGAATCGGTCACCACAGCCCTTACCTTGGCTGGGTCAGCCACTGTGACCCCTCCGCCACTGGTCGAGTTGCCACTAGTTTCTCCAGCCACCACCTCTGACGAGCAGGAGGTTAACCCTGCCCATATGATACCTGAGCACCTTAAGAAAGACATCCTGGAAGGTAAAGATGTCAACTTAGCTGCACTACTAATTGCCTCCCAGGATGTGGTGGAGCATAAAACTTATGCGTATGAGGATATTTCTGTGGTGGTCAAGTCCAGGGATGCACGCCTAAACAGGAAACTCACCATCCCGGAATTTGTGTTGGCTTTTGGCATCTACCGGGATGTCATATGTGCCGTTTACCCACACAGGCGTGAGGAATTTGACATGTATATGCACAAGCTGGTGGACCTGGGCAATAAATATGGTGGATCGGCATTCTACGATTACCATAGATCTTTTTTCTGCAAAAGTGTCAGGCGCCTTCTCACAGTACGGGACAAGGTCCAACTGGAGTAAGATAGACACAGTGATTTTCTGCAGACACTTTGCAGGGCTAAGGACGCCGGCTTGTGCATACTGCTCCTCCATGTCTCATTCGGCAAATTTTTGTCCCACCACTGCTAACGAGCATACCCACGTGCAAGGACCTAGCTCCGCTGGTCCTATGGAGAAAATAGCTAAAGACAAACTGGGTAGACCTATCAAGTTTCTGGGCAAATCCCAGATATGTAATAACTTTAATGTTGGTACATGTAATTACAGCGGTTGTCGTTTATTGCATATATGCTCAAAATGTTTCAGGGCACATGCAAAAATCATGTGTCCCAATAAAATGTATCCCAAACAGTACCTAACGTCTATCAACATATCCCTACTTGCGACATTTCTGTCACAGCATCCATCTACACATTTAGTAGATTTCATAATCTCTGGTCTATCAGAAGGATTCCACACAGGTATCATACATATGCCTTCAGGAATCCTGGAATGTCCAAATCTACAATCCGCCCAACACAACCCTACAGCTGTTGACACACTCATAGCTAAAGAAGTGTCAGAAGGTTTCTTATTGGGACCTTTTCAATCCCCTCCTTTCACTACATGGAGGACAAACCCTATCGGGGTTGTCACAGGAAAATCTTCCAACAAGCAGAGACTTATTATCGATTTGTCGGCACCACACACCTCTACCACTCCTAGCCTCAACTCCCTAATACCATCGGAGGAATTCTCCCTGCAATATTCCACTATAGACCACGCCATTACGGCTATCTTACAGGCAGGAGTCGGTGCATGGCTCAGTAAGACCGACATAACAAATGCATTCAAACTACTACCAATCCACCCCACACTGTGGCACCTACATGGCATCAAGTGGGAAGGGAACTACTACTTTTTCTCACGACTAACTTTTGGTTCTAAAAGTAGTCCAGCCATATTTGACACATTTGCTGAAATCCTATGCTGGTTACTACTCAATATATCCAGATGCCCTACAGTCATACATTATCTGGACGATTTCCTAATGGTCGAGGAGAATTCTTCCCCTCCCAGTAGCCTCAAAGAAACTGTCAGCCTATTCAACCAGTTGGGGGTCCCAGTCTCCCCTACCAAGACCGAAGGCCCAGATACCATCATCACTTTCCTGGGCATCATGCTAGACTCAGCCAACATGCAAGCTAGCCTACCACGCACCAAGGTAGAAAACATCCTGACAAACATCAACCTCTATATACAACTACGCACTTGCAACCGCAAAGAATTACAATCTTTACTGGGGTCACTCAATTTTGCCATGCGTATTATACCTCAAGGCCGTGCTTTCATATCACGTCTCCTCAGCATGTTCCCACGGTTTCTACATGATGCACACAGATTAACCCTAGATACCCAAGCCACGGCAGACCTTCTCATGTGGAGAAACTTTTTAAACTCCTGGAACGGAAAAAGCATGTTCCTCCCTCAATTGTCTGATACTTCTCCTACTGTTTGGACAGACGCGGCGTCTACCACAGGTTTTGCAGCGATTTTTGGGAACAAATGGCTTTGGGGTAGCTGGCCTTCAGAGGTGCAGGACCTGGAGTGTTTTTTCTCTACCTCAGCTCTTTTCGAGATATATCCCATCGTGGCGGCTGCCGTGGCATGGGGACATCTATGGACAGGTTCATCAGTCAGGTGTTACTCAGACAACCAAGCAACCTGTTCCATTATCAACAAAGGTCGCTCCAACTCCCTTACTATCATGAGATTCTTGAGGAAACTCACTTGGTTGGCAGCATGTCATAATTTTTTCTTGCATTGTGTTCATATTCCAGGTATTTGTAACGAGGCAGCTGATAATTTGTCTCGTTTTAAATTCCAGGCCTTTCATCAACTTCTCCTATCAGCCGCGCTCACAGCCACGGCCACTCCACTGTTCCATCAGCTAACAATGGACTAGACGTTATCATGCAACATTGCAGAACTTTGTCCCAACTAGCTCTATCTACAAATACCAGGAAAACCTACAACAGAGCTTTCAGTTTATTCAAAAGATTCCTTTTGGAACACAACATATTACAACCATTCATCATGACATCTTTTTTAGGTTTTGCCTCTTTTTGCCACATCAAACTCAAACTTTCTTACAACACAATCAAACTATATCTTACAGGCATCCAACATCACATGCTGACCTTACAACCCAACAACTCAAGTTTCATGTCATCATACCAAATCAAGAACATCCTTAGGGGTATACAAAGATCCGAACCCCCGCATACAGCACAGAGGCTTCCTATAGATTTTCATATCCTTAAGAAATTATCACAACTACTAGATCTAAAACCCTTCTCCTTCAACACAACTCTAGTCATCAAAACAGCTATTTACGTGGCTTTTTATGGGTTTCTGAGACCTAGAGAGTTTACCGCCATCAATACAACACAATCCACTCACCTACTGCTTCATTCGCACTTAACCAAACACATGGACTATTATATCCTGACACTACCTCATTCCAAAAACAGTCAACACGCTCCACCCGTAGAGGTTAAATACTATCCGACTCACAACAGATGGTGCCCCATCCAAATACTGGACTCTTATACAGAGAGTCTCAAGGCACCACCATCACAACCACTTTTTGTTCTACGAGGTTCAGTTCTCACTACTACCAACTTCATGACCCACGTTAGGTCATTACTAACACAGCTGGGACTCAAGCCAGCTAACTATTCAGGCCACTCCTTCCGCATAGGAGCGGCCTCCACAGCCTCCAGTGTTAACATACCGGTTCATGTTATCAAGACACTGGGGCGCTGGAAATCATCCGCTTACACACGATACATTCCTAACCCTGTACAAGAAGTAAGAAATGCTTTTCAGAACATGTCTTGTTAAAAGTATGTATATTGGTAGTTTGTATTAAATATTGAAATTTCTATTTTTGCCCTCTTTATTTTCAGGCCTACCTCATCGTCGGTTTCGGCACACCACAACCGACTTGCTACTTTTATACCATCCTACACTTATTAGGTCTTATTTCTCTTTGCCATCATGAGCCCTTCACACAAGTAGTAAGGCCTTTTGGCCTGTGCTTGTGGGAGGGGCGTATGACACACCCCTTCCCTACTTAAGGGACACCCCTTACCTGGCTCCATACCTTCGAGGTCAGCGTTGCATCACCCTCCCACCCACACCTCTTTATCAACTCCTTTTTCTTACATTTCTTCTTGGTGGGCCCTCTTTATTTGCAGGCCTACCTCATCGTCGGTTTCGGCACACCACAACCGACTTGCTACTTTTATACCATCCTACACTTATTAGGTCTTATTTCTCTTTGCCATCATGAGCCCTTCACACAAATATATATATATATATATATATATATATATATATATATATATATATATATATATATATATATATATATATATATATCTCAAATGTACACATTAACAAACAGTTTTAATTACTTATCTGACATTAACATTTCATAGAAAGGTGTTTAATTGGATATACCGGTAAGTATTTCTAAAAGTGTAATATTTTTTTAGAATTTATAAAATGTCATATCCAGTTTAGTATGCCTTACAGATTCTATGTTTTGTTTGCATCACATTGCTTAATACATGTATTCACTTTCTATTTGTTTGTGTCTTCACAGTGTTACTATTTGTCTGGAAAAGAAAATCAATGTTGTCGCTGTTTTATATCTTTTTTGTTGATGAAAGATTTAGTCTGCCTGTGGACCTTTGCTTGATTTAATAAGTAAAATCACTTGAATGGCACCTGAGTCGTGTTACAATTAAGGATCCTAGCAATTATTACATCGTACTGAGAAAAGTTTATTTGTCAAGGTCTAGTTGTTAGAGCAGTGAAATAAATCTATTGCTAAGTGAATCATCTCACTTTCAGCCCATGACTTTCTGGAAAACATGACCATTCAACTTATTCTACCATTTACCCCTTGCCAAAACATTACACTCAATTACGAGAACATAAGAATTCTATGTTGTATTGTGTTACTTGAGTTAAGATCAAACAAGGCATTGGTGTAAGGGTCTGCCCTGTCATACAAAAACATAGCTGCTGAATCCCAATCTAGGAAACAGGTTGTATTACCTTGGTTACAATCACCATTCTCTTTGCAAAAGTCGTTCAAAAACTATTATTGTATTAACTAAATACTGAATTGCAGTGAACTGCATAACTTGGTAACAATTACTTTATCTTAGTTTGAAATTTTTACAACTATTTTTCTTCCAAAATGTAGCAATTCACTACAATTTGATATTTAGTGAATAAATCCCTATGTATATTAGACATGTCACATGTGTGTTAGTAAAATACTATAATATGAAAAATGCATTAAAAAGAAACAAAGAAAGAGTTGCATATAGATTTCTGGCAAGACTTTGTAAGATGGGTATGACTAATCTATTCAATAACTTCTTATCCAAATATGTCACTATAATGTATATTCTCTAATGTAACACTTTCTTCATCTTCAAACTACTCTATTACAAACTGTACATATTTGCTAGTGCCACATAAACATTTCTCCATCCATACATTAAATATAGGAATTACAGACTCAATATTATATGTACCATGGTCGCCCTATTAATTTACTGTTTCCTCTACATGAGTTATTAAAGATGTATTGAAAAGTTTTTACCAGTGATTTATTTTTGCTCTGACTTGGTTTTGATCTATGCAATATATTAACTACCAGGGAAAAACATAATAGATTGTGCAGAAGCTCGAGGGCTAGTTTCTTGCCTAGAGTCTATGTATAATTTGTTTCATATGGACTCAGGGCTTGCCTTTGGGATGTGTGAGCTGTGCTGCCAAAAGGGCACCATGGCAACAGGGGAGCCATGAGGCTGACACTGCTTGCGGAAGGTAGATTGACTTTATACTTTATGTCCACACAGTAATTTTTATTCAGTTCACCTTTTGTTTCTGTGTGGTCTGAGTCCAAGTGTTGTGCTTGTGACTTGTGGCCAGGCCTAGCCTTGGCAGCACTATTTTACGAAGGGAGGATGATGTTTGAGGTGTACATTGTACTGATGTCAACATGTGCAATCTATCATTGGAATCTCTCAGCTCACCATCCTACATTTGGAATTGACCACATTAAATGCACAGCTCTAGTGTCCACAGCCTACCCTGCTATTTAATATGAGTGGATTCTGCTTGGGCATTATTGCTGTTTTTATTGCTACTGTAAGGAACTGGGCAGGGGTTTTGTGGAGTGGGGGAAGTCAGTGCACAAGGAGGGTATTTTGGGGACCAGAGGTTCCTGGAGAGAAGGGGAACTCTGTTACACAACCCCCCACCTTACAAGCCAGCCCCATTACTCTAAATTGGTTATTAACAAGGGCCTGTGTTAGAGAGGACCCCTCAAGGTCCCATTAAACTTAGAGTATTTAATGGAGATTTAAAGAGCCAGTAGAGGAGTGTTAAAGCGGCACTGTCATGCCGAACTTACCTTTCCCCAATCAATTCCTCTTCTCTCCCTCTCTCAGGATCTGTTCTTCTTATCTTCTGCTATAGTTTTCTTTAAAACTTAAGAAAAAGTAGGGACTATTTCTCTTCTGGAGGTTTCCTACGCAGTGACCAGCGGTGACCAGCGGAGGAGCAAAGTGTGCTTCGTTTCCAGTGGTCACAGCAATTTTCCCATGATCCTTAGCTTTCCTCCCTGTTCCCACGATGCTTCCTGTCACTTAGACAGAACGCCGGCAAAACTGCCGAATTGCGTTCTAACAGTTTCTCCATTCGTGTTAGAACGCAATTCGGGACTTTCGGATCGGAATTTCATCGGTCTTTCAGCCAAATTTACTAATACTAAGTAAAGATTACTTAGTATTAGTAAATAATATGCCCCTACTCGCTATACCGAGAGTAGGGGCATGTCTAGTAAGCAGTGAGCAGCCTGTGGCTGCTCACTGTAAAAAAAACACACACACAAAACCTATTGGCCCCACCCCTACTGTCCTGCCCCCACCCCTGCATGGTGGGGGCTATAAATCACAATGGGGGGGACCTATTGTCCAACCCCGCCCCCACCCCTGCGTGGCAGGTGGGGGCCCTAAAAAACAATAAGGGGGGGACCTACTGGCAGGTGGGGGCCCTAAAAACAATAAGGGGGGGACCTACTGTCCTCCCCCTCTGGCCCCCACCCCTGAGCGGTGGGTGGGGGCCCTATATAAGAATGGTGGGGGGGACCTACTGTCCTACCCCCCTGGCCCCCACCCCTGAGCGGTGGGTGGGGGCCCTAAATAAAAAGCCTCCCTCCACCATCAAGGTGACTAGGGGTCCCAAGCCCCTAGTCACCCCGCCACCCAAATAAAACTATCCCCTACCTACCCCCCTCACCCTAAAAATAGTGAGGGGGGAATAAAATAATTAACCTGTAAAGAAAAATTCAACGTCTTCTTTTTTCTAAAATCTTCGTTTTTCAGCCCCAAAAAAGGCCAAATAAAAAGCCATCATACCCGTCGAATTTAAAATAAAATAAAAAACCCGAGCGCCAAAAAAATCCCGACGAAAAAGAAAAAAACCCGATATAAGCCTCCCCCCGCCCTGCGGAGCTCAGTCTGCGCGGAGCCCTCCATGGGTGAAGATGGATTATTTTTTTCAGGTTTTTTTATTTTGCGCTCGGGTTTTTAATTTTATTTTACGTTTGACGGGTATAATTAATTTTTATTTGGCCTTTTTTGGGGCTGAAAAATGAAGATTTCAGAAAAAAGAAGACGTCAAATGGTAAATTGAATTTTATTTACAGGGAAGTAATTTTATTCCCCCCTCACTATTTTTTAGGGTGAGGGGGGTAGGTAGGGGCTTTTTTTATTTGGGTGGGGGGTAGGTGACTAGGGGCTTGGGGACCCCTAGTCACCTTTGATGGAGGGGGGGTTATTTGATTTAGGGCCCCCACCCGCCGCCCAGGGGTGGGGGCGTGGGGAGGACAGTAGGTGCCCCCCCTCATTATCTTTATGGCCCCCACCCGCCGCCCAGGGGTGGGGGCCGGGGGGAGGACAGTGGGTCCCCCATTATCATTATGGCCCCCACCTGCTGCCCAGGGGTGGGGGCGGGGGGGAGGACAGTAGGTCCCCCCCTTGTTATCTTTATGGTCCCCACCCACCGCCCAGGGGTGGGGGGCAGGGGGAGGGGGAGGACAGTAGGTTCCCCCCTTCATTATCATTATGGGCCCCACCTGCTGCCCAGGGGTGGGGGCCTGGGGGGGAGGACAGTAGGTCCCCCCCCCCTCGTTATCATTATGGCCCCCACCCGCCGCACAGGGGTGGGGTCCTGGGGGGGAGGACAGTAGGTCCCCCCCCTCATTATCATTATGGACCCCACCTGCCGCTCAAGCGTGGGGGCCGGGGGGGGAGGACAGTAGGTCCCCATCCCTCCATTGTAATTTATGGCCCCCACCTGCCGCCCAGGGGTGGGGGCCGGATAGTAGGGATTTTATTTTACAGTGAGCAGCCACAGGCTGCTCACTGTTTAGTAGACATGCCCCTACTCGCGGTATAGCGAGTAGGTGCATTGGGGAGATTTGAATCTCCCTTGTGCTATTATGGGGGTTATATTGACCCCCATAGAGTGAGGGGGGCCATGGGGGGGCTTATGAAGTGGTGGGGAGCACTGCTCCCTGACGCTTCTGTCTTTACATATAACAAGGAGGGAGCTGCGTGCCGGTAGCTCCCTCCTTGTAATAAACTGAACGAACAAACAAACACTTATACATAGTGTTTGTTTGTTCATCTGATTTTTCTATTCATTCATTCGTCTGTCTGATGAATGAATAGATGAAATTCCCGTTCGCATGTCCAGGTGTTTCACTGGGCATGTGCGGGAATCTCAGTGCTATCTAGTGTGGGCAGATGACGTGTCCCACAGGGACTTCACCTACCCACACAAAGATGGCGGCACCCGGAATATAGATCATGGCAGAAAATACAGATTAATAAATAGGTAATCTGGGGGGCTTAGGGCATTTGGGGGTGACTAAGGGGTCAATTGGATGTAGTGGAGGCGGGTTAAAAAAAAAAAAACGGGATTCGGCATGACAGTGCCGCTTTAATAACAAAGATTCTCTAATGGACTCTAAGAGCGTCTCTGTTATCATGCCCCCAGCTCCTAATAGAGTCTCTAATAGAGATTAAAAGGGTCTAGAGGTGGGTCTAAGACAGACAAGGGGTGGAAGATACCAGTGTGGTATAGAAATTACGAAAATATAAAAGCAGAGAGGTGTGTGTGTGTGCGCGTGTCTGTGTGAATGACAGGTACAGTTATAGCAAAGGATGAGTAAGAGAGACATCAATGTGGGAAGGGTGGTTAACAGACAATCAGGAGACATTAAGATGAAAATAGATAAGTGGAAATGTGGGTAGAGAGACAAATATGGGAAGAGATATTTCAGAAGTAATAACTGAGAGACAAATGGACCAAAATAAGGAAGAGAGATATGTGAGAAAACGGGAACATACAAAACTGTAAGGAAAAGGAAAACTAATAAGTCCCAAAAATAAAATTATTTACACATTTTCAATCTCAACAATTAGACACACATAACACTTAAATGTTATTTGCAAACATACACTTTACACAATTTTATACAGTTGCATCAATATATTTGCACACATAAAACTTGAGTTTTTTTTTTTTTTTTTTTTTTTTAAACTTGGGTTATGATGTATTTTTTTTAGTGCACGAACAGTATCCCAGAACTATCCTGGACAATGTAGATGCAGAGTACACTGCACTACTCATCACTGAGACAAGAACTATTGTTCATTCATAGGGAGGAGGGCCTGAAAGTCCCTCCACATGAAGATGTTATGTGTACCAAGAGCTGGGAGGTTTTATTTACTGTTAGGATAAATATCACTTTCATCCAAATTTGTTGGTTAACACTCTCATTTAATGCCAACCAAATATAAACAAATATGCAGAAGTGCAACAGTACCACAAGCAGAGGACCAGGCAGCATGCACCTATGTGTCAAACTACGGTACAACAAGCCTCCCATTAAAATTATTAGTAACACACAACACAATCAACTTCAGCCTGACAAACCCAAAGTGCATTCACACGAATTTGACAGACAGGTGCAATCCAATACATCCAATATTATAATGTAATGGACAGGCAGCCAATATGAAGGTGTGCAGTACTATCATAGATGATAAAACACATTAGACATTGGAAAAACACAATTTGGTACTGTGCTTGAACTTGTAAGGATACCATACATGCTGCAGTCATTTTTGCACATGTATCTCCAAACATATGGTACAAACAACATATTTCAAAGTTAATTTCAAATCTAAGGCCAAAATAACTGACATGGAAAAAGTCATCTTTCAGATTGATTACCCTGGCCTTACAGTTGAAATTCAGTTTGAATTCTCACTTTAGTAAATAACCCTGGGAAAATCACTTATTTCTTGTGAAAAGGAGAATATAAAAAGTCATTCAGGACACACAATGTAAATAAGAATATGTAGAAACATTGAAGGTTATGTACAAATAGTAATAATGGTGCAAATTCTAAAAATGAAACAAGCACAACACAAATTAAATGGAATTTCCCACCTGAATGCTACACTTTTAAAACTAAATGCAATTTCTCCTCCCCTCTGTTATCATTCTCTCTATGCTTCTGCATATAACATAGATATCTGTATAACGCAAAACTAAATATATTATAAAACCCATACAGAATCCAGTAAAATCACAAGCTTCAAGGCTCACAAAAGTTTACAGTTTTTAAAAAGCACCTGACTGTGGCAAAAATAATGTGGATCTTGTTACAGTATATGATCATACACGGCATAAACCTACCATAACACCAATGTGTCCCATAATGCTTAGGAAGGTGCAGCCTCCTGGTTTCATATTTATGTGCTACCAGAATAAAAGTAAGTACAATACAGTGTTATAAGTGACTACATATATTTTAGAAGAAAAAATCTATGAACCTAATGTAATATAAAACTATAATAAAGGTGTATGAACTCACTCAAACACAGAGATGCTCCCCTAAGAAGTAGTCTTCATTGCCCCATTGGAGACTATAATGGAGTCTAATTGGACTTGGCGAGGGTGTCTCTCTAACAGAGGCCCTTAGAGAAACCATTAGAGAGTATCTGTTAGAAAGAGTCCCATCCTGGCCCAATTAGAGATTATAAACTTTAACAGAGTACGTCTCAGTATCCATTAGAGAGTCTCTGTTAGAAAGAGACACCTCCAGGCCCCATTAGAGAATACAATGGCGTAACTGACCCTGGGTAGGTTTTTTTTGGTCCCTATACACAATACAGTAATGTAACATAGTTTTCTGATACCCAGCCCCAGTTAACTCCACTCACTTTTATTACTTTAGCTGGCTGGCAGCTGTAGCTGGAAGGATGGCTGGCTGTCTGGCAGACTGGCCAGCAGCTGTGGCTAACTGGATGCTGTAGCTGGTTGGCTGCTATAGCTGGCTGGCTGCTATGTCTGGAAGGATTGATGGCTGTCCGGCAGACTGACTGGCAACTGTGGCTAACTGGATGCTGTAGCTGGCTGGCTGCTGTTACTGGCTGTCAGGGTGGAAGAGTTGCTGCGGATGCTCCAATGTCGGATGGCCAAGTTATGGCGCTTATTTATTTACTTTGGTCTGCAAATTGATTGTTCTGCACAGTTTTGAAGTAAATCTGTTCCAGTGCAGGTGGCACACAATATGATTATGTGATGTGATGCTGCCTCCATGCACGGGCCCAGAAACCTCTTTCACATCCCTTTGCTCACCCAGGCTCCTCCTCCCTGAGATTAACAGCATGCTGAGCCTGAGGATGGTGCACGTGACTCAAATCGGACTCTAGAGGCCGGCGGAAAATGAGAAAATTATGTATATGCTGTTTCACACACAGAGTGGCAGGGCGCAGTAGAAGTGCCCAACTGATCTCTGCCCCCTCCTCCCCCTTTATATTTTGGGGGGGTCACATGAATGTGACATGAATGAGAAAGAATGGAAGAAATCAAAGCCATTTCCATGCAGCTGAACCTTGGGCTGCTCCAATAAACTGTCCGGTCAGCTAGCAATACTAATGGTAAATGCTGCAATGGGATTATGTCCAGTTTAGTGTGTGAGTGTATGCGTGTGTTCAGAGGCTTCTTATAGAGAAGTGTTGTGAACCAGTCATGCACGTTATAGACTTCTCAATGACCTGTCTTATTATTACATTTTCAATTTATTGAGAAGTGGTTTGCCTTTCTAGATAGGTGACACAACTGGAAAGCAGTGAACAAGGCGACAAAACTGTAAAAAGGTTGGTTGACTGAGATGTGTGTTATAATAATGAAACCTGTTAAATGAGGTAGGAGCAATATGTCTGCTCTGCCATACATATATGCAGTGAAGACATATGGCTCTTACCTCATTTAGTAGGTTTCCTTATTATTACACAAATCTCATTGTTACGGTTTAAAAACCAGCATCACCTAATATATAAAGTGCGAGTGCAGAGCTTAATTTTAGAAATAGGGACTCACTCTCAAAATTGTAATGATTGCAGATACATGTAAATAAATACAAGCAGAACGAAACTTATAGTGTAGCAAGTTAATGGTGTTTTAGAGACAAAATAAGTTAGTGAAAATTAACTCATAATGTATAGAGCCTACTCAGGATATAGGCTTGAAACTCTGCAGCCTTTGGTTACACACCTCGAGAGCTCCGTGGGAGCGAGCTCTAAAACAGTACAAAACCCTCAAAATCCAAGCCGAAACCCCACTGCCAACATGGTGAACAGACCCAGTGACAGCAGCTATACTCATGTTCCTGAACGGGATGGGCGACACCAGCCAGGGAAGGATTGTGGCCTACAAGAGGCCTACTCACAGTACATGCGGAGGAGGCAGCTGAACCCCCAGCATGTTGCTGCACACGAAGCCTGTAGCCTCTCCCTCGCTCTCTCCCTCCCCCAGCCGGTGAGGGATATTTCGGCACCATCAAGAAGTGAGGCGATGGTGGGTTCCAGTGAAAGCCTGCATACTGCTACCACTATGGCGGATGCCACGTGCAGCCCTGCACCTTCCTTCATGGAGAAGCTGGACAGCTTGTTTGCTAAGTGGCTAGATGCAATCATTTGTCACCTAGATACTGCTGTGGAGTGGGAACATAAAATATTCCAACTTCATCGGCGGAAAGGAACCGACATGCAAACAATCTTTGCCAAGGAATGTCCAGACACAGGGCTGGCCAAGATAAAGCAATCACACAAGCAGAAAAGCAGGAAAGCAACACCAGGAGCTGTCAGCCATCAGGGGTTGCCCCCCCAAAGCATTGTCCACGCTGACAGCAGACAGAATGCCACCGGCAGCCCAAAGTCTCCTGTTGCCCCCAGGGGGAAAGGACTTGGATTCAAAGAGATCCCAAGTCAGTGGTTACAAGATGCCGGCCCAAACACAGTCCTGGGGCTGGAATGGGTCCCAACCTTGCACTCTCTGTGATGACAACACCCAGCTCACCACTACGCTAATCTGTGCTGCCTGCTCGGAGGGCATAGGATAGACTGGGATTGACTTCCAGAACATGCACACCAGAAAGTGCAGGGACTCTGCTATTGCCATCACTTGTTTATCCTCTACCTAAGCAACCCCAAGCATGTATTCACTGCATATTAGTAAGCATCCCTGAAAAGTTTCTTATTATAGACAATATGCTATATTTTTAGAGCACTAGGCATTCATCTTGCAATAATATAAGTTAAAAATGTGCGGTAACATAAACCTGTATTCTAACCCTCCAGTTTTATAATCCCTCTTGTGCTATCTTGTTCTACACCGTTAAGAGTGCAGGTTTATAGCATGATTTTTATCATTCTCATGGGAAAGCGATGCCTCTTATGCCATACAAGCATTTTCAACATACAAGCAATTACATTAGAACTAGTTAAGACGTTTGTACTAACCCTGACCATGCAAACTGTCCTTACTAATCCTGATCACGGTTACCGTGAAGATGCTTATACAAAAGAGTGCAGTTATTGTTTATGCCACAATTTGTTATGCTTTGTTTACTACTGATCTTGTTACAGCTGTTGGGGCATAGCGAGAATGTGTGTTACATTAATCTATGCACACAAAAAAGATTGAAAAAAATATTTTCTTTAGCCAATAACCAAAAATAAAACAGAAAAAAGGAAAATCTATATATCAGGAGTCTCTTTTTCCTTTTTTTTATCTGTCCTCCTCCTTCCCTAACTTCTTTTTCCTATTTATTTTATTTTTTGTTAAATAAACCCAGTAAACAGAAAATAACAGAACTTAGTGAGCCAAAGGAAATAACAGAACTTAGTGAGCCAAAGTTCCATATCAGACACTATAAACACCACTCTTCTTCCTGTCCCTGCTTTCACATAGCGTGCATCAGCTCCCCTCCTCTTTCTGTGTGTTACATCATCAATGCCCTGTTTGCCCTGATCAGGAGTGCAGCCATTTGCTTTAAGCTATCAAGAGAGATTTAGCATACAGTGGTGTTCACGCAATGCTTGTTTGGCATTTTTGTGAGGTCTCTCTCAAAGGCTGGAGGGAGGTGCGCACCTGCGCGGAGCATGTGTTGGGCGAGAGAACCGAGGGTCATGGATAAAATCCACTACCACCCACCATGAGAGCTTGATTTGCCCACTAGTGGGCGGTAGGATCCAGGTTGACTACCACTGCCATGGATGGTAGACCACTATTTACTCCTCACAATGCTCATGAATGAATCCTATTTTTATGTCTGTAAGTGTTTTGCATGCTGAATGTATAGTGTTCCAAGTTCCATATCCTCTGTGCCTTGTCCTGTTGTATTGGCTCTCCCCAATATACTCTGATCTTAGTGGGTTTTTTTGACAAAAGGGAACCGGATAGAATCCTGCCACATCGCCTGTTCAATTGTGCCATTGAACTCTTTCCAGGTACTTTGCCATTTAAACTCTAAAGAGTTTATCACCTATCTGTTAAAGAAAGCATGCTAAAGGATTTCTCAAGAGACCCTCTTCTGCTTCTGGAGCTGGGTTCTTCTTTGTATCAAAAAAATATGGTGATTTATGGCTATGTACCGATTAGAGGGGATTGAATCATATTACCATTCATAGCGTAATCTCTGATAAGGGCATGTCATCCTTGGACACTCATTTAGTTGAGTTCCAATCTATGTAGAGGAGGTACATAAATCCTTACAGAAGGCTATTTTCCCAAAAATCCTTTACTGATAGACATCATTGGCCTGTTTCTATATATCAAGTGGGTGACTGCGTCTAGTTGTTGACCTGTTATAAATGACTTTGTGTCCCTACTTTGAAATTTGATCTGAGGTTTATTGGTCCTTACAAGATTCTCAGGATTATGAATCCTGTTTCTTATACCTTAGACCTACCCAATTCTTTGTGGATCCCTAAAGTTTCATATATCCCTTCTTAAGCCCTTGATTTGTAAAAGGTTCACTAAACAAGTTCCTAAACTTCATCCTGTGACAGTCTATGATAAGGAGTAGTCTGCAATCTATTCTCAATTTCTGGTTCTCACGTGGTCATTTACAGTATCTCATCCATTAGAAGGGGTACAGTCCAGAGGAGCACTCTTGGGTTTATGCTGTTGAAGTGTATGCTCCTCACCTCCTCTATGTATGTTTTTTCTTTTTTTCCTTCTCAAATACAGCAAGCAGGGTAAAGGTGGTACCAGGGCCGGCCTTAGGGGTGTGCGAGCTGTGCGGCCGCACAGGGCGCCATGTAGCAGGGGGCGCCGTGCGGCCGCACAGCCGGCCGGGATTTAAAAAAAAAAAAAAAAAAAAAAAAGAAATTTTTTTTTTTCAAATTTGCAGCGGGGGCGGAGCTTACCGTGCGGCGGGGGCGGAGCTAAAAGCGCCGGAAAACTGCTGCAGGGGAAGCAGGAAGGAGTCCCTGCTTCCCCACCAAACAGTCACCAGGAGCTGTGGGATTGTCAGGTGAGTGTGACTCTCTGCCTGTGTGTATTACTGTCTGTGTGTGTATGACTGTCTGCCTCTGTGTGTCTGTGTGTATGACTGTCTGCCTGTGTGTGTGTATGACTGTCTGCCTGTGTGTGTGTATGACTGTCTGCCTGTGTGTGTCTGTCTGTGTGTGTATGTATGACTGTCTGCCTCTGTGTGTGTCTGTGTGTATGACTGTGTGTGTCTGTGTGTATTACTGTCTGCATCTGTGTGTGTCTGTGTGTATTACTGTCTGTGTCTGTGTGTATGACTGACTGTCTGCCTGTGTGTGTGTGTGAGACTGTCTGCCTTTGTGTGTCTGTGTGTGTGTGTGTGTGTGTATGACTGTCTTCCTGTGTGTGTGTGTATGGCCGTCTGACTCTGTGTGTGTGTGTGTCACATACAACCAATACACGCATATCACACACTGTTAATGCACCCATTACAAATATCACACATAGCATACATATCACACACCGTCATCACACCTACTATCACATACACAGACAACACAAACATTACAGCATACATGGATCACGGGGGGGGCGCTATGAAGATTTTTCGCACAGGGCGTCTAAATGCCTAAGGCCGGCCCTGGGTGGTACATAGGCATTAGGCCCATGCAAATATTGTGTATGTACATATTTTTTTTTTATTTGGTTTGAAAATAACAAGGAGAAGAATAAATAGGAGGAACGGAAGAAAAAATATATAATTTTGATTACCAGTTTTTTTTTTTATTTTCAACATTAGTAGTGTCATAAATGTTACCGTTGCTTTATCAGATCATTTTTTTCCACTGTCTTTTAATTGACAATATCTGTCTTAATGACCAATATGAACAGATACGTTTACTTTGCTGCCAATAATTTACCACCTACACATTTATAACCTGTAATTCAATCAGCCTGTACATTGCTATAATTTGTTGAATACATTATAACTTCTTATATTCATTTATGTCTTTTGATTAATTATTTTAGATTGAATTCTATTGTGCACAATTTCAAAATCACATCATTCAGCTCAGTTTTAATCAAGGGGAAATCCCTTCAAAGGCATCGAAGAAAGCCTAAGGAAACATACGTGTATTTCATGGCAATTACATTAACTAGGGTAGGCAGAAAAAGTACAAATGTTTGGACAGTATAAATGCCTTATTCTTTTATTCACAGTTTGCAAAATGAAGGAGATTTCAAATTCTATTTGAGTAATAATTTCTAGAATTTCATTCTAGAGTTGATCATTCTTATTTTTTACTGAGTTGTCAGACCATGTAAAATAAAATTAACAATTAACCAGTCTAAGCAATCTAACCACTACAGCATGCTGTGGTAGTTATGGTACCAGATAACTAATTTGCTGTGTTGGGTGCCCGCGGTCCCTCTAATCTGAGTTGATATTAGAACACAAAATTTGATACTTCTGCATTATCATACCAGCTCATATATGGTTTACTTAGTATCCATTTTTAAGAGTGACAGCTGATGACCAGTTAATACTGTCTAAACCTGCCTTATCAAATGAACTAGTACCAGAAGTATGACCAGAAGAATTACAATGCATTTTAGTAGTTATGGTGCTTAGAGTTTTCCTTTAAATGAAACTGAATACTTCTTTAGTAGTCTTTGTAAGATCTATTAAAAATTAAAAAAACTGTGACTTGGGCCTATAGAACTGACAAGGTCTGGGCTACAATATTAAATGGTCAAAACAATCTCCAGGTCAGATGATTTTTTTTCTCAAATGTTTGCATGTATCATGCAGACTGGTTCTCAACACAACTCCGTTTTAAATGGTAGTGAACTAGGGATAACCACACACGAGAAGTATTTGGGAATTGTTATAGACAACAAATTAGGCAGCAATATGCAATGTCAATCTGCCGTTGCTAAGGCCAGTAAGGTTTTGTCATGTATAAATAGGGGCATAAATTCTCGAGATGAAAATATAATTTTGCCTCTTATAAATCGCTGGTAAGACCACACCTTGAATATGCTGTGCAATTTTGGGCACCTGTTCTAAAGAAAGATATCATGGTGATGTAGAATTATTAAAAAAATCTTATTGTATTTATATTGAATTGCTGCTCTAACTCTGTATTAACCTGATACTGTGACAAATCCTCCATTTTGTCCTCATAACCTGACTTCTTCATATGAAAACTACATTAGATGACAGTATTTCTCAGCACATCTAATACAATAGACAAAGACTGTATTCTCCATAAGGATATGACTAACCCAGGAACTGTTGAATTTCCCCTAACTCGCAACATAGTATAATTTAAAGGCCATGAGAACACAGTAGTAATGAAATGTTCTATTCATAAGAGACCTTGCACCTAACCACGAGATTTGACATCACCGACCGAGTAAAATGACGCTCAAGACCCCTTGTCCCCCACCCGTGTCCGAAAAAGTACCACCTCTTGGTGGGTGGACACGGAACTAACCACTTAGCTTTTGATCCAATTAATTATATTGATAGGTGGACACTAACCCAGACACTTAACAATGAATCCAATTAATGATGTTTATTCACTGATATCTTGATAACCAATGATGACGAAAATGTCTCTTAAAAGGGCCTGCGCGCCCTTTGATCTTGCACTTGCCAATAAATTTCCTCGAAGTTATTTTAACCTGAACTCCGTGTGTCAGACTGAATTACTTCAGCGTATATACGCAATTCAATTCTCTTTAATTTGGACAGGAACAGATAGACACTTAAACATTTTGGTTTACTGAAAAAGTACCATAACAACTTTGGCGCCCGAACAGGGACTCCGGGCTATGTCTGGCCGGTGAGCCGTCCTAAGGAAGACAAGGGTGGACGGAGGAATCCAGGGGGAAGGAAGGGAGACTGATCACCTCCAAGTACACGGTAGAGACTTCTGCAGAGCCACCGGTATGTTCCGGCCCCTTTGATTGACCCGTCCACGTGTCTGTGACTGCTTCCCGGGAGGACATCAAAGACAGGTAATATCTTGCCCGGAGTCTTATTACCCATTTGTTACCTGCATTTAGTCTATCTGTTGCCTGGGTGTGTCTAGTTTGGTTGCCCGGGCTGAATGTTTATTTGTTTCCCCTTTTTGGGATAAAGGGGGGGGGGTGGACCAGTGGTAGTTTGCTTGAGGGTCCTGTGTTTGTCTGTTTTCCCCTTTTTGGGATAAAGGGGGGGGTGGACCCGGGGGATTTGCCTGGAGTCCTGTTGCCTGTTTTACTCCTTTTAGGAGCCACGTGTTTGTGGCTGTAGGGAAAAAGGGGGGTTGACCTGTGGATGTGTTCCTGGGGGTCTTCTTTGCCTGTTTACTTCTTTTAGGAGCCTCGTGGCTGTGGCTGTAAGGAAAAAGAAGTTTGTGGAATTGTGGGATCTGTGTAGAATCATAGTTTCCTGTGATCCAATTTTGTGTCACTTTGATAGCCTAGCTAGCTTCACTGTGCGCTTTCGGACCATCCAGCTCTAGTTGAGTTGGGGACGTCCTGACCCGGACCATCCAGCTCTAGTTGAGTTGGGGACGTCCTGACCCGGACCCTTCGGCTCTAGTTGAGTTGAAGGTCCACTGATTATTTTAACTGTGGTAGGAGACTTAGCCTTGTGGCAGGGGACTCAGTTTCCTGGGGGGATTCAGGCAGGCATTGCTTGTTTTCCGCATCACGTGGTAGTGAGACTTATAGAGTGGGTTTTATAAGGGCACTACGGGAGTGAGGGTGGCGTGGCCACTTTAAGTGGACTGCTGTAACGAGGGAGGCTAGAAAGGATTTCGGACCGGTGTTAGCTGTTATCCTTGGCCGCTGGTAGTGAGACTTGAGGAAGTCATTCTCCGAGCGGGGACACTACGAGGTTGAGAAAGGTGACTTTGGAGTAAGCACATGTAGAAGGAAAGGGATTACTGTTGATTTCATTTGAACTGTGATGCATGCACTGTATTTCAACTGTACTGTTGTCTTGTTTGTTTAATGTGGAGTCATTTAAACTCCTGTATCTGTCTCTAAGGATTTTTCTTCCCTTACTCTTTACCTTTTCTACACTTCCTGTACTATTATACTATCCACTCCCATTCCTCTTAATAGAGAAGTGATTGGTCACACACTTCTCACCTCGCTCCAATCCGTGTCTACCACCCCGGGTAGGCGGATTCAGTGACTAGTCTACGTTTTGGGAAGACGCACTTGAGAAAGACCCACGATTCTCAGGTGGCAGTCGAGCATTGTAGACGTTCCGGTTCAATTTTCCTTATCTTTCCCTATATCTGGGACGCTGGTGTAGGGGAGAAGGGATCATGGGGCAGGATTTAAGTAAGCCCAGTAAGGGCTGGTTAGCATGTGATTTAGTTGATGACAGAGAGGGTGAGGAGATGGTTAAAGGTGTTGAAAAGATTGCAAAAGTTTGTAAAATAGCTGTGCCGACATGTGGTAGATTACAACCAGAAAGTTGGCGTAGATTGTTGATGGAAAAGAAAGGCAAGCTTGCAAATTATGATTTATTAAAAACAGCTGAAGCATGGTACAGAGTAGCAAAGGCTATTCAGCAAGAAGGTTGGGTTGAAGAAGAAATAATTCACAAGGGTGTGAAAATGTTTGTGTATCATAATAATTGTGTTGCTGGGGCTCTTCCTCAGCCAGCGCCCCAAAATGGCGCCCGGGGGATGTCTATCCCAAAGATCCAGTCAGTAATGGGAGATTGCCAGCTGATTAATCCTCCCAATCCCCATCCCGTCACCTCTCCCGTTTGCCCGGTCCTAAATTCTGATGGATCCTACTTTTCCCCTTCTCCCTCCCTAACATTCCCATCATCCTCATCCATCCCCAAGCCACCTTCTGAGTCTAATGCTAACATCTCATCTGCCATTCCTTCCTCACACTTTGTCTCCGTAGATAATCCTACCCTCCCATCTGCATCTGCCCAGTTCACTAACCCCTCCTCTCCTGCCACTGTCAATCTTGCTGATCCCACTCCGGCTCCTCCTCCTTCAGGCACCTTTACTGACTCTTCCCCACCCTCTCCCTCGCCCGCCCCGACCACAGCCCAGTTTCCCACCCCCTCTGCTAATCCCTCCCCAACCTCACTGCCCACTCCAGGTTCCGCCCCAACTCCCACCCAAATGGCCTGGCCATACCCCTTCCCATACCCCTATCCTCACTGGCCATACCCCTTTCCCCAAATCACTCCCCAGGTTCCGGTCATGCCCAGTCCGGTTCAGTCTGCCCCGGATGTGCCCACATCCAACATGGCCGCCACGTCTTCCCTTAACCCCAATGCAACTTCCTTCCCCGCCTCCAATATGGCTGCCCCCAGCCATTCAGCACCCCTGATGCCGGTGCTTCCCGGTGATTACCGGTCCCAAGGTTATGACCCAATGGCAACTCCCGCCTCCGGAGCTCCCTCCTATCCCCCGGCCCTGTCTCCTCAGGTGTTCCCCTCACGCAGAAGGTCCCAGATAATAGAGCTAGATGAGGAAGAGGATGACAGGCTGTCCCAGGGTTCAATGGAGGCTGCGAGAGCCCACCGTTCTATTGAAGATCCCTTCGGCCATCAGGGTCGGGGAGAACAGGCCCCTCCTAAATATGTCGCTTTTAACCCCACACAAGCTAGTGCTTTAATGAAATCTCTCCCTGACCCAGAGAAACAGCCTATGCCTTTTTACCGAGGGATAGTTCAGATACAAAAGACTTATTCCGCCGCCTGGCGTGACCTACTGAGCATTTGTGCTATTAAAGCAGGGGATGCATATTGGCCCAGCATGGCCCGCCACCTCAGTACAGATCTGCTTACAAGTGATGTTGATTATCCCTCCGGAGTAACCTTTTGCAATCAATTGAGAGATTGGGCTAAGGATAAACTTGCAGATCAAGCTGCTGGCCTTACTGATGTTGTGCAAGACAAAGGAGAATCAGTGGAAAGGTTTCATGCAAGATTATATCAAATGTTTACAGATTTGGGATTTGATCTCACTGACAAAATTCATTCACAAATGCTATCAGGTGCGTTTGTCCAAGGTGTTAAAGATTCCATACGCAAGGGAATCATTGCTGCACGCCCTGAATACAAGGTTGTTCCCCTAGATACGTTACTCCTAGTTGCTAGAGGTTTGGAATCTGCCCAAACCCCCAGAAGACCCAATTCAGCTCCTCTCATGGTGGCCCGTGCCACCCCCATCACCCCTGGCACCAAGGGTGTCAAGTTAGAGGACGTAACATGTTTTAATTGTGGGGCTAAGGGACACTACAGAAGTGACTGTCCAGAACCCAAAAGGGAACCGGGGGAGCCCAAAAAGTTTCCTACAGGGGAGCCCAAAAAGTTTCCCAAGCCTGCCCCGGCCCCTAAGACCATGAAAACGGTTCCAATTGTTGAGGAACCAGATGATGATTAGGAAATTGGCAAACCTGTGTCATTAACCCCTGTCATGGCAGTGTTTACAGGGGATAAGGGGGGGGGGGCACTTGCCACAGTGACTTTACCCATTGAAGGCCAACCTACCACATTTCTTATCGACACAGGCGCAGCCCGAAGTGTTCTCAGAGAACAAGACCTGCCAGACCCATCTTTCTTGTCAAGTATTGATGTCTCCTGTGTTGGAGTGGATGGCCAACCGAGACACAGTCCTCTAACAACCCCTCTGCGGGTTGGCACAAGCTTACTTGCTCGTTTTGTAGTTTCCTCCACATGCCCAATTAACCTGTTAGGCGCTGATGTCCTTTCACGCCTGCAGGCGTCTATAACCTTCACTCCAGATGGACAGGTAGAAATGTCTACACCTCTATCTGTTTCTGACACTTCAGCCCTGTGCTCCTTACCTTTGATGCTGCAATTAGATATACCCAATGAGCAAGCAGCAGAACCTAGGTCCAATTTCCCAGATGAGTTAAAAACTCAGGTGCCTGCTAAGTTATGGTCCTCAGGCCCAGAGGATATAGGTCATCTAAATGTCCCACCTGTGGTGGTTAAGCTTATCCCAGGAGCTAAGTTACCAAGGAAACCACAATATCCTCTAAAACCAGCACAGGCTGCAGCCATTTCTATTCACATCAAAGCGCTCCTGGAAAAGGGTGCTTTAGTGGAGTGTAAATCAGAATGTAATACTCCATTATTTCCTGTGAAGAAGAAGACTCTAAAAGGTGAGCCAGTAAAGTACAGGATGGTTCAGGATCTCCGTGCGGTCAATGAAGCCACTGTCCTGGACACCCCTCTTGTACCAAACCCCCATACCCTGCTCTCTGGCGTCCCACCTTCTGCAAAGTATTTCACAGTCATTGATCTAGCTAATGCCTTTTTCAGTGTTCCACTAGATCCATCCTGTCAATACCTGTTCGCTTTCACCCATGAAATGCAACAATATACATGGACTGTCATGCCCCAAGGGGCACAAAATTCTCCAAGTCAATTTGCCAAAGCCATGTGTACTATTCTTGACCCATGGCAAGCTGAACACCCAGAAGTTGTTTTACTCCAGTATGTGGATGATTTGTTGCTCTGTGGAGATGATATACCCACTACTGAAAAATGTTCAATTAGTCTGCTTTGCTATTTGGCAGAACAAGGATGTAAAGCTTCGCTTCTCAAGCTGCAATTCTGTCAACCCTCTGTGATTTTCCTTGGACATTGCCTATCTCAAGGTACCAGACATCTCACTCGGGACCGAGTCAGAACAATTCTGGACATTCAACCCCCAAGGACTTCAAAATCTCTTCATGCCTTCTTAGGCCTCATTTCCTACTGCAGAGCATGGATCCCAGAGGCCTCTCTGCTTATGCAACCTCTCTACGATGCACTCAAGTCAGATCCATTCGGCCTGACCAACGAAGCTCTGGACAATTTCAAATCTCTTAAACGTGCCATTGTCTCTGCTCCTGCCTTGGGCCTACCAGACTATACCAAGCCTTTCAAATTATTTGTCTCTGAAAGACTAGGTCATGCTACAGGAGTTCTTACCCAAACTAATGACTTAAAAGGCCGCCAGAGGCCTATTGGATACTTTTCATGCCAACTGGACATTGTGGCTAGAGGGACCCCTTCCTGCCTTAGGGCTGTTTTTGCTGCAAGAGAACTTATTGAAAGAACTTCAGACCTGGTCCTTGGCCACCCGTTGGTTGTTTTGGCCCCTCATGACATCTCTGCCATTATCAACCAAGTCCAGCTCAAGCACGTGTCTCCCGCTAGACACCTACGTCTGCAATGTCATCTTCTTCTGCCTGACAACATTTCTATACAAAGGTGTCAAGTTCTTAACCCATCCACTCTTCTTCCACTCCCTGAGGGGGGTATCTACTATGGGTTTGTCACAGATGAAACCTACATTTACCTTCTCTGTGGATGTATCAAGAAAATGCATCCACATTTAACTTTTCACGAGGACAAGACACCTCTCTGTGAAGGTCCAGATTACGCCTTCTGTACCATGTGGTACAAGCCAGACATTACTCCTGAACCTTGCTATGAAGATGAGCTCTACCACTGGTTTGAAGTAAAGCTCACTGCCCAAGATTTCTATTGTGACTCGGAAGGCAACAGCATGGTCCTGATCCAACTGCCCCCAGAACTCAATTACCTATACCATCATTGGGATACTGCTATTCCACATATTCCTGTTACCAAGTTAAAGACAAGATCATGGAATGACCTTGGGCCCATGGCAAAATTATGGGCCACCATGGATGAATCACAACTACAGGAAAATGGCATTGCCAAATACCCAGCAACTGACCTTCTTGAAGCATGGCCACGACATTTCCTGGAAAAAGAATTTAAAGACCTAGTTATAACAAATGACTATGACCCAGAAACTCCTCATGACTGTTTCGAACAGATGAAAATGGAAACAGTACACTTACCAACTGTGCATGAGAATCCATTACCGGATCCGGATTTTACTCTGTTTGTGGACGGTTCAAGGTATGCTGATGAAGAAGGAAAATACCATACAGGATATGCCGTAACCACAACAGGGGAAGTTCTCAAGTCATCACCTCTACCGCCAGCAATGTCTGCGCAAGAAGCTGAATTGCAAGCCCTGACTTCAGCATGCAAGATTTCCAAGGGAAAGCGTGCCAACATCTATACAGATTCAAGATATGCTCTGGGTGTGGCACATGACTTCGGCCTCATTTGGAAGACAAGAGGATTTCTTACCACTGCCGGTACACCAGTCAAACACAGCTCTGCAATCAAGGAACTAATGGATGCCCTCCTACTCCCTGAAGAAGTGGCCGTTTTGAAAGTAAAGGCACATGGGAAATTGGATTCAGATGAAGCAAAGGGCAACCATTTGGCCGATCAGGCTGCTAAGCAAGCAGCCAGAGATTTGCAGGAAGTGGATGAAGAAGTGTCCGGTCAAGAAGAAGAAGTTCCTATCTTTACCTTACAAACTCTTCCTACTGACCTAAGAATTCTACGAGAACAACAAGCTATAATTACCCCTGAAGAAATCCAGAAATGGAAGAAGAAAGGAGCTGTCCTAAAGGACGGAATTTACTACAACAATTCTAAATTTTGCCTTCCAAGAAACTTATACCCAGCAGTTGTCCAATGGGCCCATGGGCCTGCACATCTGTCAAAAGACCTAATGGCCGCCCTCATTCAAAAATATTATGAAGCACCTGGAATCACAACCCTGATCAACAGCTTCTGCAGGGCCTGTGTCATTTGTGCAAAATGTAATCCAGGAAGACCAATCAAGGTGCCTGCAAAGCACCTAGCAAAACCCATGTACCCATTCCAGAGAATTCAAATTGATCATATCCAAATGCCCAAGAGTGGGTCTCATGAATATGCACTAGTAATGGTGGATATGTTCTCAGGCTGGCCAGAAGCCTACCCTGTAGCCAATATCACTGCAAAAACAACCGCAAGACGCCTACTTACAGACATTGTATGTAGATTTGGACTTCCAGAAGTCATTGAAAGTGATCAAGGCCCAGCCTTTACAGCAACAGTGACTAAAGAAATTTGGACTGCTCTGGGAGTGACCCTAGCCTTCCACACCCCTTACCACCCACAAAGTAGTGGTAAAGTAGAGCGCATGAATGGCACTCTAAAAGCCAGAATGTTAAAAATGTCACAAGAAACAAAAATGCCCTGGCCAGAAAGTCTGTCAATAGCTTTGTTCACACACCTAGAGGGAAACACTCGTTATCCCCATATGAAATTCTATTTGGGACAGCACCCAGGCTAGGTTGTTATTATCCACAGCAGTTACAGCTTCAATCAGATGTTTTAGTAGACTATGTAACTGAACTTGCAAGTGCCTTGAACAAAATACATGCCCAAGTTTTCTCTTCAATTCCAGATCCTGATCTGAACACAGGTACCCATAACCTGCTTCCCGGAGATTGGGTTCTGGTTAAGAAGTTCGTGCGGAAAAGCACCCTGGAACCAAGATTTGACGGGCCATTCCAAGTTCTCCTGATCACCGCAACTTCCGTCAAATTGGCCGGCAGGCCACATTGGATCCACGCTTCCCACTGCAAGAAGTCTCCTGCCCCAGAGGAAGCAGATACCGCACAACCATGTACCTCTGGTACATTGTCTCCTTAATTAGTTTAATTAAGGCCCAGCAAGTAGCCATCACTAAAGATGCTAGTGGGTACACCTTCTGGTATAATTCATCATGTACCCGTGTGGCTACCTATACCTTTGATTATTGTGACATCGTAGAATGCCCATTCACTACAACACAAATCCAGAATATCTATAGAGATATCCCTCATGTAAAAGATCCATATGTTTGTGTAGTTGACAAACAATGGGGGCATAATTGTGGCCATTGGGGGGCGGCGGGATGGAATGCCGGACCTTCCTGGGGCTACAAGCCAAAAAGTGCCTTATCTAAAGTAGATGATCATGGTAGGTCCCTCCTTCAAAGAATGACTCTGAGAAAGCCTGGAGGAGGCACACCAATGAAATTAATTCTTAATGTTGAGCATCCAAGCCCAACAGATGCAGACCAGTATGTATTGGGAATGTACTGGAAAAAGGGTTCCTATACTAAATTAGGGCATTTCTACCTTAAAGATATGTGTAATTCCCCTGAGTGGCAAGGAGCTACTCATATGGTCACAAACCCATTAAAACCACACATCCAGTCCTTTAAGGACATGATGGCCATTGCTAACCCCACCTTTGAAGATACTATGGCCGCTGAAACAGGTTTTAATGATGTTAACCTATGGTTAGAATGGATGAAATATAATGCCAACAAACATAACCGAACCGCATGCTATGTGTGTGGTGGTGCCCGGCCTCATCTGGGCACTGTACCTTTAACCCTGCCAGTAGATGAAGAAAATTGCATTTTAAGTCTTTTTGCCTACCAATATAATTTCAACAGGTCTCAATGTCAAGCATGGACAGCGGAGTATCCTCTTATAGCCAAAAATGTAAGACCTCCTCATGGTGTTACCGTATATAAAGGTAATTACACTTGCTATGTCAAACATGATGGGATTGGTAAATTTGTGGGTAACTTTCCCGCAGGTTATTGTACTACATATAGAACTGTTCCTGTACGTTTGCTGCAGCAGCACACTAGGTCACTGGGAGACATTTACTGGTTGTGTGGGGATTTACAGTTAAGATCCAGAATGGACACAGAGTGGTGGGGGGAGTGTACATTGGCCAAGGCCATTATGCCTATACACATTATTTCTGACACACACACCAACACCCATGAGTCCAGCCACACTAAGGCCAAGCGTGAAGCCCCAGTAAAAGGAAGTTTTGACCCTCACATTTACATTGATGCCATTGGGGTGCCTAGGGGGGTACCCAATGAATTTAAAGCAAGAGATGAAGTTGCTGCAGGATTTGAATCAATTTTTACCATAGTTACTGCAAACAAGAACTTAAATTGGATAAACTACATTTATTACAATCAACAGCGTTTCGTTAATTACACCAGAGATGCCCTCCAGGGATTAGCCGAACAATTGCAGGCAACATCCCAAATGGCCTTCCAAAATAGAATAGCCCTGGATATGATCCTAGCCGAAAAAGGAGGGGTATGTAAAATTTTGCCCGACACCATGACATGTTGTACCTACATCCCAGAAAACACAGGTCCTAATGGTAAAGTTACATTAGCCATAGCAAAATTAAATGACCTCTCAGAAGAATTAAAAAGGAATTCCGGGATAAAAGATCCCTGGGACAGATGGTTTGGTTGGATGACGGGTTGGAAAAAGGCTTTAATGCATATTGGTATGGCAATACTAATTTCTTTTTTTATCTTTGCTCTTCTCTTTTGTTGTGTCTTCCCCTGCCTGAGGAAAGCTCTCACGAAGACTATTGACCAAGCGGCACCCACTTTCACACTACTTGATGTTGATGACCAAGATTTCCAGGATCTCAACTCACCCTGTTTGCCGCTGCAATCCATCCCTTTTGATGATAAAGTGCGAGAGTTCTAGGAAGGGACCACCTTAGGGACAGCATCTGTCAGTGAATGGTAAAGGCCCCGTGTGGAGAAGCGGTGGGTTAGCTGCCGTGGGATACCCATGGGTGTGAAGTGTTCGAGAGCCATACTGACAGATGAGCTAGCCTAGTAGGGTCAGAAAATAGGGACAGACTTGCACTTTGCATTAACACCTAGCTAGCGGCCACGGGGTTTCTGTGCCTTTGGGCTAACACGTCTTCTGGTATTAACAAATAAAGTTTTTATCTCTTAGAATCTAACATTTCATAGGGGGGACTGATGTAGAATTATTAAAAAAATCTTATTGTATTTATATTGAATTGCTGCTCTAACTCTGTATTAACCTGATACTGTGACAAATCCTCCATTTTGTCCTCATAACCTGACTTCTTCATATGAAAACTACATTACATGACAGTATTTCTCAGCACATCTAATACAATAGACAAAGACTGTATTCTCCATAAGGATATGACTAACCCAGGAACTGTTGAATTTCCCCTAACTCGCAACATAGTATAATTTAAAGGCCATGAGAACACAGTAGTAATGAAATGTTCTATTCATAAGAGACCTTGCACCTAACCACGAGATTTGACATCACCGACCGAGTAAAATGACGCTCAAGACCCCTTGTCCCCCACCCGTGTCCGAAAAAGTACCACCTCTTGGTGGGTGGACACGGAACTAACCACTTAGCTTTTGATCCAATTAATTATATTGATAGGTGGACACTAACCCAGACACTTAACAATTAATCCAATTAATGATGTTTATTCACTGATATCTTGATAACCAATGATGACGAAAATGTCTCTTAAAAGGGCCTGCGCGCCCTTTGATCTTGCACTTGCCAATAAATTTCCTCGAAGTTATTTTAACCTGAACTCCGTGTGTCAGACTGAATTACTTCAGCGTATATACGCAATTCAATTCTCTTTAATTTGGACAGGAACAGATAGACACTTAAACATTTTGGTTTACTGAAAAAGTACCATAACAATGGCACTAGAAAAAATGCAGAGATGAGCTACAAAATTTATAAAAGGAATAGAGCATTTTAGTTATGAAGAAAGGTTAAAAAATTTAAATCTCTTTAGTTTGGAAAAATGGCGCCAGAGAGGGGATATGATAACATTATACAAATATATTCGGGGCCAGTACAAACCATTATCTGGAAATCTATTTATAAACAGAGCTATACATAGGACACAAGGTCACACATTTAGGCTTGAAGAAAGGAGATTTCATCTAAGGCAAAGAAAATGTTTTTTTTTTACAGTAAGAGCAATAAGGATATGTAATTATTTGCCTGAAGAGGTGGTTTTGTCAGAGTCTATACAGATGTTTAAACTGCAATTGGATAAATACTTGCAAAAACATAACATACAGGGATATAATTTCTAATTAGTGGGGTAATAGCTGCTTGATCCAAGGAGACATCTGACTGCTATTTTGGGGTCAAGAAGGAATTTTTTCCTAGTTTGTTGCAAAATTGGAAGCGCTTCAGACTGGGTTTTTTGCCTTCTTTTGGATCAACAGCAAAAGCATATGTGAGGAAGGCTGAACTTGATGGACGCAAGTCTCTTTTCAGCTATGTAACTATGTAACTATATAAGGGGGTACACCCCATGACGATGGCAAATCCTATCTGACCGGAATGTCTATTATGTTCATTTACCATCTTGACTGTACAGCTTAACCTGTCAGGATAAGCTTAACCCCTTAAGGACCAAACTTCTGGAATAAAAGGGAATCATGACGTGTCACACAGGTCATGTGTCCTTAAGGGGTTAAAACCTTATTTTAGCGCTCACCACTTGTCCCTATTGGTTCTTATTAGAACAGATAGTCACTATTTTGTTATGTATCATAATAGGGTGGAAAGTACCTATATTGTGGTTTAGCTGCTTACAATAAAATATTCACTTTGTTGCACTTTATTGTATATAACAATTATACACTTTGTTGAACTTTATTGTATTTATAAGCGCCCTGAGCACGGAGCATTTTGTGTATTTTTTGGGAACCTTTATCCACCACTCCAACTCTGTGTGTGCTGCTTAACTTAATATGACTTTATTTGAAAATAGATTAAAATATGGACAGAACATGTTAGACAATCATACAATTGGAAATATGGACACAAGTAATAAACTAGAATCAAAAATAAGACTGCGGAACTCACGTTATAAACTTGAGAAATTACTAAGTAGGGATATTAAAACGAGGTGGGAGATAGCAGCATTAGATAAATATAATAGAGAAAGAATCACACAAAGAGGTCTTAGATTCACAAAAAGTGGCTCGTTTGACAAGTAAGAGGAGCACTTCATACAAGAGTTGACAGACCTCTTGGTGAGTTTCTCTTTCAGGATGAATGATCTCATTATTAAGAGGAGGAAAAACTCTCTACAAAAATTGGATATGGAAATAAATTAAGTGATTTTTAGTATCAATTATGTCACCTGAACAATATGCAGAGATATTTACATGAGATCAAAACCAATCTAGAAAGAATGGAGAAAAGTGTGATAGAAATGAAAAGGAAAAAATATCTTAGTGATTAGACATGTGCAATTCGTTTCGGTCCGAATGTGAATTCGGCCAAATTTCGGGCAATTCGGACATTCGGGTACTTCTGAGTGTCCGAATAGATGAATTGCTGAATTGCCAAATTGCAGAAGGGTTGAAGTCCCGAAATTACCGAATTTCCAAATTGCCGAAGTGCCGAAGTTGCCGTATAAGTGCAGTATAATATACTTACCCAGTGAAAGAATGAAAGATGTTACATTGTATACAATTTTAAATAAAAAGTATACAAACATAGCCAGGATTCAGCTGTAAGCATTTGCAACACTTACAACAATCAAGTAACATACATTCATATAAAATTTAAGTTACTTAGCCAGTCAGTTTAATGACAGGAATGAATAAGTAGATAACTCCCTAATTCCCACAGTATTAGGAAGCTAGCTACTAAAAGGCTGAAAGACCTAAATTGGTCTTTCAGCCAAATTTACTAATACTAAGTAAAGATATACTGTGAGTAGGGGTGTGGCGAAAGTGACTTCGCCACTGGTTTTTGAAGGATCCTGTTTGCCTGCCTCCTGCCTTGCGACTATGGCCCTGGGATGTATTGCCCTTCTAGGAACTGATTTGGGCATATTGTATTTTATTATGCTGCTACTGGCCCTATAAGAACCATCTGGGGACATACTGTGGAGTTACTGGGTGGCCACCATTTCATGTATCAGAGGCACATGGTGAGAACAATGGATGAAGCACATGGTGAGAACAATGGATGGCGGCCATTTTAACTCACAGACACTGTTTTTACTTTTCTACACGGTGCCATCTCACCGGTATTTGGTGCACAAAGACATCATTGAGTAGTTTTAAACTACAGAACAGGGGACACATTTAACAGTAATTATTTTTCATATAGCCTGTATATGTTCTGCGGAATCTGCATTAAACCGTATCTTCCAAACTACTGAACGGATCTGGGTGAATTTTGGATATGTGGTTCACCCAGATTTTTTTTATGGGGTTATTGCATGTTTTGGGGTCCCTGTGATATGTTTTATAATACTGTATGTCTCTTCCTGTGATAATTATAGTAACCATTGTGTTCAGTAATCATATCACAGGCAGAGGGGAGGATTTTGTGTGGGAGTGTCTGTGTGTATTGTACGGATTGATTGGTTATATTTCAAAACCCTGTGGGCAGTACTACGTTTGTAGAATGTGAATAAAAGAGGCTGTATTTGCCAGTACAGTCAGTTCTACTTCACCCTCAATTTGGAGTGCCGTCTCTTATTGGGGGAATCTGCTACAGGGATTGCTATGCTTGTCATACTCTCTTGCTATATTCACTGCTAAGTTCTTGTAAGAGCTTGTTCCTGTCCTGTTCTCTGAAGGAGTCCATGGTGGTTATGGTGTCGGCTAGAGTGCTTGGAGCCCTCAGGAAGCGCTAGGAGCATCCTTCAACGGAGGTACCCAATCGGGGTGTCAGGTGATCCGTTACAAGGGGCATGTCTATTAAACAGTGAGCAGCCTATTTTTATTTAGGGCCCCCACCCGCCGCTCAGGGGTAGGGGCCGGAGGGGGGGGGTGATAATAGGTCCCCCCATTGGTATTTAGGGCCCCAAACCACCGCTCAGGTCTGGGAGCCAGGGGGGAGGACATTAGGTCCCCCCCCTTATTAGTATTTAGGGCCCCCACCCACCGCTTAGGGGTGGGGGCCAGGGGGAGGATCTTAGGTCCCCCCTTATTAGTATTTAGGGCCCCCACCCACCGCTCAGGGGTGGGGGCTAGGAGGGAGGACATTAGTTTCCCCCCCTTTTTTTACTATAGGGCCTCCACCCGCCGCTCAGTGGTGGGGGCCAGGGTGGAGGACATTAGGTCCCCCCTTATTAGTATTTAGGGCCCCCACCCTCCGCTCAAAGGTGGGGGCTGGGGGGAGGACAATAGGTCTCCCCCATCATTTTACTTTAGGGCCCCAACCGCCCTTCGGGGGTGGGGGCCGGGGAGGGAGGGCAATAAGTTTAATATTTATTTATTTTAACAGTGAGCAGCCACAGGCTGCTCACTATTTACTAGACATGCCCCTACTCGCGATATAGCAAGTAGGGGCAAAATGTACTAATACTGAGTAATTTTTACTTAGTATTAGTAAATTTGGCTGAAAGACCAATTTAGGTCTTTCAGCCTTTTGGTAGATAACTCCCTAATACCGTGGGAATTAGGGAGTCATCTACTAAGCGGCTGCAAGAAAAGTCCCGAAGTGCCGAAGTCCCGAAATGACGAAGTTCCGATGTGTCAAAGTGCTGAAGTGCCGAAGTTTCTGAATTTCCAAAGTGCCGAAGTTCCGAAGTTCTGAAGTGCCGAAGTTGCCAAAGTGTTGAAGTGCCGAATTGCCGAAGTCCCGAATTGCGAAAGTCCCGAATTTCGGAATGCCGAACCGAGCCGAAAATGTTCCCCATGCACATGCCTATTAGTGATAAAGAGGACTATGCCAGAAATCAAGTCATACTCTAAAATAAATGCATCACAACACCGTTATGGAAATCACAACACAGGAAATTTGGAATTTAAGGGAAATAACAATAACTATAGACACCAATACAGGGTTGCCAGTAGACCAATCACGAGCATTGTTCGGGGGAGTGACGCTCCAGCTGTTAATTTACCCATCTTGATGCAGTCTGACTTACGACACTCCAGAGTCAGACTGCACTTCCGGGTTCATATGGCTGTTGCCATAAATTATCTCAATGACAGGATAGTGAGTAATAAATATTCGTCACATCACTTCCTGTTCACAATGCAATGGCAATCGTCATGGCCTTTTTGCCAGATAATGACAGTTCCTTATCACAGCATCCATTGTTGTTAAAACACCTTAGACACACCCAGGTAATCCCCAAATCCTGGACTGGTAGGGGGTCCTGAGGACTGGGTTGAGAACCCCTGCCTTATTAGAACTTGGACACACTATAGAATTTGAGGGTTCTGCACAGGCTGAGCTCTGATAGCAGGGAAAAAGGGTTACTTCTAGTAAGCCAACCAATCAAAGCGCTTTGAAAGCCAAGTCCTGAGAGAAGAAAAAACATGATCCTGGGGGCCACAGGGATCGGAAAAACATTAGACTCTCCCAGGAAGTAACAGCACTGGTTGTCAGATTGACTGCCAGGGGATAAAACAAGGTTCATTTATAAAAGTACCAATTTCTTTTGAAATCTGCAATTTTTGCAAAATGAAAATAAGAGGGCGCACACTTCACATATAAAGTAGTTTAGCAATCCAAAGTGCATTAGGAATTAAGAATGTCCCGTTAACTGTCTGAAAGAAAGGAAATCCTCCTTTTGGGAAGTGCCTAGCCTAGGTCATTATTTCTAGTGGGAGACTAGGTTAAGCACATTCTGCTGCATCTATCTAGCAGCTACTGAAAGCACTTGAAACAACCATAAATGGAATATTTACAGATGTTGTGTCACTGATCCTAGAGCGAAACTGGCTTACACGCAGTTTTTAAAGGTTATTTTTTATATTTACAAATCCAAAAATAAGTCCTGTGCTCAAACTCCCATTACTCCTGGGCGGCAGCAATGACCACAGTACACATCAGTCCAAATACATGCAGTAAAAACAAACAACAACAACAACAAAAAAGTTACCTGCGCTCTTTCCCAAATCCGCATGTATATTTAAACAAATGGAGGTTTTTACTTACCTCCAATGGCCATGAGAGGATATGTCCACCTGCCATGTCAAGGCAGAACTCTTAGGTGGGTCCTAACTCTAACCATTCACCTTGCTTCCTTCTGGCAAAGATATCTCTAATGAGACAGAAAGGGGTATTTTTTTTATATACATCCCTACATGCTTATTACCCTTAATAGGGAACACATGGGATGGGAAGCAGCATTGTAACATACACAAATATAAAGCACCGCGCTTACATCAGCAGTAGCTTAGTATCCAACAGCTCAAAATACATAGTAAAAACAAAGAGAATGTTACCTGCGCTCTGGCCTAAATCCCTATGTACATTTAAACAAAATGTAGGCTCTTTAGTTTTATTCCAATTGCCATTTAAATATATATAAGCTCACCTGCCACATCAAGGCAAGCCTCAAGAGGTGAGTCCTACTCTAGCCATTAGATTTGCTGATATCAGCCAAGAATCTCCAATAAGACAGGGAGGGGTATTTTTTAAACCCTTTCACATTTAACCCCTTATAGGGCTTCTACACATACAATAAACTTTGCTGGTATCAGACAATGTGTAAACATCTCTAATGAGACATGAAAGGGTGTTTTATAAACCCCTACATACCCTGAATAGGGCTATAACATATAACTCACCATGCCGGTATCAGCTAAAAGGCACATTTCTCTTAATAAGACAAACATGGGGTGACTGGCAGCAATGTAACATAGCTATGTAACATTTAAACAAAATGGAGGCTCTTATTCCAATAGCCATCTGAATATATAAGCTCACGTCCAGATGCATAGGCGTGCGCAGCCTATTGCATAAGGGTGTACACCCTAAAGCACAAACACACATGCCACGTATATATATATATATATATATATATATATACACACCCACACTGCTGTGTGTGTGTGTGAGGGTGCTGTGTGTAGGTGTGGTGTGTGGGTGCTGTGTGTGTGTAGGTGTTGTGTGTGTGTGCTGTGTGTGAAGGCGCTGTGTGTGTGTGTGAGGCTGCTGTGTGTGTGTAAGGGTGCTGTGTATGTGTGTTTGTGACGGTGGTGTGTGTGTGTAAGGGTGCTGTTAGTGTGTGTGTGTATCTGTAAGGGTGCTGTGTGTGAGGGTGATGTGTGTGAGTGTTTGTGAGGGTGATGTGTGTGTGTGAGGGTGCTGTGTGTGTGTGTGTGTGTGTGTGTGAGGGTGCTGTAAGTGTGTGCTGTGTGTGTGTGTATGTGCAAGGGTGCTGTTAGTGTGTTCTGTGTGTGTGTGTGTGTAAAGGTGCTATGTGTGAGTATGTATGTGTGAGTATGTGAGTATGTATGTGTGCAAGGGTGCTGTTAGTGTATATGTAAGGTTGCTGTGTGTATGTGTAAGGGTGCTGTGTGTGAGGGTGCTGTGTGTGTAAGGGTGCTGTCAGTGTGAGGGTGCTGTTAGTGTGTGTGTGGTTGCTGTTTTTGTGTATTGTGTGGGGGTGGGGGGACCGTTTAGGAAATATCCCCCTCCCTTCTTACCTTTTGTAGGGAGGGGGGACTGTGTTGCTGCCATCCCTGGTGGTCCAGTGGTGAGTGAACTCTAGCCTGCGGGGCTAGAGTTCACTCTCGTGAGATCTGAGCATTGCCCCCGCAACATACAGACTTCGCGAGAGGAACCTGGCGGAGCTGCTGGCTAGAGCTCCCCGGGTCCTCTCCTGCCTCCCTCCCTGCCTGAGGGCCAGTGAGGGAGATGTTTAATCTCCCTCACTGGCCCATGGAGGCACATAGTGTGGGACGCTTTTATAATGATCATCTCTTTGATACTTCAAGCACTGTAATAAAATGGATGACACTTAAGGCAGTCCTTTGAGGGTTATTTATTCAAGCAGGCTCAATACAGAAAAGAAAGATAATGGCAGATAAAGAAAGTCTCTTAAACAAACTTAGTGAATTAGATAAAGCAAATAAATTGAACCTCACTGAAATAATATCTAAACAGATAGCTAAAATTAAACAAGAAATACAAGAGATGTCCGTAAATATAATAGAGAGACAATTAAGGAAACTAAAACAGACACATTACTCGCAGGGCAATAAGGCTGGTAAATTATTAGCAAGCAAATTAAAATCCCAATATTTACCGACTAAAATTCCATTCTTGATAGATTCAAACGGCATAAAATTGTACAATCTGCAAGATGTAGTGGAGGAGTTGGGCTCCTTTTACCAAAAATTATATAATTTAAGGCTGGATATAAATACGTACCAGCCTTCAAAAGATGAAATATCTACTTTTCTTAACAAGGTTAATTTGCCTAGATTAACTACTCAACAATGTAATGTTCTTTCTGAACAGTTTTCTGAAGATGAAGTAAGAAAGGCGATATATACACTTCCTAAAAATAAAGCTCCGGGCCCAGATGGGTTTTCAAATAATTCCTATGTAATTTTTGAAGCTCAACTTACACCACATCTTGCAAATTTATTTAATTATTTTAAGGCAGCTGGGTCTTTACCAGAAGAAATGCTTTTGGTCCATATTATTACTTTACCCAAACCAGGTAAAGTGCCCAATGAATGTGTTAATTTAAGACCGATTTCTCTACTAAATACAGACATAAAAATATATGCAAAAATTTTGGCTACACAAATAAAACCTAAGTTAGCAGATTTGATTTCACCGGAGCAATCAGGGTTTGTACCGTCAAGAGAACCAGGAGACAATACCCGCCATTTTTTTAATTTAATCACTTGGGCACAAGTCAGCAAACAGAAGGGATTATTATTAGACCTCGATGCAGAGAAAGCGTTTGATCGACTAAACTAGTCTTATATGCAGGAAGTATTGCTAAGAATGGGGTCCCCCCTAGCTTTTTTGAATAATATAAGGGTTCTTTATTCTAATCCTGTGGCCAAAATATATAACTCTGGATTTTTGTCCAGATCATTTCAAATTACAAATGGATCCAGACAAGGATGCACACTATCCCCACTGATTTTCATTTTGTGCATGGAACCCCTAGTAAGACATATCAAAGCCCAGAAAGGAATTAATAGTTTAAATACCCCAAAAGGGGATTTAAAAACCGCTCTTTTTGCGGACGATGTCCTGTTATTTCTATCAGATCCAGAATCATCAATACCTCAATTATTGAACATGCTTGAAAGATATGGCCAATTGTCATATTATAAAAATAATTCAAAAAAATCACAGGCATTGGTATTAGCGCTCTCAACAGCTACTACACAACGCTTAAAATCACTATACCCATTTGACTGGCACAAAACATCCATATCCTATTTAGGTATCAAACTTCCCATAACACAAACGCTGATAATAAAAGAAAACCATCTACCATTAATACATAAATTAGACCACCAACTCAAAAAATGGGAAAATAAAGAAATATCCTGGTTGGGTCGTATACAAACAATAAAAATTATGATTTTGCCCCATATTCTATATCTTTTTCGGACATTACCAATTACCATTCCAAATACCATACTTCAGAAGTTCCAGGCACTTATCAATGCGCATATCTGGAAAAGGAAACCCCCACGAATCGCACAAGACCAGCTTTGGCCCCCATTTGCGAAAGGTGGTTTAGGTGTTCCAAATGTTAAAACTTATTATAAGACTACACTACTTGCTCAAGGTCTTTCAATACATGAAAGGGATTCTCCTCCGTTATGGCTGGCACTAGAAAGTGCATGTTTTTTACAAGGCTCATTATCGTTCGCACTATGGTCTGGGAGTATAGTACCTAATAAGGCAACAGAGTTGTTCCCAACTACAAAAACTCTTCTCCATATATGGAGAGATTCAATTTTTAAACTTTCAGTAGGACAAGATGTATTATTTGTTGCACCCCTGCAGACTCTGACTGTTTTTACGCCAGACCTGCAGCTGGAACCTTGGACACAGCTAGGCGTATGCCATATACGGTCATTACTTAATGGCTCAGGTGCTAAATCATTTCCCGAATTGGTTAAAGAGTACTCCCTACCACCCAGAGAACTATTCACATATCTAAGGATTAGGAATATTCTACACACAAACAAAATTAAAGAGATTCAGTCACCAGCACCGTTTGCACTAAAATGCATGAGGAAATTGCCTAACAGCAAAGCATTGTCTTTTTGTTATAACACTCTGCTAACACAGGGGGAACCTAAGAAACAGAAATATGTTCTAAAATGGGAAAGTCATTTAGTGGAATCATTCCCGCTAACAACTTGGTTTCAGGCACAAAGGAAAACTAAAGAGGTTTCCTGTAGTCTTAATCACTGGGGAACGTACTGCAAAATTATTATGCGATGGTACTGGGTGCCAGCCAAATTAGCACATACTTTTCCAGGGACGAGCAACTTATGCTGGCATTGTTTAAAACACGAGGGGTCTATACTTCAGATTTTTTTGTCTTTGCCTGAGCATTACTAAACTATGGGGGGATATAGAAAAAAAATTTAGGATAGCATTGAAGGTTACTATTCCATTCAGACCAGAATGTTTTTTACTCCATATATTTCCTAGACAACTCAAGGAAGAAGCAATATATATGATTATTCATTGCTTAACAGCAACAAAAATTACCATTGCTTATAAATGGAAACAAACACAAACACCAACAATATCAGAGGTCTTGAGCAGATTTGATTCTTTTAGCCTCTATGAAAAAATGGCAAGCCGAGTTAAGGGTAGAGAGGATCTATACAAACAAAGATGGCATCAGTGGTTGGAAATAAGAGATCAGTATGTGCCAATGATGAATATTGCTACATAGCCCTTAAAAAAAAATATGAAAAGGAAAAGAAAAAGGAAAGAAAGAAATCTTTTTAATCTATTTTTTTCCCTCCCCACTTGTAAAGACAAGATAATGGTTTGCAATATACGTAAGAGAGATAAATGATACTGCATGTGATGATATTGTTTATAAATCTATATTCAATTGGCAAAAATGTTACGGTCTGTTTTTCTTTTCTGTATCCTATGTATTTGATTGGTTTTTTTGGGTCATATCTTCAATGACCGATGTAATCAACATAAAAATTTAAATAAAAACAAGATACAAAAAAAAACATAGTGCGGGCCGCAGGGATTAGGCACACCCGGCACACCACGTGCGCATGTCTATGAAGTCAACTATAACGATAAGCCAGAGGAATTAGAATAGGAGAGTGTGGAGAAAACAAACACTACTCCAGTATTTTCTCAGATAGTGTGTGTCATGCCTTAACTATAATATCCCCTTACTTCCTGGTTCCACGGAGCTTAGCCACACCTCTTCATGACTCGGTCTCCCTATTTAATCTGACTGCACCAGCTGATCAGGGCTGGATTATTGAACTACGTTCCTTTCTCACAACCCGGCTACAACTTCGTTGTGAAAGCCTCTGCTACCAGACCGGACTGAAAGACTCTGCAAAGTTCCCTTCACCTTTCCTCATCCACGGCTAAAGCTGAACTCTATCCATGCAGGATAATCTGCCTCTGAGGAATCTCGGGAACCAGTGTTCTATAAGCCGGAAGCTAAGTAAAACTTCTCTGATAAACGTTGCATCTAAAGCTGTTATTTCCTGTCTCCAAAGTCCTTCGTTAAAGCCAACCGTTACAGCTAACTTCAACACATACTTGTCTCAGTTTGCTGCATCTATCTTTCTTCAGTTAAAGTCTATGGAACAGCTATTGTAACTTCTTATCATCTAATTAACTAATACTACTAAAGGACTCTTGCTGCTTCAGTTCCGTTTACTCCTTAAAGCTACAGTGCATGTAACTGTGGACTTCATTTATCGTTTATTACTTAATGCTACAGTACCTGTAAAGTGGAATTAAAGTCTTTACCTTTTACTTTCTTTAATAAATATTCAAACTATACGAAATCTGCAGTTGTGTTCCTTCATAACAAATGTTTAAACGTGACAGAATAATCCAGCCTTTGTAATGGATCCAGCAGATTTCGATTCTACTATAACTACGTTGAATCAAAGAGTTAATGCACTAGCCCAAAGTGTGCAAGACCTGCAAGTTACTAACGAAAGACTTCTCACTTATATCAGAGATTTACAAACTCATACTCCTCATACTACTCTGCACTCGGCTAGTGATCCTGCTGTGTGTAACCCTGAAAAGTTCTATGGAGATCGTTCCAGATACAGGGAGTTCCTCAACTCTTGCAAATTGTTAATTGCTTTGAAACCTCGATCCTACCCTACAGAAAGAACTAAAGTTTGTTCGGTTATTTCCTTTCTAAGAGGTGAACCTATGTCATGGGCTCATTCCTTCCTGGAAAACGATGACCCCATCTTAGATTCACTGGATGAATTTTTTGAAGCCATGTCTCTTCTCTATGAAGATCCTAACAAACAAGCTACAGCTGATTTAACAATCAGAACACTACAGCAAAGAAATAGACCCGTTGAAGATTACATTGCTGAATTCAAAAGATGGGCTATAGAAACGCAATGGAATGACATCACATTGCGCAACCAGTTTCGAATTGGTTTATCGGAAGCTGTAAAAGATGAATTATCTAGAACAGAACTCCCTACTAATTTGAACGCTCTAATTCGCCTATCAATCAGCATTGACAGAAGATTAAGAGAAAGAAAGGCCGAAAAGTCTCTTTTTCTTTCAAAAGACCGCAAACCTTTCACTCCCTCAAAAGCTCCAGAAAAGACTTCCTTAACAAGTGAACCTATGGAACTAGGGGCTCCAAAGCCTCCTGACAACCCATCTGAACCAATCGAACCTATGGAAATAGGGATAATAAGAAGTCCCCTCACTCCTGAAGAGAAAAATCGAAGACGTATGTTAAACCTCTGCATGTATTGTGCCTCTCAAGTTCATTCAGTCTCTGATTGTCCTTCATTGAAACGGACAAAAGGCAGAAGGCCGTCTCATGCCTCTTCCATCCTAAGTGTACTTCCCTCTACAGCAAATACTCAAATGTCCCCTATCTTTCTTGTATTACAGTGGGACAATAAAAGAATCATAACCAAGGCTGTTATCGATTCCGGTGCAAATGGAGTATTCATCGACTCAGCCTTTGTAACAAAGAATAAAATTCCTTGTGTTCGTAAAAGAACTTCTGTACCTGTTAAAGTGATTGACGGGTCCCTCATCTCATCGGGACCAATACTTCATGAATCCATCCCTCTAAAAGTAACCATCAATCATACTCATACGGAAAGTCTTATATTTGATGTCATCTCATCACCATTTTTTCCTATTATATTGGGGATCAACTGGTTAAGGAACCACAACCCTCAAATCTCATGGTTTCCCTTCTCTCTTGCATTTGATTCTGATTATTGCAAGAAAACATGCTTGCAACGTATTCCAATTCTTCAGTCTACGAAAGAACTAGCTAAAACCTCATGTTGTTCTGACACCGAACTGGAGTCTCCTCCTCCTACAATCATTGGTGAATTAAAGAGAAAGTTTACAACAGCTCCTATCCTTCAACTTCCAAATCCTTCATATCCTTATGTCCTTGAAACGGATGCTTCGGAATTTGCAATTGGAGCTGTCCTTTCTCAACACAAAACTCCTCAAGTACCTCCTTCGCCTAAAGTCATTGGAATCTTATCTTCTCTTATTGACGACATTAAAGGTCTCAGTGAAGATGCTCTTGAACTTCCTAAATCAATGAAATTATCTAAGAAAAACGGTCTCTACTATTTCAAAGACCGGATTTACGTGCCTCCCTCCTTCAGGATTAAAATACTTGAATTAATTCATGATTCTCCTCTGGCAGGTCATCCAGATATGAAAAGGACCCTTGAATTGTCTAAAAGATACTGTTGGTGGCCTCGTCAAGACCAAACTATCGAATCTTATGTCAAATCTTGTTTTGTATGCCAAAGATCCAATCAATTGTCCTTGTTGAAGCCTCATCATCCTGACCCTTTCCAAAGAAATCTCACTACTTCTCCTGATCCCATATTGGTCCAGGGTGAAGAAGAATACGAGATTCAAAGTATACTGGATTCAAGGTTCCATCGTGGCTCCTTACAATATCTCATCAGATGGAAAGGATATGGAGTTGATGAAGATACATGGGAAAACTCCTCTGACGTTCATGCTGACAAATTAGTTTCCCAGTTTCACAAACGCTACCCTTCTAAACCAAGTCAATAGCACCCAGAGGTTGCTCATTAAGGAGGGGATACTGTCATGCCTTAACTATAATATCCCCTTACTTCCTGGTTCCACGGAGCTTAGCCACACCTCTTCATGACTCGGTCTCCCTATTTAATCTGACTGCACCAGCTGATCAGGGCTGGATTATTGAACTACGTTCCTTTCTCACAACCCGGCTACAACTTCGTTGTGAAAGCCTCTGCTACCAGACCGGACTGAAAGACTCTGCAAAGTTCCCTTCACCTTTCCTCATCCACGGCTAAAGCTGAACTCTATCCATGCAGGATAATCTGCCTCTGAGGAATCTCGGGAACCAGTGTTCTATAAGCCGGAAGCTAAGTAAAACTTCTCTGATAAACGTTGCATCTAAAGCTGTTATTTCCTGTCTCCAAAGTCCTTCGTTAAAGCCAACCGTTACAGCTAACTTCAACACATACTTGTCTCAGTTTGCTGCATCTATCTTTCTTCAGTTAAAGTCTATGGAACAGCTATTGTAACTTCTTATCATCTAATTAACTAATACTACTAAAGGACTCTTGCTGCTTCAGTTCCGTTTACTCCTTAAAGCTACAGTGCATGTAACTGTGGACTTCATTTATCGTTTATTACTTAATGCTACAGTACCTGTAAAGTGGAATTAAAGTCTTTACCTTTTACTTTCTTTAATAAATATTCAAACTATACGAAATCTGCAGTTGTGTTCCTTCATAACAAATGTTTAAACGTGACAGTGTGTACTCGCCTTCTGCAACTTGTCGACCATCTACGAGTTCATTTGTTTCTGCTATAGCATTATCGTAATCGATGGAGACAGTTGAGACATCAGCTGCAGATGTTACCACTAGCACAAGCAGCTTATCTGCTGTCAATGTTACCACCACCAGCACCACCATTAATACTACTACCATAAACATCACCTACACTGGCATTAATGAACCAAGTATTAATGTACAGACTAGTGTTGTGACAGCTTCCACTGCCACCGATGCAAATCCATCTGCACCTGAAGCAAATGCAAGGCAAGTGTTTGAGATTACTGTATTGCTTTAACAAAGCAATGTTTGGGAACACTTTGAGTGCCTCCAATAAGGCCAATTTACAAAGTGCAAATTGAAATGAAAGGAAGTAGTAGTGTATAGGTGAAGAGTCATCCCACTAGTGTTGGTATGAATTAACATCTACAAAGAAGCCACAAGTCTGTATTACTGAGGGAAGAAGCAGGTGATGTCTGCCTAAACTGAGTGTGGATGTGTTTTTTAAATCCTTTGCAGAAAAAATGTATTCTGTTGATAAGTGGTTAGTATTCTAGCGGCAGATTCCATTGATCATCCATCTTCAGAAAAAAACATTGATATTAAATTGATCCTTCCGCAACTGCTCCCCCATTTTTCAGATGCCTTTGATTGTGGTTTTACCCTGCCTAACTGAATCTTGTAATGCCTGTTACCTCTGCAGATGCATAGGCAGGAGTTGTCAGGACACAGCTTTTCTCCACACTGAAGGGATCGCATTTATTTTTCTAAGGAAAAAGTGAATGTTCATGGGCAGTTATCCACTTGAATCAGCTTCTACTAACTGTATCTGTGGCGGTATCAGGCCACAGAATAAATAAAATAAATAAATAAAAGTAAAAAAACAAAGACTCAACCAGGCAGGGGCGAAGCCACTACAGAGAAAGGCATTTGCAAAAGGGGGGAGGAACTTTAATTTGAAAACTGGTGTTTTTGTATTTTTTCACAACCCACTCATTCTACCCTTTAATTTTTTAATCCCCTTTTTTCCAATTGAATAAAGTATGCTACCCATTTTTTTATTAATACAAGATAGCAAAGGGAAAAGATTAGAATCAATCATTATAAAAGTAAATTCTTTCACTTCCTATTTTTACTATAATTTTTTTTTTTCCAAATAGATAACAATTTAATTTCAACAACTTAGAACTGGCATTGCAAAAATGGCTGAAGTTGCATAGCCATGAGGCCAGGCAATAGTGTAGCCATTAGTGTTGTCGCGAACCCGAAATTTTCGGTTCGCGAACGGCGAACGCGAACTTCCACAAATGTTCGCGAACCGGCGAACCGCGCGAACCGCCATTGACTTCAATGGGCAGGGAAATTTTAAAACCAACAGGGACTCTTTCTGGCCACAAAAGTGATGGAAAAGTTGTTTCAAGGGGACTAACACCTGGACTGTGGCATGCCGGAGGGGGATCCATGGCAAAACTCCCATGGAAAATTACACAGTTGATGCAGAGTCTGTTTTTAATCCATAAAGGGCAGAAATCACCTAACATTGACACCTGTCCTCAAAGCCCCTGATACACACTGACACAGAGCAGAATAGAGACTGTTCCCCGTCCTCAGAGACCATGATACACACTGACACAGAGCAGAATAGAGACTGTTACCCCTACATAGGGTCACTTGGCAGATATGGGGGGTCGTGGGAGGGGGAGGATGACTTTCACCTCTTCCCCTGTTAGATTCCCGTTGTGCTGTGACATCACCCTTATACGCTGTGTAAAGCATACTTTTTAATTTGATCAGCATGGCCACTTGAGTTTTTAGAGTTTTCACGCTGCTTGTAGTTTATATATGGTTCACAAAAATCAAACAAACGATAAAGTTAACATGTAAGGATTCAGAATATTCTTTCAAACCCTTACACATTGTGTGTACGTATTTTTTGTCTTAAGTTTGTGGCTTTAAAGAGGTTCACGTTGTTACTATGATGTGCATAACATGTTCTTGTAAATGTTTGTTAAATTTTTCCTGGAATTGTAATTTTTCAATCTGAATAAAGATAGTCAAATCCCTGATACACACTGACACAGAGCAGAATAGGGACTGTTCCCCCTACATAGGGTCACTTGGCAGATATGGATTGACACCTATCCTAATGATCCCTGATACACACTGACACAGAGCAGAATAGAGACTGTTCCCCCTACATAGGGTCACTTGGCAGATATGGATTGACACCTGTCCTCAAAACCCCTGATACACACTGACAGAGAGCAGATTAGGGAATGTTCCTCCTACATAGGGTCACTTGGCAGATATGGATTGACACCTGTCCTCAAAACCCCTGATACACACTGACACAGAGCAGAATAGAGACCGGGGGTCTAGTAGCGTGGACACCCAGCACAGGTTGTTCTCCTTCAGCCTTTTTATACGAGGGTCCCTCAACAGGCACGACAGCATGAAAGACCCCATTTGCACAAGGTTGGATGCCGAGCTACTCATTTCCCGTTCCTCCTCCTCACACAGAGCAGAAAAGGGACTGTTCCCCCTACATAGGGTCACTTGTCAGATATGGATTGACACCTGTCCTCAAAGCCCCTGATACACACTGACACAGAGCATAAAAGGGACTGTTCCCCCTACATAGGGTCACTTGGCAGATATGGATTGACACCTGTCCTCAAAACCCCTGATACACACTGACACAGAGCAGAATTGGGACTGTTCCTCCTACATAGGGTCACTTGGCAGATATGGATTGACACCTGTCCTCAGAGTCCATGATACACACTGACACAGAGCAGAATAGAGACTGTTCCCTGTCCACAGAGTCCATGATACACACTGACACAGAGCAGAATAGAGACTGTTCCCCGTCCACAGAGACCATGATACACACTGACACAGAGCAGAATAGAGACTGTTCCCCGTCCACAGAGACCATGATACACACTGACACAGAGCAGAATAGGGACTGTTACACCTACATAGGGTCACTTGGCAGGTATGGATTGACACCTGTCCTCAAAGCCCATGATACACACTGGGGGGAGCTACTGTCCTCCCCAACCCCATCGCGGTGGGTGGGGGCCATAAATCACAATGGGGGGACCTACTTCCTCCCCCCCTCGGCCCCCACCCCTGCGCGGTGGGTGGGGGCCATAAATCACAATGGGGGGGCCTACTTTCCTCCCCCCCGGCGCCCATCCCTGTGCGGTGGGTGGGGGGCATAAATGACAATGGGACGGACCTACTGATAGGAGTGGAGTATTGTTCATATCAGTTTAATACCTTCCGCGTCTCCTATCAGTGGACATGTATATGGCAGCCATTTTAGGAACCGCACACCTGGGACCCGAGCAAGGTCACCTCTTTCAACAGGCGACATGATTTGGCCCTGTAAAACTATCCTGGATATTCTCTACAATTTCTATGGATATGGCATTGATTTATGTAACAGGGAGATGGAAGAAGATGCTTGGTCGGTCCTCTTACTTGAAATTTGGGGCACTGCGCGGGCAAGCTAATGTGCCACCAGATAGGAGTGGTGAGTTTAGTATTGTTCATATCAGTTTAATACCTTCCGCGTCTCCTATCAGTGGACGTGTAAATGGCAGAGATTTTTAATTGTTGAATCACCTCCCCTTTTTAGGCCAAGGTGGGAAGATGCTTAGACCACTGGTATATTGGTGCCATCTTGGAGGATTTTTTTTTGGTTTGGTTTTTGAAGCCACAGTGCTGCACCAGTGGGCCTAAAAATTAGGCATGTACACATGCATGAAAAATTTGGTATTGTTGCAGCCGCTGCTGTAGCAGCGGCCAGAAAAATTGATGTTTGTTTCACAGGCAGAAAGTGCCCTAAAACATGGCGGCTTGAACCCTAGTTGGTGGCGGATAAGTCACGCAAGTCAAACGTCATTCAGAGCTAAAATACAGCAGCGTGTGGACCATTTTTAGCCCAAGGCAGCTCATCTTATCAGGCCTTTTTTAATCGAATGTATCGCCCAGTGTCAGTCCCTTCGGGATCCATCCCTCATTCATCTTAATAAAGGTGAGGTAATCTAGACTTTTTTGACCTAGGCGACTTCTCTTCTCAGTGACAATACCTCCTGCTGCACTGAAGGTCCTTTCTGACAGGACACTTGAAGCGGGGCAGGCCAGAAGTTCTATCGCAAATTGGGATAGCTCAGGCAACAGGTCAAGCCTGCACACCCAGTAGTCAAGGGGTTCATCGCTCCTCAGAGTGTCGATATCTGCAGTTAAGGCGAGGTAGTCTGCTACCTGTCAGTCGAGTCGCTCTCTGAGGGTGGATCCCGAAGGGCTGTGGCGATGCATAGGACTTAAAAAGGTCCGCATGTCCTCCATCAACAACACGTCTTTAAAGCGTCCTGTCCTTGCCGGCGTGGTCGTGGGAGGAGGAGGAGGATGACTTCCACCTCTCCCCCTGTTAGATTCCCGTTGTGCTGTGACATCACCCTTATACGCTGTGTAAAGCATACTTTTTAATTTATTTTGCAAATGCTGCATCCTTTCCGACTTGTTGTAATTCGGTAACATTTCCGCCACTTTCTGCTTATACCGGGGGTCTAGTAGCGTGGACACCCAGTACAGGTCGTTCTCCTTCAGCCTTTTTTATACGAGGGTCCCTCAACAGGCAGGACAGCATGAAAGACCCCATTTGCACAAGGTTGGATGCCGAGCTACTCATTTCCCGTTCCTCCTCCTCACTGATGTCATTGAAGGTATGTTCTTCCCCCCAGCCACGTACAACACCACGGGTACCAGATAGGTGACAACGAGCACCCTGGGATGCCTGTTGTGTTTGGTCTTGCTCCTCCTCCTCCTCCTCAAAGCTACAATCCTCCTCTGACTCCTCTTCCTCACAATCCTCTTCCAGCGTTGCCGCAGGTCCAGCAAGCGATGCTGAAAAGGCTGTTTCTGGTGGTGATGGTGACCACAACTCTTCCTCTTCACGCTCATCTACAGCCTGATCCAGCACTCTTTGCAGGGCACGCTCCAGGAAGAAAACAAATGGTATGATGTCGCTGATGGTGCCTTCGTTGCGACTGACTAGGTTTGTCACCTCCTCAAAAGGACGCATGAGCCTACAGGCATTGCGCATGAGCGTCCAGTAACGTGGCAAAAAAATTCCCAGCTCCCCAGAGGCTGTCCTAGCACCCCGGTCATACAAATATTCATTGACAGCTTTTTCTTGTTGGAGCAGGCGGTCGAACATTAGGAGTGTTGAATTCCAACGTGTAGGGCTGTCGCAAATCAAGCGCCTCACTGGCATGTTGTTTCGCCGCTGGATATCGGCAAAGTGAGCCATGGCCGTGTAGGAACACCTGAAATGGCCACACACCTTCCTGGCCTGCTTCAGGACGTCCTGTAAGCCTGTGTACTTATGCACAAAGCGTTGTACGATCAGATTACACACATGTGCCATGCACGGCACATGTGTCAACTTGCCCAACTTCAATGCTGCTATCAAATTTTTTCCGTTGTCACACACCACTTTGCCGATATCCAGTTGTTGCGGAGTCAGCCACTTTTCCACCTGTGCGTTCAGGGCGGACAGGAGTGCTTGTCCGGTGTGACTCTCTGCTTTCAAGCAAGTCAAACCCAAGACGGCGTGACACTGCCGTATCCGGGATGTGGAATAGTACCTGGGGAGCCGGGGGGTGCCGTTGATGTGGAGCAAGACGCAGCAGCACAAGAGGACTCAGCCGAGGAGGGTATGGAAGAGGATGGAGTAGGAGGAGTAGAGGAGGTGGCAGCAGGACTGCCTGCAATTCGTGGCGGTGTCACCAACTCCTCTGCAATGCCAAGCATTCCTTGCTTGTCAGCCGTCAGCAGGTTTACCCAATGCGCAGTGTAGGTGATATACCTGCCCTGACTATGCTTTGCAGACCAGGTATCAGTGGACAGATGGACCCTTGCCCCAACACTGTGTGCCAGACATGCCATGACTTCCTTTTGCACTATCGAGTACAAGTTGGGGATTGCCTTTTGTGAAAAGAAATTCCCGCCGGGTACCTTCCACTGCGGTGTCCCAATAGCTACAAATTTTTTGAACGCCTCAGACTCAACCAGATTGTATGGTAAAAGCTGGCGGGCTAATAGTTCGGACAAGCCAGCTGTCAGACACTGGGCAAGGGGGTGACTTGGTGACATTGGCTTCTTACGCTCAAACATGTCCTTGACAGACACATGACTGTGGGCAGATGAGCGGGAACTGCTCAAGGCGGGAGACGGAGTGGCGGATGGTTGAGAGGGGGCAAGAAGGACAGCAGTGGTTGATGTGGCTGAAGATGCTGGACCAGGAGGAGGATGGCGGCTTAGAGTAGGCGTGCTGCTTGTACTCATGTGTTGATCCCATAGGCGTTTGTGATGTGAGATCATGTGCCTACGCAAAGCAGTTGTACCTAGGTGGGTGTTGGACCTCCCACGACTCAGTTTCCTTTGGCACAGGTTGCAAATGGCATCGCTGTTGTCAGAGGCAGACACACAAAAAAAATGCCACACTGCTGAGCTCTGCAATGACGGCATTCTGGTGGTGGACACAGCATGCGTTGATTGGCGTGCTGTCGGGCTGACCCCGGGTGCCGATGCATGCTGTCTGACTGTGCCACTAGCTCCTTGCGACGACCCCCCCCCTGCTTCCAACTCGTCTCCTCCTCCTCTCTGTCTCCCCATCTGAACTTTCGCCCTGTTCTTCTTCTTGCCGAGCAGGCACCCACGTGACATCCATGGACGCATCGTCATCATCAACCGCTTCGCTTGTATCTGACAGCTCAGAAAAGGAAGCAGCAGCGGGTAAAACATCATCATCATCACACCGTACCTCCATGTGTTTAATGCTGCCTGCCTGAGACATATCCCTGTTATCTACATCCTCTAGCAATAATGGTTGCGCATCACTCATTTCTTCAAACGGGTGTGTGAATAACTCCTCTGACATACCAAGTAAAGCGGCTGTGGTGCTAGTTTTGGTGGTGGGGGCAGGCGGGTGAGTGGTATCTTGAGAGGTGCCTGAAGCTAAGCTGGAGGAGGATGGTGCGTCAAGGTTCCGAGCGGAGGCTGTACAAGATTGGGTGTCCTGTGTTAGCCAGTCAACTATGTCCTCAGAACTTTTCAAGTTCAGGGTACGTGGCTTCTGAAAACTGGGCATTATTCTAGGGCAAAAGGGAATCACAGCACCACGACCACGACGGCCGCTGCGGGGTGGCCTGCCTCTGCCTGTCATTTTTTGGGGGATTAGTGGTACTATGCGTGCAAGCTACTGTGAGACCAGATATGATTGGCAATGTGAACTGTAACAGTTCTGCAGAGCACACACTGTAGGCCTGACACACCCGCTTGAAGACAAGTAACTGCTATTCAATCTATAACAGTGAAAAACAAATTTTGGTTTTAAAAGCACGCTATAGAGACACCAGATATGATTGGCAATGTGCACTGGAACAGTTCTGGAGAGCACACGCTGAAGAAAGGACTGACAGAGCCGCTTGAAGGACACTGACTGGCTGCTATTAGCTTACACTAGAAACCTTTTTTCTTTGTAAAAGCACGCTATAGAGACACCAGATATGATTGGCAATGTGCACTTGAACAGTTCTGCAGAGCACACACTGTAGGCCTGACACACCCGCTTGAAGACAAGTAACTGCTGTTCAATCTATAACAGTGAAAAACAAATTTTGGTTTTAAAAGCACGCTATAGAGACACCAGATATGATTGGCAATGTGCACTGGAACAGTTCTGGAGAGCACACGCTGAAGGAAGGACTGACAGAGCCGCTTGAAGGACACTGACTGGCTGCTATTAGCTTACACTAGAAACCTTTTTTCTTTGTAAAAGCACGCTATAGAGACACCAGATATGATTGGCAATGTGCACTTGAACAGTTCTGCAGAGCACACACTGTAGGCCTGACACACCCGCTTGAAGACAAGTAACTGCTATTCAATCTATAACAGTGAAAAACAAATTTTGGTTTTAAAAGCACGCTATAGAGACACCAGATATGATTGGCAATGTGCACTGGAACAGTTCTGGAGAGCACACGCTGAAGGAAGGACTGACAGAGCCGCTTGAAGGACACTGACTGGCTGCTATTAGCTTACACTAGAAACCTTTTTTCTTTGTAAAAGCACGCTATAGAGACACCAGATATGATTGGCAATGTGCACTTGAACAGTTCTGCAGAGCACACACTGTAGGCCTGACACACACGCTTGAAGACAAGTAACTGCTATTCAATCTATAACAGTGAAAAACAAATTTTGGTTTTAAAAGCACGCTATAGAGACACCAGATATGATTGGCAACTGTCAAAGTACGCTGGCAGGGTTGTGCAGGGCACACGCTGAAGGAAGGCCTGACAGAGCCGCTTGAAGGACACTGACTGGCTGCTATTAGCTTACACTGGAAACCTTTTTTCTTTGTAAAAGCACGCTAAAGAGACACCAGATATGATTGGCAACTGTCAAAGCACGCTGGCACAGGTCTGCAGAGCACACTCTGAAGTAGGCCTGACACCCAGACGCTTGCAGACAACTAACTGCTCTTCTATTACAGTGAAAAAAAAATATTTCTTTTAAATCTAAAGCTTAAGCTATTGTAAAAACAGATATGAGTGGTGGCACTGGGCAAGAGGGCACAGTATCCACTGTGAACCTCACACAGAAGCTGGCAGGCAGGCAACTGCTCTTCTATTACAGTGGAAACAAAATGTTGGTTTTAAAAGCACGCTATAGAGACACCAGATATGAGTGGCAACTGTCAAAGTACGCTGGCAGGGTTGTGCAGGGCACACGCTGAAGGAAAGCCTGACAGAGCCACTTGAAGGACACTGACTGGCTGCTATTAGCTTACACTGGAAACCTTTTTTCTTTGTAAAAGCACGCTAAAGAGACACCAGATATGATTGGCAACTGTCAAAGCACGCTGGCAGTGTTGTGCAGGGCACACGCTGAAGGAAGGCCTGACAGAGCCGCTTGAAGGACACTGACTGGCTGCTATTAGCTTACACTGGAAACCTTTTTTCTTTGTAAAAGCACGCTATAGAGACACCAGATATGAGTGGCAACTGTCAAAGTACGCTGGCAGGGTTGTGCAGGGCACACGCTGAAGGAAGGCCTGACAGAGCCGCTTGAAGGACCCTGACTGGCTACTATTAGCTTACACTGGAAACCTTTTTTCTTTGTAAAAGCACGCTAAAGAGACACCAGATATGATTGGCAACTGTCAAAGCACGCTGGCAGTGTTGTGCAGGGCACACGCTGAAGGAAGGCCTGACAAAGCCGCTTGAAGGACACTGACTGGCTGCTATTAGCTTACACTGGAAACCTTTTTTCTTTGTAAAAGCACGCTATAGAGACACCAGATATTAGTGGCAACTGTCAAAGTACGCTGGCAGGGTTTTGCAGGGCACACGCTGAAGGAAGGCCTGACAGAGCCGCTTGAAGGACACTGACTGGCTGCTATTAGCTTACACTGGAAACCTTTTTTCTTTGTAAAAGCACGCTAAAGAGACACCAAATATGATTGGCAACTGTCAAAGCACGCTGGCACAGGTCTGCAAAGCACACGCTGAAGTAGGCCTGACACCCAGACGCTTGCAGACAACTAACTGCTCTTCTATTACAGTGAAAAAAAAATATTTCTTTTAAATCTAAAGCTTAAGCTATTGTAAAAACAGATATGAGTGGTGGCACTGGGCAAGAGGGCACAGTATCCACTGTGAACCTCACACAGAAGCTGGCAGGCAGGCAACTGCTCTTCTATAACAGAGAAAAACAAATTTTGGTTTTAAAAGCACGCTATAGAGACACCAGATATGAGTGGCAACTGTCAAAGTACGCTGGCAGGGTTGTGCAGGGCACACGCTGAAGGAAGGCCTGACAGAGCCGCTTGAAGGACACTGACTAGCTGCTATTAGCTTACACTGGAAACCTTTTTTCTTTGTAAAAGCACGCTAAAGAGACACCAGATATGATTGGCAACTGTCAAAGCACGCTGGCAGTGTTGTGCAGGGCACACGCTGAAGGAAGGCCTGACAGAGCCGCTTGAAGGACACTGACTGGCTGCTATTAGCTTACACTGGAAACCTTTTTTCTTTGTAAAAGCACGCTATAGAGACACCAGATATGAGTGGCAACTGTCAAAGTACGCTGGCAGGGTTGTGCAGGGCACACGCTGAAGGAAGGCCTGACAGAGCCGCTTGAAGGACACTGACTGGCTGCTATTAGCTTACACTGGAAACCTTTTTTCTTTGTAAAAGTGCGCTAAAGAGACAACAGATATGATTGGCAACTGTCAAAGCACGCTGGCAGTGTTGTGCAGGGCACACGCTGAAGGAAGGCCTTACAGAGCCGCTTGAAGGACACTGACTGGCTGCTATTAGCTTACACTGGAAACCTTTTTTCTTTGTAAAAGCACGCTATAGAGACACCAGATATGAGTGGCAACTGTCAAAGTACGCTGGCAGGGTTGTGCAGGGCAACACGCTGAAGGAAGGCCTGACAGAGCCGCTTGAAGGACACTGACTGGCTGCTATTAGCTTACACTGGAAACCTTTTTTCTTTGTAAAGGCACGCTAAAGAGACACCAGATATGATTGGCAACTGTCAAAGCACGCTGGCAGTGTTGTGCAGGGCACACGCTGAAGGAAGGCCTGACAGAGCCGCTTGAAGGACACTGACTGGCTGCTATTAGCTTACACTGGAAACCTTTTTTCTTTGTAAAAGCACTCTAAAGAGACACCAGATATGATTGGCAACTGTCAAAGCACGCTGGCACAGGTCTGCAGAGCACACGCTGAAGTAGGCCTGACACCCAGACGCTTGCAGACAACTAACTGCTCTTCTATTACAGTGAAAAAAAAATATTTCTTTTAAATCTAAAGCTTAAGCTATTGTAAAAACAGATATGAGTGGTGGCACTGGGCAAGAGGGCACAGTATCCACTGTGAACCTCACACAGAAGCTGGCAGGCAGGCAACTGCTCTTCTATTATAGTGGAAACAAAATTTTGGTTTTAAAAGCACGCTTTAGAGACACCAGATATGAGTGGCAACTGTCAAAGTACGCTGGCAGGGTTGTGCAGGGCACACGCTGAAGGAAGGCCTGACAGAGCCGCTTGAAGGACACTGACTGGCTGCTATTAGCTTACACTGGAAACCTTTTTTCTTTGTAAAAGCACGCTAAAGAGACACCAAATATGATTGGCAACTGTCAAAGCACGCTGGCACAGGTCTGCAAAGCACACGCTGAAGTAGGCCTGACACCCAGACGCTTGCAGACAACTAACTGTAACAGTATCCAATGTGAACCTCACACAGAAGCTGGCAGGCAGGCACCTGCAATTACATTACACAGAAAAAAAAAAAAAAAAAGCAGCCTGATGTTCTAGCCCTAAAAAGGGCTTTTTGGGGTGCTGTCCTTACAGCAGAGATCAGATGAGTCCTTCAGGATTGTAGTGGACACTGAATACCCTAGCCTAGCTATCAATTTCCCTATCTAATCAGCAGCAGCTAAACTTTCCCTCCTCTCACTAAGCATGCAGCTTCAGAATGAATCGAAAATGGATGCTGGGAGGGAGGCTGGAGGGTGTGGAAGGGAGGGAGTGCTGCTGATTGGCTGGAATGTGTCTGCTGACCGAGAGGCACAGGGTCAAAGTTTGCCCAATGATGACGAATAGGGGGCGGATCGAACTGCGCATGTGTCCGCCCACCGTGGCGAACGCGAACACGCTAAGTTCGGCGGACAGTTCGGTACATCACTACTCACAATAATTTGCCTTTAAACTACAATAATTGTGTTTAGAAATCAGTATGTGCAGATTGGATTCATTGTTCTTGTCCTAAATTACATTTTATTCCATACATTTTTATTAGTAAGTCACCCAAAATTTCTCACAATGGCCTTGTTTCTGGTCACATCCACACTCACACCACTGTTGGGAGGTATGCATTGTCTCAAACTAGTTTGTTTCTGTTTTCTATGTAAATTTACAGTTTACAATTATGTTGAAGCAGAGCTTTCTCTTTTTATGTATTAGATGTACTCCATAATGGGGTAAATTTAAAAAAAAAACATAAATAAAATCTTTAAAATGAAATGTCGAGTGGACTTTATATTAAGCAGAATAATACCACAGGCAGTAAAGTGAAGCTTGACAAAAGGCTCTGGGGTTGAGTGTACACTTTAATGAACCTACACTATTTATCTGTGGTGAATTCTTTAACTTTGGGCTTATTTGTTTTTTGTTTTTATTATTTATCAGTTCTAATAGTTTTGTAAGGTGTAACAAATATATATTACAAGTTACAACATACATTGTACAATTGCAGGCACAAGCATGTCATATATTTCACATATCCAGTAACAAATCCGTGTTTATGTCAGAACTGTACTTAGGTTATAAGACGTTGTTTATAGTTGTAAGTTAACTTTGAATGCAACAGTAATGTTAACCAAATATATTGGTTACATTTAATTATATTCTGTTTCCGTTGTGGGGCCTTGTTTGGTGTGTGGCGATGTCTAAACGTAAACATATTAACAAACTTACAATCAAACAGTATCTTTCACTCTTAGACAACAGATTTGGAGGAGGGAAGCTGGTTACTTAGTCCATTCTACATCCTAAGGGATGTAGCTTGAAGAGTTTCTTCTGAGATTACCAGTTGTGATGTATAAAAGTGTTTGCTCACGATCACATGATACCATTTTACCTAGAAAGCCTCAGGTGGCACACATTTTTGGGGTAGCGGGGATAGTTATATTGCCGGTCATGTCTTGTGTGATGGGGGGTCCTCTAAGAGGAGGAGCAGTCACCTGATAGGGGATATTCTGTACCTTCACGCAAGAAGGCATTCCTTGATTCCCATATTCGGGTGAATTTGCTGAGATTTTTTTAAATAGCACAAGTTATTCCCTCCATCTGTTTTATCCCCTCGACCCTGTGTATCCATTCCCTAATGGATGGGATTCTTGGCTGTTTACAATTAAGAGAGCTTAGTTGATTGCCTGCCATTATCAGTTGGGAGATCAATGAAGCATCATGTTTACCATGGTGAGAAGGAGGTGTTAGAAACAGAAATATTTCTGGTAAAAACAGGAATTGTGTATTAACGATCGTCTAGATTAATGTGTAGATTAGTTTCCAAAAGCTTTCTATCATAGGGCACTGCCACAATATATGTGACATGTGAGTGTCAGGTTTGTTACACCTCCAGCACTTATCTGGAGTAGTGTTGTGTATCTTGTGTATCTTAGCCAGTGTGTAATGCCACTGTGTGAGGCATTTCTAGTTATTTTCCTGTGCCGAGGTTGATGAAGACGCCTTGTGCGCTTTCATAAATATTTTCTGCCATTGGACTCGTGATATATCCATTTTCAGCTTCTCTGCCCATTTAAGTGCATATGGAAGGATGTCCTATGATTCAGCTTTTTGCAGTTGAGTGTATATTGTGGCAAATAGTTTATTTTTCAGTGTATGGTAAAAACATAATTGCTTGAAATGTGTGAGTTCCTGCCTCGCCCTCTGGTAGTAATTTCATGCTAATAACAAAGTGGGAGAGTTGTGTATATTGTAGTTGTTGTGTTCCTGTGGGTGTTTTCATGGGAATAATGTTATCTATTGGTAGCAGTTTGTGGTCTCTAGTCATATCTTGTATTTGTAGCTACGTGTTGTGGTAGTATTGTCTGAACATGTTCCCTGAAGTTCCCACTGGGAAGAAGGGATTGTGCGTAAGCGGGTAAAGCGGGGAGGGGTAGGGTGAAAGGTCTTTGGTCTGTGTTAGCTGTGACCTAACTCTAATTGTAGCTACAATAGTTTTTTGTGTTTAAAAACATTGAGCTAGATTTGTGCCATGGGAGTGTCTGGATGGAAATTTCCAAAAAAGAGTCTTCTAAGGTTACCCACTGTTCAGTCGGGTGATCTCTGGTACATTCGTAAATCCTAATTGGGTGAATGGTTTTGTGGTATACGTCTATATCTGGTAGACCTACCCCACCCAGTTCTCTTTGTTTGGTGAGGGTGGAATTTGCTATGGGTATATGTGTCTTACCAGATGAAGGATGTTAAAGTGTCCTGAGCGAGTAAAAAAAAAATTTGGGGAGCTCTATAGGGAGTGTTTGGAGCGGTTAGAGTATGCTTGGTAATAAATTCATCTTTATGATGTTAATTCTACAGAACCAGCCATAGCATGGTTTATGCCAGTTTTTTTTTTCTTAAATTCTTTATTTTTGTTGTGCATATATTTATCACAAGTAGGTAGGAGGTGCCCCAAAAGCAGTCCTCCAACTTTTCCCACGCTCAACATGTGGGGCACAGAATAAACAGGCACAATTTTTCAATAATAACAAGTAATAACAAGTAGTAACAATCGCTTGTGTAGGTAGCTTGGTTACTTTAGGCTAGGTCTATGCATTGGCTATGTTTTCGATACCTAGGTAGTGTTGGCTTACGACATACATTGTGAGAGCAGTCCAGAATATATTGAGATAGTGACAACGTTAATTATTCTAGACTAGCAAAACTAAATTAGGTAAATAAGGATAAACTAGAGCCTATGCATCAAGATTACGCTAGGTTAAGTGGATTTGGTCAGTGGTTAGGCAGTAAGTTAGGTGTTTTGCCCCGATCTATACATTTTAGCTAGGTACTGTACTGCTCAAGGTGGAGATAGACTGTATTCAGTTAAAGATTTACGTTTTCCTGACATTCAGTAGGCTATACACCCATCGTATGCTGGCAGTCACAAACGCTATATGACTAATATATGCTGTAGCCTCAGGCGCCAATATAGGGACAGGAACATGCCCACGTGAAGCAAGGTCGATAAATTAAGTTAAACTAAAGTATCATGAGACGTACTGACGTTTAGTTGTCAATTCTAGTTTGCTGTGCTGTCTTAGTCATAGTATAGAGGCCCTGATGGCGTAGTAGCAGTAGTTGTTTGAAAGGGTGTACCTCAAAGCTGAACTATGTGTTTATAAGCTGGGAAACATCATGTAACATCGCTAAAGCCTGCCCATGTTGTGTAGACATATTTCTATTCACCCAGGGCATAGCATGCTCTATTTGTGTCGTGATACAACTAAGTAGTAGGTCGCTAGAAACCGGGTACCACAAACATAACATAATATGAGATAGGCATTAGGTTAGATAGTCATACAGTTAGCAATTGCTAGGTGAGGTATCCGCTGGAGAACGGTATGGCAATTGCAGTATGGTGTAGCTTTAGGGCAAGACAGCGTCCATCATCATCATGGCAGGCTCTGAGTTTAGCTTCAGTGTCCGCTGTGCAAAGAGTGTCTCTGGTTCAGCCAATCCCCCGGTTCGGGAAGCTCGCCGGGCATGTAAATCGGTAAGCAGCCTGGGGTGTCTCTTCGCTTGGTGTGTGGCCCATTCATGAGAGTGGTCGCTCGGGTCTCTCCGTTTGATCTCCGCTTGGTATGGAGGATCAGAGCCGGGTCGGCTCACATGCTGGCTGTGTCCATCCTTTCCCCGTCTCCTTCCAGTTGTTCTCTGCTTTGTGCGGCGCCATTTAGGGGATTTAGATACCGCAGGTCTTCGTCCTTTGTGTACCTGGCTCCCGGAGTTCTGCGTCTTGCAGGGGGCCTTCCAGTTGGAAGCGTGACGGAGTGGGTGCTCACCCGCGTGGGTCCTCTGCCCGGAGTGGGACAGGCGGACTGCCGCTGGTGCGATCTCTCGCTTTGCCTGAGGGGTTTGGGATGGAGGCCTATGTTGTAGGCTGCTCCAAAATGCTTTGCAGATCTGATCGAACTGGGTCTTAAAGTGCGATCTCCATTGCTGGAGCCTCAGATCCGTTGTGTGTTGCCCGAGATGGTGCATGGCGGCCATCTTGGGCGCCTTGTGCAGCTTGCCGTCAGACGGTGTCTTTCCCCGTGGCGGGTGAGTATGAGTTTCCAGCGGGGACCTGGATGACCCCCACTGGTCCGTAGGGGGGGTTAGAAGGGGAACAGGAGAGCTGTCATGCTTAGCTGTCCCTGTGTCGGGGGATCGGCCGCCTCCCCCGGCATTCAGGTTGCTTGCCGTGCTAGGCCTTGAATGCGAATCTCGGTAATCCGGCTGTGTTAGCTTCATGTCTGGTATCAGAACGTTCAGCGTAGCTTTACCCGTCTGGTGGCCCGTTTTATAACGTTTCTGGGCTGTATCGTGCAGTTTAGTCGGTTTGAGCGCCATGCAGAGCGGGAGCTGTGCCTGCATGCGTCTGCTCAGCTCTGCGCTCAGATCCCGCCCCATGCCAGTTTTTGATGTCTTTTGTAATAGCTGCTAATAGAGGGAGAAAGTTTGATTTGTATAGTTTGTCTAACTTGTTTGGCAGGTGTGTTTCTAAATAATTACTAGAGGTGGTGGCCCATGAGAAATTAAACAGTTGGCAGAGACGTTGGTCTAGGTCCAGTGAAGTGTATAGAGGAAGCATTTCATACTTTGTCAAACTTGCCTGGAAATTGGATACTTCGCTTTAGGTGTCCATTTCAGCTAAAATATGTGATGTGGTGGTAAGTGGGTCCGATATTGTGAATAGGAGATTATCTGTGAATGCAGAGACCTTGTATTCCTTGTTCTTAATTGTAAAGCCCTGAATCTCTGATACCTTTAAGAATGGGCTCAAGTACCAGGATGACAAAAATACCAAAAAAGGCAATCTACAATACAAAAGTAATAGAGACGGACATAGGGCAATAATGCGGCAAAATGTGAGTTATAAATATAAAGGATTACACTCCCAAACCAAATTTGATTGAAGGCATATCATGGATAATGATGTAATAACTTCAGGACTTTTGGAACATCAATAACATGCATAGGAAGAAAAAGAAAATAATAGTGCAGAGTTTCTTGATAAAAATGACACACTTTATTATTTGACACACTTACAAAATAGAAGTGTCAGACAGGCACATCAAACTCAGATGGAAATGTATCCTGGTCTCAGGGTCCAAAGGAGCAGGAAAGCCAGATGAAAAATAAATAAATAAAATAAATAAATAAAAGTAAAAAAATAAAGACTCAACCAGGCAGGGGCGAAGCCACTACAGAGAAAGGCATTTGCAAAAAGGGGAGGAACTTTAATTTGAAAACTGGTGTTTTTGTATTTTTTTCACAACCCACTCATTCTACCCTTTAATTTTTTAATCCCCTTTTTTCCAATTGAATAAAGTATGCTACCCATTTTTTTTTATTAATACAAGATAGCAAAGGGAAAAGATTAGAATCAATCATTATAAAAGTAAATTATTTCACTTCCTATTTTTACTATAATTTTTTTTTTCCAAATAGATAACAATTTAATTTCAACAACTTAGAACTGGCATTGCAAAAATGGCTGAAGTTGCATAGCCATGAGGCCAGGCAATAGTGTAGCCATATTTGCATGTTAACATAGTCATTCCCATTGCCTGCTGCCCAAATGACCTTCCTAAATGTCTTTTGGTACAGAAATTCAGGCAAGCCAGCAAACTTTTTTTTTTTTTTCAAACCTGTTTTTTTTCACCCTGTACAAATGTACTTGACATAAGAGCAAGTGAGGAACATCCCATAAGTCTTTGGACTTTGGCATACCTCCTAAGTGTCCGCACAATAATTTGCCTTTAAACTACAATAATTGTGTTTAGAAATCAGTATGTGCAAATTGGATTCATTGTTCTTGTCCTAAATTACATTTTATTCCATAAATTTTTATTAGTAAGTCACCCAAAATTTCTCACAATGGCCTTGTCAATATTGATTAAAGATATGGGCCTATAACTGCTGCAATTCAGCAGATCTTTACCTGGTTTGGGAACGAGAGCAATAATTGCTTCTAGGGCCGATCTAGGGTTATGGGATGAAAGCTTTTGTGAGTTAAACGCGGTGATGAATGGGTGGGCTAGCATCTGAGAAATTATTTTGAAATATTTACCCATGACGCTATCGGGACCAGGACTCTTGCCTAGTGGGATGCCTCTGGTTGTGTGGTTGAATTATTCCCCTGATATAGGGCTGTCTCGAAGCATTATAACGTTTGGTGGTAGAGTAGTTTGGATCCTTTGTTGGAGAAAGGTGTGGATATCAGTCGGAGATAATGGTTAGGTTATAGAGTTGGGTGTAGAATGCATGGAACACTCCGATGATTTCTGGCATTAAGTTAGTGTGTGTGCCATCTAAGTGTTTTTTATATAGGAGATAAAGGTTGTCTGTCTGTTCTGTTTTAGGGATTGAGTTAGTAGTCTACCTCCTTTGCCTCCTTGCAAGTAGTAAATGTGCTTTGTGTGGTGTATTTTTATTTGGCATGTAATTGAAGCAATTTGGTTCATTTTGATGTTAATGTCATGTAATTTGCTAAGGTATTATTTCTAATGTGTGCTTCTTCCAGGGTCTTAATTTCTTGGGTCAGTCTCTGCATGTCTTTTTCTCGTTTGAGGTGTGAGGCTATTCTGATAAGTTCCCCTCTCGTAATGCATTTATGGGCCTCCCGTAGCATGGCTGGTGTTGTGTTTGGGTTTGTGCTTTCCCTAAAATATGTCTGAACCGCCTCCTGGAGTCGTGTGATGACCTCTGCCTTATTTAGTAATAGGTAATTTAGTTTCCACTGGGAGGAAGTAGTAGGTAAAGATGGTATGGCCATGTCCAGGGACAGGGGGTTATGGTCTGACCATGTAATCAAACTGTATGAGGCTGCTTTGATAAGAGGGAGATGTCTGTGTTGGAGGAATAGCATGTCTAAATGTGAGTATGTACCTGAAGGTGAAAACAAATTTGAAATCTTTTTGTGTTTGATGGAGGGCTCTCCAACCATCATACAATTGAGCATCCTGCAGAATGCTCTTTTTTTTTCTTCCTGGCTTGTGCTAGGTAGTCTGTTGAGCTAGAAGAGGTGTCTAGATCCCCTTCAAGAGAAATGTGTAGGTCTCCTTTTAGGATGAGTATTCCCTCATGAAAGGCAAACAATTTTGGTAGGATTTTCCTTAAAGCCTTAAAGAGTTTGTTTTTTGTTTGGGAGGAATATATTAGTTAATGTTACTTGAGTATGTCCCTCCTTCCCTTTCACGAACATAAACCTACATGATTCTTCTGACTGCTGGTCTTGTTAAGTGAATGGTACCTGGCTACCCACCAGTATCGCCACTCCCCTTGATTCACTTTCCGTGTAGTGGATGAAAAAGCCCAATGGGTATCTATGGCTACGTAATGTAGGGGCAGAATCTTTTCTGAAATGTGTTTCTTGGACAAAGACTATCTCCACTTTATTCCTATGAAAATCTGCCAGTGCAATAAAACATTTCTCTGGGGTATTTAATCCCCTAACATTGTGTGTATGTATCCAAAGTGAGGTCATAGTGTTCATTATTATTGAGTAGTAACTAGATTTGGGAAGTGGGTGGTCCCTTAGTGTAATTTAGAATTACCTTAAAGCGGCACTGTCATGCCAAACTTACCTTTCCTCAATCTCTTCCTCTTCTCTCCCTCTCTCAGGATATGTTCTTCTTTTCTTCCTGTCTTCTTTAGTTTTCTTTAAAATCATAAGACAAAGTAGGGACTCTTTGCATTATGGAGGTTTCCTCCGCTTGACCAGCTTTGACCAGCGGAGGAGCAAAGTGTGCTTCATTTCCGCTGGTCAGAGCAATTTTCCCATAATTCTTACCTTTCCTCTGTATTCCTGCGATGCTTCCTGTCATTTTAGCCGAAACTACCGAATTGTGTTCTAACTGAATGACAACAGTATGTTCGTTTGTTTTAGAATGCAATTCGGCACTTTGTTCGTGTCGGAATTTCATTCGAATTAATGAAACTCTGATTCAATTTGTGCCGCGGCTGCATCTTGCAGCCGCTTAGTAGATAACTCCCTAATTCCCACGGTATTAGGGAGCTATCTACTAAAAGGCTGAACGACCTAAATTGGTCTTTCAACCACATTTACTGATACTAAGTAAAGATTACTTAGTATTAGTAAATGCTGCCCCTACACGTGATATAGCCTGTGGCTGCTCACTGTAAAAAAAAATAAAAACCTAATGGCCCCCACCCCTAAATGACAGGTGGGGGCCCTAAAGTAAAATAAGGGGGGAGACCTATTGTTCCCCCAGGCCCCCACCCCTGCGTGGTGGGTGGGGGCCATAAATTACAATGGGGGGCCTACTGTCCTCCCCCCACCCAACCCTCACCCCTGGGTGGCGGGTGGGGGCCATAATGATAATGAGGGGGGACCTACTGTCCTCCCCCCCACACCCGGCCCCCAACCCTGGGCAGCGGGTGGGGGCACTAAGTAAAATCCCCCCCATCAAACGTGACTAGGGGTCCCCAAGCCCCTAGTCACCCACCCCCCAACCCAAATAAAAAGGCCCCTACCTACCACCCTCACCCTAAAAAATTGTGAGGGGGGAATAAAATTACTAACCTGTAAAGTAAAATTAAGCTTACCATTCAACGTCTTCTTTTTTCTAAAATCTTCATTTTTCAGCCCCCAAAAAGGCCAAATAAAAAACCATCATACCCGTCAAACTTAAAATAAAATAAAAAACCTGAGCGCAAAAAAAAAAACAACCAGATAAAAAAAAAAACCCGAGCGCTAAAAAATAATCCATCTTCACCCATGGAGGGCTCCCCGCAGACTGAGCTCCGCAGGGCAGGGGAAGGCTTATAAAGCCTTGCCCCGCCCTGCAATTAGGCTAAGCGTGGGTAAGTTATTTGGAATTTTCCCACACTGTGTAAAATGACACAGAGCACTGTGATTGGATGGATTTCAAGCCATCCAATCACAGTGCTCTGTGTCATTTTACACAGCGTGGGAAAATTCCAAAGAACTTTCCCACGCTGTGTAAAATGACACAGAGCACTGTGATTGGATAGATTTCAAGCCATCCAATCAGAGTGCTATGTGTCATTTTACACAGCGTGGGGAAATTCCAAAGAACTTTCCCACGCTGTGTAAAATGACACAGAGAACTGTGATTGGATGGATTTCAAGCCATCCAATCAGAGTGATCTGTGTCATTTTACACAGTGTGGGAAAATTCCAAAGAACTTACCCACGCTGTGTAAAATGACACAGAGCACTCTGAATGGATGGCTTGAAATCTATCCAATCACAGTGCTCTGTGTCATTTTACACAGCGTGGGAAAGTTCTTTGGATTTAGTGTGTTCTTAGCCTAATTGCAGGATTGCAGGGCGGGGCAAGGTTTTATAAGCCTTGCCACGCCCTGCAGAGCTCAGTCTGCACGGAGCCCTCCATGGGTTTTTTCTTTTTCGTCAGGTTTTTTTTTTTGCGCTCAGGTTTTTTCGTTTATTTTAAGTTCGACGGGTATGATGGTTTTTTATTTGGCCTTTTTTGGGGCTGAAAATTAAGATTTTAGAAAAAAAAAGACGTTGAATGGTAAGTTACATTTTACTTTACAGGTTAGTTATTTTATTCCCCCCTCACTATTTTTTAGGGTGACGGGGGTAGGTAGGGGCCTTTTTATTTGGGTGGGGGGTTGGGTGATTAGGGGTTTAGGGACCCCTAGTCACCTTTGATAGGGGGAATTTGACTTAGGGCCCCCACCCGCCGCCCAGGGGTGGGGGCCGGGGGGGAGGACAGTAGGAAGCCCCCCTCATTATCTTTATGGCCCCCACCTGCCGCCCAGGGGTGGGGGCCAGGGGGGAGGACAGTAGGCCCCCCCCCCTTATTGTAATTTATGGCCCCCACACACCGCGCAGGGGTGGGGGCCGGATAGTAGGGTTTTTTTTTACAGTGAGCAGCCACAAGCTGCTCACTGTTTAGTGGACATGCCCCTACTCGCGGTATAGCGAGTAGGGGCATTCGGGAGATTTTATTCTCCTTTATGCTAATATGGGGGTCATATTGACCCCCATAGAGTGTGGGAGGACATGGGGGGCTTATGAAGTGGTGGGGATCACTGCTCCCTGCCGCTTCTATCTTTACATATTACAAGGAGAGAGCTTCGTGCAGGTAGCACCCTCCTTGTAATAAACTGAACGAACAAACGAACACTGATAGAGTGGACATAATATCTTCACCTTGGGCCTCAGGCAGAACTCTTATACTTAGGTTATTTCTGCGACTGCAGTTATCTAGGTTGTCAATGGGACGCTGGATAGAGGACAGAAAGTATGATTAAGATTCCATGGTTGATGAGAGACTAGTTATTTGGGACGACTTGCGGTCTGTAGAATCGCTAAAGTATTGGGTCAAAGAGCCAGATTATGTAGAGGGAGTTTTCCCTTCTGCTCCTTGGGTCGGGTTATGCTTTTTAGGGTTGAAGCCTGGGTCTCAGAGAGTTGAATCAGTGCACAGCCATCCAGCTCCGCGGCTAGCCACACTCTCTCTTTATTTGGGTTTTTATGGGACCTGACTACACATACATTTCCAGGCCAGTCATCTCAAGGCTGTTTATGGCATTTGAAACACTTCAGTTTTATTTAAATATACTCCAATTTAGAGCTACGTTGATTAGTTTTGGAGGGGTTTGGGAAATTGGAAGAATATTTAGTAAATATCATAACAAATGTTGAATCAGATTTCCAGCAAATTACTCTATTTTTAGCTATTTTAAACATTTTAGAACAATTTGGTAAGCACAGTGTACAGATTAGTTTTTATTGACTATAAAGGGTCCCTACAACATTTTAGCATAACAAGAATTTTCAGTACCTAAAATATATATTTCATTTTGAAATATGCACAGTGCTAGTTAGCATTTATGAGCACATTTAATTGATTATATTTTAGTTAAATAATCATTTATTAACTATAATATAAAACTGAATTTGAAACGTATGTATTTAATAGCGAAAGAAAACTCAGATTTTAAAACTCACAAGGGGTACAGAAAAATATACTACACAATGTGCATTACCCCAATTCAACATGCTCTGGGCGTATATTTTCTAATCTATCTTGTCTGACTATAGCTGCAAGTGTTATGTTGAAAAACATAGGTTATACAAAAGACAGCATCAAACAGCTTTGGTGCTGAACAAGCATGTAAATTAAAAAGTCTTGCCAATAGCACAGTTATTAAAAATTGCAATATAAGGCATAGTAAGCAGTTATACATAAAATTACAAAATAAAATAATTTCCAATTTTTCAATAGATAAAAATAATAGGATGTTAGATTATGCAGTGATGAGAAAATGCCAGCACAATTGTCACCACTGCCATCCAGAGGTCTCTGAAATAGCAGTCAGAATTTGTCTGCATGGTATTCATCAATCCTGGCAACTAGACTAATTTTCGCATGCTAAAGATCTAGATGAGTCATACCATAATCATGAGAAACACTGTGTTAGTTCACCTCAAGCACTTTAGCAACACAGAAGCAAGAACGCCATAACTAACATGAGAAGGAAGAAAGGATAAGAGGAAGCCATATGGATAATGTAAGACAAGAGCTGATATAGAATAGAAGAGAAAAGAATGATGTGATGGAGTAGAGAGTGAATGCTGAGAGTGAACTAACAGATATTGAGAAGAGGAGATAAAGAAGTATTTAGGGTAGGATAAAAGTGTAATAGAGGAATCAGTTTAAATTAAGGGGTGGGAAGTGAAGAGGAAAACAAATGGAAAAGTAATGATGAAAGATTTCAAACAGAGCAAAGCATTGATATAGAGATATCTTTCCATATTCTCCATTCTCCTTAAAACCTCAGCTAAATCATTATATTTTCTTCCCTCCTTCATGTTCTTATTGTATTAGCCCAACTTCTCCCTCATATCTAAGGACATTATATATTGTTACTTAAAGGGACATTCCAGGCACCCAGACCACTTCTGCCCATTGGAGTGGTCTGGGTGCCAACTCCCATCACCTTTAATCATGCAAGTGTTTAGTTATTGCAGTTTTTATAAACTGCAATAATTACCTTGCAGGGTTAAGTCCTCCTCTAGTGGCTGTCTATCAGACAGTCACTAGAGGGACTTTCCGTGTTCTTAAAACCTCCAGCGTCGTTGAAATCCCCATAGGAAAGCATTGAATAATTGCCGCACATGCGCATTAGGTCTCCCCCGCCAGCTAACGTCGGCAGGGGAGGAGCGTGGGCAGAGCCTGACCCAGCACTGAGGGACATTGGTGCTGGATTCAGGTAAGTCACTGAAGGAGTTTTAACCCCATTCAGCAACATGGTATGGGGGGTGGGAGAGAGGGGGCACTGCAGTGTCCTGCAGTGCCAGGAAAACTGATTTGTTTTCCTGGCACTGGAGAGTCCTTTTAATTTATTTTATTAGAGAGACAGTCTAAACGCCAAAGTCCCTTTATCTTACTGAAGGGATTCTAGGACATAGATGCTGCCCTTGCAGCCTTGCAGTTGTAAATAGTGCAATTTCTGAAATACACATGCACACATCCATATAAACATACTGACACATATATTTATTTGTCAGTTTGTCTTATAGCACATTTGGCAATAATTAAAGGGACACTATAGTCAGCAGCACAACTACAGTTGCCTTTTCAGTAAGCATCCTGTGTCAGTGCTGCACAATGTACAGAGTTGACGTTCAGTGTCTTTCTGCTCTGCATTGAGGTGATAAACTTTCCCCATAGAGATGCATTTATTCAATGCATCTCTACAAAAAGATGTTGATTGGCCAGCAGGATGCTTGGCTCAGCCCCCTCCCCACCTTACCGTGCCTGTTGGCTGAGATCATCAGAATTGAGGGTATCAGCTAATCTAATATTTTCCTATGTGAAAGCATTGGATTGGCTGAGATTGTCAATTCTGATGATGTCAGCCAAGGAGGCTGATTGGAAGCAGGTCATCACCGGTGGACCTACACGGCGCTGGAATTAAAGTGAGTAAACTGTCTATTTAAGGGGAGCAAGGGGGGCTGATGGGCTAATGTTTGTTTTTAACAACATAGGGTCAGGAATACATGTTTGTATTCTTGACCCTACAGTGCCCCTTTAACTATTCCTTTAATGACAACTTTTTAACCCCTTAAGGACCAAACTTCAGGAATAAAAGGGAATCATGACATGTCACACATGTCATGTGTCCTTAAAGGGTTAAGGAAGCTGTGGAAGAATGTCAATCATTCAGTGTAAATAGCATGACTATGGATCACTGATCATTTAAGTGAACTTTTATTTTAACATTATTTAAAAACAATTAAAATAATGTGGGTAATGATTCCAAAGACTGGAAATGATATAGATCAATTTTCTTGACAGATTATTAGCAGTATTCTATTTTATATCTTTATGTAAATACAGTATGTAAACAGTAATGTTACAAAGAAATGTTTCATATATTTGTTTATGTAATGTACATCATGAATTTATAAGACACACACACGTGCACAGTGCCTGGGGAACATTCTCCATTTCAGAAGAAAAACCATAAATCATGTTGTCTTACGAAGACTGAAAATATTCTTGGAAACATTTGCTCCAAAGTTCATAAATATGTGACACTTGGCTGAAAAAATGATTTTTAAAAGGATAACAGAATTGACATAGTAATAAAACCTATCTTTGCTAGATTCACGTCTCTTTTTCTTTTTTCAATACACCACTTTCTGGTGTATCTTCAAATGGATAAAAAGCACTTTCAAAGATTGAATGGGAAGAAATGTCTCAAAGGCACGTCCTACTCATTTAAAAAAATGTATTGGTTCTATATATATTTCTATATGAACATGTATTGAGTCTAAGATCATTGGTTAATAATAGTTTATCTTTTAATTTTTGATTATAGATTTTGCTACATATAAACTCTCCCTATCTTATAAATCTGTGTCTTGATGTTTCCTATAATAACAAACATTAACATTTATGAGTATAAGACATATATTTAATTGTAACTACTTGTGCAGCATTCTTTTCAATGTTATATAAATTAATATTTTTGTATTTTATTTAACTGGTTAGAGTCCCTGTTTTCTTATATAAACATATAAGTAAGTACCTTAGAAAAAGGAAATGCATTAAAATCAACAATTAGCAATTTTTGAGAATATTGACATTTATGTTTTTGTCAGGCAAGTTAGTTTAGAAATGCAACATGATTTTAATTAAAGGGTGTATTATTGTCATGCCTTAACTATGGTATCCTCTTACTTCCTGGTTCCACGGAGCCTAGCCACACCCCTTTATGACACGGTCTGCCTATTTAATCTGACTGCACCAGCTGATCAGGGCTGGATTATTGAACTACGTTCCTTACTCATAACCCGGCTACAACTTCGTTGTGAAAGCCTCTGCTACCAGACCGGACTGAAAGACTCTGCAAAGTTCCCTTCACCTTTCCTCATCCACGGCTAAAGCTGAACTCTATCGATGCAGGATAATCCGCCTCTGAGGAAATCTCGGGAACCAGTGTTCTATGTGCCGGAAGCTAAGTAAAACTTCTCTGATAAGCATTGCATCTAAAGCTGTTATTTCCTGTCTCCAAAGTCCTTCGTTAAAGCCAACCGTTACAGCTAACTTCAACTCATACTTGTCTCAGTTAGCTGCATCTATCTTTCTTCATTTAAAGTCTATGGAACAGCTATTGTAACTTTTTATCATCTAATTAATTAATACTACTAAAGGACTCTTGCTGCTTCAGTTACCTTTTACTCCTTAAAGCTACAGTGCTTATAATTGTGGACTTCAGTTATCGTTTACTCCTTAAAGCTACAGTGCATATAATTGTGGACTTCAGTTATCGTTTATTACTTAATGCTACAGTACCTGTAAAGTGGAATTAAAGTCTTTACCTTTTACTTTCTTTAATAAATATTCAAACTATACGAAATCTGCAGTTGTGTTCCTTCATAACAAATGTTTAAACGTGACAGAATAATCCAGCCATTGTAATGGATCCAGCAGATTTCGATTCTACTATAACTACGTTGAATCAAAGAGTTAATGCACTAGCCCAAAGTGTGCAAGACCTGCAAGTTACTAACGAAAGACTTCTCACTTATATCAGAGATTTACAAACTCATACTCCTCATACTACTCTGCACTCGGCTAGTGATCCTGCTGTGTGTAACCCTGAAAAGTTCTATGGAGATCGTTCCAGATACAGGGAGTTCCTCAACTCTTGCAAATTGTTAATTGCTTTGAAACCTCGATCCTACCCTACAGAAAGAACTAAAGTTTGTTCGGTTATTTCCTTTCTAAGAGGTGAACCTATGTCATGGGCTCATTCCTTTCTGGAAAACGATGACCCCATCTTAGATTCACTGGATGAATTTTTTGAAGCCATGTCTCTTCTCTATGAAGATCCTAACAAACAAGCTACAGCTGATTTAACAATCAGAACACTACAGCAAAGAAATAGACCCGTTGAAGATTACATTGCTGAATTCAAAAGATGGGCTATAGAAACGCAATGGAATGACATCACATTGCGCAACCAGTTTCGAATTGGTTTATCGGAAGCTGTAAAAGATGAATTATCTAGAACAGAACTCCCTACTAATTTGAACGCTCTAATTCGCCTATCAATCAGCATTGACAGAAGATTAAGAGAAAGAAAGGCCGAAAAGTCTCTTTTTCTTTCAAAAGACCGCAAACCTTTCACTCCCTCAAAAGCTCCAGAAAAGACTTCCTTAACAAGTGAACCTATGGAACTAGGGGCTCCAAAGCCTCCTGACAACCCATCTGAACCAATCGAACCTATGGAAATAGGGATAATAAGAAGTCCCCTCACTCCTGAAGAGAAAAATCGAAGACGTATGTTAAACCTCTGCATGTATTGTGCCTCTCAAGTTCATTCAGTCTCTGATTGTCCTTCATTGAAACGGACAAAAGGCAGAAGGCCGTCTCATGCCTCTTCCATCCTAAGTGTACTTCCCTCTACAGCAAATACTCAAATGTCCCCTATCTTTCTTGTATTACAGTGGGACAATAAAAGAATCATAACCAAGGCTGTTATCGATTCCGGTGCAAATGGAGTATTCATCGACTCAGCCTTTGTAACAAAGAATAAAATTCCTTGTGTTCGTAAAAGAACTTCTGTACCTGTTAAAGTGATTGACGGGTCCCTCATCTCATCGGGACCAATACTTCATGAATCCATCCCTCTAAAAGTAACCATCAATCATACTCATACGGAAAGTCTTATATTTGATGTCATCTCATCACCATTTTTTCCTATTATATTGGGGATCAACTGGTTAAGGAACCACAACCCTCAAATCTCATGGTTTCCCTTCTCTCTTGCATTTGATTCTGATTATTGCAAGAAAACATGCTTGCAACGTATTCCAATTCTTCAGTCTACGAAAGAACTAGCTAAAACCTCATGTTGTTCTGACACCGAACTGGAGTCTCCTCCTCCTACAATCATTGGTGAATTAAAGAGAAAGTTTACAACAGCTCCTATCCTTCAACTTCCAAATCCTTCATATCCTTATGTCCTTGAAACGGATGCTTCGGAATTTGCAATTGGAGCTGTCCTTTCTCAACACAAAACTCCTCAAGTACCTCCTTCGCCTAAAGTCATTGGAATCTTATCTTCTCTTATTGACGACATTAAAGGTCTCAGTGAAGATGCTCTTGAACTTCCTAAATCAATGAAATTATCTAAGAAAAACGGTCTCTACTATTTCAAAGACCGGATTTACGTGCCTCCCTCCTTCAGGATTAAAATACTTGAATTAATTCATGATTCTCCTCTGGCAGGTCATCCAGATATGAAAAGGACCCTTGAATTGTCTAAAAGATACTGTTGGTGGCCTCGTCAAGACCAAACTATCGAATCTTATGTCAAATCTTGTTCTGTATGCCAAAGATCCAATCAATTGTCCTTGTTGAAGCCTCATCATCCTGACCCTTTCCAAAGAAATCTCACTACTTCTCCTGATCCCATATTGGTCCAGGGTGAAGAAGAATACGAGATTCAAAGTATACTGGATTCAAGGATCCATCGTGGCTCCTTACAATACCTCATCAGATGGAAAGGATATGGAGTTGATGAAGATACATGGGAAAACTCCTCGGACGTTCATGCCGACAAATTGGTTTCCAAATTTCACAAGCGTTACCCTTCTAAACCAAGTCAATAGCACCCAGAGGTTGCTCATTAAAGAGGGGGTACTGTCATGCCTTAACTATGGTATCCTCTTACTTCCTGGTTCCACGGAGCCTAGCCACACCCCTTTATGACACGGTCTGCCTATTTAATCTGACTGCACCAGCTGATCAGGGCTGGATTATTGAACTACGTTCCTTACTCATAACCCGGCTACAACTTCGTTGTGAAAGCCTCTGCTACCAGACCGGACTGAAAGACTCTGCAAAGTTCCCTTCACCTTTCCTCATCCACGGCTAAAGCTGAACTCTATCCATGCAGGATAATCCGCCTCTGAGGAAATCTCGGGAACCAGTGTTCTATGTGCCGGAAGCTAAGTAAAACTTCTCTGATAAGCATTGCATCTAAAGCTGTTATTTCCTGTCTCCAAAGTCCTTCGTTAAAGCCAACCGTTACAGCTAACTTCAACTCATACTTGTCTCAGTTAGCTGCATCTATCTTTCTTCATTTAAAGTCTATGGAACAGCTATTGTAACTTTTTATCATCTAATTAATTAATACTACTAAAGGACTCTTGCTGCTTCAGTTACCTTTTACTCCTTAAAGCTACAGTGCTTATAATTGTGGACTTCAGTTATCGTTTACTCCTTAAAGCTACAGTGCATATAATTGTGGACTTCAGTTATCGTTTATTACTTAATGCTACAGTACCTGTAAAGTGGAATTAAAGTCTTTACCTTTTACTTTCTTTAATAAATATTCAAACTATACGAAATCTGCAGTTGTGTTCCTTCATAACAAATGTTTAAACGTGACAATTATGCATAGTATGCATAATTGTAAGCTTAGGGCTATTGTAAAAAAAAAGTATTTATATGCACATAGACAAGAGAGATAGCTTGGTTGGTTAACAAATTGTAGAACTGGTTACATTTCACTAATATCAACTCGGCAATTGAACACTCTTAGGTCAATATAATATATTCTTTGAAATTGGATATAACATAAAACCTGATAATTTCTTTTGAAACAAGAGAAAAGATTAAGGCAGAATGACTTGATGTAATCTGTTGACTAATTTATCTAAAAGTCTGAAATCAGTATAATTTCCTTTAGGTGGGACAGTTGTCATTAAATGAGTAATCACCCTTGCAGCCGATCAGTCTCTGAATTCATAACTGTTAACATTTAAAATATATTGCAAATAATTATAAAGTTTGTCATGGAATTGCTGACAGGGAGTCACTACAGAAAAACAAAGTTGCAAGGAAAAAGGAGCTTGTTTGTATATGCTACCACCTAATGATGATGGTATTGTGATTGGTTTCATGAAATGAGGAAACCTTTTTTTATTCTATCCCTAAATGTAAAGTTCATAACGTTCTATTATTTAAAAATTAAACTGAAGAATTCTTGCATGGGGTATACATCCACATTGAAGCCCAAAGATACATAAACGTGTCAAACTAGAAGCCTGAATCAAATATACTCGGCATCTGTTGACAAGAATAGAACCAAGGTTATGGACTGGCAAACAATATAGATCATGTCTAGCATGTGAAAGGTATTGTGAATTAGACTTGAGGAAATGCATGAACCAGGATTTTAGCAATAAAACCTTTTAGGTCCACATTAAGGACATATGAGTCTGAAACTGGCTTGATAAGTGAGATATTTCCTTCTTTTAAGTAGTATGTGTAAGGAAACCAAGTGTATTTAAACCTCCTTCGGTAGTTTCCTCCCGAACCGCCAGAGCCTAGTATATATAGCTCTCCGTTCGGTAGTTGCAATAGACGAAATCCATACGAAATACCAAATGCTTCACAAGATAATTCCCTTAGTAAAGCATACGAATTCCAAAGAACTGCCAAAGTCAAGAATCAGGTTACAAGATGAACTGGCTTTAATTAACACACACAGTCTTTAATGCAAGTCCCCATGCAAGGGGACATCCCACAGGGAGGGACAACATGTAACCAATCCCGTACAGTAAAAACATAACACACACCCAGCACAAACATATAATTCCCTCCCCTAGCCCTGGAGATAATCAAGTCTGATAAAGTAATAACTTGATTATCTCCAGGCAGAAAAATCACTATTTTCCCCAATATCTGGAACACCCCTGTATACATGGAGTACCCCCACAAATAATATGTCCCCTGATAGCCCCGATCTGGGTGACCAACATATTCAAATTTCACCCAGATCGGTTCAGTCCTTTGTGACCGGTTTACCGTGGGTGGGCTGCCCAAAATAGTTCCACAAGTTTGGGTGGTTTTGCCGGTCACTTTAGAAAAAGGAGAAAACAAACAAAAGTACCAAATGGATTCCCCTGGCTCCTAGCAGCAATTGTTCCCCTCATTCGTATGCACAACCGTACCGAATAGCGCTCTTCTAGCTAATCGGTACATATAGATCCAGCGTTCGTGTGTTTGAGACAGGTGTTCGCGAAGTCGAGTGTCCTATTTTAGTTCCAGACACTCGACGACCAAGTCCTGCTGCCTTTGTTCGTATGAAAAAAGATGGCCGCGGTTTTCTCAGCCACGTGGCGTTCGGCAGTACGAATGCTGGCCGCACACGTAGAAGGTTTAATTGATGCCGGCTTTGAAGTTAAACGAGCCCCAAAATTGTTATCAATGATAATCTTGATGACATGGTTCACCAATTAGATGTATTACTGATCAAAGAAACAAAAAAACAAATGGGAGATCTTTACGTTAGAAAAATACTAGGATGAAAAAATAACTGCAAAAGGTTTACTAAATGTCCCACATTCGACTTAGAGAATGAAAGATTCATGGGTATCTGGATATCTGCCCTGGAGTCTTTTTCTATCACTATTAATTAACATTATAGTCAAACAGAGGAAAGAAATTTTTAAAGAATTTGATGTTTTCATTACATAAATAAAGAGCAAATTAGATCCATTTCTTGGGACTAAAGATTTTGATATTTTGTCTGAAAAGGTCCAGAACAATTTAGAAAGAGTAGAAAACACTATCATTACTAACAAAAAGAAAATATATCAACTTGATCTTAATGACTATGCTAATGATGGGGTTAGAAAAGTACCAGTGAAATTAAGAAAAAAACACCACCATGATAACTCTAACAGACAGAATTGGATAATAAAGGAAAAAGAAAAAGACAATCCCAATCATAGGAAAATGCAACACTCTAATCAGCAAAAACAAGTGAGAGTGAACCAACAAAGACCACCTCCAACCCCTACCGGGCTAATTTTATCAGGCTAATAAAAGACCAGTTAACAGGTATGATGATGGAGTTGTCAGATCCAAAACTTTCCCTACCCCATCTCATAATGTAAAAACAGCCACTATAGGGGGAGGGAGACAGAAAAACATTTTTTTTGAAATCCCACTCAATAATAGATTTAAAAGATTAAGTAATTATTGGAAGGAAGATTATGCTTTTTTTAGGTAGAAGAGAAAAGGAGTACAGTACACCATTAAAAAGAGGAATAAGATCAGAAGAGGAACTAGAGGAGGGATAATTAAATTGGGAAAAAAGGAGAAAAGTTAACATTAACTCAATAACAAGTTTTAACCAAAGGTTTTAAGTTTGCTTCTAGTTGTCCGGTTAATAAATATGAGGCTTATGTACATATTAATCGCTACCTTAGGAAATTGTGCCTTAAAAAATATTTAAACAGACAGAATTTTAACTTTAATTATCCTAGTATATATAATAAAACTACATCAGGGATGGTCCATACTAATTTGAAAAATAAATCTGCATTTTATCCCCAATTTTTTAAATCAGAAATATGAAAGTTTTTGAAAAAGCCTGACTGGAAGAGATTTATAAAATCAAACATTTGTCCAAATATGAACAGAATTTGTCTTTTAATGAGAGAAAAATCATTGATGATTTAAAAAAAGACAATTCTATCATGATTAAACCTGCAGACAAATGAGGTGGCATAGTAATTTTAGATAGAGAATTGTACTTAAGAAATTGCACGCCAATTACAGGACACTACAACATATAAGAAACTTTAAAAATAAAAACTGAAGATATTAAAAAATAATATTATAATTTTTTTAAATACTGGCCTCAATAATGAAATATTCAATAAGGGGGAATGTTATTTTTTATTTTTAGAACATCCCAAAATACCAGTGATATATACAATGCCTAAACTTCACAAAGATCTTGTCAATCTCCCAGGGAGACCAATCGTTTTTGGTATTAATTCCATCCTTTCCACGTTGTCACAATATATCAATTCGTTTTTACAGCCCTTGGTCAGAACTTGTCTGTTGTACCTCCGTGATTCTATGAGTCTTCTTAACCTATTGAATAATTTTAATTGGGAGGAGCACATTTTTCTTGTAACTTGCGATGTGACAAGTCTGTACACGATTATTGAACATGCCAATGGTTATGAAACTGTAGTATTTTATCTTAGGCAGTCTCAGAATGTTCTAGATAATCAAATTAATTGTATTATTAAAGGTATTGAGATGATCCTTACTAGCAATTATTTTTGGTTCAAATCAGATTTTCATTTGCAGACCCGAAGTAGCACTATGGGGACCAGATTTGCTCCCAGTTATGCCAATCTATTTATGTCCTATTGGGAAAAATCTTTTATTTATCAGGATGGCCGACTGGGAGGGAATTTGGTCCTTTATAGAAGGTACATCAATTACATTTTATGGTCTGGAAAGGGTCAGAAGAAGATTAAATTATATTTTAATTTATTTTTTTGAATGATAATAACTGGGGCATAAGACTTACCAAATGCATTAGCTCCAATCGCATATATTTTTTTGTTTTTAAACAGTTTTATTCAGTATATCACAAAACACATAGAATACGCAAGACAAACATTTTAATACATATATTCGTCTTCTTATGTTAGCATTAAACACATCTCCAAAAAACAGCATCAAACAGCGCCCATCAGTTAAAAATGTGTGGAGCAGTTCATTATTTCATATACTTTGCCAATTCCACCAGAAACCCCTGCATATCTCAGTGTCCTCTACTCTAACTTGTATGCGAAAAGTCAGTTTTGTCTCTGTAACTTGTGTACTTTGTAGTGAGGAAGAAAGAATCACAGTCACTCCGAATTCAAGCCGCAGGCAGTTTTATTGTGACAAAATGCAACGCAACGTTTCGACCGTAACGGTCTTTTTCAAGCTGACACCACATGGTGAAGAATGTGCTTATATAGCAAAAAGTGACAAACAGTTTATCAATCCATAATCCAATTAACTCATTAACAGGATTAATTCTTAGTTAATACAGAAAATAAATAATTATATTGCAAAACAAACAAGTATCAAATCTCATAATATATTCATTATATCAAATCTAACAAACAGTAATACATCAATCACTAAATACAAAATCATAAATTACTATACAATTGTGCAATTGCTAGGCATAATGTGGAATATGTATACATAGACATCCCATTGCAGCAACACGATCATCATTTATAGTCAAGTGTTTTAATGAAAAGCTTACCTATAAGTGCCCAAATAGAGGAGAGAGGATAACAAAATAAATAAATAGAACAAAAAATAGATATATAGTAGATATCCCCATTGCTGTCCGAACGCGGCTCACTTCCGGGTGCGTGAACCGCATATGACGTCATTGGAATGCAAACGAAGCAACCTCCTAAGGACGGATTGGCACAAGGACCAAATTAGCGTGGTTCCGTGCTCAATCATTTAACCAACACAATGGAGCCTGCGCAATGTGCCTCAATTGCGGAAAAGAGAATAAAAACAGGAAAAGAGAATAAACAGAGAAATAAATAAATAATAAAAGTAATAGTAATAATAATAAAAAAATAAATAATACAAAAATAATAAGAAATAAAAAATAAATAAAAAATAATAAATAATAAAAAATTAAATAAAAAAATAAATAAAAAATAAAAAAATAGAAAAATGAATAAAAATGAAACATAAAACATAAAAATATATAGAATTATACATAAATAAACTAATAAAAAAATAAAAAATAGAAAAAGAAAAAGAAAAAGAAAAGAAAAAATAAATAAATACAAATAGATAAGAAATACAGAAAAAAATAAAATAAAAAGTACAAAAATGTATGCTCCTCTTCATAGGTACAAAAGGGGCCACCCAGGACTGCAAAGATATAAGTGTAACAATCTAACGCTAATCCTAGCAAAAGACAAAGAAAGAAAAATAGAAGGAAAATGATTTCCAACATGAAGCACAAAATATAAAAAATAATAAAAAAAATAATAAAAACATGCAAGAAATATATATATCAATACTAAATATGGAGAAGGACAGAAAAAGTATCTAATATACAAATATAGTTCTCAAATACTAAGTGCTAGAGTTCGGTTGAGATCACTAGCATACTGTGTGTGTTTAAGTAAAGTGCAAACAATAATAATAATAAAGTGCAAGTGCCAAAAAACATGCAGAAATTAACCAAATAGTCTAGATGATATAATGTAGTGATCACAGTGTATAGCACTAAAACATGATGACACCATGATTAAATACTTTTATCAAAAGTGTATACTTGTACTTATAATCATAATCATAATAAAGTGCAAGTGCCACAAGTCATAAAGAAAATTCTAACATAGTGATCACAGTGTATAACACTACAACATGGTAACACCATTATTAATTACTTATGTTAAAGGTGTATACTTATACTTATAGACATATAACAGTGCAATGAGGAGAGAACAATTTGTGTCCACATTTTAGTAGTCCCCGAAATGTCTATGTCTATGTATACATATTCCACATTATGCCTAGCATTTGCACAATTGTATAGTAATTTATGATTTTGTATTTAGTGATTGATGTATTACTGTTTGTTAGATTTGATATAATGAATATATTATGAGATTTGATACTTTTTTTTTTGCAATATAATTATTTATTTTCTGTATTAACTAACAATTAATACTGTTAATTAGTTAATTGAATTATGGATTGATTTCCTGTTTGTCACTTTTTGCTATATAAGCAAATTCTTCACCATGTGGTGTCAGCTTGAAAAAGACCTTTACGGTCGAAACGTTGCGTTGCATTTTGTCACAATAAAGCTTGAATTCGGAGTGCCTGTGATTCTTTCTTCTTTACATATGATTCTGGGATTGATGGTCCTAATCCGGAGCACCCGTGGCCGCTGGGATTGAGTGCGGTTCCCACTATCTACTCTACACACACATTCTACACACAGTTCTAAGAAATGAGACAAGGTGAGCTGGCCATGGGAGGTTGAAGGGGGTGTGCAATCTTCACTACTACTATAAATTCGTAGGTCCAGGGTTTAATGAGTATTTATCCCATATCGACAATTTATACTTCGGGACATTAAATATCCCCTCATTCTTATAATTTAGTTCTAAAGCTCTATTTCTCTGACAGTTTCAATATCCGACCATAGGGGAATTCTTTCTCCCTTCCACTTTAAAGGGACTCTATAGTCACCATATAAAAGCAAGAAAGACAGGTCCCCCAGCCTTCCTTCTTGCTTTTATATGTACTTTCATTCATTAAAAAAAAAATTTGAGGTGTTTTTATATTAAAAACTTACCTCCGTTCCAGCGCCGAGCTCCCTGCTAGGCCGCGCCCCCTTTTTCGTCAAAATGACAAAATCGCGGGGCCCAATAGGACGCTTCTCACAGAGAAGCGTCATCGCGATGTGGTGCGCATGCACGGCTTCGCGCTGCACCAATCGCGTTCTTCATAGAGCGGCATTGAATGCCGCTCTATGAAGAACCTGAGCGCTTTACCGCGCATGTGCGCGGAATGCGCGTTCGCGAGCTGAGCTGTCTGACTGACAGCTCAGCTCGCTTTCTAAAATTGTCAATAAGGGGGGGACCTACTGTCCCCCCCCGGCCCCCACCCCTGAGCGGCGGGTGGGGGCCCTAAAATTATCAATAAGGGGGGACCTACTGTCCCCCTCCCGGCCCCCACCCCTGTGTGGCGGGTGGGGGCCCTAAAATTATCAATGAGGGGGGACCTACTGTCCCCCCCCGGCCCCCACCCCTGAGCGGCGGGTGAGGGCCCTAAAATTATCAATAGGGGGGGGACCTACTGTCCCCCTCCCGGCCCCCACCCCCTCCTGGCGGGTGGGGGCCCTAAAATTATCGATAAGGGGGGACCTACGTTCCCCCCCCGGCCTCCACCCCTGAGCGGCGGGTGGGGGCCCTAAAAATATCGATAAGGGGGGGGGGACCTACTGTCCCCACCCCCAGCCCCCACCCCTGAGCGGCGGGTGGGGGCCCTAAAATTAAAAATAAGGGGGGGACCTATTGTCCCCCCCCGGCCCCCACCCCTGTGCGGCGGGTGGGGGCCCTAAAATTATCAATAAGGGGGGACCTATTGTCCCCCCCGGCCCCCACCCCTCAGCGGTGGGTGGGGGCCCTAAATACAAAGGGGGGGACCCTAGTTAACCCTTCCCCCCCCAAAAAAATATATCTCCCTACCTACCCCCCTCACCCTAAAAATAATGAGGGGGGACCATTAACTAAAAACCTGTAAAAAAAAAAAATGAGATAAAAAAACTTACCATTCGATGTTTTCTTTCTTCTAAAATCTTCTTTCTTCAGCCCCAAAAAAGGCCAAATAAAAATCCATAATAACCGATGCAATTAAAAAAAAAAAAACGAGCGCCAAAAAAACAATCCATGTTCACCCATCCAATCACAGTGCTCTGTGTCATTTTACAAGCGTGGGAAAATTCCAAAGAACTTTACCACGCTTGTAAAATGACAAAGAGCACTGTGATTGGATGGCTTGAAACCCATCCAATCACAGTGCTCTGTGTCATTTTACAAGCGTGGGAAAATTCCAAAGAACTTTCCCACGCTTGTAAAATGACAAAGAGCACTCTGATTGGTTTAAACCCACCAATCAGAGTGATCTTAGCCTAATTGCAGGGCGGGGCAAGGCTTTATAAGCCTTCCCCGCCCTGCGGAGCTCAGTCTGCGCGGAGCCCTCCATGGGTGAAGATGGATTATTTTTTTCTTGTTTTTTTTTGTTTTTTGTTTTTTTTAATTGCGTCGGTTATTATGGATTTTTATTTGGCCTTTTTTGGGGCTGAAGAAAGAAGATTTTAGAAGAAAGAAAACATCGAATGGTACGTTTTTTATCTCGTTTTTTTTTTTACAGGTTTTTAGTTAATGTTCCCCCCTCATTATTTTTAGGGTGAGGGGGGTAGGTAGGGAGATATTTTTTTTTTTGGGGGGGAGGGTAAACTAGGGCCCCTTATTGATAATTTTAGGGCCCCCACCCGCCGCACAGGGGTGGGGGCCGGGGGGGGACAGTAGGTCCCCCCCTTATTGATAATTTTAGGGCCCCCACCCACCGCTCATGGGTGGGGGCCGGGGGGGACAATAGGTCCCCCCCTTATTGATAATTTTAGGGCCCCCACCCACCGCACAGGGGTGGGGGCCGGGGGGGACAGTAGGTCCCCCCCCTTATTGATAGTTTTAGGGCCCCCACCCACCGCACAGGGGTGGGGGCGGGGGGGACAGTAGGTCCCCCCTTATTGATAATTTTAGGGCCCCCACCCGCCGCACAGCGGCGGGGGCCGGGGGGGAAGGAGAGTAGGTCTCCCCCCCCCTTCAACCACTATTGTGGACAGTAAGCGTCCCTGTGGGTTCGGGCTTCAGCTGTCAGCTGAAGCTGAAGCTGTCAGCTGAAGCCACGCCCACAGCAGTGCTGACAGGCTATCAGCACACAAAGCGCGTTCACAGTGCTTTGTGTGCTGATAGCCCGTCTGATGTATTCACCCAGAATGCATCGGACGAGAGGCCTTTTTAGGGCCTCTGAACTCGGAAGTCCCTCTGGTGGCCGTCTGATTGACTGCAACAAGAGGTGTTCCAAGCTTCCAATGTAAACACTGTATTTTCTCAGAAAATACAGTGCTTACAAGAAAAAGGCTCCGGGTAGCTGTAGCACTCACCTGAACAACCTCATTAAGCTGAAGTTGTTCAGGTGACTATAGTGTCCCTTAACACTATAAGCCTTTTAGCTGCCATTAAAGCCTGAACTAGAAACTTTTAACATCCATTGAAATATTATCGGGAAAAACATGAAACAGAACTAATTCTGGGCCCATTTTAATTTCTTTCCCCAATATTCGGGATATCCAAGCAAGAACATTGTTCCAGTATATTTTAATTAGAGGACAAGACCACCACATATGTAAAGCTGACCCAATTTGTTTGCAGCCTCTCCAGCAATAGTGCATGTTGCCTTTTTTAATTTGCCATAGTTTGATTGGTACCAAATACCATCTGTTCAATATTTTAAAGTAGATCTCCCTATACGTAGCATATTTAATGAGTTTATCTGTTATAGAAAATGCCCCCTGTCAAGTTTCTACAGGCCGTTATTGGTCTTGTTCTTCTACCCATAATCTTATTTTTAAGGGTTTAGATTCCTGTTCACTATCTCTTATCAACTAAAACATTTTGATATCAGATGTAATTTATTTTTTGAACAGATTAGCTTTTCACATGATGTCATCTGCCTAAATACTTTCAAATGGAACCAAAAGGTTAACCCCTTAAGGACACATGACATGTGTGACATGTCATAATTCCCTTTTATTCCAGAAGTTTGGTCCTTAAGGGGTTAAAAAATCTAGTCTTTAAACTATTATAGTCCAACCAAAATGAGTTGGGACATTATATCTTCTCTGTAGATTGTCAAATTCTACGAAGTTATTATTTACATATAAATCACTTATTATTTATATTAACCTTCTTCTATCAGTACATTAAGCAAAGGAGGAGAAAACCGTCTCTTCAACTATAAAAGTGGAGTGATCAAACTCGGGAAGGGGGTTAATGTGTACTTAGTACTCAGTTTTGACCAGCTCATTTAATTTTTCCAGGTTACCAAATCTTTATTTTTAAATTCATTACTAGGTATTAGCTCTTGAAAGAGTATTGATTTTATACTGCTTTCGGTAAGAAAAACGTTTTTTTTTATCTGGGACCAGTTATGACGTTCTTCCTCCTCTGTCCATCTTATCATATGGGCTAAAAAGTAGCTTCATGATATTTCTCAATATCTGGGTATGCTATTCCTCCTCTACAAAATGTTTTAAACATGTCTGGTCTTTTAATACGCATCTTTTTATTCTAATGGATAAATTAATCTATAGTACTCTGCATTTAATTGATAATATATATAGGACATTGAATTGGAGTACAACACATTATATAAGTAATCTTCTTAATATAGTCATCTTAATAGCCATGATTCTCCCTAGCCATAAGATGTTTAGATTTTTCCAATTAGCTATAGTCTCTATTATCTTTATATAAACTTTTTGATAGTTAACTTTAATCACTTGTTTTATATCTGAGAATATGCTTATACCTAAGTGAGTTATTGATTGTTGCCATTTAAATGTATATAATGCTGCCATTTACTCCATTTTATTTTTTACTATATTAAAATTCATAGCTTCGGACTTCTTTACATTTAATTTATAATTGGATATTTCACTGTATTCCGCAATAATTTCTTATAAAGCTTTCAACGACTTGTCTGGCTTTTCCATAGTTTTATCACATCATCAGCATATAAAGAAATCACATGTTGTTTCTGATCTATCTCAATACCATGTACTTTCTCCGATTCGCTATTGCTAAATGTTCAATAAGTAATGCGAAGACCAGAGGGGATAACGGACACTCCTGTCTGGTGCCATTTAGATGACAAATCTATCAGAACAAAATCCTTGACTGGTAACCCTTGCAGATGGATGAGCATAAAATGCGCCAATGCTTTAGAGGCAAATTAATTTGCCTTTGACGTATTTTGACAGGGTGAGGTTCATAAAGTCCCAATCCACCCTGTAAAATGCTTTTTCTGCTTCAGCCGCCACAAAGATGGCTTCTGTTTTTTTATAATTCAAATATGAAATTATATTTACAAGGTTTCCTTATATTGTCAGGTCCCAGTCTTCCTTGTATAAAGCCCGTTTGATCCTGGACAATCAGCTTGTGTGTACTATAGTTCAATCTTTCCGCTAAGATCTTTGCATATATCTTTGTCTGCATTAAGTAAAGAAATTGGTCTGAAATCGCTACATTCTGGAGTTTGTTTGTTCGTTTTAGGTTTAGTTATTATCTGTGCTTCTAACATCTCTGGTGGAGCCTGACCTTTATTCTTAATTTCATTTAATGTTTCACACAAATATTTAGAAATTTCTTTTTGACATAATACAAAATATTGGTTAATAAGACCATCTGGACCCGGCACTGAGCCCAGTTTCAATTTTGAAATCGCCCAAACTACTTCTTGTTGTGTTATCTCTTTTTTTTAAGGTTGCCATCTCTGCTTGTGAAATTTTGGGAAGATTAATTTTGTCCCAAAAAAATTAAAATATTTATTTTTTTTGTGGGTTGATCAATGTTATTTGAATTTGAATTATATTATTCATAATAGTATTTCTCAAAGCACTTGGCTATATCCTTTGGACTTGAAAAACATTCTTTATTATGAATTAGTATATCTATTTTGTTATTGTTTGCTATTTGTTTTAGCTTATTTGCCATCATTCTTCCTGTCCTATTACCGTAATGGTAGAGACATTGTTGTAGGGCCTATGTGGACTTATCAACCAAATTCTGCTGTATCCTTTTTATTTGAGGTTGTATATCCTGAATTTTAGTCATAGTTATAGTGCTTGGAATATTTTTGTTGTCTCTGTCCAACTGGCTGAGCTCAATATGAAGCTCTCTTAGAGTTTTACCTCTCTGTTTCTTTTTTTGTGCCTGCCATTTTATCAATAATCCTCTTTAATCTGCTTTATGAGTTAACTAAACTATTCCTTTAGAATTTACTTATCCATCATTACTTTGGAAGAATAATGTCAATTTTTCTTTAATTTCTCTAAAATAACAGGATCCTTCAGCAGCTCTATATCCATTCTCCCCATGATCTATTAGTCCTGGTCTGGCCACCCATGCTCAAGGTCACTGTGGCGAGCCCATGATCGGACCATACAATAGGACCTATCTCTGCTTCCTTGATACTGCATAAACAACCAATATCAACAAAAATATAATTCAGCCTACTATATGTTTTGTGTCTATGGGAAATAGAATTAATCAAACCTGTCCATAATGCATAACTGCCTTCACTATCTCTTATGAAGAGCTCCTCTTTCAGTTTTTTTTTTTTTTTTTTTGTAATTCTTTATTTTTGTTGTGCATGGTATAACAACAGGCTTGTTCAGCCACAATAGCAGTCACAAGCAGTAATGTAACGAACAGGTAAGACATAGCGTGGCATATGAGTATACAGCACATTTTTAGTTTTGTAGGAGAAAAAACAAAAGAAGCAAGCTATTCCGATAACGATGCCCATCTGGGTAGGCTGTTATATGAGAAATGTTAAACAATGCGTTAGCATAGGTACGCATTATGTATTTACATTGCGAGGTCATAGCAGAGGTTAGCTTAAGGTAATGGTAGTATACATGCTAACAAAATTAAAATAGATGATATTTTAAACTATGTCTGTAACCGGTAATTCTACAAATGCTAGGTTCTAGATCCTTTAACTGACAGCCCGGTCTAATGGTTTGACTGTGCTAGTTTGGTTGGAGCATGCAACACATCTGTTGTTGTCTGTTAAAACATATGCTTACTGAGTGCTGCATAAACAAAGGCAATAAGAGTAAAAGTGAAGACAATCGAGAGTATAACATGCAATATGGTATAGCTGGTATGTCCCTTGGCTACACATGGTTAATATAGTTCTGCTCAGGACATTCAGCCTATGCCGCTTAGAGTCCAGACCTGATGAGGTGGCTTGGAGCCGGGCTCTGCTCCCCCTCCTTGCGCTTTCCATGTGCGGCGTCGAGCCAGTGAAGAATGTGACCTCCAGGGGTTGGCATTTTTGTGCGCCATGTAGCTTAAGATGATCGCCTCTGGGTTATGTTGCCCCTGCTGTGGGCGTCTGGAGCTCCGTGGTCGAGGTGAGTAGTAGCGTCCATGCTGTTGGCCTGACCGGCGGACTGTTATTCGCCACTGTGGTTTCTTGCTCTTCTTCTGTTTGGAAGCTGTACGGGGGGGCTGTTTATGCTTGATGCTTCGTGTAGTAGGATATCCCCCTGGAACTGCTCGGTTGTCTGCAGGTATGCAGGATAGCTTGTTGGGTTGATCTCCCTCTGGAGGCTGATTTGGTGTCGCTGCAATTAGAGCCTCGAATTTGGCCCAGAAGTCAGCAAAGGCGGCATCCAGTCGCTCCAGCACATGTTCTGCCGCACTTCCTCGTGTCTCCATGGGTTGCAGCGGGCCCTGCTGGTGATGCGTAGGCCCGGCCGCCATCTTAGGTGGGTCAGCCGCCATCATGCGTTGGGAGGTGGTAGCTGTGCAGGGTTGATAGGGGCACCAGCTAGTGGATACCGGGATAACCCCCGCCGGTCCAGAGGGGGGGGGGAAGGAGCATATCTTCGGTCACCAGGGCCATTCAGGCAACAAAGGAGCCTGGAGAGCGGCCGTCTCTCCAGAGCTCAGGCTTTTGTAGGCCGCTGACTGCTTTCAGGACGTACCGGGGCCGGATCTGCTCACAACGAGTATCCTCCGGTGTACTGCAACTCCCTCGGTAAGATAAGTGCCTAAAGCGGTCTGCTAGATGAGTGACCTGGGTGTAAATCTCGCTTTATTGGGGCCAGATGCAGGAGCTTGTGTTAAGCACGTCTGGTTCCCTTGGCAGTCAGGCTCCGCCCCCCTCTTTCAGTTTTAATCTTTTATTAAATATTATTGATACTCCTCTTATTTATTTTTGTTTGCATAAGTGGCATCATATCCATCTGTATAATGTTTATTACAATAATTTGGAATTTTACCTGTCTGCCAATGGGTTTCTTGAATACATATAATATCTGCTCTTTCTTTAAAAAGATACTTAAATGCAATATTTCTCTTAACCTAATGAATTTAAGCCCTGGACATTTTGGCTAATAATCTTTAATGTCATAGAAAGATAGATAATCTATGTTCCTGAAAATTGCTTACACCCATCGCCCCAGCTCCCTCCATCTAGACTTACAGTAGCATATATTTTTTAGACCTTACTATTTATGTTTGTAGCAATACCCTCAGAAATATTGGTTAATAAGACCATCTGGACCCGGCACTGAGCCCAGTTTCAATTTTGAAATCGCCCAAACTACTTCTTGTTGTGTTATCTCTTTTTTTTAAGGTTGCCATCTCTGCTTGTGAAATTTTGGGAAGATTAATTTTGTCCCAAAAAAATTAAAATATTTATTTTTTTTGTGGGTTGATCAATGTTATTTGAATTTGAATTATATTATTCATAATAGTATTTCTCAAAGCACTTGGCTATATCCTTTGGACTTGAAAAACATTCTTTATTATGAATTAGTATATCTATTTTGTTATTGTTTGCTATTTGTTTTAGCTTATTTGCCATCATTCTTCCTGTCCTATTACCGTAATGGTAGAGACATTGTTGTAGGGCCTATGTGGACTTATCAACCAAATTCTGCTGTATCCTTTTTATTTGAGGTTGTATATCCTGAATTTTAGTCATAGTTATAGTGCTTGGAATATTTTTGTTGTCTCTGTCCAACTGGCTGAGCTCAATATGAAGCTCTCTTAGAGTTTTACCTCTCTGTTTCTTTTTTTGTGCCTGCCATTTTATCAATAATCCTCTTTAATCTGCTTTATGAGTTAACTAAACTATTCCTTTAGAATTTACTTATCCATCATTACTTTGGAAGAATAATGTCAATTTTTCTTTAATTTCTCTAAAATAACAGGATCCTTCAGCAGCTCTATATCCATTCTCCCCATGATCTATTAGTCCTGGTCTGGCCACCCATGCTCAAGGTCACTGTGGCGAGCCCATGATCGGACCATACAATAGGACCTATCTCTGCTTCCTTGATACTGCATAAACAACCAATATCAACAAAAATATAATTCAGCCTACTATATGTTTTGTGTCTATGGGAAATAGAATTAATCAAACCTGTCCATAATGCATAACTGCCTTCACTATCTCTTATGAAGAGCTCCTCTTTCAGTTTTTTTTTTTTTTTTTTTGTAATTCTTTATTTTTGTTGTGCATGGTATAACAACAGGCTTGTTCAGCCACAATAGCAGTCACAAGCAGTAATGTAACGAACAGGTAAGACATAGCGTGGCATATGAGTATACAGCACATTTTTAGTTTTGTAGGAGAAAAAACAAAAGAAGCAAGCTATTCCGATAACGATGCCCATCTGGGTAGGCTGTTATATGAGAAATGTTAAACAATGCGTTAGCATAGGTACGCATTATGTATTTACATTGCGAGGTCATAGCAGAGGTTAGCTTAAGGTAATGGTAGTATACATGCTAACAAAATTAAAATAGATGATATTTTAAACTATGTCTGTAACCGGTAATTCTACAAATGCTAGGTTCTAGATCCTTTAACTGACAGCCCGGTCTAATGGTTTGACTGTGCTAGTTTGGTTGGAGCATGCAACACATCTGTTGTTGTCTGTTAAAACATATGCTTACTGAGTGCTGCATAAACAAAGGCAATAAGAGTAAAAGTGAAGACAATCGAGAGTATAACATGCAATATGGTATAGCTGGTATGTCCCTTGGCTACACATGGTTAATATAGTTCTGCTCAGGACATTCAGCCTATGCCGCTTAGAGTCCAGACCTGATGAGGTGGCTTGGAGCCGGGCTCTGCTCCCCCTCCTTGCGCTTTCCATGTGCGGCGTCGAGCCAGTGAAGAATGTGACCTCCAGGGGTTGGCATTTTTGTGCGCCATGTAGCTTAAGATGATCGCCTCTGGGTTATGTTGCCCCTGCTGTGGGCGTCTGGAGCTCCGTGGTCGAGGTGAGTAGTAGCGTCCATGCTGTTGGCCTGACCGGCGGACTGTTATTCGCCACTGTGGTTTCTTGCTCTTCTTCTGTTTGGAAGCTGTACGGGGGGGCTGTTTATGCTTGATGCTTCGTGTAGTAGGATATCCCCCTGGAACTGCTCGGTTGTCTGCAGGTATGCAGGATAGCTTGTTGGGTTGATCTCCCTCTGGAGGCTGATTTGGTGTCGCTGCAATTAGAGCCTCGAATTTGGCCCAGAAGTCAGCAAAGGCGGCATCCAGTCGCTCCAGCACATGTTCTGCCGCACTTCCTCGTGTCTCCATGGGTTGCAGCGGGCCCTGCTGGTGATGCGTAGGCCCGGCCGCCATCTTAGGTGGGTCAGCCGCCATCATGCGTTGGGAGGTGGTAGCTGTGCAGGGTTGATAGGGGCACCAGCTAGTGGATACCGGGATAACCCCCGCCGGTCCAGAGGGGGGGGGGAAGGAGCATATCTTCGGTCACCAGGGCCATTCAGGCAACAAAGGAGCCTGGAGAGCGGCCGTCTCTCCAGAGCTCAGGCTTTTGTAGGCCGCTGACTGCTTTCAGGACGTACCGGGGCCGGATCTGCTCACAACGAGTATCCTCCGGTGTACTGCAACTCCCTCGGTAAGATAAGTGCCTAAAGCGGTCTGCTAGATGAGTGACCTGGGTGTAAATCTCGCTTTATTGGGGCCAGATGCAGGAGCTTGTGTTAAGCACGTCTGGTTCCCTTGGCAGTCAGGCTCCGCCCCCCTCTTTCAGTTTTAATCTTTTATTAAATATTATTGATACTCCTCTTATTTATTTTTGTTTGCATAAGTGGCATCATATCCATCTGTATAATGTTTATTACAATAATTTGGAATTTTACCTGTCTGCCAATGGGTTTCTTGAATACATATAATATCTGCTCTTTCTTTAAAAAGATACTTAAATGCAATATTTCTCTTAACCTAATGAATTTAAGCCCTGGACATTTTGGCTAATAATCTTTAATGTCATAGAAAGATAGATAATCTATGTTCCTGAAAATTGCTTACACCCATCGCCCCAGCTCCCTCCATCTAGACTTACAGTAGCATATATTTTTTAGACCTTACTATTTATGTTTGTAGCAATACCCTCAGAACTCGAACCTATTTTAAGCAGGTAGACGTCAATAGTTTTATTGAGAAGGTTGTCACCACCGCCCGTGGTTAAAAAATGTACCTAAAGGCCAATTCTTGAGACTAAGACGTAACTGCTAAACTACTAAAGATTTTATGGATCAATTGGATGTTTTAAAGAAACAATTTGAACAAAAAAGGTTTTAAAGGGGATAAACTTCAAAATTAGATTTTAGAAATTAGCAAATTAGATAGATCACAACTCCTTAAGTACAAAAAGAAAGAAAAAGGAAATAATCAAACCAAACAGATCCCTTTTATTTTTAATTATAGTACAAATGTTGGAATTTCAAAAAAGATTATCATATCATAAGTGACATATTTTAAAACAAGACCATGAGCTTAACGAATATACAGGATCAAAACCAAAATTTGTTTTTAGAGTAGCAAAAAATGTAAACGCATTTTAACCTTAAGTTATGTGGATAAGTACAATGATGACAATATTTTTTTTAATAAATGGTCCAAAACTCAAACAGGGTTTTATCATTGTTTTTACAAGATTTTACCGCTATGGTTACCAATAAAGTTTTTAAAATGAAATCCCTTATCACCTGTGAAACGAAAAATTTCATATATTTATTAAAATAACCCATGCTTACAACATGTTGACAGGACATGTAGACTATTAAATGTGCGCATAAATGAACATATCAGGAATATTAAAAAGTTGTTTTTTTTAACCATAGTGTATCTAAGCACTTTGTGGACCACCATCAATCTGATCTGACAGGATTGGTGTTTTAATGGATCGATAGGGTAACTAATCACTGGAGAGGGAGGGACAGTGCCTGCAGTCTGGATAGAAAAGAGCTGAGATGGATTTTTGAACTGCAGACATTGTCCCCAAAAGGTCTTACTATAGACTTTGACATTGGTACCTTGTTTTAATATTTATATGTATTACTTGCATTTATCCTATAGTCATATCTATTGTATCATAGAGTTTTATTGTTGTATTTTAGTATTTAAAATATTGGATCATATATGTATTTACATAGTAATTTTTATATATTTATTTGTTTTACTAATATCTATATTATATCTCCTTATTTCTATTTTTACTTCCCTGACTTTTTCCCTCTCTGAGCCAATATATCTATATCCCAGTTTTCCCTTACTATTGCCCATACTTTTGCCCACAATATATATGGCGATTCTGGACTAATTGGGACAGATAGCCCTGGTTCCAGGTGGAGGTTTTGGATGCATGACGTGATGACGCTGGACGCACGCAAAACCGGAAATAGACGAAACACCATCTTGAAGTATCCAGACGGACATAACGGTCAGACGGAGGTAGTGGGGCAAGACAGTTTATGTTGTGGGTGGGTCTTTTCTGTATTGGGAGGTTGGGGATTGGATATGGAAGATCACCTGACCTTTACCTAGTAATCGAACAAGCTGGAAATACCTTATTTGATATTCCAATTATCACACCTGTCTTAACCCCTTAAGGACACATGACGTGTGTGACACGTCATGATTCCATTTTATTCCAGAAGTTTGGTCCTTAAGGGGTTAAAGGACCACTCTAGTACCAGGAAAACATACTCGATTTCCTGGCACTAGAGTGCCCTGAGGGTGCCCCCACCCTCAGGGACCCCCTCCCACCGGGCTTTGGAAAGGGGAAAGTGTTTAAAACTTACCTTTTTCCAGCGGTGGGCGGGGAGCTCTCCTCCTTTGATCCTCCTCTTCTCCTCCCCGTCGGCTGAATGCGCACGTGCGGCAAGAGCTGCGCGCGCATTCAGCCGGTCACATAGGAAAGCATTCATAATGCTTTCCTATGGACGCTTGCGTGCTCTCACTGTGATTTTCACAGTGAGAATCACGCAAGCGGCTCTAGCGGCTGTCAGTGAGACAGCCACTAGAGGAAATAGGGGAAGACTTAACCCATTCACAAACATAGCAGTTTCTCTGAAACTGCTATGTTTATGAAAAAATGGGTTAACCCTAGAAGGACCTGGCACCCAGACCACTTCATTAAGCTGAAGTGGTCTGGGTGCCTAGAGTGGTCCTTTAATTTGTGTACATTAAGTTTGGTATATAACAGAGGATTGGAACTCAGTAGGGACATTCAACTGAGGAAGGCTGTTCCTGGCCGAAACAGGTTGTTCTAATTATTTATGTTTATTTATTTGTTGTGTTTTCATTTGTGAAATAAAGTATATTTTTACTTATTTACAGGTTCCTGAAACTTCAATTTTGAAGCATTACATTGTTGGGACCATCTACACTACAACAGTCACAGTGAGGATTTCACCTTAAGGGCTCTGGAACATGCGAGTGTCCTTTTCTGCACGGATACCACTTTATACAGTCTGTGCTATGTCGCTTTTATGTTTCTATTAACAGGTTCTACCTCATTTATTGCTGCTATTGTGAATTACATTTAATACCTGTTGCGCTATCACCTTACTTTCTCCAAGATAAAATATAGAAAACACATTGCTCTTATCACCCCGCAACCCTTTTATAAGGGAGCATGTTTTGCTTTAAGGCCATGTCCCTAAAAAGTTCTGGGCCGGTATTGATGATGCGGGACCCTGACAGCTCTCAAGAGAAATACAGATTAATCCTATATGTAACGGATCGCCTGGCACCCCGACTGGGTACCTCCGTTAAAGGATGCTCCTAGCGTTTCCTGAGGACTCCAAGCACTCTGGCAGACACCACAATCACTGAACCGAAGAAGCATATAAATCATCTCAAGCATATGAATGCTGTAGACAGTTGAATAGGAAACCATAAGAATAGGTTTACACTCCTAGCAGTCAAACTGGAACAGCATACAATAAATCCTCCCCCAAGAATGAGACGACACTTCACTTTGAGGGTTAAAACAGGAACTCAGGTTTAATGGCAGGTACTCTGCTTTTATGCAGTGCTCCCCTGCAAGGGAGATGCCCACAGACAATTAGGCATTAACCAATCAACTATCGGTTACATCCCACATATTCCCTCCCCTCTGCTTGGGAGATAATTGAGTTTCTCACTGTATCTCCTCAATTATCTCCAAGCTAAAACATATATATTTCTGTACATTTTATAACTTTAAAACTATACATTCAATCTTAATAAAATATTATGAACCACATATTATGAATCAGCACACTTGAAATATGAACATACTCAAAAATCATGCAAATCCTTCCATGAGTTCAAAAGTCGGAAGTCCTTTGTGACATGCACATTTCCATGCCCAAAACAGTTCCACAGATTCAGGCTGTGTGGTCGGTCTATTTCTGCCCTGAAAATAACAAAGTCCCTGTCGAAGTGTCGAAGTGAAACCGGGGTTGTTTCCGTGGTGTTATATTGTCTACCAGAGGTCTATTTCACACCCAGAAATGACAAAGTCCCGTTCGAACGTGTGTTCGAATCTTCGAACGGGACTTAGTCTCCAGCCGCAGTGTTGAAGGGTAGGGGAAGGTACAGCTCACTGCGTTCGACTGGATTAAAATGGCTGCCACCACGTGTTCGACTGTAATGGCGGCCACTTCGATGACATCGGCACTTCGACGACTTCGGCACTTCGACTGCAACCGAAGTGCCAGTTTAAAAGTTGTAATACTGCTCCACAGTATTTAAAGGGCCAGGAACAGCATATAAACATCCATTGTGCCCAAATACCCTTCTTACAGGGTTAATACACCCCAGGGCTATAGTCACAGGGCAGGAGGCTAGCAACAAGGCTTCTCCAGTTCACAGTGGCGAGGTTGGTTCCGCCACATCCATCCATTGTTCTCACCATGTGCTTCATCCATTGTTCTCACCATGTGTCTCTGATACATGAAATGGTGGCCACCCAGTAACTCCACAGTATGTCCCCAGATGGTTCTTAAAGGGCCAGTAGCAGCATAATACAATACAACATGCCCAAATCAGTTATTTCAAGGGCCAAAACTCCCAGGGACCATAATCACAGGGCAAGAGGCTGGCAAGCAGGCTTTTCCAATGCCCAGTGGCGAGGTTGGTTTCGCCACATTTCTCCCCTTTCCCAAAAAGACTAACAAGGTATCTGGCCTCCTATTGGTTAGTCCAGCAACCCACCCACAAAACATAGTCAGTAGTGCAGCCCACCCACAATGAAAAGTTACTGCACTTGGGGTAGTGGGTAGCTTGTCCATGTCCAGGGGCTCCACCACGGTTCTGGGGGGTACTATCCTTCCAGATTGGTGGGTTGCTGAGTTAGCACAGAAAAACAATCAGAAAAACAATCAGAAAAAAGTTAGGTACTATAAAACTCCCCTCCCCATGCATCATTCCCTCTTTCTTTGCTGCCCCGCAGACAGTACAGGTCAGAATACCACTGCCTCCTGCTAATATTAGTGGGTGGCTTTGGGTTTTATTCTTATTTTCAGTATTTTATTTTCTATATTATAGATTGCCCTTGTGGGATTTAATCTATATTCAGTTATTTATTTCACCCTTGTTAGATTTTATTCTTATGTATTCTATACTGTTTATGCCCTTGTGGGATTTTATTCCAATATACTGTGTTATATATCTTTGTGGGATTTTTCTTAGTGCCTGTAACTTCAGGCTTTCACTGTATTTTCCTTTATTTGTGTATATTTGTGGGGGCTTTGGGGTCCTTGCTGTCTTTTCCTTAGACTTGTGCCCACCCCCTGTCCATTTCCAATTTCTTGTGTATGGCTGTTTTTCTCGGTTATGTGCATTCCGCCTTTGCCTGGCGGTGTGCGTGCCGCTCGGGGGCTTCAGGAGGCTGACTACTCCTGCCTCCTTAAACCCCTGAGCTCCGGGACTGCAGAGTTCATCTCCGGCGGTCCCATGTGGCTTTCCGGTCGCAGGGGTACTCGCGTGCGCACACGAGTACCCAGCGGCCGGATCTTCTTCCCCACGTGGCCGCGGCCACCTCCGCCCACGGACTGCGTGTGTCCGACCGGGCGGGGGAGAGTCCGACCGGGAGAGAGTGCGACCGCTCGCGGCCCCTCCCCCGTCGGTGCATTACTCGTTGGAGGTCTGCCTCCACCAGCTCAGTTTTTTAACTGCTGCATGTCAGTTTTTTCATTAGGTGACTGAATACAGCTATGAGCTGGCACCTTCTACAAGGGACATTATAGTGACAATTTTATGATGAGTTTTCTATATCCAGGTGTATGTATGTGTGGGTGTATGTATTTGTATATATATATGTAGATATGTGTGTGTGTGTGTGTGTATAGATGTTGAGATGTGTGTTTATATAGATATCTTTTACTGGACTGGAGTACAGCCTATAGACAGTATACCATATACTGCTCTGTCTGTGACACAGACCTTATTTTACCACTGGCACCATGCTTCATACGCTTACTTCCAGTGGGAGCCTGTACCCTGCATACACCATATCTACTGTATCAGAGGCCTACGTCTGACCCATTTTTCGCATGGTTCACCAGGACCTATTATGACACACAGATTGCTGTGCGTTTTGCCGCCAGTGTATATCGCAGATTGCTGTGTGTTTCACTGACAGTGTATATCGCAGGTTGTTGCGTGTTTTACTGACAGTGTATATCACAGATTACTGCGAGTTTTACTGACAGTGTATATCTCAGATTGCTGGGTGTTTTACTGACAGTGTATATCTCAGATTGCTGGGTGTTTTACTGACAGTGTATATCACGGATTGCCGTGAGATTGCTGACAGTATATATCTCAGATTTCTGTGAGTTTTGCTGACAGTGTATATCACAGATTGCTGTGAGTTTTTACTGACAGTGTATATCACAGATGGCTGTGAGTTTTTACTGACAGTGTATATCACAGATTACTGTGTGTTTTCCTGACAGTGTATATCACAGTTTGCTGTGAGTTTGCTGATGTATATCGCAGATTGCTGTGTGTTTTACTGACAGTGTATATCACAGTTTGCTGGGAGTTTTACTGACAGTGTATATCACGCTGACAGTGTAGATCACGGATTGCTGTGAGTTACAGGTATTATGAACTGGGATTCATGTGCTTCACAGTATATATTTTTTCGGATCCAGCTAGGGGGTCTCAGAGGAGACTTCCCTGGTATGTATTCGCTGTCCATGGTATATATATATATATAAAGCTAACAGACCTGGATCTGGCTCAAACTGGTATGGGGGACCAGTCTGCACTGATACTATACAATATTTTCAGATATGATGATGGTATCTATATTAATGATGGAAACATCAAACAGATCTGTGTGAGCATGTGCATTCCAATTCACAGTTTAAGGAGAGTATCACTCAATGTATCTTACTTTCGTGGACATGGTAATCACTGAAACAACTTCCGCTTATACCAATACAGCTGGGATACCATTATTTGCCTGCTGGGCATTCAGGGACTGCCAGTCCCGGTTCAAGTTATTCACACGGCATTACGCTGTCTAAAAGGGTTGATGTCTGGGGGCCCTATGTCGGGGTGCTCTGAGGATCTACAAATTTTTGGGGAACTCTACCCAAGCTCAGAGGTCCCCATTACTCATCCAAGACCCATGGTAAAGCACTGCGGAATTGGGTGGCTCTATATAAATAACAGATACTCATATGATATAATATGCAACCCAGGATTGGCCTGCTATGTCTGTGCCCCATTGATTGGCCTGCTATGTCTGTGCCCATATGAACGGCCTGCTATGTCTGTGCCCATTAGAACGGCCTGCTATGTCTGTGCCGATAAGAACAGCCTGCTATGTCTGTGCCCATAAGAACGGCCTGCTATGTCTGTGCCCATAAGAATGGCCTGCTATGTCTGTGCCCATAAGAACGGCCTGCTATGTCTGTGCCTATTAAGACGGCCTGCTATGTCTGTGCCCATTTAAACGGCCTGCTATCTCGGTGCCCCATTGTTTGGCCTACTATGTCGGTGCCTATCTGAATGGCCTGCTATGTCCGTGCCTATTTGCTTGGCCAACTATCCTGTGTCCATTCGTTTGGCCTGCTGGGCCTGTGCCCTTCTGATGGGCCTGCTCTATTGGTGTGAACCCCCTTTTAGGCCACAGGCCTGGGGGAATATCACTGAGGAAATGCCAGTGCCCACAAGTGACATGGAAATAGGCAGGTGTCCAGACAAGCACCATTGCCATACTATCCAAGAGGTCACCAGTGTACGGCCATCTGAATACGGTGGGTAGGGTGAAGGCCCTAAACCTCATGCCTGAAGGGCAGGGTTTCTTATGAGGACCCCGGTAATACATCTCCAAGGAGAACTTTGCACAGGCAAGGATTGGTGCTCAGACACCTACAGGAGAACGCAGTGTTTTCCTTGTCTTTAACATCTACCTCCGTATCTGCTTCCCGGTATCCTTAGAGGTATCGGTAGTTATTTCCTGCGTTAGGTTAGCTCCTGGCTCTGTTCAGTGGGGCTTATCTGTCTTACCTTCCGGCCTGCTATTTGCCTTCTATCTGAAATAGAATTTACGTATTTTTCTCTTATCTACGTTATTTTTCGTTTTCGTGACTTCCTTTTCCTTTCGCTCGGGTCGTCGAGAGGCCTGACTTGACCTCCTCCGACTTCCCGGGTGCTCGTGGATTGTGGAGAACGTCTCCAGCTTTCCTCAGGCTACCAACGGTCATCCTGGACCCCGCGCGCATGCACGGGATCCGGGTGGTCAGTTGGTAGTTTGTTTTTTTCATTGTTGTTTTTTCCGTAGATTGCCATCAGCCTTATGCTGATATTAGTATTTGGTGTACCCTGCAATTGGTCATCCTGAGTCTCTAGGGACTCTAGTTTGGACCACAAGAGGGTGCGGCCCTCCATCATCTCGATCCGAGAATACTTTATTTTCAGGAACAGAGAGTGAACACCTCTCAGATACAAGACCGGACACTGATTTGTTATTAGGGGGCGCAGCCCTCCCTCAACCTCGGCCGGATACTGAGCTGGATACAGAGGACATGTTTGGAGGACACATTCTCATAAAGAGAACCGGTCACGGATGTAGACTCTACTGTTTGGTTATTAAACGGCGCGGCCCGCTCAGGCTATCAGCCGGTCGCTATCACGTTAATCGATCACATTAGTAGAGAGCGCGGCTCTCTCATACACTCGACACTCTACAGTGCCGGCCATTTGCTCATCGCACAGGCTTGTACCTGTGCAAGACATCGATGACTACATAGAGGGGCGTCCCTCCTGCATTCAATTAGATCTGACGTCCGTGCTACTGATTTCGTTATAGAGGACTGCCTAGTCATGCAAGATATACATTTTAGACTGGATCTCTCTATTTTATCTCCTGTAATGGCTCTACTGGGTCCGGACCACTTAGGTACACACACTCCTGGAGATGGTACGGCTAACGGATGGTCATCAGGTTTTACGAGAGTGCAGGTTTTGGTATATTCTGCACCATATAAATCGGAGAACTGCTTTCTGTTTTGGATATCCAGTCTATTGCGGACCAACCGCGCGGACAGTTTCTCCCATATCAAGATGACAGGAGTTACGGAAACCTTCATGGAGCAAACAGACACTGCTTTGCTCGGGTACCTAGATTAAGGAAGGCCTGTTATCCGGTCTGAAGGTAACCGTACGCATGGCTCGCATGGTAAGACCAGACATTCCGGTTGTCTTGAGTTCCCTGGTCATTACGATCTTGGGATAAGGGGGCAGTGTGACGAGAGCAATCTCGCCACATTGCATTGGAGAAGCCTGGCTGCCCGCCTGCTGCCTTTGGACTATGGCCCTGGGAGATTGGGCCCTTTAAAAACAGTATTCGGCCATACCAGAGTGTATGTCACTCATTCTGGCCCTTTAAATACAGTGGGGTCATTCGGTACTTGCTCTGTGTGAACGGTGATACCCCAGATAGCTATGCCATGGAGCACATTCATATAATGAAAGACTATGGGAAAGACTTTAGCTCCATGGCAATTGAACTGTGTGAATAGGATCTGAGCGCTATTCGGTAGTTTTGTGCGCTCAGATCCCAGCTATCTGGGGATATGTGAAATGTCTGTGTGTTATGTGTAAAAGGTGACTTTATGTATTTTAAAGTGTTTTATGTCTTTTTGCAACCATGTGCTCAATGGAGTCTGCCTCTAGCCCTGCATAATTGAATTACTTTCCCCATTGTCTCCAGGATAGAGGCCTCTGTAAAACCTGTTTAAACCAGATTGCCATGCTGCCAGCCAGGGACCAAAATATACTTTTACTAACTTTTGAACCCCTGGTCTGATTCATGCCATTTTTTTAATATGTTGTTCCCCTGAATGGATTGATTGTGAATATGTATTTTTTATGTGAATGTGATGTATGGTTTTAGAGTTATGAATGTTAGGTAAAAAGTATGTTTTAAACTGTACGTATAATTGGGTTACCTCTCAGGCTAAGGGGAGGAGATGTGTGGGATGTAACCATTGTGTGATTGGGTAATTCATAATTGTCTTTGGGCATCTCTCTTGCAGGGGAGAAATGCATAAAAGCAGAGTGTGTGTCATTAAAAGGCAGTCTTGTTCCAGCATTAAGCTTTGGCTCATGTGTGGATTATTTGGCGATCCCAGGGATATTTCTACTCGTGGAATATTGGGTGATTTTCTTTTATGGGAAGAAGGGAATACTTGACGGAGTAACGGATTGTACCGTCACAACTGGTGGCAAGCGGCGGGAAATTCCCTTCTTTTTCCCTGCACAGAGGATTCAAGGAAAGCACTGGTATATAGTGCATGGAGGGCAACGCTAGCACTAGTGCAGCGACCCTGGCTTCGGAGGAACTCAAGGGATAGAGCTAGCTATGGGCAGCGTCCCTATCCACAGCAACATGGAAGAGGAGTTTCGCTGGAGGTTGCAGCAGCACTTGGCCCAACAGGATGGGCCTGTATCAGAGGAGTGCATACTAGACTTGAGAGAGGCCACTCGTAAAAGGTTGTGGGACGAGGCCCTGGACGAGGTACAGCGGCGGCAGGGTGAGAGTCTCCCCAGTGAAGAGCAGCGGTTGCAGTAGCAAGTGGCCCTGCGGATGTGAAGGAACTAGAGCACCGGGTATGGCAGGAGCTATGGCTGGAGGATGCCTACCAGGCGCTCTGGTGGTATATGGCACAGTATATACCCTGGACAGCCGCGCATGACAAGCCAGAGGGAGAGGAGTTTGATGGTCCTGGCTTGTTATGGGAGTCCTTTGCAGAGACTGACTTCGGGAGCCCTGCGCAGACCAGACTTCAGGACATTTTCTACACAAGGGAGGCTAGGCATGACTGGGATGACCCCCATGAGATAGAGCAAGACCTGCTTCACCTAGCAACCCTGGAGTGGGAACTGGAGCAGGACTACCGAGGTCTCTTCCACCCCATTGGGAAGGCTCAGCAGGACAGCAAGGTGACAGACCCAGATCCAGACCCCTTCAGCTGGGAAGATATCGTAGAGATGTACTGGGAGGAACCCCAAGCAGCAGGTGGAGATGGGACCGAGGTCTCTCCACCAGCCCTACAGGGATGCTGGGTGGCAAGTCCAGATCCCCAGTGGCAGTGCATCTCACAGGGAGAGGAGACAACCGGTTCCTCTCCCCAGCGGCGGCCTGAGTTCTGGGAGGAGGTGATGGTAGATCCCTCCACCGTACAGCAACCAGCGTCCTGGGGAGGGGAGGCAACCGGCCTCCCTCTCCTCCACCAGCCAGAGGTACCTGAGGTAGTGGACCTCATAGATTTGTCCTGGAGACACACACAGATGGCAGGTGGAGATGTGACCGAGGTCTCTCCACCGGCCCTACAGGGATGCTGGGTACCCGGCCCAGATCCCCAGCGGCAGTGCATCGCACAGGTAGAGGAGACAACCGGTCTCTCTTCCCAGCGGCAGCCTGAGTTCCAGGAGGAGGTGATGGTGGATCCCTCCACCGTACAGCAACCAGCGTCCTGTGGAGGGGAGGCAACCGGCCTCCCTCTCCTCCACCAGCCAGAGGTACCTGAGGTAGTGGACCTCATAGAGTTGTCCTGGAGACACACACAGATGGCAGGTGGAGATGGGACCGAGGTCTCTCCACCGGCCCTACAGGGATGCTGGGTACCCGGCCCAGATCCCCAGCGGCAGTGTAAAGTGCAGGGAGAGGAGAGCAGCGTCCTCCCTCCCCAGCGGCAGGCTGAGTTACAGGGGGCAGAGGTAGTTGTTCCTGCCCTCCAGCAGCAGAGTGATATGCCGGGAAGGCAGTGTGAAGTCCAGGGAGGGGAGAGCAGTGTCCTCCCTCCCCAGCAGCAGCGTGATTTTTTGGGAATTGGGAGCCCAGTCTCCATTCCCCAGCGGCAGTGTAAAGTGCAGGGAGAGGAGAGCAGCGTCCTCCCTCCCCAGCGGCAGGCTGAGTTAAAGGGGGCAGAGGTAGTTGATCCTGCCCTCCAGCAGCAGCATAATGTTTTTGGAATCCATTCCCCAGTCTCCATTCCCCAGCGGCAGAGTATCCTACAGGGAATAGAGAGCCCAGTCTACTTTCTCCAGCAGCAGGACTCTGTATTGGGAGCAGAGACAGTCGGTCACCCTCCCCCGCGGCTGGAAGTATATATGAGAGAGGAGCTTGTTACCCCCTCTCCCCAGCGGCAGCGTAACATACCAAGGGGAGACAGTAAGCCCCACACCTGTGCAGATGGGACCATGGTCTCTGCACTTCCAGCACAGGGGGTAGGGACGGTCGTTCCTGCCCCCCCACGACAGGGCTGTTTAGCCAAAGGGGAGACAGTCGGTCTCCAGCAGCAGAGCTGTGTAACTAAATGGGAGACAGTCGGTCTCCAGCAACCAGGCTTCAACCAGACTACTCCCGTGGTAGTGCAGGCATCCGGGCAGAGTACCACTGGTCTCTGCCCACTTAGCAACCCACCAAGGCAGCCTACCAGTCCCCCACCCAGCCATGGTGAGGCATCTGGACATGGGAAAATTTCTCCTCTACCCAGGTGTAGTAACCAGTTATTGTGGGTGGGCTGTATTGCTGTTTATGTTTTGTGGGTGGGCTGCTGGACTAACAAGGGCACTGACCGGCAGGAAGTCAGATACCCTGTTAGTCTGTTTGGAAAAGGGGAGAGATGTGACGAGAGCAATCTCGCCACATTGCATTGGAGAAGCCTGGCTGTCCGCCTGCTGCCTTTGGACTATGGCCCTGGGAGATTGGGCCCTTTAAAAACAGTATTCAGCCATACCAGAGTGTATGTCACTCATTCTGGCCCTTTAAATACAGTGTGGTCATTCGGTACTTGCCCTGTGTGAACGGTGATACCCCAGATAGCTATGCCATGGAGCCCATTCATATAATGAAAGACTATGGGAAAGACTTTAGCTCTTTGGCAATTGAACTGTGTGAATAGGATCTGAGCGCTATTCGGTAGTTTTGTGCGCTCAGATCCCAGCTATCTGGGGATAGGTGAAATGTCTGTGTGTTATGTGTAAAAGGTGACTTTATGTATTTTAAAGTGTTTTATGTCTTTTTGCAACCATGTGCTCAATGGAGTCTGCCTCTAGCCCTGGATAATTGGATTACTTTCCCCATTGTCTCCAGGATAGAGGCCTCTGTAAAACCTGTTTAAATCAGATTGCCATACTGCCAGCCAGGGACCAAAATATACTTTTACTAACTTTTGAACCCCTGGTCTGATTCATGCCATTTTTTGATATGTTGTTCCCCTGAATGGATTGATTGTGAATGTATTTTTTATGTGAATGTGATGTATGGTTTTAGAGTTATGAATGTTAGGTAAAAAGTATGTTTTAAACTGTACGTATAATTGGGTTACCTCTCAGGCTAAGGGGAGGGGATGTGTGGGATGTAACCATTGTGTGATTGGGTAAGTCATAATTGTCTTTGGGCGTCTCTCTTGCAGGGGAGAATTGCATAAAAGCAGAGTGTGTGTCATTAAAAGGCAGTCTTGTTCCAGCATTAAGCTTTGGCTCATGTGTGGATTATTTGGCGATCCCAGTGATATTTCTACTCGTGGAAAATTGGGTGATTTTCTTTTAGTGGAAGAACGGAATACTTGACGGAGTAACGGATTGTACCATCACAGGCAGGACTGCCCCATCTCCTCGGAACGCATACCTGGTTAACAGGGTTCGGAGATGGTGGTTCCTCCGTCTATTAGCTATTTACCCCTCGCGGGAGCCGTTTTTTTTTTTTGATTCGCTAACCTACTTTTCAACTACCGTCGAGGAGACCTATGAGATTTTGTGAGGGTACCTGGGGTACCCCAACTCCTACACAGACACCTTTCACTCTTAGACAAGGACATATCTGGATGGAAATCTGCACTCCGGTTTGCACTTTCCATCCCTTTGAATATTTCTGGGATTCACTATTCCAGAAAATAGTCGACCACTGTTCCTCCACACGAGTTCAGTTCGGAACCATGAATGGACGTCCTTTTGGAATCTTTTCTCTACAGAGTCCGAGGATTACACAGTCCATTTGGAATATCGGAATCACTTAGGATACGGCTAGTTTGACCACACTCTCGCCTGCATTACAGATTTATTCTCGGATGAGACATCTCACCAGATAAGCCAGGAGAGAACAAAAGATCCTACTCGGTTATATTGCGATTTGGTGGTGGACTTAGACACATTCCTTGTGATTGGGGATCTACCTGCAAGGCCGCATCGCCGGATGAACCGGACACGATCGGAGGAACGACCTTACAGATCAAGAGTTGAGACATGATGGCAGTTTCTTCTCGCGGCCCTACGTCCGCAAACGGCCTTCGATATTTTACAACTACAAGAAAATAGCTGATAGGTCAGCTTGCAAGCTCATGTCCCGACCGCTAGGAAGCGGGTCGCAACACCAAGTTCGATGGATCTATCAGCGGATGGTGTTTTTCCATGTTTGAGATGCTTCGTCGGCTGACATCTTCATTGACCCGTCTACTGTCGTTTATCGCAGTTGGTAAGTACAATTAGGATTACTCTGCTATCTCCTGGAATAGGTACCAGCGACACAAACAGCGTTGGATTGGTGATCTGAGCGTTGAAACAGCAAATACGAAGCCTCCTGTCATGTTATAAAATTGTAGATTATGCTAGCTTTAGTGTACCTATAATCTTAATTTTATTAATGACAGGAGGCGAGTATTTCCCACCCATTCTTATCCCTCCCTTGTTTAATTTATAGTTTAGATTAATCAGGTACGTATGCAACTCTGCTTGTTGTCTCTGCTACCTGTCGCTTGTTTCTTATCGCTGTTTTTCATAGTAGGGTTGGGATATCTACATGTTAAGATGAATTTGGTTGCTACATTGGGTACCTACATGTTTATTCAGAGTACATTTCTTTGGATAATCAACCTGTTCGATTATGTTTTTTCTTTCGTTCCAGTTTACAGTCCATCAACGTTATCTGGTTTGACAGCTCTTCTCGGAGGGTGGACATCCTTGTATTCGTTGTATCTAGGACTTTGCTTCTTCCCCATTATGTTTTCTGCCTTTTATTCAGTTTTTTGTCGTAGCTTGAAAGAGGAAATTATGCATGGGGAGGGGAGTTTTATAGTACCTGTAACGGAACCGCTGGCACCCCGACCGGGTACCCTCCGCTGACGGATGCTCCTAGTGCTTTCCGAGGTCTCCAAGCACTCCACCAGACACCATAACCACTGTAGACTCCCACGAACCGCCGCAGCTTGGTTGGGGTCTCGCCACGCTACCCACTCTGGACCCAAGACCAGGGTCTAGCTTCCAGTAGATGGACCTCTCCGAATTCCAGAGAGCAGGCACAGGAACAGCTCTTAGCAGAGCTCAGCGATAATACCCTGGGGAGTATAGTGATTATAGCAATCCCCAGAGTGTAGTTCTCCAATCCCCCAAACATGAGCCGAAACTTCATGAAGGTACAAGATGATCTGAGGTGCTAGCACACCCAGTCTGCTTTTATTTCCATCTTACACATAAAAGACCGCCCACAGGGGCGGGGTAAAACAGCCAATAGCATAACGGTTACAACCCACAAGTTCCCTCCCCTCAGATAACCAGTTAACATAATTATTACAGCCAGGGAAAATACAGTTTTTATACATGTGCTATAACTTTAAATCCATACATCCAATCTTCCTATTTCTGCATATTTAGAATCAGTACACTTTAAACATACACCCTTCCAAAAATCAGCCAAATCCCCCCAGTGGATCAAAAGTTAGCTGGAGGTCCCTTTATGACCGACCGCAAGCACATTTTCCTGCCCAAAACAGTTCCATAGATTTGGGCTGTGCGGCCGGTCAATTTCATGCGAAAAAACGACTAAGTCCCATTTCGAACGGGACTTAGTCTCTGGAGCTGCAAGTTCAGTATGGAAGAAGGTAAGGGTCAGCGGTGTTCGGTAAAATGTGTAGCCGATTTTAGTTCCACAGAATCTTTAGCATACACCGCTGACCGCATTCGACGGAACAAAGATGGCCGCCGCCACGTGCAATTAACCTGCAGTAACCTCACAGCCTGGGAGGTAAATTGCCTGCACACGTTAACTTCTGGGTGGTCCGCCTGTGTGGTACTTGGTTCAGTAAGCCCTATTTACTGAACCAAGTGGGAGAAAGCCAGGAACAAGTTATTTTACAGGTCTGGGGACATAGTCTTAAAGGGACATTGTTCACCAAAGTTACAAGATGTCCCCAGACGGTTCTTAAAGGGCCATACACACACAATAAAAGTTCATACTTTTCAGGGGCCATAGTCTTAAAGGGTATTGTTACCCAAAGTCTCAATATGTCCCCAGACAGTTCTTAAAGGGCCAGCAGCAGTACAATAAAATACCATTCACTGTGCTTAAAGGGCCAGCAGTCGCACAATAAAATACAATATGCCCAAATATAGTTCTCTAAACGTACCAATTTTCAAGGGGCCATAGTCAGCAGGTAGGAGGCGGGCAAGCAGGCTTCTCCAATGCCCAGTGGCGAGGTTGGTTTCGTCACAGTACCTACTTTTTTTTTCTGATTGGTTGTTTTTCTGTGCTGCTGTGGAGTTCTAGTAAAGAGAGACTTAAGCAAATACCCGCCTCCTGTCATTAATAAAATTAAGATTATAGGTACACTAAAGCTAGCATAATCTACAATTTTCTCACATATCCCATACTTGTTTATATTTATGTTCAGTTTTCCTTATGTTCACTCTAAGAAAACATTCATGTGAATAATAAGTGTGAACATTGTGATACATGTGGTCCTATTTCCTTTCTCCAATGTTGACTTAGAATCATAAGTGCAGCTATATTGATATCGTATGTAAGGTACCTGGCAATATATGAAAGTTTAGTGGGATAATTTTTTTAACAGGAGACATTCCGGAATACGATGAATAATAATTCGTATGCTAGTATCTATTAGATTTTTTACTGCTGTCCAGAACTCCTGAAGTTTTATGCACTGCCACCAAATATGAAGCATTGTACCTTTTTCTCTTCCGCATCTCCAACACACATCAGATGTTTGGGATACATGCGCGTAAGAGGAGTCGGTACTAAATACCATCTATAAAGTATTTTCCAAGAAAGTCTATATGATTTGTACATAGAGTTAACTGTTTATGTGCTCTAATTATGTGTTGCCAATTAATATCAGGAAGGGTATAATTCAATTCTTTCTCCCAGGCTGTAACAAAATTATATTTTCTAGTCAGGCACAAATCTATTGAATTAGAATAAAGTACAGATATTAACTTGTTTGCTGGTTTTAATTTTAACAGATTTTTTCAAAACTCGTCAGTTGTTGCTCATGTACAATTATTTTTTTTTTTATATTTATATTGTTCCTGCATTCACAATTGCATTTGTCTATACGAAAAATGTGCTGAGGGGAAGTTTACAATTTGTTTGCAGTGTGTAAAAATCTATGAAAATAGTACCTTGGAAAAATTGAAACTTAAACTTGATATGATGTCGTTCCCAGATTTTATAATTAAAATAATAATATAATTGATCTGAATTAATAGATCTGAGTGTTGAGATTGGCATAGTGGTTCCCTAGTGCTATGTATGTCTATAGGTATCCTAAATATTAATGGTCAGTATTATTGTAGGTAACATTGATACTATTTTGGGTCTAAGGTGTCTTGGCAACCATACTAAGGATAAAAGGATTATGGCTTTTAAATGTACCCATTATGGGGGGTTATATTGTATTTGTGCTAGTACTATGGAACTAATAATTGCTGCCTGATAGTATAATTTTACATTAGGAAGATTCATTCCTCCTTGTGTAAATTTATTATACAGTGTAGATGCTGTTATTCTTGGCATTAAATTTGCCCTAATGAAAGTATTTATCAATTTTTGAGTTTCTTTAAAATAAAAGGCTGGAATAAAAATTGGAAGAGTTCAAAATAAATACTGTAGTTTGGGGAGAATAACCATCTTGGTCGCAGCAATACGTCCTGACCAAGAAAGGTATTTCCCCTTCCAAGAACGTACTTTCTCTTTTATATTCGTAAGTAATTTTAGTTAATTAGCTATATAAATGTTGTATAGATTGCGTGAATTTAATACCTAAAAAAGTTAAATTAACAAATCTCCAATCAAATGTGTGTTGAATTTGTAATTCCCTTATATTTTCTTTTGAAATGTTTATCCCCCTGGCTTGTGTTTTATGTACATTTAACTTGTAATATGAGCAGCTACAATGTTGATGTAGTAATGTGGTAAATGTTTGTAATGCAATGTGTGGTTGTGTCGAGGTGAGAAAGATATCGTCTGCAAAAAGTGTTATTTTCTTATTTGCAATTTTATACCATGTCTGTTTACATTCTCTCAAACTAAATGAGTGAGAAGTTCTAAGGCCAATACATACAGTAAAGGCAAAAGGGGACCGCCTTGCCTGGATTTATTAGAGATTGGAAATGTCTCAGAGGTGAACCCAATAATAACCACTTTTGCAGCTGGATTACTATATAGGGTGTCTACCACTGATCTAAACTTCTGTGAAATCTCAAACTTTTGCAAAACTGCGGAGAGGAAGGGCCACTGCAACCGATCGAAAGCTTTCGCAGCATCTAATGATAGGAACACACTGTCCTCTCCTCCCTGCAGCATATGGAGCAGATTGAAGACTTATGAGTACCATTCCCTTCCTGTCTCCCCTTTACAAAGCCCACATGATCCTCACTAATAATTGTTGTAAGTATTAAGGCTAGTTTATTTGCAAAGATTTTTTGCCAAAATCTTTATATTTGTATTTAATAATGATATTGGATTAAGATTTTGTCCTCTTTCTGGTGTCTTCCCAGGTTTGGGTAAAGTTTTAATATGGGCTGTCAACATTTCTAATGGTGCCTTTGCTGTTAAAACCATAGTTTGGAATGTAGTTAACAAATGAAGAGTGAGTATTATGCTAAATGCTTTTTTTAATATTGATTCTGGAAACCATCTGGACTGGAAGATTTCCCATCCGGTAAATTTTGTATAGTATCTAATATTTATTTTTCAGTTATTGGTGTTTGTAATTTGTTTTTTGTTCCTCTGAAAGAAGAGGTAAATTAACTCCTGCCAAAAATCTATTTATCTCCTCTTTAGTAGGCTGATGTAAAAACTTGTGTGATTTAAGATTGTAAATATTTGTATAATATTCTGCTAAAAGATTAACAATGTCCTGAGGATTATACATTTCCCCCCCTGTTTTCGTTAATATGTATGGGATCTTGGATTGCATACTTTTTTGACACAATTGGGCTACTAGTAGTTTACCTGATTTATTATTTTGAGTATAATATTTAAATTTTAGTTTTTGTAATGTATGTGCTGTTTTTGACATGGAAAGGCGTTAAGTTGCTTGCCAAAGTCCTGTATAGTATTTTGTAAAAGGTCAGTAGGCATTATATAATGTTTTGCAGTAGCATCTCTGAACTCATGTAAAAGTATGCTTAGTTTGGGATTGTTTTTTTTTTTTTTTTTTTTTAAAGATGCTTGGTTTAAAAAAAAAAAATGTGTGTAACTGTTTTATGTGCCTGCCATTGAACAACAGAAGATGTGTCATCTGTAGTGTTTAATGCAAAATAGTTGTTAAATTCTGTTTAGATTTTTACTTGAAAATTTTCAGCACTTTATAGCTTCTCATTAAGACGCCAGAGAGCATTTCCCCTAGATGTGAACCGTTCAGAAACTGACAGTATAATTAGTGCATGGTTCAACCAAATTATATCTGTGATGTTACTCTGCTGTATTAAATTCAATACCGACCCTGATACTAATATATCGTCAATTCTAGAGTATGTTTGATATTTAGGGGAATAATAAGTAAATACTCGTTCAAATGGATGATTTACTCGCCACGCGTCATAATACCCAAATTCTAATAATAATTTTGTAAAGGATTTACATTGTGATTTAAGTGATTTATAACGAGGTGATAAAGGTGATATAGTGGTATCTATAATATGATAAAAAAACATGATTTTAAATTCCCAAAAATAATTGTTAAATTTGTTTTGATATTTTTAAGTTTAGTTAATACTTAATACTAATAAAGAGAGAAAATTCTCTCTTTCTACATTCAGACTTTTTGGTTGAGAGGATAATACATAGATCTCTATAGTAAAAATCATTGTATAAGAGCCTTTTACTCAATATTGGAGATGTGAATTCCTAACTTTTTTTCTGCACACCAACACAGTGCAAATTCCCAATCAATGTTCAACCTGAATTTTAATATCACCTACAATGGACAAGTACAAGAATACAAAATGTATTATTTTAAAATGTAATTTGATTCTGATATGCAAATGCCTAAATATTTTTAATATAAATGCAAGACGGACACAAATAATCAGATCAAATAAATAAACATATTTCATAAAAGGAAGAGTTAATTGGAACATTTGCATTACAGCATCTATTTCATTTATAGTAAGGATCCAATAAAAAATGTCTGTTTGCTTGGGTAATAAGAACCCCAATAGCTTTCAACCTATACATTTTCCCTTACTTGCAAGGTCAGTAGATACAGCATTTCAAAGGCAATTATAGTAAATCAAACTGTGAAGGATCCCCATGGGGTAGCTGACGGTACCTGAGAGCGATGCTACTTTTTTTTCTGTTGCAATACAGCCGCATGAAGCAGCTGCTTTGTTTTTGACAATTCGTCACTCCTAAAAAATGTTTGCAAGCACTTTGGATAATTTCCAATTCATTCTTGCAGGAAATGAGGGTTTGCTTCCTCACTAGGGATACCTGCTGCTAGGTTTATTCACTAATAAGCATGATAAATGTTTTACCCTTTGATCAGTGCTAATTTAACAAGTAAGCTCCAATGAAAAAAGAAAGTCTTTGAGACTCAGGGGCTTGGGAAGGCACACAAGTTAGAAAGAAATATGATTGATTATACAGTTGAAAAATATCCGCAAAAACTTTTATCATACTGCTTTTTTATTTCTGACAAACAATTAAATCAAAAGTGAAAGATACCTTATCTCAAAGAAAAATTGAAGGGGAAAAAGTCTAAATGTAGAAGACTATTGTTAAATGCCCACAGACAATTTAAGAAAAAAGACAGGTTTGCATTCTTTGTCTACTATTAGCTGATATGAATGCATTGTAAATGCATACATGGAGTTACATAAATGTATCCACATATTACTAGACGTTGATGTATCTTTTTTTGTATATATTTTACATTATTTTCCAAGTGACATCTAGCAACCTGGCTAGTTGTGCATGAGTTGACATTTTAAGCCCTAAACTTAAAGGGACACTATACAGGGAGTGCAGAATTATTAGGCAAATGAGTATTTTGACCACATCATCCTCTTTATGCATGTTGTCTTACTCCAAGCTGTATAGGTTCGAAAGCCTACTACCAATTAAGCATATTAGGTGATGTGCATCTCTGTAATGAGAAGGGGTGTGGTCTAATGACATCAACACCCTATATCAGGTGTGCATAATTATTAGGCAACTTCCTTTCCTTTGGCAAAATGGGTCAAAAGAAGGACTTGACAGGCTCAGAAAAGTCAAAAATAGTGAGATATCTTGCAGAGGGATGCAGCACTCTTAAAATTGCAAAGCTTCTGAAGCGTGATCATCGAACAATCAAGCGTTTCATTCAAAATAGTCAACAGGGTCGCAAGAAGCGTGTGGAAAAACCAAGGCGCAAAATAACTGCCCATGAACTGAGAAAAGTCAAGCGTGCAGCTGCCAAGATGCCACTTGCCACTAGTTTGGCCATATTTCAGAGCTGCAACATCACTGGAGTGCCCAAAAGCACAAGGTGTGCAATACTCAGAGACATGGCCAAGGTAAGAAAGGCTGAAAGACGACCACCACTGAACAAGACACACAAGCTGAACCGTCAAGACTGGGCCAAGAAATATCTCAAGACTGATTTTTCTAAGGTTTTATGGACTGATGAAATGAGAGTCTTGATGGGCCAGATGGATGGGCCCGTGGCTGGATTGGTAAAGGGCAGAGAGCTCCAGTCCGACTCAGACGCCAGCAAGGTGGAGGTGGAGTACTGGTTTGGGCTGGTATCATCAAAGATGAGCTTGTGGGGCCTTTTCGGGTTGAGGATGGAGTCAAGCTCAACTCCCAGTCCTACTGCCAGTTTCTGGAAGACACCTTCTTCTGTTGGACAGGAAGAAGTCTGCATCCTTCAAGAAAAACATGATTTTCATGCAGGACAATGATCCATCACACGCGTCCAAGTACTCCACAGCGTGGCTGGTAAGAAAGGGTATAAAAGAAGAAAATCTAATGACATGGCCTCCTTGTTCACCTGATCTGAACCCCATTGAGAACCTGTGGTCCATCATCAAATGTGAGATTTACAAGGAGGGAAAACAGTACACCTCTCTGAACAGTGTCTGGGAGGCTGTGGTTGCTTCTGCACGCAATGTTGATGGTGAACAGATCAAAACACTGACAGAATCCATGGATGGCAGGCTTTTGAGTGTCCTTGCAAAGAAAGGTGGCTATATTGGTCACTGCTTTGTTTTTGTTTTGTTTTTGAATGTCAGAAATGTATATTTGTGAATGTTGAGATGTTATATTGGTTTCACTGGTAAAAATAAATAATTGAAATGGGTATATATTTGGTTTTTGTTAAGTTGCCTAATAATTATGAACAGTAATAGTCACCTGCACACACAGATATCCCCCTAAAATAGCTAAAACTAAAAACAAACTAGAAACTACTTCCAAAAATATTCAGCTTTGATATTAATGAGTTTTTTGGGTTCATTGAGAACATGGTTGTTGTTCAATAATAAAATTAATCCTCAAAAATACAACTTGCCTAATAATTCTGCACTCCCTGTAGTCACCAGAACAACTACAGCTTATTGCATTTGTTCTGGTGAGTAGAATCATTACCTACAGGCTTTTTGCTGTAAACACTGTCTTTTCAGAGAAAATGCAGTGTTTACATTACAGCCTAGTGATAACTTCACTGGCCACTCCTCCCATGGCTGTTAGAGAACCTTCCTGGGTCTTGGCTGCCTAAAATGCATCCAAACATTCCGTATCTCCTCTCTCTGCATGCAGACATTTAACTTTCCTAATAGAGATTCATTGATTCAATTCATCTCTATGAGGAGATGTTGATTGGCCAGGGCTGTGTTTGAATCATGATGGCTCTGCCCCTGATCTGCCTCCTTGTCAGTCTCAGCCAATCCTATGGGGAAGCACTGTGATTGGATCAGGCTACCACTTCTGATGATGTCAGCAGACTGCTTGTTTTTTTTTTTAGGCAAACAGCATGCAGATCTACAGCTTCTGGCTTGAATACAGTAAGATGTTGCTATATTAATGGAGGCATGAGGGTCCCAGTTGGGCTAGATGGTGGTATTAACACAATGGGGTGCAGGAATACATGTTTGTGTTCCTGACCCTATAGTGATCCTTTAAGTGGTGAGAAGAAAGTTTGTGAACCCTCTTGTGAAATGACAACTATCACCAATTATTATTATTATTATTATTATTATTATTATTATTATTATTTAAAACAAATGCTTACATGTATTATACACCCTGTGTGTATTGTTTTGTAATGTATATATATATAAATGAATGCCTCAGAGCATTTTCTGACTTACCTTTGATCAAAAGGAAGAGCAACATTTGGTCAAAAACCCAGCTTATCTGACAAAAATACACTGGTAATCAAGAGCTTGTCTGTGTTCATTGATCTTGAAATTCTGAGCGACCAATGTTACCCTAAACCTCATTATGGCCACTAACCCGCCACTATATCCCTTATAAACTCCCTTACAGCAATAACACCCCCACTATGGCCACTATACCCCCACAATATAGCCCCTAGACCCCAATTATAGCCACTACCCTCCCATTATAGACCCTACACTCCCAGTCGAGTCCCTTTCACTCCAGTACATACCCTATTCAAACACTATCTCCCAGCCATAGACCCTATACCTCACTATTGCCACTGTCCCCCTGCTACAGTACCTAAACTCTCACTAAACCCAGTATCCTTTCACTCCATTACTGTCCCACTATAGCTTCCAGTCGACTGCTACAGCTCATATGTATTCATTTTTTACCCCTATTCTTCACACTACATCCTCTTTCTCCACTTTAGTTCCTGTCTTCATCCAACACAAAATAGTCCCTATGACCTCCAAATACAAACTACAAATCCTATCCTCTGAACATATACACCACAGCCCTTATCTCTGCTCACACACACATATACTATAGCCCAAAGTGTCTTTCCAAATACACTCTACAGTCCCCTTTCCCTTTAATTACACCCTGCTGCCCCTTTTCTCCTAAATATACCCGACTTTCCCTATCCCACTGATACCGGAGAAACTGACGGAAGCCAAGCACAGAGAGATGGACACAGGTTTCTTCAGGAAGGAAGAGATTCTTTATTCGATTCACCGAACGGGACTCAGAGGGACTAGTGTCACCAAAATACAACAAGTTCTGAGCCCCGGACAATAGTGTAGGCTCCTTATATAGGCATGTAACTCCACCCATAATTAGCTCCACCCACACATACTCTTACCCAATCAATCGAACAAGAACTAACTTCCTGTTTGACCACATAGCTTGCCCAGCACAATGGAGGAGGGGAATACTACATCCGGTATTCTCGCACATGCTCCATACACTACTGATTGTATCTTTGCCACGTGCAACCAACCGACCGATACACCAGTATATGCACGTGCACATGCCACGTGGTAATCTCGGCCTACTAAATTTATTTTTACCGAGATTCCACCACATTCCCCCCTTTGATGCTTCTGATATTTTCACAATTCCAGAGGCATCACCTTAACCATAGTTTGCATATACCTCAGGTTGCCATGAACCAGACCAGACTTTGCGACTCCCGAAAGACATGAATCCCTCAACATTCCTCTTCCTGTACTAGTTCTCCCTGATTTAGAGCCTCATATCTATATATGGCCATTATCTGTGCAGCAGCCTTTCTCTCTGCTATATTTTCTATAATGCCCTGCACAGACCTAACAACCAAAGGAACAATACATGGTAGGAGAAGACACAGCATTAAGATTAGCATGACTCCACCTACCAATGCCTTAAGTCCTCCAAACCACTCATACCAGCTACCAAACCAACTACTTGGATTGTACCCTTTCCATACCTGAGTAGGCACATGCGCTAGTTTAACCATATGGCTAGTAAGCTCAGCTATTGCTTGCCCTTCATCATCTATTTGAAGACAGCAATTGCTTAGGTTAAACTTCCCACATACACCTCCCTCTACTGCCAATAGGTAATCCAAAGCTAATCTATTTTGGTAAACGGCTGTCCTCATCCTAGTATTATGCTTCGCTAGGAGATTGAGCGCTTGCGATGTCTCATTGGTAATTATCTCAACCACCGCCTGTAACCTTATAATACGGTTGAGCATATATATTGGGGTTCTATATCCAAAAGTACCATCTTCTGCCCATGTAGCTGGCCCATAATAATCTATAATACGCTGGGGAGGCCATTCTTTATCTTCCCAGGTAACTATCTCTAGGGGCCCCCTTTTCTTCCTATGATTCACATCATATACTTTAACTCCCAAAGTCTCTCCTGTTTCAATAGGCAACAAGAAGAAGGATGGTTTGAGCATACCTAACACACATGCCCCTTCCCAGTCGAATAGGCTTTCTTACCACAGATCCAGTACAAATTTGCCGGGGCTTTCCAACTAGATGTGATAGATAGATCAAACCACACGTCCTTTAAATTGGTATAACTTGCAAACGGGTTAGGTGGTTCTGAGACATTTGAAGCCGACCACCAGGTTGTATTCTTTGTATTATCATCATAAGCTTTTTGCCCTAGACAAGTCAATTCTCCTACAGATGTATTAAACATTATTCCTTTCCTTGCTATGCAAACATAACCTATAATGGAGGTCTTTAATCGCCACTCCGATTTACCTCTAACACTCATTTGATAATCGGCTTGAGAAGATATTATTTGTTCAACTGTCTCAGAACCGGACATTACCTCCTTTGCTTCCCAGGGCCATTGGTCTCCCATGTTAGTACCTCCACACACATAGCAGTTGGTCACATTAAGACTACCAGCAATACTCTCAGCTAGATCAATAAACAGGTTTTTAGCATTATGGGGGATCTTATTTTCTACACTCATCTCTTCATAAAAAGAATGGAAAACCTGATGAGTTTGGGATGCTATGGTATCGGTCTCTATCCTTATAAATAATATTGTCCCAGGATACAAACCCGTCCCATATATCTGGAACCCAAATAAGTTTCCGAACCTATCTATAAATTGTTCGGGATTATTAATAAGTATATGGACTGGGTTACACTCCATGGACTTTTAGGAATTTTAGGATACCATACCTTATGAACTTATCCAAATAAGATTGTATGTTCTTCTTGGCCTTTTGTGGGATATGATATTGTCTTAAGCTCACTGGATAAACCCCAAGTTTCAGTTCAATTCGAATTGGTGGAATATTGCAAGCAAGTCCTGGTGGGTTGTTCTCTGCCCACACTCCTGGTATATTGAACAAGGATTCATCACTCTTAGGGTTTTGGCTAGTCAACACTGTATAAAGTCGCCACTCTTCTTCCTTTGGTACAGATATTGTCATTATACCTGAAGGTCCATTGAACTTTAAAGATCTTGTTCCATTAGGTAGAAACGTTATCTGTGCTTGTAATTTTGACAACAAATCCCATCCTAGCAGTTGGACTGGACATTCAGGCATATAAAGTAATTGATGTTTCACTACGTGGCCTACCAATGTACAGAGTCGACTTTTAAGAACCGGTTTAGCAGCACTCCTTCCAGTTGCTCCTATTACGGTGATAGTTCTTCCAGATGGAGGAGCAACTAGGTCAGTCACCACCGAATGTTCAGCACCAGTATCAATCATGAAAGCACTCCTTTTTCCCCCTATTGCTACATCGACCATAGGCTCCGCTCGGCCAAGGGGGATGGAGCCCGGTCGGTATCAATAGTCCTCCATGACTGTGTCAGCCAAACCCACAAAGTCCCTATCTTCTCTATCGCGGGGTCTCTGTGCTGCTGGGTAGTACCTATCTCCACTAACACTTCCTCTATTGTTACCACTATTCCCTCCAGGACCTCCTCTACCTCTCGCTCTGCCTCTATAATTACTATATCCTGCCCAAGGTCTGTCTCTCTCATACTGTTCCCTTTGTGGACACTTACTTCTCCAATGCCCTTCTTCCCTACAGTACGCGCATTGATTCCTACTCAAGGGTTCCCTATTCCATTTACTCTCACCTTTATCCGTTCCCCTATACACTTTATTTTCCCTTCTATCTACGCCTGTGATAGCTACTGCTAGCATATCTGCTTTTCTACACATCTTACGCTCTTCCTCCTTCTTTGTCTCGGTTTCCCTATTCATGTATACCTTGTTTGCTACCCCCATTAGTTGGGTTATGGACATCCCTACAAACCCTTCTAACTTTTGTAGCTTGCGCTTTATATCTCCGTAGGCTTGGCTGACAAAGGCAGAGTTAACCATCCGGGAATTCTCAGGAGCCTCTGGATTAAAGGGGGTATACAAACGGTATGCCTCCAATAATCGGTCATAAAAGACACTGGGCGATTCATCACATTTCTGTAATACCTCAGCCATCTTAGACATATTAATCGCCTTCTTTCCTCCAGCTTTCATGCCAGCAATAATAGCGTCCCTGTAAGCTTTTAAATGGACCATGTCTGCGCCATTGGCATTCCAATTTGGATCGGTGTTTGGATAATGGGCTGCGGTCCATGCTGCCGGGTTGGCCTGATTTTGTGTACGGGCCACTTCTTTCAGCGCTTTAATTGCCGCTTGATTTATCCTTGTCCTTTCCTCATTATTAAACGATGTCATCAACAATTGCTGGCAATCAGCCCAAGTGTGATTGTGTGTCTGGACTATTGAGGTAAACAAATCCGTCATGGCTTGAGGCTTTTCGGTGTAAGAGGAGTTATGGGTCTTCCAATTAAAGAGATCGGTGGTTGTAAAAGGGACATAGACGAAGACTGGATCAGCATATTGTATCTGGCCATCACTGTTAATGTGTGTCGGGCCAGGAGTCAATCGAAGAGGCATCTGATAATGTCGGGGTTGTAGGGTACCAGTCTTTTGTCGGGTTAGTATGGGGCTTCGTTGAGATGCGTCAGTTAGGGGTTCCGGTCGAGGGGTAGTAAGACAAGGGGATGGGGACGCTTTACTAAGGGGAAGGTTGGTGAGTAGAATATTCCGGGCCGGGCTAGGAGGAGCCTGACCGGAAACTAGATATGGCGCCAGATCTGGGTAAGTGGAGTTAACGGAAGTAGGTATCGGAAGGGGAGGGTTTGAAACAAGAGGGCTGGGCTCTGAGCTAGAGGAGGGAGTAGGTGGGGACAACGGGGCAAGGGGAGGAGCGTTTCCAACAGCACCTCCTCTTCCTCTTCCGGTGGAGGAGGAGTAAGGGGGCGGCATGGGGATCTCAGACTCAGGGGACGTGTCCAAAATGGGCGTGATTACGGCCTTAGTGGACAAGCGAGTCCTGGCCACCATGAGGCGACACTGTTCCTCGTGGCATACTCGGATCCATTTTGGCGAGTCATTTACGGCCTGCCTCCAACAATCAATATATGGAAACTGGCCGTAAAGTTCAGGCCTACCTAATACAGCCACGTGTACACGCTGTACCAGATTAGGATCCAAACTGCCACGTGGTGGCCATGCGGCAACCAAAGTAGGCCATTCCCTACTACACAAAGTAGTCAGGCGTGCTGGAGACATCTTTACCCCAAAATCACATACAGTATATCCCTTTTTGAAGTTTTTTAACATACATCCTAAGGGATCCAAAATCGTTGAATCTGACGTGCCCATACTTAACAATGAAGCGTCGTCTCCAACAGAAACCAAACAAACACTCTTCCAACGGTCACACCCGTTCCCTCGGCTACAGCACCACGTGGTACAGTTACTAAGCGAAACGCACACAACAAAACACTCAGGGAATTCCCGTACACACACAGCTGTTACACCAGTCACTAAGTAACTAATACTGTGCCCTTTGGCGAAACTATACAGTCACCCACGCTATAATTCCCTATATCTGAATTACCCGTCTATAACACACCCCAGTAACATCGTCTTTACAAACAGTAGTTATAGTACGGTTAGCATTGGTTAGAGTACAATTTAAAGTCACAGTTCAATTAGTAGTGGTTATGGTGTTAAACATACAACATAGACGACAATTATTAGTACTTATTTACAGTGTCAGTAATTATACATGTTTATGGTACCGTGCGCTATAATACAGTTACACACTATTCACACTCTCGCTAGACGGCAGAGCTCACGCTATCTAGCAAGATATACACGCTACTACAACAATCTTTAGCACATTTACAATTCCCAACTAATCTATTGGCCAGTACCTTGATGGACTACCTAAAACTACATACTACAACTACATACGTTTTGGTTAGCCACACTGCCCAAGCACCACATATAGCGAACTAGAGGGCGGAATTTACAACAGTACCCTCTTAGTCTATCTACTCTATCAATAGTCTAGTGGGTTCCAAATTTACACGCCTTCGCACTTAGCCAAGATAGGTTGAGATCTAGCAAACCGAATTGACACAGGTGCCGCTTAGTCTCCCGGTCCCTCCGACCTAGTGAACGAAATATACACCCTTGAACATTAGTCTAGACAATACACCGGTGTCCGGCTAGGGCTATTTACACCAGAACCCCGCCTGACTCCAAGCCAAAATTAAACTGGCTGACCACAGGGCGTTTAATTGAGCGGTGTGCCTTCGCTCCTTCCCTCCACTGGAGGGGGCAGATTCCAAATAACCCCTTATGGGCCTACCGCACAATCGGTATCCAATACCCTTAGTGGGTCCGCCGTCTAAAACAGCGGTCGTCTTACCTCCTCGTTCCTGAACCTGAGTTCACACTCATCGACGGGGACACCCCAGCACTTACTACGTAGAGGCAGATGATCTCCTGGACAACAGACCAGTGGCGCCGAGACGAAGGGAGGTCCACGCAGAAGTTCAGGGGTGCAGCCATAGAGAACGTGGGCAAAGATAGACCGTCTCACGCCTCTGCTTCTCAGCTACCGTTGAACGATGAGCTTCCCGGCCAATGCACCAAATGATACCGGAGAAACTGACGGAAGCCAAGCACAGAGAGATGGACACAGGTTTCTTCAGGAAGGAAGAGATTCTTTATTCGATTCACCGAACGGGACTCAGAGGGACTAGTGTCACCAAAATACAACAAGTTCTGAGCCCCTTATATAGGCATGTAACTCCACCCATAATTAGCTCCACCCACACATACTCTTACCCAATCAATCGAACAAGAACTAACTTCCTGTTTGACCACATGGCTTGCCCAGCACAATGGAGGAGGGGAATACTACATCCGGTATTCTCGCACATGCTCCGTACACTACTGATTGTATCTTTGCCACGTGCAACCAACCGACCGATATACCAGTATATGCAAGTACACATGCCACGTGGTAATCTCGGCCTACTCAATTTATTTTTACCGAGATTCCACCACACCACCAAATGTCTCTGTTCCCCCAATCACATAGCCCCTGTCATCAACAACACACACACAAAAGCCACAATCCTCCAAACACACACACCACAGATCTTATCCTCCTAAGCACACTCTAAAGCCAATATCCACATACTTTACACACACGCCTACTAAATCGCTCTATTCACACACACAAACACACACCAGCCGCCATCCCACACATGCAATCCTACAAGCATCATTCCACCCACACCTACAACCCTGCATTCAGCCTTCCCCACACACACAAAACTATAAGCAGCATCACCACAAACAACCCCACAAGCAACAGCTCCAGAAACAAGTAAGACCACAAGCAGCCTATTCTCAAAATGCAACACATCAGACAGTCATCCACAAACATGCAAGCCCACAAGCAGCATTCCTACTAACATACAAGACCATAAGCAGCCTCCTCACACACACACACACACACACACTCCCAGCCCTGTAAAACATATCATGCAACCACGAATCTAGTAACATTCACTATTCAATCACACTACAAACATTAACGCATCCAATCGAGTACTCCAACTTTGTGTGTGTGTGTATATTCTGGCCCTTTGTATTCTGCGATGGTTCATTTTGTGCATGTTTTGTTTCTTAGTTGCTTGGTGCTTCTGGCCAAGAAAAAAAGAAAACCAACTAGAGGTGGCCACCTCAAAGAGCATGGGTAAGCCATAAGATACACTAAAAAGAGTTATATAGTTGCATAGCTGGAAAGAGACTTGTGTCCATCAAGTTCAGCATTCCTTACATATGATTTTTTCTGTTGATCCAAAATAAGCCAAAAAAAACTCACCTGCAGTGCTTCCAATTTTGCAACAACCTAGGAAAAAAAATTCTTCTTGACCCCAAAATAGCAGTCAGATGTCTCCAGAAATTATATCCCTGTATGTTATGTTTTTGCAAGTATTTCTCCAATTGCATTTTAAATATCTGTTTGGAATCTGATAAAACCACCTCTTCAGCAGAGAATTCCATATCCTTATTGCTCTTACTGTAAAATAAAAAATAAAAATGTTCTTTGCCTTTCTTCCAGCCTAAATGTGTGTCCTCGTATCCTATGTATATCCCTGTTTATGAATAGATTTCCAGATAATGGTTTGTACTGGCTCTGAATATATTTGTGTAATGTTATCATATCCCGTCTGAGGCGCCGTATTTCCAAACTAAACAGATTTACATTTTTTAACCTTTCTTCATAACTAAAATGCTCTATTCCTTTTATCAATTTTGTAGCTCGTCTCTACACTTTTTCTAGTGACATGATATCCTTCTGTAGAACAGGTGCCCAAAATTGCACAGCATATTCAAGGTGTGGTTTTACCAGCGATTTATAAAAAGGCAAAATTATATTTTGATCCCGAGAATGTATGCCCATATTTATACTTGACAAAACCTTACTGGCCTTAGCAACTGCAGGTTGACATTGTATATGGCTGCCTAATTTGTTGTCTATAACAATTCTCAAATCCTTCTCGTGTGTGGTTATCCCTAATTCACTGTGCATTCTTGACCCTGAAGTGCATAACTTTGCATTTCTCTACGTTAAATTTCATCTGCTATAATAGTGCCCAGTTCCCCAATCTATCCAAATCCCTCTGCAGCAAAGCAATATCGTGCTCACATTTTATTACTTTACAAAGTTTTGTGTCATCTGCAAACACTGAAACATGGCTTTCAATGCTTATTTGAAGATAATTTATAAATATGTTAAATAGAAGTGGTCCCAAAACAAAACCCTGAGGGACACCACTTACCACTTTTGTCCAGCCTGAAAATTTACCATTAATGACAAAACGTTACACTCTATCCTTTAACCAATATTCTACCTAAAAACAAGAATAAGCGTCTAGACCAATTTCTTTTAGTTTGAAGACTAACCTATTGTGAGGAACTGTATCAAATGCCTTGGCAAAATCCAAGTAGGTCACATCCACTGCAAGACCCTGATCTATACTTCTACTTACTTCTTCGTAGAATGCAATTAGGTTAGTTTGACATGACCTATGCTTCATAAAACTATGCTGATTATTGCTAATAACAAAGTTCTTCCCAATTAATTCCTGAATATTATCCCTTAATAGCCTTTCAAATATTTTCCCAGTCACAAAAGTTACGCTCACAGGTCTATAATTTCCAGGCAATGATTTTGAACCCCTTTTAAACCCTTTTTGTCTATTGGAACGACATCTGCCTTCCTCCAATCCTCCGGTACAATACCTGAAACAAAAGAATCTTGAAAAACTAAATATAGAGGTTCACTTATTTCCCCACTTAGCTCCTTAAGTACTCGTGGGTGAATACTGTCAGGCCCCGGAGCTTTATTTACATTAATTTTCTTTAACAGCTGTAGCACCTTGTCTCGAGTCATCCAATCACAAGTTATCTGCAAGTTTTTTGCAGCAATCATTTGCATATCTCTTTCCACAGGATCCTCATTAATATATACTGAAGAAAAATAGTTATTTAAAATGTCTGCCTTTATATATATTTCTGCCTTTATATATATATTCTTATATTCATTACAAAATAATAATTACAAAATGATGCACACAGGGGCTACCTTACATGCAATACATTTATTTTAACAATAGTTTTAAATGATGACCATTTTCCCTTAAAGCAGCTCTGTCACTTTTATTATTACTATTATGTGCATATATATAGCACCAACATGTTCCAGTGCTTAATAATTATAGAATGGAGAAGAGGTGAAGAAGCCTTGCTTAAACAACATATCGGTGGGAGCTGAGCAGCGCATGCTATTTTTAGGCTGCAATCCTAAAGGATAACTATTATCACATTTTCACTTCTAGTTTTTTTTTTTAAAGTAATACATTTATTGAAAGCTAATGATGTTTATAAGATAATGTATGTTCATTTCATTTTTTTTGGGGCTGATAAGCAATGCTGAGTCAGACTCTACTGTTATCTAACCAACTGCTGCTCAACCTAACCTGCCTGGTGGTTTGATTACTCTGTGTACTCTGTGTGAAATCACAGCAGCAGGCAATTTAGGTTGAGTTGAAGCTGATCATATTAAAGTAATGTTTGAGCCAATATATCTATACAGCCAGATAAAAAAGTTACCTTTTCTTAGAAATAAGTAAATATTAAAATTATTATTAAATATATACTGTACATTATTTAAAAATGTAATTAGCATTCATTAACCATAATACATTTTTACCAAGCAAGCAGTTAACATTTGATAACAGCTGTCCTTTAATTTAGCTACACATATTGAAATTGAGAGAAGGAATTAAGTTATCTCTGTCAACCCAATCCATCTCCTAGCATATCACATGTCCTTGCGTTTAAAAAACCCCAAAATAAGACAAATTCCACTGCTAGAAGCTTCTGACAACTCTCTGTGCTCTATCTTGAAGCCATTGTTCTACCCAAGAACAAAAATTTTCATCTAGTCTAATTTATTTTAGTTCGGACACTAACCTATTATGAGGAATCGTATCAAACGCCTTGGCAAAATCCAAGAAGATCACATCCCCTGCAGCACCCTGATCTATACTTCTACTTACGTCTTTGTAGAATGCAATTAGGTTAGTTTTACATGACCTATGTTTCATAAAACCATGTTGATTATTGCTAATAACATTGCTCTTCCCAATGAATTCCTGAATATTATCCCTTAATAATCATTGGAATGCTTTTCCAGCCACAGAAGTTAAGCTCTCAGGTCTATAATTTCCAAGATTTTGAACCCATTTTGATTATAGGAACCACACCTGCCTTACTCTAATCCTCAAGTACAATTCCTGAAGGAAAATAATCTTGAAAGATTAAATAAAGAGGTCTACTAATTTCCACACTTAGCTCCTTAAGTACTTGTGAGTGAATGCTGCCAGGCCCCGAAGCTTTGCTTGCATTAACTTTCTTTAGCTACTGTAGTACCTTGTCTTGCATCATCCAATCACAAGTTGTTTGCAGCATTTGCATATCTCTTACTATAGGATCCTCTTCAATTAAAAAAAAAAACACACTAAGTCTTAATTGAATACTATTTTAAAAATCTACTTCCCTAAAACTCCCTTTACGTTTTGTGTCCCTTTACCCCACTCCTTCTAGCATATAAACTCATTGAGCAGGGCCCTCACCAAGCAAATTCCAGTCGGTTGCGATGGCCGTGGGCCGAGGCCGGTAGGAGAGGTCACTCTCTGACCACCGGCTCTGCAGTAGTCCATGCCGGGCTGGTGGGGAGATCAAAGTTCTCCCTCACCGGCCCACTTGCACAGATACGTGGTTGGGGAGGAAGGGAGAAAGGAACTGGCGAAGCTCTATCTTGCATCTCCACCAGGTTCCACAGGCTAAAGATCAGTCACCACTAGCACCACCAGGGATGGCAGCAGCACCTTCCCCCTCCCAGGCTAAAGGTAAGAAGGGAGGGAGGATACAATCCTTAACACACATAACTCTCACACACAGCAGTCTCGCACATATAACTCTCACACACATCACCCTCACACACAGCACTCTCACACACATCACTCTCACACACAGCACGCACTCTCACACACCACACCATCACACACAACACTCTCACACACAGCACCCTCACACACCACACCCTCACACACAACACTTTCTCATGCACACAGCACTCTCACACAAATCACCCTCACACACAGCACTCTCACACACAACACCCTCACACACAACACTCTCTCACACACAGCACTCTCACACACAGCACTCTCTCACACCCTTACACACAACACTCTATGTGTTCAAATGGTATGTCATTTTGTTTCTTTTTTTAATTTCTGGACTGCCATACCATCTCAAAGACAACATAACCAATCTGGCAAATAGCAATTTAAAAAACAGAAATTGGCAAATCTTTTGTTTGACCCTGTAACTTTACAAATCCCCATAAACTCTGTACTTGAGGGGTATTGTTGTACTCGTGAGCTATTACTCTACACAAATATGAGTGTTTTGGAGCAGTAAAATGTATTATACTGATAATATCATCTGTGAAATGGCAGTTTATGTGTAAAAATGAAAAACAAAAAATATATATAAATGCTAATTTTAGCCAGGGTGGCTACTAAAAAAGAGTGGACATAGCCCATTTTGAATACCAAGGACTGTCTACTTTAAAATATATATATGGTTTGCTGGGGGAAAATTACAGGGTTTGTAAAAATAAAAAGTTTGGAAATAGCAAAGTGCTACTTGTACTTAATGCCCTATAAATTTCCAGAAAAAGCCAAGAACATGTTAACATTGGGTATTTCTAAACTTGGGATAAAATTTAGAAACTATTTAGCATGGGTGATTTTTGGCAGTTGTAGATGCGTAACAGATTTTGGGGTTAAAGTTAGAAAAAGTGTGTTTTTCTACATATTTTCATCATATTTTTTAAAAAAAGTTGTTTTAGTAAGTTATATGATATGATGACAATAATGGTATCTTTAGAAAGACCATTTAATGGCAAGAAAAATGGTATATAATATTTGTGGATACAGTAAATGAGTAAGAGGAATTACAGCTAAACACAAACACTGCAAATGTAAAAACAGCCCTGGTCCCAAACAGAAAGAAAATTGAAAAGCAGTCTGGTGACTAAGGTCAGGCCCGGACTGGACATTGGGCACACCGAGCAAATGAAGTTGGGCCGCGATGGCCATGGGCCGAGGCCAGTAAGGGAGGTCACAGGACCTCCCCGGCTGGTCCATGCAGGGCCGGCTCTCTGAGCGCCGGCCCTGCAGTAGTCCATGCCGGGCTGGTGGGGAGATCAAAGTTCTCCTTCACCGGCCCACTTGCACGGATATGCGGTTGGGGAGGGAGGGAGAGAGGACCTGGCGGAGCTCTATCTTGCAGCTCCGCCAGGTTCCTCTCACGAGATCTGGAGCGTTGCCATGGCAATGCCCTCAATCTAGCGAAAGTGAACTCTAGCCCCACAGGCTACAGATCACTCACCCCTAGCATCACCAGGTATGGCAGCAGCATGTTCCCCCCTCCCAGACTAAAGGTAAGAAGGGACAACACTCTCTCACACACATCACTCACACACATCACTCTCACACACATCACTCTCACACAACACTCTCTCACACACACAGCAGTCTCACACAAAGCACTCTCACACACCACACCCTCACACACCACACTCTCTCACACACAACAATCTCACACACAACACTCTCACACACAGCACCCTCACACACCACACTCTTACACCCATCACCATCACACACAGCACTCTATCACACACACACACACACACACACACACACCACTCTCACACACATCACTCTCACACACCACACCCTCACACACAACACTCTCTAACAAACACAGCTCTCACACACATCACTCTCACACACATCACTCTCACACACCACACCCTCACACACAACACTCTCTCACACACAAAGCACTCTCACACACCACACCCTCACACACCACACTCTCTCACACACAGCACTATCACACACCCTCACACACAACACTCTCACACACAGCACCCTCACACACCACACTCTAACACCCATCACCCCCCCACACACACACACAGCATCCTCATATACACAGCACCCTCACATACACAGCATCCTCACATTTACAGCACCCTCACACACACACACACACACACACATATTTCACCCCTCACACACACACATTTCACCCCTCTCACTCACAGCACTCATCACACACACTGCACAACTCTCACACACTGCACCCCTCACATACACACTACACTCCTCACACACACCCACTGCACCCTTCACTCACACACTCTGCACCCCTCACACAGAACCCCCCAACACACCACTGCATCACACACACACAATACTTCCAAATATATATATATATATATATATATATATATATATATATACACAATACAGCACCCCTCACACAAACAATGCGCCCCTCACAGACATACTGCATCCCCTATACACACACTCTCTACAGCCCCTAGCCACACATGCATTATATTACATCACAAGCACAACACGACTAAAACTGACCTTATTACACAATACCACATCACAATCAGCTCACTCTACACACACGCAATCCCACAAGCAGGCTCCAAACACATGCACAATAAATTTTCCTGGCCCTTTTGTCTCCTGGTATCCCATTTATAGAGACACCAGAGACAAGTTGCCCTCACACAAGGAACACAGCACAAGCATGTTAGTAAATTTACTTGCACTGTACAGAACAAATACATGCCCTTTTTCTCATGCTAGAGCTATTCAGCAGAGCTCTGCGCATGGTCTGCCCTGGATGAGTGCTCACTTTAAGAGGGGGCGTGATGACAAAACACACCATCTCTGCCCTGCCCCCTTCTTAGTGAGCCACTGTGATTAAAAAATGCCCGGGCCAAATTTTTTCACAATCCGTCCCTGACTAAGGGTTAAGGAGTCTGGAGTGTGTCTTTAACCCCTTAAGGACCAAACTTCTGGAATAAAAGAGAATCATGACATGTCACACATGTCATGTGTCCTTAAGGGGTTAAAGCGGCACTGTCATGTCAAACATACCTTTCCTCAATGAATTACTCTTATCTCCCTCTTTCAGGATATGTTCTTCATTTCTTCCTGTATGGTCTAGTTTGCTTTAAATCTTAAGACAAAAGTAGGGACTATTTGTCTTATGGAGGTTTCCTACGCCTGACCATCTCTGACCAACGGAGGAACAAAGTGTCCTCTGTTTCCTGTGGTCAGAGAAATTTTCCCGCAATTCTTACCTTTCCTCCCCGATCTCGCAATGCTTCCTGTCAGTATCATTTTAGACAGAACACGGGCGAAACTACTGAATTTCGTCCTAAAAGAATGAGAACAGTTTCTCCATTCATGTTAGGACGCAATTTGTGACTTTGTTCAGATCGAATTTCATTAGAATGAATGAAACTCCGATCCTGTTCGTGCTGTTGCTGCATCTTGCAGCTGCTTAGTGGATAGCTTCCTAATTCCCATTGTATCAGGGAGCTATCTACCAAAAGGCTGAAAGATCTCAATTGGTTGTCTTTCAGCCAAATTTACTAATACTAAGTAAAGATTACTTAGTATTAGTAAATTCTGCCCCTACTCGCTATAGGGGCATGTCTACTAAACAGTGAGTAGCCAGTGGCTGCTCACTGTTTAAAAAACAAACAAAAAAACCCTAGTATCCCCCTCGGCCCCCACCCATGAGCAGCGCGTGGGAGTCCTAAATTACAATAAGGAGGGGGGGACCTATTGTCCTCCCCCTGGCCCCAACCCATGAGCGGCAGTTGGGGCCCTAAATGACAATGGGGGGCCTATTATGGGGTTTTATTGTGGGGCTGAAAAAAGGTTTTAGAAAAAAGAAGACTTCTAATGGTAAGTATGATTTTTTTTTCCAGGTATATAGTTTTATTGTATCCCCACTCACTATATTTAAGGTGAGGCGGGTAGGTAGGGATACATTTTATTTTATTTGGGTTGGGGGTGACTAGGGACTTGGGGACCCCTAGTCACACGGGGGGGGGGTATTTTTACACTTAGCCCCCACTAGCTGCTCATGGGTGGGGGTCAGGGGGGAGAACAATAGGTCCCCCCTATTGTCATTTAGGGCCCTAACCTGCCTTTCACAGGTGGGGGCCAGGGGGAGTACAATAGGTCCCCCCATTGTTATTTAGGGCCCCCACGCACCGCTCACAGGTGGGGGCCAGGGGAGAGGACAATAGGTCCCCCCATTTTCATTTAGGGCCCCCACCCGCCGCTCAGTTGTGAGGGCCGGGGGGAAGGACAATAGGTCCCCCCCTCATTTTCATTTAGGGCCCCCACCCGCCGCTCAGTTGTGAGGGCAGGGGGGACCCTATGTCCCCCGTTTAGTTGAGTAGCCGACACACTATGTACCCCCCGCTAGTTAATAGATGCCCCACCATGGGGCCATTTGTTGGAAGAGGGCGGGGGGTTATTTTTACAACAGTGAACAGCCATAGGCTGCTCACTATTTAGTAGACATGCTCCTACTCGCGGCATAGCGAGTAGGGGCATTCAGGATATTTTTATCTCCCTTATGCTGTAATGGGGGACATATTGACCCCATAGAGTGAGGGAGGACATGGGGGAGCTTAGGAAGTGGCAGGGAGCAATGCTCCCTGCCGCTACTATTTTTACATATTACAAGGAGGGAGCTGCGTACCTGTAGCTCCCTCCTTGTAATAAAATAAATGAACAAACGAACACCGATATTCTGTGTTTGTTTGTTCGTCTGACATTTCTTTTCATTCCTTCATCTTTCTTACGAATGAACGAATATATGAAATTCCCGTTCAAATGCACAAGTGTTTCACAGCTCTATCAAGTGTGGGCAGATGACGTGTCCCACAAGGACTTCATCTACCCACGCAAATATGGCGGTGCCCAGGACCTAGGTCCGGGCATAAAATAAAGATAAAAAAATAGGTAATATGGGGGGCTTAGGGGCATTTGGGGGTGACTAGGGGAACAATTAGATGTAGTCGAGTCAGGAGTGGGTTAAAATAAATTTGGATTCGGCCATGACATTGCCATTTTAATAAGACAATAATGGAGTTCATCTAGAAGGTATCAGGCAGGGAAATACTATATTTACTTGTGAATGCATGTGACATCTAATGAAATCCCAATGAATGCATTTCACAGTTGTAACATATTTTATGTCAGACTCTGGCCTGTAGCCCCATTGAAGATGAAGTTTATTGTAAAGGGGCCATTACAGGGCTACAAGGTGGGCATAGGGAGATTCTAGTTAGGATTGGTAGGTTTGTATGGTGGGTGGGACACACATATATATATGTGTGTCCCACCCACCATACAAACCTACCAATCCTAACTAGAATCTCCCTATACCTTCCTATGCCTGAACACTAAAACGCCTGCCTATATATATGTCCTTAGGTTTAAAATATATAATTTTAATTAATTTTATCACTTGCAAGCTTGGGTTTGTCCCTCCCATCCGCCTGTGGTATGCTGGATAGGGTCTTTTCTTTGTCCCTTTTTGGTCACAGCAGCAGGGCTGATGAGGTAAAGGGGCGATAAGATCTATTAGTAAGATCAGTTAGTAAATGCAGTTGGTCAAATACGTTTTGTTATACAGTTGGTAATGTGTTGGGAGGTTTCGAGTCCCTCGGTGGCTCATCTATCTAGGTAAACTCCAACTACGGTTCCATTAAGTTAATGTATTGTTTATTTTTTATATTGTTACATTATTATTGATGTGTGTCATTGTCTTGTATTGTCCTGTCTGTCATGTACAAATACAATACACCTGTATGGTGGGGGCAATGACTAGTGTTGTCGCGAACCCTAAATTTTCGGTTCGTGAACGGCGAACGCGAACTTCCGCAAATGTTCGCGAACGGGCGAACCGTGCGAACCGCCATAGACTTCAATGGACAGGCGAATTTTAAAACACACAGGGACTCTTTCTGGCCACAATAGTGATGGAAAAGTTGTTTCAAGGGGACTAACACCTGGACTGTGGCATGCCGGAGGGGGATCCATGGCAAAACTCCCATGGAAAATTACATAGTTGATGCAGAGTCTGGTTTTAATCCATAAAGGGCATAAATCACCTAACATTCCTAAATTGTTTGGAATAACGTGCTTTAAAACATCAGGTATGATGTTGTATCGATCAGGTAGTGTAAGGGTTACGCCCGCTTCACAGTGACAGACCAAACTCCCCGTTTAACGCACCGCAAACAGTCCTCTATATACAGAGTAAACATGGCTCCCTCTATATACAGAGTAACATGGCTCCCTCTGTATACTGTGTAAACATGGCTCCCCTCTATATACAGTGTAAACATGGCTCCCTCTATATACAGAGTAACATGGCTCCCTCTATATACAGTGTAACATGGCTCCCCTCTATATACAGAGTAACATGGCTCCCCTCTATATACAGTGTAAACATGGCTCCTCTCTATATACAGAGTAACATGGCTCCCCTCTATATACAGAGTAACATGGCTCCCCTCTATATACAGTGTAAACATGGCTCCTCTCTATATACAGAGTAACATGGCTCCCCTCTATATACAGAGTAACATGGCTCCCCTCTATATACAGTGTAAACATGGTTCCCTCTATATACAGTGTAAACATGGCTCCTCTCTATATACAGAGTAACATGGCTTCCCTCTATATACCGTGTAAACATGGCTCCCTCTATATACAGAATAACATGGCTTCCCTCTATATACCGTGTAAACATGGCTCCCCTCTGTATATAGAGGGAGCCATGTTACTCTGTATATAGAGGGAGCCATGTTTCCACTGTATATAGTGTAACATGGCTCCCCTCTATATACAGAGTAACATGGCTCCCCTCTATATACAGTGTAAACATGGCTCCTCTCTATATACAGAGTAACATGGCTCCCCTCTATACAGGGGCGTACCTGGAGCATTTGGCACCCGGGGCGGATCCTTTATTTGGCACCCCCCTCCCCAACTTTGAAATGTAAAAAACAGCTGCAATTTTTTTTTAAATGTATGTTTATGCAGTGTGTGTATAGTGTGTAAAGTGTGTGTATATTGTGTGTATAGTGAGTGTGTATAGTGTGTACAGTGTGTGTATATTGTGTGTATAGTGAGTGTGTATAGTGTGTGTGTATAGTGTGTATAGTGTGTGCAGTGTGTGTATAGAGTGTGTATAGTGTGTGCATGCAGTGTGTGTAGTGTGTGTGTATAGTGTGTGCATAGTGTATGCAGTGTGTGCAGTGTGTGCATAGTGTGTACAGTGTGTGTATATTGTGTGTATAGTGTGTGTAGTGTGTGTATAATGTGTGCAGTGTGTGCAGTGTGTGTATAGTGTGTGCATAGTGTATGCAGTGTGTGCATAGTGTGTACAGTGTGTGTGTAGTGTGTGTAGTGTGTGTATAGTGTGTATAGTGTGTGCAGTGTGTGTATAGTGTGTATGCAGTGTGTGTATAGTGTGTATGCAGTGTGTGTATAGTGTGTATGCAGTGTGTGTATAGTGTATGCAGTGTGTGTATAGTGTGTGCAGTGTGTGTATAGTTAGTGCAGTGTGTGTATAGTGTATGCAGTGTGTGCAGTGTGTATGCAGTGTGTGTAGAGTGTGTATAGTGTATGCAGTGTGTGTATAGTGTGTGTATAGAGTGTGCAGTGTGTGTATAGTGTGTGCAGTGTGTATAGTGTGTGCAGTGTGTATGCAGTGTGTGTAGTGTGTGTATGCAGTGTGTGTATATTGTGTGTAGTGTGTGTATAGTGTGTGCAGTGTGTGTATAGTGTGTATGCAGTGTGTGTCCCCAAGCCCCTAGTCACACAACCAAATAAAAAAGCCCCTACCTACCCCCCTCACCCTAAAAAATAGTGAAGGGGGAATAAAATTACTACCCTGTAAAGTAAAATTCAACTTACTATTCAACGTCTTCTTCTTCTAAAATCTTCATTTTTTAGCCCCAAAAAAGGCCAAATAAAAAGCCATCATACCCATCGAACTTAAAAATAGAATAAAAAACCCGAGCACAAAAAAAAATTAATCCATCTTCACCCATGGAGGGCTCCGTGTCAGTGTTTATCAGGGATCCTTAAGATAGGTGTCAATCCATATCTGCCAAGTGACCCTATGTAGGGGGAACAGTCCCTATTCTGCTCTGTGTCAGTGTCTGGAGGGAGTATCTGCAGTAACACAGAGTGTCTGGGGGGAGTATCTGCAGTAACACAGGGTGTCTGGAGGGAGTATCTGCAGTAACACAGAGTGTCTGAGGGTAGTATCTACTTGTAACATTTATATGCACTAAAAAAAAAAAATAATAAATTGAAAAAAAAATAAAAAATGGTTGCAGCTTCCGAATTAATCTAAAATGGATGCTGTCCAGTAGGTGGGAGGGTCTGCTAGGGAGGGTGTGCTGCTGATTGGCTGTAATGTGTCTGCTGACTGTGAGGTACAGGGTCAAAGTTTACTCAATGATGACGAATAGGGGGCGGACCGAACACCGCATGTGTTCGCCCGCGGTGGCGGACGCGAACATGCTATGTTCGCCGGGAACTATTCGCTGGCGAACAGTTCGGTACATCACTAGCAATGACCTATATATATACGGATCTCGATACAACACTACATCACATGCACAACAGACCACGTTATTTATATTATAACCTGCCCACATGGACTCTCATGTGTAGGAAAAAACAACCTCACATCCAGGGACCGGATTAGGGGCCACCGGTCAGGAATTATGACAGTGTTACATAGTTACATAGTTAGATAGCTGAAAAGAGACTTGCGTCCATCAAGTTCAGCCTTCCTCACACCTGTTTTTTGCTGTTGATCCAAAAGAGAAAAAAAAAAAAAAAAAAAAAACCCCAGTTTGAAGCACAATTTTGCAACAAGCTAGGACAAAAAATTCCTTATTGACCCCAGAATGGCAGTCAGATTTATCCTTGAATCAAGCAGTTATTACCCTACATTGAAAGATTATATCCTTGAATATTCTGTCTTTGCAAGTATGCATCTAGTAGCTGTTTGAACATCTGTATGGACTCTGATAAAACCACTTCTTCAGGCAGAGAATTCCACATCCTGATTGTTCTTACAGTAAAAAAACCTTTCCTTTGCCTTAGACGAAATCTTCTTTCTTCCAGTCTAAACGCATGGCCTCGTGTCCTATGTAAAGTCCGGTTTGTGAATAGATTTCCACACAATGGTTTGTATTGGCCCCGAATATATTTGTATAATGTTATCATATCCCCTCTCAGGCGACGTTTTTCTAAACTAAATAGGTTTAAATTTGTTAACCTTTCTTCATAGCTGATATGTTCCATTCCTTTTATTAATTTTGTAGCCCGCCTCTGCACTTTTTCTAGTGCCATGATATCCTTCTTTAGAACAGGTGCCCAAAATTGCACAGCATATTCAATATGTGGTCTTACCAGTGATTTATAGAGAGGCAAAATGATATTCTCGTCCCGAGAATGAATGCCCTTTTTCATGCATGACAATACCTTACTGGCCTTGGCCACTGCTGATTGACATTGCACATTGTTGCATAGTTTGTTGTCTATAACAATTCCCAAGTCCTTTTCGTGTGTTGTTATCCCTAATTCGCTTCCATTAAGGGTATACGTTGCTTGTGTATTCTTTACGCCGAAGTGCATAACTTTGCATTTTTCAACATTAAATTTCATCTGCCATTTGAGTGCCCAGTCCTCCAGTCTATCTAAATCCTTCTGCAGCAAAGTAATATCTTGCTCACATTGTATTATTTTACAAAGTTTTGTGTCATCTGCAAACACTGAAACATGACTTTCAATGCTGTCTTCAAGATCATTTATAAAAATGTTAAATAGAAGGGGTCCCAGAACAGACCCCTGAGGGACACCACTTGCCACCTCTGTCCAGCTTGAAAATTTACCATTAACGACAACTCTTTGTATTCTGTTTTTAAGCCAATGTTCTACCCAAGAACAAGCATTTTCATCGAGACCGATTTCCTTGAGTTTGAACACTAATCTTTTGTGTGGAACTGTATCAAATGCCTTGGCAAAATCCAAATAGATCACATCCACTGCAACACCCTGATCTATACTTCTACTTACTTCTTCGTAGAACGCAATCAAGTTAGTTTGACATGACCTGTGCTTCATAAAACCGTGCTGATTTTTGCTGATAACCATATTCTTCTCAAGGAATTCTTGAATATTATCCCTTAATAACCTTTCAAATATTTTACCAGCCACAGAAGTTAAGCTCACAGGTCTATAATTTCCAGGCAAGGATTTTGAACCCTTTTTGAATATAGGAACCACATCTGCCTTCCTCCAATCCTCCGGAACACTTCCTGAAAGAAAAGAATCTTGAAAGATTAAAAACAGAGGTTCACTTATTTCTACACTTAGTTCCTTAAGTACACGTGGATGGATACCGTCAGGCCCTGGAGCTTTGTTTATATTAACTTTCTTTAGTTGCTGCAGCACATTGTCTTGAGTTAACCAATTATTCTGCAAGTTTTTAGTAGCAATCATTTGCACATCTATTGCCATGGGTTCTTCTTTAATATATACGGAGGAGAAATAGTTATTTAGAATTCCTGCCTTTTCTTGGTCTTCATTAACTAACACCCCCGTTTCAGTTTTAAGTGTACCTATACTTTCATTTTTGGGTTTTTTGGAATTTATGTACTTAAAAAATGCTTTGGGGTTGGTTTTGCTCTCTTTAGCTATCATTTTTTCATTTTGAAGTTTAGCAAGTTTAATTGCCTTTTTGCACGCATTATTTGCTTTCTTATATCTTTTCCGGGACCAATGGACAGAAAAACCTGTTGCTAAGCACTTCTTACCTGCCCAACATCATCTTTGCAATTTGTGGTTACAGAGCATGTCCCTCCTCTTCCACAGAGGGGTGACAGATCCAGACGCCTATGACAATGGGAAGCCTTAAGGATTCACCATTTGAACATTGTAAGCCCGAAGGGACTAAATGAAAATATTGTTTACTCTATGTTACTTTAAGATGTGATTTTCTAGATAGCTTATGTCTCTATGCATGTAGATTTAATATTTATTAAGTATCCTGGTACACTGGAACAGTGTCACTTCACATGCGCATGACTCCGACTTACACACTGTTTTCATTTGTTTCTTAGCAACCACGTTTGTATCTGTGAGCGTCACTACATGATGACGTCACTCGCAGTCCTCCGACAGTTCCATGTGTCAATCAGCTTGCGGGCGTTCACTACACTCGACTGGTACGTGTAAATTTAATTTTTCTATTTATCAGCATTTGTTGTTACACTCTGTTATCTTGAGAAAGACCCGCTGAGGGTCAAAACATCAATTTAATGTCAATGTAAATCCTTAGTTTTTTTCACATTAAACCACTTATTCATTTAGAAGTCCTGTGAGTGCTCCCCTTATTCTATTTGTTTATATTCATACGCATGTAAGCACCCAGGCATAAACATTTTTTGTTAATACAAGCAATGAGACTGCTGAGCAGATCTAAATATATATATATATATATTTATTTATTTAGACAAAATCCAATATGCTTGCACTTCTCGGGATAATCACGATATTGCCCGGTGCTGATCCAGAAAAATTAGTAGAAATCCCAGTAAACGGAAAGCACTCCAGGGTCTTTGAGGCATGGTAAAATTTTACTTTTAATTGATATAAAAAAATAATAAAGCAAATATCAATGTTTCGGCTCACATCTGGAGCCTTCTTCAGGATGACAAACATTGTTTGTAATCCTGAAGAAGGCTCCAGATGTCAGCCAAAACGTTGATGTTTGTTTTATTATTTTTTTATATCAATTAAAAGTAAAATTTTACCATACCTCAAAGACCCTGGAGTGCTTTCCGTTTACTGGGATTTCTATATATTTATTTATTTATATATATATATATATATATATATATATATATATATATATATATATATATATATATATATATTAATTAAAGCTGTGGACAATTTTTCACATACATCAGAAGTGTTGGTGTCTTATTTTGGGGGTGGATGATTTATGGTTAAGAGGTTTCAGATCTACCTACCCTTATGGCGACAATGCGCCCGTCATGCATTTTGAATTCTGTCCACACAACCAAGAATAGCTTTCGGTTGCTCTAGGATGGAAAATGGACCTTAGATGCTGAAGGACTGCTGCTCTTAAGATAGTTAGGTACTTCTTAGAAGAGGAAGGGAGACCCAAAATAAATGCATCATCATGAATTTCTGTGTTGCACGGAGGAGATAGGCATTGGCCCTATAATGTCCAGAAGGATATTATCATGCACAACTGAAGCACACAGAGAGGAGATCAGGTCACACACATGGATATAGTCTCACGTGTCTATGTATGCAACCAGTCATCCCCTCTCACTGGTGCGGTAACTGACCACAGCAGTACCTGCCGCAAAACAAACTAAATAATTTATTTTATTTTTTTTAAAGTCACACAGACTTGCCTCGCTATGGTATGCTTGATTATAGATCTTGCACTGGCCAGGCGACGTAAATTTCCAATCTAGGTCAGAAATTTGGAACCTTGCACAGTGTCATTCACATTGCATATTATGGTTTTTAAAGGCAGCATATGACAAAAAGAAACATGCAGTGCAAGATTTGGAAAGATTTGGAGCAATTGCTCAGAGCACCTTCCTTGCAAAGACTTCTCATTGAGCTGCATTGGGAAGGCTGTGATTGGACAGCCACAGAAAGTCTGGGTGGGGTTAAAATGGGAGAGTTTGCAAAAGGCAGAAGGCAAGAGAATGGCACTTTTTGTAAGCTGTGTTTAGATATTTCCCCAATACAAAAATGAATAATGAAATGTATACATGTTGTTATTTGGAGTATGTCTACTAAACAGTGACTTCTGTTTATTTTGTATTTGGGCAGCAGAGTGTCCCTTTGATATAGTGATTCTGGGTAAAGAGCCTGTCCCTGCAGACTCAACAGTGTAAACTTAGAAAAGGCAATTTAGATTGCTGACTAAAGTTACTCTGACAGCCACTAGCAAGACAAAGTTTGCAGGAGCCAACATTCCACATCTCCACGCTCTACATGGAGAGACAGTTTCCAGGTTATTGAATAAATCTATTTCTGAATCAGATACAAATAAAATATATCAAACTAGTTCACAGGGTGAGGTTTCTAGGGCTTGTTTTTTTCCACCAACACATAAAATATTAGCATTTAAAAAATATATTGCAAAAAATGTTTGTTTGTTTTTAAAATTTTATTTTTATATACAAATATATTTTAAATCAACCAATAACATTGTTAGAAAATGTAATTGTGTATTTAATGATCCCCTTCAAATTTCTTGAATTATTTCAATTATTTTTGTGACCCAGATTTGCATTTATGGCCTTGATATAATATTTTTGGATTAACTTTTTAGATTTCATTTTTTGGATAAACTTTTCAAATAATTACATATTAAAAATATTTTACTATTTTGATATATTCATATATATATATATATATATATATATATATATATATATATATATATATATATATATATATATATTTATGTATTTTAATTCATTTATCAAAAAAATAATTTGAAAAGTTCATCACAAGATATTAAGTCAAGGCCTATATACGATATAATACCTAAGATATATTTATCCAACACCATGCTTTTTATTTTGCTTTATTTTTCTTCCTTGTAAAGCATTTACTTCAATAAGGTTTTTTTTTTTAAATTAATTATTTAATTTTCTTATATGTAAGGGTGTGTTCCTTTCCATTGTCAATACAAGCCTAATTGTAAACAAATGCATGACCACTGTTGTAGGCATGAAATCCTCACTTGACACTGCTCAAATTAGCTTTATTTTCCTTTTCATTTTTGATATTATGTGAATGAAGCTCATTAGTGTTTTATGTGAAGCCTTTTAAGTTAGCTGTATGAAACTTCAAAAACAAATATTGAAAAGATAAAAAAAACAACAGTATAAGATCTGAAATTAACTTTTACTTATTACCGTAATTGGCTTTACTTTATGAGTAGGGAAATTACATGTAATGCAGGGTTTAAAATGTAAAATTATTAAAAAGATGAAAGATCTTGTTAATGGGGATTACAAGCCACTCTTTCTGTAGTTAATTAATTAGTGTCGATATTTACCTTTTGATTTTGTTAAAAATGAATTACATTTTACCAGTATATGTTGTTTGTAAGTAGATGATTTTTAAATGCATTGGTCAACATTGAAAATCTGGCCAAGTTGTTAAAGCTAAGTTGTCCATTTTGTGAACAGAAGTCAGACCACATAGTTCAGACAATTAAGCTATGGGCATGCTCAATATCAGAAGCGTAGGGTGGAAAAGTGCAAAGGAAAGCAGGATAATAAGTCCCAGCTGGGCTCAGGAAGATGGCACCAGATATACCAGCACCACAATTGAGGGAAAGTTAGAAGGTGAAAATGGAGGACAGGTTGCAAAATGTAATACATCAGGGGGACTTTTAAGCCACATATAGTCTTAAGAGACCAAACAAAAATAGGCTAAGGCCATGACAGAGCAGTTTTAAATAGCCTACATATATAGAATTGATCAGTGTAACACCAGTATCAGAATGAACTTGGTTAGGAGAGGCAGTTAATAACATGAACTAGTTAAATTAAAGATATAACAAATAAGAAAAATAAGCAGACACTAAAAACATAACATGAAAAAAAAATGATATAGTCATGAAATAACTCCATGAAATTGCATACTGTATATAGTTGGGGATGTGAAATATTTATAGATCATCTGAGTGTCTTCAGGTTAGTGCTGTGATATTGTAAACCAGGGGTGCACAAGAGGCAGACTCCCAGATGTTTTCAAACAACAGCTTCCATAATACGTTGTCATTCTAAAGATATTCTTAAGGAATGCAAAGCATCATAGGACTTGTAGTTCTAAAATATCTGGGGGTTTACCTTTTGGGCACACTTGTTGTAAACTATAGGGGTATGCATTTTTTTATCTTCATGTATTAACCCCTTCAGGACGGGTGACGGACGAGGTCCGTCATCCTCATCCTGGGGATACCCTTAAAGACGGGTGACGAACCTCGTCCGTCACGCGGTAAAATTAACCCCAGATGCTCCGGTCTGCCTCTGTATTAGATGGTAATGGTGTATTAGAGGCAGACCGGGAGCACCGGATCGGGCTGTCCCAGCACATGTGCAGAGCGGGCACATGTGCTGTGTATACTCACCTTCCGCCTCCCTGCACTTCCGGGTTCAGTGTGAAGTGCAGGGAGACGGATCAGTGCTGATCCTGCCCACTGTGTAAAAAAAAAAAAAAAGTTTTAATAAAATCCCCCTTTACCCATTTTAATAAAAAATTTACCCCTTCCCTGCCAATTGATCACTGACTACAGTGATCAATTGGTAGGGATTACATTTTACTGTCATCTGATTTTATTTTTTAACCCCTGAGGGTTAATTATTATTTTTTTTAACCCTCAGGGGTTAAATTTATTTTATTAATTAATTTAATATATTTAAAAATTATATATTTAGCTAACTGGGGTGGGTGGAAGTTAGTGGGGAATTTGGGGATTTTGAGTTAGGCTACTAGCGGTTAACGTTAAAAAAAGTTTTAAAATAAGCTTTAAAAAGTTAAAAATTACTTTAAAAAAAAAGTTTTAATAACGTTTAAGTAAAAAATAAAAAAGACACCCGCCTTTACCCAGTCCAAATAAAAATTAACCCCTTCCCTGCCAGTCGATCACTGCCTACAGTGATCAAAATACAGATCACAGTATTATACTGTGATCTAATTTGTTTTAACCCCTGAGGAATAACTTTTATTTATTTATTAACTCTCAGGGGTTCAATTTATTTAATTAATTAATTTAAATATTTTATAATTATATATTTTGCTAGCTGGGGTGGGTGGGAGTTATGGGCAAATGGGGAATTTACGGTTAGCGCTGCTTACTGCTAGGTAGGGGTTAACGGTAAAAAAAGCTTAGAAAAATGTTAAATCTGTAAAAAAAAGTTTTAAGAAAGTTTAGCAAGTTTTTTTAAAAAATAATAAGCAAAACAAAAGTTTAAAAACTAGTTTTAAAAAGTTTAAAAAGTTTAAAAAAGTAAAAAAATACATAAAAAAATACTCATTACCACTACACCTTGAACAACCTAGAGAAAAAATGATCCCACGCTAAGGTTCAAAATATGCTTTTTGAATTACCCCAGGGTGTATTCTTTAATAAATAGTATGTGTTTGGGGGGAAGTTTCAATAACCAACCATCTAAACTACTCCAAAATGGAACATGGACACAGCGTAAGACTTCAAAGTTAGAAAAAAACTGAATGGCTGCGTCTCAAATGTGCCCCTTCAACATTCACATATACCTGGCAAAGGTACATACGGGGGTATTGCTGTACTCAGCCAACATAGCTGAGCAACATATGAAGTATTTTACAGTCGTAGCACACATAAGGTTTGCAAAATATACTGTGCAAACTCACTTTGTGTGTCAAAAAGGCAGAAAAAACGCTTATTACCACTACACTTGGTACAAGCTAGCGGAAAAATGATCCCATGCTAAGGTTCAAAATATGCCTTTTGAAATACCCTGGGATGTGTTCTTTAAGAAATGGTATGCCTTTGTGGTGTAGTTGTAATATGTAGCCTGCTCAAGTGCTCCAAAGTGGAACACGGACACATCAAAACCCTCCATGAAAATTCACACTTAAAAACGTAAACTTGTCACGTCTCTTTAACAGCACTGTAACTTCACAAAATATTGCCAAAGACATACAATGGGGGTGTCCTTTTACTCAGAAGACTTAGCTAAGCATAATTTGGGAGGTTTGAACTTAGTGGCACATATGAAATATACAAAAGGCCCAGCAAAAATGTAATCCGTATGTAAAAAATGCCCAAAATAATTTTTTACCACATACTTTGGCATATATTGGTGAAAAAATGGGGCCATGTTAAGGCACAATATGCACCATATGAGATACCCTGGAGTGTCTACTTTTACAAATGGTAGGCCTTGTGGGGTTTTTTTGAACAGTCAAACTGTTATAATACCCCAAATGGAAGCATTGGCTCATTAAATCCGTCTCTCAAAAATCTAATGTGAATACTGAAAAGGACAGGTCTCATATATGGCACTGTAGCTTCACTAAATAGTGCCAAAGACATACAAAGGGGGTGTCATTTTACTCAGCAGCTGTAACTGAACACAAAATAAAACTTTGTAAAGGAATAGCACACACCAACTTTTCAAAATACACATGAGAAGTTCTTTGTTATAAGTTTGTGTGCCAAAAACCAAAAAACCCACAATTTTTCTCCAATATTTAGCAGAGGTTGGCGGTGAAATGACTACATAGAAAGTGTCAAAACAACCTTAGGTAAATAGCCTGTGATGTCTACTTTATATAAATATATACTTTTGTGTGGCAATTTTGTTTTCTTTTATGGCTATTAAGCTTACAAGACAAACATACCAAATTCTAAAATTGCTCCACATTAAAAGTTTATTTTACTCCTTGTGCTTTGTGACCTGTAACTACCAAAAAAAACTTAAAATCCCAGACACAGTATATATTCTGTAAATCAGAACAACTAAATTAATTTATATTGAATTGCTTTCTTTAACCTGCACTAATTATGCACACATTATTATTGCAAAAACTGTAAAAAAAAACATTTTCTTAAAAAAACAATGTAAAATTTTTCTGTATGTTTTTGATAATAAATAAGCATTTATATGTATGTTACATCAAATTAAAGCCATTTCTGTCCTTTAAAAAACAGTATATAATATGTGTCGGTGCAATAAACGTGAGAGATGCAAATTGCAGTTGAACACAAACAGCCAGAAAATGCAAAAATTGCTTGTGTCATTAAGCGTAAGACAAGCTTCTGAAGCTGTGTCCTTAAGGGGTTAATATTCAACACTGCACTCACACTTTAGTGTTTTATAGGTGGTGACCTAAACATTGGAGTTTTTGATGCTGTTCTTTTTTTCATTTGTCTTGTGGGAACTTAGGGGTGCCTACAGAGTGCCATAGCTGCTATTGTATTATTGGTGTATTTGTATTATATAAGAAGAGCCATCACATTCACACATACCTTAAAACTCTATTGTAACATTTGTTGGTGATCTTGAGCAAGAATTAGGAATTGGGGTGTTTTAGAGGAAATGCTTACACTACATATGTATGACCCTCTGTGAGAAGGCAGTCTATTTTCTATCAGATCTGTGTCTTATCTGCACTGATATTGCTTTAACTCCAGTATCACAACGCAAATTTAAATTTTTTTGTGTTGTTTTTGCTTAGAAATGCTTTAGACTTGAGAAAGGAAGGTTATCCTGAAAGCTTGTCATTTAAAAATTCTGATAGTCCTATTTTTATTTAATTTGTAATTTTACACACACACATATTGTAAACTTGTTTGAGCAGCGTCCTCATTAACCTATTCTTCCTGTAACATTTTGAAATTGTCTCATTCATTGAGATGTTATTGGTATTTTAACCCCTTAAGGACCAACCTTCTGGAATAAAAGGGAATCATGACATGTCACACATGTCATGTGTCCTTAAGGGGTTAAACACACATATAAATATATATATTTAAAAACAAATTTTGTAGTCGTTAGGCCAGACAATATTGTAGTATTAATTGTTGCATTTTTGCTGTTTTTTCTGGATCCCAAGAGGCCTTCCCAAATTTTCCTTGGTACCAAAATTCAGCTGAGCCTAACAGCGCCATGAATTAAATTCAGTAATTATTTTTCTGCTTAAGTATGTCGGAAGAACTGTAATTGTTTGCTCTGCATAAGTCTACTAAACAAATGCCCTTTGTTTCTGCTGTTTTGGCTGTCTGAGTGGCTCTCTCGAATATTTTCTGCGGCCAAAGTGAACAGCAAAATAAACGAAATTCTGTACAATGTGTTTCAGAAGGATTTAAATTATTCTCTACAAGTTCATATTTTTCCTAATTTTTTTTTGCAACAGATTTTTTTCTTTTTTGCATCAAACAATATTTTACATATGAATACGTGAATACGTTGGTGCTCCATATTTTCCCTAACAAGGAAAATGTTCCGAACAACCCCATGTATTTCTCATTTTAATTACAATAATAGACAAACAGTAATACATGTCAATAATATTAAATACACAGTTCATCAACTAAATAACACAATCTTTGTTGTCTAATCATATTATATAGTCTTCATTTATCTACTTTATATTTAACATACATTTTAGCGCTGCATTCATTTTTTTTATAATCAATTATATTGTTTTTCTCCTACAATAAATCTGTAACAATAAAAGTTTGTGAAGTGTGCAATACTCTGTACCCCTTGAATGAAGACTTTTAAGAACCATATGATAATTGTACAGTAGCTGTTTAACATATCCTGAGGAAAACCACAGTTGTTATATTAAAGTGAAAATATGAAAAAAAGTCTTGATAATTTATTTAACTGCATGAAGAGATAGAGGTTTTAATGGTATAAGATGAAATCGTTCCATGGCTGCCTATTACAAAGGACACGTGAATTATAAAATAATATTCAAAGGCACCATCCTTCAAGCTATTGTGAATACCCCGCTATGTTATAATATGTCTTATTTATTATTCAGAAACTACTTTACTTAGAGTTGGTAGTTTGATTTGCTTTCCTTTGCGACGTAACCAGAACAATGACAAGAGATAATAAATCATTACTAACAGCATACATAAACTCCAAGAGAGGTCTGCTACAGTGACAAATACAGCTGACAACATATGTACACATCTGTTAGCAGGATTTATGGTAAAAGAATACAAAGAAAAAAGAATTATCTAACAGCTGACACTGTATGCTTCTATCAATAGTACAGTCTAATAAGTCCATAGAAATGTATCATGTCCTGGAAATGTATAGTATAATATTCATTTATGCGACTATGATAGAATAAGCTATGCAAAACCCATATAAACCTGAAATGGACATACATGAAATTATTGCTAAAAATATGTTAGATAATTTCACAGTGTACAATGTCAGGGCAAGTAATGAACTTGGATGGATAAGAAGTATGGATAAGCAGGAGGTTGGATTGCTATAATTTAGATACATGGCAAACTATTTATTACTAATACTAATAATGGGGTGAAAATGTATTTAGGGGTCAACTCCAACCTAGAGCGTCTGTTCATGTAGTACTATAAATAAAATGTTAATAATTCTAAATTTGTTAATACAAATCATTTTATTGCCCATTAAATATTTTAAAAATGACATCCTAAAGTTTTAAAGGAAAAGTTCCTCAAGGAGATAATTCCCTGCAGAGTTGACCTCAATTTTCTACTAGGGAGGAAATCGTTTTTTTATCTTTTGTTTTAACTTTCATTGTATAAACCACATTCCTTCAATCAAGATAAACTGATATGAAACCATATTGTTTCTTAAAACAAAAAGAAATGACCAATGGACATAAAATCCAGAGGATAAAGTAAAGTCCTTTTATGAATATAATGTAATTAAAACTAAATTTATTTATGTATGTTTAAAAAGGAACAGTAATTGAACCAAAAGGACAAAAAAAAAAAAAAACACTTAAAAAGGAAACTTATAAACACAAAATAAAGAGGAGCTCATAAGCTCTAAGTAAGAGATGGGGTAGAAAGGGTTAAGGAGCAATGGAGGCTGCTTGTTAAAGGAATGATAAGAGAAACAATTATGAATCCTAATCGTATATAGGTTTCAGATAGTTGTGGTGAGTAAAAAATATACTCACAGAGGTCGCTGTCTGAGAAAATAATATTGTTATGAAGGAAAAAGGCTAGGTTTATTGTAAAACAAACAAACTAACTGTTTAGGTGATATGACCCACCACCTAAACATAAAAGTGCGAGTGCAGCGCTATACAAATTCTTACTTACCCCTTCAGATTGTATGGGGTAAAAATCACATGCAAAAGAAGGTAGAAATATACAGAATAGTGCAATATAGTCTGTACATATACAATAAGAATGAGTAGATCTATATATGGTCACACTCACATTTGTTAGAGCCTTTTTTAAGGGGTATAGGCTCTAAACACTGTAGCTTTTAGGGCCTTTTTAGGTGGCTCCTGGACCTTCTTCCGTCGTGATTTTCTTTTACAGGTATATATAGAAATAGAAAAACACACAGCGATCTGGGTGCAGATTGTATAAACCAAATGGATTTAAATAACAAAATATAGCAAGAAATTTGCTCACCTTTTTAGAAGCCTGCTAATATAACTGGCACCCAACTCTGCACACAGTGTCAAATTATAGTGTGACACTTCCCTGTGGGAACCTAGGGTTACAATGTAATAAAGTGAAGAAGGAGAGAGGGACTTGTTGAGGACATTTATTCCGAAATAAAAAGGTTTAAAACAGAGCATAAAAAATACTAGCACTCAAAAATAAAAACAGTAAATAATGTCCATTCCATCAGAAATTTTCCAACAAAACGCATTTCACCGGTAAGGCTTTATCAATTGGTATTTAATCAGTCGTTCCTGGTTCCGTTGAGCTACTGGGTAGCTCCTTCTTTATCTTTCATTCTTCCAATCATTGGGGAGTTCGTCACAAAGATATGTTCGTTGGGCATTTGTATCTTTCACTTCATACACGGAAGTGACGTATCATCATATTCTGTCCTGAAAGACTACATTACCCATATAGCTCGAATCTAGATGTCCTGATGCTTCATATCCAGTTGCTCGGACATCGTAAAGGTAAGTTTTTCAGTTCATTTGATATTCTCAGGGTAATATAAACACATGTGTATGTGTCAACGTAAAAAGAAAAGATACATCAAAACCATTAATTGGAAATATATCTTGAAGGTAAGGACTAGTGATGTACCGAACTGTCCGCCGGCGAACAGTTCCCGGCGAAATTAGCGTGTTCGCGTTCGCCACGGCGGGCGGACACATGCGCAGTTGGATTCGCCCCTATTCGTCATCATTGGGCAAACTTTGACCCTGTGCCTCTCGGTCAGCAGACACATTACAGCCAATCAGCAGCACTCCCTCCCTTCCACACCCTCCAACCTCCCTCCCAGCATCCATTTTCGATTCATTCGGAAGATGCATGCTTAGTGAGAGGAGGGAAAGTTTAGCTGCTGCTGATTAGATAGGGAAATTGATAGCTAGGCTAGGGTATTCAGTGTCCACTACAATCCTGAAGGACTCATCTGATCTCTGCTGTAAGGACAGCACCCCAAAAAGCCCTTTTTAGGGCTATAACATCAGGCTGCTTTTTTTTTTTCCTGTGTAATGTAATTGCAGGTGCCTGCCTGCCAGCTTCTGTGTGAGGTTCACATTGTATACTGTGCCTATTTGCCCAGTGCCACCACGCATATCTGTTTTAACAATAGGTTAAGCTTTACATTTAAAATAAATATTTTTTTTTCACTGTAATAGAAGAGCAGTTGCCTGCCTGCCAGCTTCTGTGTGAGGTTCACATTGGATACTGTGCCTATTTGCCCAGTGCCACCACTCATATCTGTTTTAACAATAGGTTAAGCTTTACATTTAAAATAAATATTTTTTTTCACTGTAATAGAAGAGCAGTTGCCTGCCTGCCAGCTTCTGTGTGAGGTTCACATTGGATACTGTGCCTATTTGCCCAGTGCCACCACTCATATCTGTTTTAACAATAGGTTAAGCTTTACATTTAAAATAAATATTTTTTTTCACTGTAATAGAAGAGCAGTTGCCTGCCTGCCAGCTTCTGTGTGAGGTTCACATTGGATACTGTGCCTATTTGCCCAGTGCCACCACTCATATCTGTTTTAACAATAGGTTAAGCTTTACATTTAAAATAAATATTTTTTTTTCACTGTAATAGAAGAGCAGTTGCCTGCCTGCCAGCTTCTGTGTGAGGTTCACATTGGATACTGTGCCTATTTGCCCAGTGCCACCACTCATATCTGTTTTAACAATAGGTTAAGCTTTACATTTAAAATAAATATTTTTTTTCACTGTAATAGAAGAGCAGTTGCCTGCCTGCCAGCTTCTGTGTGAGGTTCACATTGGATACTGTGCCTATTTGCCCAGTGCCACCACTCATATCTGTTTTTACAATAGGTTAAGCTTTACATTTAAAATAAATATTTTTTTTTCACTGTAATAGAAGAGCAGTTGCCTGCCTGCCAGCTTCTGTGTGAGGTTCACATTGGATACTGTGCCTATTTGCCCAGTGCCACCACTCATATCTGTTTTAACAATAGGTTAAGCTTTACATTTAAAATAAATATTTTTTTTTCACTGTAATAGAAGAGCAGTTAGTTGTCTGCAAGCGTCTGTGTTTCAGGCCTACTTCAGCGTGTGCTCTGCAGACCTGTGCCAGCGTGCTTTGACAGTTGCCAATCATATCTGGTGTCTCTTTAGCGTGCTTTTACAACCAAAATTTTGTTTCCACTGTAATAGAAGAGCAGTTGCCTGCCTGCCAGCTTCTGTGTGAGGTTCACATTGGATACTGTGCCTATTTGCCCAGTGTCACCACTCATATCTGTTTTAACAATTGGTTAAGCTTTCGATTTAAAAGAAATATTTTTTTTTCACTGTAATAGAAGAGCAGTTAGTTGTCTGCAAGCGTCTGTGTTTCAGGCCTACTTCAGCGTGTGCTCTGCAGACCTGTGCCAGCGTGCTTTGACAGTTGCCAATCATATCTGGTGTCTCTTTAGCGTGCTTTTACAACCAAAATTTTGTTTCCACTGTAATAGAAGAGCAGTTGCCTGCCTGCCAGCTTGTGTGTGAGGTTCACATTGGATACTGTGCCTATTTGCCCAGTGCCACCACTCATATCTGTTTTAACAATTGGTTAAGCTTTCGATTTAAAAGAAATAATATTTTTTCACTGTAATAGAAGAGCAGTTAGTTGTCTGCAAGCGTCTGTGTTTCAGGCCTACTTCAGCGTGTGCTCTGCAGACCTGTGCCAGCGTGCTTTGACAGTTGCCAATCATATCTGGTGTCTCTTTAGCGTGCTTTTACAACCAAAATTTTGTTTCCACTGTAATAGAAGAGCAGTTGCCTGCCTGCCAGCTTCTGTGTGAGGTTCACATTGGATACTGTGCCTATTTGCCCAGTGCCACCACTCATATCTGTTTTAACAATTGGTTAAGCTTTCGATTTAAAAGAAATATTTTTTTTTCACTGTAATAGAAGAGCAGTTAGTTGTCTGCAAGCGTCTGTGTTTCAGGCCTACTTCAGCGTGTGCTCTGCAGACCTGTGCCAGCGTGCTTTGACAGTTGCCAATCATATCTGGTGTCTCTTTAGCGTGCTTTTACAACCAAAATTTTGTTTCCACTGTAATAGAAGAGCAGTTGCCTGCCTGCCAGCTTCTGTGTGAGGTTCACATTGGATACTGTGCCTATTTGCCCAGTGTCACCACTCATATCTGTTTTAACAATTGGTTAAGCTTTCGATTTAAAAGAAATATTTTTTTTTCACTGTAATAGAAGAGCAGTTAGTTGTCTGCAAGCGTCTGTGTTTCAGGCCTACTTCAGCGTGTGCTCTGCAGACCTGTGCCAGCGTGCTTTGACAGTTGCCAATCATATCTGGTGTCTCTTTAGCGTGCTTTTACAACCAAAATTTTGTTTCCACTGTAATAGAAGAGCTGTTGCCTGCCTGCCAGCTTGTGTGTGAGGTTCACATTGGATACTGTGCCTATTTGCCCAGTGCCACCACTCATATCTGTTTTAACAATTGGTTAAGCTTTCGATTTAAAAGAAATAATATTTTTTCACTGTAATAGAAGAGCAGTTAGTTGTCTGCAAGCGTCTGTGTTTCAGGCCTACTTCAGCGTGTGCTCTGCAGACCTGTGCCAGCGTGCTTTGACAGTTGCCAATCATATCTGGTGTCTCTTTAGCGTGCTTTTACAACCAAAATTTTGTTTCCACTGTAATAGAAGAGCAGTTGCCTGCCTGCCAGCTTCTGTGTGAGGTTCACATTGGATACTGTGCCTATTTGCCCAGTGCCACCACTCATATCTGTTTTAACAATTGGTTAAGCTTTCGATTTAAAAGAAATATTTTTTTTTCACTGTAATAGAAGAGCAGTTAGTTGTCTGCAAGCGTCTGTGTTTCAGGCCTACTTCAGCGTGTGCTCTGCAGACCTGTGCCAGCGTGCTTTGACAGTTGCCAATCATATCTGGTGTCTCTTTAGCGTGCTTTTACAACCAAAATTTTGTTTCCACTGTAATAGAAGAGCAGTTGCCTGCCTGCCAGCTTCTGTGTGAGGTTCACATTGGATACTGTGCCTATTTGCCCAGTGCCACCACTCATATCTGTTTTAACAATTGGTTAAGCTTTAGATTTAAAAGAAATAATATTTTTTCACTGTAATAGAAGAGCAGTTAGTTGTCTGCAAGCGTCTGTGTTTCAGGCCTACTTCAGCGTGTGCTCTGCAGACCTGTGCCAGCGTGCTTTGACAGTTGCCAATCATATCTGGTGTTTCTATAGCGTGCTTTTACAACCAAAATTTTGTTTCCACTGTAATAGAAGAGCAGTTGCCTGCCTGCCAGCTTCTGTGTGAGGTTCACATTGGATACTGTGCCTATTTGCCCAGTGCCACCACTCATATCTGTTTTAACAATTGGTTAAGCTTTCGATTTAAAAGAAATATTTTTTTTTCACTGTAATAGAAGAGCAGTTAGTTGTCTGCAAGCGTCTGTGTTTCAGGCCTACTTCAGCATGTGCTCTGCAGACTTGTGCCAGCGTGCTTTGACAGTTGCCACTCATATCTTGTGTCTCTATAGCGTGCTTTTACAACCAAAATTTGTTTTTCACTGTTATAGATTGAATAGCAGTTACTTGTCTTCAAGCGGGTGTCTCAGGCCTACAGTGTGTGCTCTGCAGCACTGTTCCAGTGCACATTGCCAATCATATCTGGTGTCTCTATAGCGTGCTTTTAAAAACAAAATTTGTTTTTCACTGTTATAGATTGAATAGCAGTTACTTGTCTTCAAGCGGGTGTCTCAGGCCTACAGTGTGTGCTCTGCAGAACTGTTCCAATGCACATTGCCAATCATATCTGGTCTCACAGTAGCTTGCACGCATAGTACCACAAATCCCCAAAAAAATGACAGGCAGAGGCAGGCCACCCCGCAGGGGCCGTCGTGGTCGTGGTGCTGTGATTCCCTTTTGCCCTAGAATAATGCCCAGTTTTCAGAAGCCACGTACCCTGAACTTGAAAAGTTCTGAGGACTTAGTTGACTGGCTAACACAGGACACCCAATCTTGTACAGCCTCCGCTCGGAACCTTGACGCACCATCCTCCTCCAGCTTAGCTTCAGGCACCTCTCAAGATAGCACTCACCCGCCTGCCGCCACCACCAAAACTAGCACCACAGCCGCTTTACTTGGTATGTCAGAGGAGTTATTCACACACCCGTTTGAAGAAATGAGTGATGCGCAACCATTATTGCTAGAGGATGTAGATAACAGGGATATGTCTCAGGCAGGCAGCATTAAACACATGGAGGTACGGTGTGATGATGATGATGTTGTACCCGCTGCTGCTTCCTTTTCTGAGTTGTCAGATACAAGCGAAGCGGTTGATGATGATGATGCGTCCATGGATGTCACGCGGGTGCCCGCTAGAAGAGAAGAAGAACAGGGCGAAAGTTCAGATGGGGAGACAGAGAGGAGGAGGAGGAGACCAGTTGGAAGCAGGGGGGTCGTCGCAAGGAGCTAGTGGCACAGTCAGACAGCATGCATCGGCACCCGGGGTCAGCCCGACAGCACGCCAATCAACGCATGCTGTGTCCACCACCAGAATGCCGTCATTGCAGAGCTCAGCAGTGTGGCATTTTTTTTGTTTGTCTGCCTCTGAAAACAGCGATGCCATTTGCAACCTGTGCCAAAGGAAACTGAGTCGTGGGAGGTCCAACACCCACCTAGGTACAACTGCTTTGCGTAGGCACATGATCTCACATCACAAACGCCTATGGGATCAACACATGAGTACAAGCAGCACGCCTACTCTAAGCCGCCATCCTCCTCCTGGTCCAGCATCTTCAGCCACGTCAACCACTGCTGTCCTTCTTGCCCCCTCTCAACCATCCGCCACTCCGTCTCCCGCCTTGAGCAGTTCCCGCTCATCTGCCCACAGTCATGTGTCTGTCAAGGACATGTTTGAGCGTAAGAAGCCAATGTCACCAAGTCACCCCCTTGCCCAGCGTCTGACAGCTGGCTTGTCCGAACTATTAGCCCGCCAGCTTTTACCATACAATCTGGTTGAGTCTGAGGCGTTCAAAAAATTTGTAGCTATTGGGACACCGCAGTGGAAGGTACCTGGCCGGAATTTCTTTTCACAAAAGGCAATCCCCAACTTGTACTCGATTGTGCAAAAGGAAGTCATGGCATGTCTGGCACACAGTGTTGGGGCAAGAGTCCATCTGACCACTGATACCTGGTCTGCAAAGCATGGTCAGGGCAGGTATATCACCTACACTGCGCATTGGGTAAACCTGCTGACGGCTGACAAGCAAGGAATGCGTGGCATTGCAGAGGAGTTGGTGACACCGCCATGAATTGCAGGCAGTCCTGCTGCCACCTCCTCTACTCCTCCTACTCCATCCTCTTCCATAACCTCCTCGGCTGAGTCCTCTTGTGCCGCTGCTTCTTGCTCCACATCAACGGCACCCCCCCAGCTCCCCAGGTACTATTCCACATCCCGGATACGGCAGTGTCACGCCGTCTTGGGTTTGACTTGCTTGAAAGCAGAGAGTCACACCGGACAAGCACTCCTGTCCGCCCTGAACGCACAGGTGGAAAAGTGGCTGACTCCGCAGCAACTGGATATCGGCAAAGTGGTGTGTGACAACGGAAAAAATTTGATAGCGGCATTGAAGTTGGGCAAGTTGACACATGTGCCGTGCATGGCACATGTGTGTAATCTGATCGTACAACGCTTTGTGCATAAGTACACAGGCTTACAGGACGTCCTGAAGCAGGCCAGGAAGGTGTGTGGCCATTTCAGGCGTTCCTACACGGCCATGGCTCACTTTGCCGATATCCAGCGGCGAAACAACATGCCAGTGAGGCGCTTGATTTGCGACAGCCCTACACGTTGGAATTCAACACTCCTAATGTTCGACCACCTGCTCCAACAAGAAAAAGCTGTTAATGAATATTTGTATGACCAGGGTGCTAGGACAGCCTCTGGGGAGCTGGGAATTTTTTTGCCACGTTACTGGACGCTCATGCGCAATGCCTGTAGGCTCATGCGTCCTTTTGAGGAGGTGACAAACCTAGTCAGTCGCAACGAAGGCACCATCAGCGACATCATACCATTTGTTTTCTTCATGGAGCGTGCCCTGTGAAGAGTGCTGGATCAGGCTGTAGATGAGCGTGAAGAGGAAGAGGAAGAGTTGTGGTCATCATCACCACCAGAAACAGCCTTATCAGCATCGCTTGCTGGACCTGCGGCAACGCTGGAAGAGGATTGTGAGGAAGAGGAGTCAGAGGAGGATTGTAGCTTTGAGGAGGAGGAGGAGGAGCAAGACCAAACACAACAGGCATCCCAGGGTGCTCGTTGTCACCTATCTGGTACCCGTGGTGTTGTACGTGGCTGGGGGGAAGAACATACCTTCAATGACATCAGTGAGGAGGAGGAACGGGAAATGAGTAGCTCGGCATCCAACCTTGTGCAAATGGGGTCTTTCATGCTGTCCTGCCTGTTGAGGGACCCTCGTATAAAAAGGCTGAAGGAGAACGACCTGTACTGGGTGTCCACGCTACTAGACCCCCGGTATGAGCAGAAAGTAGCGGAAATGTTACCGAATTACAACAAGTCGGAAAGAATGCAGCATTTGCTAAATAAATTAAAAAGTATGCTTTACACAGTGTATAAGGGTGATGTCACAGCACAACGGGAATCTAACAGGGGGAGAGGTGGAAGTCATCCTCCTCCTCCTCCTCCCACGACCACGCCGGCAAGGACAGGATGCTTTAAAGACGTGTTGTTGATGGAGGACATGCGGACCTTTTTAAGTCCTATGCATCGCCACAGCCCTTCGGGATCCACCCTCAGAGAGCGACTCGACCGACAGGTAGCAGACTACCTCGCCTTAACTGCAGATATCGACACTCTGAGGAGCGATGAACCCCTTGACTACTGGGTGTGCAGGCTTGACCTGTGGCCTGAGCTATCCCAATTTGCGATAGAACTTCTGGCCTGCCCCGCTTCAAGTGTCCTGTCAGAAAGGACCTTCAGTGCAGCAGGAGGTATTGTCACTGAGAAGAGAAGTCGCCTAGGTCAAAAAAGTCTAGATTACCTCACCTTTATTAAGATGAATGAGGGATGGATCCCGAAGGGACTGACACTGGGCGATACATTCGCTTAAAAAAGGCCTGATGAGATGAGCTGCCTTGGGCTAAAAATGGTCCACTGCTGTATTTTAGCTCTGAATGACGTTTGACTTGCGTGACTTATCCGCCACCAACTAGGGTTCAAGCCGCCATGTTTTAGGGCACTTTCTGCCTGTGAAACAAACATACATTTTTCTGGCCGCTGCTACAGCAGCGGCTGCAACAATACCAAATTTTTCAGGCATGTGTACATGCCTAATTTTTAGCCCCACTGGTGCAAGTGGACTGATTACAATTACAGGGCCTCTAAAGAGTCCTGTATTGTTATTTGTCGTCACTACCTTCCCGCGTCGGGAAGATTTCTTGCACAGGGCGCCCAAAGGCCTAAGGCTGGCCCTGCGCATGGGTCAGTGGCTCTGCACCAGACTTCCCTCCAATTGATCAAAGTTAAAGGATTTCAAGTGGACTGATTACAATTACAGGGCCTCTAAAGAGTCCTGTATTGTTATTTGTCGTCACTACCTTCCCGCGTCGAGAAGATTTCTTGCACAGGGCGCCCAAAGGCCTAAGGCTGGCCCTGCGCATGGGTCAGTGGCTCTGCACCAGACTTCCCTCCAATTGATCAAAGTTAAAGGATTTCAAGTGGACTGATTACAATTACAGGGCCTCTAAAGAGTCCTGTATTGTTATTTGTCGTCACTACCTTCCCGCGTCGGGAAGATTTCTTGCACAGGGCGCCCAAAGGCCTAAGGCTGGCCCTGCGCATGGGTCAGTGGCTCTGCACCAGACTTCCCTCCAATTGATCAAAGTTAAAGGATTTCAAGTGGACTGATTACAATTACAGGGCCTCTAAAGAGTCCTGTAGTGTTATTTGTCGTCACTACCTTCCCGCGTCGGGAAGATTTCTTGCACAGGGCGCCCAAAGGCCTAAGGCTGGCCCTGCGCATGGGTCAGTGGCTCTGCACCAGACTTCCCTCCAATTGATCAAAGTTAAAGGATTTCAAGTGGACTGATTACAATTACAGGGCCTCTAAAGAGTCCTGTATTGTTATTTGTCGTCACTACCTTCCCGCGTCGGGAAGATTTCTTGCACAGGGCGCCCAAAGGCCTAAGACTGGCCCTGCGCATGGGTCAGTGGCTCTGCACCAGACTTCCCTCCAATTGATCAAAGTTAAAGGATTTCAAGTGGACTGATTACAATTACAGGGCCTCTAAAGAGTCCTGTATTGTTATTTGTCGTCACTACCTTCCCGCGTCGGGAAGATTTCTTGCACAGGGCGCCCAAAGGCCTAAGGCTGGCCCTGCACATGGGTCAGTGGCTCTGCACCAGACTTCCCTCCAATTGATCAAAGTTAAAGGATTTCAAGTGGACTGATTACAATTACAGGGCCTCTAAAGAGTCCTGTATTGTTATTTGTCGTCACTACCTTCCCGCGTCGGGAGTGGGTCATTTGCGCCCCTGCTGCCTTCCTTGCATGTGGTATCTGTTTGTCAGGGATTTGTCAATCCATATCTGCCAAGTGACCCTATGTAGGGGTAACAGTCCCTATTCTGCTCTGTGTCAGTGTGTATCATGGTCTCTGTGGACAGGGAACAGTCTCTATTCTGCTCTGTGTCAGTGTGTATCAGGGGTTTTGAGGACAGGTGTCAATCCATATCTGCCAAGTGACCCTATGTATATCTGCTGTCAGTACACAGGAAAAGTTTAAATATTTCTTGTTCTACGTTCTCTGCAACTCCACGCACCGACTCATCCAATACGTGAAGATCTGGGGTTTCTCTGACTCTCCTCAGTAGTGTATCAAACAGAGTCTGCACTGTGGTAACACGGACATCTTCAGGACATAACTCAACTATTTGCAGATAGGCAGTCTGCAGCTTCTCTTTTTCACCTGTTCTCTTCTTTCTCTTATGCGTATTCTTGTCTATTTGCAGGTGGTCTCTTGCCTTTCTTTTAACCAATTCGTTCCTTCCATATGGTTTCAAAAGATCTCTGGCATCATTACTTTCAACGCAAATAACGTCATCATAGTTAGTCTCCTCATTATTCACCGGGAAGAGCGTGTTTGCACTGACTACCCACAGCATGCTCTTGCCATTGCCTACTCCACCTTCAACGACAGGGTGCAAGTCCCAAGGAGAAGGATCATTCACTTTATTATCTGTCTTTATTTCACAAGTAGTGCCTGGAACATCCTCATGGGTCACAAGATGTAAATCTGGACTAATGTCAACCCCAGGGTCTGGAAAATCTAAAGAGTCCTGTATTGTTATTTGTCGTCACTACCTTCCCGCGTCGGGAGTGGGTCATTTGCGCCCCTGCTGCCTTCCTTGCATGTGGTAGCTGTTTGTCAGGGATTTGTCAATCCATATCTGCCAAGTGACCCTATGTAGGGGGAACAGTCTCTATTCCGCTCTGTGTCAGTGTGTATCAGGGATCATTAGGATAGGTGTCAATCCATATCTGCCAAGTGACCCTATGTAGGGGGAACAGTCTCTATTCTGCTCTGTGTCAGTGTGTATCATGGTCTCTGTGGACGGTGAACAGTCTCTATTCTGCTCTGTGTCAGTGTGTATCATGGTCTCTGTGGACAGGGAACAGTCTCTATTCTGCTCTGTGTCAGTGTGTATCAGGGATCATTAGGATAGGTGTCAATCCATATCTGCCAAGTGACCCTATGTAGGGGGAACAGTCCCTATTCTGCTCTGTGTCAGTGTGTATCAGGGGTTTTGAGGACAGGTGTCAATCCATATCTGCCAAGTGACCCTATGTAGGGGGAACAGTCTCTATTCTGCTCTGTGTCAGTGTGTATCAGGGGTTTTGAGGACAGGTGTCAATCCATATCTGCCAAGTGACCCTATGTAGGGGGAACAGTCCCTATTCTGCTCTGTGTCAGTGTGTATCAGGGGTTTTGAAGACAGGTGTCAATCCATATCTGCCAAGTGACCCTATGTAGGGGGAACAGTCTCTATTCTGCTCTGTGTCAGTGTGTATCAGGGCTGGGCTTTGAGGACAGGTGTCAATGTTAGGTGATTTCTGCCCTTTATGGATTAAAAGCAGACTCTGCATCAACTGTGCAATTTTCCATGGGAGTTTTGCCATGGATCCCCCTCTGGCATGCCACAGTCCAGGTGTTAGTCCACTTGAAACAACTTTTCCATCACTATTGTGGCCAGAAAGAGTCCCTGTTGTTTTTAAAATTCGCCTGCCCATTGAAGTCAATGGCGGTTCGCGCGGTTCGCCGGTTCGCAAACATTTGCGGAAGTTCGCGTTCGCCGTTCGCGAACCGAAAATTCCGGGTTCGCGACAACACTAGTAAGGACATTACAATAAAAACATTTGTAACCAATCTAGGTACAGAGTGTTTATTCCTAACATAAAATAAAGTAAAAGCAGTAAAAATTTCGCTCTAAAAAAATACTTGGTATAAAAATTATTAAATATACATTTTGGATAACTATTATATTATATGATAACGGTATAAGAAATGATATAATTCAAAATCGTCCCTCAACGCTAATGGACTTAAAGTATTGAGATTGAAAATCCATTTCATCTCACACTTTCCCAGTTGTTTTATATTATCATCTCCTCGCCAGTTATATTTTACTTTCTGAATAGCCTTAACCCCTTAAACTTTAAAAATTGAGGATCACTATTATCAGGGGAGGGCTGGCAGCCTTAGGCCTGGAGGGCAAAACCAGTCAAGTGGCCCATTGCGCCACCAAATCAGTTCACCATCCATGCCCACCTTTTCCTGGTTTTATAACGGATAATGATGTTATGCTAATCAGTAGCTCTTTGCCATACCCACTCCTTCACGGCTCTGACTTTCAATGTTGTCAGAGCACAGGCTGAGAATCTCTGAGCCTGTGCTCTGACTCACTAACTGAGCGCTGGAACCACGAGGGAGAGGATATGATCTGACTGCACCTACTGCTGGTGCGCACCAGTGGACCACCAGCGAATCGTTTAAATTAAATATGCTGGTGTACCCAACTTGTGAGCTGTGTTGGCCGTCGGGTGCCTCTGTTGTCATGGCACCCTGCGTGACCGCACAGCTTGCCCACCCCAACGGCTGGCCCTGCTGACACACACTGACATTACTTCTTAGACATCCCTCAATATTAATACAGACATCAGAGTAAACACCAATAAACTGTGGAAACAGAGCTGATCCCCCCAAATTTATAAAGGTTTGCTTAGAGGATTTATTGTAAGATTAAATCATGCCTCCTCCTCTCTCTCCCCCATGCGCTGCTCTGTAGGCTGGGAGGAAGTGAAGAGTAATCACAGTCTCCCAGCCCAACGCCACCTGTGGCTGCATGGGGAACAGCTGTTTAATGTAATGCTTGCAGGACGGCCAGCTGCCGCAGAACCTCTTTGTTTCCGTCTCTGCAAAGGGCTCCAGGCACTGCTTGTTGTGAGTGTGAGCCACTGTAAATTAGGGGCAGAGGGCAGAGGGCAGAGGACACTTGCACTGCGGTCAAGACGGGTCTGGGCAGGAGGAGAGTGCAGTGCAATCAGTGAACTCCCCTCCTGTGGGTCACCAGTAGACTGGTGCACCTGCCCAGGATCAGAGCCGGTGCAAGGATTTTTGCCGCCCTAGACAAAATATAAATTTGCCGCCCCCCCCATGTGACATCACAATGCCCCACCCATATGATCTGCCATATGAACTAACGCCAGTGCTGCACACAGTGTGTGTTTACATTAAAAAGCCTGCAGGGACCAGCTATAGACACCACAACCACTTCATTAAGCTATAGTGTCCCTTTAATGTGAGGTAAATTATAGATTAGTGTCACTAATAATATACTAGATTGCCTACTTACAATTAGATGAGGATGATGATGAGCTGCAGTTTGGCTCCACTGGTCTGGTGTAGAACAGGATCTCTGGAGGCTGTTTGCAACTGTGGTCACAAAATTCAATGTTCTGGGAGAATTAGAAGCAGCTCCATTTTTTGGGGGCCTCTTACACAGCTCAAGGTCTGGGCCCCAGGGCCTGACGGTGAGTATGCCCATAAGGCCCACTCATAAGTCCACTTATATGTTCCACCCACCCATGAGTTCGCTCACAGGGAGTGGAGTGTGTAGGGGAGTGTTATGAGTTATTGTAGAGGATCTAATATGTGTGCTTATGGTATGTAGTTTATAGGGATACCAGTTTGTGCAGGTGATGCAGTGTGTTTGTGTGTAGTGGAAGCAGTGTGTATTTGTGTATAAGGGATGTATTATGTGTTTCTGGTTGTGTGTAAGGGATGCATTGTGTGAATCAGTGTTTGTATGCATAAGGGATGCAAGGTGTGTGTCTGTATGTGTGTGCATTGAGTGTAAGAGATGCATTGTGTTTCTGTGTGTATGTAAGAAAAGCAGTGTGTGTGTGTTTGCATTGTCTGTTTTTGTGTGGGGGTTGCATTGTGTGTGTGTGTAATGGATGCATTGTGTGTTTCTCTGTGTGTAAGGGAAGCATGTTGTGTTTCTGTGTTTGTATAGGGATGCATTGTGTGTTTCTGTGTATGTATAGGGATGCATTGTGTGTGTGTGTGTGTGCGCATAGTGTGAAAGAGCTCCCTGTCTTGCCCCCTGTCCTATAGAGCTGTCCCTTCTGTCCCTTAGAGCTTCTTAACCCTTCTACTTCTTCTTACTCCCCCTTCTTCTTCTTACCCTCTCTTCTTCTTCTTACTCCCCCTTCTTACTCCCCCTTCTTCTTCTTATTCCCCCTTCTTCTTCTTACTCCCCCTTCTTACTCCCCCTTCTTCGTCTTACTCCCCCTTCTTCTTACTCCCCCCTCTTCTTCTTACTCCCCCTTCTTCTTCTTCTTATCTCCCCTCCTTCTTATTCCCCCTCTCCCTCTTCTTACTCCCCCTCCCCTTCCCCCCTCTTTTTCTTATCTCCCCTCCTTCTTATTCCCCCTCTCCCTCTTCTTACTCCCCCGCCCCTTCCCCCCTCTTTTTCTTATCTCCCCTCCTTCTTACTCCCCCCTCTTCTTACTCCCCTTCCCCCTCTTCTTCTTACTCCCCCTCCCCCTCTTCTTCTTACTTCCCCTTCTTCTTCTTACCCCCCTCTTTTTCTTATCTCCCCTCCTTCTTACTCCCCCCTCTTCTTACTCACCCCCTTCTTTTTCTTTTCTCCCCTCCTTCTTACTCCCCCCTCCCTCTCTTCTTATTCCCCCTCCCCCTCTTCTTCCCCCCTTTTTCTTATCTCCCCCCCTTCTTACTGCCCCCTCTTCTTACTCCCCCCTCCCCCTCTCCCTACTCCCTTCCCTCTCTTCTTACTCCCCCTCCCTCTCTTCTTCTTACTCCCCCCTCCCTCTCTTCTTACCCCCCTTCCCTCTTACGACCCCCTCCCTCTCTTCTTACCCCCCTCCCCTCTTACTCCCCCCTCCCCTCTTACTCTCCCCCTCCCCTCTTACTCTCCCCCTCCCCTATTCTTACTCCCCCCTCCCTCTTCTTACTCCCCCCTCCCCTCTTCTTACTCCCCCTCCCTCTCCTTACTCCCCCTCCCTCTTCTTACTCTCCCCCTCCCCTCCTCTTACTCCCCCATTCCCCTCTTACTCCCCCTCACTCTCCCCCTCTTCTTACTCTCCCCCTCCCCTCCTCTTACTCTCCACCCTCCCCTCCTCTTACTCCCCCCTAACCTCTTACTCTCCCCCCTCCCCTCTTCTTACTCCCCCCTCTTCTTATTCCCCCACCTCCCCTCTTACTCCCCCTCCCCTCTTCTTACTCCCCACCTCCCTCTCCACCTCCCCTCTAACTCCCCCCTCCCCTCTTACTGCCCCCCTCCGCTCTTCTTACTCCCCACCCCTTCTTCTTACTCCCCCCTCCCCTCTTCTTACTTCCCCTCCCTCTCCTCTTCTTACTCCCCTTCCCTCTCCTTACTCCCCCTCCCTCTCCCCCTCTTCTTACTCTCCCCCTCCCCTCCTCTTACTCTCCCCCTCCCCTCCTCTTACTCCCCCTCCCCTCTTACTCCCCCCTCACTCTCCCCCTCTTCTTACTCTCCCCCTCCCCTCCCCTCTTCTTACTCCCCCTCTTCTTATTCCCCCCTCCCCTCTTCTTATTCCCCCACCTCCCCTCTTACTCCCCCACCTCCCCTCTTACTCCCCCCTCCCCTCTTCTTATTCCCCCCCTTCTTATTCCCCCCTCCCCTCTTACTCCCCCCTCCCCTCTTTTTATTCCCCTCTCCCCTCTTCTTATTCCCCCCTCCCCTCTTCTTATTCCCCCCTCCCCTCTTACCCCCCCTCCCCTCTTCTTATCCCCCCTCTTCTTATTTCCCCCCTCCCCTCTTCTTATTCCCCCCCTCTCCCCTCTTCTTATTCCCCCCTCTCCCCTCTTCTTATCCCCCTCTCCCGTCTGCTTATTCCCCCCTCCCCTCTTCTTATTCACCCCTCCCCTCTTACTCCCCCCTCCCCTCTTTTTATTCCCCCCTCCCCTCTTCTTATTCCCCCCTCCCCTCTTCTTATTCCCCCCTCCCCTCTTACTCTCCCCTCCCCTCTTGTTATTCCCCCCTCCCCTCTTCTTATTCCCCCCTCCCCTCTTCTTATCCCCCTTCTTCTTATTTCCCCCCTCCCCTCTTCTTATTCCCCCCCTCTCCCCTCTTCTTATTCCCCCCCTCTCCCCTCTCCCGTCTGCTTATTCCCCCCCTCTCCCCTCTTCTTATCCCCCCCTCCCGTCTTCTTATTTCCCCCCTCTCCCCTCTTCTTATTCCCCCCTCTCCTTATTCCCCCCTCCCCTCTTATTATTCCCCCCTCCCCTCTTCTTATCCCCCCCTCTCCCCTCTTCTTACCCCCCCTCCCCTCTTCTTATCCCCCCTCTCCCCTCTTCTTATCCCCCCTCCCCTCTTCTTATTCCCCCCCTCTCCCCTATTCTTATCCCCCCTCCCCTCTTCTTATCCCCCCTCTCCCCTCTTCTTATCCCCCCTCTCCCCTCTTCTTATCCCCCCTCTTCTTATTCCCCCCTCCCCCCTCTTCTTATTTCCCCCCTCCCCCCTCTTCTTATTCCCACCCCTCCCCTCTTCTTACCCCCTCCCCTGTAGCGTGGCCGAGCTGCTTTCCGGTCCGCGGTCCCGGCCGGAGTGATGGGAAGGTGCACGCTCAGTGTGCACTTCCTGTCAGTCCGTCCGGATACAGGAAACAGAAACTCCGCGCGGAACAGGAGTTTCTGTTTCCTGTAACCGGCCGGACTGACAGGAAGTGCACACTCAGTGTGCACCTTCCCATCACTCCGGCCGGGACCGCGGACCGGAGACCAGCTCGGCCACGCTACAGGGGAGGGGAGGGAGGGGAGAAGCTGCTGCAGCCGTCTGAGCGCTCTTTACAGAGCGCTCAGGCGGCTGCAGCATTTAAAGGGCCGGCCCACCGCGGCCGGTCCTAAAAGAATTTCGGGCGGCCTGGGGGGCAATTGCCTCCCTGCCCCCCGGCCCAGCCCACCCCTGACTATTATGCCCTTCCTTGAAGTGTTTTGAGACACTATGTTTTTGATAGCCATTTTTTATGTTTCTTATGTGTTCATTTTTATAACTTACACTAGAGCTGTATGGTGGCTCAGAGGCAAAATAGCAGCCCCAGAACTGCAAAGTACCCAGGTTCAAATCCCCTGCTGGGCACTCCTGGGGCACCTCGGCTGGATGTTGCGGTGGGAACTTTGACAAAATGTTGCCACACAATCTAATGACAAATCAGACTGTGACATTGGAGAGAATCCTGTGCAGAAGGAGAGAGATGAAGGACCTCCAACAACCATGACAGTGGGTGCTTCAACATCAACAACTGTTTGTGCGCAATCTGTTTAAAAAAAATTGACACAGATATTGAAGAAGTGATCAGTCCAAAATCACCTGAACAACAAGAAAAAGAGATCACTGGATTTCTCAGAACCAGCAGACTGGCCAGATGTCATCACTACCTCATTTCGGGATACCATTGTAATGACAGGGCCTGCAAAGCCTAATTAGCACTTTGTGTTTCCCATAGATGCAGTCCATTACAAACGCCACCTTGGAAATGGAGACGTGCAGAACAGACATTGGCTAATTTATTCTACCAAGCTAAACAAAGTGTTTTGTTTTTGTTGCAAACTGTTTGCAAACAAAGACATACGTCTAACTGCTGGAGGTGTTGGTGACTGGGAAGATATCTCTCATATTTTGACAGGACATTAAGAGTCAGCAAATCATCATGCTTCAGTGTGAAGTTGGAATGAATCATTGATAAGACTTGGATCTGGAAGAACTATTGACCGGGCTTACCAGAGATTACTAACAGCAGAAGCAAAGCACTGGCAAAGTATTCTTCAGCACCTTGTAGCTATTCTCCAATATCTTGGTAAACAATGCTTGTCTTTCAGAGGAAGCAATGATACTCTATATAGTGAATTTTTTTTTAATTGTTTGCAACTCATGGAAATGTTCGTTACATTTGATACCATGATGCAAAACCACCTTAAAATAATAACACATTCTGAAATACATTGCCATTATCTGGGAAAGGATAACCAAAATGAATTGATTGGCCTTATTTCCAAAGAAATAACAAGACAGGATTTGCTGCTAATAAAAAAAGCTAAATACTGTTCCAACATTCTTGACTGCACCCCAGATGTTGCTCTTGTGGAACAGATGACCATCATTGTTAGGTTTGTGAAAATCACCCAAGGGGACTCACCAACAGCAAACCCTGAAGTGAAAATCGAAGAAAGGTTTCTTGGATTCATTCCAGTTTATAGTTGAACTGGTAAATGGTTGACTGACTTAATTCTGGCAGAGCCTGAGCCACTTAACATACCATTTAGTGATATGAGAGGTCAAGGGTATGACAACGAGTCAAAGGTAAGCACTCTGGTGTTCAAATAAAAATAAATTAATTGCATTAATTGCAGTGTTCATTCTTTAAGCCTTGTTGTCAATCACACTGCTATGTGTTGTAGGGAAGCCAATTTGTTTTTTGGTACCTTGCAGAAAATATATGTTTTTTTTTTGTCTGGCTCAACAAATCGGTGGGACAACTTGAAAAAACACATCAGTAGACTGACGGTGAAGCCACAATCAAATATAAGATGGTCTAGCAGAATTGATGCTATTCGTCTTTTTCAGATTCCAAATGGCTGAAATATATGATGCACTGATGGAAATCGAGGAAGATGCAGCATTTGCTACTCTTGCAAGAAATGAGGCCGCATCATTGGCTAAAGAGCTGGACAGCTTTACGTTTTTGTGTTTGACAGTAATGTGGTTTAACATATTAAGTTGCATTAATTAAGTAAGCAAACTACTTCAGAGTAAAACAATTTACTTGCCAGATGTGGTGGATCTTTTATTTAGAAGCCAGCAAGACCTACTTGAAAACTTATCATCTGACAATGGATTTGAGGAGTTACTCACAGAAGCATGACAAATAGCATTGCAAATGGATATTAATCCTGTATTCACATCTTTGGTGCATAAACAGAGGAAAAAGAAGATTTTTAAAATTTATAAAATATTTTACCAGGAAAGATACATTGAAATTTCTCTTGTTTGTCCTGGGTCCACTTTTTTCCTATGAGGGACAAGATGATCCAATCCAAGATCCACAAAAAACTGTTTAGAATTGAGTGCTTCTACACTATCTTGGATGTCATAATCAATTCTGTTCAGGAGAGATCATAGCAACTTAGCTCTTAGATCTTAGCGGTTATAGCAACTATTTTCAGTTTTTGTAAGACATCTGGAAACTTAAAGACATGGATAGGAAGCAACTCTTGAAGAGCTTTACTAAGATACAAGTGTTAACAGATATAAAGTCCAAGGATGAAGATATTGATGGAATGCAGCTGTGTGAAGAGCTTATTGTCTTGGCTCCTGTTGTATCACCAAGCATGACGCCAATTGACATTCTGGGCTACACAGTCAGGAATGATTTTGCTCCAAATGTAGCAATAGCACTTAGAATACTGCTTACACTCCCTATCACAGTGGCTTCTGGTGAAAGAAGCTTCTCAAAACTGAAAATGATTAAAAATTACTTGCATTCTTCAATGTCGCAAGAACGACTAGTGGGTCTTGCCATGCTGTCTATTGAGAATGCCATTGCTCAAGAGATTGACTTTGAAATATTGTTGAAGGAATTTGCTGATACTAAAGCAAGAAACGTCAATTGTTTGTAGACCCAATAACCTTAGTGAAATGGTGCTTAAACCGCTCAGAAATCAAAAATCGGCACCTGCATTATTGTTTGTATTTAGGTTTGCACTGTTATACGTTGTTTTGCACTATAATTGTATTATACTTTTCACTTTTGTACTTTGTTTATAGTTTATTGACCCATATCTATTTTTTTCTTGTACTGTATTTTTTGAGAGATGTTAGAAATATTGGAATGTTACTGTTCAATGGTGCTGTTCCATGTTTTATGTTGCACTGTGTACTTTTCTTGTGTGCATTTTAGATAAGCTTTCTTTAGCTTCTTTTACATGATGCAGCACTTATTTGGAGTCATGCTATGTGGAACCTCCTATCTGAAAGTGTTTGTAATTTTTTTGCTTTTTGTTTGTTATTTAATTTATATTTGATATGATGTTTTATATAATTTTATTTATATTGTTATTTTGATTGGATTTTTGAGACTCTTGTTGCCAGTTATAGATATGCAATGCTGCTATGTTAGGTTTTGCATATGAGAAAATTGTGAAATTAAAATCTAATATTTTATGTTTTTAATTATTTGGGCTAGGCGAGGAGGCAGAGACAAGGGACAGAGCCAATTGGTGGGTATGGGGGCGGCAAAATGAGGCTTTGCCTAGGGTGGCAAAAATCCTTGCACCAGCCCTGATTGTACTTGCACTGCTTTGCTAATTAGCATCAGGATAATTGGTCCGGCCTTTTCCCGTGGGCTGAATTTGCTAGGAATACGGTTTGTTATACCTCTACTGGTTTAAGTCCTTTCCAGGTGGCTTATAGTATTGAACACAGCGTCCTTTCTGGTGTCTTCTCTGAAATGGGAATACCTGCTTTAGATGCTCACAATGCCACTTTATGGGAGATGTGGGATCAAGTCCATTCTGCTCTGTCCCATGCAGTCATGCCTCAAAAGAGGTTCGCTGATCGCCTTAGGGCTGCGGCGCCTAGTAATGTTCCCGGTGATAGAGTTTGGCTCTCTACGAAGCACTTGCGCCCATGCGTCCCTTCTATGAAGCTGGCCCCAAAGATCATAGGTCCTTATAGGATCCTCTGCAGGGTTAATCCTGTCTCCTACTCCTTGGACTTGCCTCTGTCCCTGTGTGTTCCCAACACCTTTCATATGTCCCTTCTGAAGCCTTTGTTGTGTAATAGGTTTACCAGGCCTATTGTTCATCCTGCATCCGTCCATGCTGCCTCCAATGAGGAAAACAAGGTGTGCTATCTCCATGACTCGCACTTCTCCCATGGTTCCCTGCAGTACTTGGTCCACTGGAAGGGTTATGGCCGAGAGGAGCATTCCTGGGAATCTGCCTCTGATCTGCAAGCTCCCTGCTCAGTCCGGGCTTTTCATGCTCATTTTCCTCTGAAGCCTTCAGCGTTCCACCCTCCTGGTGGTTGTCAGGAGGGGGGGTTACATCAGGCCCTCTGCCCGCGCAATGCTTGTGGCGGCTTCACTTACCCACTGACCGCGAGAGGTGACTTCTAGTGCCTTCTGTCTAATGCTGCACACTCACGTGCACGGTGCATAAATAAGTTACCTAACTTGGCGCACATTGATGAGGTCAGGGGTCAAAAGTGGAAGGATCAAGTACCTTCCACATGTTATAATTAAATCCAATTGGAATCTAGCCAGTCAGAATTACCCTAAGCATATTTAAACTTACCTCCTCTGTGCCTTGTTTCCCTGTTGTGGAAATAGTGTGTTTACTCTGTCTGATCGTTGTTTACCAAATTTTGGCTTTGTCTCTTGTTTACTCTGTCTTCTCTGATCCTTGACCTCAGCTTGTCTTCCCGTTGTTCCGTATCTCTATACTATTTTGACTTTGGCTTGTACACTGATCTTTCTACTTTTGAATAGCTCGGCCACTCTAAGGACCGGTATTGCAATTGTTCCTCTCATGATCTGTCCGTGTGTCTGGTTCCAGAACTGTGACACAAAGTAGATGAAGCCAGAATAAGTATCCAAACTCAGTTCATATTGTGGTATCAGAAATTGAGCTTTTTTTGTATAGTTAATGCTTTTCTACATCTAATATCCAGTGGTGTATTTTGGATCTGTGCTGCCCTAGGCATGACTGAACTTGGGCATCCTCTAATTTATATTTGACCCACCCCTTCCTGTCAAGACCACACCTCTTCATGTTAAAGACTAACGCACACTTTGACTGCCAGAAACACGCTCTCAAATACACATACACACACACACTCACTGCTTTGATACAATCTGACAGACACACACAACCACTGACTCACTCACAGATACATGCAATCACTGACAGACACCCACCCACTCACAGACACATACACACTGACAGGCATACATAATCACTCAGACACACACACACACACACACATTCACTGACAGACACAACCACTCACTCAGACACACAGGCTCCCTCACAGACACACACACACTTACAGACACACACAATCACTCCGACACAAACACACATTCATTGAAAGACACACACTCACTCACAGACACACACTGACATACACACACAGTCACACAGACACACAGGCATCCTAACAGACACACAGACAGACATACACACACTCACTCACAGACACAAACACTCACAGACACACACAATCTCTCAGGCACACACTGACAAACATACATTCACTCACTCACTTACAGACACACACTGACAGACAGAGATACAGACATTCACTGACAGACACACTCACAGACACACTTTGACAGATATACACACACAGACTAACTGACAGACAGACACACAGACATATACACACTCTGACAGATTTACACACACTGACAGACATACATACAGACATACACACACACATTTCCCCCCCCCCCCCAACACTCACAGATTATTTTTGTATTTTAATTTAAATCCACCCAGCCTCCCTACCTTTGGGAGAGCTGGGTGGGTTTTTTACCTGGAGTCCAGTTGGGCTGCAAGCCAGGCTGTTTGGTCAGACATGCAGGCAGGCGGATGGCCAGTTGAGGTCCAGACACTCTGCGGCGCACGAGGAAGCTGAGCAGGGAGAGCTCATAAATCAGCACTCCCTCACTGCCCGCCTGGAGCTCAGCTTGCCGCCTGCCCTGGGGCTAACAAGGCATTACTCTGGAAAGTGCTGCCCAAGGCAAATGCCTTGTTTGCCTTGCGGCAAGTACAACACTGCTAATATCGTTCAGCCCAAATGGTACATTTAAAACCAATTACAACTGTTCTGTTTATTAAGGGGTACCTTAGGGTTACCTTAAAAGAACACTATACACTATACATAATGCTATACTGTCCTGCTACCTGTTTAGGTAGGCTCAGTTTATGCAAATGAGATTATTTATTTATTATCGCCATTTATATTAGATTCCGCAGTGCTTTACAATAATATGAGAGGGGTATTTAACTATAAATAGTAGAATTACAAGAAAACAATAGATTGAAGAGGACCCTGCTCAAACGAGCTTACAGTCTATTGCTATAATTATGTTAACCCTGCAATGAAACAATTGCCGTTCCTTCACAACGGCAATGTTTTCAGTTGTAGGGTTAAAACTACAGGTATATGACATCCAGACCACTTGATTGAGATAGTGTCCTTTTAATTTGCTTGTTTCCAGTTGTTTTGAGCAGGTTAGCGTGGGATGAAGTGAGAAAAGTAGTGTTAAAGAAACACTTCCTTCCAATGAAGTTGTTATAGTGGCAGGACACCATCTTGCCTTCAGGGGTAAACTATTTTTGAATGGTGCAACGCTTAAATTGGCCCCAGCGCCTGACAGCTCTGCTTACTTTTTTTTACCAACCAGCACAGTGAAAACATCAGGTTACCTTAAAAAAACGGCTCAATCCATGATGCACCCAGACACATTTGTCCCCATAACTATTGGACTGGGAGTGTTTCTTTAACAGTGCAAATGCTGATATTAGACCACTCTACTGTTGTGAGGGCTATTCCATAGTCTTCCACTCTTCCTATAAGACTAAATAGTGGCTTTGAGATGATGTTTTACCAGTGGGTAACATGCCCTAGCGATTGACAAAGAATTGCTCAGTTCCTAGTAATTGGATTTTGTTTTTCAATCAATAGTCCTGCTTTCTACACCATGGTCTCCTGAATAAAGCTTGAAGGTTAAACTTCATTTATTTTAGTGTTAGATAGTTATATATATAAAAAAGGCGGGTTAGCACAGCTATTAACTAATTTCTCAGCTTGCAATAAAATAAATGAGTAAATTTGTCATGAGGCTTTACTGTCACTTTAAATATTTCTGTAAAAATGTAAATATTAATTGCTTTACCAATATTATGTTACTGTTGTTTAGAAATATTGTCTGCTTTTGAGAAGCCAGTTTCTCACAATTAGTAAAACAATGCTAAAAAATCTATCTGTAGGTGACACAGCTAATATAACTGGCAAGCATGAACAAGTTATGTACCCAGGTGGCATAACTATGAAATACAAACAGAGCGTATGGATTTTATAAATGCCAGAATTTTCTTTTGGTCACCAATTAGAAGAGATGGCAGCAAAATAACACAGGTGTCCATTTTGGAAGGGGAATTTTTATCAGCATCACCATGCTCCTAGGCTTATCTAGTGATGAATAACCACAATACAAAGAACTACATGGCAGAGGGCACAGCATAACTAAGCCATGTGCCACAGTGCTAGCAGCAATAGCATGCAGGGCCAAATGAAAACATTGCAGCTGCGTGTAATTGTAATTTTGAAAGACTGCAAATTGATATTAAGGCGTCTAGTTTTCTAGTCACCTCATACTATATGCATAAGAGTGAATCTATGTATTTATTTTAACAAAGAAAGTCTACATTCTCTGGTGTTTATTCTCTGGGAAACGAGGGGGCAAAAAACTGAAATGGAAAAAAGTCCAGTTTGACTACTTTGTCCTTAACTTTGAAATTCACTTGGAATTCACATTGAATTCTCATTTTAGTGAATATCCTTTTAAGAATGAACTTTAGAATTCAGAATAATAATAGCTGCGACTAGAATTACTCTAGTTAAAAAATTAACTTGGGGATTGATTTCAGGCTGAACTCCAGTTCGGTTAAGTCTAGGCCAATTAGGTGATCAATCAAATTTGCAAACTCTGAGCCGAAAGGTGCCTGAATCACGAACTTCCAATGGGCTAGCACCAGGTTTATTATGTAAAGTGTTTATAGAAAGAACATTCTTTTTTAGAGAGTGTGTTGTTCAGTAAAAGGTTAAAAAAAAGAAAAAAAATGTTCTTGCTTAGCTACTGTCACACTATCACTGATTACGCAAACTTTGAGCAGAAGATAGCCTGCTTCATTCATCCTAGTGTGAGTTAGTGCTGTGTCTACTGCGAGCCACTGCTCCTTAACACCAAATTAGAATCACCAGTTTACCATGTCACAGGTTTTTTTGTTTTTTTTTTTATAAGAGTTTGTAGAAATAAATCCATTGGAGTATGTGCTGTGCAAGAGTGCAAACATTGTGTAGTGCAGAGTATGTGTGTGCAGTGTATTGTTTCGTAAAGTCAAACACGATAATGTTACAGTAGTAAATTCACCAATCACCAACCTATTTTGCAATGCAAACACCTAGTTTGGCTGAATACAGTTGTGTTACTTTACACAATACACAGTCATTAATATCCCAAATTTATATTCCAAGTCTATTATAATTGCGGTGCATATGTTTTTGAAATTTCAAACTTCTTCCCTCAGTAAAATACTCAGTTTACTGCACAAATTAATCCTGCCTGCAAAAAATATTCTAAAATGTGGAGGTACTTAAGAATATGATAAAAAACAATGGCGAGATAGATCAGACCACTTCTATTAGAAATAAGCTTGGTTTAAAACTATTTATATTTACATTTAATCTAGTATAATTTAAATATTTGCGTAAACCAGTGAACTTTCAAAACTGAGCTCTAGAGTATAACTACTCATGTTCAAGCATCACATTTAAAACCACAAGCAATATAAATATTTTGTATCAGTGCAAGTTATCAAAAAAAGTGATTTTCAAAGTGCAAGTACTTAACAAACATGTATATAAATAAATAGCTGCTAATCCACTTAAGTACAACCTTCCATAATGCAGCCCAAACAAAAACACACAAAAACAATATATGTAGTGGAAAACTTATTTAAGGTGATCTATTGCATTCAGAAAAAATCCACTTAATACCTTATTATTATACTGTGAGGGTTTTTTTTTTTTTTTCGATCTCCCAGTACCTTAGGGTGGGAGAGATAATAAAAACTCAATTGTGTAAAACCTTTTATATTATTAATTGTGTATAAATAATCACAAAGGAACACTCACACATTCAAGAGCTAATACACCTAACTCTGGTTTGGTTTGCTGCAGGGTCTGTTCAGGCTACCCTTTCCCTTCTTGTTATCTTCCCATTCAGTTATATGGGGTAACTCAAAGGGGTATATACAGTTGCAAGAAAAAGTATGCGAAGCCTTTGTAATGATATGGATTTCTGCACAAATTGGTCATAAAATGTGATCTGGTCATCATCTAAGTCACAACAATAGACAATCACAGTCTGCTTAAACTAATAACACACAAAGAATGAAATGTTGCCATGTTTTTATTGAACACACCATGTAAACATTCACAGTGCAGGTGGAAAAAGTATGTGAACCCCTAGACTAATGGCATCTCCAAGAGCTAATTGGAGTGAGATGTCAGCCAACTGGAGTCCAATCAATGCGATGAGATTGGAGGTGTTGGTTACAGCTGCCCTGCCCTGCCCTATAAAAAACACACACTAGTTCTGGGTTTGCTCTTCACAAGAAGCATTGCCTGATGTGAATGATGCCTCGCACAAAAGAGCTCTCAGAAGACCTACGATTAAGAATTGTTGACTTGCATAAAGCTGGAAAGGGTTATAAAAGTATCTCCAAAAGCCTTGCTGTTCATCAGTCCACGGTAAGACAAATTGTCTATAAATGGAGAAAGTTCAGCACTGCTGCTACTCTCCTTAGGAGTGGCCGTCCTGTAAAGATGACTGCAAGAGCACAGCGCAGACTGCTCAATGAGGTGAAGAAGAATCCTAGAGTGTCAGCTAAAGACTTACAATAATTTCATGGGAGTATACCACAGAGGAAGCCACTGCTGTCCAAACAAAATATTGCTGCATGTTTACAGTTTGTACAAGAGCACCTGGATGTTCCACAGAAGTACTGGCAAAATATTCTGTGGACAGATGAAACCACAGTTGAGTTGTTTGGAAACACACAACACTATGTGTGGCGAAAAAGAGGCACAGCACACCAACATCAAAACCTCATCCCAACTGTGAAGTATGGTGGTGGGGGCATCATGGTTTGGGGCTGGTTTGGGGCTGCTTTGCTGCGTCAGGGCCTGGACGGATTGCTATCATCAAAGGAAAAATGAATTCCCAAGTTTATCAAGACATTTTGCAGGAGAACTTAAGGCTATCTGTCTACCAGCTGAAGCTCAACAGAAGATGGGTGTTGCAACAGGACAAAGACCCAAAGCATAGAAGTAAATCAACAACAGAATGGCTTAAACAGAAGAAAATACGCCTTCTGAAGTGGCCCAGTCAGAGTCCTGACCTCAACCCGATTGAGATGCTGTGGCATGACCTCAAGAAAGCAATTCACACCAGACATCCCAAGAATATTGCTGAACTGAAACAGTTATTGCTGCCAAAGGAGGTTCAAGCTGTTATTAAATCCAAGGGTTCACATACTTTTTCCACCTGCACTGTGAATGTTTACATAGTGTGTTCAATAAAAACATGGCAACATTTCATTCTTTGTGTGTTATTAGTTTAATCAGACTGTGATTGTCTATTGTTGTGACTTAGATGATGACCAGATCACATTTTATGACCAGTTTGTGCAGAAATCCATATCATTCCAAAGGGTTCACATACTTTTTCTTGCAACTGTACATAATGCAGGGCCGGATTAACATAGGGGCTGATGGAGCTGCAGCTCCAGGCCCAAGCCCATGGAACAGGTGGATTCATTTAAGTTTTTTTTTTTTTACACACACTACTCTTAGAAACATAGAAACATAGAAACATAGAATGTGACGGCAGATAAGAACCATTCGGCCCATCTAGTCTGCCCAGTTTTCTAAATACTTTCATTAGTCCCTGGCCTTATCTTATAGTTAGGATAGCCTTATGCCTATCCCACGCATGCTTAAACTCCTTTACTGTGTTAACCTCTACCACTTCAGCTGGAAGGCTATTCCATGCATCCACTACCCTCTCAGTAAAGTAATACTTCCTGATATTATTTTTAAACCTTTGTCCCTCTAATTTAAGACTATGTCCTCTTGTTGTGGTAGTTTTTCTTCTTTTAAATATAGTCTCCTCCTTTACTGTGTTGATTCCCTTTATGTATTTAAATGTTTCTATCATATCCCCCCTGTCTCTTCTTTCCTCCATGCTATACATGTTAAGATCCTTTAACCTTTCCTGGTAAGTTTTATCCTGCAATCCATGAACCAGTTTAGTAGCCCTTCTTTGAACTCTCTCTAAGGTATCAATATCCTTCTGAAGATAGGGTCTCCAGTACTGTGTACAGTACTCCAAGTGAGGTCTCACCAGTGTTCTGTACAATGGCATGAGCACTTCCCTTTTTCTACTGCTAATACCTCTCCCTATACAACCAAGCATTCTGCTAGCATTTCCTGCTGCTCTATTACATTGTCTGCCTACCTTTAAGTCATCAGAAATAATCACCCCTAAATCCCTTTCCTCAGATGTTGAGGTTAGGACTCTATCAAATATTCTGTACTCTGCCCTTGGGTTTTTACGTCCAAGATGCATTATCTTGCACTTATCCACATTAAATGTCAGTTGCCACAACTCTGACCATTTTTCTAGTTTACCTAAATCATTTTCCATTTGGCTTATCCCTCCTGGAACATCAACCCTGTTACATATCTTAGTATCATCCGCAAAAAGACACACCTTACCATCAAGACCTTCTGCAATATCACTAATAAAAATATTAAAGAGAATGGGTCCAAGTACAGATCCCTGAGGTACCCCACTGGTGACAAGCCCAAGCTTCGAATATACTCCATTGACTACAACCCTGTGTTGCCTGTCACTCAGCCACTGCCATACCCATTCAACAATATTGGAATCCAAACTCAAAGATTGTAGTTTGTTGATAAGCCTTCTATGTGCAACAGTGTCAAAAGCCTTACTGAAATCGAGGTAAGCAATGTCTACTGCACCACCCTGATCTATAATTTTAGTTACCCAATCAAAAAAATCAATAAGATTAGTTTGGCATGATCTCCCTGAAGTAAACCCATGTTGTCTCTGATCTTGAAATCCATGTGTTTTTAGATGTTCAACAATCCTATCCTTTAACATGGTTTCCATCACTTTCCCCACTACTGAAGTTAGGCTTACTGGCCTATAGTTGCCCGACTCCTCCCTATTACCTTTCTTGTGAATGGGCACAACATTCGCTAACTTCCAATCTTCTGGGACTACTCCTGTTATCAATGATTGGTTAAATAAATCTGTTAATGGTTTTGCTAGTACACCACTAAGCTCTTTTAATAGCTTTGGGTGTATTCCATCAGGTCCCATTGACTTATTTGTCTTTACTTTTGACAGTTGAAATAGAACCTCTTCCTCTGTAAACTCACGTGTAATAAATGACTCATTTATCCTTTTTCTTAACTGAGGTCCCTTTCCTTCATTTTCATCTGTAAATACCAAACAAAAATATTCATTGAGGCAGTCAGCTAGACCTTTATCCTCATCTACATACCTTCCTTCTTTTGGTTTTAATCTAACTAATCCTTGTTTTACTTTTCTTTTCTCATTTATGTATCTAAAAAAGGTTTTGTCCCCCTTTTTTACTGACTGTGCTATTTTCTCTTCTGTGTGTGATTTGGAAGCTCTTATAACTTGCTTAGCCTCTTTCTGCCTAATCTTATAGGTCATTCTGTCTTCCTCACTCTGGGTTTTTTTATAATTACTAAATGCTAACTTCTTGTTTTTTACTATTTTGGCCACATCTGCGGAGTACCACAATGGTTTCTTGAATTTTTTGCTTTTACTGACAAGCCTAATGCATTTTTCTGTTGCCTTCAGTAGTGCAACTTTTAAATAATCCCATTTCTTTTGGACTCCATTTAAATTGCTCCAGTCTGATAATGACTCCTTTACACATATTCTAATTTTGGAAAAGTCTGTTTTTCTAAAGTCTAAAACTTTTGTTTTTGTGTGGTGTGACTCAGTCACTGTTCTTATATTAAACCACACTGACTGATGATCACTGGATCCTAAACTTTCACCTACAGTAATATCTGATACCAAATCTCAATTTGTTAACACTAAATCTAGTATGGCCTCTTTACGAGTTGGCTCCTCAACGACTTGTTTTAGAGACAATCCCAGTAGGGAGTTTAGAATATGTGTGCTCCTGGCACAAGTAGCTATTTTTGTTTTCCAATTTATATCAGGAAGATTAAAGTCACCCATGATGATAACTTCCCCCTTCATTGTCATTTTAGCTATTTCTTCAACTAGTAGATTATCTAACTCTTCAATTTGTCCTGGGGGCCTATAAATCACACCTACACGAGTTACTGTGTGATTACCAAATTCTAACGTAACCCAAACTGACTCTATGTTCGCCTCACTAACCTTTATTAGGCTAGATTTTATGCTATTCTTTACATACAGGGCCACCCCTCCCCTTTCTTGCCTTCCCTGTCTTTTCTATATAAAGAGTACCCTGGTATTGCTATGTCCCAGTCATTTTTCTCATTATACCATGTCTCAGTAACAGCGACTAAATCTACACTATCAGTTGCCATTATTGCCACAAGTTCATGGATCTTATTCCCTAAACTGCGAGCATTTGTAGACATGACTCTAAGCTTATCATTTTTTAACACACTTGCTACAGGCACCTTCTGTCCTTGTTTTGGGGGACAATTGGATTGATGTTTTATCACCCTTTTGCCCCCCCCTCCTAGTTTAAATACATCCTATCAAAACCTCTGAACTGCTCACTGAGAACATTTGTTCCCTTTTGAGAAAGATGCAACCCATCTTTTTTGTACAGTTTATTTCCATTCCAAACAGAGCTACCATGAGCAATGAAGCCAAATCCTTGCTCCCGACACCATTCACCAAGCCACAAGTTAAAGTCCCTAATACGCATCCGCCTGTCATTCTGAGTGTTATGCACAGGCAGAACTTCAGAGAATGACAATGTGGAAGCAACCTGCCGTATATCATTGGCAAAAACACTAAAAACTTCCTTAACCTCTGAAACCTCATTGCAAGCCAAGTCATTGTCCCTAAATGGACAAGTACATCCAATTCCCCTTCCTGCTTTGCTTGCTTAACAATATTACCGATACGTCTCCTGTCTCTGTGAGCAGTAGCTCCGGGAAGACACCTCACAAGACCACCATTGTCCATCTCCACACCTCTTATGATGGAATCCCCCACCAACAACTGCTTTCTATTAGGCCTCACAACCTTAGAGTTGCCAGGTATTTCTCAGAAGTATTTATCAGGTATTTGAGGCTGCATAGCCGGTGCAGTTATACCAGAAACCAAAATGTATAAACTGAGATTAGATGCAATACTGTCATCGGCCAGTAGGTGGCACTGTATGTGTGTGTGTGTGTTTGTGTGTGGAGAGAGGCAGGGATAGGAAGTTACAGTATATCCCTGGGAGCAACTCCCAGCCTGCATAGACAGCCAACAGCTTGGGTTAGTGAGGGATGCGGGCAAAGGCTGCAGGGAGACATGGGGACACTGACACTATAAGACACTGGGAGACACTAGGGGACACTGAGATGCTAGGGGACACAGTGAAACATGGAGACACTGAGACATTAGGGGGCACTGAGACACTAGGGGACAATGGGAGACATAGTTACACTTGGGAACACTGCGACACTAGGGGGCACTGGGAGACCTGGATAAACAGACACTAGGGTAAACTGTGAGACATGTGGATGGTGAGAGACTTGGGGACACTGAGACATTGGGATACATGAGACACTAGGGACACGGTATCCCCATGTCTCCCAGTGGCCCCTAGTCTCTCAGTGTCCTCATGTCTCCCATCCAGTGTCCCTAGGGTCTCAGTGTCCCCATGTGTCCCAGTTGCCCTTGTGTCCCAGTGTCCCTGGGGTCTCTCAGTGTCCATAGTGTCTGTGTCCCTAGTCTCTCAGAGTCCCCTAGTCTCCCAGAGTCCCCATGTATCTCAGTGTCCCCATGTATGTCAGTGTCCCCATGTCTCTCCCAGTGTTCCCTAGTGTCTCAGTGCCCCCATGTCTCACAGTGTCCCAATGTCTCTAAGTGTCCCCTGGTGTCCTAGTGACATGGGGACACTGGGAGACATTGGGAAATAGATTCTAAGGGACACTGGGAGATATGAGGATACAAATCCTAGGAGACACTGGGCGACATGGGGACACTGAGAGACATGGGGGCACTGGGCAACTTTGAGACCTGGGAGACACGGGGCACTCCCAGTGTCCCCATGTCTTCCAGCCAGTGTCCCTAGTATCTCAGTGTCCCCATGTCTCCCAATGTCCCTGGTGTCTCTCAGTGTCTGTAGTTTGCCAGTGTCCCTAGTGTTTCAGTGCTTTCTGGTCTCCCAAAGTCCACTAGTCTCCCAGTTTCTCAGTGTCCCAATGTCTCCCAGTGTCTCAGTGTCCCCCAGTATAAAAGAGAAAATCTCAGGCACTCACTTTGATAGATTTAAGCAGGTTTATTGGACACAGACACGAAGGGACTGGGAGACATGGAGACACAAACATGCCCCCTTTTTGGGTGTGTTCGTCCCTTTCAGTAGTTCTTAGATCCTATTGTGACAAACAAGACTTTTTGTTCTGTTTATTCTGTTTCTTTTAAAACCAAGTTCCTGATCGAATTATGTTTGACCACTGGTGGTCTCCCTTGCCTCTAGTTCTGAAAATTTACCTTTTAATCCTCACCTGCCTGTAATAATTGAGCAACTTACAAAAGGCTAGACCCAACTCACCACATTGTCTTTAGATTGAAGTTGATGCTTATCCTGAAACACTTCTGTGAACCAACCTGTGGACTTACCTTCTTTGCTTTAATCCTGCTTACTTCCAACCCTGCTCAATACCAGCCTAAACTACTCTTCAATCCTGCTTACGTTAAACCCTGCTCAATGCCAGCCTGAATTACGCTTTATCTTACCCACCTGATTTCTACCAGCCTGATCCATACAACTTGTCTGGTCCATACCTACCTGCATAATACCAATCTGGACTCTGTCTCAAAGTAATATTATATGGTACTATTTTCCTGCTTGATCAATACTCCTTCTAATTGAGGGACGATTAACTAAATTTCTTCTTTTCCTGTAATCCTGCAACCAATTAGTTCTGTTCTGTTTTATTTGTCCTTCTATTTTAACCTATACATTTATCTATAGGTTTTCTTATTATTTACTTTCATTACGGATTGTAATTTATTTAGGGCATATTGTTGCTAGACCCCAATCTGTCTTTTGGCCTCCACATAGAAAAACTTGCATATAATCTTTATCCAAAACTAGGTGCCCTGTACAGAAACAAATCCTGCCTAAGCCCTACAGTAAAGGAAAACATTGTACAGCAAATGCTGATGACAATCATTGATTATGGGGATGTAGTATATGCATCTGCACCGCAATCCCACATTAATTAACTCAATACATTGTATATCTCATTCTGCCGATTTGTGCTACAATGTAATTACAGGACCCACCATTGTGACATGCTAAAAGAACAAAACTGGCTGTCGCTGGAATCCAGACGCACCCTTCATCTTTACAGCCTTGTGTTTAAGAGCTTTTCTGGGAAACTCCCACCCTACTTGAGCAAAATGCTCTCCTCAGCTGTTCCCACCTCCTATAACCTCCGATCCAGTACCAGAACTTTATTTAGTCTACCTCAATACAAAAAGAAAGCAGCCCGATCCTCCTTCTCCTACAGAGTGCCACAATTGTGGAACGACCTCCGCACACTTTAACATTTTCCCCATACCTAAAGTCCTTTAAGAGATCCCTCTCTACATACCTCAAAACAGAATGCGCGTGTCATGGTTGATGATATATTTCCTGTTTTATGTTAAATTTTGTATATATTGTGTATTAATATTGTTTTTGTATTTTATTGTACCATAATGTATCAATGCAATGTTTTGTGGACCCAGGACATACTTTAAAATGAGAGAAATCTCAATGTATCTTTCCTGGTAAAATATTTTATTAATAAAATAAAATAAAATTAATATTGCCTAAGCCCCTTTATTTCTGTTTTCTCTCTCTCTTTCCTATAATTTCTATTATAGGATATGCAGTTCATACTATGTCTAAGAGCACAAATAAAGTACCTGAAGTCAACCCTGGCATAAGTCTCCTCTCTGACCTGCTCAGAAACATGACCGAAACTCACAAGTGGAGAGACTCTAGTTAGGGCTCACTTTCTGCGTGTTGTGTGACACACTGCCTTCTTTTGGTAAATCAGGATCCAAAGTGTATAGTTTATGCACAATGTGCAAAAATATTTATTTAAACAACAAACAATAAAAGAAATTAAAAATGCCTTAAATGCTATATATATTAGTAATGTAGTCCAGATCGCGTTTTGCCCATGGCTTCATCATTCCTGCAGGAACTGGGACTGCATCTCTTCAAACTGAAACAATGTTCTGGTTTTCACAGCATCCTGCAGTGCCAGCTTATCACCAAGTAGTGGGAAGCATACCAGGCCATCATGGGGGAGACCAGCTGATGCCCTGTTTGACTTGGCAAGCTGGAAGCAGCACACAACTTGAATGCCTTTTGCAGCGCATTGGGGCAGAAGTTTTGACAATAGGTGTCTGAAGAAATGAGGCAGTTCATACTCTGCAATAGATTCAGCAATAACCCTATGCATCATCCAGCTCTGTGCATCATCCAGGGTATCAATTCTGACCTGCATGCTTTGTGGGATGCCTGGAGTTGTTGTATTAGCTCTTTGGTGCCTGTCTGTTTTTAGGCTATGATGGAGGAAATGTTATCCTCATTGGCCTGTACTGGCTTACCACAAATATCCTTTTGTATGATGTTGAGGTCAGCGTTGAAAAAGGTTCTGATGTTGTTCATCAGAGCCTTGATGTCTCCCTTAGTAGCTCGTCTAATCCCTGTGAAGTGATTAGACCCTCTATACGAGGTATGTCATCACGAGCGTCGAGGAGTCGGTCCTTGGAGGAGGAATAGTGTGGATGTGGCTGCAACATCATTTTGGGTCCAGGCCATGGTTGCAAGAGGTTGGTGATATCGCGAAAGCCTCCGCCTGTGAGGGTTTTCAGGTTCTTAGCCTTTTTCCCCATTATGTGCTGAAGTGCTGGACCAGAATTGGGGTGGAATCAGGGTGAATAAATGCCCCAAACAAGGTTTGTTCATTTTAGCCGTAGGAGCTTAGCCGACATGCGCCTGCTTCCTTCAGTGTCGAAGCCACAGCCCACTGTACCATTGTTTTAAAGTTATAAACTGATGTCTGAAAGTTCACTTCTTTGCATACCCTCAGTGCTCATTCCAAAAGTGGTAGTTAAATATAAACTGTAATCTGTTGTAATAGCTAATAGAGGGTAGATATTTGTGATAAAAAAACCACAAATTTCCAACCTCTAGGTTCATGTGTCATGAACCAGTACTTATGCCCTCCCTTGAAGATACTGATCATGTTTTAGCATTTATGCATTAGTGTCTTGAACATAAGATACTAAAACATGGCATTTTTAAGTCATTGCTCTCAATAGGATCAACGCCATCATCTTACTGTAGGTATTATTTAATTGTTATAGCCCAGGTGTTTATGTTCAGCATGTTAATGGTACACTTTGTGGTTACATGGCACACTGGCTGAGAACCATTGAAGATTAATGCACATATTTGCATTATATGACCCAGTTTTGTTTGTAATATTATCCTTCTGGTTACAACACATTATAACATATGCATTTAATAATATGTTTATTATCTGAAATTAGTTCTCTTATAGTCTAATGTAATTGTAAGCATTAAGCATTTTGTTATTCAGCCCATAAGGCAGACATATTTATATTGGTCCTTGACATCGCAATGTTCACCAGTGCATACTGGGAATATTGTTATGCGATAAAAAGACACCAGTTTCCAATTTAGTATCAAATAATTTGAAAAAGCACACCATTTAGCATAATTGTAAAGTGAAATGAAAAATATGAACATATGTTTTTTCTTCAAAAGAACTGATTTTGATTAGAACGGCAACTTTGATGCCCTACTTTTTAAATTTGCCTCCGGTGCAGGCTTGTACACTATAGACCAATGCATTCATATTATAACCATTAATTGGAAAATAGGCTAAACAAGATTGACATGCTGTTTCTTTTAAACTTGATTTGTTACTGTGTGTTGCAGAAGCACTAAACAGATGTTACACCTCTGGCTAATTTTACTGTTTTGGTATTAGGACTGTGAACATATCTAGTAAATAGTAGTACATGTATGGCCACTTTAAATGATGTATTGCAATTATGTGGCACATTCTGCAGAACAATGCAAAGACCTAATGGGAAAATGTTGGAAACAAATACTAACAGTTTTATAGTAATTGTTGCAATTTATAGGATGTAACTTAAGCTTAAACATAGGAAAACATTATACATTTTTAAATGCTGCAGAATGTACATAATCCAATGTTAACCCCTTAAGGACGGAGGGCGGTTCAGGACCGTCATCGGCATTTTTGCGTTGCCGACCGGTGACGGTCCTGAACCGTCCTAACCGTCCAATGTACTTACCCGATCGCCGTCGTTCCCCCGGCGGCGATCGGCGGTGCTCCCGTTGTGGGGAGACTGCCTGCAGCCCAGACAGTCTCCCCATGGCGGATTAGGACCCCTGGGGAAATGTGATCGCCCAACAGGGCGACCACATGACCGCTATAGGTGTCCATGTGTCTGCCTGCAAGGGGACTGTCTGTGCTGACAGACAGTCTCCCTGCCAGTGTAAAATCATAAAAAAAAAATTAAAGTTAAAGTTAATAAAAAAAATATTATTATATATGTGTATATATATATATATATGATATATAGACATATATTATACCTATATAATATACGTCTATATATCATATATATATAATGTCATACTAAGTGTATTTTTATATTAATATGTAAATATATTAATATAAAAATACACTTATAATTAAATTACACACGTATATATATAATATATAATAACTATATATATTGTATATATATATATTATTATAAAATACAAATAATAAGTAATTTAAATTAAATTAAACATGTAAAAATAATAATAAAAATTAAAAAAATTATATATCTATACGAAATTTTATTCTAACTGTATTTTGATATTAATATATATATATATATATATATATATATATATATATTTATATCAAAATACACTTAGAATGAAATTGTATATATATATCTATGTATATATGAATAAATAAAAAGAATACGAACTATACATATGTCCATATACAAAATTACATAAATAATTATATAAATATACACGTAGACTTCAAATATATAAATATGCATATATATTTAAATTTTACGTGCGTCTTTATGTAATATTTTTACATAATTAAGTTATTTTATTGATTGCAATTTAAGGGACCTGCCTGCCAACCAAGGCCGAAAGTCCAGAGAATTTAATTTGCTATCACTGTATTTTACCCTGTAACGTTCTACGACACCCTAAAACCTGTACATGGGGGGTACTGTTTTACTCGGGAGACTTCGCTGAACACAAATATTAGTGATTCAAAACAGTAAAACATATCACAGCGATGATATTGTCAGTGAAAGTGACTTTTTTTTGCATTTTTCACACACAAACAGCACTTTTACTGATGATATAATTGTTGTGATACATTTTCCAGTTTTGAAACACTAATATTTGTGTTCAGCAAAGTCTCCTGAGTATAACAGTACCCCCCATGTACAGGTTTTATAGCGTTTTTGAAAGTTACAGGGTCAAATATATGGGTCAAATATTTTTACATTGAAAATGGCCAGATTGGTTACGTTGCCTTTGAGAGCGTATGGTAGCCCAGGAATGAGAATTAACCCCATGATGGCATACCATTTGCAAAAGATGACAACCCAAGGTATTGCAAATGGGATATGTCCAGTCTTTTTTAGTAACCACTTAGTCACAAACACTGGCCAAAATTAGCGTTCAATTTAGTTTTTTACTTTTTTCACACACAAACAAATATGAACGCTAACTTTGGCCAGTGTTTGCGACTAAGTGGCTACTAAAAAAGTAGCCAAGTTTTTTTTTTTTTTCAATTCTTTATTTTTGGTTTGACAGTTACATAGTAATACATATGCTTAGTTTGGCTTACGCAGAAGCCCATTGTGTCCGTCATGGTAACCGTCCATTTTTCTTTTTTGTAATTAAATAATACAATAATGTAACAAATAACATAAACTAATTAACATGTGTCACAGGGTTGTTTGGCTCAGCATTATTATCTAAACCATTGGTTTTACCAGTTGGTTTTACCAGTTGAGAGTTAGGTCCCCTAAATCATGTGTCAAACTGTTCCCATGGTTCCCATACTTTTCGGTAGGTAGATGAGGTGTTTCGCACCTGGGCCGTCAACCTGTCCATCAGACAGTTATCTCTAATTTTCGTCCGTACAAGCGTGATAGGTGGGGTGTCTGTTTTGTTCCAATGTTGTGCTAACGCCCTGCGGGCTGCCAGATTTAGTGAGTTTAGTAAGTTCTGACTGTGTTTGTCTAACCCCTCAGTCAGTCTGGACAGGAGGCAAGCCCATGGGTCTGCAGTCAGAGGTCTCTGCAATATGCGTGAGTTTTGGTCTGTCACCTCCTTCCAGTATATCCTAACCTTGGGGCATTCCCACCACATGTGGATGTAAGTGCCTTTTTCTCCACATAGTCTCCAGCATGTGTCTGGTGGGCTCAGGCCCATATGGCATTGTTTTGTCGGGGTGGTGTACCACCTGAATAGGATTTTGTACATTTGTTCCTGTAAGGTGGTGCATATTGAAATCTTGGAACTTGCGTCCCATATGTCTCGCCACTCTTCCCCCTCTAGCTTTTCTCCCAGATCCGTTTCCCATCTGTCCGTGTAGGTTAACGTACCCCATTCTCCTGATTCCTCCCCTATATGGTTATACAGTGTTGTTATCATTTTCGTGGGCATGTGTTCCCTAAGGCACATGCTCTCGAAAAAGGTTTTGCGTTTGCGTATTGCTGTTCTGACTTCTGTTGTTTGTGCAAAGTCTCTGATTTGGATGTATCTGAAGAAGTCGTGGTTTGTCAGGGGTGCTAGAGTTTTTAGTTGATCAAAGGTGATTACCTGGTTATCTTGGTACAGGTGGGCGTATCTGTGTGTCCCTGTGTTTTTAATTCCTAGGAAAGCTTCTGTACATAGTCCTGGTGGGAACGCTCTGTTACGTAGTATCGGTGTCATGGGGGAGGGGTTGTTCATGAGTTGGTATTTCATGGCTGTTTTGTCCCATATGTCTATAGAGTTTAGAATTGCTGGGCAGGTGGTTCTGAGGATTACCCTGTGGTTTTTAGGGGTCCATATGAGTAGTTGTGGTGGGTCTTTGCCCATGAGGGTGGTTTCAATATCTACCCATTGATGTTGTCCTTCAGGGCTGTGCCAATGCGCTATTTGCGCTATCTGTGCTGCTAGATAGTAGTGGTGTAAGTGAGGTAGTCCTAGGCCCCCCCTCCACTTTGGATTGTATAGTACCGCTCTGGCTATCCGGGGTCTCTTTCCCTGCCATATAAATTCGTCTATTGCTTTTTGGATGCCGGCTATATCCTTTTTTGTGACTTTAACGGGTAATGCTTGAAATAGGAAAAGGAGTCTGGGCAGGACATTCATCTTTATGGAGTGCAATCTCCCTATCCAAGAAATTGGTTTGTCCGACCAGTTCTCCAGATCTTTTTTCAGTTTGTGTATTAGTGTTGTGTAGTTTTGCCTGTACAGCATAGAGTAGTTGTTTGTTAACTGTATCCCTAGGTACGTGAATTGTTCTTTAGCTAGTTTAATTTTGTATGTGTTGGTTAGATGAGTGTTGTCCTCATCAGTGACATGGAAGGAGAGAGCCACCGATTTGGTGAGGTTTACCCTGTATCCCGACACCTCGCCGTACTCCAGTAGGAGCGTATGCAGGTGTGCCAGTGACTGTTTTGGTTCGGACAGCGTGAGCAGAACATCGTCTGCGTACGCCGCCACTTTGTATTGTTGTGTTCCTATTTGTATCCCCTTGATGTTAGGGTCATTTCTGATGGCTTGCAGCATGGGTTCTAACACCATCGCGAAGAGGAGCGGGGACAGGGGGCAGCCCTGTCTCGTTCCATTACTTACACTAAAAGGTGTTTTTTGGGCACCGGTTATAAGTGTTTGGGCTTGTATGTCCGTGTAGAGTGCTTTGATAGCTGTTATGTATTTTTCTGCGAATCTCTGCTTTTCCATGAGTCGGAACATAAAGGGCCACTGTACCCTGTCAAAGGCCTTCTCTGCGTCCAGTGACAGGGCCAGTGATGGGGATTTGGTCTGTCCCATGTGCCATAGCAAGTCTACCCCTCTACGGGTATTTTCGTATAACTGTCTGCCCGGGATAAAACCCACTTGGTCTGAGTGTATTAGTTTAGGCAATAGTGAAGTTAGTCTTGTCGCTAGAATTTTTGCGAATATCTTTAAATCCGTGTTGATAAGGGAGATTGGTCTATAGTTGGCGGTCTGAGTGGTGTCTTTGTTGGGTTTTGGCAGCAGTACTATGTTTGCTGTGGCCATGTCTCGGTCTGGGGTTCCTCCGGTCATAAAATGATTATATAGTTTGGTCAGTTGTGGGATCAGTTCTGTTTTAAATGCTTTGTAGTATTGGATATCATAGCCGTCAGGGCCTGGGGCTTTGTTGCCTTTGAGTATCGAGATCGCTGCTGCGATTTCCTCTGGCGCGATCGGTTCGTTTAAGAGGTCGGCTTCTCCCTCTGTTACTGTGGGCAGATCCGAGTGGTTAAGGAAGGTCTCTATGTTTTTTAAGTGTTGGTGGAGTTCGCTGTCGCTGTGGGGGGAGTGGTTATATAAGTGACTGAAGTAGTTAGTGAACTCCTTATTGATATCTTCAGGTGTGCTAGCTATAGTGTTTGTATGTGTTTTTATGGTCGTGATTGGTCGAAATCCGTGCCTGGGTTTCAGGGTCCTGGCCAATAATGTGTCCATTTTGCCCGCTTTTTCATAGAAAAAGCGTTTAGACCACGTAAGGGCTTTGGTAATCTCGCCTATGGACAGTTCTTTCAGGGCATGTCTAAGGTCTTGTAGTGATTGGAAGTTATCTGCGGTGGGGTCCTGTTTATGTCTAGTTTCCGCTTTCCGTAATTTAGTCTGCAGCTCTAAGAGTTGCTTCGTTTTGGTTTTCTTTTTATGGGTTGCAATTGTGATGAAGTGTCCTCGCAAGACTGCCTTGTGTGCTGCCCATAGTGGTGTTGGGCCTATATCCTCCCCCTCATTAGTGGTGAAGTAGTCTGTTATAGCTTTTTTGGTGTCATTGAGTATGGCTTCGTCTTGTAGAAGTGATGTGTTTAATTTCCATGTCCAGCTACTGTGGTGCTGTATTTTAGTCAGGGTCGCTGTTACTGCTCCGTGGTCCGACCATGTGATGTTATGTATTTCTGTTTGGCTCAATTTGGACATGCCAGCCCCGTTTAAGTATATGTTGTCTATCCTTGAATATGTGTTGTGTGGTGCTGAGTAGTATGTGTAGTCTTTTGTGTGTGGATGTTGTATGCGCCAGGCGTCTAATAGCCCTGTGTGTGTAAGAAAAGCATTGAGCAATTTGTCTTGTCTCCCCCCCCCCTGCGCGCGAGTCATTCCTGGTTTGCTACTCCTGTCTATTGCCGGGCAGGGGACCGCGTTGAAGTCCCCCCCATCACTAAGATGCCACCTGTGAGGTGCGTTAATAGCGTTTTCAATGAATCCCAGTATCCTGTCTCAGGAGTGTTGGGGGCGTATATATTTACTATATGTATCCTCGTGGAGTGTATGGTGCCGGTGAGAGCTAAATATCTACCTTCTGGATCTATATGTGCTTTGGTCAGGTTAAACGGGCATCGTTTGTGTATCAGGATGGCCACTCCTGCTTTTTTCCTCAGAGCCCTCGCTTCGTGGACTGTGGTATAGATATGGTTTTTCAAGTGTACGCGTGCCGACCTGGGTAAGTGGGTTTCTTGTATTAGAAGTTTCTTGTATCCGCTTGTTTAGCCTTAATGTCTCTGTGTAGGGTCCTGCGTTTGTTGGGTGTGTTTAAGCCCTTGGCATTAATTGTCAGTATGTTCAGAGTCATGGTGTCAGTCGTCTGATATGCTGACCGCATGGGTATAGTCCCCAGTGATCTAGTGATGGGTGGGGTGGGTGTTGTAAAAGGTCAGTCTCTTCCGTTTGTTTCGTAACAACCTGTGATTTTGTGACATCATTCAAAACAAATAAAACGTTAACATAATAATTGAGTACATAACAATAAACAGATTTGCATATATACATTTGTACATTTTCTCTGGTCTTACAAGTCGCCAGAGTAACTGGTGAGCGCGCACCTATCTCTCGGGTGTTTCTGTTAATACCCGGGAAGGTGCGGATGCTCCTCGCATCTTTCGAGCCTTGGTGTCGTGAGCCCCGTGTTCGGTTGTTTGTCCCCCCCTCTGGTAGTTTCACCCTGTGGCCCTCTCCCCCCCCTATTCGCTCCTAACATCATCCTTCTATTGTGTGGTGTGTGTGTTTTGCCTCCTGTCGTGCAGTCCCGCTACCAACCGGGTAGTAGTAGTTGTGGCGACAAGACATTCCCTTCTCTCTATTTGTTCTTCCCTGGGGAGTGCCGTGTAACCTTTGCTCGTAGTGAGTGAGCGTGTGTCCCACATGCCAAATGGCCTATAGTGCCCTCCACTCTGTAGGTCGGAGTAGGGAGTGGCTCTCTGGTGTCTGTGTGTCCCCTACTCATTACTCATTACATTTACATTTGCACATACATTTTCATTCCTTTTTTTTTTTTTTTTTTTTAAACAAATTGTACATACTTTTTTTCTTCTCTTTGGGGTGTTAGGTCATGGGGTGATGGGCTTTGGGAGTAGGATCCCCCCCCCCCTAATCTTTAAGTCCTTCCCTTCTGGGAAAATGAGCGGTACTTAGCTGCGATATGTTGCTGCGGCCTGTACCAGATTGGTCTCAGTGTCCCCAGTTGTAAAGTTGTTGTGTCCTTTATGCCTGCTTGTGACTTAGGCGTCGGTCCAATCACTTTGGAGCGTTGAGAGTTCTGGCATCTGGTTCGTTTGCAGGTTGGTTCGTTTGCAGGGTAGGTGGGGGTTCTATGCGTAGGCTGCGAAGAAAGCGCTGTGGGTCGTACCCTGGCAAGAGGGTGTGAGTGGCTCCCTCTTTGAATGCCACCAGCTTGAAAGGATGGCCCCACGTGTATTTTATTGTGTGTTGTTGTAGTAGCGCCGTCAGTGGTTTCCATGCTTTTCTTCTCTGTAATGTCGTCGGTGATAAATCCTGGTATGCAGTGATGGTTGCACCCTGGTATTGCAGGGTGTTTTGGCGTGTGTATTGCATGACCGCTTCTTTTGAGGAGTAATAGTGGAACTTGATGATAATGTCCCTTGGCGGCATCCCCTCTGCTCTTCGGGCGCGCAGTGCCCTGTGCGCCCTGTCAATCGCCCATTTATCTTTGGGGATGTCGGGTAGTAATTGGTGGAAGAATAGCTCCATCTTTGGTACTAGGGGGCCTTCGTTTTGCTCCTCCGGTACACCTCTCAGCCTAACGTTATTCCGGCGGGAACAATTTGCCAGATCTTCTATTTCCAACTCCAGGTCGGTAATTCTTTTTTCAGCGGCTTGTGAGTGGGCCACTATTTGATTGTGGGCTTGTGCAGCAGCGTCAGCTCTGGCCTCCAGTGTTGCGGTTCTGGTGCCCAGAGCGTGTATCTCTGCGGTCAGCGCTTGTGTGCTCTTGGAGATCTCCCCTGCCAGGTAGTGTCTGACTTCTGTCAGTTTGTTCAGGATGCTGGCTATGTCTGGCTGAATGGGGTTGGGTGAGTCCGGGCCCGGTGTGGCTGCCGGTGAGTGATGCGGGCTGATCCGGCGGCCATCTTGTGCGGCCTGTGAGCCTCGTGGAGAGGTAAGCATATCGGCTACTGAGACCGCGGCTTCTTTCTGCTCACCTTTTTTTCTTCGCTACGATTTAGCTCCGGACTGCGCCCCTGACATGTTAGGGGTAATTTAGCTGGTTTTGGGGGCTCGATGCTTCTGATAGTGGGTAGATTGTGCTCGGATGCTGCGGAGCTCACAGACTACACGTCCATCTTAGTCTGCGGTCCGGCCACGCCCCCAAAAAGTAGCCAAGTTTTAAATGACATTGGACATCCTCACGCTATGCATGAGGACCTTCAGCGTAGCCGGAATCCCCATAGGAAAGCATTGAATAATGCGCGGGTGCGCTGCCATTTCTGCGCATGCGCATTAGGTCAGTCGGTGAGGGAGGAGCGTGGGCAGGGTGGGACCCATCGCCGAGGGACATCAGAGCTGAATTCAGGTATGTCACTGGAGGGGTTTTAACCCCTTTAGCAACATGGGATGGGATCGGATGGGAGGGAGGGGGGTCCTGCAGTGCCAGGAAAATGGGTTTGTTTTCCTGGCACTGGAGAGTCCCTTTAAGTAACCAATAGAGGGATAAAATAAGGAGCAGTAAAAAGTATTTACAATTATATATTAATATAAAGGGTTTCTATTGCTACTCCATTGTTCATTTAATTAGCTACTTCTATTAGCTACTACATTTGATCAACATTTAGTGGCTATCCTGTAATCATCAATCATCTTTTTGGAGGGCATGGACAAAACTCAGAATCATAAGTGAAAAGAAATGGCTCATTCACTGTCGGTTTTGTTTGTTTTGTGGCAATTCAGAGTTACAGAATTGGTGCGAATTGGCAATTGCCCTGAATTTGCATTTGAAACTGAATGCCCAAGTCTACTGTCTATCATGAACTGTCTACACTATTCTGAACTTGAGTTGTGATTGGTCCTTCACTACAAGGGCATGCATTCTTCATTTTCATCTTTTTAATGTATTTATTTAAAGTAACCACAGTGGAGGTAAATATGGACCCTGCTACCATATTTCATACCGGCTCGGGGCTGTCTGTGCCCCCTTTCCCCCTCTTCTTTGTCCCCTATGTGTGAAAGTTACAATAACTGTGCGAGACATACTCTCACAGTTGCTTTGAAACCTAAGGTTTTCCCTGTTTCACCTGGCCGTTCGTCAAAATCCATTCCCTTAAGTGGTTCCCATGGTTTTATTCATCAACCGAACAAACTACCGAATGGTAGACCACCCAGATATGGAGTGTGCCGCTCAGAAACCCAGTTCACACCTCCATAAACCGCAACCACGGCTGATGGCAGCAGGAGGGAGATCCCTTCAAAATTTTACATCAATTCAGGCTGCATGCCATGCCCCCCACAATTAAGTCCCAACTCTTGAATGAAAGCTTCGCCTCCACATTCAAGCCTCCTCCCCAAGTTGCTGACCTCGCTGGATGGAAGAGGTCACAAAATGACAACCGAACAGTGCCAGGTAAGCTTCAGCCCATGACAGTGATTGTGTGTGTGTGCCTGCTTGCAAGTGAGCTTGTGTGTGTGTGTGTGTGTCTGCTAGTGAGTGAGCTTGTGTGTGCCAGCATAGGGGCTAATTTTTTTTGTAAAAAATTAGTTATAAGCTTAGTTATAAGCTGATTTTGCGCACTATGCAAATGCTCTTGCTGCTTCAGTCTCTCTAACACTGGGGCATGTTTTCTTTCTTCTACACTCACTAGATACACCTTTTCTCTGTCCCAGACTGTATACTAGGAGCATCTGTCTGCTAGTAAGAAAGTAAGTAGGAGTGGACCAGTGAGTGCTAGGGAACAGTCCTTAGAAAGCGTGGAGTGAGCGCATCATTAGACACATTTATGCCAAGCTCAGTGTGCTGTCTGCATAGTATATTGACCTTCTAATTCCTTAGGCAGATTTTTGGGGGCAGGATTGGCCATAATTGTTCTGTTGACGTAATTTGTGTCAGTGACCCACGCTTTTACCCCACCTACCCAACTCTTGCTATACCATACACTGCTGTTAGGGGGTATGGCTTTACGTGAAAGATGAAAGCGAGAGTTTAGCATAGGTTATGTGTTTTTTTTATAGCTATATCTTGTGAGTTTTCCTCCATCACCACCTTCATCAGATACATGATGATTATGAGGAATGACTGTTTTAGTGTTTTCTGTCGATAAGATTCTGTAACTAGGCCCATCATAATTGTCAGCACCAGGCCCAATGGACTCTTGATATGGTCCTGTGTGTCAGTGAGCTAGTCTGTTGGAAGCATGTGTGTGTTTTAGCATGCTTGTGTGTAGTGAGCATGTGTGTGTCAGTGAGCATTTCTGAAGAAAGAATTTGTGTGTGTCAGTGAGCTTGTCTGTGGTGAGCATGTGTGTGTCAGTTTATATTTTTCAATGATTGTCTATGAATATGGCTGGAGATATTGACTGATTTAGAATTTAATATGGTATAATATGTATTAGCAGCTTTAAGCTCTATTGCTTTGCGGTATCTGTGTGCAATAAGAGGATGGACTCTAGCTCTGAAACACTTCCCCATAGAGGATATTAAATTCAAATAATTTATGAGTAAACCACGCCCTTGAACCAATGAAATGAATGCACGGGAGGAGTGGGAAACTTAAAGGAGGAGCTAGAGACCAAGAACGTTGTTGGAAGAACCCCAGGAAGGCGGGTGAAACGCGTCACGCAGACATCATTGGAGAGGCGGACCCGGAAGTCATCATGTGATCGGGACGTTCGAAACCAGGTAGCGACTGTGATCGTGGAGTTTTCTATTGATGTTAACATGCTTTTATGTGGGTAGCTTTACCAGCCAGACCCACCACTCACTAAGTAAGAGTTTTTAATGACTTTTTTACAATAAACTATTGAAGATACTACTCAATTAGGGGTCTTTGCCTCTCTATCCTGTATCACACAGAATTGTTTGGTTACAGAGAATACACCATACAGCTCTCATCTATACAGTGTAGGCTTTCCCCTCTTGAGTAGAGCCTTGCAAACCCAGAGCCAGGGGTAATAGGACTTTGGTCCATGTGAGTTCTTTCCCCTCACTCCCTATACTTTATAATATATTTAGACAATTTGCACTATATTATTTTTCATTCATTTGCAGATTTACCATGACCAGTATTAGCGCGCTTTTTTGGTAATATTGTCTATATCTGTGTATACTTGTTTGTGTCACTGGGGTATAGTGCAGCTTTACTGAGTATTAGCATTTTTTCTTAGCTTACCTTTTATTGGATTTTCATGTGTGTGAGCTAGCCTGTAGTGAGCATGTGTGTGACAATGAGCTTGTCTGTAGTGAGTCTGTGTATGTCAGTGAATTTGTCTGTCATGGACATGTGTGCGTCAGTGAGCTTGTTTTGTATTGAGCATGTGTGCATCACTGAGCTTTTCTGTAGGATGCATGTGTGTCAGTGAACTTGTCTGTAGTGAGCATGTGTGTGAATGTGTTTGTAGTGAGCATGTGTATGAGTGAGCATGTCTGTAGTGAGCATGTGTGTGTCAGTGTGCTTTTCTGTAGGGAACACATGTATGTCATTAAGCATGTCTGTGGTGAGCATGTGTGTGACAGTGAGCTTGTCTGTAGTGAGTTTGTGTGTTTCAGTGAACTTATTTGTAGTGAACATGAGTGTGTCAGTGTGCTTTTCTGTAGGGAGCATGTGTGTCATTAAGCTTGTCTGTGGTGAGCCTTTGTGTGACAGTGCGCTTATCTGTAGTGAGCATGTGTGTGACAGTGAGCTTGTCTGTAGTGAGCACCGTGTGTCAGTGAGCTTGTCTGTAGTGAGTATGTGTTTGACAGTGAGCTTGTCTGTAGTGAGCATGTGTATGACAGTGCACTTGTCTGTAGTGAGTTTGTGTGTGTCAGTGAACTTATCTGTAGTAAGCATGTGTGTGTCAGTGAGCTTGTCTATTGTGAGCATGTTGTGTGACAGTGAACTTTTTTGTAGGGAGCATGTGTGTTAATGAGCTTTTATGAGCGTGTGTGTGTCAGTGAGCTTGTCTGTAGGGAGCAGGTTTACGTCAGTGAGCTTTGTCTGTATTGAGCATCTGTGCGCCAATGAGCTTGTCTGTAATGAACATGTGTGCGTCAGTGAGCTTGTCTGTACTGAGCATGTGCATGTCAGTAAGCTTTTCTGCAGGAAGCATGTGTGTGTTAGTGAACTTGTCCGTAGTGAGCATGTGTGTGAGCCTGTCTGTAGTTTATGTGTGTTTGAGTGTGCTTGTCTGTAGTGAGCATGTGTGTGTGTGTAAGTGAGCTTGTTTGTAGTGAGCATGTGTGCGCCAATGAGCTTGTCTGTAATGAACATGTGTGCATCAGTGAACTTGTCTGTAGTGAGCATGTGTGTGTCAGTGAGCTTTTCTGAAGGGAGCATGTGTGTCATTGAGCTTATCTGTAGTGGGTTTGTGTGTGTCAGTGAACTTATCTGTGGTGAGCATGTGTGTGTCAGTGAGCTTGTCTGTAGTAAGCATGTGTGTTTGAGCTTGTCTGTAGTGAGCATGTGTGTGTCAGTGAGCTTTTTTGTAGGGAGTGTGTGTGTGTGTCAGTGAGCTTTTCTGTAGGGAGCATGTAAGTTAATGAGCTTTTCTGAGCATGTGTGTGTCAGTGAGCTTTTATGTAGTGAGCTTGTGTGTGTCAGTGAGCTTGTCTGTAGGAAGCATGTGTGTATTGGTGAGATTTTCTGTAGTGAGCATATGTGAGCTTGTCTATAGTGAGCATGTGTGTTAGCTTGTCTGTAGTGAGCATGTATGTAGCATTGTGTTTGTCTGTAGTGAGCATATGTGTGTCAGTGAGCTGGCCTGTAGTAAGGTTGTGCATGTCAGAGTTTGTATGTACTAAATGTGTGCGTGTACCAATAAGCTTGTCTATATGTGTCAGTGAGTTTGTCTGTCAGGGAGCCTATTTGTGTGCATCAGTGAGATTGTGTTGTTATATCACTGAGCATATGTATATCAATGAGATTATTTGTCTATGAGCCTGTTTATCAATTAGGTTTTTTCAGTGAGATTGTCTGTGCCTGCATGTGAGTATGCTTACTGTATAATTAAATGTTTAACTTTGAAAGGGCCAACATTTTGAATTAGAAAAATAAATATACCAATAATATGCAAGGCAATGCCTTGCCACCTCAAATGATTGAGTAATATATACACACATAACACATAAACAAACAATACATGGCACAGATGTTATAGGGCTGGCATAGATGTTTTCTCCATGACTGCTTTGTATCCCCAGTCCAGCCCTGCCCTGCACTGGATTCAATGTAACTTTTTTACATGTTTTAAAGAGGTAACATATTTGCAATGCTCAATAGAGCATTGTAAAGCATAACAATTTTTTTACGTAATAATATTTGAACCTAGTCTATTCTAAAAATATATGCTAGTTTGGTCTGAAACAAATTTAATGCTAGCAGAGACAAATGGCTCAAAACTTGAAGCCTCATTTTCAGACAGCAGTGGCCAACACTCTCAACAATTTATCATTTGGTAGTTATATCATATTGCAAGGAATACAGCAAATTCAGGTGTTGAAGCCCTAGAGTGTCATGCTGTGTGTGTCTGTCTGGGTCATGGTGTGTGTGTGTGTGTGTGTGTCTGTCTGTGTCATGCTGTGTGTGTGTGTGTCGGTCTGTGTCATGCTGTGTGTCTGTCTGTGTCATGCTGTGTGTCTTTCTGTGTCATGGTGTGTGTGTGTGTGTCTGACTGTGTCATGCTGTGTGTGTCTGTCTGGGTCATGGTGTGTGTGTGTGTCTGTCTGTGTCATGCTGTGTGTCTGTCTGGGTCATGGTGTGTGTGTGTGTGTGTCTGTCTGTGTCGTGTGTGTGTCTGTGTCATGGTGTGTGTGTGTCATGCTGTGTGTGTCTGTCTGTGTCATGGTGTGTGTGTGTGTCTGTCTGTGTCATGCTGTGTGTGTCTGTCTGGGTCATGGTGTGTGTGTGTGTGTCTGTCTGTGTCATGCTGTGTATCTGTCTGTGTCATGGTGTGTGTGCGTGTGTGTCTGGCTGTGTCATGCTGTGTGTGTCTGTCTGGGTCATGGTGTGTGTGTGTGTGTGTCTGTCGGTGTCATGCTGTGTGTGTCTGTCTGGGTCATGGTGTGTGTGTGTGTCTGTCTGTCTGTGTCATGATGTGTGTCTGTCTGTGTCATGCTGTGTGTGTGTGTCGGTCTGTGTCATGCTGTGTGTCTGTCTGTGTCATGCTGTGTGTCTTTCTGTGTCATGGTGTGTGTGTGTGTGTCTGACTGTGTCATGCTGTGTGTGTCTGTCTGGGTCATGGTGTGTGTGTGTCTGTCTGTGTCATGCTGTGTGTCTGTCTGGGTCATGGTGTGTGTGTGTGTCTGTCTGTGTCGTGTGTGTGTCTGTGTCATGGTGTGTGTGTCATGCTGTGTGTGTCTGTCTGTGTCATGCTGTGTGTCTTTCTGTGTCATGGTGTGTGTGTGTGTGTGTGTGTGTGTGTGTGTGTGTGTGTCTGACTGTGTCATGCTGTGTGTGTCTGTCTGGGTCATGGTGTGTGTGTGCCTGTCTGTGTCATGCTGTGTGTGTCTGTCTGGGTCATGGTGTGTGTCTGTCTGTGTCGTGTGTGTGTCTGTGTCACAGTGTGTCTGTATCATGGTGTGTGTGTGTCTGTCTGTGTCACAGTGTGTGTGTCTGTCTGTGTCATGGTCTGTGTCATGGTGTGTCTGTCATGGTGTGTGTGTGTCTGTCATGGTGTGTGTGTGTGTGTGTCTGTCTGTCATGGTGTGTGTGTGTGTGTGTGTGTCTGTCGTGGTGTGGGTCTGTCGTGGTGTGTGTGTCAGTCGTGGTGTCTGTGTGTGTTTTTAAAAATAGTGTTTTACTCACCTTTATTTTTTTCCAACGTCGTGCTGGTCTCTGCCTCTATGACTGAGATCATCAAGCTTGATGATCTCAGCCAATCTGCACTGACACAGGAAGCGCCTCTAGTGACCGTCTGAGTGTCTGTCACTAGTGGTGTCACTAGGAAGCAATGTAAACACTGCATTTTCTCTGAAAAGGCAGTGTTTACATTCAAAAGCCTGCAGGGACAGGCTATAGACACCAGAACCACTGCATTAAGCTGTGTGTGTGTGCGCCTGCTAGTGAGTGAGCTTGCTTGCATGTGTGTGTGTGCCTGCTAGTGAGTGAGCTTGTGTTTTTATGCCAATGAGCTTATGTATATTAGTGAAATTGTTTGTCTATGAGGCTGTGTATCAATAAGTGTCAGTGAGATTGTCTGTGTCTGCATGTGAGTATGCTTACTGTATAATTAAATGTTTTACTCTGAAAGGACCTATACTTTATATTGGAAAAAGCAATATATATATAAAACTCAATCATCTGGGGTGGCAAGACATAGCCCTACATATTACATGCGACAATATATGGCGCAATGCCTTATGGGGCTGGCATAGATTTTTTTTTCCAGGGCTGCTTTGTATCCCCAGTCCGGCCCTGCTTAGAGCTAACAAAATCATGTATTTATTGACAACTTTTTTTTTACATTTCTAACCTCTGAAGCTTGCTCACTGGAACATGTTGACTGGGTAGCACCTGACCTACCCATCTTTGATGACTGAAGCCTGCCATAGGGTTCTAACATCAAGGCTGGGAATGTCAAGTCAGTCTACTTTATGTATATGTAGTCCTCACCTCCAAGATAAGATATCATCTCCCATACTGGTACATTGAGGTTGTACTCCAATGAATAGTTATTGAATAGTTATTGTTGGCCAATTCTGAGAGTCAACAAGTCCAATATCATCTAATTTAGCTCAGATCAAAACATAAGTGAAGTGATAGTTGGCAGTCCTTGCAAAATTCTTATCAGGCAAATGAAATGAATGGCAATATGATGTATACTTGTCATTAGCAAGACAAAGAAGTAGGTTATATGGAGAAAAGTGCTTGTAGTTCTTTTTTGGGATTTTTGTTGTCAATAATAGATGGTATAGTACCATTTTTCAAACTGTAACATTATTTTCTTTTCACTTATACTTATTTATTTGCTATTTATTGCTATTCATCACACATTGCACTTACACATACCAGTCTACATTTAATGAGTTAGACAGGGGGAGAGAAAGACAGAGTTATTCATTTTAGCTCTAGATCAGGGTTCCCAACCCAGTCGTCAAGTACCCAAAGTGAATTTATTTGTTTCATTAAGACCAATGATGATAGTTAAAGAAGTTAAATGAAAGCTAAAGCAATGATTCATGTCCACATTCATCTTGATATGCACATCTGTAGATGACAGAAATCAGTCTCTGGTTTTTGATTCAGCAAAATATTCTTAAGCCGTCTGTTTTATCTATATATAATACATCACACATCACATTTAGGCAAGCAAGCAGAATGTTTGTTGCCCAAGTCTCATATGCCCTGTGATTACAATGAAACATTAATACACATCACAAACAGCCTACCTCCATTAAACTCGAACACCAGTATGTGTGTTCAAGAATAATCAAGCAAGTTCAAATTTTAATAACTTTCCTTAGCTTATGCCTACACCTGAAGAAAAATGAATGGGCTTTGTCTTTCAGATGCACATAGCCATGGGTACGTATAGCTACCGACCATCACTTTTGGGATATTTTTTCTTTATATAATAGTAGATGCCTTTCTACATTCTTCTATGACATAGGGGAAGAGTTAATCAACATTTCAAAGGTTTAGAAATTCACAAGAATAAAATAGAATAATGCACTGATTATCACATAATACTATAAGTTATACTATGATGTTTGTGATTAACTGATTCACAAGAAAGAAAAAACATAAGGTCTATAAGGTAAAATGGGTGGTCTTAACAAACAATCTATTTGGTTATATTAAATCTGTTTCATATTTGCATGCATTTTGTTCTCTATCTTCAGAAATAGCAAGCATTTTCTAAAACACAAATTAAAAACGATATAAGTTGAATTCAATTATAAAAATATATATATCAATTTTAATTTTGCTGCCAGGTAACCGTTTTTTTGCTTATTTAAAAAAAGTAGCAGAAGTAAAAACAAGATGAAATGTGTTGCACCCAAGGGTCTTTAAATCTATTTAATAAAGTATATCAAAGATATTTAAATCTGTTCTCATTGCATACAGTGGCCCAGATTTCCCTGTTCAGCAGAATTATTGAAAGTGCTGATCATGTTTTATGGCATTAATTTTGCAATGTAGTATGTTTCACTTCATGTTTCCAAGAAGGAAAAGAACAAGTTTTCTGAAAAAAAAAGTCACATTATCACCAAATCATAATTTTCACATTGTTGATACTTGGTAGTATTTTCGGATTTAGGATAACTCAATTGTCTTGTTAAAGAGCTAGACAAGATATTGTGATAGTATCTTTCCCCTGACCTGCAAACCAATTTACTGACATCTGTCTATTGTTATCTTTGATTATGAGTCACTGAATTTCAACATCGGAGCAAGACAATTGTATATTACACCACTAAACTAAACAGCATATTTAGATATGCTAAGCTTACTTGCCTACATTTGGTCAATACTGCAATGGGTTATTTATTTATTTATAAATACCAGGAAGGGTGTATTGAGATTTCTCTCATTTTCAAGTATGTTACATCACATCAAAAATGCATATCAGACCCACACAACTGTTAGGTGTAATATGTAGGTTAGGTGTTATAGTTACATTACTAATTGTGCTTGTTTTTTTGTTTTCTAGTATTACTGTATTATTGTCTTTATTTTAATTATTTAATCATTTTGCTCAACAGACTCTACATCTTTTCTGACACCCTCTCTCAATCAGTAGTAGTGTTACAATTTTTGCTCTCAAAATACAACTGTATATAGTGTTATGATATTTAATTTCTGGAAATGCAACTACTATAGTTTTACAATAGGTAGAACAGCAATTAAAACTCACAGAAGTACTGTACCCATAAACAATACGATTAGCTCAACAGTGCTATAAAAAGGCATGATTGACTGACTTTCTAGTTTACTTAAAAGGACAATCAACTGCCCCCCAAAAATAAAATACATAAGAATAAATAAAAACTATTTTAGTGGATATATCCCCAATGAGAACATATTTGCATTTAATTAGGCATTTTCTCATTGGGGTACATCTAAAAAAAAAAAGTGTCCCATTAATTTACAAACAATCCACTCAATAGTTAAATTGCATTTTCTTTATCTTTAGTAACACCTCTCGACACTATATCCATAAAAATTGCATAGTCTATTAAAGTTTATGTATAAAAATGTGTTTTACAAAAAGGGTACAAACATTTAAAAGGGGAGGTGTCACCAATGTAACATAGTACTTTATTACTTTAGACCACACAATACTTTTTACACATCACTCACTATAACCTCATATTTTAAATGTGGTATGTTTTGCTCAATGTTTAACTGAATATAGCTGTTTTAATTTGCACAACATGCTTCTTAAGTTGTTTTACCATCTCACAAGCAAAGATCAAGTCACATAGACACTAAAAATTTTACTCCAAGTACCACAACCACTTCAGTGATTTGATGGTGCATGTAGTTAGTATCTGTAGCATTTTGTGTTTTTGTGTTATAATGCTGCACATAACAATTTCTACCACTTTGCTGCCAGAGGTGTAACTCCACTTATTGTATTGTCATAGGGGTGTCATTATCATGCCTGGAACAAGAATTTTGGGCTCGCTAATGTCTTCTGTTAAAAAAATTTGCACAGTGCACCATTCATTACTTAATGCGTTCAGCCAATGAATGGTGACAGGGTTGGCTTCCAGCTTCTGAAGAGCTGCAAAAGGCGGAAGCACAACACCATACATGGAAGAATCTTTAGAACCCGGCATGGACACAGATTAGTTGGAAAACCGTTACTGAATGATACAGTTTGCCCCATTACTGTGGAACTGGGCCAGTGTACTCCTGGCATCATAACCACTAGAGTCGGCAGTAGTGGTTAAGATGCTTAGAGTCTCCCTCCAACAAGGCACTTTGAGGAAATGGAGTCATAGAAGGTAATCTCCTATCACCCAACGTTCTGCGAACAATTAAACACTCCCAACCACACAAACCACTGAAGTCACCCCTCTCCATTAGCACTCCAATGAATATATGACACAAGACAACAGGCTGCAGGGAAAAGGCCAATGCTTGCCTCATTTATTTATATCACGGCATAAAAAAAAAAATTGAACAGAATGGAGAAATATATAAAATAACTCCATTAAATAGGGTGGCAGCGCTAAGGGACTAACTACACTCCTGTGTACAAGAGCATCCACAGCATCTGCCAAAGCAACAGGAGACTCCCAGGGCAAGTTCGACTAAACAAGCCAGGGTGCCAGCTACCCAAAAAAATCCCAGTAGGGTGGGAGCAAAATAGCCCTCAGCGCCGCCACTTGTAAGGAAAATAGCACCACATTAGAAAGGGGAAGGGAGGGAAGGAGAAAGAACTTCAGAAGAATGCAGGAAACAGTGTAGGGAAAACAGGAAGTAAAGAGGCCTTATTAAGGTAAAAGGAGACCTTTCCCACAAAAAGAAACACGATTGCAGTTCACTCCTGGCCAAGGAGTCCCTGCACTCCTACAAGTTTAATACAGAGTTCCTCTTTTTCCTATTTTTCCTATTTTTCTTTTGAGATCTTAATATTAGTCTTGAGTCTTACGTTTGTAAGTTTATCTCTTAGGGAATGTAAAATTTTTGAAAAATTTGTAGTAAAACAGAAATTTCCAGTATTTTCAGATGTGAAACTATAAATGTTTCCTCAAAACTTGCTGTTTTTTGACTAAGAAATATCATTATTTCTAGATTTTATTTTCCCAAGGACTGTGTATTGTATTGCTCTAAGTCCTATTTCTCACTTTTGCCAACCTCTATTTTCTGATCTTCTCATCTAATACAATTCTTCATTATTTAGTTAAATTGACTGTTTGTTAATGAAATTAAAGTACATACTAGAATATTCAAGGATGCTGACACAATCTAAACTGTTAACGAACAAATTATTAAACAAATGTCTATTGTTATTATATAGATTAGATCCAGAAAATACATTAATTGTGAATGTAATACTTTTAGATATTGCACTCAATTTTCATTAGAAATGCCCTAAAGGAATCTTCAGGCTGCACTATATTACCAACACAAAATCGATGTATAGCCCCAGGGATCTCAAACTTATAGGACTACAGGTATAGTAATTACAATGCACAGCTATGGTTTGTATTATGAGTAGGTTCATTTTATAGCCAAGTACAGGGCCAGATTATGTAAGGGGCTATTGAAGCTGAAACTCCATGCCAATGTATTGAAATAAAGTAACAGGTACGCAGCCAGCACACACACTGTTACGGTTTTTATTCTTATATGGGTACAATAGGGACCCTTGACTCTGCAGTAATATTTTAATTTGAAAAAAAAAAAGAACTTGGGCATTATAGTAGTGAAAAAGCACTCTGATTTGTATTGAGATTCCACAGTGTGGAGTGCTTTTCCACTACTAAAATGTGCTTGTTATATTTTTATATGGTCCATTCTGCTTATTGTTTTTTTTTTTTTAAATAGACAACGATGATCCTGGCATGCTCGGTTGTATAACTGGCAGATTTCAAGGACTACTATAGTGTTAGAAATACAAAGCTACAATGTTGTGTTCATAATACTATAGTATCCCTCTACTGCCCCCACTCACACCCCACACCCCCATGGAAATTAGAGGGTTAAAAAACTCTCTTCTCACTTAACTTGTTCCAGCGCCAAAGTGGAATAGGGAACCTAATGCTCATGCATGGCGTGCACTGCCTGCACATTAGGCCTTCCCAATAGAACCGCATTGAATCAATGCTTTCCTATGGAGGATTTGAAGATGTGTCCTCATGCACAGTGTGAGAACGTCCAGCATTGTTTTGATGGAGTCAAACGCTGTGAAACAGCAGGAAGCTCCTTAAGTAGTTGTCTGCGAGACAGGGCGAATTGGTACAGAGACACTACACCCAGACTACTTCAATATATTACTTTAGTATTGTATAGTATCCCTTTAATAAAGATCAAAGTATCAGAGCAACTCTTCAACCTCCAAATGAGGTCTTTATCAAGCTTGGACGTCAAATTTGTTGCTCAAAACATTGCTGTGCCTTTGATCTTTATTAAATTTGCCATTTATTTAACCCCTTAAGGACAGTGGGTGTGCTATGCCGTCCTTGGGGACCCGGCGCTAAACGCCGGGGGGCGACATAGTATGTCCCCGCCGTCCTTTGTACTTAACCGGTCGCCGGCGATCCCACGCCGGCGATCCCACGCCGGCGATTGCGGTGGGGGGACTCACCTGGCATCCCAGGGAGGCCCCCTGCTGCCGTTCCGGCCCTCCTGGGCCATGTGATCGCGAGGTCCTTGCGAGGACCTCACGATCACATGGACGGCATAGCCATCCACAGCAGTGCCAGAAGGGGGAGTGTCTGTAATTACAGGTACTCCCCCTGCTGCCTAGATGGGCTGAATGGATGGGCAGACTAGGTGGGCCGAATGGTTCTTATCTGCCGTCACTTTCTATGTTTCTATGCCTGTAAATTTTTTTTAAAAAAGGTTAAAACAGTTTAAATAAAATTATATATACTTAGATTAAATGGCTAAGTGTATTTTAATATTAATATCTATCTATCTATCTATATATATATATATATATAATCAATATCATTCTGATATTTATATATATATATATATATATATTAAAATGATCAGAATGATATTGAATAAGTATCAATATATAATATTATATATATATATATATATATATAAATATATAATATTTATATATAATGTAAAATATATGAATACATAAAAAAATAAAAATTAAAAAATAATAAAAAATAAATAAATACACTGCTCAAAAAAATAAAGGGAACACAAAAATACGCATCCTAGATCTGAATGAATTAAATATTCTTCTGTAATATTTTGTTCTTTACATAGTTGAATGTGCTGACAACAAAATCACACAAACATTTAAAAATGGAAATAAAATTTTTCAACCCATGGAGGTCTGGATTTGGAATCACACTCAAAATTAAAGTGTAAAAACACACTACCATCTGATCTAACTTTGATGTAATGTCCTTAAAACAAGTCAAAATGAGGCTCAGTAGTGTGTATGGCCTCCACGTGCCTGTATGACCTCCCTAGGTGGCGGATGGTCTCCTGAGGGATCTCCTCCCAGACCTGGAATAAAGCATCTGCCAACTCCTGGACAGTCTGTGGTGCAACGTGACGTTGGTGGATGGAGCGAGACATTATGTCCCAGATGTGCTCAATTGGATTCAGGTCTGGGGCGGGCGGGCCAGTCCATAGCATCAATGCCTTAGTCTTGCAGGAACTGCTGACACACTCCAGCCACATGAGGTCTAGCATTGTCTTGCATTAGGAGGAACCCAGGGCCAACCACACCAGCATATGGTCTCACAAGGGGTCTTAGGATCTCATCTCAGTACCTAATGGCAGTCAGGCTGCCTCTGGCGAGCACATGGAGGGCTGTGAGTCCCCCCAAAGAAATGCCACCCCGCACCATTACTGACCCACTGCCAAACCGGTCATGCTGGAGGATGTTGCAGGCAGCAGAACGTTCTCCACGGCATCTCCAGACTCTGTCACGTCTATCACATGTGCTCAGTGTGAACCTGCTTTCATCTGTGAAGAGCACAGGGTGCCTGTGGTGAATTTGCCAATCTTGGTGTTCTCTGGCAAATGCCAAACGTCCTGCACGGTGTTGGGCTGTAAGCACAACCCCCACCTGTGGACGTTGGGCCCTCATACCACCCTCATGGAGTCTGTTTCTGACCATTTGAGCAGACACATGCACATTTGTGGCCTGCTGGATGTCATTTTGCAGGGCTCTGGCAGTGCTCCTCCTGATTCTCCTTGCACAAAGGAGTTAGCGGTCCTGCTGCTGCGTTGTTGCCCTCTTACGGCCTCCTCCACGTCTCCTGATGTACTGACCTGTCTCCTGGTAGCACATCCATCCTCTGGACACTACGCTGACAGACACAGCAAATCTTCTAGCCACAGCTTGCATTGATGTGCCATCCTGGATGAGCTGCACTACCTGAGACACTTGTGTGGGTTGTAGACTCCATCTCATGCTACCACTAGAGTGAAAGCACCACCAGCATTCAAAAGTGACCAAAAGATCAGCCAGGAAGCATAGGAACTGAGAAGTGGTCTGTGGTCACCACCTGCAGAACCACTCCTTTATTGGGGGTGTCTTGCTAATTGCCTATAATTTCCACCGTTTGTCTACCCCATTTGCATAACAGCATGTGAAATTGATTGTCACTCAGTGTTGCTTCCTAAGTGGACAGTTTGATTTCACAGAAGTGTGATTGACTTGGAGTTACATTGTGTTGTTTAAGTGTTCCCTTTATTTTTTTGAGCAGTATATATATATATGTATATATATATATATAATAATTATACGTATATATTTATGTAGTAGTTTTACATAATTAGGTCATTTTATTAATTACAATTTGCAGGATCTGCCTGACAACCCATGCCGAAAGTCCAGGGAATTTAATTTGCTAGCACTATATTTAACCCTGTAACTTTCCAAGACACCATAAAACCCTTACATACTGTTTTAGACTTTGCTGAACACAAATATTAGTGTTTCAAAACGGTAAAATGTATTAAAATGATGATATCGTCAGTGAAAGTTAATTTTTTTGCATTTTTCACACATAAATGGCAATTAGGAAAACGTATCTCAACAATTATATCAACAGTGTAAGTGCCATTTGTGTGTAAAAAATGCAAAAAATGGCACTTTCACTGACGATATCATCGTTGTAATACATTTTACTGTTTTGAAACACTAATATTTGTGTTCAGCGAAGTCTCCCGTGTATAACAGTACCCCATGTACAGGTTTTATGGTGTTTTCAAAAGTTACAGAGTGAAATATATGGCTTGCTTTTCAGTTTTTTCACAATGAAATTTGCCAAATTGGTTACGTTTCCTTTGAGATCGTATGGCAGCCCAGGAATGTAAATTACCCCCATGATGGCATCCCATTTGCAATAGTAGACAACCCAAGGTATTGCAAATAGGGTATGTCCAGTCTTTTTTAGTAGCCACGTAGTCACAAACACTGACCAAAACTGGCATTCAAATTAGTATTTTGCATTTTTCATACACAAACAAATATTAACACTAACTTTTGCCAGTGCTTGTGACCAAGTGGCTACTAAAAGAGACTGGACATACCCCATTTTCAATACCTTGGGTTGTCTACTATTGCAAATGGTATGCCATCATAGGGGTTATTCTCATTCCTGGGCTACCATACGGTCTCAAAGGCAACGTAACCAATCTGGTTAATTTCAATGTGAAAAAAATGAAACATTTAACATGCTATATTTGACCCTGTAACTTCCCAAAACACCATAAAACCTGTACATAGGGGGTACTGTTTCACACATGAGACATCACTGAATACAAATATGTGTATTTTATTGTAGTAAAAGCAAACAGTATTATGACATTCACAGTTAAAATGTCACATAGAACATAAAATATAAACAATGTCTTAGTTTCTCAATTTGTTTTATATTTTATTCATATTAAATTATGTTTCATAGCTAAATATTTTATGTTAAGTGAAAGCCCTGTTTCCCCTGAATAAAATGATATATAATTAGGGATGTCCCGAACGGTTCGCTGGCGAATGGTTCCTGGCGAACATAGCAGCTTCGCGTTCGCCACCGTGGGCAAACACATGCGATGTTCGGTCCGCCCACTATTCTTTATCATTGAGTAAACTTTTACCCTGTACCTCACAGTCAGCAGACACATTCCAGCCAATCAGCAGCACACCCTCCCTAGCAGACCCTCCCACCTACTGGACAGCATCCATTTTATTTTTTCAATTTATTATTATTATTTTTTTCAGTGCATATAAATGTTACAAGCAGATACTCCCCCCAGACACTCTGTATTACTGCAGATACACCCCCCAGACACTCTGTGTTACTGCAGATACTCCCTCCAGACACTCTGTGTTACTGCAGATACTCCCTCCAGACACTCTGTGTTACTGCAGATACTCCCTCCAGACACCCTGTGTTACTGCAGATACTCCCTCCAGACACTCTGTATTACTGCAGATACTCCCTTCAGACACTCTGTATTACTGCAGATACTCCCTCCAGACACTCTGTATTACTGCAAATACTCCCTCCAGACACTGTGTTACTGCAGATACTCCCTCCAGACACCCTGTGTTACTGCAGATACTCCCCCCAGACACCCTGTGTTACTGCAGATACTCCCTCCAGACACTCTGTGTTACTGGAGATACTCCCTCCGGACACCCTGTGTTACTGCAGATACTCCCTCCAGACACTCTGTGTCACTGCAGATACTCCCTCCATACACCCTGTGTTACTGCAGATACTCCCTCCAGACACTCTGTATTACTGCAGATACATAGAAACATAGAAACATAGAAACATAGAATGTGACGGCAAATAAGAACCATTCGGCCCATCTAGTCTGCCCAGTTTTCTAAATACTTTCATTAGTCCCTGGCATTATCTTATAGTTAGGATAGCCTTATGCCTATCCCACGCATGCTTAAACTCCTTTACTGTGTTAACCTCTACCACTTCAGCTGGAAGGCTATTCCATGCATCCACTACCCTCTCAGTAAAGTAATACTTCCTGATATTATTTTTAAACCTTTGTCCTTCTAATTTTAGACTATGTCCTCTGGTTGTGGTAGTTTTTCTTCTTTTAAATATAGTCTCCTCTTTTACTGTGTTGATTCCCTTTATGTATTTAAATGTTTCTATCATATCCCCCCTGTCTCGTCTTTCCACCAAGCTATACATGTTAAGATCCTTTAACCTTTCCTGGTAAGTTTTATCCTGCAATCCATGAACCAGTTTAGTAGCCCTTCTTTGAACTCTCTCTAAGGTATCAATATCCTTCTGAAGATATGGTCTCCAGTACTGTGTACAGTACTCCAAGTGAGGTCTCACCAGTGTTCTGTACAATGGCATGAGCACTTCCCTCTTTCTACTGCTAATACCTCTCCCTATACAACCAAGCATTCTGCTAGCATTTCCTGCTGCTCTATTACATTGTCTGCCTACCTTTAAGTCCTCAGAAATAATCACCCCTAAATCCCTTTCCTCAGATGTTGAGGTTAGGACTCTATCAAATATTCTGTACTCTGCCCTTGGGTTTTTACGTCCAAGATGCATTATCTTGCACTTATCCACATTAAATGTCAGTTGCCACAACTCTGACCATTTTTCTAGTTTACCTAAATCATTTGCCATTTGGCTTATCCCTCCTGGAACATCAACCATGTTACATATCTTAGTATCATCCGCAAAAAGACACACCTTAAAATCAAGACCTTCTGCAATATCACTAATAAAAATATTAAAGAGAATGGGTCCAAGTACAGATCCCTGAGGTACCCCACTGGTGACAAGCCCAAGCTTCGAATATACTCCATTGACTACAACCCTCTGTTGCCTGTCACTCAGCCACTGCCTTACCCATTCAACAATATTGGAATCCAAACTCAAAGATTGCAGTTTATTGATAAGCCTTCTATGTGCAACAGTGTCAAAAGCCTTACTGAAATCTAGGTAAGCAATGTTTACTGCACCACCCTGATCTATAATTTTAGTTACCCAATCAAAAAAATCAATAAGATTAGTTTGGCATGATCTCCCCCCCAGACACTGACACAGAGCAGAATAGGGACTGTTCCCCCTACATAGGGTCACTTTTGAAACCTATCCTAAGGATCACTGATACACACTGACATAGAGCAGAATAGGGACTGTTCCACCTACATAGGGTCACTTGGCAGATATGGATTGACACCTATCCTAAGGATCACTGATACACACTGACACAGAGCAGAATAGGGACTGTTCCTCCAACATAGGGTCACTTGGCAGATATGGATTGACACCTATCCTAAGGATCCCTGATACACACTGACACAGAGCAGAATAGGGACTGTTCCCCCTACATAGGGTCACTTGGCCGATATGGATTGACACCTATCCTAAGGATCCCTGATACACACTGACACAGAGCAGAATAGGGACTGTTCCCCCTACATAGGGTCACTTGGAAGATATGGATTGACACCTATCCTAAGGATCCCTGATACACACTGACACAGAGCAGAATAGGGACTGTTCCTCCTACATAGGGTCACTTGGCAGATATGGATTGACACCTATCCTAAGGATCCCCGATACACACTGACACAGAGCAGAATAGGGACTGTTCCCCCTACATAGGGTCACTTGGCCGATATGGATTGACACCTATCCTAAGGATCCCTGATACACACTGACACAGAGCAGAATAGGGACTGTTCCCCCTACATAGGGTCACTTGGAAGATATGGATTGACACCTATCCTAAGGATCCCTGATACACACTGACACAGAGCAGAATAGGGACTGTTCCCCCTACATAGGGTCATTTGGCAGATATGGATTGACACCTATCCTAAGGATCCCTGATACACACTGACACAGAGCAGAATAGGGAATGTTCCCCCTACATAGGGTCACTTGGCAGATATGGATTGACACCTATCCTAAGGATCCCTGATACACACTGACACAGAGCAGAATAGGGACTGTTCCCCCTACATAGGGTCACTTGGCAGATATGGATTGACACCTATCCTAAGGATCCCTGATACACACTGACACAGAGCAGAATAGGGACTGTAGCCCCAACATAGAGTCATTTGGCAGATATGGATTGACACCTATCCTAAGGATCCCTGATACACACTGACACAGAGCAGAATAGGGACTGTTCCCCCTACATAGGGTCACTTGGCAGATATGGATTGACACCTATCCTAAGGATCCCTGATACACACTGACACATAGCAGAATAGGGACTGTTCCCCCTACATAGGGTCACTTTGCAGATATGGATTGACACCTGTCCTCAGGGACCCTGATACACACGGGGGGGACCTACTGTCCTCCCCCCACCCCCACCCCCACCCCTGAGTGGTGGGTGTGGGCCATAAAAATAATGAGGGGGGACATACTGTCCTCTCCCCGCCCCCACCCCTTCGCGGTGGGTGGGGGCCATGAAAATAATGAGGGGGGACCTACTGTCCTCCCCCCTGCCCCCCACCCCTGTGCAGTGGCTGGGGGCCATAAATCACAATGGGGAGGACCTACTGTCCTCCCCCCGCCCCCACACCTGCGCAGTGGGTGGGGGCCATAAAAATAATGAGGGGGGACCTACTGTCCTCCCCCTGGCCCCCACCCCTGCGCGGTGGGTGGGGGCCATAAATCACAATGGGGAGGACCTACTGTCCTCCCCCCACCCCCACCACTGCGCGGTGGGTGGGGGCCATAACAATAATGAGGGGGAACCTACTGTCATCCCCGGCACCCACCCCAGCGCGGTGGGTGGGGGCAATAAAAATAATGAGGGGGGGACCTACTGTCCTCCCCCCTGACCCCCACCCCTGAGCGGTGGGTGGGGCCCTAAAAAAACAGTAAGGGGGGGACCTACTGTCCCCCCCAGCCCCCACCCCTTAGTGGTGGGTGGGGGCCCTAAATAAAAATTCCCCACCCCCAATCAAAGGTGACAAGGGGTCCCACCCACCCACGCTCAAAAAAGTTACCCCCTACTTACCCCTCTCACCCTAAAAAATAGTGAAAGGGGAATAAAATAACTAACCTGTAAGGAAAAATTCAGCTTACCATTTGACGTCTTCTTTTTTCTAAAATCTTCTTTTTTCAGCCCCAAATAAAGGGCAAATAAAAAGCAATAAGAACCGACGCAATGTAAAAAAAAAAAAAAAAAACGAGCGCAAAAAAAATAATCCATCTTCACCCATGGAGGGCTCCGCGCAGACTGAGCTCTGCAGGGCGGGAGAAGGCTTATAAAGCCTTGCCACGCCCTTCAATTAGGCTAAGAACACTCTGATTGGCTGGTTTAAGCCAATCAGAGTGCTCTTTGTCATTTTACACAGCGTGGGAAAATTCCAAAGAACTTTCCCACGCTGTGTAAAATGACACAGGGCACTCTGATTGGTTAGATTCCAAGCCCACCAATCACAGTGCTTTGTGTCATTTTACACAGCGTGGGAAAGTTCTTTGGAATTTTCCCACGCTGTGTAAAATGACAAAGAGAACTCTGATTGGTTGGCTTGGAATATAACCAATCAGAGTGTCCTGTGTCATTTTACACAGTGTGGGAAAGTTCTTTGGAATTTTCCCACGCTGTGTAAAATGACAAAGATAACTTTAATTGGTGGGCTTGGAATCTAACCAATCAGAGTGTTCTGTGTCATTTTACACAGTGTGGGAAAGTTCTTTGGAATTTTCCCATGCTGTGTAAAATGACAAAGGGAACTCTGATTGGTGGGCTTGGAATCTAACCAATCAGAGTGTTCTGTGTCATTTTACACAGCGTGGGAAAGTTCTTTTGAATTTTCCTGTGCATTATTTAAATTGACACAGAGCACTGTGATTGGTGGGCTTGGAATCTAACCAATCAGAGTGCTCTGTGTCATTTTACACAGTGTGGGAGAGTTCTTTGGAATTTTCCCACACTGTGTAAAATGACAAAGAGCACTCTGATTGGTGGGCTTGGAATCTAACCAATCAGAGTGCTCTGTGTCATTTTACACAGTGTGGGAAAATTCCAAATAACTTTCCCACGCTGTGTAAAATGACAAAGATAACTCTGATTGGTGGGCTTGGAATCTAACCAATCAGAGTGTTCTTTGTAATTTTACATAGCGTGGGAAAGTTCTTTGGAATTTTCCCACGCTGTGTAAAATGACAAAGATAACTCTGATTGGGTGGCTTGGAATCTAACCAATCAGAGTTCTCTTTGTCATTTTACACAGCGTGGTAAAATTCCAAAGAACTTTCCCACGCTGTGTAAAATGACACAGAGCACTCTGATTGGTTAGATTCCAAGCCCACCAATCAGAGTTCTCTTTGTCATTTTACACAGCGTGGGGAAATTCCAAAGAACTTTCCCACGCTGTGTAAAATGACACAGAGCACTGTGATTGGTGGGCTTGGAATCTAACCAATCAGAGTGCCCTGTGTCATTTTACACAGCGTGGGAAAGTTCTTTGGAATTTTCCCACGCTGTGTAAAATGACAAAGAGCACTCTGATTGGCTTAAACCAGCCAATCAGAGTGTTCTTAGCCTAATTGAAGGGCGTGGCAAGGCTTTATAAGCCTTCCCCCGCCCTGCAGTGCTCAGTCTGCGCGGAGCCCTCCATGGGTGAAGATGGATTATTTTTTTGCGCTCGTTTTTTTTTTTTTTTAATTACGTTGGTTCTTATGGCTTTTTATTTGGCCTTTTTTGGGCTGAAAAGAGAAGATTTTAGAAAAAAGAAGACGTCTAATGGTAAGTTGAATTTTTCTTTACAGGTTAGTTATTTTATTCCCCCTTCACTATTTTTTAGGGTGAGGGGGGTAGGTAGGGGGTAACTTTTTTAGGGGTTGGGGAGGTGGGTGACTGGGCTTGAGGACCCCTAGTCACCTTTGATTGGGGGTGGGGAATTTTTATTTAGGGCCTCCACCCACCATTAAGGGGTGGGGGCTGGGGGGGACAGTAGGTCCCCCCTTATTGTTTTTTTAGGGCCCCCACCCACCACGCAGGGGTGAGGGCGGGGGTAGGACAGCAGGTCCCCCCCAGTGTGTATCGGGGTCCCTGAGGACACGTGTCAATCCATATCTGCCAAGTGACCCTATGTAGGGGGAACAGTCCCTATTCTGCTCTGTGTCAGTGTGTATCAGGGATCCTTAGGATAGGTGTCAACCCATATCTGCCAAGTGACCCTATGTAGGGGGAACAGTCCATATTCTGCTCTGTGTCAGTGTGTATCAGGGATCCTTAGGATAGGTGTCAATCCATATCTGCCAAGTGACCCTATGTAGGGGGAACAGTCCCTATTCTGGTCTGTGTCAGTGTGTATCAGGGTCTCTGAGGACAGGTGTCAATCCATATGTCAAGGTGTCAATATGTCATATGTCAGGTGCCAATCCATATTCATTGTGATTTAGGAATGTTAGGTGATTTATGCCCTTTATGAATTAAAACCAGACTCTGCATCAACTGTGTAATTTTTCATGTGAGTTTTGCCATGGATCCCCCTCCGGCATGCCACAGTCCAGGTGTTAGTCCCCTTGAAACAACTTTTCCATCACTATTGTGGCCATAAAGAGTCCCTGTGGGTTTTAAAATCTCCTGCCCATTGAAGTCTATGGGGTTTCGCCCGGTTCGACGGTTTTCGAACGTTTGCGGAAGTTCGCGTCCGCCGTTCGTGAACCGAAAATTTTGTGTTCGCGACATCACTATATATAATAAATGTGGGTGCACTTAATATGAAAGAGGTGAATTACAGTATATACAAACATATAGTCAAATTCCAGATTTTGTTTACATTTTGTTTTGATCACAACGTGTACATTTGGCTCAGTCCTTAAGGGGTTAACCTTGAGTGCCTTAATTATCTTTGTCTATTTACTTGTATGTTGAGGTTTTGCCAGCCTCAGGTCTTGTTTAAGCACCCTAGATTGTCATTTGAGAGAAATGCATTTTTCTTTCTTCTCTCTTAAATATTATTTTTTAGTGACCTGATGCAGCTTGATAGTGCCTGAAATGCTCCACGCAAGAGAAGAACATATATCTTGATTGACTTGGCTGGCTATGCATCATAAGAAACGATATCTGTAAAACCAAAATGGGCAATGGTAGCTTTGGCACTGTACAGACTGCTATTTATGTGATCTGTGCCTTGATTGATCTTTTTTCTAAGCTCACTGCACACTTCTAGGCCTTCTTTGCTGTAGAAAATAGGAAAGATTCCTCCATAAGATGGGTTTGCGACCCCTGCAAAATTTCTCTGTTGCTCTGCCTACTCACGAAGATAGCATTTTAGCAGGAAATTTCCAGTTAAAATGAATGTGGGGATGATTTTGTAATTGGTTGCAGAGCTGTAATCTAGGTCTGATGAGTAAATTGAATAGCTATATTTAGTCAGTGCTCTGGAGTTCCACTTATCAGACAAATTTACAATTTATACATAGTGCCAATGAAAATGAGTCTGTAGCTAATAATAAAATACAAATATACTGGAGCAATTCACTAACAGCTGTTATCGATGACAGCAATATGCTAATTGGCCAACAAATAATTATATTTATTGTATAACACTCTCTTTCCATACTCTTATCAAGCTAGGAAATCTGTCTTCAATAAATGTTTTTTTTTTTTATTATTAGCTATACACTGATTTTTTTTTTTATATATAGCGCAATGGAAAGTAAGGTGCTCTCTTCTCCTGTTGTAAAATGTGTACTTTCATATTTATTTATTATTTCTGATCCATATCAATAATATGGCATAATTTGCAAACACCCTCAATGGTGACATCGCTGCTGGTGGTCAGGTGGTTGGGAGGAGCAGGGAAAGGTGAGATTTGCTTACCTGAACCTGCCCCTTGTGGGTACCGCCGTCTTCTTCCAGCCAATCCTTCTTTGCTGAAGTGCCAGGAGCTGACATCTCTGCTGTAAACGTGCACATGCTCGAGAGTGCATTGGGGTCTATGGGGGATCCCGCAAGATCTTGAGATCTTCCAAAGACACACCTATTAAATCTGTAGCTATCACCAATGTTGGTAGGGAGATTAACACTTCTAGATGGCAGTCGCTCTGCTCAATGTCTAGAAGTTTCAGGTGTAGGAAACCTGAGACAAAGCAATTCCTAGTCCAAAGTACTGTCTCAATATATCTTTTGATTGGGTTGCAATTTCAGAGAATTTACAACACAGTGAGTATGTATATATTATAAAGATTATATCTTTATGAAATAGCTCAGTATGCTGGTGAGATAGCTCAGTGAGCTAATGCATCATCTGTAGTATCTGTTCTTGGATCGCAGATTCAAATCCTGGCACGGTTGACTCAGCCCTTCATCCTTCTGAGGTAAATAAAATGAGTACCATTACATTGGATAATAGTAACAACCCCTGGATGTGGGGCTAAAGTAACATCCCCAGGATGTACTTGAAAACCAGAGTAATCTGAATGTGCCTTTCCTGATTAAATACATATTATTATTTTAAAGGGATGGGTTGACAGTGTCACTTTAATTGTGTAATAACCAATCTGGAAAGCTTAATCTGAAATAGATGAGTTAAATATATTTCCAGCTCAACTGATCTAACCTTTGCAATTTTTCACTTTAATACATATCACTGTGTCAGTATATCAATCCATCTATGAAATGTGTTATTTTTATATGACTTGCTATATCTAATGGTAAATAAACTGATTGATTAAACTCACAAAATCAATATTTAATTCTCACAATGGCTTGAGGTGAATAGATGCTTAGGCAACAAAGCAATTATTAAAATCAGTGATGCATTATGCCCTCCAAGTAAAAAAAGAAGCACCACACCCAGACATCCTCCAGGGGTGCATCCACTAATAATGTCACCACGCTTGAGTTGACTGCCTCCGGACGCCTTGAGGAGGCAGTCAACTCAAGTATGGAGCATACAATCCCTCTACCGGGGAGTCAGACATATGCTCCCTGCTACAAAACATACCTTTTAAAGATGATATGGCAATGCTGGTGATGTTGGAGTTTTCTTTCCAGCAGAAGCTAGATAGTATGGTCCTGGATGTCCACCATATTGGCAACAGAGTCCAGTCTAGAAGAGAATAAAGATGGAACTTGGGGTCAGCTACTTCAGCTCCAAACCCATGTTGTGCACCAAGCACAACATCTAACTTTTCTACACTGTATATAATATATTGACAACAGGGGTAGAAAAAACAATCTGCAATCTAACATCATATAGTCTCTCTTTACCAATATTAAAGAAGACACAGGACACCACCATATTTTTCTAGAGTCCTTAAAGCAAAAAAAGGGTCCCATGTAGGAACCCAGAGACGCAATTTGCCATCTAAACTATTATACATTCTCCTGCTTTTAAAATGTAGAATCCGTCCAATACCAAGTTCATATCCTGCAAGGTGTGTCCGACCTCTCCTGGATGACCTTACAGCAAGACTAAAATTAAAACCCATTATGGATCTCCAGTGAACAAGGGGAATCAAATACCATTGGTATTTGACCCCATCTCCATTTATAGCAACCCCACTCCTGAGAAGGAAGCATTGGCAACAGGCACATCGTAAACAAACGCATTAGACCCAGGCAGAATTCCCTCTATCATCTCTCAGTCCACAAACAGCCTTGTATGTACAATGTTGTTTTATTTGAATTTAACATTGCACACATACATGTTTTAATGCTTGCCTTGTTCATACACTTTACACCACCATTACCCATTTTGGGGAGACAGAGTTCAACATCACATAACAGAAAAGTTGCCTCCTAACTCATCTTAGAGGTTTAATTGCTTTCCCATAGTGGACGATATGTGGATGATTCCTTTGTTGCCTGAGAGATTTCATTTCCATTCTTATTGTTAATTATAACTCTATACACACTTCGTACTAGGCTTCTAGTATTTTACATTTAGTCTAATCACATACCCCGGAGTGATGCTTGATTGCTACTTTGTGTTACCCCTTGGAGACATGATCATCCATGCCTCTTTAGGGGAGGTTGCACTGATTCATGTTTATGTTGTTGTTACATTTATTTTCTTTATTTTCATCACACACAATATTTATGACCCTCTGCAAGAATGGTGTCTATTTTCTAACAAACCTGTGTCGTACCTGCACTCATGTCCCTTTAACTCCTGTATCACAACTCAACTTTGAATTCTATGTGTCGTCTTGCTCAGCAATGCTTTAGACTTGAGAAGGTATTTTCAGAAATATTACCTGTGCCGCGCGCTACAGCAGAAAGGCAGTGGGAGATTAGAGAGGTCAATGCGTGGCTGAAGTCTTGGTGAAGGAAAGAGAGTTTGGGGTTTTTAGTGCTATGGGCCGATTTTGTGCTTGGGCAGTGATGGATTGTACCTAAACAAAAGAGTGTCTGCTGTGCTGGGGGATAGGATGACTAGAAGGTTGGAGATTTTAAACTAGTAGTAGGGGCGGAGGGTCATTGCAATCTAGAAAATGGAGCTAACACATGTTTCTCTAGTAGAACTTTGAACTTCAATTACTCCTTTGATCCACATGAATTGTAGCTGAATCTGTGTGTCCAGTTGCCATAGAGATTAATGGCTGCTGGAACGCATTTGGAACACAGATGTACTCGTGACGTCACTTCCGGTTTCGGCGATCACGGTCACTTCAGGTTTTCTGCCGAAAGAGGGCGCCAATTTTATGGAGAAGTTTGAAACAGCTGATGAAGGAAGATTCCTTCTCCAATCCGAATGGAAGAAGATGTGCACGCCCATTGAATCCATCAATGGACTTAGGGACTAGCCCTATTTAAGGACACAGGGAAGGGTTTTTTTTTTAGGATATGTTTGTTTTGGAATATGTATTGATACATTTTCAATACTTTTTACTGCGGTCGCTGAGGAAGTTAATTTAAAACGAAACGCGTAGGACCTTTTTTTCTGCTCTTCATATCCTATGCTGATTGGTGACTGCTTATTTTTTTATTGAATACATTTCTAATTTTTTACCTTAACCTGTGGAAGTCCTGTGGTGGAATAATTCTCTGGAGGTGATCAAAGAGATCTGTTGGCCCCCCCATTACATCGGGGGAGGCACCTTAAGAATGCTTACACTTATCTACATCTAGTGAGTGCAAATATTGCTGCGCATTACAAAACTGTGTTGTAACAATATCACACTATGTTTTATTTTATGTCTTTCCTGTAGATTTATACAGCCATATCCCGAATTGTTTGTTGTGGTTCTCTATTTATTGGTTGGGGTATGCTATAAACCACCTAATGTAAATATTAATGAGAAAGAACAGCTGTTAGAGCAAATTGGGAAAGCTGCAAATCTGGGTAACACGTTAATTATTGGAGATTTGAATTACCCGGACATAAATTGGGATAGAGGGACTAGTACTTTAGCAAGGGAAATCAGGTTTTTGAATGTGTTAAATGACACCTCCGTGTCACAACTGGTACAAGCAACTGCTTGAAAGGATACTTGTCTGGATCTCGTTATAACAAACAATGTTTTGACCAGCATTCATGTAGGGGAGCATTTGGGAAATAGTGATCCCAATATGGTGATTTTTAAAATAAACTCAAAAAAGCAAAAGCATGTGGAGTATACTAAAACGTATAATTTTTAAAAAGCCAATTTCGATAAGATTAGGGCAGCTCTACAACATATCGACTGAAAAAAGCACTGATATTAGAAAGGTACTTTTCTCAGTATGTACCATTGGGTAATAAATATAAATTGAAACCAATGTGGCTTAGTAGAGAAGTAAAACAAGAGGTTAAAAATAAGAAAAGGGCATTTTAACCATTTAAATCGGATAAATCAGAAGAATCCTATATAACAGGGGTGGGCGATCTGCAGCCCTCCAGATGTTTTGGACTACATCTCCCATAATGCTCTTAGGGCCATAATGCTAGCAAAGCATCAAGAGAGATGTAGTGTCACGACTACTAGTGTGGTCCAGCATGCAGAAACTATGTAACCATATACATAAATAAGGAAAGGGAAAATAAAAGGACAGAGCATAAACCGGACCTTAAAATGGCCGGACTAATACGCTAGAGACAGAGAATGGTCAAAGGGAAAGCCGAGGTCAAGGAAGCCAGAAAATACTCAATACCGTTTAAACAAGCCAAGTCAGGGAAACCAGAAATCAGAATAACCAGGGAAAAGCCAAGATTAGGATAACAGGAAATCAGAAACACGAAAATAGCACTCTCAGGAAACCAGGAACAGAAACCACGACAGGGCAAAGTACTGGGGTGAGTTAGGGGTTTAAATATCCCTCTCTATGCTGTGATTGGTCAGAGGGCAACCTCTGACCCCAAAACGTGCGTGTGCGTTGACGTCGTGACGTCACGCACACGTTGGTATAACTCCCGGGGGCGGGGCTAGCCATAGACGCGACCAAGCGGTCAGCGCCATGTTGGATTTGGGCGTGATGCCCGGAAGACTTGGGGGAGCGGTTCCCGGCTCGCCGACGAGCAGGTAAGCTTGTGTTGTCGGCGCGGTCGTGCCGGTCGGGCACGGGCGTGAGACTCGGCGGGCCGGTGACCGCAACAGCACCCCCCACTCGAAGACCGCGCACCGGGAGGGAAGGACCCGGCTTAAGAGGAAAGCGGTTGTGAAACGACCGGACAAGACGGGGCGCATGAACCCGGTCAGCAGGAACCCAACAACGTTCCTCGGGACCATAACCCTTCCAGTCAACAAGATAGGACAAGACACCTCTGGACATTTTGGAATCCATGATAGAACAAACTTCGTATTCTTCTTGGTCACCCACTACCAAGGGTGGAGGAGGTGTGGATATCCTGGTGTATCGATTGCAAGTAAGGGGCTTGAGTAGAGACACATGAAATGTATTTGCAATCCTCATATGAGCAGGAAGTGCCAAGGAATAGGTCACTGGATTGATCCGTCGGATTACTCGAAAAGGACCTATGTACCGAGGGGCAAATTTCATGGACGGAACCCTAAGTTTGATATGTCGTGTGGAGAGCCACACCTTGTCACCTGGAAGATAGACAGGATTAGCACCCCGTTTCTTGTCAGCTTGGACCTTTGCACGTAACGAAGCCTTTTGCAGAGCTGAATGGACGGAATCCCAAGTATCATGAATTGATTCTAAACGGGTGTTTAAAGCAGGAATGTCCGTGTCTGAGAATTCAGAAGGGAAAACTGTGGGGTGATAACCCTGATTTGCAAAGAATGGACTATGATTAGAAGATTCATGAGTCACGTTGTTCCTGGCGAACTCAGCCATGGGTAAGAGCTCATACCAGTTAGACTGATTGGCATTGATAAAGCAACGTAAATAGGCTTCTAAAGACTGATTAGCCCTCTCTGCTGCTCCATTTGTTTGAGGGTGATAAGCTGACGAAAAGGAGAGTTCAATGCCAAATTGTTTACAAAAGGAACGCCAAAACCTAGAAATAAACTGGGTACCTCTGTCAGATACTATGCTTTTGGGTACACCGTGCAACCGAAAGATCTCTCTCAAGAATATCTGAACTAGATCTTGAGCAGATGGTAATTTTTTAAGTGGGATAAAATGTGCCATCTTCGAGAATCTATCGATAACCATAAGGACTGTATTAAACCCGTTTGAACTGGGTAGATCCACAATGAAATCCATGGCTAAATGGGTCCATGGAGCATTAGGTATGGGCAGTGGTTGTAACAGTCCAGGGGGCGATCTAGGAGGAACTTTAGAAATGGCACATATTTGACATGCCCCGACATAATCTTTGATATCGTTCCTAAGAGTAGGCCACCAAAACCTCCTGGAGATAGCAGAGAGGGTTTTATGGGCTCCAGGATGGCCCGCTGTGAGGTTATCATGGAATAAATCTAGTACCTTTTTTCTTAACGGAGGTGACACATACAGTTTGTCCGGAGGTTTTCCCACGGGTGCCTGAGTTTGATCTGCTATTATGGCACAGAAGAGTGGAGAAGACACTTCGGAAACTGTGGTGGCAATGAGGCATTCTGGAGGTATAATAGGATATATCTCTTGTTCAGGAACTTCCTCTGTCTCAAACTGTCTAGAAAGTGCATCTGCCTTGGTGTTTTTAGTTCCAGGCCTATAAGTAATTACAAAATTGAATCAGGAGAGGAACAATGACCATCTAGCCTGACGAGAGGACAGTCTCTTAGCGTCCCCAATATAAGCCAAATTCTTATGATCAGTAAAGATGGCTCTTTGGAACCTTCCAAGAGATGCCTCCATTCCTTAAGGGCAAGTACAATGGCCAAAAGTTCCCTATTCCCTATGTCATAATTCTTCTCTGCAGGTGTGAGTTTGCGAGAGTAAAATCCACAGGGATGTAAAGGACTTTCTGTCTGAGACAGAATGGCTCCAACTCCTGTTTCTGACGCATCCACTTCTAGGATAAATGGTTTGGTTGGATCAGGATGGGTCAGGACAGGTGCTAAGGAAAATAAAGATTTTAACTGTTCAAATGCCTCTCTTGCTTCTTTGGGCCAAGATATACAATTTGCTCCTTTTTTGGTTAAATTGGTTATAGGAGAAATTACGGAAGAAAACCCCTTAATGAATTTGCGGTAGTAATTCGCAAAACCTATAAAGCGTTGTGTAGCTTTAAGGCCCTTGGGCAACGGCCACTGTAAGACTGCCTCCAGCTTGCGGGGATCCATCTGGAAACCAGATGGAGATATAACGTATCCAAGGAATTGTATCTCTGCTTGGTCAAACTGGCATTTCTCCAGTTTACAGTAAAGACCGTTCAGTAACAGGGTTTTAAGTACTACTCTCACATGTTCGTGATGTGTCTCTAGGTCTGGGGAATAGATGAGAATGTCGTCCAGGTACACTAGAATGATCATGTGAAGGTACTCTCTTAGGACATCGTTAATAAAATCCTGGAATACCGCTGGAGTGTTACATAATCCAAAGGGCATAACCAGGTATTCGTAATGTCCCATTCTTGTGTTAAATGCGGTCATCCATTCGTGACCATCCTTAATCCTGCCTAGGTTGTACGCACTTCTGAGATCGAGCTTAGTGAAGACTCAAGCTCCTTTCAATCTGTCAAACAGCTCTGATATAAGGGGAATAGGATAGGCATTTTTTATAGTAATCCTATTCAAACCCCTATAGTCGATACAGGGGCGTAGGTCTCCTTCATTTTTAGAGACAAAGAAGAACCCAGCCCTGGCAGGTGAGGAGGATCTACGGATATGACCCTTTCTGAGAGCATTCTTTATATACTCTTCTAAACAAAGATTTTCTTGGGGGGACAAAGCATATACTCCTCCCTTGGGAGGCATAGTACCTGGTAATAAATGTATGGTACAGTCATAGGGTCTATGTGGAGGTAACCCCTCTGACTGGGCCTTGTTAAATACCTCCTTTAAATCCATATACTGCGGCGGTATCTGTGTGGTCAAGGGAGGTGCAATAGGAACATTAATGGTACCAATTGGTTGTGGTATCTGCTTAAAGCAAACACCTTTGCATCTCTCACCCCAACTCACAATCTCTCCTTCAACCCAATCCAAACGTGGATTGTGTTTCAGGAGCCAAGGGAAACCGAGTATTATCGGACATGTAGGTGAAGATATGATTTGAAAGGTCATCTCTTCAGAGTGAAGAATACCCACTGAGACAGTGATTGGCAGAGTTTCGTGTGTGATGAAAGGTTGGGTAAGAGGCCTTCCATCAATGGCCTCGACTGCTATAGGTCTCTCTTTCTGTCTTAAGGGCAGGAGATATTTTGCAGAGAACTCTTTGTCTAGGAAATTCTCCGCTGCCCCAGAGTCAATCATAGCGTCACACTGAACAGTGGTTTTCTTAAAAGACAAGGTAACTCTGACATGGAAACGGTTCTTAGTCAATTTAGGGGACATATACATCACACCTAAGGTCGGTCCCCGTACGTGCCTTAGGTGTGCGAGTTTTCCGGCCGAACCGGACATGATAATGTTTGATGTCGCTTTTTGCCACAATACATACATAACCCTTCGTTACGTCTGTGTTGTCTCTCTGCCTCAGTGAGTTTAGCACTACCCAACTGCATGGGTTCAGGTTCTGGAGGAGGAGCTTGGCTACTCACCACTGGATTTGAGAAACGAGGGGCTATGGACAAATTAGGGCGTCTATTACGTTGTTTGTTTTTCTCTCTTTCTCTGAGCCTGTTATCGATGTCTATCATATAAGCTATAAACTCATTCAGATTAACAGGAAGGTCTCTGGCTGCGGTCTCGTCCTGTATACTCTCAGCTAGACCTTCAGAGAAGGCAGCCACCAGACCACTATTGGTCCAGTCAACTTCGGACGCCAGTGTTCTGAATTCTATTGCGTAATCGGCTACAGAGCGACTGCCTTGTTTTATTCTCATAAGGGCTTTGGCAGCGTTCTTCTCCCTGCCTTTAGGTTCAAAAGTAGCCTTAAAAGCTGTGAGAAAGACACTGTAGTCACGGGCTACTGCGTCTCCACTCTCCATAAGGGGTTAGCCCAGGTTAAGGCCTTTCCTGAGGTTCATCAGATAGCCGATTTTTGATCAATCTGTAGGGAACGAACCTGGGGAGGCTTCGAAGTGGTATTCAATTTGGTTTAAAAAACCTCTAAATTCTTTGGAATCACCTCCATAACGAGGGGGAGGTGAAAGGGTTATGGACGGTGGTTTATGTGGTATGGGAACCATTACAGGTGGTGGAACCACAGGTGGTACAGGGGGAACCTCTAAATAGGCAGTCCTCTGGAGCAAGGTCTGAAATGCTAGGGCAAATCGGTCTAACCTGTGGTCCATATCCTCCACCCTACTCTCACAAGCAATCATATGTTTGCATAGTTCTGCAGGATCCATGGCCCTGTCGTAATGTCACGACTACTAGTGTGGTCCAGCACGCAGAAACTATGTAACCATATACATAAATAAGGAAAGGGAAAATAAAAGGACAGAGCGTAAACCGGACCTTAGAATGGCCGGACTAATACGCTAGAGACAGAGAATGGTCAAAGGGAAAGCCGAGGTCAAGGAAGCCAGAAAATACTCAATACCGTTTAAACAAGCCAAGTCAGGGAAACCAGAAATCAGAATAACCAGGGAAAAGCCAAGATCAGGATACCAGGAAATCAGAAACACGAAAATAGCACTCTCAGGAAACCAGGAAACGGAAACCACGACAGGGTAAAGTACTGGGGTGAGTTAGGGGTTTAAATATCCCTCTCTATGCTGTGATTGGTCAGAGGGCGACCTCTGACCCCAAAACGTGCATGTGCGTTGACGTTGTGACGTCACGCACACGTTGGTATAACTCTCGGGGGCGGGGCTAGCCATAGACGCGACCACGCGGTCGGCACCATGTTGTATTTGGTCGTGATGCCCGGAAGACCTGGGGGAGCGGTTCCCGGCTCGCCGACGAGCAGGTAAGCTTGTGTTGTCGGCGCGGTCGTGCCGGTCGGGCACGGCCGTGAGACTCGGCGGGCCGGTGACCGCAACATGTAGTCCAAAACATCTAGAGGGCTGCAGATTGCCCACCCCTGCTATATAAGATATAAGAAAGCCAATAATGCTAATGAAAATTAGAAATTGATAGCCAAAGAAAGCAAATCCAACCCCCAAAATATTTTCAAGTACATCAATTCTAAAAAAACAAAAATGACGGTGTAGGTACACTGGAGTGGAAATAGAGATGGACCTGTTAGTTAATGAAGACCAGGAAAAGGCAGACATTTTAAATAACTATTTTTCTTCAGTATATCTTAATGAGGATCCTATGGCAAGATATATGCAAATGATTGCTGCAAAAAACTTGCAGATAACTTGTGATTGGATGACTCAAAACAAGGTGCTACAGCAATTAAAGAAAATTAATGTAAATAAAGCTCCGAGGCCTGACGGCATTCACCCATGAGTACTTAAGGAGCTAGGTGGGGAAATAAGTGAACCTCTGTATTTAATCTTTCAAGATTCTTTTGTTTCAAGTATTGTACCAGAGGATTGGAGGAAGGCAGATGTTGTTCCTATATTTAAAAATGGTTCAAAAATTATAGACCTGTGAGCTTAACTTGTGTGACTGGGAAAATATTTGAAGTGCTATTAAGGGATAATATTCAGGAATTCATTGTGAAGAACTTTGTTATTATCAATAATCAGCATGGTTTTATGAAACATAGGTCATGTCAAACTAACCTAATTGCATTCTACGAAAAAGTAAGTAGAAGTATAGTTCAGGGTGTTGCAGTGGATGTGATCTACTTGGATTTTGCCAAGGCATTTGATACGGTTTCTCACAACAGATTAGTCTTCAAACAAAAAGAAATTAGTCAAGACGAATATTCTTGGCTAGAACATTGGCTTAAGGATAGAGTACAACGAGTTGCCATTAATGGTACATTTTTACGCAGGACAAAACTGGTAAGTGGTGTCCCTCAGGGTTCTGTTTTGGGACCGTTTTTATTTAAAATATTTACCAATGATATTTAAATAGGTATTGAAAGCCATGTTTCAGTGTTTGCAGATGACACAAAACTTTGTAAAGTAATAAAATGTGAGCAGGATATTGCTTTGTTGCAGAGGGATTTAGCACAAAAATGGCAGATGAAATGTAATGTAGAGAAATGCAAAGTTATGCACTTCGTCAAGAATACACAAGCAACTTAAACACCCTAAATGGTAGTGAAGGGTTAAGCACATATGAGAAGGATTTAAGAATTGTTATATAGACAACAAATTAGGCAGCAATATGCAATGTCAATCTGCAGTTGCTAAGGCCAGTAAGGTTTTGTCATGGATAAATAGGGGCATACATTCTCGGGATGAAAATATAATTTTGCCTCTTTATAAATCACTGTTAAGACCACACCTTGAATATGCTGTGCAATTTTGGCCACCTGTTCTAAAGAAGGATATCATGGCACTAGAAAAAGTGCAAAGATGAGCTACAAAATGCATAAAAGGAATGGAGCATTTTAGTTACGAGTTAAGAGTTATGAGTTAAGAAAGGTTAAAAAATTTAAATCTTTTGTTTTAATAGTTTGGAAAAACGGCGCCTCAGAGGGGATATGAAAACATTATACAAATATATTCGGGGCCAGTACAAACCATTATCTGGAAATCTATTCATAAGCTGGGCTATACATAGGACACAAGGTCATGCAGTTAGGCTGGAAGAAAGGAGATTTAATCTAAGGCAAAAACATTTTTTTTTACAGTAAGTCCTATAAGGATGTGGTATTCTTTGCCGGAAGAGGTGGTTTTATCAGAGTCCATATGGAAGCTTAAACAGCAATTTCATAAATACTTGCAAAAACATAACATGCAGGGATATAATTTCTAATTAGTGGGGTTAGAGTTGCTTGATTCAAGGAGATATCTGACTGCCATTTTGGGGTCAAGAAGGAATTATTTCCTAGTTTGTTGAAAAATTGGAAGCACTACAGACTGGGTTTTTGGATCAACAGTAAAAACATATGTGAGGAAGGCTGAACTTAATTGATGCAAGTCTCTTTTCAGCTATGTAACTATGAGAAAGAGAGGTTCTCCCAAAAGCTTGCTATTGAAAAATTCTGTTAGTAAAAAAAAAGAAAAGTATTGCAAGATACAAATGTCAAAAACCAAAAAGGTTATGGTGGGGAAAAAAATTGTGATTGAAAACCCCTTCTACCTAAAGTCTGTGGATAGTTAATACAATGTTAAATGAAAATATTTATACCAAGTTGAGGGAGCACTCACATGTCTTCCAATCGTGCAAATGGTGTTTTATTGTGTCATCCAAAATACAATTGTGTTATAAATCAAATCGCCATTATATTATGGTACCTTTATCCTGTAGTGTTTTTCTATTATGGAACTTTAACACTGTGGTGCCTTTAAACTGTGATGTCTTTAAATTGTGGTGCGTTATGCAGCTGTGCCTTATACTATAATGTCTTTGTACTGTGATGCCTTTATGAAGTGGTCCCTTTATGCAGTGGTGCTTTTATAAGGTGGTGCATTTAAACTTTGGTGACTTTTGCACCTTGTTGCTTTTTAATCACCTTGAAGGCACTTTTACTTTATTTTGAATGCTTCCCCTCAGTCCTGGCGATTGATTCCCGGTTCCCTGGGTGTTCAGAGGCCATGTATGCTGCAGACCAAGCTCTCTCCCTGGGAGTTCAGAGGCCATGTATGCTGCAGACCAAGCTCTCTAAACAGCAAAAATACACAGAAGATGCCCACACATGTGCAGTGTGTGTCCTAAATGACCCTATACTGATAACTTGCATTATGGGAATATAAGTTGTGGCAGCCATCTCGGATAAGGGCAATTGCCAGAAAGTTCCTAAAATAGAAACATAGAAACATAGAATGTGACGGCAGATAAAAACCATTCGGCCCATCTAGTCTGCCCAATTTTCTAAAATACTTTCATTAGTCTCTTATATCTAAGATAGCCTTATGTCTATCCCACACATGCTTAAACTCCTTCACTGTATTAACCTCTACCCCTTCTGCTGGAAGGCTATTCCATGCATCCACTCCATGAAGTTTTTCTTCTTTTAAATAAGGTCTCCTCCTTTACTGTGTTGATTCCCTTTATGTATTTAAATGTTTCTATCATATTGTATAAATGGAGGTAAAATACAGTAAACAACCCAACACATCCCAAACCTATTTGGAAGGTAGTTCCAGGTTCTCCAGACATGGTTAAGTGCTGTTTTTTGGCACGTTTTAAATCTCTTTGACTGCTTCCTTGGTAATAGAATTTGACAGTGCCCTTTTATACTTTAGTACTTTGCCACAGGTAATATTTTTTTATTTTTTTTATTTTATTGTTTGTTTGATGTCTAAATCTACACCATGTTCTGGTTCTGATGGCAATGCAGTGGAAGGAAAACAGTTGCGCATTCACTGTCTCCAGAAGGTAGACGCTTCAGTATCACCTATACTTGCACAGCCACATGACATGTTGGCATAGCTTACAAAAGAAGTTGCAGGGTATTGTCTGAATCTACACTATGTTCTGATTGTCTTGGGAAAACAGTGGAAGGGAAATAGTTATGCATTCACTGTCTCCAGAAGGTAGACGCTTCAGTATCACCTATACCTGCGCAGCAACATGACATGCTGGCATGGCTTACAAAAGAAGTTCCAAGATATTTCAGAGACCTTAGAGGTAAGAAAAAGAGGCCAAACTTTACCCTGTGGAGGAAGGTACCTAAGGTGGATGCACCTATTTCCAGGGTAGCCTGTAGGACGAGGCTACCACCTGGCAACTCTGCTTTTTTACGCAAGCCTATGGATCAAAGTGGACGAGGGGCTGTCCAAATTTGTGCGCCTGCTGATGCAGGATGTCATCCAGCTGTAGCTTTCACTGCTGTTTCTAGAGCCATGAAAAGTGGGATTAAAGATCCAAATGCTGCTGTGGAGAGAGATATTAAGAGCCAATATTGAAGATGCAATCTGGAGTCTCTAGGTTACAGCTGACTTCTTCACAGAAGCTTCGCTAGATGTAACTAGGATATTCTCTTGAACAAATGGCTTTATCTATAGCAGTTAGAAAAGTATTATGGTTCTGTTTTTGTGATGATGACTCATCCTCTAAGTCTGCCCTCTACATCATTCTATTTGAAGGGGAGCTGCTGTTTGGGAAAGCTTTGGATGAATCCATTAAGAAGGTGGCTGAGGGCTGCAAGGTATTTGTACCTCAGGATAGAAGATCCAAGAAACCCGGCTTCTTATGGTCAGACAGGAGAACCTCCAGTGACCAGCATTTGCGAGATACATGGATTTACTGGCTCTGCAAGGAATACTCCGGAGGTAACTCGTGGCAGTTGGCAAACCTGCCTTTCAAGGTTCTAATAGAGCTATGGAGCATTATTTTCACTCTTCAGCAATGAACTTGTGGCTGTCCTCCAGTACTAGGAGTCTTACTTTTCTGATAAGACGTATCTGTTCTTGTCACATTCTGGAGACTTGGGTGATATCCATTGTCCAGATGGGATATAGACTGAAGTTTTCTTCAGACACGGGAATCTATATACCAACAACAGAATTCAGACAGATAAATCATAAGGTATAGCACTGAAGGAATATGTAAGAAACCTTCTGGATGGAGAGTGATTTCTCAGGTCCCATAACAAAAGCAGTTCCGGGGACAATACTCGCCTCTCTTCTTGTGCAAAAAGTAAAGGCACAAGGAAGCCTATACTGAACCTAAGAAGGGCTAACACAAGGCTGAATGTCAGAGCCTTCGGGATAGAGTCAATAAGATCCATATCCCCAGAAATTTGGAAGAACAATTTCCTTATCTCTACATATCTCAAGGATGCTTACGATCACATTCCAATAGCCCTAGATAATCAGCATTATCTCAGATTCATTATAGGAGAAGAGAACTTCCAATTTAGTGCCCTACCATTTGGCCTCACTGCAACCCCAAGAACCCTTTCTCAAGGTACTGGTTGTGCTTACAGTGATATGGAGTCCAGACCATCCCCTGTTTCCATTATCTGGTCGATCTATTTCTGGTACCCTCAGACCCAGAATGCTTCATGAATATCAAGAAAAGCAGTCTTACACCAGCTCAGAGGATTACATTTCTGGGTGGAGAATTCTATACTCTACATTTTACCTATCTCAAGAACAGTTCCATGGATTGTGGAAGTTTTCTCTTCTAGTTTCCTTATTTTAGCTTGATAACAGCAAGAAAATAGATGCAACTACTAGGAATCCTGGCTTCCACCATCAGACTTGTCAGATAGGCTCAATGGCATCTCAGGATTCTTCAAAGGTCCTTCCTATCTAGGTTCAACAAGAGAAAGATGAATGGAGCCAGCCACTGATGATGTCACCCTCAATGGAGCTGCACACCTTGCTTGGTAGCTGAAAAGAGAGAAATATAGCTCTGGGTTTCCAGTAAACAGAACCTCATTGGGCAATTATTAGCTCGGATTCCAGTCTTCAAGGATTAAATGCACATTTCTGGACCATGATACACAAGGTCTGTGGATAAGGGAAGGAACAATATTACCATCCAATTTGATGAAATTACTTGTCATGTTCAGGGCTCTTCTTCACTTCAGAGGGTTGCTGAAGAACAAATGGGTCCAAATTTGTTAGAATATCAACGCGACTGTATCCTCTATCAATCATCATGGTGGGTCACACAGCCACATATTGATGAGGGAATTACAGCCCATGATGATCAGGGCACAGAAGAACAACCATGGGCTCAGAATACAATGGCTGATTACCTGAGCCTAATAACAGTGGACAAGATGGAATGGCAACTATATCCTCATGGTTGACTCCGATTTGACTGATACCCTACGTAGACCTGATGGCCATTTCTTGGAACTACCAGGTCCAGAAGCATTTTTCTAGATTTTAGGACCAGAATGCTCACGGTCAGGATACTCTAACTGAAATTTGGAATTGCCGTCTGATGTACATATTTTTTCCTGTTTTCAACTCTCCCAATGGAAATTCAAAAGGAGACAGTGGCAGGCTGTGTTAACTCTAAATCTCTATGATGAGTAAGATGAATCTGGAACCTCCAAGGGAAATTCCAGTACATCCTGACCTATTATTACAAGGTCCTTTGACACACCAAGATCCTCAAGTTCTGGTGTTGTTGCGATAGTCTCTATAAATATGAGCATCCCTGAGACGGTCATTAAGATCGTCTTACAGTCCTCAAGAAAAGAGGTTGGAATTACTCATCAATCAGGCCTAGAAAGGGTCTAAGTTATGACACTCTAGAGGAGTCCATTTCAGCACTTTCCACATTGATGGGTACATTGATGGGTACCCATTGAGCATTGGAGCCTCTGGTGCTTTGCTTCACGTAAGCAGTAATTAAACTCAAGCCTCCACTGAGGGTATTCATGACAATATGTGACCTACCACTGGTCTTACAGGCTCTGACTAAACCATAATTTGAACCTCCAACAGGAGTTTCCATGGTGTTAGCACGGAAATTGCTGTTGCTGGTGGCTGGTACCTCAGCAAGGAGAATGTGTGAACTCTAGGCTCGGTTCTGTGAACCACCATTCACTAATTTTCAACAGGATATGGTTATCCTGCACCAGAGATCCTGCCTAAGGTGATCTTGAAATGCCACTTGTACTGGGAGATTGTGTTACCTTTCTCCCATTTGGCCACAGACATGGCACAGTGGCCTCAATCTGTACCTTGAAACAGTGGGTGGTAGCAGCCATCCTGAATGTTTATCAATGCCATTCTCTACGTGTACCGAAGGGTATCAGGGCACTCTCCCCTGTGCAGTTGCAGCATCTTGTGCTTCCATGGCAATGGTCTCTGCTAACAATTTTTGTAAAGTTGGCATTTGGACCTCTTAAAACACATTTGTCCGGCATTACATACTGGATGTTAAAGCAGTCAATGAGGCACATTTTGGACGTCAAGTCCTTAACTCAATTCAATCTTCTATTCTGTGTTGAATTGTCGTGATTATTTGATTGAAAGTTATTTAGGTTTATCTCCCTCTCTTTGAAGCTTGGATATTCCCATTTGTATATGTTGCCATGATTTGTTGCCAGGAAAATGTATTCATACTTACCATAATTTTTTTTTTTCTTGGCAATTATTCAAAGCTGCACATACTGCTCACCTGTCTCTTTTTATCCAATGTAGAGCTTGTTACTGACTGAGGACCTTAGGAATAGAGCCTCCTTTTAAAGCCTTTGGTGTTTTTTCAGTCCTATCGGCTGGAAGGGGTGGAGCTAACCTATTTGTTTATGCTACCATGAATAATAGCCAGAAAAAGAAAATTACGGTAAGTATAAATACATTTTCCACTATTCCACTATACTGATCAGCCGCAACCTTAAAACCACTGACAGGTGAAGTGAATAACATATATATATATATATATATATATATTAGTCAATAAGTAAACAATTAGTTCTTGAATTTCATTTGTTGGAAGCAGGAAAAGATGAGCAATCAATCTGCCCACTTTGACATAGCTAATCTGAGTCCCATTCCCCAGTCCTTCTGTGTGTGGCATTGTCCACTTCCTCATCTGCTCTGTGTGCCTCTTTGTACCTCCCCAGCTTTGTGTGTCTCGTTGTGACTGATCAGTGTGTGTGTATATATATATATATATATATATATATATATATTATGCAAAAGTAGATGGCTTGCACTCACGGACTTTTGATAAAAAATTAGCTTTATTCCAATGTTTCAGTCCCCCATATGGACTTTATTCAGGATCATAAACATACATTTATGAAACAACGTGAATATATAGGGTACATAAATAAGTATATTGACTTACCCCAGGTGCAGTGTTTTGAAACCGGTGTCCTGCCGGAACCCGTGCGCATGCATGATTGGAGCTCCACCCCCAATCGTGACGTGATTGCGTCTGTGCCGCCGGGGTACATTTTTTGGGGGGAGGGGGGCGACTAGGGGTTTGGGGTCCCCTAGTCACCTGGGGGGGAGATTTTTATTTATGGCCCCCACCCACCGCTCAGGGTTGGGGGCCGGGAGGGAGGACATTAGGTCCCCCCCCCTTATTGTTAATTAGGGCACCCACCCGCCGTGCAGGGGTGGGGGCCGGGGGAGGACATTAGGTTCCCTCCCTTATTGTTATTTAGGGCCCCCACCCGCCGCGCAGGGGTGGGGGATGGAGGACATTATGTCCCCCCTTATTGTTAATTTAGGGCCCCCACCCACCACGCAGGGGTGTGGGCCAGGGGGAGGACATTAGGTCCCCCCCAATTTTTATTTATGGCCCCCACCCACCGCCGATGGGGAGGTCATTAGGTCCACCCCAATTCCAAAGAGAATCCCCCTTATTGTTATTTAGGGCCCCCACCCGCTGCGCAGGGGTGGGGGCTGGGGGGCGGTCATTAGGTGTCCCCCCTTTATTGTTATTTAGGGCATCCACCCACCGCTCAGGGTAGGGGGCCGGGAGGGAGGACATTAGGTCCCCCCCCTTATTGTTATTTAGGGCCCCCACCTGCCAGGCAGGGGTGGGGGCTGGGGGGAGGACATTAGGTCCCCCCCTTATTGTTATTTAGGGCCCCCACCCGCCGCGCAGGGGTGGGGGCCGGGGGAGGACAATAGGTTCCTCCCTTATTGTTATTTAGGGCCCCCACCCACCGTGCAGGGGTGGGGGCCAGGGGGAAGACATTAGGTCCCCCTTATTGTTATTTAGGGCCCCCACCCGCCACGCAGGGGTGTGGGCCGGGGGGAGGACATTAGGTCCCCCCCAATTTTTTTATGGCCCCCACCTCAGGGGGCTCAGGGGTGGGGGGCCGGTGGGGAGGTCATTAGGTCCACCCCAATTTTTTATGTATGGCCCCCACCCAAACTGAAAAAAAAAAAATCCCCTCTCCTGAGCCCCCACCCACTCAGGCGTGGGGGACCTATTGTCCTCTCCCCCAGACCCCACCCCTGAGCAGTGGGTACATCCAGCTCAGTTTTCCTTTTCATTTGTTGAGAAAACAGGTGCTTTAAATAAAAAATAAAAAATCCTTGCGATTACTAGACAGAAATAACTATCTGTAATTGTGTGGCTTTCCCACTTACCAATTTCCAAGAAAACAACATAGATTTCCAATAAGCACAATTTTTGTCTCTCCTAGCTGGCTTTTCTTCCTCACTCTTCAGCAGGCTGATCTTTTCTTTTAAAGGCCCGCCTGCTAATTGACCATCTACAGGTGAGTGTCTCTTGAACTCTTAAGTTAAATTCAAGTTCTGGTCTGTTACAGAGCAACTGGTGCTGTTGGAACACTGGCCCACCCTGCTCTCCAAGTGCTCCGCCCCAGGGATCCATACCGTGTTTTGCAGAGTATCAGCAATGTATTTTGCAAACTTAACATCTCTCCCTGGGACATTTAACTAAAAAATAGCTGGCTTCTGTTTAGCAAAGCAGGCCTGATATATCTTCCTTCAACCACTATTCCACATTTTCACTCACAATATATATATATATATATATATATATATATATATATATATATATACATATACATACATACATACACACACACACACACACACACACACTAAATGTATATATTGAGAGCAGTGACTTTAAAATGAATTTTATTCCTCAATAGCCAAACATAAACCATTTGAGATTTTTTACTAGTTTGACTTTTGTGAGTATTAATTTTAAATTCAATTTCAATTCACTTTAAATCTCTAACAATTCACATTTTAATGAATGATATTGATTGTGTGTTGATAAGCAAAAACTTATTTTGATATATTTCATTTCTGAAATCATTTAATTGTATAAATACTATGTTACCAGGGCAAAAATAAACATAAATGACATGTTAGGAATGAAGGTCAAATATCATTCAGTAAGTAGTAATCTGACCTCCATTGATCAATAGTAGATTAAGACATATATCTATATAACTAAAACGATATACCGTATATACTCGAGTATAAGCCGAGTTTTTCAGCACATTTTTTGTGCTGAAAAAACCCAACTCGGCTTATACTCGAGTCAATAGTCTGTATTATGGCAATTTGCATTGCCATAATACAGACAGGGGCTGTGGGGGCTGTCAGAGCTGTAACTTACCTGTCCTGCAGCTCCTGTCAGCTCCCTCCTCCTCCGCGCCGTCCGTTCAGCACCTCGGTCAGCTCCCAGTGTAAGTCTCGCGAGAGACGCGGCTCTCGCGAGACTTACAGTGTGAGCTGACAGAAGAGCTGACCGGACGGCGAGGAGGAGGAGGGAGCTGACAGGAGCTGCAGGACAGGTAAGTTACAGCTCTGACAGCCCCCCTCTCCCCCCCACTGAACTACCAATGCCACTGGACCACCAGGGAGTAAGAGCCCCCCTCCCTGGCCAGCTAGCAAGCAGGGAGGGGGGACGGAAAAAATAATAATAATAATAATAAAAAAAAATAAACAATAAAATAATAATTAATACAATAATTAATAATATAACAATCAAAATGCCCACCCCCACCAACACATACACAAACACACACCGCATCACACACACACTGCATCACACACACTCACACTTGATTCATATACACACACTGCACTCACACACTGCATTCATACACACACTGCACTCATACACACACTGCACTCATACACACACTGCACTCATACACACACACTGCACTCACACTGCACTCATACACACACTGCACTCACACTGCACTCATACACACACTGCACTCATACACACACTGCACTCACACTGCACTCATACACACACTGCACTCATACACACACTGCACTCATACACACACACTGCACTCATACACACACTGCACTCATACACACACACTGCACTCATACACACACACTGCACTCATACACACACTGCCCTCATACCCACACACTGCACTCATACACACACTGCACTCATACACACATTGCATTCATACACACACACTGCACTCATACACACACTGCACTCATACACACACTGCACTCATACACACACTGCACTCAAACACACACTGCACTCATACACACACTGCACTCATACACACACACTGCACTCATACACACACTGCACTCATACACACACTGCACTCATACACACACACTGCACTCACACTGCACTCATACACACACACTGCATTCATACACACACTGCACTCATACACACACACTGCACTCACACACACTGCACTCATACACACTGCACTCATACACACTGCACTCATACACACACTGCACTCATACACACACACTGCACTCACACTGCACTCATACACACACACACTGCACTCATACACACACACACTGCATTCATTATATACACCCACTGTAAATAAATATTCAATTAATATCATTTTTTTAGGATCTAATTTTATTTAGAAATTTACCAGTAGCTGCTGCATTTCCCACCCTAGTCTTATACTCGAGTCAATACGTTTTCCCAGTTTTTGGGGTAAAATTAGGGGCCTCGGCTTATATTCGGGTCGGCTTATACTCGAGTATATACGGTACCTTTTTCAATAGATAGATAATTATTCACTGTATTTAAATCATACCATAATCAGAAATTGGTTAATTGAAAATCAATTTTTGTTTTTAATTAAATCTTTCTTTTGAATAATTTGCTAATTATTTAAACTACAAAGAAGGATCAGTAGTATAATTTAAGTTAGTTAATGAGAATCAAGATACTCAATAATAAAATATTATTATTATTATTATTATTATTATTATTATTTGTAATTCTGGAATATATTTCAATTCTCAGATGTCAAACTTCTACAAATAGCAAACATACTGTAGCCAATAAAATTATTTAACCTTAAATTGCCTTGTCTACATATGTAGGAAAAAAAAAAAAAGAAGGTAACTTTTGGGAAAACATTTTGAATGTGACAGCAAAATTACTTAGTGATGGTTATACATTTTTCATAATGCTGTTCCCTGAAGAAATGTCTGATTCCCATATTTCCTACAGCGACAGGAATCAAGAAGAAAGCTTTTAAAAGGGATAAAGTTGTGCTGAGTCTAGTTTTGCTATGTCTAGATATTCAAGTGTTGTGAAGTGCAATGTTTTTAGGTCCAGACATTTCATGATCATTTAGAAAGAATTTCATTAACCAGAGGCTCTTGTTTTGTGTGTGTGTATATGCCTGTGAGTGTGTCAACTCAGGCACTAAGAAATAGAATGAGACAGCCATAGTAAAATTGTAGACAATGCATCACAGTGCTCAATAAATCCATATAGTATTTTGTGCCCTGTAAGGTCAGTGATGATGCTGACATCGTCTCTTAGCAACCCATTCTACTAACCTACTTTTGTCCCATTCACTTGAGAATGGGTTTAATGTAGTGAGCAGTGTTATTATAACACAGATGGATAAATACTCTGATGCATGAGTATAGCTGCTGTGTCAAATAAAGGGAAAGAATGCTTTTATTTCACTTATCTTCAAATTGCAATGAGATTGCTGAAGACTTTAATGTGTGTTGATTAAAATATACTACCCTCATTTTCTTAGTAGATTGCAAAAGTGTAGTCATGATTTATATATATTCGATATAGCTATAGTGGTATAATAAGGTAAATTCACTCTAAATTCACCTTTGTATAATTTTCATGCATCTTTTTCATACACTTATTTGTGATAGTGTTGCTTGTTTTAATTGGAAAACATTATGTAATCATATTTTAAAAATAGCATCCCATATGATCACATAATTAAAATAATATATGGTACTAAAATTGAAAGCACAATTAGTTACCCACTAAAGGTTCTCAATTTTTACAAGACCACATCTAAAATGAGTTGAAGTAATTGTGCTTTGCCAATATGTAGGATTGATCAGTCCATCAACTCACAGATTGGAATCTCTTGATCACAGTGAAATATATTTGTAATGGGTATTCATTGTACTGTTTTGTAAAATAAATTAGAATGGATGGTAAATAAATAAATAAAATATTATGTTAATAAATAAATTATGTTTTAATCAGAAGAAAAAGAAGACGGGAGGGGAGGATGATGTAGGTGCGTCTGCACGTGCGCACGTACGAGGGGGCGGAGTTACGTAGGTCGATCGTGGAAGAGCGTGGCGGGAAGCAAATGTACGAGCGTCGGAGTGGGGAAGCTGTGAAGCGGTGAAGCAGCGAGGAGCAGAGCAGGTTATTCTGTGGCTGTACACTCAGAGGGCATCCGGTATCTGGAGCGTTGGTGCAGCACACGGACGGACAGAAAGTGAAAGCTGGTGGGAATTCGCTACCGGAGACAAAATCATCCAGGCAGATAAGTGGCATAAGTTTTTTATGAAAGAGGAGGTCATAATATAATAAAAAATATATAATATAATAAAAAGAAAGAGAATATATAAAAAGAGTGAAGGAAGAAAAAGGAAAGAAAAAAGAGAAACCGAAGGGAAGGGAAAGATAGGGGAAAGGAAAAGGAGAAAAAAGGGGAAGGAAAGAGGGAAAAAGAAAGGGAAAAAAAAAAGAGAAATCATACTAGCCAGATCTGCTATTAATCCCAATTAAGGAGCAGTTTTACCTTAATAACCACATCCTTTTCCCAGACAACAACTATATCCTTGTCTCAGACAAGTTTTTGAAGAAATGGCTTCTAAAACACAGGAGAAATCAACCCTAAAAAGGGATAAGAAAAATTCTAAACCTGAAAAGGAAGCTTTTTTCTCACCAGTTAATAAAAAATAAAAAATAAACCAGAGGAGGACTCATTAATGACATTGAGGCTAGAACAGACATTAAATAGCTCTGAAAATTCTCTGAGTAATCAAGTTACCACAGAGTTTCTGGATAAATGTCTAAACACTCAAATGTCAGAAACATTAATGAAACAAATTAATCAGAATTCAGAGGAGATCTTAAATCAAATGAAACTCCTAACTGAGAAAATAAACATGGCTGAAGAAAAAAATAATTGTTTGGAATTTCAAGAGAAACTGATGAAAGATCAAAATATGCAACTATTGGAAAAAAATAAGGAAATGGAAACAAAAGTAGGTGATTTGGAGGATCGCTCGAGACGCAATAATTTGCGTTTAAGGAATATCTCAGAAAAGATAACTCAGGATAAGATCCCAGAATTCCTGTTAAATCTATGGAAAGCTTGGGGGATAGAGACAGAGAAATTCAACTATTGCCCAGAAAGATACCACAGATTGTACAGAACAACAAAAATATTCCAGATACCAAAGCAAGAGATATAATCTGCTGTTTTCAATCTTTTCAATTTAAAGAGGAAATTCTCAAAGCAAGTAGAGCTAAGAAACCACAAGGAGAAGAATTTAGAGATATAATTGTATTCTCAGATTTGTCTTTCTTTACTAGAATGCAAAGGAAAACTTTGGCACCTGCTACAGCTATACTAAGAACCCATAAGATAAAATATACATGGGGATTCCCCACCGCAATAAGAACCTACATAAATGACCATCTTGAGGTCTTTGATACAGTAGATAAAGCTATGGCATGGATAAAAGAGAAAAAGCTGATGTAACAGAAAAAGCCCTTTAAAACTGAGAGTCTAATTCTGTGGATTTTTTTTTTTAAAGAATATTTAGCACAAATCGAGGAAGATTTTTGTCACTGTATTTAAAAGAATTTCCTTAGTAAAATAAGATATGTAAACTAAATTTATATTCGTAGAGTAATAAGCAAGATGCAATAGGGCACACAAGGATGTTAGGTAAGCAATTCAACACGAGTAAAGATGTGAACAGTTTTAAGCATGATTAACACTTGCACATAATTTAAGTATATGGAATTAGTTAGAAGTTGAACAGCATCACGTAGATATAAATATATAAATAATATTTCACAAGTCATATACAATATAATATAAGATATTTTTTTAAATATATTTAGCCAATAAGAGGAAGATATTCACTAGCACAAGTGTACATTCATAAACAGTAAAGTACATTATAATTGAACAAATGTAAATATTTAGGCACTTAAGAGACTTTTTTTTTTACCTATGATTAGAATATTGCACAATAATGAAGGGGTCATTAGAGATTCCAAGCAATAACCAATTAAGAATTCTATTGTAATAATAGAGATATTAAATTGTTGTTATATATAAGTTTGGTGCTTCCTTTTCCCGCCACCACAACTGATCAACGTACCCCGCCCATAAGTTCTAAGTAGAACTTAGTGATTGCCTTGACAAGGCATCAAATTATGTATGAAAAAAGGTCTCTTGGAATTAGAGACCAACACAAAGATGATAGTTTGAATGTGTATAAATGGTGGATGAGTATGAATAGTACAGTTGCGTTAGCATATATAGATTATGCGGCTATTTGTGGGGAATTGTCAAACTCTAGAGAGATAAGAAAAGGGTATGGTTAAATTCGCATCAATTAATATCCAAGGTCTAAATCTCCCACATAAAAGATGGGCCTTTAACGATTATCTAATAGCAGAAAAAATCCAAGTAGTCCTGATACAAGAGACTCACTGGACCTTAGGAGATAGTACTAGATGGCTTGGCAAAACATTATTATCAATCTCCTCAAAGAAAGACAAAAAGAAAGCTGGAGTGGTTATTTGTTTTTCTAAATCACTTCAAGTAGAAATAAAACATGAGGACATTGATACAGAAGGTAGATTTATAATACTGATTTGTGAAATTAATGGGGATCTGTACACAATTGTGAATGCATATTTACCTAATAGTAACCCGATGACATTGTTCTCCTATATTTTAGAACGAGTTGAAAAAGTTTCTATGGGGTATGTGATAATAGGAGGGGATTTTAACTGTGTTGTGGACACTGTATTAGATACATTTAATAATAATAAGACAACTTTGGACAAAAATGGCATAAGAAATGCAAGTACTTTCCACAATATAATAAAAAAAAATATAACCTCTATGACATTTGGAGGGTTCGGAACCCCATGGCCAAAGAATATACGTTTTACTCTTGGCCGCACAATTCATATTCAAGAATTGATTTTTTCCTAGTAGACCCAAAAGTGATAGAAAAAGTGACTAATATAACGATCAAAATAATTATTTGGTCAGACCATAATATTATTTTAATGGATCTAAAAGATGGAAAATATATTTATCCTAGAACTACCTGGAAATTAGATGATTCAATATTATTTAGCATGGAAAACCAGGGGTTATTAAAATAACTGTCACAGTATTTCTTTGAGGAAAATAGACCGGAAGATACTTCAGATTTGATTACCTGGTGCACATATAAAGCGACTATAAGAGGACACTGTATATATATTAAAAAGAGAGCAAAAAAAAAAGAAGGAAAAAGACTATCAGAATTATATATTCAATTATTTAAAGTTGTTAAAGAATATAAATTAAATCCAGATAAAGAAGGGCAAATGAAAATAGCTAATATTAAACAGATTATTAAGAAAAAAATATCAGAAAATATAGTAAAGAAAATAATTAAATTAAAAATTAGATATTATTATCGACAAAATAAAGCAGATAAAATGTTATCAAACCAACTGAAAAAGAAATTAGCAGACAACCGTATAGATAAAATTATACATGAAGGTATAACATATAGAGCTCCGAATGAGATAGGGGAGACCTTTAATCAATTTTATAAGTCCCTTTACAACTTGTCCATTAGACCTACGGATGAATCAATAGATAATTATATAAAAGATCTTGAAATACCAAAAATATCCTTAGATCAACTAGGATCATTAACCCCTTAAGGACACATGACATGTGTGACATGTCATGATTCCCTTTTATTACAGAAGTTTGGTCCTTAAAGGGTTAAACAAGGCCATTACTAAAGAAGACGTAACAGAAGCAATAAATAAATTAGCCAAATTTAAAACTCCTGGACCAGATGGCTTTAGTAATAAGTTCTTCAAGTTTATGAAAAACATAATTGTGGAACCGTTAACCAGAACTTTCAATGAGGCTGTAAACAGAGGATCATTTCCACAGGAGATGTTGAGGGCCAATATTCTGCCAATTTTGAAGACAGGTAAAATATCAACAGATGTAAAAAGCTATAGACCGATCTCTTTAATAAATGTAGATGTCAAGATTTTCGCTTCAATTATTGCAAAGAGATTAAAAACAGTCTTACCTGGAATTATAAATCAAGACCAGGTTGGATCTGTCCCTGGGAGAAATGCAGGAAATAATATCAGAAGGTTAATAGATTCAATTGATCTATCAGATAAGAAAGGGAGTCCCCTGCTGATCCTGTCATTAGACGCAGAGAAAGCGTTTGACAGGGTCAGCTGGGGATTCATGTTTAGGGCTTTAGGGCATGTGAAGGCCTTTAATATCTCGGGATGGGTGTTAGATGCGATAGGCACCCTGTATAAGAAACCGGCAGCTAGGTCCATAGGCCAAAATATTTGTTCAAATTGGTTTGGCTTGGAAAATGGTACGAGACAAGGCTGTCCTTTGTCGCCAATTTTGTACATTATTACAGTTTAAATATTTGCTTAACAAAATAGAGGCGACAGGGATGAGCCAGTAAATATTTATAATGACTAATATACCCAGCCATAAATGATGACATATTCAAAACGATAAAACGGCAGGTATGGTCTGAAATATAAAAAAAAACAAAAAAAAAAGTAAAAAAAAAAATATTATGTTAAATAATTTGGCATTATTTATCATATTGGTGCTAGAGGTAATCTACCAGAAATGAGACCAAAACAATGAATATGGTAAATGTACTAGACCGTTGCTTATCCCTCTTCTTTTAATAATATGTTAGGTATTTACTAGCACAATATAACGCGTTATTTTGTTGTTGTTTCTTTTCCTGCTGCTAACTCTGTGCTATGATACGGACTTAGAATCTGTGTTATATACTAATCTTTAGAGGAGTGTTAGGGTGCTGGACTCCTGTCATCCATATAGTTTAAGTACTACAGACTTACAGTGATCTGTTATTAACTGTGGGTGGTTGAGTAGAAGTCATTTAAAGTGACAAGATTTTATTAAATATATAATAGGCTAGAACATGACATGGTGATAACCCCTATATATGGACAGTAATGATGCATATAATATAGAATATTATTGTCTGGGTGTCACTGTGCCTGGTTAGTAGAGATGAGCGAACCTGAACTGTAAAGTTTGGGTTCGTACCGAACATTATGATTTTTTACCCCGAACCCAAGCCCGGACATTTTAGTAACACTCGGGTTTGAGTTCTGTGTTTGGCGATTTAATGGCGCATTTTGAAAAGCTGCAGGGCAGCTCGTGTGCCCTTAGAAGCCATCACAGCCATGCCTACTAATGGCATGGCTGTGATTGGCCAGTGCAGCATGTGACCCAGCCTCTATATAAGCTGGAGTCACATGAGCTCTTATTAGTGTAGGGAGATGATGCTGCAGCTGTGAGGGACAGATTAGGAAATAATTCTGGTGTTGAATCTGCAAACTACAGCGATTATTTTTGTGGGTGCTATACTACATTTTTGTACCCTGCCCTGAGCCCAGTGCCACAGAGAAATAAGCAATCAGTCTGTTTGTTAGGTGGGCTCTTGCAACTGCATGTGTACCAGGCATATTACTTTAATACTGTTCTGGTAGCTCAGTGGGCAACATCTAAGGCTTTTTTAAATACTGCTGTGACATTGCAGTGTGACAAATTCACCTTTTTTTGGTGCTAAAAAGTACATTTTTGGCATGCACTTCATATCTGAGAGTCAAATAGAACCTTCAAATACTGTGGTTACATCGCAGTTTGATCAATTCAAATTTATTTTGGTGCTAAAAAGTAAATTTGGGGCGTGAACTTCATACCTGAGAGTCAAATAGAACCGTCAAATACTGTGGTTACATCGCACTTTTAAAAATTCAAATTTTTTTGGTGCTAAAAAGTACATTTGGGGCGTGCACTTCCTATCTGAGAGTCAAAAAGACCGTCAAATACTGTGGTTACATCGCACTTTTAAAAATATATTTTTTGTGCTAAAAAGTAAATTTGGGGCGTGCACTTCATATCTGAGAGTCAAATAGAACCGTCAAATACTGTGGTTACATCGCACTTTGAAAAATTATATATTTTTTGGTGCTAAAAAGTACATTTGTGGCATGCACTTCATATCTGAGAGTCAAATAGAACCGTCAAATACTGTATTTACATCGCAGTTTGATCAATTAAAAATTTTTGGGTGCTAAAAAGTAAATTTGGGGCGTGCACTTCATATTTGAGAGTCAAATAGAACCGTCAAATACTGTGGTTACATGGCACTTTTAAAAATATTTTTTTGGTGCTAAAAAGTACATTTGGGGCGTACACTTCATATCTGAGAGTCAAATAGAACCGTCAAATACTAGGGTTACATCGCACTTTGAAAAATTCTAATTTTTTTGGTGCTAAAAAGGACATTTGGGGCGTGCACTTTATATCTTAGAGTCAAATAGAACCGTCAAATACTGTGGTTACATCACACTTTGAAAAATTCCAATTTTTTTGGTGCTAAAAAGTACATTTGGGGCGTGCACTTCATATCTGAGAGTCAAATAGAACCGTCAAATACTGTGGTTTCATCGCACTTTTAAAAATATTTTTTTTGGTGCTTAAAAGTAAATTTGTGGCATGCACTTCATATCTAAGAGTCAAATAGAACTATCAAATACTGTGGTTACATCACACTTTGAAAAATTCCAATTTTTTGGGTGCTAAAAAGTACATTTGTGGCATGCACTTCATATCTGAGAGTCAAATAGAACCGTCAAATACTGTGGTTACATCGCACTTTTAAAAATTCTAATTTGTTTGGTGCTAAATAGTACCTTTGCTGCCTGCGGTGCCCTTCATATCTGAGAGTCAAATAGAACCATCAAATACTGTGGTTACATTGCACTTTGAAAAATTCACATTTAAACCATCTGTCAGTTTGGTGGGTGAACGCAAAGAATGAGGAGAGCATTAAATAAGGGACATGGCCCTGGTCATGGTGCTACTGGTGTTGGTGGAGCTCCTGTTGCACGGAGAGGAAGTGGTCGATCTGTGTCAGCTACATGCACAAGTGAAACACCTTCCTCAGGTGTGAGTAGGCGACCGAACCTTCAGCGTTATTTGGTAGGCCAGAACAAGTACAGGCGATAGTAGATTGGATGGCTGACAGTGCCTCCAGTTCCTTCACATTGTCTCCCACCCAGTCCCCTGCTGAGTTGGCACCTGCAGTCCATGGCCATCTGTCTTTCACCTCACCCCCTTGCAAATCAGCCAAGCAGTCTGAGCCACAAGTCTCTTATGCTTTTTGATGGCTATGCTGGCAGGGTTTCCGTGGGCCATCCACCTAGCCCTGCCCCAGAAGTGGAAGAGATTGAGGGCACTGATGCACAACCACTTATGTGTCAGGATGTGGACATGCAAGGACCACCGCAGCACGTCTCTGTTGATGACGAAACACAGACGCCAACTGCTGTGGCTTTCTGCAGTGTGGAGACCGGCAAGGAGGGCAGGGTTGAGGAGTGGGTTGAAGATGATGTGGAGGATGATGAGGTCCTAGACCCCACATGGAATGAAGGTCATGCAAGTGACGTGTCCAGTTTGGAGGAAGAGGCGGTGGTCGCACAGAGGCACCAGCACAGCATAAGAGGGAGCATAGTGCAAAAGCGGAGCGGCCGACCCCTAGACAGTAGGCCTGCTACTGCCCACCAGACCCAGCGACCGAGCACACCAAAGCCAGCTCCAAGGAGTTCCCTGGCGTGGCAGTTCTTCAGACAATGTGCTGATGACAAGACATGAGTGGTTTGCACGCTGTGCAATCAGAGCCTGAAGCAAGGCATACAAGTTCTAAACCTGAGCACAACCTGCATGACCAGGCATCTACATGGAAAGTACGAGCTGCAGTGGAGTAAGCACCTAAAAAACCAAGAAAGGTCTCAGGCTCCTCCTGCTTCCTCTTCTGCTGCTGTCTTGGTCTCTTCCTCCACCTCTGGAGTGACAGTGGCACCTGCCACCCCGCAAACAGAGGATGTGGCAGCAACGCCACCACGTCCGCCACCGTCCCCAAGCATCTCCACACTGTCCCATGGAAGCTTTCAGCTGTCCATCTCCCAAACACTGGAGAGAAAGAGGAAGTACCCCCCTACCCACCCACGATCCCTGGCCCTGAATGCCAGCATTTCCCAGCCGCCACTACTTTTCTAGACGAGCCATCCCTTCCCTGCACAACCAATTGGCGGACAAAATCAGGTGTGCACTGCGCAACGCCATCTGTGGCAAGGTCCACATAACCACTGATACGTGGACCAGTAAGCATGGGCAGGGACGCTATATCTCCCTAACTGCACACTGGGCAAATGTAGTGGCGGCTGGGCCTGAGGCGGTTAGCAGTTTGGCGCATGTCCTTCCATCACCTAGAATTGCAGGGCATTTCTCTTTGCCTCCTAATGCCTCCTACTCTGCTTTGCATCCTCCTCCTCTACCTCCTCTACCACCTCCTCATCCGGTCAGCATAACATCTTCACCACCAACTTCAGCAAAGCCAGGGAGAAACGACAGCAGGCTGTTTTAAGACTCATATGTTTGGGGGGAAAACCCCACACTGCGCAGGACCTGTGGACGGGCATGGAACAACAGACCGATGACTGGTTGTTGCCTCTGAGCCTCTTGTAACAGCTCTGGGCCTAGCCGGTTTGATGCACATCCCTTGCCTGGCGCATGTGCTGAATTTGGTGGTGCAGAAATTCCTAAAAAACTACCCAGATATATCAGAGCTGCTGCAGAAAGTGCGGGCCACCTGTGCGCGCTTTCGGCGTTCTCACCCTGCTGCTTCTCGCCTGTCTGCGCTGCAGCGTAACTTCGGCCTTCCCGCTCACCGCCTCATATGCGACGTGCCCACAAGGTGGAACTCCACCTTGCACATGCTGGAGAGACTGTGCGAGCAGCAGCAGGCGATAGTGGAGTTTCAGCTGCAGCACGCACGGGTCAGTCGGTCTGCACCAGACTTGCCCTCCAATAGATCCTCGTTAAAGGATTTAAAGTGTACTCATTTTAATTACAGGGCCTCGAAAGAGTCCTGTATTGTTATTTTTCGTCACTACCTCCCCACGTCTGTGCGTCTGCTGCATTCCTTGGATGTGGTAGCTGTTTCTCAGGCTCCCTCTCCGGAATCTAACCCTGATTCCCTGTTACCCATGGTCACCATGGTAGGTGCAGAAAGTACCATTGAAAGTTGATAGGGCAGACATCCGAATGCGTCGTCGCTGTCACAGGGAGGTGCGATCAGCCCAAGGTTATCTAGAGTCACCAAAGTGCCTGCGCAACAACTGCTGAGTTTCCCACATTCTAACTTGTGCTGATTACTGGGTGGCCACCCTGCTGGATCCCCGTTACAAGGACAACGTGCCGTCCTTAATTCCCTCACTGGAGTGTGATCGGAAGATGCGCGACTACAAGCGCACACTGGTAGACGCACTGCTGAGGGCCTTCCCAACTGACACCGGGGGCTCAATGGACACTTATGTGTCCCAATATTTTGGAGGCTACCCCAATAAAAAAAAAAGTGTTGGCTACCTCTTCCTCCTCCACCGCCGCTTCCACCTACACCGCCACGGTCACCGCCTCCTCAACCTCCTACTCCACATCCACCTCCTCCTCCTAGTTCAAAATTCTTTTTTATGTATTTTATGTTATTTTAAGTTATTTCCCTATCCACCAAGCAAGAACGTACCCGTTCACATAATCAAAAAGCTAGGAAGGCGAAGGCAGAGGAGGAGGAGGAAGAGGTCGCCAACGCATCACAGACAAGCGCAGCCGCCTGTCCACAGCCAACATGGACAAGCTCACGTTTATTAAAATGAACCAGGCATGGATCCCACCAGACTTGTCTGTACCTTGTGCAGAATAGACATTTATACCAGCCTCACCCAGCCATTGTTATACTCAAGTGCACTTATTCTTTGTTTTCTTTTTTTATGTGTCCCAATATTTTTAAGGCTACCCCAATAAAAAAAAAAAAGTGTTGGCTACCTCTTCCTCCTCCACCGCCGCTTCCACCTACACCGCCACGGTCACCGCCTCCTCAACCTCCTACTCCACATCCACCTCCTCCTCCTCCTAGTTCAAAAATATTTTTTTATGTATTTTATGTTATTTTAAGTTATTTCCCTATCCACCAAGCAAGAACGTACCCGTTCACATAATGAAAAAGCTAGGAAGATGGAAATCCTCAGTATATGATAGGTATATACCACAACCAGAATTAGAATTAAGGCAAGCATTTAAAGTTTGGTTACATAATATGTTGTATAAAATGCAATAAACTGTGTATTTTCATTGAAACCTTTTGCTCTCTTTATCTATACAGGTTTACCCGAACATCAGTTTTGGCACTACACAACCGACTAATTTAATTCTTGGCCTTTGTCCCTGACTACAAGTATTAAGACTAATTGCCTGTCTTTGTAGGAGGGGTTACCCGGCTTAAATACCCAGCCGTCCCTCACTTCAGAGCTGTCTTTGCTCGATTGCACCCTACCAACTTCACTCTTTAACAAACCATCCATTTGGTGAGCCCTCTTTATTTATACAGGCTTACCCGAACGACGGTTTTGGCACGACACAACCGACTAATTTCATTCTCTGCCTTTGTCCCCAAATACAAATATACCACGATATATATATATATCTCAAGACTATTTATTCCTGTAATAACTGTAAAGTCTGAATAAAACCTGGGAAATTGATATTTTATGAACAGTAATGATCCTTGAGGCTTTTGCTTGGTATTATATTCATTTTAAAGACACCAGTAAATTACATGAATATGATGAAGTAGGTGTTACTTTGTATATATTTATTTTCTTTGTATTTATACCATGTAGCAACTTGAAACTTAGTAAACACTTGTCTCTCAGTTGATCTGATATGTAAAGTCGATAAACAGACATATGGTCTGTTTATCGACTCCTAATAAACCTTTTATTAGTTCACGTCAATTTAAATGCCACCATAAAAAGGCTTATCGGGAGACAATAAGTAACTTTCAAAAATATTGAAAGTTTATCATATACTTCATATTGCAATAATTGGATTTAGCAATCCAATATAATTTATTGAAAGGATTCAAGATTACATTTTTTTTAAGGACCTGGTGATTTTAACCTTGGGAGAGGATTTAGTAGCCTTTGGAATGTAGTACACTAAGCAGTGATCACTGAAACTGTTAAGGAGAACACCTGCCTCCTGGATTCTATCAGGAGAAGTGGAGACTATCCAGTCGAGCAGGGTCTGGTTATGGCTTAATGTTTATGCGAGTTGGGGAGGAGATTAATTGAATTAGCTGCAAAGTCTAAAACAGCGAGCAAGAACTATTATTTTTAGGATTCAGCCAATCAATATTATAATCTCCAAAGACCAACAGTTCACTTTTTGGGTTTTGAGCTATGGTTTCACTAAGGAGATGGGCTATGTCAAATAGGGAATGCACTGGGGAGCTAGGTGGGTGGTAGATTCCTGCAACAATGATTGATTTACTGCACAGGATCTCAATTGTGCCAGAAAGGAAATCAAAGGTGGCAGGAGGGCTAAAGTTTTGTAGCTGGAAGGCTAGGAATGGAATCTGTTGGGGGACCAGGGCTAGACTCTACATAATTTGCAAGGGCAAGTAACATGAGTAATAGTAATTTGAACATAACCTTGGTTTGGTAGTATTGCAATTGTAGGATTTTATACTTTGGGGGGTGGCTTGATTTCAACACTCTCCACCAACACTCAGCAGATAAATTACAGCAACAAAGCAGGCCATGATGTATAAGAATTTCTCAGATTGTGGTGCTTAAAAGGGTAGTGGTAGGAACATAACAGGAGTGTGAAGAATGTTACAAGGAATATTAACACTGTCAAATTTGAAGCCATGAACAGGAGGGGAGGAGATGAAAAAAAATTAATAGGTAACAAATAATGCCTATATGGTGAGGAAGTAGTACTTACACTACACATATGGCTAGGTACAGTACACAAACATAAATGCAGAAAGTACAACAGCGTGTGGATGAATTTTGATTGAAGCACTGCCTGCTGTTTTTCTCCTTGTGTCCTCATTGGTGAACTCACTTGGTAAACTCCTAGGATCCAGGGCACTTAGTGGAAGTTGGCACTTGATTGATAGTGGCACACAGATGGAATGTGGCCTGTGGTCCCGACGGTCGTATGCTCCCCAGTGACTTAACTAAATATGGAATTCTACTCAGCCTAGAGTCAATTGCTATAAAGTTTGACACATGAGATGTGAGGGATTGGACAACTAGCAAACTGTACTAGTGAATCCCGTTTGTCTCAGATTAAAGGGAAAAATACAAAGAATGAGAATGCATTGTAAGGGTACCTTACTACATGGGGTGCAGGGGTGAGACAGACAGCGTTGCAGGGATTAACTGGGATCAGAGCTAGAGATTACTTAAATACGTGGAGTGCAGGGGTGAGACAGACAGCGTAGCAGGGGTTAACCGGGATCAGAGCCAGAGATTACCTAAATACGTGGGGTACAGGGTGAGACAGACAGTGTTGCAGGGGTTAACTGGGATCAGAGCCAGAGGTTACCTAAATATGTGGGGTGCAGGGGTGAGACAGACAGCATTGCAGGGGTTAACTGGGATCAGAGCCAGAGATTACCTAAATACATGTAGTGCAGGGTTGAGACAGACAGCTTTGCAGGGGTTAACTGGGATCAGAGCAAGAGATTACCTAAATACGTGGGGTGCAGGGATGAGACAGTGAGCATTGCAGGGGTTAACTGGGATCAGAGTCAGAGATTACCTAAATACGTGGGGTGCAGGGATGAGACAGTGAACGTTGCAGGGGTTAACTGGGATCAGAGTCAGAGAATACCTAAATACGTGGGGTGGAGGGGTGAGACAGACCGCTTTGCAGGGCCTAACTGGGATCAGAGCCAGAGATTACCTAAATATGTGGGGTGCAGGGGTGAGACAGACAGCGCTGCAGGGGTTAACTGGGATCAGAGCCAGAGATTACCTACGTGGGGTGCAGAGATAAGACAGTGGTTAACTGGGATCAGAGCCAGAGATCACCTAAATACCTAGGGTGCAGGGGTGAGACATACAGTGTTTCAAGGGTTAACTGGGATCAGAGCGAGAGAATACTTTGGATGAGAGTAGAGGAATGCCAGATTAGTTTACATTAGCTAGGTGTCTGGAAGAATTGAAAACGCTAAGTTAGTTCCCTTCAAAGCACTTAGTGGAAGTTAGAACTTGATGGTTAGTTTCCCTGGTAAACTCCTAGGATTCAGGGCACTTATTGGAAGTTGGCACTTGATGGATAGTGGCACACAGATGGAATGTGGCCTGTGCTCCCTACGGTTGTATGCTCCCCAGATATTATGGCTGCTATGTGGTTACCATATGGCTGAAGCTCTGATTTACTTAACAGTGATTTGTAAAAAACCTGATTCTTAGCCAATATGTATGACAGGCTTTTCACTTGTTGATATATTTGGAGGGTAGTGGGCCTCTACAGCAGAGCTCCGGTGCTACTGATACTGATGTGCAACACTCTACTACTTGTGAGGGATATTTTCCTGCCATTTGATTCACAGATCAAGTGAGAAAAAGTAATCAATAGAGGGAAGAAGGGAAGGAGCAGTAAAATAAAATCATTAGTATATATATGTATATATTATAGATCTATTATATATCATATATATATATATATATATATATACTCCTCCTTTTTTCCCTCTATTGCTCAGTTTTCACTTGACTTATGAATGAAATCAACATTCAGTGACTGTCCCCTAGCCATCAATCATCTTTTTTCTCATCAATTTACCTTCTTTTGGCACCACTTGCAAAATACAGAATCACAACCGGAAATAAGCATGCTCGGCCATTGTGTGTTTCATTTGATTTGTGATTTGGCTACAGTTTGGGTCGGAGCTTAGGAATTCAACCTATTATTCAATCGTCCCAAATTCAGACAAACTGTAGTTCTGACTAAAACAAACCTCCAAGTCAAGTAGTCACAACGAAAGTGTGTGAACATCTCAACAAGCCAATATACACTCGACTCCTGCATATCTGCCAACAATTAGATTTTATTTACTTTACGCTACTAGATTCATCCAGAAACATTACAATTACATGATTTTGCTATTTCATGACGAAAAGTCATGATTTTATAAAAGACACGGAGGCGAGTATTGCTTAACCCTTTCTTTACTGTCCACCAATAGCAGCAAAGTATATTAACAGTAAGAAAAAACAGTAACCATAGAGATAGGACACTCCCATATCCAGTCCTAGTATAATAGGCAGCACCTCCTCCTCCAATTCCTCTTTCTTTGGAGATGCTACCCGCCAACAGTAACCGGAAGTCAGGAAACAGTCCAGCACTAGAAGGGCCACGGCCCAGAGTCCTTGTTGATACAGGAACAGCGGATGCCCTCGAACATAGGCAAAACCGGGAACGAATGGTGAAACTTTAACCATAGGGAGTCCATCTCTTTGTCAACTCTTGAACTTCAGCTAACTTGTGGAAGTCCTGAGCATAGAGACTGTAACGGACCGTTTCAGCATAAAAGGGGGAAAATCCGTTTAGGCGATAATCCCCTTTTTGAGAGACAGGCACAGCTACTGCAGAACACCAAACTCCCGAACTGGATACAAGATAACACTCCGAACTGGAACAGCTGAACAAGAAAAGCATACAATCCGCTTACACTCCTGGCAGTCAGCTTACAATCCAATTCCCCCCAAGAACGAGACGACACTTCATTTTGAGGGTTAAACAGGAACTCTGGACTGGCTCATCCAGCCTGGCTTTTATTTCCAACTCACACATACAGGCCACACCCAGGGGGAGGCATAAAATAACCAATCACATAGATGTTACCTCCCACACATCCCCTCCCCTTAGTGTGACACATAATCCCATTATGCATACAGTGTAAAATATACTTTTACACAACTTTCATAACTTTAAAACCATACATCACATTCACATAAAAATACATATCCACAATCAATCCATTCAGGGGAACAACATATTAAAAAATGGATCCGACCAGGGGTTCAAAAGTTACTAAAAGTATCTTTTGTTCCAGTCTGGCTGGCAGAAAAAACATCCCCACAATGCACCCTGGTTTCCTCCCTTCTGCCCTGGAGTTAATTGGAGAAGTAATCCAATTATCCAGGACTAGAGGCAGACTCCATTAACCACATGGTTGCAAAACGACATAAAACACTTTAAAATACATAAAGTCACATTTACACATAACACACAGACACTTTTATACTTATACTTAGTTAGGCATTTTAGTAGCCTTCTTTGTTTTTTGTATTTTTGTAGTCTGAGTGCGCTGCACTATTTTCTCATTCATGAAATTTTGGTCACAGCGGCAGCACCGTTAATGCAAAATTCAGGTCTCGGGAGTGCCCCCTATCCTTTCTCTGTTTATACTATATTTGGAGTCCAGACCAGATTCCTTAGGGGTTAAGCACCCCGCCCAGGCCCCCCCAGCTTCAGAGTCTCCTTTAGAGGTGGCCACAGGTGTGTATATTAAGGAGGAGTTTGTCATTAGTCAAGTCACTTTTATTATTTTTTCCAGTGAACACAGTCAACTGCATTAGTGAGTATACTCAATTTTCAGCACTAACACATTAATTATTTAGTTTTAACACTGCTTTTAATTGCTTTCATCACTTTTGTTTGTATACTCACTATGCTCTTATAAGTATTTAACACTATTTTATTTATGACACTATTACTATTTATTTGTCTCCCACATTGTAGTGTAGGACCCACCGATAATGGGGTACTTTGAAAGTAGTGGTGGGCTTAACAACATATGGCCATATGGTGGAACCAAATCCCCATATTTATACTTAGTTAGGCATTTTAGTAGCCTTCTTTGTTTTTTGTATTTTTGTAGTCTGAGTGCGCTGCACTATTTTCTCATTCATGAAATTTTGGTCACAGCGGCAGCACCTTTCATGCAAAATTCAGGTCTCGGGAGTGCCCCCTATCCTTTCTCTGTTTATATTTCAGAGCTGCAACATCACTGGAGTGCCCAAAAGCACAAGGTGTGCAATACTCAGAGACATGGCCAAGGTAAGAAAGGCTGAAAGACGACCACCACTGAACAAGACACACAAGCTGAAACGTCAAGACTGGGCCAAGAAATATCTCAAGACTGATTTTTCTAAGGTTTTATGGACTGATGAAATGAGAGTGAGTCTTGATGGGCCAGATGGATGGATTGGTAAAGGGCAGAGAGCTCCAGTCCGACTCAGACGCCAGCAAGGTGGAGGTGGAGTACTGGTTTGGGCTGGTATCATCAAAGATGAGCTTGTGGGGCCTTTTTAGGTTGAGGATGGAGTCAAGCTCAACTCCCAGTCCTACTGCCAGTTTCTGGAAGACACCTTCTTCAAGCAGTGGTACAGGAAGAAGTCTGCATCCTTCAAGAAAAACATGATTTTCATGCAGGACAATGCTCCATCACACGCGTCCAAGTACTCCACAGTGTGGCTGGCAAGAAAGGGTATAAAAGAAGAAAATCTAATGACATGGCCTCCTTGTTCACCTGATCTGAACCCCATTGAGAACCTGTGGTCCATCATCAAATGTGAGATTTACAAGGAGGGAAAACAGTACACCTCTCTGAACAGTGTCTGGAAGGCTGTGGTTGCTGCTGCACGCAATGTTGATGGTGAACAGATCAAAACACTGACAGAATCCATGGATGGCAGGCTTTTGAGTGTCCTTGCAAAGAAAGGTGGCTATATTGGTCACTGATTTGTTTTTGTTATGTTTTTGAATGTCAGAAATGTATATTTGTGAATGTTGAGATGTTATATTGGTTTCACTGGTAAAAATAAATAATTGAAATGGGTGTATATATTTGTTTTTTGTTAAAGTTTCCTAATAATTATGCACAGTAATAGTCACCTGCACACACAGATATCCCCCTAAAATAGCTATAACTAAAAACAAACTAAAAACTACTTCCAAGGGGGCGTGGCCTGGACGCCGGACGAGATGGCGGCGTGAAACGAGGGCTCCCTCCAGGCTCACAGCTAAAACCCGCTAGACAAGCACTAAACATCAGAAAAATGGGGAAAAACACCAAACAACAGCAGGCTGCGTCAACCACCGGCACACCGAGGAACTCTCAACCGGCAGGTATGCGCCAATACCTTACTACCCCGGCCGACCACACCGCACAGGCCTCCAGCGGCGCAGAAGCCTCGGGCCTACCACGCCCGTCCTCACCGCAGGGCGAACATTCACAACAGGTACAGCCCGGAATTAATCCACCCCAGGCCCAGCTCCAGCCAGACTGGGTAGCACTAATTAGCAGCTTACCCACTAAAGCCGACTTAAAAGAGGCCAACACGGCACTACATAACTCCTTAAAGGGTGAACTCCAAGCCCTAAGAGAAGACATACAGGGAATCCATCACAAGCTAAACAAACTGGAGGCAGAGTGTGACCAAGTAGTGGCAGCGCAAAATACAGCCGCAGATATCATACAGAAGCAAGCAGCCCAAATCCGCCAAATGGCCCTCCACGTTGAAGACCTGGATAACAGAGGGAGGCGGCAAAACATAAGAATTAGGGGCCTTCCAGAAGATCTAGACCAAACTGCCCCAATACGTGACACCCTAACTGAAATATTTAACTCCCTCCTGCAGAGGCCAACCGAGACGCCCATCATCTTTGTCAGGGCCCACAGAGCCCTCCGACCTAGGGGACCTCCAGATTCCCCCCCTAGGGATGTTATTTGTTGCCTACACCACTTTCAAGAAAAGGAAGACATCCTGAGAAGCGCTAGGGACAAGAAACAAGTCACACATAATGGCCACGACATACAGCTATACCCTGATTTATCGCCGGCAACATTGGCGTACAGGCGGGCCATGCGCCCACTCACACACGTGCTACAGGCCAACCGGATCAGATACCGCTGGAACTTCCCAACAGGACTTCAAATCGCCACACCGACTGGCCCTCTCACGGCGAGGAAAGAAGAAGATCTAGGGGACCTCATGAAGGAACTACAACTACCCCCACTACACATGACTTGGCCGGACCCAATGGCCTTCTATAACTTTGCTCCTGAGACACACCGCCAGGCACAGCAACCTCCCAGAACCCGGAGGACGAGGCTACAGGCCACTCGTCCCTCAGGAGCCAACGCATAAGAAGACAACCGCAACCCTCCACCCCCAGATCCCACGGGAGACCGACCGCAACCAAGCTCACAGTTGCCCACCCCCGCTTCAAGAGACTAAAGATACCCCGCACGTCTGAAACGCAAGTATACAGCCCAACGGGCGATAGACACTCAGAACTTACAGGGCCACAGGGAACTAGAGACACAGGCGGACATGTTCTGCCCGCAGAGTATAAAGGACAATGCGATACCAGGACATTGCTCCGGACTACAGATTCCACCACTTAGCTGAATAGTCAGGGACAACAGGGTCCAACTGGGGAGGGCCACTATTGGGAAGAGAACAAGCTCGCAAACTTATCCAACCTTAGATGGCACAACACAGGGCGGCCCCGTATCCCGGCTGGGCCCCACCGCCGGAGCCCGCCCGACCTGTGACGAACCTCGGGGAGCAGGCGGGGGACTCCGCTGGTGGGGCACACCTGGGAGGGGAGGAACAAACGACCAAACTCTGTAGAGCAGACGATGAGTAGACGGGTGATACGGAAGACCCAGAAGGGGGGATTGCAAGAATACCTGCTTTATGAATGTGGGAAGGGGACGGGGCCAACAAAGGGCATGCACCCTGGTGATCATCCTCTTAGCATAGCCAAACCACCCGTACTGCTTCCCTACTAAAACCGCCCTGGGTCTCAGGCACCCATAATTCGGTCCCAACCTTCCACACGCATAGACCCGGTCGGGGGTGCCGCTCACGACACGAGATAGAGAGGCCCAGAACCTCGAGCACTACCTGACCCAGACGGCCTTGTTATGTTCAACCACCGGGTGGGGAAATTGTGTGGGTTTTGGGGGAGGGGGGGGGGCGAAATGTACACGATCTAGTGAAGTTTACAAACTGTTTAGAACTGTTTAGACCTGTTTTCACCTGTTGTGATATGTAACCTGTTATACCACTGCTATATTAATGCGACCTTATTACAAATGACAGACCAGCCACACGCTGACTTAAGGCACTCAACGACACACACCCATACAGGCCTTAAGGCCACTACACCCCGAGGCGGGGACGACAGAAACGCACATATCAAACGAACAAAGACGAGCCACATAGGGAAGCCACGTGACCTGACGCGCCACAGGGACACCGACTCGACACACCGGACGCCCAACCGACGCCCTACAGGGAGGCGCCAACCAGGTAACGAACCGCCCACTGACACCTCTGGAGGTGCGGTGGAGTGAGGCTCACCGACGCCTATACCTCATCGTCATTAGGTAGGGACGAGACTCCCGGAGGCACTTTCACTCCTCCACCACTCACCCTTCCACCCGAACCCCCATACCACCTCCATCCCCACCCTAACATCCACTCCTCTGACCGTACCCTCCCCGACACACCCGAGACTCGACGTGCCTACCCGACAGACAGAGACCTCGGACGGAGACACCCCCCTTAAACCCGTCCGGATACGGACCGACCACACGACATGACGCTGACTCCCGACCAACTACGTGTCCTCACAATAAATGCTAAAGGACTGAACAAACCGGAAAAGAGGACGGGGGCCCTACGAGACTTCCACAGACACAGGGCCTCAATAGTCATGATTCAGGAAACCCATTTCAAAAAAGGGGCAAGACCCAAACTAACAAACCATCACTATAGCCAAGGGTATTACAGCGACTACCATGGCGGTAAAGCCAGGGGGACAGCGATACTCCTTCACAAAAGGCTGCCGTTCCAGGAGGGGGGATGCATGACCGACGACGAAGGTCGATACCTGTTCCTCAAAGGGACAATTGCGGGACACCAATACACATTCGCAAGCATCTATGCACCAAACAAACAACAAGCGCGCTTTCTCAAACAGACACTACGCAAGCTCCAACACTTCACGGCAGGGACTCTCATTCTAGGGGGGGACTTTAATGTAGCTCTAGAACCGGCATGGGACACTTCATCGGGCGTCTCCCATGTCCCCACACAACACCTACAACACATCAAATCCCTTCTCCGTAGCCAACGCCTAGTTGACTGCTGGAGAGCCCACCACCCAGATGAAAGGAACTTCACTTTCTATTCCCAACCGCATAACTCCTACTCTCGGATAGACCATGTCTATACCACGCACCACGACCTTCCCCTGGTGACTACAGTCACAATCGGTGGGGCCACCTGGTCGGACCACGCCCCAGTATTACTAACCCTGACATCACCACTTTACCGTCCCACAAACCCGAAATGGAGACTCAATGAGTACCTCCTAGCTAACCAGGAGATCTCGGGCTTCATAGGCGAGAAAATAAAAGAATACCTCACACTCAACACGGCCGAACAGACCTCCCCGACAATCCGTTGGGAAGCGCACAAAAGCGTGATAAGGGGACACTACATACAACAGGGGGCACTACTAAAGAAACGGACCGAGGCACGGTTAAACGACCTACTGTCCAATATCCACAAGGTTGACGAACAAAACAAACTAACACCTGACAACACACACCAATCACGACTTCTTCAACTAAGAAGAGAGCTCGCCACTTTACTACACACCAAACACCACAGAGAAGCAATAAGACATAAGGCCCTCTTTGCACAACAGGGAAACAAAAGCGGCAAGCTCCTAGCTGCGATGCTAAAAAAACAGAGACAACACACTTACATTGACAAGATTCGAGACAAACAAGGGAAATTACACCATCTCCCGAAAGACATACAAAACACCATCCGCACATATTACTCGGACCTGTACACGCTGCCACAACCACATACTCAAAAGGCGAAAGCCCGCCTGCACGAAGCGATCAGGAAATACCTAACTGAACACCCACTGCCGACCTTGGACCCAGACATAGCAGACATGATAGACATGCCTATCACGACAGAGGAACTAGCGATGGCAATTAAGCAAACCAAGACAGGTAAAAGCCCAGGGCCGGATGGCCTACCGACCAAATACTACAAGACCTATGCTGAAGACTTATACCAACCAATGGTAGAAGCCTTTAATGCAGTCAGAGAGGGACACAATATCCCTAAACAAGCCCTAGCGGCGCATATCTCCATAATCCCCAAAGACGGTAAAGACAGGGAACAATGTAGTAACTATAGGCCCATATCGCTCATCAACTGCGACATCAAGCTACTGGCCAAGATCCTGGCCACACGGCTCACAAAACATGTCCCATCGCTGGTCCACCCGGACCAGGTAGGGTTTGTGGCAGGACGTGAGGCCCGTGACAATACCATCAGAGCGCTTACCCTCATGCACGGTAGTACAGGTAAGAGGGAAGGCCTTCTTCTCCTGTCAACTGACGCAGAAAAGGCCTTCGATAGGGTCTGTTGGGTATACCTCTTCGAAGTGCTAGCCCAAGCAGGACTAGGACCTTACCTGAGAAGGTGGATAGAGGAACTTTACCGGGAACCGACAGCCCAGGTAATAGTTAATGGAGCACCCACGGAGACCTTCACCATACACAACGGCACGAGACAGGGTTGCCCCCTCTCCCCGCTCTTATTTGTTCTAGCACTAGAACCGTTCCTCTCACACATTAGACACAACACAGACATCACCGGAGTGGAAACAGGGCAAGTGCACCACAAGGTCGCCGCGTACGCGGACGACATGCTCTTTGTGGTGACCAAACCCGAGATCTCCCTTCCAAACCTGCAGAAAGAACTAAGGGAATTCGGGAACATATCAAATCTAAAAATCAACCACGGGAAATCATTCATTCTCAACGTCAGTTTAAATGCCACACAAACAGAGCCCCTACGAAACAGCTTCCCATACCAATGGGCCGAACACAAAATTAGGTACTTAGGGATATGGCTGACAAGACATAGTGAGGACTTATACAAAGAAAACTTCACGACCACACTACAATCATTCCAAAGAGACATGCGAGAATGGTCCTTCCCACACATCTCCTGGCTGGGAAGAGTCCAGGTCCTGAAAATGAACTTCCTCCCACGTCTCCTCTACCTCCTCCAGGCCATCCCCATAGCGATCCAAAAGACATTCTTCGGGTCCCTTAGATCGGAGGTGACCAAATACGTATGGAATGGGGGTAGACCTAGATTGAAATTCACCACACTAACTCGCCCCAAAAACAGGGGGGGAATAGCCCTCCCAGACTTCTACCAATACTACGTCGCGGCGCACCTACTGCGGATCGTGGAGTGGTCAAAGGACACCGTCGGGAAGCTCTGGAAAACAGTAGAGGAGGCAGAGGTGGGCAGACCGCTCTCCGGACTACCCTGGGGTCGGGAGGCAGCGGATGGGAAAGACATGTCCATATACACATGGCACACTCTGAAGGTATGGAGGAGAGCCTCCAAGACCGGTAACATGTCGCCATTCCCCTCCCCCCTTCTGCCCCTTACATATAACCCCGACTTCCCCCCGGGACTAGACCCGAAAGCACTTCGCAACATTCTTCCGGACGAGACCCCTCGCTTACGCCACATCCTCCAAGCAGGTGAATGTAAACCACTGACAGCCCTACTAGGGGAGACACCTATGACATTCATGCACAGGTTCAGACACACCCAGCTGACTAACTTTATCCGAACGCTACCGCAAGGCCCGGCGCTCACTAGGGGCCTGACCACAATAGAAGCGGTCAGCGCAAGCCCAGAACCACTCCCGCATGGAATATCCTATCTATACTCCATGCTACAACTAGAAACCCCATCCGACACACCACTGTACATGGGTAAATGGGAGACGGCCCTACACACCACACTCACGGATAAGGAATGGGAGTCCATCTGTTACCTAACACACCACTGCTCAACGCACAGTAAAACCCAAGAGACAGCATATAAATTATTAACACAATGGTACAAAACACCACACCTCCTACACCAAATTGACCCAACACACTCTGACCAATGCTGGAGATGCGAAAAAGAGGTGGGAACCATTAAACACATATGGTGGGACTGTGAGAAAATCAAAACATACTGGGAGGGAATACACAAGACCCTGGAGAAGTTCTCGGATGCGCCCCCCCCCCTGGAACCGGCTGCGATGCTCCTACACCATACTACTGTCCCACACTCCAAATACAAAAAATCTATAACCGTTAGAATACTCAACACAGCCAAACAGGTGCTCCCCCAATTCTGGAAGCAAACTACAACACCCCCGCTACTGACATGGTTTAGCCAAATGGAAGACCTTAGGAAAATTGAGGAACTGACGATGACGGCCAACCAGACCCATAAGACCTACCTAGACATTTGGACACACTGGATCCTCGAGACAGCAAAAGAAGGATTCCAACAGACCATCAGAACTAACGCCAACTGAGACACAGCCAGACTAGACCAACCCACAACAAACACGACTGAGGACGACGGACGAAGGACGCACCCGACCCCCTCCTCTACCCGACATACCCTCAACCCACCCCCCTCCCACCTCCCCCCCCCCCCCCTATGCTGACCTAGCTATACTCCTGCCTCAGCCCCCAGGAACGCACCAACACAAGGGAAAACGACAGACCCTAAAACAAGAGCTTACCCAGCCACCGTAGACCCCCCGCCAACACTACATACAACCCTGAAATCTAAGAAACCAAACAAGTTTCGGACTTGCCAACCCACTCAACCCCTCGGGGGGACAGACATAGCATAGGAGGGTCCAACCACAGTAAGGGAATAAGGAAAACAAGGAGGGGAAGGAGCTAACACACACGCCTACTGAAGAAAGCTACCCACAAACTACGCTCCAACAGCTATGGTGGCGCTCACTCTACCTGACTCCCAAACACAACCAAACCACACAGACACTGGGGGAGACACCAGCTAACACACACTTGACTACTTACCCAACCAGAAAAGTGACTGAATTGACATTAGTGATTTGCGAAACCTACAACAATGCGGGCCTGCGTGCCCAAACTGTTAATGTTGATTTAAATTGTATATAACTCATTATGGAGACCTGCGAGTCTCACAGCTTCAAACGTCTTGATTGAAAAAACAAAAAACAAAAAGAAAAGAAATAATGAACACAAACTCTACAAAAAAGAGGCTAACACCGTACAGGGATGATACGTATTGCATGGTATTACCCCCATATTGTTTGAAAACCTTATTGTCTCCCTTTCTACATTCTGTACCCACATGACTTTATGCCTCAATAAAAAAGAGATTTACACAAAAAAAAAAAAAAACTACTTCCAAAAATATTCAGCTTTGATATTAATGAGTTTTTTGGGTTCATTGAGAACATGGTTGTTGTTCAATAATAAAATTAATCCTCAAAAATACAACTTGCCTAATAATTCTGCACTCCCTGTACTGTCCACACTGGAAAAGTTGTGCCGAGCAGCAACCAAATCCACAGAAGGGCTAATGCTGAGCAGCAATTATGCAAATGGAAACCTGGTAACTGCCTTTGGGTTCAAAGGCTGGTTACAGCCTATCGGATCTAGAGGAGGGGTATTTAGGCCCAGTTCTCATCCTGTTCAGTGCCCTGTCGTGGTTGCTCTTGTGGTTGTCCGAGAGCGTGTTCCTGATTCAAGTTTCTTCTGGTTTTTGACTTTGGCTTTGATTTTGACTTCCTTGTATTCTGGTATCCATGAATTCTGGCTTTCCCTTATCGTTGTGTCTCTTTCTGTAGCCCCTGACCTCTGCAAGTATCCTGACTATTCTTTGGTATGTTAAGTCCGGCCATTCTAAGGCCCGGTAATATGTTACCTGTTAGTCATCTGTGTGACACAATTCTACGTGCTGGATCAACTAGTAATCCTGACATGGCAAACTGGCCATTTCCTCTACTTTACCGATTATAAAATTTTCCATATGTCTTGCAACCCCAGATGATTGAATAAACATAGTATATACAAATTCAATCGAAAATGCAACTTATAATGACTTATCCAGTCTCAAAATTATTAAATCCTCCTGAATAGAATCACTCACAACAGCTCAAATATGCAAACAGGTGTTGTCCCAAGTTGTCACGGCACACCGGGAGAGGCTGGTGCACTGTGCTAACTCACCAAAAACCACATGGATTTTGGTGTCCTGGGAATGGGGGACATGCCAAGTCCTCCTCCCAGCTTCCAGCTTATACCGCAGCAATTCTGCATCATGCCATGAGTGCAAGATGCACTGCACTCTCCTCGCCTGCTGGCCCCTGCAGCCACTTCAAGTGGGTTGCAACATACAGGGGAAGGCAGGCAGGCATGCCCTGTCTTTCCTTATGCCTACTTCTCCTCCTGTGATCTGTGTGCTCCCCATGCTGCTCCAGCATCCCCTCAGGATGAAAAAGCTCTGGGGAATTCAGCTCACCAAGCATGGAAGCAGCATGGAGGTTTGCAAGTTAAATGAACAAACTGATATAGCGTCACACCCACATAGGCAGGTGATGACACCTACTCACCAAGAGGAGCCTTCCAAATAAATAGGGACTGAAACCCCTCTTTGTGGGATTGCTCCTATTACCCATCCCATGTTTACGCACAGAACCCCCTAGGTTCTGTGCTCAGTTGTTTTTTGTCTCCCTAGAGTACAGAGCCAGATCCTGCCTGACGTTATCTGATTACCCTCACCTGCCTGGATTTCCTGAATGAACCCCTACCTGTCTGGACTCTGACAATGCTCTTTGCTTCCTGTATTTCCTGAATTAACCTTTGTCTGTGTGGACTCTGGTTAACCCCTGCAACCCGGTTCCTGACTGGGCTAACACCATCTGATTCTGCCTTTTCTCCTTCAACTGGGAAATCAGAGGATTAAATTACCTGCTATGGTGGACTCTGGAGCTAGCGGGTGTTCCCTTGATATTGCTCTTGCAAATACCTTGTCTTTTTTTTTTTTTTTTATCAATTTTTGAGTGCTGTATCATACATGTATATTGTATATGTCCAAGGTATTTATATGTGGGCTACCTTGGTACTAGCACCACCACGGATAAGAGAGTGCCTATACATGTTGAATTTTCTAAGTATCTTGTCTATACCCATGCCTAGCAAGCTTATTAAAATGGCTGATTGCTGCCTTTCAAAGTCTAGTCATGTGGTAAAAGAGATTATCCCCCTAAAGGTCACATCTAGAAAAAGACATACTGAAACATTATAATTTGATTTGGCTCCCTCTCCTTTGTCTCTTGTGATCCTGGGATTACCCTGGCTTCGCCTCCCTGACCCTGTAATCTAGTGGGGGTCTGCTTCTGTGTCCTACTCATATGATCATTGCTGGATTTCTTTTTTTCGAACCAATTAAGTTCCCTTGATGCAATTACTGAAATCTATGTGCAACAGGATATAAAATGCATCCTACTGAAAGATTCTAGAATATGCAAAGATTTGTCTAATAAAGAAATGATAGTTGGACTTCCTTCAAAATGTATCCATGATTGCCCAATTTATGTATTCCCTAATGCATCTGTTTCCTATAGCCCATAAAAAATGCTCATGTGTACCCACTGCAAAAGTACACACCCCTGCTTTGGCGTGGACTTCCCAAGAATTTTCAAGACCAACCTTTGGGTGCATCCAGAGTTTGCGCCTTAAAGGGGGGATAATGTCACAGCACATTGGGAGAGGCTGGTGTGCTGTACTCACTCACACAACCCCACATGGATTTCGTCATCCTGGGAGTGGGGAACATGCCCTCCTCCCAGCCTCCAGCTTATACCTCAGCACTTCTGCAGCATGCCATGAGTGCAAGGCGCACCGCACTCTCCTCACCTGCTGGCCCCTGCAGTCACTCTATGTGGGTTGCGACATACAGGGGAAGGCAGACATGCCCTGACTGCCCTTATGCCTACCTTCTCCTCCTGTGGGCATGTTTGGTGATATGTGTTGTGTGTTACCCATGCTGCTCTAGCATCCCCTCAGGCTGACAAAGCTTGGGGAATCCAGCTCAGCAAGCATGAAAGTAGCATGTAGGTTTGCAAGTTAAATGAACAAACTGACATAGCGTCCCACACACATAGGTAGGTGTGGACACCAACTCACCCAGAGGAGCCTTCCAAATATATAGGGCCTGATAACCCTCTTTGTGGGATTGCTCCTATTATCTCTCGCCTTGTTTTGTTGTCTCTCTAGAGTACAGAGCCAGATCTTGCCTGAAGTTATCTGATTTCCCTCACCGGCCTGGATTTCCTGAATGAACCCTTGCCTGTCTAAAATCTGGTAATATGCTTTGATTCCTGAATTAACCTTTGGCTGTGTGGGCTCTGGTTAACCCCCGCAATCCTGTTCCTGTGTGGGTTAATACCTGCAATCCTGTTCCTGTCTGGGTTAACACCATCAATCATGTTTCTTTGTGGGTTAACGCCAGCAATCCTGTTCCAGCCTTGGTTAACCGCTGCAACCCTGTTCCAGCCTTGGTTTTACTCCTGCAATCCTGCTACAACTTCAATCAAGCCTTTCACCAGTGTACCAGTACTGAAACTCTGGTAAAATACTTTTATCTTAAGGACTTTTATTTACTGTGAAGATATTGCCTTTTTTTCTCCACTTCTATTTTGCATTGGGACTTTTTCTTTATACTTATTTGCTTTATAATAAAGACCTTACATTAAAAGACTGTGTCAGTCCAAATCTCTGTACACTGAGCCAATTCACCCCAAACCCATGACACAAGCACACCTGATGCAACTAATCAAGAGCTTCATTAGTTGCGCCAGGTGTGCTTGAGCTGGAGCACCTGAACTGGCTAGGGGTTTGTTGAATGTCACATTTGACTGAATGTTAGAAATAATGGCCCATAAACTTAAAAAAGAAATAATTGGCCTTCACAATCAAGGAACAGGATACAAAAAGATAGCAAAGACAGTGTCACACCGTTGGATATAGCTTGCAAGTTCAATGTTAAAAGAATAATGGTTACACAATCTGGATGGGGCAGGAAAAGAAAACTATCATTGGCTGTAACCAGATTTCTGAGAAGGCAAGTTGTAAAGAATTATCAAGTGACCAAAAAAGACCTGCAGCAAGATTTTTTTGGGAAGTTTTGGGATTCTGTTCTGTAGAGCGATAAAACAAAGCTGGAACTTTGTGGCCCAATGGATTAGTAGTATGTCTGGAGGATGTAATACTTTTAGAAAAACTTAATTTGGAACACAACTGCAGGTGAAAAAATAAATTTGATACCGTCACTTTAACAAAGTATAATTTATTGAATTTTGGTAATTCCAGTTTAATAATCCTCTGCAGAAATATAAATTGAAAATAATAATGCACAAGCAAAGATAGATCCTGCTTGGGATTGCTTCACTGAGAATATAGACTTCAGTAGTAATAAAATAAAATTTATCCTGATTCGGATTAAATATCACAGTCCTATAGACTCCAGTAAATAATAAAGGCAAATAACTTAGGAAAGAGTAATCCGGTGAAATGGTTACTTCCAACAGAGCAATTTGGAAGTAACTGGATCCCAGAGGGCAGACAAGTGTATTCCCTTTTATCCGTCTTCATAACTTTAAGGTATGATCCAATAATTAATCCCATTAACTGAAGAACTCAGCTTTATTCCTGTGGATGATGAGAATGGAAGTCCTTTCCAGTATGTTAATGAGAATTTAGGACACCTGCAGAGGAATTCGTGGTCAAGTCTGTTCCGAATCTGGGAGTTGAGAAGTCAGTGTAGTCAGGATCAGGTAAGCGAGGTTCAGTACACAGGTGATCAATAGAAGGAGCTCCATCAGCAATTAAAGTAAAGTAAACTAAAGTAACTAAAGTAGTACATATGAAGAAGTACAGGAGGCCACAAAGAAATTGGAGAAACAATAGATGATTTAATAAAAGCTGGGGTCCTACGAGGGGCCACTACTGCTTGGAAAAATCCTGTGTGGCCAATACGGAAGACAGACCGTATATGGAGAATGACAGTAGACTGTAGAATTGAACGAACACACACCTCCACTGACAACTGATGTCCCAGACAAAATGACTCCTATTGAAAATATACAGAAGCATCCAGGGATGCTGAAGAAAATCAAGAGCAGTTTGTTTTCACATGGTTAGCGAGGCAATACACATTCACAAGGTTGCCACAGGTATACTTGCATAGTCCCACCATCTGTCATCGGCTAGTGGCAGTAAAAATACCATCAGAGGTGAAATATCCCTTTACATAGATGATATTATGATTCAGGGAAAGAGTAAAGAACAGTGTCAGCAGATTCTTGAAGAGATTATCAAGCATGTGAAAAGCAAAGAGTGGGAGATAAATCCCAGTAAAATACAGGGACCCGCTCAGACAGTGAAATTCTTGGGAATACAGTGGAACAAAGGACACATAGAAATCCTTCCAAAAGCTAGGCAAAACGTAGGCCTAAGGGGGTCTGCCTTGACATTGACAGGCGGGCATTCCTTTCAAAGGCCATTGGAGTAACTAAATGACCTCCATTTGGCTCACCCGCAGGGACAGTCCAGGAATTCCGCCACCGGGACTCGGGAGGAAACTCAAAGGTAGCATTAGCACCTGCTTCATTGAAGCAGGTGAGTCAATACAACTGAAGCTGTAGGCACCATGTGCTGGGTATATATATATATATATATATATATATATTTGTGTAAGGGGCACATAGCCATATAAGGAGTAAGTTCCAGTATAAGCGTAGGATAGTATAAAAGAGCAAGTCGGTTGTGGTGTGCCGGGACCGACGATACGGTAGGCCTGTAAATAAAGAGAGCAAAAAGTGAACAATCAAAGATTTAATTCAGTCAACAAATACATACAAATTAACCAGACATTTCCTTAAATGCATTTCTTATTTCTTGTACTGGTTTGGGTATGCATCGTGTATAAGCAGAAGATTTCCATCGCCCCAGTGATTTGATAATGTGCACTGGTATGTTGGTGCTGGAGGCTGTGGATGCCACTCCTATACGGAAGGAGTGATCGAGTAGGTAGAAGGGTTGCAACCTAGCTGGGTTAACAGAGATCTGACTCTCATGAATGTAGCAGTAGTAAGCACTGAGCCTTGTAATGCAAATAATGGTTGTGAGGTAGGGTTTTGATGGTATGAATCTAGGACCGCAACTGGGCACCATTTATTGTGGGTAGGATAATATGTGATCTCTACTGGTGGTGCATGTTGGCTTGTTTCGAACTGTGGTAGAGCCAATATGTAGTAATCCATGTGTTTGCGTAGGTGGGATCGTTGAAGACATGTATCAGTGAGTGGTGGTGATGGTAGTGAATTGTCTTGGCCTGAGAAAGCCGTAGAAGGCTATGTACATGGCCGCTTTAATTACTGTGTTGGTGGTAGCAGTAAATTGTTTTCAATCTAATAGATCGGATAGGGAATGGAAAAGTTTGTTGTCTATCGGTAATCTCTGAGCGATACGTGGGGGAACCGATTTATGAATTCCTCTGAGTATGTTTTTTATCTGATATGTTGACATAAAACTAGTGTTGTTTGGCAATAGGGTTAGCATGTGGTGTTGTACGCCTGTGAAATAGTTGTAGTTTAAGATGGCAAAAAGAAGCAAAACCCAGGATAGATGTCATGGCGAAAGGTTGTGATATGTCGTGTTCCAATATAAATCTTTTAAACGGTGTGAAGGCTCTGTTGTATGTCCTATGAGTATTAGATGACAGTGCTAATTTGGACAGATCCCTGCTATGTTGCATAAGTATGTCTAATCCATGATTAGTTGCTGGAACGAATGAGTGGGTGTGGCGGCGTGAGTTATTCACATAAGAGTAGACATTAGACTGTGAGAGTAGAACCTGCCAAAGATAGGGTACATTGATGTTGAGGCAGGCTTATGCAATGTATGATCATATAATGTAACTAAATCCCACATTATTTTTTGCCTAGATTAGGAGTTTTTTTTAAACCTTTAGAAAAACTTACAAAATAAATAATAAAATCTGTCAACTTTGAAGTTGGTGTTTAGTAGATAGGAGAGTGCGCTGGATCACGTGTGTTGTTTATTGTATAATATGGCCCCCAGCAGCACCCCTTTTAAGGTAAGTGCAACCCCCCCCATGTTTCATATATAGTATGGTATTATAACTGAAAATCCATATAGGTTTTAGTAGTACCTGTAACCTGAATGGATAAAACAACGTATGACATAATGGGTATGGCATATACCAAGCTTATCCAAATATGTGAAATATGTACAAAATAAAAGCAAGGTACCGTAACCTGTGAACTGCTTAAACACCGTATGCAATAATGGATAACTAAATATATATACCAATCTTAACATTATAATGTGCCACATGAACCCGTGGTAGAAAAAAAGCAAGTAATGCTTATACAATGGGTTTAAACGAATGATGTTCACGAACATGCCATGGTAAGTATGAAAAATCAACAAACGTAACCGTAAAGTGAGGACCTGACCCGTGAATGATGCCGTGCGACTGATGCCTGGCGTAACGGGTAGATCGACTTACGGTTTGTGAGTCACTTGGACGCTATCCGCGATGATGGACTGAAGAAATAAGCTGGTTGGATGGAAAAGCCTGCGGCTAGATTCCTGGACACAGCTCAGCGATAGAAGACCTTGTGGAGCAAAAGGTATTCCGAAAATGGCATCTGGATGAACCGCAAGTGGATATCATTCAGATGCTGACCTTGAACGGTATGGAGCCAGGTAAGGGGTGTACCTTGTATAGGTCAGTGTATAATTATAAACCCCTTCCACAATTACAGGCCAACAAAAGTCTAGGCACTCTCCTTGCTGATGATCTGTGTAGATTCTCTCTTGGTGCAATCTTTCTTTAAATATTCAATATGCTAAATAAAGGAGAGCACTCACATGTCTTGTTTTCAAAGTGTAGTTTTATTCTTCACAACAAATTACATCTCTTGGTGGAGAGGATGGTACAGGATTTGGATGCGAAGACGAGTGTCCAGTGGCCAAGAATGAAATTAAAAATAGATTAAGAGGGTGACCAAGTTTTCCTGGCCTGGCAATTCCCCAAGGCCCTTCATATGGCTATTATGTCTGTGCCCCCTGTTGTCTCAGTCTTCCACATGGAGCTGCAAGTCAACCAGGCATTGATTATGCAGTTGGGCTATAAGCATATCATGGCTGGTATCTTCTAGGAACATAAGCCTACTTTCCAGTGACATGAGTAATGTGTGGAGAGTGGTGTTTTCCATGCAGAGAGTCAGCTTCACCTCTTCCAGAAGGGCCTGAAAGTCTTCTTTCTCCAGCAGGGATGTGAAGAAGGCAAAGAATTTTTGGGAATGAGAGTCCAAAACGCAAGCATCCACCAAGGAACCATCCTCAGATATTGAGATATTGCATGGGTTAAAAATGTATTTGTGCTCTGGCATTAGAAGCCATAAGAGAGCAATGAGGAGAGCACAATCTATTATAATAACCAGAGAGGTGCGTGAACGTAACTGATAAGAGCTGAACCATATGAGTTTCACAAAGAGAAATACTGCACTCTGCCCAATGTCATCTTAGCATCGTCAAGTAAGTGCCAAGATACTGTTAAAGTAATCTGTTATTTATAACCATACAATTTACACAAAATGTGCTCTTTTTAACCTATTTGACCAATAAAGTATATATTATAGAAAAAATCAAAATAATTGAAAATACTAAAACATTTGCAAAATGCTATTTGTCCAAGCCATTAGGTAATAGTAAAATGTCTTTAACTTGAAAAAAATATTTACAAAGATTGAGCTGAAGAAAATACAGAGATAACGCATCTATCCTGACTCTCTGGGCATCAATACAACTTTAATTCATTTGCTAGGTTTTGGGTCTTTAGCAGGTGCAATAATCATAATAATGATATGTTTGCAGATTGGCAGGACTATTAACAACACAGTGAGCATTTTAAAAGCAAATATAAATGGCAAAATTTAAACTGCAATAGCAAAACTGAGACTAAAGCTGAGACTGTGAATTTTCATTATGCACATATTAAGGGGTGTATATTATTTAGGATAAAATTGTGTCTGTTAAACTAATTAAAATTGTGCAGAAAACAGGGGCTGGGCGGTTGGAGAGGGGAGCAATATGGCTAGATATTGAAAAAGTTTCAAACTTTACAAGCTGCATAATGTTTGTAATGTATGTGGACGTTATTTTGTTAGTTTAGTTTTCTAAAGTGAAGTATTAAGATTATATAAAATAAAAATATTAATCAAAATTGTCATAAAATTTTATATTTAATGAATAATAGAGATTTACAAATAGGTCTAAGGAAATATAGTTGTGCCCTATTGCCCAAAAAACAAATTCAATAATTTGTAATCTGTTAAATTAGAGTAGGCACTATGGCATCTCTCTACAATGGTTGTTAAAAGAGATCAATCTTTAAATACCTCCTTGATATATTTCTGGATCCATTATATTGCACACAATCCAAGTATACTAACATTTTCTGTACTTACCGTATATACTCGAGTATAAGCCGACCCGAATATAAGCCGAGGCCCCTAATTTTACCCCAAAAAACTGGGAAAACTTATTGACTCGAGTATAAGACTAGGGTGGGAAATGCAGCAGCTGCTGGTAAATTTCTAAATAAAATTAGATCCTTAAAAAATTATATTAATTGAATATTTATTTACAGTGTGTGTATATAATGAATGCAGTGTGTGTGTATGAGAATGCAGTGTGTGTGTATGAGAATGCAGTGTGTGTATATGAATGCAGTGTGTGTGTATGAGAATGCTGTGTGTATGAGTGCAGTGTGTGTGTATGAGAATGCTGTGTATGAGTGCAGTGTGTGTGTATGAATGCTGTGTGTGTGTATGAGAATGCTGTGTGTATGAGTGCAGTGTGTGTGTGTATGAATGCAGTGTGTGTATGAATGCAGTGTGTATATGAATGCAGTGTGTGTGTGTATGAATGCAGTGTGTGTGTGTATGAATGCAGTGTGTGTGTGTATGAATGCAGTGTGTGTGTGTGTATGAGTGCAGTGTGTGTGTATGAATGCAGTGTGTGTGTATGAATGCTGTGTGTGTGTATGAATGCTGTGTGTGTGTATCAGAATGCTGTGTGTATGAATGCAGTGTGTGTGTATGAATGCAGTGTGTGTGTATGAGTGCAGTGTGTGTGTATGAATGCTGTGTGTGTGTATGAATGCTGTGTGTATGAGTGCAGTGTGTGTGTATGAGAATGCTGTGTGTATGAGTGCTGTGTGTATGAGTGCTGTGTGTGTATGAGTGCTGTGTGTGTATGAGTGCTGTGTGTGTATGAATGCAGTGTGTGTGTATGAATGCAGTGTGTGTGTATGAATGCTGTGTGTATGAGTGCAGTGTGTGTGTATGAGAATGCTGTGTGTATGAGTGCTGTGTGTGTGTATGAGTGCTGTGTGTGTATGAATGCAGTGTGTGTGTATGAATGCAGTGTGTATGAATGCAGTGTGTGCATGAATGCAGTGTGTGTGCGTGAGTGCAGTGTGTGTGCATGAGTGCAGTGTGTGTGTATGAGTGATGTGTGTGTGTATGAATGCAGTGTGTGTGTATGAATGCAGTGTGTGTATGAATGCAGTGTCCGTTCAGCACCTCGGTCAGCTCCCAGTGTAAATCTCGCGAGAGCCGCGGCTCTCGCAAGATTTACACTGTGAGCTGACAGAAGAGCTGAACGGACCGGCGGAGGAGGAGAGAGCTGACAGGAGCTGCAGGAAAGGTAAGTAACATCTCTCTGCAGCCCCCACAGCCCCCAGTCTGTATTATGGCAATGCAAATTGCCATAATACAGACAATTGACTCGAGTATAAGCCGAGTTGGGGTTTTTCAGCACAAAAAACGTGCTGAAAAACTCGGCTTATACTCGAGTATATACGGTAATTTGTTTTCACTGTCGGAATCACTGTGGATTACAGATATTCAAGAAAGTCTAGACATTTTTTTTTTATATACACTAAACAAAATTATAAATGTAACACTTTTGTTTTTGCCCCCATTTTTCATGAGCTGAACTCAAAGATCTAAGACTTTTTCTATGCATGCAAAAGGCCTATTTCTCTCAAATCTTGTTCACAAATCTGTCTAAATCTGTGTAAGTGAGCACTTCTCTTTTGCCGAGATAATCCATCCACCTCACAAGTATGGCATATCAAGATGCGGATTAGACAGCATGATTATCCCAAAGGTGTGCCACAATTAAAGGCCACTTTAAAATGTGCAGTTATATCACACAGCACAACGCCACAGATGTTGCAAGTTTTGAGGGAGCGTGCAATTGGCATGCTTACTGCAGGAATGTCCACCAGAGCTGTTACATGTGAATTGAATGTTCATTTCTCTACCACAAGTCATCTCCCTGGGCGTTTCAGAGAATTTTGCAGTAAATCCAACCAGCCTCACAACCGCATGACCACGTGTAACCAAACCAGCCCAGGACCTCCACATCCAGCATCTTCACCTCCAAGATCGTTAAGACCAGCCACCCAGACAGCTGCTGCAACAATCGGTTTGCATAACCAAAGATTTTCTGCACAAACTGTCAGAAACCATCTCAGGGAAGCTCATCTGCATAATCGTCATCCTCCTCGAGGTCTCGACCTGACTGCAATTCGTCATCATAACCAACTTGAGTGGGTAAATGCTCACATTCGATGGCATCTGGCACTTTGGCATCTGGCATCTGGCACTCTTTACGGATGAATCACAGTTTTCACTGTACAGGGCAGATGGCAGACAACGTGTATGGCGTTGTGTGGTTGAGCATCTTGCTAATGTCAACGTTGTGGATCAAGTGTCCCATGGTGGTGGTGGGGTTCTGGTATGGGTAGGCATTTGTTATGGACAATGAACACATGTGCATTTTATTGATGGCATTTGAATGCACAGAGATACCGTGACGAGATCCTGAGGCCCATTGTTGTGCCATTCATCCACGACCATCACCTCATGTTGCAGCATGATAATGCAATTCCTGGAAGCTAAAAATATCCCAGTTCTTGCATGGCCAGCATACTCACCAGACATGTCACCTATTGAGCATGTTTGGGGTGCTCTAGATCGGCATATACGATATGGTGTTTCAGGTCCTGCCAATATCCAGCAGGAGTGGACCAACATCCACACACCACAATCAACAACCTGATCAGCTCTATGCGAAGGAGATGTGTTGCACTGCCTGAGGCAAATGGTGGTCACACCAGATACTGACTGGTTTTTGGACCCCCCGGATACACCCAATACAGTAAAACTGAACTGAATTGTAGAGTGGCTTTTTATTGTGGCCAGCCTTAGGCATACCTGTGCAATAATCATGCTGTCTAATCAGCATCTTGATATGCCACACCTGTGAGGTGGATGGATTATCTCGGAAAAGGAGAAGTGCTCACTAACACAGATTTAGACAGATGTGTGAACAATATTTGAGAGAAATATGCCTTTTGTATACATAGAAAATGCCTTAGATCTTCAATTTCAGCTCATGAAAAATGTGGGCAAAAACAAAAGTGTTGCGTTTATAATTTTGTTAAGTGTATGTTCCCTAGTTATAGCCTCAACTTAATATCTTTGCTAAGATTTTCAAATTATTTCATGTTTGGGATAAACTTTTAAAATAATTGAATATTTTGAAATAATATTTAATATTTTGACATGTTTTAATATGATCTATTTTTTTCATATTTTAAAATCATTTTAAAAGCTTATCCAAAAATATTGAATCAAGACCGGCACTGGATTTACTTAATTTGTAATGTATAACTTTTCAAGGCCTTTCTCAGAACACTGCTTAGTAGTGTTGTTGATCACTTCATCAATCAAGCCTCACACTTTACATAGCAATTTAATTTGACTGACAGCTTGTTTTAAGAAACCTGTTACTCAATAGTCACACCTATGATTTTAAAGATGATAATACCACATATATTAGTAAGGAAATTTATATTAAATCATGTGACTTTCATTTGATTGACAACTTGTTTGAAAACAGAACTAATGTGTTTTAACCTCTTAAGACTGAGCCAAATGTACACGTTGTGATCAAAACAAAACGTAAACAAAAACTTGAATTTGTGCAATATGTCTGTTCAGGCGTAATTCGCCTCTTTCATCATGTGCACCCACACTTATTATATATCATTTTATTCAAGGGAAACAGGACTTTCATTTAACATCAAATATTTAGGTATGAAACATAATTTAATATGAATAAAATATAAAAAAATGGGAATACATAAGAATTTTAAAAATATTTTTAGTTCTATGTGACATTCTAACTGTGAATGTCATAATACTGTTTGCTTTTACTGCAATAAAATACACATATTTGTATTAAGCGATGTCTCACGTGTAAAACAGTACTTCCTATGTACAGGTTTTTCGATGTTTTGGGAAGTTCAGGGTCAAATATAGTATGTTACATTTTTCAGTTTTTTCACATTGAAATTTGCCAGATTGGTTACATTGCCTTTGAGACCGTATGGTAGCCCAGGAATGAGAATTACCCCCATGATGGCATACCATTTGCAAAAGTAGACAACCCAAGGTATTGCAAATGGGCTATGTCCAGTCTTTTTTAGTAGCCAGTTGGTCACAAACACTGGCCAAAGTAAGTGTTAATATATGTTTGTGTGTGAAAAATGCAAAAAACTAATTTGAACGCCAATTTTGGCCAGTGTTTGTGACCAAGTGGCTACTAAAAAAGACTGGACATACCCCATTTGCAATACCTTGGGTTGTCTACAAGCTACACGCTATTTAAACTCCTGACATTGCAAGCTTAATTAACCCATATTTTCTAAACCTTAGGATACTCATAATCATTAAGGTGTATCAAGAAACAATCTTCCAAAAAAAATAAATCTCAAAGTACCAAAAAAGTTCTTTCATCAATATTGTATGTATCTGTTCGGGGGAGACCCCATGTCTCACCAACTGTTCATCTATGCATAAATGTGAAAAAAATATAAAAAAAAATGCCTGCTGGCATTGCTATGGACGGCTGATTGCAAGGACTTCGCGATCACATGGCCCAGGAGGCCGAAACAGAAGGAGGGGGACTTCCTAGGCTCCCAGGAGAGTCTCCACACCGCGATCGCCGGCGTGGGATAGTTGGCGACCGGGTAAGTGTAAAGGATGGTGGAGAGGTGCTATTTAGAAGAGAAGTGTGTTTAGAACCAGGTCCCTAAGGACGGCATAGCACGCCTGCCGTCCTTAATGGGTTAAATCACAGCTATAATTTGAAAAGTTAAAATGTCATAGCTGATCAAGCATCTGCAGAAGATGCAAGCACCAATAAACACTCCTAGCTGCAATACTTTCTGACTGCCTCTGACATCTCACTCTTTCATCCTCTAAGCACAGACTGACAAAATATGTCATCACTGGTAACTCTAATATACAAATGTGGGGAATCATTTGATGAAAAGTCAATTTGTTATTGGTTTTATATGTTTTAAATGTCAAATTTTTATTGAAATTCTGAATTTTCTATAATGTTTCAACACATTCCCAGCTGTTTTTCCCCCACTTATTTTTGTTGTGTTGCAATTGGAACCTTTGAAAGCATGCACGTATATACGCTTAATAACATACATTCAATTGTAAGTAATTACATAATCAAGTACAGCTCACACTATCTGACCTTATTTCACATATATTTGTCTTTACATTTGTGCCAGCTATGCCAGTCTTTATTGTAAGCAGTATCTCTTCCCTTCAACCTGTATACATTGAGAAGATGTGTCAACCCTATCTAGAACTTCATATATGCTGGGAGGTTGCGTTTTTTTTCAAAGTTGTAAATGTACAATTACTATTTTATCTGGTAGAACTTGTGGTTCCGAGAACAAATGTAGTAAGAAAATCTCTGTTTTCGGTATCGATACTTCCAACACTGTGGATATTATTTCTCTTATTTTCTTCCAAAATTGTGTCAAGCATGTGCATAACCAAATGTGTGTAGTAAGGAAACCTTCTTCTAGAAACATTTCCAGTAGGAGGATGATACATTTGCATAAATATTAGACAACCTGAAGGTACCATATACCATCTCATAACAATTTTACATTATGCTTCCCAATGGAACAAGCTATTGTTTAGTCAAATGTAGTGCTTTTATCCAACAAGAAAGGATACATGTATTCCCTAGGACTAGGTTGTTTTCCCTCATCAGCATATAGGGTAGTTTTTCTGCATTGTCAAATTCATTAAAAGCATTATAGCATAAGAAATGGAATTTGATTTTAGAATAAGTCCCCAAGCAACCATGCCCAAAGGGTGTAATTAGTTTTGTATCTGGTGCAGTTATTTCTTCAGACAATAATAGGTTTTTGATCCTAAAATAAGTAATAGCTCCCTAGCAGGAAGTGAAAATGCCTATTGTATATCCTGGAAATGTTTAATCCCAGAAGCACGGTATAAGCTAACTTTGTGAATCCAACAGGTTGTCCACTTACTCAACTCTAAATCAGCTGTGATGACAGTTTGCGCCTTAAGTTTGAACCGATTATATAATTTTCGTGACCCGTTAATTGTGGTACCCTTTTTATTACAGCAATGGAGCATAATTTTTGATGATGGTAGCATGTTCTGCCTATTCTGGAATGGCAATGATGCCGTCTCCAAAAGTCTATCCAATTTATCAGGGAAAAGGCATGCATTTTCCAAGTGGGTCCAAACAGGCATGACTGGTTGAGACATTACTGCCAGTCCCTGTGTAAACAATGCAGCCCAATAGAATATTTGAGATTCCCAGACCTCCAATTCCCAGAAGCCACTTTCTACCCTTGGAGGTGTAAGGATAGTACCATAATGCTTTTCAAAAAAGAGGTAGAGAATCCTAGTTTAAGGAGGGTTTGCTCAAGTTTTTTCAATGTCCAATAACAGAAGCAATCCCTTTTGGTGGTTAGTCTGTGCCCAGTGAATTAGATTTATTAAATGCCTGTTATTTTTATTCTGCTTGTTTATTTGACAAATTTATATAAGTAATAGCTTTATGCGTGTAGCTAGGAATTTCGATCAAATGTGGAGAAACACCATAAAGTAATGTTTTATTAAATGTAACTTTCAATAGAAACAAGTAAAAATATCCAACAAATGGATATCTAGATACGATCTAAATGTGACAAGAAATAAAGAGTGGAGTAAAGGATGAGAGACATAGATATATAAGACAAAAAGAATACAACAGACTACATCAATAAAACATCTTCTCCTGCGACAAGAGAATACAAACTGGAACTCAGGTTGAATACTCACTAGTCAAGGAAAAAACTATTCCAAGGTCTGAGTACCATCAAATTTCTCCAAATGGGTGGGGTCTAATATATAGTTGGAAACCGTTATTGCAAAGAGTATCCAGTCAATTGTGATAACTAATTTACCAATAGAAATTGTATCAGAGAGTAATCTGCTTAATTATCGTTTAGCTAACATTGGGCAACATAACATAACAAAATAACACAAAGGATAAATAGCATACTGGGTGGGCTAGAAATCTACTCATAGCAAATAAATCAGTTTGTGGAAGTATCATTCAAACCTACAGCTCAAAATCTATCAATTTGTATGTGGGATAACAGGAAGGGTGCATGCACTGGTTGGTCCCTATGGTAGCCTAAGTAGGTAAAAATATTTCTAATCCCTGCATATTTTACAACTGCCACATGTTCCCTCCATGTCAAGAACCCAAGCAAAATAGAGTTTTCAGAGAGAGTTCAAATTAATAGTACCATAGTTCCCCAACTTCATGTAAATCAGGAGAGACTAAGTTAATTAAAATAATAAATCTAATTGGAGTCTTGAGTGGAGGAGCGAAATTAAACTGAATTAAATTAAAGTCATAAATAAAGAAACCCCAAACTCAAAGGACGTTGAAGTCCACACTCAGCGTGCGTTTTACCCAGCAACCATCGCCGGGAACATCAGGAGTGCTAGTGGTAGTCCAAGTGAGAATCAATTATCATTGGTTAATTGGCCATTATTGGGGCATATCCACTAAGCGTATATTTGCAAATGCAGCCTTTAAAAAGTTTAAAGTATTTGAAGGGATGCATTTTAAAAAGCAGGAAGTTTTGCATATAAAACATTGTGTCATAATGAAGAAAGAAGACGAATAAGTGGTCGATAATGATTCTGGGTGCAGAGACTGTACTTGAGGAAAAAGCTAACATTAAGTGATCAATGAGATAAATAATAAAGAATCACATTAATAGAGTTTATATTCTGTTTCATGGTCTGCACGTAGCTGTGATTCATGGATCACTGTGAATAGGATCATTTCGGTGTCCAAATGTATCTACCGAGGACCTGATTTTTATGATTTATGATTTCCGTAAGTATGTCTTGTCAAAGTGAAAATTACAATCATTATTGCTGTCGTCAGACATGTGACTGATGTATTTTACATCCAAAATATGTTGTTGGAAAATGAAAAACAGATCATAATATAAAAGAGTGAACTAAAGAGATCTATTAGCCAAAAAATATATTTTGATTACACCAAGAAATGCACTAACATTATTTACACTCCTTATATCTTAAATGGTAAAATCTCACTATTTTGAAAGCAATATGTACAGATAGGAGTGTATACTTAGGCTTGACAGGGAGACCGACCAGACGCCATTTCTGGCGGCTCCCGATATTCCAACAAAATCCACTCATAATCCCGACCTTGCGGACCCATCCAGCCTCCTAAACATCAGGTTCAGATAGAAGGGCTCCCGCAGCACCGCTCGATGCCCTTTTTGTATACTCCGAAACTGGTGAAGCTGAAGTGCAGAAATGGGGCCTACCTGACACAGACAATCCCTGGCCTGGAGCAATTCCTGAGCGGAGCTTACTCCGATAGAATGGCAGACACGCTTCAGCACTCGCCCGCTAATGCCACACCAGCGATGGGGCGCCGATCCCAGCCGGGTACCTTGACTGACCAGTGAGATATTGGAACCTTGTTCCAGCGGCAAGCCCCCACCAAGATGGCAGCTGAAGATGGCTCAACAGTCCCAACAGCCTGTTACATATCACCTTAGGCCTCCTCACCACCACGGTCCAAACAGGCAAGCAATCCACAGCTGATCATAGGAGCAAACAGAGGTAAAGAACCTGCCACTAAGCAGGATCTACAACACTTTCAAACTATAAAAAACACAAAGATTGGGTAATTGGCGCTAAAAAACAGTTAAAAATATAGTAAATAGATCCCAGTGCGTCTAAAAACAAACCAGTGTTTTAGTCACCCTTAAAACACTTACATGAATACAAATGGATCAAAGAAGAGGCAGTGTTTGCACTCACAATGGATGAGTGATGCTGTAATCTGCAATACAAACAACTTTCATAGGGCAATATGTATAAACCCAACATATAATATAGGAGCACTCACACTCTAAAGAGCCATATAAGTCGGCTCTCTTCTGTAGTAGCATGTAGAATACTCCACAAACAATGATGTAGTTGGAATGGTCCACCAGGAACAGGAATCCGATTCCGTCGGAATAAAATCAGTAACCAAAATAAAATATGAATAAAATATTTTATTAAACATAAAATCTGAACAGGCACAACGCGTTTCCACCAACTTCCTTGGTCTTCCTCAGGTGCAATAATGGTGCATACATGTAACATGCTTATATACCTTATAACAATTAGTTTTATTGATACAAAAAGTTGCCACCACGACCCCTGGCTACGAAATATACCAAAGGTTCAATTTTTACGGCTGAAACGTAATTGCACAGACCAAAAAGATTTTAACGAGCAATCGGAAATTTTAAAACAACAATTTTTACAAAAAGGTTATAGAGAGGACGTACTTTCTAATAATTTAGAAACTGTTAACGCTATTGAAAGATCAGACTTGTTTAAATATAAAGAAAAAAAGGAGATATCAAAATTGACTCAAATCCCATTTATTTTCAATTATTCAAGTAATACGTGTAATAGGTGTAAGGATAGTACCATAATGCTTTTCAAAAAAGAGGTAGAGAATCCTAGTTTAAGGAGGGTTTGCTCAAGTTTTTTCAATGTCCAATAACAGAAGCAATCCCTTTTGGTGGTTAGTCTGTGCCCAGTGAATTAGATTTATTAAATGCCTGTTATTTTTATTCTGCTTGTTTATTTGACAAATTTATATAAGTAATAGCTTTATGCGTGTAGCTAGGAATTTCGATCAAATGTGGAGAAACACCATAAAGTAATGTTTTATTAAATGTAACTTTCAATAGAAACAAGTAAAAATATCCAACAAATGGATATCTAGATACGATCTAAATGTGACAAGAAATAAAGAGTGGAGTAAAGGATGAGAGACATAGATATATAAGACAAAAAGAATACAACAGACTACATCAATAAAACATCTTCTCCTGCGACAAGAGAATACAAACTGGAACTCAGGTTGAATACTCACTAGTCAAGGAAAAAACTATTCCAAGGTCTGAGTACCATCAAATTTCTCCAAATGGGTGGGGTCTAATATATAGTTGGAAACCGTTATTGCAAAGAGTATCCAGTCAATTGTGATAACTAATTTACCAATAGAAATTGTATCAGAGAGTAATCTGCTTAATTATCGTTTAGCTAACATTGGGCAACATAACATAACAAAATAACACAAAGGATAAATAGCATACTGGGTGGGCTAGAAATCAAGTAATACGGGTATTTTAAAAAAGACTATTAATAAGAATTGGCATATTCTTCAACAAGAGTATGACATTAAAGAATTATTGGGTAAAAAAACAAAGTTTATCTTTAGAGGTGCCAGGAATTAAAAAAATTTTTAACATCTAGTTATGTAAATAGAGAAGACAAACAGACTTTTTTAGACGATTGGTCCAAAAAACAAAAAGGCTTTTTCCACTGTGGAAACTGTAACGCTTGTAAAAGTACCACTGTTAATATAAAAAAGAAAGAAACCTTTATATCATCTATAACTAAAAAACAGTATTCTGTATCCTCTTTTATTTCATGTGAGTCAAATTTTTTTATTTATCTCTTAAACTGTAAATGTGGTCTACAATACATAGGGAAAACCTCAAGATCTTTAAAAATTCGTGTAAATGAACATATTAGGAACCTAAAGAAAGGTTTTCCTAACAGTGTATCTAAACATTTTCTAGAAGTACACCAGTCCAACCCCAAAGATTTAGAGTTTATGGCCATCCAAAAAGTTGTGAATAATTGGAGAGGTGGAGATAATGCTTTAAAACTCAGCAAAAAGGAAAGCTCTTGGATATTTGACCTACAAACATTACACCCTAAGGGGTTAAATTTAGATTTCGATATTGGTCCAATTTTATAATCTAGCCCCTGTCTTATATAAATAACTTGTACCTCTATAGTATCTTTTTAGATTTGTATATGGGATTTTGTACTAATAATGCTTTTCCATAATTTTCCTCTGATTATAATCTTTTAATTCGTTGTTTTGTTCATCATTTTGGTGATTAATGCATTATACTTTTATTTTTGCTTCCTAAGATTACATTTATTATGCATAATTATGTTTTTATTAATACACTTTTATCTTTGCCCTTTTTTCTCAGTTTATTTTAATTATGTCCAATATTTGGACACTTTATTATGGACTCTATATGAATAACCAATCATATCCCGCAAGAGAGAACCGGCCCATCCCTCACTTAGATGACGCGAACCGGAAGTGACGTTTTTTAGCAGTATATCGGAAGTCTGCATCAGAAAGACGAGAACGGAAGTGACGAGAACGGCGGGATACCGGACCGGAAGTCACATGATTGGACATGTACATCCGGATAGAGCGGCCATTGGAAGGAGGTCATTTAGCATTGATTACAGAGGATACGGACTCCATATTGGGAGGGGAATGACAACCGGAACTCCCATACAAGGACTTGGGTGGGTGGGATTTTTTGCACCTTACACATGTGTTTGTTGTTTTTTAATTGTTATAAGGTATATAAGCATGTTACCTGTATATAAGCACCATTATTGCACCTGAGGTGACCAAGGAAGTTGGTCGAAACGCGTTGTGCGTGTTCAGATTTTATTTTCAATAAAATATTTTATACATATTTTATTTTGGTTCCTGATTTTACCTAGATTGAATCTGATTTCTGTTCCTGGTGGATCATTCCAACTACAACATCGTTTGTGGAGTATTCTACATGCTACTACAGTAGAGAGCCAACTTATATGGATCTCTAGAGTGTGAGTGCTCCTAATTATCTTTATATTATATGTTGGGTTTATACATATTGCCCTATGAAAGTTGTTTGTATTGCAGATTATAGCATCACTCATTCATTGTGTGCGCAAAAACTGCCTCTTCTTTTATCCACTTACAAACTATGCTGCAGGAAATCCAGAGCTTGCTGACCCCTGACTTGCCTGCTCTCAAAACAAGTATGCAGCAGGTAACAGAAAAGATGAAAGCAACAGAGGGGGACGTCAGTGAAATCCAGGGGTGGGATGTCCACAATGGAGGACTCCATACTCCACCTACAAACTACTCAACAAGCCCTGTCACTGCAACTCTCGGCACAAGAAGACAGACACCACCATAACAATGTGAAGATCAGAGGCATACCATCAACAATCACAAAGGACGAATTGCCACAATACATATGGTGACACCTGGCCTCAATCTTACCACCTGCCACAGCCCCCCCAAAAATTGCAATCACTGCAATCTACCGCCTCCCTACACCGGCGCAAATGGCTGCACCTGCCGCTGGAGATGTCATTCTCCACTGCTCAGTATCCCAAGATAAGGGACACATCATGATCGCATTGAGGGGTAAAACACCACTTTTATTTGAGGACTCACAAATGACTTTCTATCAGGACCTGTCTAAGTCCAAACCGCAATGGCAAAAGTCCCTAAACGCGGTCACCAGCCGCGTATGCTCTGCGGGGAAGGTCTGTAGATGAGGGATGCTGAGAGCCCTTTTCTTCACTCACAACTGGACAACTCACAAACTCACCAATGGCGCTGAAGCACATACACTCTTGACAGCACTGGGCATCACGGAAGAGTCGGCTGCCACTTCTGACCACCATGCCACCCCAACATGGGATCCGGCCACCATGGAACCATTCGTGCCAAGGACGGAGCGGAGGAACCCAACGGTCACTTGACTAACGCTATTGGTGTACTCATCCATTAACATAGGCTGGTAGCCACCCTGCAACTTTCGGACATTCCTTGTTTACTTCTTATGTCTTTTTATGCTTTTTTTTTTTTTTAAGAAAAGAGAAAAAAGGGTTCTAGAAAATGTTATGTTTACATTGTTTTTCCTTTGTTTAAGTTCTGTCGCCCTAAACTGCTTTCGTATCCTGCCTCAAGAAACCCTTTTAGACCATTGTTATATGACCATACTCAAAGCAAGAATGGGTGCAAGGCCAGCTTGCCGACACATATATATACCTGGAACACCATCAACAGGTACCCAAGCCAACACCCTCCCCCCCCCCCCCCCGACGCCCCCTTGGTAAGGGGTATTGCCCCTCTAGAGAAAGCTATTAAGCCCCTCCATGCGCCGCTCCTTCTACTGAAGGGCACACTACTCATGCTAGTTTTTCTCTCAGGGAATCATCCAAAACATTTTACCACTTCCGAATGTAAAATCAGAATAAATGCCAACATATTCACACCCATCTCAGACCACTCTTATACTGTAACTTGCCCACCTTGAATAAGACACAGTACTTTCCTGATGTCTCGGTCACACTACTTCCTACCATGTCCTCTAGGAAAATATTCGTGATCAATATATAAATAAAAAAAGTGCAGAAACTCAGCGAAGCTGTATGTAAACTACTGTGCAATGGCTTATAACGCACCAATGTGTATACTGTACATGTTTTCAATGCAATGCACGCAAAAATAAAGAATTATAAAAAATAAAAAAATTTAAGCAAGAAGTGATACACCAATTGCAAGACATGTACACCATTTTTACAATGGTGAGGCATTTAGTCTTACATTTCAAGCCTTTGGAAAACTAAATATATTTTCAAGAGGGAGTGACATCAATCCCAAATTATTAAGATGTGAATCGAAATGGATTTTTGCTTTCAAAACTTTGAGCCCTCACGGACTCAACGAGTAATTTTATTATACAGCATTCATCACTTAAAAACTAAAGTTTGGATCATTTAGCCCTTAGGCGGCTTAGGTATTTAGTATTTAACAATAATCTTGTATTTGTTATGTATATCCCTTACCTTACACCATATATCTTTAATTACAGATTATGGGATACTCAATTAAGTATACACTTCTATCTGTACATATTGCCTTCAAAATAGGAAAATTTGACCATTTAAGATATCAGGAGGGTAAATAATGTTATTGCATCTCTTGGTGTGAGCAAAATATATATATATATTTGGCTAATAGATCTCTTTAGTTCACTCTTTCTATTATGATTTGTTTTCCATTTTCCAACAACATATTTTGGATTTAAAATACATCAGTCACATGACTGACGACAGCAATAATGATTGTAATTATCACTTTGATGAGACATACTTATGGAAATCGTAAATCATAACAATCAAGTCCTCGGTAGATACATTTGGACACCAAAATTATCCTATTCACAGTGATCCATGAATCACAGCTACGTGCAGACCATGAAACAGAATATAAACTCTATTAATGTGGTTCTTTCTTATTTATCTCATTGATCACTTAATGTTAGCTTTTTCCTCAAGTGCAGTCTCTGCACCCATTAGAATCGTTATCGGCCACTTATTCATATTCTTTCTTCATTATGACACGATGTGTTATATGCAAAACTTCCTGCTTTCTTAAATCCACCCCTTCAAATACTTTAAACTTTCGAAAGGTTGCATTTACGGATATACTTCAATAACGGCAAATTAACCAATGACAATCCCGATGGTTGTATTTAAAAATCGATTCACTCTTGGACTACCCCTAGCACTCCTGATTATCTGGGTGAAACGCGCATTGAGTGTGGATTTTGGCATCCTTTTAGTTGGGGGTTTCTTTATTTATGACTTCAATTTATTTCAGTTTAATTTCACTCCTCCACTCAGGACTCCAAGTAGACTTATTCTTATATTAACCAATAACGGCCAATTAACCAATGATAATTGATTCTCACTTGGACTACCACTAGCACTCCTGATGTTCCCGGCGATGGTTGCTGGGTAAAACGCACGCTGAGTGTGGACTTCAACGTCCTTTGAGTTTGGGGTTTCTTTATTTATGACTTTAATTTAATTCAGTTTAATTTCACTCCTCCACTCAAGACTCCAATTAGATTTATTATTTTAATTAACTTAGTCTCTCCTGATTTACATGAAGTTGGGGAACTATGGTACTATCAATTTCAACTCTCTCTGAAAACTCTTTTTTGTTTGGGTTCTTGACATGGAGGGAACATGTGGCGGTTGTAAAATATGCAGGTATTAGAAATCTTTTCACCTACTAAGACTACCATAGGGACCAACTGGCGCATGCACCCTTTCTGTTATCCCACATACAAATTGATAAGTTTTGGGCTGTAGGTTTGAATTATAGTTCCACAAACCGACTTATTTACTTAGGGTAGATTTCCAGCCCACCCGGCATGCTTCCACAGAGATTGGGTTTTTACTCCCACAAAACAATATATCAGCAAAGATGGTAGATTACTAATCCTGGTGGGCTCCCTGAATGGTCTCCAAATAACGTTTGTCTCACTATATGTCCCAAATGATACACAGAAATCATTTCTGAGCATGGCATTTCGTAAAATAGAACTGTACAAAGTAGGGCACATCATCATTTGTGGGGATTTTAACTGTACCCCGGACCCACTTATAGACATACAGAGGGCACAAAACCGACCCCCTAAGCACACATCAGCCTCCCTTGGCCGCCACTTAGCACACCTATTACATACGCATGACTACTACGATGTATGGCGCAACTTGTATCCTGGCACAAGGGACTATACATTTTACGCCCCAGTAAACCTGACCTACACTAGAATTGACCTCTGCCTGTTTGAGAAAAGCAGACTGCCACACACGAGCAACATGCATATTGGCCCTATCACATGGTCGGACCATGCTCCATTGGTGATTACCATGAAAATTCCAAATCCGGCTAGAGGAAGAGGCGCATGGCGCTTCAACGAGGCCCTCCTCGATAACAAACAATAACTTCCCCGAATTCAGGCATCTTTAGACGCTTACTTTGAGGCGCATGCACAATGCGAAACTGCACTAACCACGCAATGGGTGGCCCACAGCCAAATGGTAAACTAGAAGAAAGCACCTAAAGGGAACATCAGCATTTTTAACATTCACTGGTCCAGTACTTGAAGTCACTGTTGTCCTCGCACCAACTGAGGAAAACAACTGTCATGGAAGCTCCTGTGCCACAGCCTGCTGGAGAGGCATAACAGCTAGCCTCTTGCCCACAGACTATGGGCCTGGTCACATACTTAGTTATTGGGAGTGGAGACAGTCAGTTCCCACTCCCCAGTGCTTGTTACAGAGAGAGGAGACAACTGGTCTCTCTCCCCAGTGGCAGTCGGTGTTACCAGGAGAAACAGGGGTTGTCAGACGTTCCCAACAGTGCAACGGAGAACTACCAAGATGGAGCGTTCTTCAAGAGGCTACCAATGTGGATTAATTTTTTTAGGCTGGCTATCTGACTAACTCAGGCACAGACCGTTTGGAGGTCTGGTACCTTGCTAGTCTACTCTTTGGGGGGAAGATTTCTCACGGAGGTTTCCGTGCCACAGCCTGCTGGAAAGGCATAACAGCTAGCCTCCTGCTCACAGACTATTGATCTGATCACATACTTAAAAATTATATATAGGATATGGGGGTACATTGTGTTAATATTGAGTTATTATGTAAAATGTTGAGCTGGTTGAAAGCCATTGTGTTAATTCTATTATGTAAACGCTATTGTGCTATGTGTCTTGGTGTCCAGCAGGAAATTAAGTTATCATGTCTTTACCCAATTATGTCCCAGACTCCAAAACACCAGGGAGTGGTTTGCATTGTGCTGGTTTAAGACCCCCTGTTGTGTGTAGGGGAATAAATGCATGTGTTTATCTCTGAAATAAACAGTTCTCTTGTTTTACACAATACGACTGGTCTTGTCCACTATATTGGGAAATGTTTACAAAGTCCCAGAGGGCTAGTATCACTGTATGCTGTAGCTGAATCCAGAAGCTGCAGAGAATTAGAGAAACGGCGACCAAGGAACACCAACCAATGCCCAAATGTGTCAATGAAGACTGGCTCTGTGACCTGTAACCATAAGAAGAACTCCTGGGTAGAGTGCGCCATTCCTTAGAGATCCCCTTACAATGACCCTGGGATCACCTGCTCTACACCAAAGCTCTGGGATCCCCTTACCATGACCCTGGGATCACCTGCTCTACACCCTATTACCCGGCTCCTCCGACCATATTGGTTACTAGAAGCCCTGGAGCAATGACTGCGTGATCTAGAGGATCTGCTTTGCAACACCCCGTGAGAACTCCTTGAGCTCCACAATAAAGAACTGGCTACATAAATAAATACACCTGACCCCTGCCTTGAACCAGGACCAGAACCCCATCCTCACCCTCTCCAGGATTGCACCTCCTGGTGCGTCAAGGACTCTCTGTCTCCCTCCGTGCCAAAACGGGGACCGAACACTCATGCCTATCCTGAGGCCGCCCACCATCCTGTCCTTCACCTAAAGTGCAATCCTCATGGCCTACCTACCACCCAGCAACAGGCCAAGGACATGTGTGACCTGTTCGCCAAGTGCGAACCCCCTAGACCTGGAGCCATGCTGCTCTTGCTCCTCAGGCCTCTCTCCAAGACTCGACCAGTCTCTAGCATCAGGGGGAGGAGCTGCAGAAGTGCGCTTTGTGTGCCACCTCGCATGAGTGTGGCCTGACACAGCCTTTTCTCTAGAGCCTGAACCATCCAGCCGCATAACCTGGTCCAGGCTCAGACACTGTGGGGTCCTCTTCTTCCTCGATGGGTGTCTCTTTTCTGCCCCATCCAGTACCACCGCCACTGCCAGAACAGATCCCAGTCTCTTCTCCAACCAGGCAGCACCACGGTCCCTCGCTGACGAACGAATGCCCTCCAGGATCCCTTTATACATTTGTGTCCAGGTCCATCTGCAAGACAAAAAACAACAACACTCCCCAGGCCAAGGATGAACACAAACCCAGTCAGGTAAGCTGATTAAGGTTGATACATTGTAGGGCATTCCTTTAGTGAAATTACAAGAAATGCCAAAGTGTCAGCTTTGCCTAACCATAAAAATATACGTTTCTGACAGTAAGGAATCTGGGAAACCTAAAGAGAAGCAGAAGACATGTTACTAACTTTCAACATAAGTAACTTATAGGACAACAGTTTTGACCACAGTTTAATACTGCATGAAGTAAGTGAAATATTTAATGAACTTTAAAATATCTGATGTGTTGTAGAATCTTGTTGTGATATGAATATTGTAAAGTCTTTATTCAAACTTCTTTCAGACAGGATGCAATTAGTATTACAGACTTGCATTGTATATGGATGGTCACCACTATGGTTCATGTTAAGAATTATGGATGAAGGCCTTTTGATAGTAACCTTTGACCTAGCTTTGCATGCCAGACTCCCTGAATATTACCGAGGCTCACATTTCTAAAGGCATTTATTAATTTAACCATGTATAGAACTTACTTTATGTAACTTCTATTTTACCGACTAACTATAACGTATGGCTTTAATCGTAGATTTCAAATGATACTAAGCCCCTACCCTTTTTCTATGATAGCACTTATTTTAAAGTAAGGCAAACTTATGTATACGTCCCTATATAACTGAATTTTAAACTTATAAAAATGATTGTAGCTAAGATTTTTTTTTACCAATACTTTTAACATCAAAAATGGATACCATCTTGAACACACAGACATGTGCATTGACGTAAGTAGTTTTCAGATTTTGTGTATGTTCAAATAAATATACCTTTTTGGCTGCAAGACACTCTGATTCGATTATTAGAACACTGGTGTGTGACAAACAAACATCTCAAGAAAAGTTAATTTCCTACAGTAAGTGAGTATCATTTTTTTTTTAAAACTATCTCTATTTATGTCTATTTATGCTCCAGTTCAGAATAAATAATAAAAAAAAGGATACATAAATAGCAGTCAAGCATGTGATAAATTACTATTTTTTTTCTTGTTTCCTGTATATGTGCAATCCTCTATAGGGTATGAAAAAAGGAAAAGCCTAACCTATAAGCCGTAAAACAATAATAGACCATGAGCATATAATGCAGGTATGGGGAACCTTTGGCCCTCCAGATGTTTTGGACTACATCTCCTATAATGATCTTACAACCATAATGCAGGTAAAGCATCAAGGGAGATGTAGTCCACAACATCTGGAGGGCCAAAGGTTCCCCATCTCTGATATAAAGCATGTTGATAAAATAATGCTTAAACTATATAAGGCTTGGCTATTCAGATAAACTAATAAAACAAATATATGGAACATGAAAACAATAATTACAAAATGCATATTTGTGTGGCTCTATAATGGCCCAGTGCAATAACATTATGGCTGATAGACATCACTATGAGTAACACATATAAATGCGGTATCCCAGATATCTCAATTTATCCTTCCTGGTAAAATATTTTTATAAATAAATAAATAGCTATTGCTATACTCGGAACAAATTTATGAAGACTTCAGGAAGCCAGATAAAAAAAGCCCCAGTAACCCATGGGTAAGGGAGGAGGAAATAAAGAGGTCAACAATTTCCAAATAACTCCATATTAACACTGAGAGGCTGCATGTACCCTTGACCAAAGTATGTGGTCAAAATTAAATAGAAGAATGCTTCCATACAGTAGAAAAAAAAAAATCATAAAATAGAAAATACTATCCAAGGAGCTGCATAATAATGCATTCTACGTAGAGAAAATGTGAAAAATACAAGTAAATAAACCTCCTTGCAGAAAGGACCCAGCTTCTTCACATCAGAGGCCACAGTGGTTAGATGTAGAGGGTCAGATGAAGCTCCCATTTGGGACAATTTGCTTCACATGGAATTTTCACTAAGTTACAAAGGAGTCGTGCAGAGAGAGGCCAAGGGCCTGCAAAAAGGATGACACTTCAGAAACGTCCTTTAGGATATTTAAAGAGCAGAAAATGATAGTTTGTATAATATGCAAGGGGCTCCATCGTTATTTTTTTTTTTTATTACTGGTAATAATAAAGCACCAACATATTCTGCAGTGCTGTACTATAGGGAAAAAAGACAGTACAATATAAACAGACCAATACAAAAGGTAAAGAGGGTCCTGCGTAAGTGGAGATCTAACCCCTGAAGGTCTTTCATACAGAGTACTTTGCTAGTCCCTAAGCTTACAATTTAAATGTTAATATGGGGACATGAGACAAGAAGTAGCAGGGGGAATTTGGGGGTGATGGCATAAGAAATTAATAGTATAATTGCAATAACTGGTGATTAACTGTGATGTCAAACAGCTGGAAGAGCATTTTATAGAGTTAGAAGGAACCGGGGGGCAGAGGGGGAGTGCTTCGGGGAAATTAAGTGACTTAATTTCCGTTGCTTTATGGACTTGGGCCTAGGGAATAGAGATACATAGTTATCTGAAGGAACTTACAGATTGGAGGGACAAAGAGTTTGGGTGTGGGGGGGAGGGGAAGTGGGGGCAACGCAAACATTTCTTGTATGCAATTGAAATATTTGCCAAAGTATTAATACTTGTATGCAACTGCAAGTACAACATATTAAAGTACTAAACTATAAGTAAAAATGGTAGCATTGTATTAGAAATTAAATCGTGGGCTAATTATGTGCTAACAAAGGTAAAATACATAATAAATCCAGTGGAGTATTTTCCAAATTTCAGTCCATACCTTTGTTTCAGTTGGGTCTTAAAGGAACACTATAGTGTCAGGAACACAAACATGTATTCCAGACACTATAGTGTTAAAAACAATATTTAGATCCCAGAGCTCCCTGCCTGGCAAACATGATGATCTCATGCAGAGTGTGGGAACGCTGAATGCCACAGCATCTCCATTTTGGCTTTATTTTGGTCATAAAAATCATGACTCTGTGTAATATGTCATGTGTTGTTGTTCAACTGAGGTTGTATTTACTTTATTGATAAGAAACAGATGATTGTTTTTACGTCTTGATATGTAAAAACCATAGAATTCAAAGTGGGTGTACATTGTTTTTTCTATCACTGTATATCTCTCTATATATATATATTTATATTACATTACATGCTCACTATTTTCCCCGTATGCCCTACACTTTCCTTAACCATTATGCTAAAACCTAACCCTAACTTAGCCCTGCTTATCCCCTATTACATGAACGTATACCATGCATAGATAGACATTTTTCTATATATATATAATATAAATAAGAGAGAGATAGATCAAATAACTTCCTTACCATCTGCAGGTGGTTATCCTACTGTCACAGTAAGTACAATGTATGAGCTGTGATTATTCTTTAAGCACCGACATCTCAAGATTTCAGAGTAAATAGATAGAGTGATAGATGTCACACCAGTCAGACACAATGAAGCCAGATTATCTGTATCATACTGAAGATGTGCCCTACTTGGGGAAGGGTAACAATCCCATTGTTGGAGAGTGGGGTGTATATGGATGCTAAAAGTGGGTGTTACATTAGGATACAATGTGAGACTGCAGAGGTCCCTTCTGGACTTGATGCTTTCCAATTTTCAACTATGATTCAAGTTTTCAAATGTTTTCTAGAATTTCAAAGACATTCATAATTTTATATTTTTAATTATAGTTTTTTTTAGATCTAGGGATAGCATTATGGTTTGTGCTAGAATTAGAGTTACAGTTAGGATTGGGCTAGGTGATGGCTACTTTCATTTTCGGGCATCACTGGCACACACATGTCTTGGAAATTACACCAGCTCCCATTATTAAATCAATCCCTTTCCTCATAAGTAATATGGCAGAAGGGAAACCAAGTAGGCAGATTTTTTTATCCCCATATTTTATTTGGGCAGGGATAGACTAAAGTGGCAGAAGCTGCTGCCTTGTAGACTAACTTCCACTAATCTTGGGCAAGCAGTGACATGTATGATATTGACTTGAGGTTGGATATAAGTCATCCAATGCATTTTCTATATGTATTTTCTTTCTTCTTCTTCTTTTTTTTTTTAATAACTTCTATAGAATATTAGCATTTGGTGATTACAAGTTTAGATAGAATGAGTGATTGAGAGATATTTTGTCAATTAAGTTCATGTTTGGGAACATTCACCTCTGTATTTTCTTTCATTGAAGTAAGAAAAAAAATAAAATCTGTTCATGAAAATTTGACTTATGTAAGCTCTTTGATGATGACAGGAGATTGCACTTGCTGTGTGCCAAGGTTAACATTTTCAAACATGAAGGAAAATTAGATTTGTCTCCGTTAGTTGAATCTCTTTACTATCATTTATAGACATCTTATATCTTTTCTCTCCTATACACATGAATCAATTTGATAGAAGGAAGAGAACAAAAAAGTGTCAGTCAGGTTAGTCAATCCTTGTATTTTACATCCTGACAGATGACATGCCAGCCATGAAAAAAATGCTATCTAATGCTACACTGTATACATCACCATGATTCCTTTCATGTATCAAGGTTTAAGAAACACCACTGAGCTCTTATAGAAAGGTTATCTATAAAATTAAAAGAAGGTTGTTTTTATTATATTAAAATAACACGTTAGTGGTATTTTTTCCTAATTAAAGCAAACTGCATACCCAAAGGAATAAGAACATAAAAAACCCAAAGGAATAAGAATATAAAAAATAACTAGAATAACATATTTATGTAATAATGTGCATATATATATATATATATATATATATATATAGATTCAAATAGTATGGCTGCACTCACGGATATTTCTTTAAAAAATAACTTTTATTCTGGTTCCATTAAAACAGATCGACGTTTCAGTCCAACTTGTGGACTTTCATCAGGATCAATAAACATTAAAAAGCATGTCATATATAAAAGAATGCAGTAATTGTAATGTAATAAACATGCGCACTCTATCGGGAGGAACGCCGGTTTCTTGACGATCAGCACCTGGGGTGAGTTATTCACATTTATTATAATTACTGTATTCTTTTATATATGACATGCTTTTTAATGTTTTTAATGTTTATTGATCCTGATGAAAGTCCACAAGTTGGACTGAAACGTCGATCTGTTTTAATGGAACCAGAATAAAAGTAATTTTTTAAAGAAATATCCGTGAGTGCAGCCATACTTTTTGAATCTATGATGTTTTGGCCCTGGTAATGCACCCGGTTTTGAACAAATTGGTAGCCTGAGTGCAAGGTACAGTGCAAAAACAGAACCTTAGATCGACATTTTTCTATATATATACACATGAGAAAAATGTTGATCTAAGGTTCTGTTTTGCATTTTTCTAATATACCTGTATATTGATCGTGGAAATCCCAGTGACATCTCAGTTTTTTTCAGTTTGTGTAATATGTGCTGAGAGTAAAGTAATAGTTTTTTTCAATCTATTTTTGGAGCTATTAGATGCATTAAAATACAATAAATAGTAAATATAAGATACTTAAAAAATGTCACTGCCCCTAGGCATACACTACAATGGGTCGATATGGAACATGACAAAACACTCCCATACAAACTATTACACATTATTTGGTCTCCGACACCATATAGGAATCAGAAAGGAATACTATATCCTACCACCAAACTATCTGTGAAAGTCTGGGACAAGGTCCTAACCATGATGTCTGACAAAGGGAAATTTTGCACATATGCCCCCTTGGGGGTGCTAGAAGGGGTAACTTCAGGTCTATCATTGAAACCGTGGAATGCTCACGGTATCACCCTTATCAAGGACCTCTGCTCCCAGGGGAAAATTCTACCTTTCCCTGACCTTCAGGCAAAATATAATTTACCGGCATCATTTACATTTAAATACCTACAACTGAAGAGCATAATGCAAAATAAAGTATCAGTGAAAACTTCACTAAGAACACCCCGAGCGGCTCACTCTGTAATTATCTTCAATAGGTGCCTTTCTTCACCTACCAAACCCAAAGCCTTATCTGTTTGTTATAAGGCCCTGTTAGGGTACACGCCACCGCACTCCTTCACATATGTATCCCAATGGGAAAAGGAGGGCATACCACATATTTCGAATGACCAATGGCTACACTCACTAAACGCTCTTAAAGGGCTCACGTCTTGTTTCTCTCATGTTGAAGCTCACAAAAAAGTAATCTATAGGTGGTACCTGACACCACAGAGACTACACCAAATATATCCCGAGACAAGCCCTCTTTGCTGGAGATGCGGAGTAGACACGGGCACTATGACCCACATATGGTGGGAGTGTGGCTTGATCAGACCACTATGGTTGCAGGTTCAATACATATTACGAACTACACTAGGCTATTCAACACCCCTTACACCGCTGATGGCTCTTATGCTGCTCTTCCCAATAATGTGGAATAAAGCGGCTAAGACACTAGCCTCTCACGTCATATTAGCAGCCAGAACACTTGTAGCCCAACAATGGAAAACCACATATTGTCCGTCACGTAAAGAATTGTTAGACAAACTACACCAATATTATAAATATGAATTGCTCTCCGCTGACTCCCACACGAAGGCGAAACAAATAGAACAATTATGGCATCCTTGGCTAACAATCTTGTACCCCCCAAAGTCACGGTTAAGCATAAATATAGATCATTAACCTATATCATTAACATACATCAACATAAGACCTTTTCCAGAAAATTACGCGCTTATGTAAACCCGTGTTAAGAAAGTGGTTCCCCCACAGACGCACAATACGAGATAAGTTGAGCCATTCATATAATGCGCTAAATAATGGCGCAATAATACTGTTGCATGACAACTTGCATAGATAATGACGACTGTATTAAAATGTATAAGCATTGTTGATGTGATGTTCCACACTGTAAAATGCTATATATTATACTGGAATAACTTGATGAAATCATTGTGTACTCCCCCACCCCTTCTTTCTTCTTTCTGTACCCCCTTTTATTTTTTACCATTACAAAATAAAAAATGTTAAATCTCAAAAAAAATAAAAATTTCACTATGTACATGAATTCATAAGCTTCAGTCTGGACTGACCATTACAAGGGAAGCCTTGTAACGTATAAATCCCTACTCAACACTTGCTAATATGTCTTCATTAGAAAAAAAACAGCATGGATGAAGCTGCAAGCACTTTAACAGAAGCTGACATGTAGTGGGTTTTTTTGTGAATGAAGCATGCATGTCTCTCATTTGAAAGGGTACAACACAGAAACTATTAGAGAACCCATATAAGTCATTATGAACTAGATTTGGAGATTCGGGTGCTCTGTCGAATTCATGAGTTCAAGAACTAACTGATACGCGCAATGGCGGAGTCATGTTCGTTTTGAGTCATTAGTCTGAATTCCACATGTGCCAAAAAAAGATATGATCAATGTTTAAAAAAAGTACTGTGGACAATCACAAAATATTTTGCTCACAAAATAGGGCAGCACAAAACCAGGATACACCATGGTCTGCATTCAGGATCATTCATACTGCAAAATCTGGACACTGATTTAACAATGTCTGGATTTTGCAATTCAATAGTGTCTGGATTTTGCAGTTTAACAATGTCTGGATTTGCAAAACTAGCCTGAATTTAATCCGGATTTCACCACTGGATTATGAAAATCTGGACCAAATGTTTAAAATCTGTGTCCAAATTTAAAACTTTTGAACTATTTTCCTGTTGGCAGCACAAGCAGCCAGCGGGCTAATATTTAAATAACCCTTGGTGGCTTGAGGGTTCATTATGAGATGGAGGGCCAAGCTAACAATTGGCAGCCAGCTAACACATTAAACCATTGAACATATCAGGCAGGTAGAAACAGAAACAGCAGTGGTGAATGGAAGACTGAAGAAACACGAGGAGACCTGGAGGACATGGATGTGCTACTTGTGCACAAGAGGCAATCAGCCAACTGAATAGGAAAATGGCGACGTCCCCTCCTGGAAGATGCTAGCACTGAGCACACGTGTGAATGGGTGGACTGGAGTGACGTGCAGGACTGGGGCCGAATACTCTACCCTATTCCCTTTCACCCTAACCCCACATTCCTTTTGTTCCCCCTCTAATCCCCTCTCAGCCCCTCTTTTTTCCTCTCTCTCTTTCTCCTCCTTTTCTTTTCCTTCTTATTATTAGCTTTCCTCTTATCCACCTTCCCTCCCTATTTATTTCCCCTATTTCTCTCTCCACCAAAACTATCATACTATACTTGACTAATACTGTTCATTCACCATTCACATCTCCTCAACCAAAGCTGACACACCAATATCAACAGGTGGTTAAATGGATCAAGCACAATACTTCACTCTTCCCTTATGCACTCAGTTTATTAAATAATTAAGCAGCACACAACTTGGACCCACACTAGGAGCTGCCCTCTAGGACCCACGGGTTAGAGTTACATAAAAACATGTCTAGCACCAATACAAATACACCCCTGGGGATATAACAAGGGAAATCCTAGACCAGGAGGGGGGTGATAGTGAGTGTGATACTAGGATAGAGGGGGTATACTGGGTAGCGGGGTTATAGTGAGGAGCATACCAGGAGGGAGGGGGGAATGGTGGTGTGGGAGGGGGTATACAGGGAGGGGGTGATAGTAAGGAGGGATACTGGGAGGGTGTAAGGAAACCTAGTATATTCAGTACTCATTTGGTAGTTTCCTTCCGAACGGCCAGAGCATCAGTGACTATAACTCTCCGTTCGCCAGATAAAATAAACGATTCCCATACGAATGCAATAGCTTTTCCAGACGATTCCCTTAGCAAAGCATACGAATACCCAAACATCAGCTGGAGTTTAGAAGAAGGGTGCAACAGAACTGGCTTTTAATTATGCCACACTGGCTTTTATGCAAGTCCCTGTGCAAGGGGACATCCCACAGGGAGGGACATGGTACATCCAATCATTAACAAGGAAAACATAAAACACTCCCAGCACAAATTCCCTCCCCTAGTCCTGGAGATAATCAAGTCTGATAAAGTAATAACTGAATTATCTCCAGGCAGAAAAAATACAGTTTTTCCCAATATTTAGAACACCCCTTTATACATATGGTATCCCCACAAATAATATGTCCCCTGATAGCCCTGATCTGGGTGACCAACATATTCAAATTTCACCCAGATCGGTTCAGGGGTTCTCAAAAAGTATGGAAGTCATTTGTGACCGGCTAACCGTGAGGGTGCTGCCCAAAACAGTTCCATGAGTTTGGGGGGGTTTGCCGGTCTAGTTCGTAAAGTTGCAAAAAACTAATAATTCCACGAACGGTTCCCCCTGGCTCTTAGCAGCGATTGTTCCCCTTATACGAATGAACAAAAGTACAGAACAGCGCTCGTCTAGCTGTTTGGGAAATAAAGATCCAGCGTTCGTATGTTGGGATCGGTGTTCGGGAAGTCGAGTATCCGATTTTAGTTTCAGACACTCGACGACCAAGTCCCACTGCCTTTTTTCGCACGGAAAAATATGGCCGCCGTTTTCTCAGCTACGTGGCGTTCGGCAAAACGAACGATGGCTGCACAGGTAGAGGGTTCAATTGAGGCATGCTTTGAAGTTAACAAGCCTGGGGGTGGTCTCTGTTCGGTAGTTACATCTACCGAATGAAAAAGGGGAGAAATACCGAACACAAAGAGGGATTTCTTCACAGAGGAAGTGGGTAATGGTAGTGTGGGAGGGGGTGAGATTAAATACCTTATTCCTTGGTGCTTCAGTGTCCTTCATTCCCTGGTGGTCTGGTGGGCAGGATATCCGGTCTGCAGCTCCGCAGTGTGCATAGCTGGAAACCACGTATCCCGCGAGACCCAGTCAGAGCATTGCCGTGGTAACCCACGGTAATGCTCTGATTGGCCATATCTCAGGAGATGCGTGGTCTGCAGCTCTGCACACTGGTGTCTTCGATGGGTGGTCTTCTCCCGGCAGACTGGAGGGGCTTCGCACCCGGCGCAATACAGAGCAAGCCACCGGGCCGCCTCCTGGTGTTGGGTCCTTTGGTCACTGACCAAAGACCTGACACAGTCTTCCCTAAGGAGGTTTAGGCGGCCAGACAGCGCGAGGCCTCAGGCGGTCACCTAAACCACCTAATTAGAGAGTCTCCTCTGAGAATAGCTGTACTACTGTTTGCCTGCCTTCCACCTTTCTCAATGAGCTGAACTAGAGCTCAATGTGAAACACAGGAGTCAAAGGTGCATGCGCGCACTTGCGACTTCAGCACAGAGGCTTTGTCTCAATGAAAAGCCTATAATTGGAGTATTACCTGGCAGAGACTAGGGGCTTATAGAAAAACAAAAATAACATATTTTCTTTGAAGGTATATTTAATAAATTGTTAAAAATAAAAAAACTGTGAAATGTTCCCTTTGATGTTTTGTGAATAAACTTGTGACGTAATGGAACTATCGCATGAGGGGGCAGCAAAATGTATCTTTGACTAGGGCAGCAGAATTCCTTGCACCTGCCTGGTCAACTAAGGTATTGCAACAATTGTGATTTCTCCCACGGTGATGGTAGTGTCTCAGTGTCAATAGGGGGTAATTATTTTATTGCCTCATTTGTGAGACTTCCAGCATTAAGCCAGACTGGTCCTACCATGTGCAAGGTATATAGTTAGCCTGAGGGTTACAGCCTATAGATCAGGGAAGTGAGAGATGGGGGGAACAACCTACAGATTGGGTAAGTGAGGGATGGGTGGGGCAGCCTACAGATCAGGTAAGTGAAGGATGCCTTGCAACATATGTTCATGCATCTGATCACTATAACAGCCTGTAATAACATTTAATGTCTGGAGTGGGCTCTGATCACAGATTATTGAGCTACCCCAAGCTTGAGGAATTTAACACTAGCCAGGAACATGCAAGGATCATTTCTAAAGTCTGCCTTAGGACCATATGCATTTTATGATTGTAAAATGAGGCTACAGCTATCAGATGACTGGGGTGGCCCTCAAAGTTTATTTATGTAAATGAACTTTAATCATAATCGTCTAGAAGCCAGGTCTCACCAAGAATGCCTCATTAAGACTCATTGCCCATTCAGACACTTTGATTTCAGAATTTTACAATTTTAATTTCAATTTTATGTTTTAACTCTTATGGCACTATGTGCTATCTTAGCATTGGTCCATTTTTATGTGTTATTACTTCAGGGTTTTTATTGCAAGAGCAAACATACAATTTCTCCTAACACCACCTAATAAAAATGCTCTGATGGGGTTATATGAATGAACATGCCATCATGCTGATTTTTTCTCTACAAACTTTCATCTCCTATTTAATAGAAAAAGGAGCTGCATAAAGTAATTTGTCCGTGATTATGAGCAGAACCAACACACAGCAGAGCATTTTCAAGCTTTATTAGATTTCAACTAAACACAGAAACCTTTCAATGGACTTCAATTAGAACAAGAAATTAAAATAAAATTGAAGACTTTCTCATCTGGAGATTAAAAGGAAGTAGTGGCCTTTGTGGCTAAGCATGGTAACATGCTTAAAATTCTGCATGACATATAAATAATCTGCTATAACTTCTACATGTCATCTAAATACAAATAAACATGTATTTGCTGTGATTACCTAATTTTTCATATCATTTAGAAATAATAATAACACAATGGTTACATATATATTATATATTATAAGAGACAGCCCTAAGAATATAACATTTTGACCCTATGTGTAAACAGCACATATTAAGAATATTGAATTATATTACATACATCTTAATTAAAGCCATTCCGGATATTCCAATATCATCCTACACATAGCATAATGTCAAGATGCAAATTAGTGTAAAAAAATAATAACTTCATTAAATTTTCTTTCTAAACTATTTTAATGAGAATATTTATTGAAATATGTATATTATATTGAAAGGCATAGTTCAAGTATACAACTTACATATATGTGTGCAGAAATAAAGTAGCAGTAAAACAGCATCAGAAAAAATAAATATATAGATACAGTAGTGCACTATTAAGCATGCATAGCATTACAGCTCCCTGAGACTTCAGATGCAGCTGACTTTTAAACCTCAGTGTTTTTCAAATAGTTTTTATTGAAAGATTAACATTTTGACAATAAAATGAACAATCAATATGAGATAAGTAAAATAGTGATACAGCAAACAAACCGGGCTATAAAGCAATACATAATTATCTTGAAGTAGTACATTATTAATAAATCAAATGTAGAGTAATATGGTACAAAATATCACAATGTATATATAACATTTTGGTCAGGTGGGGTCAAAAATGTAAGTCGCACTTCTGACTGATATCTTTTTCTATGATATCCATTCATATCTAAGCAGGTTAAGTTTATGGCACGGTAACCTAAACACGATTTCACATCTTAACATGGGCGTAGCCTATAGAGCAGGAAAGTGAGGCATGGGGTAGCCTATAGATCAGGGAAGTGAGGCATGGGGGTTAGCCTATAGATCAGGGAAGTGAGGCATGGGGGGGAGAGAAAGCCTATAAATCAAGTAAGTGAGGCATGGGGGGTAGCCTATAGATCAGCGAAGTGAGGCATGGGGGGCAACCTATAGATCAGGGAAGTGAGGCATGGGGGTTAGCCTATAGATCAGGAAAGTGAGGCATGGGGGTGTAACAGAACCTTCCATTAATGGATGCTTCCTAGCTTGCGCCGAGGGCCACAAGCACCGCACCGGACACCATAACCACCACAGACTTTGCAACCGCCGTAGCTTGACTGGAGTCTCGCTGTCTTCCTTCCACCCTTCCTTCTACCCGAATATGCAAATTATCAGTCTTGCTATTCAGGTAGTGCATATTACTGTTGCTACCAACAGAGGGCACTACACAAGCTCCATAGCCAAATTCACCTAGTTGGTAGCAATCCTCAGCAGTACAGGAGAGCAGGCCATACATTTCACAGTACACACACACACACACTATAAACAAATACATTACACACACCCTGCACCTATAATGGGTACAGGGTGACTAAAACATAAGAGAAATAAAGCAACCTACATAAATAGTCTGTCTGAAGGTAGAATAGGGGCTTTAAAGCCAAATACATCAAAGAGTCAAAGTCACAGGGAGGAGGCTGGCAAGCAAGTGGCGAAGGGCACTTTGTCACAGGGGGTAGCCTACAGATCAGGGAAGTGAGGCATGGGGGGATAGAGCCTATAGATCAGTGAAGTGAGGCATCGGGGGGAGAGAGCCTATAGATCAGGGAAGTGAGGCATGGGGTGGGGAGATAGAGCCTATAGATCAGGGAAGTGAGGCATGGGGTGGGGAGAGAAAGCTTATAGATCAGGTAAATGAGAGATGGGGGGTGCAGCATACAGATCAGGTAAGTGAGGGATGGGGAGACAGCCTACAGGAAGGGTCAGCAGGGAGCAGGAAGGTAAAGTAAGAGAAGGAGCAGAAATTAGAATGAACAGAAATGAGCAGGAAGAGACATCAAGGAGCAGAAAGGGACAGCAAGGAGCTGGAAGGGATGGGAAGAAGCAAAAAAAAGGTAAAGTAGGAGAAGGAGCACAAAGAACAGAAATGAGCAGGAAGGGGCAGCAAAAAGCAGGAAGGGTCTGCAAGGAGCACAAAGGGTCAGCAAGGAGCAGGAAGGGTCAGCAAGGAGCTGGAAGGTAAAGCAGCACAAAGTAAAGTAGAAGGAGCAGAAAAGGTCAGCAAGGAGCTGGAAAGGGCAGCAAGGAGCAGGAAGAGACAGAAGGAGCACAACGGTAAAGTAGGAGAAGGAACAGAAATGAGCAAGAATGGACATCAAGGAGCAGAAAGGGTCAGCAATGAGCTGGAAGGGGCAGAAGGAGCACAAACGTAAAGTAGGAGAAGGAGCAGAAATTAGCAGGAAGGGTCTGCAAGGAGCAGGAAGGTGCAGCAAGGAGCAGGAAAGGTCTGCAAGGAGCAGGAAGGGTCTGGAAGGAGAAGGGAGGGTCTGCAAAGAGCAGAAATGGACAGAAGGAGCACAAAGGTAAAGGAGCAGAAATAATAAAAAGGAGCACAATGGTAAAGTAGGAGAAGGAGCAGAAAGGGTCTGCAAGGAGCAGAAAGGGATCAGAAAGAGAAATGAGCAGAAGGGGGAAAAATAAGCAGAATGTAGCAGAAAAGTAAAGTAGCAGGAGGAGGAAAGGAGGAGAGAAGACAGTGTCAGAAGATAAATAAGACTGTGTCAAATGAAGGAGAAGAATAGGAGATTGGAGCAGGAAGGACAAGTGAAGTGAACCCTCCACTTTATTCTGGACACCACATCAAAAGGCTTTGGTATCTGGGCCTGGCAGGGAAACTTTGAACCTTCTCATCTCCCCAGGTAAAAAAAAAAATATCAGTGTTAATGTGTTCACTTTTATTTACTGAGTGTCAGGAAGCACAGAGTGCTGCTGGGTAAGGGTGTCGCTGATTGGCTAGAGCGGTAAGCTGGCACTCTAAGCCAATCAGTAGCTCCCCATTCATAAAAAAGTTAAACATTTTTATGAACCGGGAAATAGCGATTGGCTTAGAGCGTCAACTGACCACTCTAGCCAATCAGCGGCACCCATGCCTGACATCCATCTGCACTTCCTGACACTCTGTTTCAGAAGCCGTATACCACTGAGCCACCTGGAGATCTGGAGCTGGAGGAAGCCTTTGGGGCTAAACCATTTGAGAGCAGTTTAACAACCTAAAGTAAAGAGCATCATAGCATTTCCATTTAGGTGAAGTTGTTATGGTGACCAGAATGTTCCTTTAATTTGCTTAAAGGAAACTATAGTGTCAGGAATACAAACATGTATTCCTGACAGCATAGTTGTGAAAAGGCTATTCACCCTGGCTTTATGTGATAATGACTTTGCTCCTCCCCTTCATGACACTGTCAAAAAGGGCCAAGTATGGATGTCATTACACTTATGCCCCTCCCCCCCCCCCCCCGAAAAATTCCTGTGGACGCCCATGCATCTTATATTTTTAAACAGATGGTTAATAACTTCCTTAATATCCAGAACTACAGGAGACTTCCAGTGATGTGGAAGAGCCATAGTGGCTGAAATTCAAATATGGCCTAGGAATATGTGTAGATAAATTATCAGGCATCTTTTTGAACATGTTTAGTTTATAATCACTTGGCCCCTGTCCGGAAAGGCCACACCTATCAATCACAGAGTCAATCATTCTATCATGCATGAATTCTTCCAAACTGTCCAAACGTTACATATTTAGCCTTTCAGCCATCTAATTATAACATAACTGATTAAGCTCCCACTGCCAACTGGGGACATAATCCCCACAGGCAGGTAAAATATGCCAGAGTTAAATCCCTGTCAGGTATGGAAAATTCCCCTACCCGGTCTGACAGGAAGTGCTCACAGAGAGCACATGACTGCTTCCTGTCAGACCGGGTAGGGGAACAGAAACTCCTTTACTGTGGTCTGCCTGCTTGATCATGCTACAGCAAGGTACAGAGAGAGGGGTGTTATAATGAGACACATGGGGGCTGGAGGGCTATAGGTATACATGGGGGCTGGGGAGAGGGCTATAATGGGACACATGGGGGCTGGGGAGAGGGCTATAATGGGACACATGGGTGCTGGGGAGAGGGCTATAATGGGACACATAAGGGCTGGGGGGCTATAGGGACACATGGGGGCTGGGGAGGGGGCAATAATGGGACACATAAGGACTGGGGTGGACTCTGATCACAGATTACTGAGCTACCCCATGCCTGAGGAATCTAACACTAGCCAGGAACATGCAAGTATCATTACCAAAGTCTGTCCTAGGACCATATGCATCTTATGATTCTTAAATGGGGCTGGGGGGGCTTTATAAGGGGGCTGGGCTATAATGGCACACCTGGGGGCTGAGGGGGCTATAGGGACACATGAGGGCTGAGGGGGACTATAGGGACATATGGGGTTGGGGGCTATAGGGACACATAGGGCTGGGGGGGCTATAGGGTCACATGGGGGCTTGGGAGCGAGCTATAGGGACACATGGGGGCTATAGGGACACATGGGGATGGGGAGGGGGCTATAAGGAGACATGAAGGGCTGGGAGGGGGTATAGGGACACGCAGAGGGCTGTGGGGGGACTATAGGGACACATGAAGTGCTGGGAGGGGGGTATAGGGACACATGAAGGGCTGGCAGGGGTGCTAGTGGAACACATGGAGGTCTGGGAGAGAGGGCTAATAGGACACATGGAGGGGTGGGTGCTAATAGGACACATAATGGGGGCTCATGGGACACGTGTTGGGATGCTGCTGAGACACATGGGAGGGCTAATAAGACATACAGGGCTGGGGGGGCAAATGGGATGCATGGAGGGCTGGGAGGGGGTATAGGGACACATGGAAGGCTGGGAGGGAGGGCTAATAGGACACATGGAGGGCTGGGTGGCTGATGGGACACATGGCTGGGGCTACTGAGACACATTGGAGGGCTAATGATACACATACACGTCTGGGAGGAGACTAATGGGACAAATGGGGGCTAATGAGATGCATGCAGAGGCTGGGGGGCTAATGAGAAACCCGGGGAGCTAATAAGACACATGAAGAGGTTGGGGGTAATGAGACACATGGAGGGGCAGGGGAGTAAAAAGACACATGGAGAGAGTCTGTGGAGAAAAAAGACACAGAGGGTTCTTGAGAGAAAGAGACAGAGGGGCTGAGAAAGACAGACAAAAGACACACAGAAGGGCTGGGGAAGAGGAGAATGAAACACATAGAGGAGCTGTGGGGAAAGAAACACACAGAGGTGCTGTGGCCTGGGAAATAGACTCACAGAAGGACTGGGGAAGGGGAGAATAAAACACAGAGGAGCTGTGGGGAAAGAGACACACAGAGGTGCTGTGGCCTGGGAAAGAGACTAACAGAAGGGTTAGGGAAGGGGAGATAGAGACAAAGGGGCTGGGGCTAAGAGACACATGAAAGGGGCTTGGGGGAGAAAGACACAAACAAAGTGCATCTTCACTTGTGTCTCCTGCTCTCCCTGTAATTTTGAGTTGACCGGTGAGAGAAAGACTTAGTGTTAAAGGGACACTATAGTCAACAGAACTACTACAGTTTAATGTAGTGGTTTTGGTGTCTATAGTGTGTCCCTGTAGGCTGAGCACTGTAAATGTTACAGAGAAAATGCAGTGTTTACATTGCTGCCTATGAACATCTCTAGTGACAGTCACTCAGACGGCCACTAGAGCTGCTTCCCAGTCCAGTACTGCACAGTGTGCAGCACCTATGTTGAGCATCTCCACTGTCTGCATGGAGGCGCTGAATGCTCCCCATAGAGATGCATTGATTCAATGCATCTCTATGAAGAGATGCTGATTGGTGCGGTGAAGCACAGAGTTTTACCACTCATGTGCAGTAGCCTACCAATGCTTTCCTGAGGGTCTTTACTTGTCCTTGACTGAGATAATCCAGTTGTCATCCAAAGTGAAGAGCACACTCTTGTTACTTCAAAATGAGCAAGATGGGGGGCGGAGCTTGACTGCCATGCTGCCTAGACGTGTTCTGTAAGAGCTTCCATATCTAGCCCTAACTGACCGCAGCCTGCAGCCTTTGTGTCCACGGGACCACGGACCACGGGATTTTCAGAGAAGATGCAGTGTTTGCATTACAGCCTAGTGATAACTTCACCGGCCAATCAGATGGTTACTAGAGATGCTTTATGGGGCAGTGCTGCACAGTGTGCAGCGTTTCCATTCAGTTACTCCGCCTTCTGCATGGAGACACTGAACTGTCCTCATAGAGATGCATTGATTCAATAGATCTGAGGATATGCTGATTGGCCAGGGCTGTGTTTGACTTGTGCTGGCTCTGCCCCTGATTTGCCTCCTTGATAATCTCAGCCAATTCTATTGGAAAGCATTGTGATTGGATCAGACCACCACTTCTAATGATGTCAGCAGACAGCAGACGGGTCAAAGGCAGACAGGGGCAAAGCCAGCATCTGCAGATGAGAATACAAGTAAGATGTTACTATATTTAGGGAGTCAAGGGGGGGCATGGGGTGGGGACATGGGGTGGGGAGGGGGGGTGTAGATGGTGGTTTTAACACTATAGGGAGTAAGGAAGTAACTCTGGAGTAAGATACCTGCCTGTATGTTCAATGCTCCTAGTCAGCTGTGGGGGTTGTTGATGTGTTGATTTAAATAAAGCTGTGACCAAGCCTGTTTTTCCTAATTTTAGCATTAGGTGTTTTGTTTTTTTAGGGTGTGGGTACAGGGCTTAATTGGGAGAATCTTCTGTTTCTGGTATGTCTTGACTAATACAAGTGAGTAAAATGTCAGCTATTCTTTTTTTGCACATGCACATTTGTAACATTAAAATGTATTATTTAAGCTTTTAGTACACTAAAAGAAACAAAACATTACTACTAACAGTGTTAACATGTAAAATGTTGGTTAATGTATTAAGTAGATAATAAATTACATACAGTAGTGCCTGCCTGAATAATATATCTGAAATGCATCTTTTTTTTCCATTGCTCTTTCCTGTCTCTCCTGCAAAGGCTAAAGATTGTTCATGTAACATTTCAGAGAGGGGGGCTAGCAATGAACCTGCAATACATGTACTGGAGCTTTAGCTGTGAGTGGTCATTCATTTACGCTAAGTGATCTTTTCAAATACGTAATGCTGACCTTAAAGCATGTGTTACAGAATAAAAGAGGACGCTGAGAAACAAGTTGACCTTGCTACCTTTTGTTGCAGCCTTGGTGTGCAAACTTGTTTTAATTAGCAGTCAGCAAGCGGACTGTAACTTCACTGAAGGAGCATTGAAGAATCACTGCCTATTAACAACCCAGCGGTAAGTAAGCCTGCACAAATACTTATAACCAAATAGTGTGCATTTCAGAAGTGGAGAGGATTAGCTATTGGGCACACAGCACAGTGGAGGAAATTGCTTTATTCCCGGTACTGCTGAGTTCCAGGAGGCAATCACTGTGCCTCTAGCCTATTAACAGCATTGAGAGTGTTGTTTTCCATAGAAGGGGTTATTGGCTAACCACTGGGTGACCAATTAAATGCTATGAATAAGTCCCAAACCAAACAGCATGGAGCCTGTTTGTGGCACAGTGGTATCATTACTAAAGTGAAAAACTTGATGAGAAAGGAACATATTTAATTATAGAACTATACAAATGGCTAATTAGGACCATAAAGTGAAATCAATGACTTTCTAGTGAATTTCTGAATGTTACTTATAACTGCTCAGATTCTTTGGAGACCATGAATGTGATCTACTGTTGTACAATGTACTCCATGGTAACAGATCTTCATTAAAAAAAAGCTTGTTTGACCTGGTTGCTCAGGTAAGCATAGGTTCTAAAGACAAATCTTGATTCATTTCACTGCGAGGGTTCTTGTACTTCAAACCCCCGATCTCTCATGAGTTCTGCTTGCTTTCACAATAATTCTTAGGGGTCTGAATGGGGAAACATTATCTGCAATAGGGAATGCCTATCACTTCCAAGCAGTTTTCTTTCTCTGTCTCATTACTTTTGCTGTAAGATATACAAAGCCACATTTATGGGCCTGTACTATGTGACTTGTTTAATAGAAATTCTACCCAGCATCTTGCAAATGAATCGTTTCATGATACCTGCTGAAATCTATGGTATGGAACAGTTTCATTTGTACAATATAGAATTAAAAGAACACCACGGACTTAAATCTCAGTGATTCCACTATAAACACACAGTTTTGATGTTCAGTGTCTTATAAAGAATGGAACTTTTCTAAAAAGTTTTAGCTTCTTTACATAAACCTTTAAAGGGTAGCACTGAAAGCAGATTCATAACTTGCTCTCAAAGCATTTTATCTAGTTCAGCAAGTATCAATAATAAACCACATATGCAGGTCGGTTTATAGATTATTAAATATGTTGCCATTTCAAGAGTTCCATCAACTAAATGGTGAACTTAATAGCAAACTGCAAATGTTAGACCAAATAGCATTCTTTGAAAACATTATTTAATGCTATTATTTCTGCAGTGTTTTTATTTTTCTCATAATTTTGCAGATTCTTAAGAAATTTAATTTACTTTGACATTTATAGCAAGTTAACCCATGGCATGAATGTGTACCCATTCAAACTCTGTAATGATGGAGGTTTCGGATGGGAGAGATAAGATGAGCCTGGACACTAATTTTCCTCATCAAATTTGTTCATGTTAAAAGGAATGCGAATCCCTGATCTGGTGCATCCATTTACCTGATCTAAAGTCACCTGTGAATAGTGAAGTCCTTGGTCATATAGCTTATGTAGAATGAAATAATGATAGAGACATAATGTATATATATAACCAGTAGGAATGGATATGTGAATTTGCATATGCAGTGCCATGTTATTATGAGTGATAGCTAGGATAGAGTTAATATGTGAATGCAGTGTTCTAGTTAGTAATTGAAGTGTCTCAATGCAAATGGGTAGGCTAAAATAAGTTGCAAATGGTATTGTGTGTGAATGCAGAGGAGTAGTTGTGTAACATGTCAGGGTGTGAATGACATTTAGGTACATTTGTATGTTACAAGGTTGTGATTTGGATTTTGTTTTCTTTTAGTTGCCCTCTCATTTCCTCCATACACACATTTATGTGTCTATCCCATCCATTGAATGCATTCTACCAGGGTTTTTACAAAAATGAGAATTCAAAGTGAAGTTCACATTTAGAGCCAGAGTAGTGAAACTAACAGCATAGCTGACTTAGATCATTTTTCAGTGCAGCTATTTGAACAAATTTGATTTCACTTTGAAATCTCACTTTAGTAAATAGCCGTGCATGTTTTAAACCTGTTCCCCATGTTTTTGACATTGTTGGTATGCTTTTTCCTAGTTTTCCTTTGGAAAGAGAGCCTCTGTGTATTTTTCAAGCAGATGGTTATATTTACTAGAGTCCGAATGGCCGCGTACTGAATAGGGCAAAACCATCTGCCATTCATACTGCATAATTCAGACATTTTCACAAAAATAAGTCAGAATTTTATCCAGACTTCAACTCAACCAAACACCTCTAGGCCGCAGAAATCCAGAGCCAGATGATTAAAATCCAGATCCAAATGCTTAAAATGCAGCAGTAGCAGCCAGTGGGCAAATGATAAAAAAACATACCTTGGTGGTATAAGGATTAATCTGTGGCACCTGTGCTTGCTAGCCTCCTACCACTTTAAAAAGTTAAAATAACACCTCTATTGACAATAGGGAGGATTAATAACCTGCCTTGCTGCAAGTTGGGACCTGTCTACTAAACAGTGAGCAGCCAGCGGCTTCTTACTGTTAATAAAACTGGCATGGATGAAATTTGCCTGAATTGAAATGCCACCTTGATGAAATTTAGTCTGACTGAACTAAAACCTTTTTCTGATAAATCAATTTGGACAAATGCATTTTTCTTCTGTGCGCCAGTCTACTATTTAGTAAACTTGTGCATTCAGTTTCAAACGATTTGCAATTTTGTCTTAAATTTGACCAGTCATCAGGCTGTCTAAACTCTGAAGCACTATGTGGATGTATCACAAAATATACAACATGGACAATGGACTTGCAGTTTCTATTTGATTCATGATTCAGAGTTGCATTTGTGGCTCAAAAGGAGAGATGATTGGTGTTTATGAGACAGCCATTAAATCAAATAAATGAATAATTAAATAAATAAAATAATAAAATATTAAAGAAATAAACAAGGGGTAAGCAAACCCGAACACTTAAAATATGCAACCCACTATTCAAAAGTAGCCAAATGCTTAAAATCGCAAATATTGACTGAATTGGACATAATTTGAGTAGTAAAATATAATTCTATTTGGTCAGAATCAGATGTTGGGGTGTTCACTAACAGACAGCTCTACACCGTTATGCGTCCTGCTATCAGCTCCTGGCAGGCTGCGACTGCCCAAGCCGCCTTGGCATTTTCATCCCTTGTATCTGCACTGGCCAGGAAGAACGCCAACTGCAATGTCGACCTTACCTCCTGCCTCTTGTTGACATCACGCCCTCCGCAGACAGCGTCGCCTCCATCCCCGCCTGCAGCCCCACATTGAAAATTTCCAACCTAATCAAGTTGAGATGCACACCATCCTTCCCATCAGGATCCCATTATTCCCTTCGAGTTCCACATGTCCCTCCAGGACCCTCCAGGGCCCTCATGGAGACCTGCAGCATTGGAGAAAATTGGTACCACGACAGAGTCTACCCATCTTCATGAACTAGGAGGAAACAAGACGTCCCTGACTGTACTTGCAGATACTTACAGAACAATTGCACCGGACAAAATTCCCCTCTCCCACAGTGGACCCAATAAGAACCAATGCTACTTTTCCTGCTTGATCCGTCTATGACCGCCGAATACAAATGTCCACTGCTGAATCTGTCCAGCCGACATCCCACAGTAGCAACTGGGCTACTGACCCGCGATTCTGGGCCACAAGCTCACCAACCCAAATTACCCCATAAAAACAGAAAGAAAAGGCCACTTGAAACAAAACGGACTCAAACCCAGATGAACAGACGCCCCTAAGGGCTGATAGAAGCTGCCACAAAATATCCACCGAAATAGGACAACGTCAATCAACTACCTTCCTGCGGCGCCATCCCCGAAGAATCCTCTGAACGCAGAACTCTTTGGTGACATCGCTCCAACCCAGGAACCAAAATAAAAAGGACAGGGCCAATAAAGCCTTTTCCGCTGCCGAACATGACTTACCTCAGGAGGCTATCCAAATACCTGAGTCACCTCAAACCGGTCCATGTCCAAAGAGAAGCCCAGTCCATGATCGACCAAGGACAACCAGCCCTGCTACACTGTCCAATATGCCCTCCAGGATGAATTGTACAATGAATCACTAATCAAGCCCATCAGGCCTCCGAAACGGGATCACATATGGATGTCGGGCAACTCAAGCCGAGCTCCTCCACCTCCGGCGCTGACTCACAAAAATGCTCCCACTGAAAGCGAGATAAAACGTCTGTCATCACATTAAAAACTCTGGGAACATGACAAGCTTTAATCCAAAGGTTGAAGCATAAACTTAACAACACCAATCAACGAAGCAATGCCAATACCGGAGGGGAAGATGAAGACTAACGGTTTATCACGTGGACCACTCTCATATTGTCCATATGAAAAACCAACATATGATCCCAGAGTCCGGGACCCCATAGCTCAAGTGCCACCACGATGGGTAACAATTCTAAAACCGTCAGATTGCGCACTAACTCTGATTCCCGCCAGCCCTCAGGCCTCCGCTCTGTGCACCCCAAACCCAACAGAACCCATAAACAAATCAAGCACTGAGTCAGCCATGGTCTCCCAAAGCCAACAGGATTGCCAGTTGTACTGTTCCAATACAGTCACTCCAAATACAGCAGGATATCCTGATGAAATGTAAAGGCTTACGAACAACAACAGTGGCCAGCGACAGCCGCCTACAGAAAGCCCTACCCATGGGGAGAACCCAACATGCAAAATTCAAATGACTGAGCAAAACCTGCATCTGCTTCAGTTGAACCTTCTTGGCGCACCTCACCAAATTCACCATCCTCAAAAAAGCGACAACTTCTCGTCCAGCAAGGAAAAACCATGCAGACAGCATCGATTTTGATATCTAAAAACGATAACACCGACACTCGCCCCATGGTCTTCCACGCAATGGGCAAAAAACCTTCCAAAACGTGTCTAACAACTCCTGACAGACCCTGGAACCCGCTGGCCTGACGAATAAGAAATCATCCAGGTAATAAGTTAGAGACATGTGCCCTGTTACTTTGACCATAGCCCATTCCAAGAACGAGGAAAACATCTTGAAGTAGTAACAGGAAATGTCACATCCCAGGGGAGGCACATATCATAGTAAAACAAACTGAGGAAATGGCAGCCCAGCAAGTGAAAACAATCAGGGTGGACCGGCAACAATCGAAAAGCTGATTTGATGTCGGACTTCGCCATGAGCGCCCCAAAACCCGCTGTCGAAGGATGCGTAATGAACCCGGCAGATCTCCTTGTTGATATCATTCACCAATCCACCTGCTGGATAGGACATGTGCTGAATCAATCGAAAAGGAACCCAACTCCTTCTTCGGGACTAAGCACAAAGGAGAGATATGCAAATTACTAAAGGGGGGGAATCGAAAGGACCGACCATTCGGCCCTGACGCACTTCGGCGTCCAGTTTTTCCTTCATGAAATCCTCTTTGTTCTGCTTTGCGAATTGCCCAGATTCTACAAACGGAATAAAAAAAACCCTTCCAACAAAACCTAGGGTACTGCTCGAGCCATGGGCGCATCCTTTACTCGCTCACTGAGTCCTCCCCACTAGGTACCTCTAGAGGTCAGCTTCCCTTTTTTTAAAGCAGCGCACCTAGGGATGGGCTTCCCCACAATGTGAACATTCGTGCTTAAACCTGCAGGAACTGTACCATCTGCAGTGGTTCTCGTTAAAGAGCCTTTTATGCCTCCAGCCGACGTACCGGCAGGCACGCCTGCTCCTCCAGGAAAGGGAGATGGACGGCACAGGGTCATAAGCAGCAGCCATAAGCTGCCATCCTGTCTCCAAACTCCCAATCTCCAGGGAGGCCGCCATTTCCTGGTGAAACTGCTGGTTGTACTTAAACCAGCACTGTCCACCGTAAATCTTGTAAACCCCCAGATCAGAGCCAAGTATCAGAATAATGAGAGAGCCCTTTCCGGAAACCACTACACCAAAATACTTCCAAAGATGGTAAACCCCTGTTCCTGAATGTCCGCAGAAGATGCTTACCTCGGTCAGCCTCCTGAATCTCACCTTGCCGTGGCTTTTCCACTAGGATAAAAGGGACAGGCCACGGCAATGTGGGAACTAATGATAACAAGTCCACATACTCACCCCTCCAGATCTTTTCTTGTACCTCCAATGGAAAATGCAGTCCCAGAGTTCCATTGGAGGTACAAGAAAAGATCTGGAGGGGTGAGTATGTGGACTTATCACGCAGCCCGGCATAGAGGGGCGATACTCCCCACTGCCAATCCCCTACTATCCCTAGATAAACCTATCCAGCACAGCTCTAAGTAAGTCCATCAAATCCTTAGACCTGTTTAGCCCTGGCCTACCCAATGCACCCCAAGCGCTAGCGCTGGCCAACCCTGGGGGGCACCACTGATACCCGCAGCTCAGGGCTTCCTGGAATGTCCACCTTCAGATTCCCACCAAGACCTGGACTGGCCCGTCTGAGCACCCGGCACCTGACCTCCATCTTGCCTGCTGATGGCATCAAGTAAATTATCTTGCTGCTGTCTTCTCCTAACACCAGAACCCTCCTCTGGGGCCTGTGACACAGCAGGAATATGCCTCACCACAGTCATGTACTCGCCCCTTCTGACTTCCGCCCGATTTCCAGTATTCTGCACCATTTCCGGCTGTGCCGGTCGCACTCCGATTACGTCACGTCCAGCACACGCCTTCTTTCGGCACTGTGTGTCTGACATCCTGATGATATCGACCGCGCCAGAAGAGAAGGAGGGCTGTGGGACCTTCCCGCCATCGACCCGCCATCTTGAAGACTACCTTCTGTCCCGGTTCCAGTCGACACTGTCGAAGCATGGCCTACCCGGCTCCGCTGGCCGTTCGGCATCCGACCCCTCCACAGAACTCCACTTCTCTGTACCACTCTGCTAGGTGACAGGTGCGACAGCGACCTCGACCTCCTCACCCTTTGTCCACCATCTGGAAACTCCACAACCATCTGGTCTTTGTCTCCCCGATTCGGGCCTCCTCTCCACACTGTCAAGGACCTCGCCATTGAGCCATCACCATGGGACTCCAAGTAGGCCTGAAGTAAAGCCACAATGACATCCTTCCAAACCGTTGACATATTGAGTGTTGCTCAAAAGTACAGGCACACCAATAATATACAACCAAACAAACAGTGGAAAACACCCAGACTACGTTAAATATGTATAAAATAGGACAACCTGAATTCAGGTTGAATACCCATGAATATGGTCTGTATGGAAAAAATCAGACAACTAACATAGCGTAAAATAGTATGAGATAAGATAATAGTAAGTGAAATATTACATACACTCACAAACGAACGTGAAATCAGGCTTTTCACCCTCTCAGGGGTAGTATGATGAATATGAGCTTGTATGTCTTCCAGTAAGATATATGAAAATAAAGGAAATCAAATATTAGAGAAAATGTATTGATACTTACCGTAATTTTCTTTTCCTCTCTATTACTCATGGCAGCACTTAACATATGGGTTTAGCTCCTCCCTCTAACCCTCAGGACAGGAAACACAATCAATTAAACAATTAAGCCTACCTTCCCCTAGTATAATAGGTACCCCAGTATCCTCCACACCTCAGTCCAGTAACAAGACAAATAAACCAAGAGAGGGTGGGAGACCAAATGCTGCCATGAGTAATAGCCAGGAAAAGAAAATTACGGTAAGTATCAATACATTTTCTCTATTCCTGGCTAATCATGGCAGCATTTAACATATGGGATTCCCAAAGCAATAACCACTCAGGGAGTGTAAGTCATGCTACAAAAATTGTTTAATATCCACTTAAGGCTTATAAGAGTTCAAGACCGATAGGCCAAACTCTGAATCAGAACGAGATGAGACATCCACTCTGTAGTGATACACAAAGGTTTCCAAAGATGACCAATTGGCAGTTCTACAGATGCTCTCTGCAGGAACTCCTGACTCTGCAGCCCATGAAGTAGCAATGGACCTCGTGGAATGTGCCTTGATGTCCTTGGGAACTGGTACCTGTTTTGTTCTGGATGCTCTGGAAATAGCCTGAACAGTCCAGGAATGAAGGGTTGAGACAGAAGCAGCTTCACCTTTACGAGAACCCCAAGGTATCCCAAACACTTGGGGAGACTTTCTCCAATTAGCTGAGCGTGCAATATATGTGGAAAGACACCTCCTTAGGTCCAGCGTATGACATCTTTCTTCTTCAGGAGACGATGGTTCCTGAAAATACTCCGGCAGGACAATCTCTTGATTCAGATGGAAGGATGTAACAACCTTTGGAAGGAACTCCGGTCTAGGCCGTAGCACAACTCTATCATCGAAGAAGGTAGTGAACGGTTCCTCAGATGACAGTGCTCTAATATCTGACATTCTCCTAGCAGAGACCAAGGCCAGTAACAACAGGGTCTTTAGAGAAAGAACCTGCATCGGGACATCATCAATAGGTTCAAAGGGAAGTTCCGTCAAGGCCTGCAGAACCAGAGGCAAATTCCAAGGAGCTGAGAAGTTCTTGATAGGAGGTCTAATCCTAATGACCGCTTTGAAGAAGCGAATCACAATAGGATTTAATGCCCAACGAACACCAGAAAGAGCCGAAAGAGCCGAGCAGTGCACTTTAAGTGTGTTTAAGTTGAAGGCCCCTCTCCAGGCCTGCTTGTAGGAAACCCAAAACCTGAGACACGGAAGGAGAACCTAAATCTTGAACCGTGGAATTACACCATCGTGCAAAGGCTTCCCCTACCTTATGGTAAGTAGAAGAAGTAGAAGGGTTCCTAGAACGTAACAGGGTTGAGATAACCTGGTCCGAAAGGCCATGTTCAACTAGAGATTTCCTCTCAATAGCCATGCATGGAGCCTGAATTTGTGAGGCTCCGGATGAAACACCGGACCCTGAATCAGCAGGTCTTCTGAGACTGGAAGCTCCCAAGGCAGGTCCTTTGATAACCTCTGTAACAGGGGAAACCAAGGGCGACGAGGCCAGAAGGGAAGGACAGCTATCACATTGCAATGTTCCTTGGAGATCTTTCTCAGAACAGTATGGATGAGGGGAATTGGAGGAAAGACGTAGGCCAGATCGAATTCCCATTTGATGGATAGAGCATCCTCAGCAACCGCCTTTGGATGGTATCTCCTCGACACAAAGCACGGAACCTGTGTATTCTGAATTGTCGCCATGAGGTCTACTTGGGGAAGACCCCACTTCTGGACCAACTGAGCGAAGATCCTCCTGGAAAGTTGCCATTCTGAAGCTTCTATCAGGTGTCTGCTGAGGAAATCCGCTAATACATTCTCCTTTCCCGGGAGATAGGTGGCACACAGGCCCTCCACATGATTCTGAGCCCAGGTCATAATGGGAACGATTTCCCTCATCAGGGCCACATTCCTTGTTCCGCCTTGATGGTTTATGTAGTTGTTCACTCTCAACTTGACCCAGGAATGCCGGATGACCTGTTGCAAATGAAAAAGAGCCAGAAAGGTAGCTCTTAGTTCCCTAATGTTGGAAGGCAAGCATTTGGTTCTTGGAGGCCATTTCGCTTTAAAAAATAGATTCCCTAAATGTGCCCCCCATCCGGTCAGACTGGCATCTGTCGTAATGACCACCCAATCTATCTCCAACAAGGGGAACCCTCGGGAGATATTTTCCCACGACATCCACCAAAGGAGCTTCTGTTTCAGAACAAAAGGAATGCGAATCAGTCTCTCCCAATCCCTCGGGCCGGTTCTGAAATTTTCCAGAAAAAATTGTTGAAGAGGGCGAAGGTTCCACTGTGCCCACCTGACAAGCTCTATTGTGGAGGAAAGAGTCCCCAGAAGTCTCATAAACTCTCTCGCCGAGGCTGAAGTTTTTAGTCTGAAGTTCCTTATCCGATCTTGAAGTATGATCTTTCTGTCGTGTGCGAGGGATACAATCGCCGTGTTGGTATTGAAATTTGCTCCCAGGAATATCAGTTCTCTTGAAGGATGCAAGTGACTCTTTTCGTGATTGATGAGCCAACCGAAATGAGATGTCAAGGACTAGTTGTCTGTGTTGGAATATGGATCTTTGGTCCGGGGCCACTACCAGGATGTCGTCCAGGTAGTGAAACACCGCTACACCTTCTTTTCTGAGCAGAGCAATGATGGTGACCAAAACCTTCGAGAAGGTCCTTGGGGCCGTACTTTTCCCAAAGGGAAGGGCCTGAAATTGAAAGTGCTCCTTCCGGACACAAAACCTGAGAAATTTCTGATGGTTGATCGTGATAGGGACATGAAATTATGCATCCCTGAGGTCTACCGATATCATCTAATCTTTGTGATGAACAACAGGAATGATGGAGCAAATGGATTCCATGCAAAATCTTCTGACTCTCAGGTAAAGGTTGAGCAGGTGGAGGTCTAAAATAGGTCTCCATTTTCCTTCTGGTTTCTTGACCAAAAACAGGAATAATATCCCTGGAATCTTTCTCTTATGGGTACAGGTACGATGGCTTCTTCTATAAGAAGATTGTTGACATAAAGAGTCAAAATCTCTCGTTTTTGGATGTTGGCAGGAAGCCTTGTGCGAATAAACCTTGGTGGAGGAGGAAATTCTTCGAATTCCAGATGATAACCTCCAGTGATAATGGACCTTACCCAAGCATCTGGAATGATTTCCCAGGCCCACTGAAAGAATGAAAGACGTGCTCCCACTCGAGGGACCTGGAGTAAGCCACCTTCAGAATTGCTTGTTGGGGTGAAAGGAAGAGTTTTGCGTCTTGCCCCTAGAAGATTTGACATTCTGGTCGCTCTTCCAATTGGAATGCCTGGCAAATTATCTGCCCGGTCTGTAGGTCTTACTTTCCCTAAAGTAGCCTTGATCCCTAAAAAGTCTGCGGTCCAGATGAGGTCTCTTGGGATGTCTATCTTGTGGCAGCATGACCTGTTTAACCTCGGCCGCTTTTTTAATAGCTTCATCCAGAGGCTTCCCAAAAAGCACTTCTCCCATAAAGGGAAGTGAGCACAAATTATTCTTGGAGGAAAGGTCTGCACCCCAGGATCTCATCCAAAGTGCCCTTCTAGCGGTGACTGAAAGAATTCTAATGAGGTCAGTGGAGGATTCCAAAAGCCAGTCACTGGCGAGTTTTATATCCCTCAAGGATTCCGCCATCTGATGTCTACTTCCACCTTTATCTATGTCATCCTCCAAGTCAAGCAACCAGGAACGCAAGGCTCTTGACAAAGCAGAAATGGACACAGCCGGATGACATCCTAATCCTGCTTCATGAATGCTTTCGATAAATCAGCATCAATCCTTTTATCCATTGGTTCCTTAAGGGAAGCATTGCTATCAATTGGAAGCTTGGATCTTTTTGCAACCTTAATGATAGGAGCATCAACTTTAGGGACCGTTGTCCACATTCTGGAATCCTCCTCTTTAATCAGGTATAATTTTGAAAGCCTTCCTTGACTAGTAATCCTTTTACTTGGATTTTGCCACTCGCTCCGCATCAGGTCTTTAATAGAGCTGTGAACTGGAAAGGAAGGTCTTCTCTTGTGCAAATCTCCAAAATGTCTGTCAGAAGCTGAACATTCCTTGGCCTCTTCTGGCAAATCCAATGTTCTTCTAACAGCCATAAATGCTCCATAGCTTTGGAGTCCAAGGAGCAAGGTTGTTCCATATACTCCTCTTTGCTGGATGAGATTGGCTCTAAATCCAGGTAAGCTGAAGCCTGTCTGTATTCATCATCAGACTGATCAGAGTCCACGCCGAAGGACTCAGCTCTTGATCTCTTACTCTTGTTGCATTCTGCAATTCCCTCCACCACTGCTTGCTTAATTCAATAAGCAATATCCTTGGCTGCAGAGGTAGAGGCTTGCAGTGACTTCTGGCGATCAGACTCTCCTGCCACCATGGCTAAGCATCTTCTGTATAGCCTGCAGTTATCCATAGGCCTTGCTCCACATCCAGGGCAGGCTGCCGGCCTGGGGATGGGGATCTGGGACGAGACTGGTTACGAGGGCTGTAAGATACAGAAGATGCACTCTTTTTAGCAACGTGAAAATACTAAGAAAAAATATTGCTCACCTATGACCTATTGCATATCTCGTTGATTTTGCAGAAGGGGATGATGGATCCATACTGACTGTAGGGCTAAGAACATTAAAAAAAAAGGTAATGTATTCCCAGCCCAAACATTTAGATGATTATAAAATAAATTAAATTATCTTACCTGCAGAGCTTTAAGAACAGTCTAATAGAGCACTGTATCTTTAAAGGGAAAGGAAACAAGCGTTTTTTAAGCTGAATACCGCCATTTCAAATTTCCTGCTCTGTACCTTTAACCCCTTAAGGACACATGACGTGTGTGACACATCATGATTCCATTTTATTCCAGAAGTTTGGTCCTTAAGGGGTTAAAGGAACGCACATGCGCACATTGATCGTGAGATTGCGAAACCGCCATTTTGGAAAACGGCAAAAATCACTCTGATTCCGGTCGTGCGCATTGCGCATTCGCGGGCGTCTTACCGTTATGCTGATCGTCTGATCGAGGTCTGCAGCACTCACAGGGCACCAGAGGATTCCAACAGCCTGTGGAACTAACCACCAAGGCTCCCAGGGGCTCCCATCTCCTTGGAGATTGGGCTACATGTGCCTGGGCTTCCTGAGGAGGGAGGCTGACCTCCACAGGGACAAGACCATATCAAACATGGTCAGGTGAGCAAAAAAAATAATAATTTAGACAAACTGAGAAAAGGAAAATATATATATATATATATAACTGTCCTAGGGCTAGGAGGACAGGAAAAGACTGAGGTGTGGAGGATACTGGGGTACCTATAATACTAGGGGAAGGTAGGCTTAATTGTTTAATTGATTGTGTTTCCTGTCCTGAGGGTTAGAGGGAGGAGCTAAACCCATATGTTAAATGCTGCCATGATTAGCCAGGAAAGTGAAGTTTGTTATAAAATTACAAAATCACATTTATTGGTTGCACTTACACATAGAAGAATTAAAAAAGCATGTCTCCATGTAAACATGGAACTCCTGGCTGATGTTGTCAAACATCCACAGTGGAAATCCAGGGGTAGCAGTCTAGAGGCAGCAAAATCGAAATAAACAATAAATACAAATAAAATCAAAATCAAAATACACAAGGTAAGAATCCAACGCGTTTTGTCCGATAAGATGCTGGACTTCTTCAGGGATGTCACTGGGTTCGTCCTTGTGGGTATATATACACTGTAGGTAATCTCCAATAATCCGGAACACTTGGTATATAGCGTGCGTTTCACTCGTGGAACGCACAAATAGGGCGCAAAGTTGTTCGAGATATGCAAAAACTGTTCCGGGTTGTAGAACGCATGCGCGCGACAGACGCGCATGCGTAAACGTAAAAGACCGCAACCTAAGAGGGACAAAAAGCAAAGGGCGAAAACTCACCTAAACATCGGGAAAGGGTAGAAACCAGAGTAATAATACCGGAGCAATTCATACACTGTACAATTAAAGCTTGGGGCACATATAACAAAAAATTTGACATATATAACAAACAATGTATAAAATAAAATACATGAATAGAATAAAGAGTAAATAATAAAATAAAAATAAAATTAATATAAATATAAATATGAATAAACATAAATATAAATATAAATAATAATGAAAATAAAAATAAAAATAAAAATAAAAAATAAAAATGAAAAATGAAATGTGAAATAGAATTGAAATTAAAATAAAAACATATGAAAACCCCATAATAAACCATATAATAAACATATAAAAATTAAGTATACCCAAAAAATATAGGTATGCCCATATAGAAATCATATAAAATATGAATATAAGTTCTGTGCTATATTACTCCAAATATTGATGGAATAGTTTGGCATGTATAAAAATATATATCGATGTGCATATGTATCATACTCCGATGCATCACACTGAACAATATATACAAACATCCATTGAAAGAATGCAATCGTGGATGTGACATTCACAGGCAAAAATAGCCTGTTTGTTGTTTGTTTGTTTTTTGGACACAGTCTGCCAGCAGCTCCAAACAAGTCAGGATAGAGAGGCAAAAGTCAGAAAAGTCAGCATCCCTCAACACTGACTGGTATGGCCCCTCTTCCCTTGTCCCTTTTTATCCCATGCTCCCATTAGCAACCATGTATCTTACTGGGGCCAACCCCCTGACCCTGGGCATCAGTCATGCTCTCCCTTCGTTATTTCCCATGGAGAAACCGACATTAGGGTAATTTTTATACCTTTTTATTGGAGCTACCACTGTATTTCAATATAAATACACTATACATATTAATATCATATACATATTTTTCAATACAGAGATATATTCGTTTTTGGTTTGATCGAATAAAAAAACCACTTTGGGCAAATTGATCAGTCGAGGTACATTTTCTCACTGTGCACAAGTCTACTATTTAGGAATTTGAAGGGTAATCATTTGTTTAGAATAAAAAAAAGTACTTGCTATCTATTAATAGCAAAATTTATATCATTGAAATAAACTTCAATAATATATAATTTACTAGTCAAAGCTTATAGATGCTTTAATTTGGTATTGTAATACATATACATATTATTATTTAAAATTGGTGCAAAATAAAAGGAATCATTTGTGCATTTGGCATACAATATTCAGCATTTGCAGGGTTATTAAATGCCTTATTTTTCCCAATGAATGTTCAGTCTCAGTCATAATAAATACCACTTAGCAAAGACTAAGCATTACCTCTTGCTTACAGCTCATAAAATGTTTTTTTTGTAATTTGTTTACTTCCCATTTAAAAAAAAAAAATCAAATATATAATGCAATAGTGAATTGAATAAAACCATTCTGTTGACCAGTCTAGTAATTGAAGACAGATTTAAGTTTAGCATTATCACAGAGTATAATCAGATTATGAAGGATGGTGATTTATTAAATTAATAGAGAAGTAACCTGAATGTAAAGTGCAAATGTCATACTGAATAGTTAGAGATTTGAAATGCATTGAGTTATACATTTTAATGGTAGACATTAATAGAAAAAAAAAAGTATTTAAAGGGAGTTTAGGCACCGTAACAACCTCATCTATATGACGATGTTATCATGTCTTATGGTCCCAGGGGAAATCTTACCTCAAGGGGTTAAACTGTTCTCAAATGGTTTAACCCCTTAGTGACCAGACCGTTTTTCTATTTTCTTACCGTTAAGGACCAGGGCTGTTTTTACATTTCTGCGGTGTTTGTGTTTAGCTGTAATTTTCGTCTGACTCATTTACTGTACCCACACATATTATATACCATTCTTCTCACCATTAAATGGTCTTTCTAAAGATACAATTATTTTCATCATATCATATAATTTACTATAAAAATAATTATAAAATATAATTACTTTTTTTAAAAAACACACTTTTTATAACTGACCACCAAAATCTGTTACATATCTACAACCACCCAAAAACACTGTGCTAAATAGTTTCAAGATGTTGTTTAGAAATACCCAATGTTAACATGTTCTTAGCTTTTGTTTGCAAGTTATAGGGCTATAAGTACAAGTAGGACATTGCTGTTTCAAAATATATATATTTTAAATGTATCAATAGTGACATTGTAACACTGTTATCTGTCAAAAATCATTGAATCACACCTCACATACATATTTTAAAGTAGACAACCCAGGGTATTCAATATGGGGTATGTCCAGTCTTTTTTTAGTAGCCACTTAGTCACAAACACTGGCCAAAATTAGCATTAATATTTTTTGTGTGTTAAAAATGCAAAAAACTATTATGATCGCTAGCTTTGGCCAGTGTTTGTGACTAAGTGGCTACTAAAAAAGACTGAAGATACCCCATTTGCAATACCTTGGGTTGTCTTCTTTTGCAAATGGTCTGTCATCATAGGGGTAATTCTCACTCCTAGGAATTACGCTCTCAAAGGCAATATAATCAATCTGGCAAATTTCAATGTGAAAAAACAATTTCAATGCGAAAAAACACAATGGAAAATCAAGCCTTATCTTTGACCCTTTAAATTTCAAAAACACTATAAAACCTATATGTGGGGAGACTTTGCTGAACACAAATATGAGTGTTTCAAAACAGTAAAACGTATCACAACAATTATATCATCAGTGAAAGTGCTGTTTGTTTGTGAATAATGCAAAAAACTTCACTTTCACTGACAATGTCATCGCTGTGATATGTTTTACTGTTTTGAAACACTAATATTTGTGTTCAGCGAAGTCTATCGAGTAAAACAGTACCCCCTATGTACAGGTTTTAGGGTGTCTTGGAAAGTTACAGGGTTAAATATAGTGCTAGCAAATTAAATTATCTGGACTTTCGGCCTGGGTTGTCAGGCAAGTCCCCCAAATTGCAATCAATAAAATTACTTAATTATGTAAAAATATTACATAAATATGCATGTAGAATTTAGATATATATGCATATTGATATATTTGAAGTCAGCGTGTATATTTATTAAATTATTTATGTAATTATGTATATGAACATATGTATATTTTGTATTATTTTTGTTTATTCATATATATAAATTTTCATTCAATGTGTATTTTCATACATATATATATATATATATATATATATATATATATATATATATATATTAATATCAAAATACAGTTAGAATAATATTAAACATATATATATATAATTTTTTACATTAATTATTATTTATTTTTTATAATAAAATATATACAATATATATATATATATATATATATATATATATATATATATATATATAAATGTACGTGTGTAATTTTACTCTAAGTGTATTTTTATGTTAATATATGTATATGTATATTAATATATGTAATATATGTATGCTTTGCTGCGTCAGGGCCTGGACGGATTGCTATCAACGAAGGAAAAATGAATTCCCAAGTTTATCAAGACATTTTGCAGGAGAACTTAAAGTAACACTATAGTCACCTAAATTACTTTAGTTAAATAAAGCAGTTTTAGTGTATAGATCATTCCCCTGCATTCCGGCTCTCTTTACAGGAAGTGTTTATGGAAGGCTGTGCAAGTCACATGCAGGGAGGTGTTACTAGGGTTCATAAACAAAGGGATTTAACTCCTAAATGGCAGAGGATTGAGCAGTGAGGCTGCAGGGGCATGTTCTATACACCAAAACTGCTTCATTAAGCTAAAGTTGTTCAGGTGACTATAGTGTCCCTTTAAAGGCCATCTGTCTACCAGCTGAAGCTCAACAGAAGATGGGTGTTGCAACAGGACAATGACCCAAAGCATAGAAGTAAATCAACAACAGAATGGCTTAAACAGAAGAAAATACGCCTTCTAAAATGGCCCAGTCAGAGTCTAGACCTCAACCCAATTGAGATGCTGTGGCATGACCTCAAGAAAGCGATTCACACCAGACATCCCAAGAATATTGCTGAACTGAAACAGTTCTGTAAAGAGGAATGGTCAAGAATTACTCCTGACTGTTGTGCACGTCTGATCTGCAACTACAGGAAACGTTTGGTTGAAGTTATTGCTGCCAAAGGAAGTTCAACCAGTTATTAAATCCAAGGGTTCAGATACTTTTTCCACCTGCACTGTGAATGTTGACATGGCAGGTGGGCATACCCTCTCATGGCCATTGGAGGTAACTAAAAACCTCCATTTGTTTAAAAATACTCAAAATACATAGGGCAATTGCCCTAATCCAAGATGGCTGCCACAATCAGTATTCCCATAACGCAAGTCATCAGTATTGGGCCTGTAAGGCACAAACTGCACATGCGCAGGCGTCTTCCAAGTGAATTTGCTGGCTAGAGACCAGGGAGCTCAGCAGGGCCGGACTGGGAATTAAAAGCAGCCCTGGAAAAAAATTATTTACCAGCCCCATAATGCGTCGTGCCAGCATAGTGTGCAGATACAGAGTTAGAAAAGATAACTTAAAATTAAAATTATTACTCCAACGTGAAAAAAAGCACATATAGGGTCCTGACGAAAGCTTGAGGGGATCAAGCTGAAACGTTGACACCTTTGATGTTTTAGTGAGTAAAATAAAAGTTACATTTTATCAAGTCCCTGGAGTGCTATCTTTGAATCTTCCGTTATATATATATATATATATATATATATATATATATATATATATATAATATAAGGAGGGGCACCTATAGATTATTTAAAGAAATAATCCATGCACAATAACCACTACTGCTCTGTGTAGTGGGTATGGTGCCAGGAGTGCCGGGACCCGCTCCCAGAGTAAGTAGTCAAACCGTTTAAGTACAGTTTGACAACTTACCTGGGGTCTGCTGGGATATGGGGCTGTATTAGGGTATAGGAGCAGTGGTGCAATGTGTGAGGGGTGCAATGTGTGTGAAAGGTTCAGTGTGTAGGGTGCGTGGGGCAATGTGTGTATGGGTGGCTGTGTGTGTAGGGGAATGTGTGTATGGGGGTCTGTGTGTGTGTATGGGGGGGCAGTGTGTGAATGTGTATGGTGTGTGTGGGCAGTGTTTGTATGGGGCTAGAGTTCACTCTCACCACTTGGACCACCAGGAATCCCTGGTGGTCGCAGTGGTGAGAGTGAACTCTAGCCTGTAGCTCCAGGGCTAGAGTTTCCCTGTGGCACTCTCCCTCCCCCTCTGTCTCTCTCTATTCACCCCTCTTTCTCCCCTTGTGTCTCACTCTCTCCCCTCTGTCTCTTTCTCCCTCCTTTCCCTGTGGCACTCTCCCAACCCCTCTGTCTCTCTCTATTCACCCCTCTTTCTCCCCTTGTGTCTCACTCTCCCCCCTCTGTCTCGTTCTCCCCCCTTTCCCTGTGGCTCTCTCCCTCCCCCTCTGTCTCTCTCTATTCGCCCCTCTTTCTCCCCTTGTGTCTCACTCTCCCCCTCTGTCTCTTTATCCCTCCTTTCCCTGTGGCACTCTCCCTCCCCCTCTGTCTCTCTCTATTCGCCCCTCTTTCTCCCCTTGTGTCTCACTCTCCCCCTCTGTCTCTTTATCCCTCCTTTCCCTGTGGCACTCTCCCTCCCCCTCTGTCTCTCTCTATTCGCCCCTCTCTCCCCCCTTGTGTCTCACTCTCCCCCTCTCCCTGTGGCACTCTCCCCCTCTGTCTCTCTCTCTATTCACCCCCCGTCTCTCTCTCTATTCACCCCCCTCTGTCTCTCTCTCTCTATTCAACCCCCCTCTGTCTCTCTCTCTATTCAACCCCCCTCTGTCTCTCTCTCTATTCAACCCCCCTCTGTCTCTCTCTCTATTCAACCCCCCTCTGTCTCTCTCTCTCTCTATTCCCCCCTCTGTCTCTCTCTCTCTATCCCCCCTCTGTCTCTCTCTCTCTTCACCCCCCTCTGTCTCTCTCTCTTCACCCCCCCCTCTGGCTCTCTTCACCCCCCTCTGTCTCTCTCTTCACCCCCCTCTGTCTCTCTCTTCACCCCCCTCTGTCTCTCTCTTCACCCCCCCTGTCTCTCTCTCTCTCTTCACCCCCTCTGTCTCTCTCTCTCTCTTCACCCCCCTCTGTCTCTCTCTCTCTCTTCACCCCCCCTCTGTCTCTCTCTCTATTCACCCCCGTCTCTCTCTCTATTCACCCCCCCCTCTGTCTCTCTCTCTCTATTCAACCCCCCTCTGTCTCTCTCTCTATTCAACCCCCCTCTGTCTCTCTCTCTATTCAACCCCCCTCTGTCTCTCTCTCTATTCAACCCCCCTCTGTCTCTCTCTCTCTCTATTCCCCCCTCTGTCTCTCTCTCTCTCTATCCCCCCCTCTGTCTCTCTCTCTCTTCACCCCCCTCTGTCTCTCTCTCTCTTCACCCCCCCCCTCTGGCTCTCTTCACCCCCCTCTGTCTCTCTCTTCACCCCCCTCTGTCTCTCTCTTCACCCCCCTGTCTCTCTCTCTCTTCACCCCCTCTGTCTCTCTCTCTTCACCCCCTCTGTCTCTCTCTATCTCTCTTCACCCCCTCTGTCTCTCTCTCTCTCTTCACCCCCCCTCTGTCTCTCTATCTTCACCCCCCCCTGTCTCTCTCTCTTCACCCCCTCTGTCTCTCTCTCTCTTCACACCCCCCCTCTGTCTCTCTCTCTCTTCACCCCCCTCTGTCTCTCTCTCTCTTCACACCCCCCCTGTCTCTCTCTCTTTTAACCCCCCCCTCTGTCTCTCTCTCTCTTTTCACCCTCCCCCCTCTGTCGTTCTCTCTAATAACCCCCCCACTTCCATCCCCCCCACCCACCTGAGAGGAGTCAGGGGGCCGGCCGCATTGCACGCTGCAGCCTCGCCGGTCCGGCAGCACTGTTAATGCTGAGGGCTGAAGGGGGAGGGAGCATATCTCTACCATGCTCCCTCGCGGTTCCCACAATCCGCGGGGGAGCATGGTAGAGATATGCTCCCTCCCCCTTCAGCCCTCAGCATTAACAGTGCTGCCGGACCGGCGAGGCTGCAGCGTGCAATGCGGCCGCCTGCCGGCCGGCCCCCTCAAAGTATGTGCCACCGGACCGGCCACCCGGTGGCACATATATTACCAGAGCAGCCCCCAGGTGCCGCGGCCCACCGGGAAATTTCCCGGTATCCCGGTGGGCCAGTCCGGCCCTGGAGCTCAGTCTGTAGCATACATCGCCCCTAAACACCCAAGGAACCGGGAATAAATCTCCGGGACCGAGGGGGAAGCATAAAGTAAAAGTGCGTGCAAGGTGATAAAAAGGCAACAAGGTGCAAAGAATAACCAAAGTTAAAGTCATCACAGCATAAGGCATTAAAGGCACAGTTGCATAATGCACCACAGTTTAAATATATTACAGCTTTAATGACACCTGCATAATGCATCACAGTTTAATTGCATCACAGTTTAAAGGCATTACAGCATAAGGCACAGCTGCATAATGTAAAAAACAAAGAAAAAAGTTACCTGCGCTCTCTCCTTAATTCCTATGTATATTTAAACAAATGGAGGTAGTTTAGTTACTCCAATGGCCACTGGAGGGAATGCCCGCCTGCCAACGTCAAGGCAGACCCCCCCCCCCCCCCCCCCCCACCTAGATGGGTCCTACTCTGACCCTTTTCCTTGCTTTCTTGAGCTTCTGGCAAAAATATCTCTAATGAGACAGAAATAGGTATAATGCACCACAGTTTAAAGATATCACAGTTTAAAGGCATTACAGCATTAGGCACAGCCTCATTATGCACCACAGTTTAAATGCATTACAGTTTGAATGAATAACAGCATAAGGCACAGCTGCATAAGGCACAGCTGCATAATGCACCACAGAAAATAAAGGCACCCTAAAAAAGTGAAAAACAAGTAAAGTAATGAAGAGAAAAAACATACATGTCCTTGAGTAAAGGGTGCTAAATGTTCACATCCTAAGGGCTGTAGGACAGGAAAAAGACTGAGGGACCTATGCAGGGATACTCCTTTTAAAGGAATTTGGTTTATTCCTGCCCTATCTGCTGTAAAGGGAGGAGCTAACCCATGTGTATATGCTGCCATGATTAGCCAGGAAATCTATATATATATATATATATGTATTTTTTTTTTTTAATTAATAACTTTATTTTATTTTAAAACTTTTTTTTTTTACTTTTTTCACCAGCAGGGGGACTGCCTGTCCGTTCAGGCAGTCCCCCTGCAGGCAACACTATGGGTGGCTATTGCAGCCATGTGACCACTCTTTCAGAGCGATCACATGGCCCATGGGGTCCTAACTTGCCAAGGGGGGACTGTCTGGGCTATGCCGACATCGAGGCATCAATGCAATACCGTTAGAGCAGCTGGAAGCGATTGCGATTGCTTCCAGTGCTCAAATTTGCCGCGGGCGTTTCAGGCACGTCCGAAGTCATTAACAACAGTTTCACTTAGTTACTCTTACTTTTACCTCTATTGGTTACTTTTCTCACTTGATCTGTGAACCAAATTATGTATATATTTTGCCGCAACTGATTGGCACATTTTCAATTCCTTTTCGTTCATCCAATTCATTTTCACAAATCTTTTGCGGCAGACGAAATTTTGATAAACTGAACCACCGCATGCACGACAGTCAATCGTCCCAATTTTGTTTATTTTCAGATGGAGCATTTCAGCGGAAACAAATTTTTCTATCATGCACACGTCTACTGGTAAACATTCTAATTAATATAAATCTTTTTCTCTATCTACATTCATTCACTTTCACTTGTAAACCATGGTGATCCAACCATCTAAACTTGTTTCTAGTAAGCTCTTAAACATCTAATTATTTATAATTTCTTCACAATCAAAACAGAATGTTATTTCTCATATCTTATATTGCTTCCTCTCCTGATAACGTCATAAGTATTGTTAGAACTCATTTTCACATCTACCCCAGATTATAAACTCATAGATTATCTTGCTTAGCAACGTGTATAAAAGTGCTTCAGGTCATTGGTGATACGTTCTGTGCAAGTATCACTTATAATATATGTAATACTCACTGTAACTCTATATATATATATATATATATATATATATATATATATATATATATATATATATATATATATATATATATGGAGTTACAGTGAGTATTAACTATATATATATATGTAACTCCATATATATATATATATATATATATATATATATATATATATATATATATATGGAGTTACAGTGAGTATTACATATATTATAAGTGATACTTGCACAGAACGTATCACCAATGACCTGAAGCACTTTTATACACGTTGCTAAGCAAGATAATCTATGAGTTTATAATCTGGGGTAGATGTGAAACCCCAACGGAACACACGTACTAATGCTACAATGGGGGCAAACTGAGGGCCCGGTAATCCCTTGATCGCAAAAAGGGATGAAGTGGGAGCAAAAACAAAAGTGTTGCGTTTTAATTTTGTTCAGTATAAATATATATACATATATATATATATATATGTATATATATTTATACTGAACAAAATTAAAACGCAACACTTTTGTTTTTGCTCCCACTTTTCATGAGCTGAACTCAAAGATCTAAGACTTTTTCTATGTATACAAAAGGCCTATTTCGGGGGCGTGGCTAACCGGGAAGCCTGATGGACGCGTTCTGATTCAGCTCCTCCAGACCCGGGCACAATCCGCTGTAATCGGAGAGACTCAAGTGACATGGGCAATCCCAGGAAACAAAATCAGGTACAGGGGCAACAGGGGAAAACCCCCACAGCTAAATCAGGCACCCTCACCCGATATTTTAAAGATACTCTCGATCGAGAGTCGGAGGCCGCGGCCGCGACCTCCAAGATGGCGGACACTGATTCCGTAATAGAATCACAGCCACAAAGCCCCCACATGTCGGAGTGCTCAATAAACTCACCAAACATTGGTGAGGATTTAGATATAAAGGATATGCTGAGGAATCTCCCGTCCAAGTCTGATATCCAGAATCTCCCATCTAAATCCGACATACAGAATATGATTGGGAAATTAGAGGCCACACTTCATACCAAAATGGCGGAGATGGGCTCAGAAATTCAACAAATAAACCTAAAAGTCACTGACCTGGAAGAAGAGAAGGACGTAATGCAGGCCCAAATAGTTAATATCTCCTCAACTCTAGAATCTCACATACACTTTATGTCAGCCAACCAGAGACATATTGACGATTTGGATAATCGTGGGAGAAGAAATAATCTGCGCATAAGGGGGATCCCAGAAACCCTAAATGAAGATTTACCATTGGTATTAACTGAGCTATTCACCCTCATATTAGGAGACTCTAGTGCAAGTCAAATGCTTCTAGACAGGGCCCATCGTTCGTTGCGCCCCAGGGGGTTATCCCAGGATTCCCCCAGAGATGTCATTTGCAGGCTGCATTATTTTAATACTAAAGATTCGATTCTGAGATCACTGAGGGACACATCACAACCACTTCTATTTCATGGAAATCCAATACAGATTTATCCGGATCTTTCCTGGTACACCTTACAGGCAAGACGGGCACTTAAACCAATCACAGAATTGCTACGCAACAGGAACATCAGATATCGATGGGGTTTCCCCTTTGCACTGATAGTGAATAACAAAGGTAACATCCACCAAATTGCCTCAACTATGGACGTCCCCCCATTTCTAAGAGCTTTGGACCTGCCAGATACAGTTATAATGGACTGGAACTATCCAATACCGAACCAGGAAAGCCTTCAAATATCACAAAGACAGAAATGGACCACCCCAGCGAAAACAAAGAAACCACCGAACAGATTCATCTCACCACATCTACAACGAGAAAGGCAGCTGAACACTCAAAACCATCTAAGACCAATTTCCAACGACTAATCCTCTCTAACGTGATGATACCCCACTGACTATTCTGCATGAAACGGACGAAGATGATTGGGGTTTTCCTTCTTCTAAAATCCACTTTAACTAGCCACATACAACCCAAATCTCTATGTACCTCGCGCATGCCACATTTGTGATTTATTGAGACGCATGCAAGCCTTGGACACCGAGACTTTCACCTAAACCTGATCGGACAAAGTCGTTGAACCTTTGAAGCAACCACCCTCACGCAGGGAGATTAATAACTTGCGTTTTTAGGTCGTATGTCCAAAGACAGTCCAGACACACACGCTGGGTTCACAATTCCTAAGTTATACGCATATTGTACAGCATTTTATATATATATAGGTTTCATTGTCTAATGATTATTGTTAATATGCCCGTAATAAGTCTTTATGCTAAGAAATGTCCTTAGTGGCACAACAAACCAGGGACTCCAAGGTTTCCTATTCTAATAATAGAAATAAAACTGAATCACTCATAAGAGACTCCCTCGAGTAACTGAGGATAAGAAACCCCAATCAACTGGTTATGCTTAAGCTAATTATGTAATATACACTTTGATTAGTTACGGGAATTAGACTTATAGTTAGAGACCAGGCTAGACGACAATTGGAAGTAAACTGTATTACTGTAGTATAAAAAAAAAACAGAATATGATCTTAATAACTGATTATTTGAGATCTTCTCACCCACTGTTTATACTATCTAATCTATTAATTATAGGTCACCTGACCTTCTCTCCTAAAGATTATTTAAGCGAATAGGATCGATAAGTCCCGGGTCCTAGATACACACCGGTAGCACACAACCCCAAATAAATTACGGTTCTCTCTCTAATAAAGAGATTGAACTACATTCCCCTTAAGGGAAAACAGGTTACCCACATTGTGGGGTTTAATCTCCATCAAATCTTTCATAGTCTTACTACACAGTACAGAAAACTCTTTATGAGATAGAGAGTTCACAACACAGAGAGAAATACATTTCGGATCTAATATACTCATATTTACGTTTTAATTACGATTTACCTGTGAAATAACTTTTTCATTTATAGTACCAAGAGGTCAATTTAATTGCACTGAAGTGTATTATTGTTATTGATATTGATAGTGATACGTTTTATACGTGTTAATTTTCTATTTGTTAACTTCTCTTTTCTTCTCATTGTTGTAATATATATACAGTGGTGCTCGCTTAGTGCCTGACAAACAACTCCACCGACAGCTTATACCACACACCTGTGCTTTTGAGACTAAGACATATCATCGACTGTGAACATTAAGTCTATTGCGCAACCAGTTGCCCGGGGCGGACCTGAAGGACTCTCTGGTCTCCTATAGGAAAATCTATCTGCAAGGTAACTAGTATCACCACCACACCCCATCTATACACCAAAACTTCCCTAAGAAAATTAGGAAGGATTGGGAGGTTATCTCACCAATACTACCCAATTAACTTTCCACACTATACTAGCATTGAACACATTCCAAGCACCATATTAACAACCACACCTTAGTAATGTCCACTATAATTATTGTCACGCAAAATGCTAGGGGACTGAATACCCCTGAGAAAAGGTCCATAGCTCTAACGGACTTCCACAGACGTAGGGCAAACTTTGTTTACATACAAGAAACACATTTTCGTAAAGATGCTTCTCCCAGACTTCAGAATAGGGATTACCCAAGAGGTTATTTTAGCAACTACACTGAGGCTAAGGCGAGGGGCGTGGCCATCCTGGTCAGCCGTCAGACGCAATTCACTTTTCAGGATCAATTATTAGACGATGCTGGCAGATATATATTCGTGAAGGGTAAATTAGGAAACACTCAAATCACATTGGCAAATATCTACCTACCAAACAAGAAACAATCACACTCCCTCAACAAAATATTACACAAATTATCCTCCTTTTATGAAGGGATACTTATAATGGGGGGAGACATCAATATATCCCTAGATGAAATTCTTGACACTACCTCCTCGTCGCAGGGCTATCTGACGCAAACGAGACTACATATGAAAAATATCCTTTATGAGGCTCAACTATTTGACAGCTGGAGAGCGGTCAATCCTAAGACAAAAGACTACTCTTTCTTCTCACCTCCCACCGGCACTTACACACGAATAGACACAATTTTTCTCCATCATAGACACCTGCCCCTGATTACATCAGCATCTTATGGCCCGATCACGTGGTCAGACCATGCACCACTTACACTCAAGCTGACCATACCCTCGATCCCTAAGTCCGCTCCTCAATGGAAACTTAATGACTTGATACTGAACAATGAGGAAGCTGTTTCCCAAATAAAAGAAACAGTCACGAATTACTTTAGAGAAAATACCAACTCAGACACGACGCCAATCATGACATGGGAAGCACATAAGGCGGTACTTAGAGGAGAATTAATTAAGATAGCATCAAAACTAAAACGTAAGAGGGAACAAACAATTACCAAACTCACACAAGATATTAAAAATCTGGAAAGTAAACACCGGGGCGCCTCTTCCCTAGAAAATTACAATCTACTGCTCACTAAAAGGTCGGAACTCACATCGATCCTCATATTAAACGCAAAACGTAAGCTCTCACTCACCAAGGGCTCTTACTATACACAGGGAGGCAAAGCGGGGAGATTCCTTGCACAGGCACTTCAGGCAGAAAGACAATCCAGCTTTGTCTCCGAAATTAAAACGGAGAATGGCGACCTCACCTGCCACATGCCAGACATACTCAAAGCTTTCCATAAATTTTATACTAACTTATACAACTTGAAAACGTCCCAACCCACCTCACAAGACATACTAGATTTCCTAACACCCAGGATTAAACATACTCTACCACCCATAGATAAAGCATTTCTTGACGAACCCATCTCCATCGACGAATTCCTTCAGGTGGTTAAAACTATCCCCATTGGCAAAAGCCCAGGCCCAGACGGCTTCACTGGGAAATACTATAAATTACTGTCCCAAATCCTAGCACAACCCTTTACCACTGCATTTAACGCCCAAAACTTGTCATCTATCATCCCCAAGTCTGCATTAGAGGCAACCATCACTTTAATACCGAAACCGGGTAAGGATCATACGGCATGTGGCAGCTATCGACCTATCTCATTGATAAACGCAGACATCAAAATCCTCACCAAAATTATGGCCAATAGATTGAAACCTCTATTACCTGGCCTTATCCACCAAGACCAGGCCGGTTTTGTTCCGTGTAGAGAAGCAAAGCATAACACAACTAAAATTATTAATCTTGTACATTGGGCCCAATCGCGCAAAATAGACAGCATTCTATTAGCTATCGATGCGGAGAAAGCATTTGATAGAGTTAGTTGGGCGCTACTACAACACACAATGCAACAGTTAGATTTTGGCCCACGCTGGCAAGAATGGTTGAACTCCATATACTCTGCACCGACAGCCAGATTGAGGGTTAATGGCCAGTTATCCCAGCCAGTAACTATCACTAATGGGATGAGACAAGTGTGCCCTCTTTCCCCTATTCTGTTCATTTTAATCTTAGAACCGTTCCTTCAGGGTGTCAGAGACAACAAACATATTCAGGGCTTTAAGATTGATAAACAGGAATACAAAGTCACTGCTTTTGCAGATGACCTATTATTCACAATTACTAACCCACTCTCGACTTTACCTCACTTAATGGCGGAGATGGAAACATATGGTAAAATTTCCAACTTCCAGGCGAACCTAACTAAATGCGACCTTCTTCCAATTCACACAACAGGAAACACGAATATGTTACTACAGTCCAAATTCAACTTCAACTGGGCCCCAGGGTCGATTAAATACCTAGGTGTGCACATTCCAAACAAATTGGAATTGATTTATGCATTAAACTTCCCTCCTCTACTAGCTAACATTACTAAAGATTTACAGACATGGCACAAACCCTGCTTTGGTTGGCTATGCAGAATCAATATAATTAAAATGAATGTCCTACCCCGACTTCTGTATCTCCTACAAACTCTTCCTATCGCAATCCCACACACCTTCTTCATCACAAGCAGGTCCATAATCACGAAATTTTTGTGGGCACACACATCACCACGGCTAGCTCATTCCATCCTGACGAGAAACAAAGGAAATGGTGGAGTAAATCTCCCTGATATTGAGTTATATCACCAGGCATTACATTTACAGAGGGTTTACGAATGGACCAGAAACACACGAACCCAACAATGGGTTACCATTGAAAATGCCCTCCACAGCTTCCCACTACATACATGCGTTTGGTCCCATTCTAATCCTACATTTCCCCTGAAGGGAACCCACAAGTCCCACCCGACGATTGACACAACCCTCAAAATGTGGCACAAACTTAGAAAAAAACATCTCTCCAATCCCGTCTCCGCTATATCCCATCACTCACAATCCCTACTTTCAACAAGGGGACTCGGGCAAATCTTTCGAACTTTATCACAAAAACGAGACACTACAGTTACGTGATGTGATTCAGAACGGCAAAGTCAAGACTTTACTCCAAATTCTACCGACTGACAACCCGACAGTAATACAACTTTTACACTACCACCAATTGAAACACTTCATCAAGACTCAAAACCTACTACCCTTGGGGGACAGACCACTTACAAAATTAGAACAACTTTGCTCCTCACACCCGCTTACTAGGAAAATCTTATCCTCAATGTACACACTGCTTAGAGAATCTCAAGAGAATACTCTTCCAGGGTATACAGTTAAATGGACAGAAGAGCTGAAGGTGAACTTCACACATCCACAATGGCACTACATACTCAAAGCAGCACATACCTCTACTATTTCTTTATCAGCACAGGAGAGCAATTATAAAAGATTAACAAGATGGCACCATACCCCAGCGAAAATCCACATGATACATACCACCTCTCCAGACCAGTGCTGGAGATGCTTCCAAACAGGAGCAACTCATGCTCACATCTGGTGGCAATGCTCGCAAGTAGAAAAATTCTGGAACAGGATACATACTATTACACAAAGCATTTTCCAAACTAAATTTACACTAGCCCCAGATCAATACATCTTTCTCATGCCTCCTCAGGGTTTTTCAAAAATGCAAACTGCCCTTTTCCGCCACTTAGTCATGGCCGCCACGCAACTAATTCCCAAACACTGGAAAAAGCCAAACCCCCCCTCGCTCAGGGAGTGGATTCAGAGGGTAGAGGACACAAAACAACTGGAAGGAATAACACATGCTAAAGCAGGGAACTATACGAGATATACCAAAGTTTGGGCTCCGTGGAATACTTTCACAGGATTGGGAACTTAATAGACAATCAATCATACCATTTCCATGATAACCGACTGATAATTAGGGGAGGAGCCTTCTGGGCACTGTCCACGGGCGGCTGGGAGCGCAATATGAAATATACAAGGACAATAACGTACCTAAACGAATGTTGTTGACAACAGTCTCTTTTACAGAGGCGACTAAGGACTTGATGACGTGATTATAGACTATAAAGTTTGGAAATATGTTGTAAGATAAGTAAAGTAATTTATACTTCCACGACCTCACAAGTATTAACAGGCATCTTACTAAAATGTGCAACCGCTCTCATGTTTTACATATTGAGTTATATAATGTTCTATACCAGGTTTCTATACTCAACTTGTCATTTTGTTTAACCTAATCTGATCAAACCGTTGGTTATGGAAATCACTAAACACAGTGTACAGAATTGTTCAATTCCGAATTCTCCAATCAAAGTATCTATGTATGTACTGTCTGCATTTTCTAATTTCATGATTGTTATTTGTGACTATTATGAAAAAATAATAAAAATTTAAATATAAAAAAAAAAAAAGGCCTATTTCTCAAATATTGTTCACAAATCTGTCTAAATCTGTGTTAGTGAGCACTTCTCCTTTGCCGAGATAATCCATCCACCTCACAGGTGTGGCATATCAAGATACTGATTAGACAGCATGGTTATTGCATAGGCGTGCCTTAGGCTAGCCACAATAAAAGGCTACTCTAAAATGGGCAGTTTTACTGTATTGGGAGAGTCCGGGGGGGGGAAGGGAGGGGTGGTCCGAAAACCAGTCAGTATATAGTGTGACCACCATTTGCATCACGCAGTGCAACACATCTCCTTCGCTAACTGTGTCTAAAGCATATTCCTAAAAGAGTAAGCTTTTAGGAATATGCTTTAGACACAGTTAGACACATTTTGATTGACACTTAAAGGGACACTATAGTCACCAGAACAACTACAGCTTATTGAATTTGTTTTGGTGTGTAGAATCATTACCTCCAGGCTTTTTTCTGTAAACACTGTCTTTTTAGAGAAAATGCAGTGTTTACAATACAGCCTAGTCATAACTTCAGTGGCCACTCCTCAGATAGCTGTTAGAGATCCTTCCTGTGTTATGGCTGCCTAAAATGCATCCAAACATTTCATATCTCCTCCCTCTGTATGCAGACACTGAACTTTCCTCATAGAGATTCATTGATTCAATTCATCTCTATGAGGAGATGCTGATTGGCCAGGGCTGTGTCTGAATCATGCTGGCTCTGCCCCTGATCTGCCTCTTTGTCAGTCTCAGCCAATCCTATGGGGAAGTATTGTGATTGGATCAGGCTACCACTTCTGATGATGTCATCAGACTGCTTGTTTTTTGTGAGGCAAACAGCAAGCAGATCTACAGTTTCTGTCTTGAATACAGTAAGATTTTGCTATATTTATGGAGACATGAGGGGCCCAGGGGGGCTATATTGTGGTTTTAACACTATAGGGTCAGGAATACATGTAGGTTTTCCTGACCCTATAGTGATCCTTTAACCCCTTAAAACCGTAGGGCGTACTATTACGCCCTATTCAAACAACAAAAAAGGAATTAGGCGCTCACTAAATAAACTAAAGGTGGGCAGCAGTGAACCGAGCAGGAATTCCCAATACCTGCTCATAATAGTAAAACAAAAAGGACAGAAGTGGTAAGCCGCGCCCAAACAGTGCAAGTAATGATTACAATTTATACATACAGATAATCCTATAGTTAGGAATGTATGAAACCTTCAATGAAAATAAGTACAGAACAATAACAGTGCAATATGTCAGACGAAATAAGAGTATATAAAAACTTATAAAAGACTCACTCACACTTTGCAGAGCTACTCAGAGCTCTGCCGTATAGCGCCTAGACGGTATAATCCCCGTCTCAGGATATCAAATGATGGCGGGGTGCGGTGTCCAATCCTCCACAGTGATATATGGAAAAAATAGAAATAAAATCCAATAGTATAGTATATCTATTAAACAATTGGTAAATAAAGGAAAAAATATCCTACTTACAAATTTCAGAGCAAATATCTTGCTCTGGTATATACAGCATATGGTGGTATAATCCCCACCAGAGGATATTGGTCAGGATTCAGGTGTATCCTGTTTTTTTATGTGTCCTGATGAAAGCTCCAAACGGGAGCTGAAACGTTGACCCTCTGGATTGACTTATAATAAACCAACAATTTTTTGGAAGACCTAGAGTGCCGGTATTATTTTTCTATTTCTGTATATTGTATTTAGACTGAGCACCAGGCAATATCTGTACCTATAGTTGGAGTGCTGGAATACCCAATTTTTGTATATATATATATATTTATGTATACATATATATACACATACGTATATATATATATATATATATACATATATTAATTCTACATATATATTTATGTAATATTTTTATATAATTAGGTATCTTAATGAATTACAATTAGCGGGACCTGGCTGACAACCCATGCCAAAAGTATAGGGAATTTAATTTGCTATCACTATATTTAACCCTATAACTTTCCAAGACACCATAAAACCTGTACATGGGGGGTACTGTTTTACTCGGGAGACGTCGCTGAACACAAATATTAGTGTTTCAAAACAGTAAAATGTATTATAACGTTGAAACTTCACGAACGCCTGCTTCCTTTCGCAGCAAGACAGGAGGGTATGGACCTCACAAACAAATGCTACCAAATGCTACCAGTTCCCCTTTTTGTGCGTTTTGAAACTCTCAAACATGACCGAATGCTACCTCTGAAACTATGGAACTATCTTGGGCAGGCGCCTCGTGAGCGGTCAGTCTAAACTTCACCCTGGTGACGATTCGGCTGTATTTGTGGGATCTTAGCGCTATTTGGACAACTTTGGCTCTCAGGTCCAGGCTATCCGGGGAAGTATAGACTATAGAGGTTCCTTTATGTGAATTATGTATTTTTGGTGACATTTTGTGGGTGTGTTTGTGGTAGTGTCATGGGCGTGTTTTCTGTGTCCTTGTACTGTATAAATGCAGGCCATTGAGCCTTGATTAAACAGATCATTTTACCCCTTCATGAAGTTTAGGCTCATGTTTGGGGGATTGGGAGCTATATTCACTGCTATAATCACTACTGTGCTTGGGACTTGGGAGATTATTCACGTATGTACTCAGCTGGAGTACTGGGAGCCATTACAAAATACACTCACTGATGAACCTTTGCCCATCCTCTAAAAGCCTTATCAAATTCTATAATTGCATCATAACGCCTTGGAATAAATTGTGGAAAATACATTCTGATAGATTGTTAATTCTAAAATCATTAATTCACTCTTTTTTGTCATATTTCTATAGCCTCTTCAGATAACAATCATGCACTGCAGCATTAGAACCCAAACCAATGTAATATTTTGACACTGGCTAGGCTGCTACAACAAAGATCTCAAATGATTTCAAATCCTGCTGGACACTTCTGATGTATCCAGCCTGGGCATTTGAAATTGGAGTGGGAGTTTAGATATTTGTTGAATTCCTTTTCTAAATATCCCTAAGCAGCAGGACTTTGAATGAGCTGTGTAAAATCTACAGGAGAGGAACAGCGCTACAGTACTGATCACAGGGGAGAATAGAGCTGCACACCTGAGGGGAAGGGTAACCCTCAAACCCTTCAAAGAATGGAGAGTACAAGATACAACAAATACAGGGTGCGCTAAGTAGTCCTACTTAGCGCACCCTGTATTTGTTGTATCTTCTACTCAGGGCCGTCTTTAACGCGGGGCAAATGGGGCAGCTGCCCCGGGCCCTGTCCCTGCTGGGGGGCCCAAGACAGCTGCTCCGTTCGCCCTCTGCCCGCAAACTATGGGGGCCCATCGGGTGGCCCATGCACTTAGGGCCCCCCGGTGGGCCTGTGTCAGCGCGACCGCACTATGGCGCTTTAACAGCGCGACCGGGCCCTTGCTTTTTGGCAACCGACTGGGAAGAAGTGACAGCCGCGCGTCACTTCCTCCCACAGAAACAGGAGCCACGCGGGAGGAAGAAGCTGTTCCGGAGGGGGCCAGGCCGGGAGAGCTTAACTCCCAGCCACCCCAGCCAGCCCACTGGACCCCAGGGATGCCACCCTCCAGGAAAAGGTAAGAAACTGGAGGGTGGTTATCAAATTTTGCATGAGTGTGTGTGTGTGTCAGTGTCAGTATATATGTATGTGTGTATGTGTTAGTGTGCCAGTATGTCTGTCAGTAGTGATGTACCGAACTGTCCGCCGGCGAACAGTTCCCGGCGAACTTAGCGTGTTCGCGTTCGCCGCGGCGGGCGGACACATGCGCAGTTCGATCCGCCCCCTATTCGTCATCATTGGGCAAACTTTGACCCTGTGCCTCTCGGTCAGCAGACACATTACAGCCAATCAGCAGCACTCCCTCCCTTCCACACCCTCCAACCTCCCTCCCAGCATCCATTTTCGATTAATTCTGAAGCTGCATGCTTAGTGAGAGGAGGGAAAGTTTAGCTGCTGCTGATTAGATAGGGAAATTGATAGCTAGGCTAGGGTATTCAGTGTCCACTACAATCCTGAAGGACTCATCTGATCTCTGCTGTAAGGGCAGCACCCCAAAAAGCCCTTTTTAGGGCTAGAACATCAGGCTGCTTTTTTTTTTTTTTCCTGTGTAATGTAATTGCAGGTGCCTGCCTGCCAGCTTCTGTGTGAGGTTCACATTGGATACTGTGCCCACTTGCCCAGTGCCACCACTCTTAACCTTTTACAATAGGTTAAGCTTTAGATTTAAAAGAAATATTTTTTTTCACTGTAATAGAAGAGCAGTTGCCTGCCTGCCAGCTTCTGTGTCAGGTTGGATGCCTTGCCCATTTGCACAGTCAGTGCCACCACTCATATCTGTTTTTACAATAGGTTAAGCTTTAGATTTAAAAGAAATAATTTGTTTTCACTGTAATAGAAGAGCAGTTGCCTGCCTGCCAGCTTCTGTGTGAGGTTCACATTGGATACTGTGCCCACTTGCCCAGTGCCACCACTCATATCTGTTTTTACAATAGCTTAAGCTTTAGATTTAAAAGAAATAATTTTTTTTCACTGTAATAGAAGAGCAGTTAGTTGTCTGCAAGCGTCTGGGTGTCAGGCCTACTTCAGCGTGTGCTCTGCAGACCTGTGCCAGCGTGCTTTGACAGTTGCCAATCATATTTGGTGTCTCTTTAGCGTGCTTTTACAAAGAAAAAAGGTTTCCAGTGTAAGCTAATAGCAGCCAGTCAGTGTCCTTCAAGCGGCTCTGTCAGGCCTTCCTTCAGCGTGTGCCCTGCACAACACTGCCAGCGTGCTTTGACAGTTGCCGATCATATCTGGTGTCTCTATAGCGTGCTTTTAAAACCAAAATTTGTTTTTCACTGTTATAGATTGAATAGCAGTTACTTGTCTTCAAGCGGGTGTGTCAGGCCTACAGTGTGTGCTCTGCAGAACTGTTCAAGTGCACATTGCCAATCATATCTGGTGTCTCTATAGCGTGCTTTTACAAAGAAAAAAGGTTTCTAGTGTAAGCTAATCGCAGCCAGTCAGTGTCCTTCAAGCGGCTCTGTCAGTCCTTCCTTCAGCGTGTGCTCTCCAGAACTGTTCCAGTGCACATTGCCAATCATATCTGGTGTCTCTATAGCGTGCTTTTAAAACCAAAATTTGTTTTTCACTGTTATAGATTGAATAGCAGTTACTTGTCTTCAAGCGGGTGTGTCAGGCCTGCAGTGTGTGCTCTGCAGAACTGTTACAGTTCACATTGCCAATAATATCTGGTCTCACAGTAGCTTGCACGCATAGTACCACTAATCCCAAAAAAAATGACAGGCAGAGGCAGGCCACCCCGCAGGGGCCGTCGTGGTCGTGGTGCTGTGATTCCCTTTTGCCCTAGAATAATGCCCAGTTTTCAGAAGCCACGTACCCTGAACTTGAAAAGTTCTGAGGACATAGTTGACTGGCTAACACAGGACACCCAATCTTGTACAGCCTCCGCACGGAACCTTGACGCACCATCCTCCTTCAGCTTAGCTTCAGGCACCTCTCAAGATACCACTCACCCGCCTGCCGCCACCACCAAAACTAGCACCACAGCCGCTTTACTTGGTATGTCAGAGGAGTTACTCACACACCTGTTTGAAGAAATGAGTGATGCGCAACCATTATTGCTAGAGGATGTAGATAACAGGGATATGTCTCAGGCAGGCAGCATTAAACACATGGAGGTACGGTGTGATGATGATGATGTTGTACCCGCTGCTGCTTCCTTTTCTGAGTTGTCAGATACAAGCGAAGCGGTTGATGATGACGATGCGTCCATGGATGTCACGTGGGTGCCCGCTCGGCAAGAAGAAGAACAGGGCGAAAGTTCAGATGGGGAGACAGAGAGGAGGAGGAGACGAGTTGGAAGCAGGGGGGGTCGTCGCAAGGAGCTAGTGGCACAGTCAGACAGCATGCATCGGCACCTGGGGTCAGCCCGACAGCACGCCAATCAACGCATGCTGTGTCCACCACCAGAATGCCGTCATTGCAGAGCTCAGCAGTGTGGCATTTTTTTTGTGTGTCTGCCTCTGACAACAGCGATGCCATTTGCAACCTGTGCCAAAGGAAACTGAGTCGTGGGAGGTCCAACACCCACCTAGGTACAAATGCTTTGCGTAGGCACATGATCTCACATCACAAACGCCTATGGGATCAACACATGAGTACAAGCAGCACGCCTACTCTAAGCCGCCATCCTCCTCCTGGTCCAGCATCTTCAGCCACGTCAACCACTGCTGTCCTTCTTGCCCCCTCTCAACCATCCGCCACTCCGTCTCCCGCCTTGAGCAGTTCCCGCTCATCTGCCCACAGTCATGTGTCTGTCAAGGACATGTTTGAGCGTAAGAAGCCAATGTCACCAAGTCACCCCCTTGCCCAGCGTCTGACAGCTGGCTTGTCCGAACTATTAGCCCGCCAGCTTTTACCATACAATCTGGTTGAGTCTGAGGCGTTCAAAAAATTTGTAGCTATTGGGACACCGCAGTGGAAGGTACCCGGCCGGAATTTATTTTCACAAAAGGCAATCCCCAACTTGTACTCGATTGTGCAAAAGGAAGTCATGGCATGTCTGGCACACAGTGTTGGGACAAGGGTCCATCTGACCACTGATACCTGGTCTGCAAAGCATGGTCATGGCAGGTATATCACCTACACTGCGCATTGGGTAAACCTGCTGACGGCTGACAAGCAAGGAATGCGTGGCATTGCAGAGGAGTTGGTGACACCGCCACGAATTGCAGGCAGTCCTGCTGCCACCTCCTCTACTCCTCCTACTCCATCCTCTTCCATAACCTCCTCGGCTGAGTCATCTTGTGCTGCTGCATCTTGCTCCACATCAATGGCACCCCCCCAGCTCCCCAGGTACTATTCCACATCCCGGATACGGCAGTGTAACGCCGTCTTGGGTTTGACTTGCTTGAAAGCAGAGAGTCACACCGGACAAGCACTCCTGGCCGCCCTGAACGCACAGGTGGAAAAGTGGCTGACTCCGCAGCAACTGGATATCGGCAAAGTGGTGTGTGACAACGGAAAAAATGTGATAGCGGCATTGAAGTTGGGCAAGTTGACACATGTGCCATGCATGGCACATGTGTGTAATCTGATCGTACAACGCTTTGTGCATAAGTACACAGGCGTACAGGACGTCCTGAAGCAGGCCAAGAAGGTGTGTGGCCATTTCAGGCGTTCCTACACGGCCATGGCTCACTTTGCCGATATCCAGCGGCGAAACAACATGCCAGTGAGGCGCTTGATTTGCGACAGCCCTACACGTTGGAATTCAACACTCCTAATGTTCGACCGCCTGCTCCAACAAGAAAAAGCTGTTAATGAATATTTGTATGACCGGGGTGCTAGGACAGCCTCTGGGGAGCTGGGAATTTTTTTGCCACGTTACTGGACGCTCATGCGCAATGCCTGTAGGCTCATGCGTCCTTTTGAGGAGGTGACAAACCTAGTCAGTCGCAACGAAGGCACCATCAGCGACATCATACCATTTGTTTTCTTCCTGGAGCGTGCCCTGCGAAGAGTGCTGGATCAGGCTGTAGATGAGCGTGAAGAGGAAGAGGAAGAGTTGTGGTCACCATCACCACCAGAAACAGCCTTATCAGCATCGCTTGCTGGACCTGCGGCAACGCTGGAAGAGGATTGTGAGGAAGAGGAGTCAGAGGAGGATTGTAGCTTTGAGGAGGAGGAGGAGGAGCAAGACCAAACACAACAGGCATCCCAGGGTGCTCGTTGTCACCTATCTGGTACCCGTGGTGTTGTACGTGGCTGGGGGGAAGAACATACCTTCAATGACATCAGTGAGGAGGAGGAACGGGACATGAGTAGCTCGGCATCCAACCTTGTGCAAATGGGGTCTTTCATGCTGTCCTGCCTGTTGAGGGACCCTCGTATAAAAAGGCTGAAGGAGAATGACCTGTACTGGGTGTCCACACTACTAGACCCCGGTATAAGCAGAAAGTGGCGGACATGTTACCGAATTACAACAAGTCGGAAAGGATGCAGCATTTGCAAAATAAATTAAAAAGTATGCTTTACACAGCGTATAAGGGTGATGTCACAGCACAACGGGAATCTAACAGGGGGAGAGGTGGAAGTCATCCTCCTCCTCCTCCCACGACCACGCCGGCAAGGACAAGACGCTTGAAAGACGTGTTGTTGATGGAGGACATGCGGACCTTTTTAAGTCCTATGCATCGCCACAGCCCTTCGGGATCCACCCTCAGAGAGCGACTCGACCGACAGGTAGCAGACTACCTCGCCTTAACTGCAGATATCGACACTCTGAGGAGTGATGAACCCCTTGACTACTGGGTGTGCAGGCTTGACCTGTGGCCTGAGCTATCCCAATTTGCGATAGAACTTCTGGCCTGCCCCGCTTCAAGTGTCCTGTCAGAAAGGACCTTCAGTGCAGCAGGAGGTATTGTCACTGAGAAGAGAAGTCGCCTAGGTCAAAAAAGTCTAGATTACCTTGTGGCGAAACCAGCTTCGCCACTGTGAACTGGAGAGGCCTGGCTGCTGGCCTCCTGCCCGCTGACTATGGCCCCTGGACGTGTTGCACTTTAGAAACTATATTTGGGCAGGTAATAATTTGTATTGCTGCTGCTGGCCCTTTAAAAGCAGCGATGGACATATTGGAACTTTTGGGACTACTGTACCTTTAAGACTGTGGAGCGTAGTACAGTAATCCTGCCTTTAATACTTTAATGTCATGTATGTATTGTTGTATGCAGTTACCTGGGTTATATATATATGCAGCCTTCATCTGATTGTTCGGTAGAATCACTCCATTCATTGTATTGAGTGAAACTACCAAACAACCAGACCACCCAGGAATAAGTGTGCCTCCAATTACAGTTTGCAACAATGTTGCAAACGGGTAATTGGCAATCAGTGTAATGTATCCTTTGTCCTCTGGGTGGCCGCCATTCGGGAAACAAACACGTGGCGGCGGCCATCTTAAACTACCGAACAGCGGTGTTTTGCCGTCGAGTGTCTGGAACTAAAATCGGACACTTGACTAGGCAAACACCGCTGAGACCTCCATACTTCCAGAAATTCGTATGGAAACTACCGAATGACCCGCCGTTCGGTAGAAAGAACCCCACAAACAAGGGAATTCATTCAAACCCTCTCCAGGCTCTATAACACAGGCAATTCGCCTGTTTTCATTCCCTTGTTTGTGACCGACCGCAGGGCCAAAATGCATGGAACTGTTTTCGGATACTTTACCCATGCGGTCGGTCAAATCTTTGGAACCCCATATCTCACGAACCATTCATCCGAATTACTTTAACTTTGGATATGTTGTCCCCCTGAATAAGGGCTATCCAGCGATGCTGGATTTAAAGGTGTACCCCCTGTTTTTGGGGTACATCCAGGAATTGGGGAAAAAGGTGTACAGTATAATTGTGTTAAGTGTTAATCTAAGGGGAGGAAATGTGTGGGAGGTACATCCATGTGATTGGTTAATTTCATCCTCCCCCTGGGAGTGTCCTGTATGTACTTGTTGGTAATAAAAGCCAGACTGGGTGTCCCAGTCTTGAGTTCCTGCTTAACCCTCAAAATGAAGTGTCGTCTCGTTCTTGGGGGGGATTGGATTGTAAGCTGACTGCCAAGAGTGTAAGCCGATTGTATGCTTTTCTTGTTCAGCTGTTCCAGTTCGGAGTGTTATTTCGTATCCAGCTCGTGAGTTCTGATGTTCTGCAGTAGCTGTGCCTGTCTATGGAAAAGGGGATTATCGCCTAAACTGGGTTTTATCCTCTTGTAAGTGAAACGGTCCGTTACAATTGGTGGCAAGCGGCGGGATCGTTCCTACAACCAGAGGGACAGCTACAGACAACACCATTTCTGGATTACAAATTGAGGGCAACGCTAGTATCCGTACAGCGACCCTATCTACAAAGGAACTCAGAAAATGGAGGAGGAGTTTCAAGTTAGATTGGACGATTACCTCCCGGAGTCTGGAGCAGTCCCAGAGAAGAACATGTTGATGTACAGACAGTCTGTCAGAGCCGAATTGTGGGACGAAGCCCTAGAGGAAGTACAGTATTCACAAGGGGATCAGCGCCGCAGCAGAAGGCAGCGAATTCTGGCTAGAATTGCAGAGCGGATGCCCCTCCTGAGAAAACAGACCACAGAAAAGTGGGTGACTAGACTCGAGATTCTAGTATACGCAGAACTGGTGCTCGACGACGCATACCAGGCGCTACAGTGGTACGCGGCTCAGTGTGTCCCCAGGATGGCAGAGTATGAGTTCCCAGAAGGCGGAGATTACACTGGCCCCGGTCTATTTTGGGATAATAGTGGTGACGGGGACTTTGGGGAAGATGCCGACTATCGTTTTTGGGACCTGTACGGCATCCGGGAGAACATGCTGGGTCTCTTTGGCGCTGTGGACCTCGAGGCAGACCTACGATATTTGGTCACCGAGGAATGGAACCTAGAGGGGGATTACCTGCGACTCATCAATGAGGCCTGGGAAGAGACAACCGGTCCTCCCGCCCAAAAGCAACCAGCAGTACCCGAGGTAGCAGAGTTCCTAGACTGGTCCTGTGAGCAACCCCAGGGAGATGAAGGTGTCGTCCTTCCTCCCCAGCGGCAGGCTGAGTTACAGGGGGCAGAGGTTGTTGTTCCTGCCCCCCAGCAGCAAAGTGATGTGCCGGGAGGGCAGTGTGAAGTGAAGGGAGAGGAGAGCAGCGTCCTCCCTCCCCAGCGGCAGTGTGTACCCCAGGGAGATGAAGGTGTCGTCCTTCCTCCCCAGTGGCAGCGTACACCCCAGGGAGATGAAGGTGTCGTCCTTCCTCCTCAGTGGCAGCGTACACCCCAGGGAGATGAAGGTGTCGTCCTTCCTCCCCAGCGGCAGGCTGAGTTACAGGGGGCAGAGGTTGTTGTTCCTGCCCCCCAGCAGAAAAGTGATGTGCCAGGAAGGCAGTGTGAAGTAAAGGGAGAGGAGAGCAGCGTCCTCCCTCCCCAGCGGCAGTGTGTGTCTCCGGGAGCTGATGGTGTCGTCCATCCTCCCCAGCGGCAGGCTGAGTTACAGGGGGCAGAGGTTGTTGTTCCTGCCCCCCAGCAGCAAAGTGATGTGCCGGGAGGGCAGTGTGAAGTGAAGGGAGAGGAGAGCAGCGTCCTCCCTCCCCAGTGGCAGCGTACACCCCAGGGAGATGAAGGTGTCGTCCTTCCTCCCCAGTGGCAGCGTACACCCCAGGGAGATGAAGGTGTCGTCCTTCCTCCCCAGCGGCAGGCTGAGTTACAGGGGGCAGAGGTTGTTGTTCCTGCCCCCCAGCAGCAAAGTGATGTGCCTGGAAGGCAGTGTGAAGTAAAGGGAGAGGAGAGCCGTGTCCTCCCTCCCCAGCGGCAGGGTGTGTCTCAGGGAGCAGAAGGTGCAATCCTTCCTCCCCAGCGGCAGTGTGTACCCCAGGGAGCAGAAGGTGCCATTCTTTCTCCCCAGCGGCAGTTTGCCATCCAGAGAGAGGAACTTGTTACACCCTCTCTCCCACGGCAACCTAACCCACCAAGGGGAGATGTTAAGCCCCACAACTGTGCAGATGGGACCGTAGTCTCTGCACTTACAGCACAAGGGATAGGGACGGTCGGTCCTGTTCCCCAGCCTCAGTGTGATGGATCCAAAGGGGAGACAGTCGGTCTCCCCCTCCAGCAGTCGAGCTGTGCACCTAAAGGGGAGACAGCCAGTCTCCAGCAACCAGACGCCCACCAGACTACTCCCGTGGTAGTGCTGGCAACAGGACAGAGTACCGCTGGTCTCTGCCCCCTCAGCAACCCACCAAGGCAGCCTACCCGTCTCCCACCCAGCAGTGGTGAAACACCAGAACTTGGACAAAATCCTTCCTCACCCAGATGTAGTAACCGGTTAGTGTGGGTGGGCTGCTCGGTTATTTCTGTTTTGTGGGTGGGTTGCTGGACTAACCAGGGCACTGACCGGCAGAAAGTCAGGTACCCTGTTAGTCTAATTGGCAAAGGGGAGAAATGTGGCGAAACCAGCTTCGCCACTGTGAACTGGAGAGGCCTGGCTGCTGGCCTCCTGCCCGCTGACTATGGCCCCTGGACGTGTTGCACTTTAGAAACTATATTTGGGCAGGTAATAATTTGTATTGCTGCTGCTGGCCCTTTAAAAGCAGCGATGGACATATTGGAACTTTTGGGACTACTGTACCTTTAAGACTGTGGAGCGTAGTACAGTAATCCTGCCTTTAATACTTTAATGTCATGTATGTATTGTTGTATGCAGTTACCTGGGTTATATATATATGCAGCCTTCATCTGATTGTTCGGTAGAATCACTCCATTCATTGTATTGAGTGAAACTACCGAACAACCAGACCACCCAGGAATAAGTGTGCCTCCAATTACAGTTTGCAACAATGTTGCAAACGGGTAATTGGCAATCAGTGTAATGTATCCTTTGTCCTCTGGGTGGCCGCCATTCGGGAAACAAACACGTGGCGGCGGCCATCTTAAACTACCGAACAGCGGTGTTTTGCCGTCGAGTGTCTGGAACTAAAATCGGACACTTGACTAGGCAAACACCGCTGAGACCTCCATACTTCCAGAAATTCGTATGGAAACTACCGAATGACCCGCCGTTCGGTAGAAAGAACCCCACAAACAAGGGAATTCATTCAAACCCTCTCCAGGCTCTATAACACAGGCAATTCGCCTGTTTTCATTCCCTTGTTTGTGACCGACCGCAGGGCCAAAATGCATGGAACTGTTTTCGGATACTTTACCCATGCGGTCGGTCAAATCTTTGGAACCCCATATCTCACGAACCATTCATCCGAATTACTTGAACTTTGGATATGTTGTCCCCCTGAATAAGGGCTATCCAGCGATGCTGGATTTAAAGGTGTACCCCCTGTTTTTGGGGTACATCCAGGAATTGGGGAAAAAGGTGTACAGTATAATTGTGTTAAGTGTTAATCTAAGGGGAGGAAATGTGTGGGAGGTACATCCATGTGATTGGTTAATTTCATCCTCCCCCTGGGAGTGTCCTGTATGTACTTGTTGGTAATAAAAGCCAGACTGGGTGTCCCAGTCTTGAGTTCCTGCTTAACCCTCAAAATGAAGTGTCGTCTCGTTCTTGGGGGGGATTGGATTGTAAGCTGACTGCCAAGAGTGTAAGCCGATTGTATGCTTTTCTTGTTCAGCTGTTCCAGTTCGGAGTGTTATTTCGTATCCAGCTCATGAGTTCTGATGTTCTGCAGTAGCTGTGCCTGTCTATGGAAAAGGGGATTATCGCCTAAACTGGGTTTTATCCTCTTGTAAGTGAAACGGTCCGTTACATACCTCACCTTTATTAAGATGAATGAGGGATGGATCCTGAAGGGACTGACACTGGGCAATACATTCGATTAAAAAAGGCCTGATGAGATGAGCTGCCTTGGGCTAAAAATGGTCCACACGCTGCTGTATTTTAGCTCTGAATGACATTTGACTTGCGTGACTTATCCGCCACCAACTAGGGTTCAAGCCGCCATGTTTTAGGGCACTTTCTGCCTGTGAAACAAACATCAATTTTTCTGGCCGCTGCTACAGCAGCGGCTGCAACAATACCTAATTTTTCAGGCATGTGTACATGCCTAATTTTTAGGCCCACTGGTGCAGCACTGTGGCTTCAAAAACCAAACCAAAAAAAAATCCTCCAAGATGGCACCAATATACCAGTGGTCTAAGCATCTTCCCACCTTGGCCTAAAAAGGGAAGGTGATTCAACAATTAAAAATCTCTGCCATTTACACGTCCACTGATAGGAGACGCGGAAGGTATTAAACTGATATGAACAATACTAAACTCACCACTCCTATCTGGTGGCACATTAGCTTGCCCGCGCAGTGCCCCAAATTTCAAGTAAGAGGACCGACCAAGCATCTTCTTCCATCTCCCTGTTACAGAAATCACTGCCATATCCATAGAAATTGTACATAATATCCAGGATAGTTTTACAGGGCCAAATCATGTCGCCTGTTGAAAGAGGTGACCTTGCTCAGGTCCCAGGTGTGCGGTTCCTAAAATGGCTGCCATATACATGTCCACTGATAGGAGACGCGGAAGGTATTAAACTGATATGAACATTTACTAAACTCACCACTCCGAGTGCTGTTATTTATTTAATTTTTTTGTGGTGAGGCTTTACAGGACAGAGTGCTTCTCCACGGGACATGTTAACTCACAGGCAGCTGGCTCATCAAGGAACCAGAGCAGCTTGAACGAGGTGACCTTGCTCGGGTCCCAGGTGTGCGGTTCCTAAAATGGCTGCCATATACACGTCCACTGATAGGAGACGCGGAAGGTATTAAACTGATATGAACAATACTCCACTCCTATCAGTAGGTCCGTCCCATTGTGATTTATGCCCCCCACCCACCGCGCAGGGATGGGGGACGGGGGGGAGGAAAGTAGGCCCACCCCATTGTGATTTATGGCCCCCACCCACCGCGCAGGGGTGGGGGCCGAGGGGGGAGGACAGTAGGTCCCCCATTGTGATTTATGGCCCCCACCCACCGTGCAGGGGTTGGGGAGGACAGTAGCTCCCCCCAGTGTGTATCATGGGCTTTGAGGACAGGTGTCAATCCATACCTGCCAAGTGACCCTATGTAGGGGTAACAGTCCCTATTCTGCTCTGTGTCAGTGTGTATCATGGTCTCTGTGGACGGGGAACAGTCTCTATTCTGCTCTGTGTCAGTGTGTATCATGGTCTCTGTGGACGGGGAACAGTCTCTATTCTGCTCTGTGTCAGTGTGTATCATGGTCTCTGTGGACAGGGAACAGTCTCTATTCTGCTCTGTGTCAGTGTGTATCAGGGGTTTTGAGGACAGGTGTCAATCCATATCTGCCAAGTGACCCTATGTAGGGGGAACAGTCCCTATTCTGCTCTGTGTCAGTGTGTATCAGGGGTTTTGAGGACAGGTGTCAATCCATATCTGCCAAGTGACCCTATGTAGGAGGAACAGTCCCTATTCTGCTCTGTGTCAGTGTGTATCAGGGGTTTTGAGGACAGGTGTCAATCCATATCTGCCAAGTGACTCTATGTAGGGGGAACAGTCCCTTTTATGCTCTGTGTCAGTGTGTATCAGGGGCTTTGAGGACAGGTGTCAATCCATATCTGCCAAGTGACCCTATGTAGGGGGAACAGTCCCTATTCTGCTCTGTGTGAGGAGGAGGAACGGGAAATGAGTAGCTCGGCATCCAACCTTGTGCAAATGGGGTCTTTCATGCTGTCGTGCCTGTTGAGGGACCCTCGTATAAAAAGGCTGAAGGAGAACAACCTGTGCTGGGTGTCCACGCTACTAGACCCCCGGTCTCTATTCTGCTCTGTGTCAGTGTGTATCAGGGGATTTGAGGACAGGTGTCAATCCATATCTGCCAAGTGACCCTATGTAGTGGGAACAGTCTCTATTCTGCTCTGTGTCAGTGTGTATCAGGGGTTTTGAGGACAGGTGTCAATCCATATCTGCCAAGTGACCCTATGTAGTGGGAACAGTCTCTATTCTGCTCTGTGTCAGTGTGTATCAGGGATCATTAGGATAGGTGTCAATCCATATCTGCCAAGTGACCCTATGTAGGGGGAACAGTCCCTATTCTGCTCTGTGTCAGTGTGTATCAGGGATTTGACTATCTTTATTCAGATTCAAAAATTACAATTCCAGGAAAAATGTAACAAACATTTACAAGAACATGTTATGCACATCATAGAAACAACGTGAACCTCTTTAAAGCCACAAACTTAAGACAAAAAATACGTACACACAGTGTGTAAGGGTTTGAAAGAATATTCTGAATCCTTACATGTTTACTTTATCGTTTGTTTGATTTTTGTGAACCATATATAAACTACAAGCAGCGTGAAAACTATAAAAACTCAAGTGGCCATGCTGATCAAATTAAATAGTATGCTTTACACAGCGTATAAGGGTGATGTCACAGCACAACGGGAATCTAACAGGGGAAGAGGTGAAAGTCATCCTCCCCCTCCCACGACCCCGCCATATCTGCCAAGTGACCCTATGTAGGGGTAACAGCAGGGGTCAAGTCCTGGGGAAAAAAGTGTGGGAACTCACCCAAGATTCCGCCTCCTCCCCCCCCCCCCGCCTTAAAAAAAATTGCACTCCTATGCATATAGTGCAGTGCAGGGTGTGTATAATGAATGTAGTGTGTTTGTAGTGAGTGCAGTGTGTATAATGAATGTAGTGTGTTTGTAGTGAGTGCAGTGTGTATAATGAATGTAGTGTGTTTGTAGTAAGTGTAGAGTGTGTATCATGAATGTAGTGTGTTTGTAGTAAGTGTAGAGTGTGTATAATGAATGCAGTGTGTATAATGAATGCAGTGTATGTAGTGTGTGTGTAGTGAATGCAGAGTGTGTATAGTGAATGTAGTGTGTGTAGTGAGTGCAGTGTGTACAGTGAATTTAGTGTGTTTGTAATGAGTGCAGAGTGTGTATAATGAATGTAGTGTGTTTGTAGTAAGTGCAGATTGTGTATAATGAATGCAGTGTGTGTGCTGGATTATGTGTGTGTGTGTGTGTGGGTGCTGGATGATTGTGTGTGTGTGCTGGATGATGTGTGTGTGTGCTGGATGATGTGTGTGTGTGCTGGATGATGTGTGTGTGTGCTGGATGATGTGTGTGTGTGCTGGATGATGTGTGTGTGTGCTGGATGATGTGTGTGTGTGCTGGATGATGTGTGTGTGTGCTGGATGATGTGTGTGTGTGTGCTGGATGATGTGTGTGTGTGTGTGTGTGTGCTGGATTATGTGTGTGTGCTGGATGATGTGTGTGTGTACTGGATTATGTGTGTGTGTGTACTGGATTATGTGTGTGTGTGTGTACTGGATTATGTGTGTGTGTACTGGATTATGTGTGTGTGTGTGTGTGTGTGTGCTGGATTATGTGTGTGTGTACTGGATTATGTGTGCGTGTGTGTGCTGGATTATGTGTGTGTGTGCTGGATTATGTGTGTGTGTGTGTGTGTGTGCTGGATTATGCGTGTGTGTGTACTGGATTATGTGTGTGTGTACTGGATTATGTGTGTGTGTGTGTGCTGGATTATGTGTGTGTGTGCTGCATTATGTGTGTGTGTGTGTGTACTGGATTATGTGTGTGTGTGCTGGATTATGTGTGTGTGTGTGTGCTGGATTATGTGTGTGTGTGCTGCATTATGTGTGTGTGTGTGTGTGCTGGATTATGTGTGTGTGTGTACTGGATTATGTGTGTGTGTGTGCGCTGGATTATGTGTGTGTGTGTGTGCTGGATTATGTGTGTGTGTGTGCTGGATTATGTGTGTGTGTGCTGGATTATGTGTGTGTGTACTGGATTATGTGTGTGTGTGTGTACTGGATTATGTGTATGTGTGTGTACTGGATTATGTGTGTGTGTGTGTGTGTGCTGGATGCTGTGTGTGTGTGTGTGTACTGGATTATGTGTGTGTGTGTGTGCTGGATTATGTGTGTGTGTGCTGGATTATGTGTGTGTGTGCTGGATTATGTGTGTGTGTGTACTGGATTATGTGTGTGTGTGTACTGGATTATGTGTGTGTGTACTGGATTATGTGTGTGTGTACTGGATTATGTGTGTGTGTGTACTGGATTGTGTGTGTGTGTGTGTGCTGGATTATGTGTGTGTGTGTGCTGGATTATGTGTGTGTGTGTACTGGATTATGTGTGTGTGTGCTGGATTATGTGTGTGTGTGCTGGATTATGTGTGTGTGTGCTGGATGATGGGGGGGATGCATTTGCTTTTTAACTTTTATGTGTTTTTTTTTTTTACTTTACTCCCCCCTCCCTGCTTCTTACCTTGTCAGGGAGGGGGGAGATCGCCTGGTGGTCCGGTGGAGGGTAGCAGCCGCTGCACACAGGGGCCATCACACGCGGCGTTCTTCTCCAGCTCTCTCCGCTTCAACTCTCGCGAGACTCGCCTGTGCGGAGCGTTGCCATGGTAACCGGTGGCAACGCTCTTACAGCTGCGGGTCTCGCGAGAGTTGAAGCTGAGAGAGCTGGAGAAGAACGCTGCGTGTGATGGCCCCTGTGTGCAGTTAGCAGGGCAGGTCCTGCAGGACTGGGAACGGCGTTCCTGCTTTGGAAAAAGTGCAGGAACGCCGTTCCCATGCGTACCTGCAGGACTCGAGCCCTGGGTAACAGTCTCTATTCTGCTCTGTGTCAGTGTGTATCATGGTCTCTGAGGACGGGGAACAGTCTCTATTCTGCTCTGTGTCAGTGTGTATCAGGGGCTTTGAGGACAGGTGTCAATGTTAGGTGATTTCTGCCCTTTATGGATTAAAAGCAGACTCTGCATCAACTGTGTAATTTTCCATGGGAGTTTTGCCATGGATCCCCCTCCGGCATGCCACAGTCCAGGTGTTAGTCCCCTTGAAACAACTTTTCCATCACTTTTGTGGCCAGAAAGAGTCCCTGTTGGTTTTAAAATTCGCCTGCCCATTGAAGTCAATGGCGGTTCGCGCGGTTCGCCGGTTCGCGAACATTTGCGGAAGTTCGCGTTCGCCATTCGCGAACCGAAAATTTCACGTTCGCGTCAACACTATCTGTCAGTGTATATGTATGTCTGTGTGTGTGAGTCTGTCAGTGTCTGTGTGGTTCAGTATGTATGCATGTCTGTCAGTGTATGTGTGTATGTGTGTATGTCTGTCAGTGTGTCAGTATGTCTGTGTGTGTGAGTCTGTCAGTGTGTCAGTATTTCTGTCTGTGTGTGTGTGTGTGTGTGAGTCTGTCAATGTGTCAGTATGTCTGAATGTGTGTTTCAGTATGTCTGTCTGTCTGTCTGTGCGTATGTGTGCCAGAATGTCTGTATGTCTATGTGTGAGTCTGTCAGTGTCCGTGTGGTTCTGCATGTCTGTGTTTGTCAATATGTCTGTCAGTGTATGTGTGTTTCCGTATGTCCATCTGTCTGTGTGTATATGTGCCGGTATGTCTGTCAGTGTATCTGTATGTCTGTGTGTAAGAGTCCGTCAGTGTCTGTGTGGTTCAGTATGTCTTTGTGTATGTGAGTTTCAGTATGGCTGTCTGTGTCAGTACGTCTGTCAGAATGTGTCTCTGTATCTGTATGTTGTCCATTTGTGTTTGTGTGTGTATCTGTATGTGTCAATGTTTGTATCTGTATATTTGCATGTGTGTCAGGTTGTGTATCTGTGTGTCTGTATGTGTGTCAGTGTGTGTGTCGGTGTATCTATATGAAGTCAGTGTGTGTACCTTTGTATCTGCATGCATGCCAGTGTTTGTATATGTCTGTGTGTATCTGTATGTTCTTGTGTGTATCTATATGTGGTCAGTGTGTATCTGCGTGTGTGGGTCAGGTAGTGTATTTGTGCGTATCTATATGTAGTCAGGGGGGCCCAAGTAAATGCTTGCCCAGGGTCCAATCCAAATTAAAGACGGCCCTGCTTGTACTCTCCATTCTTTGAAGGGTTTGAGGGTTACCCTTCCCCTCAGGTGTGCAGCTCTATTCTCCCCTGTGATCAGTACTGTAGCACTGTTCCTCTCCTATTTTTTTTCTGTTACGGTTGTAGCGGAGAGCCGATCTTGCACAGCTATTCTCCACTAGAGATTCCAGTGAGGCTCAGGAACAAGGTGATGTTAAGTCCATAGGCAAGGTTTCCAGCAGGTAAAGTAATACAGCAGTATCCCCATCGCAATCCCAATAACTGGACGACACACAGTTTCAGGAGTAGACTGACAAGCTTTATTCCACAGTTCCTTATAAAGCCCTCTCCCATGCAAGAGAGGAGGTTCTATCACTTAAGACATTATCCAATCTCTAAGTAGTAACCTCCCACAGATCTCCTCCCCTCCTCTAGCATCATAATCCCCTTATTGTGTACACAGTTTTCCCCGAGTTTTGGATGTACCCTAAATACTTGGGGTACATCCACAAATCCAACATCCCCAGATAGCTCTATTCTGGGGGACCAACATACTTAAAAATTAGCCCATTCGGATGAATGGTTCGTGAGATATGGGGTTCCAAAGATTTGACCGACCGCATGGGTAAAGTATCCGAAAACAGTTCCATGCATTTTGGCCCTGCGGTCGGTCACAAACAAGGGAATGAAAACAGGCGAATTGCCTGTGTTATAGAGCCTGGAGAGGGTTTGAATGAATTCCCTTGTTTATGGGGCTCTTTCTACCGAACGGCGGGTCATTCGGTAGTTTCCATACGAATTTCTGGAAGTATGGAGGTCTCAGCGGTGTTTGCCTAGTCAAGTGTCCGATTTTAGTTCCAGACACTCGACGGCAAAACACCGCTGTTCGGTAGTTTAAGATGGCCGCCGCCACGTGTTTGTTTCCCGAATGGCGGCCACCCAGAGGACAAAGACCACACTGCACTGATTGGAGGCACACTCATTCCTGGGTGGTCTGGTTGTTCGGTAGTTTCATTCCCTTGTTTTATTTGAATGATTCTACCGAACAACTAGAGGAATACAATTCTTTTACATACATTTAACTGTCATTATACCCGGATACCATGCTTTCTATACATGTACATACACATTAAACCAGCCATATGACCAAATACACTTATTCTCATACATGTCGTGGGACAGCCCGGTACCAATCCGCTACACTGCTCCCCCTTGCCCACAAGCCGGCATACACAGTCTGATCCAACACGGATCGGCTTGGGGATGTCCGGGGGCTCACGGATCATTTCTCTAAGTCAGTTTGTCTTGACAACCCGTCAGCATTTCCATTCTGCTTACCCGGCCGGTACTGGATATTAAAGTCAAAAGGCTGTAGCGCCAAACTCCAGCGCAGCAGCCTGGCGTTGTCTCCAGCCACCCGGTTCAGCCAGACTAACGGGTTGTGATCCGTGAGCAAGGAAAAGGGCTGTCCATATAAATAGGGTTGTAGCTTCTTTAGGGCCCACACCACAGCCAGGCATTCCTTTTCGATGGCGGCGTAGCTTACTTCTCGAGGTAACAGTTTGCGACTGATGTAAGCCACTGGATGTTCCCCGCCATCGGCCCCGACTTGACTCAGTACTGCCCCCAATCCAAACATAGAAGCGTCGGTGTGAACAAGAAAACGTTTAGTTGGATTGGGAGCTGCCAAGACAGGGGCATTTATCAGTGCATTTTTCAATTGTTGGAATGCCTGCTCACACTCCGGGGTCCAGTTTACTTGGCGGGGAAGGTTCTTACGGGTCAGGTCAGTGAGGGGTTTGGCCAGGGCGCTATAATTGGGAACAAACTTCCGGTAATACCCTGCTGTCCCTAGAAACGCTAAAACCTGGGTCTTAGTCCTAGGGGTGGGCCACTGGGCTACAGCCTCTACTTTGGCGGGTTCGGGTTTTTGTTTACCGCACCCTACTCTATGTCCCAGGTATTGTACCTCAGCCATGCCGATACTACACTTGGCCGGCTTCAAGGTCAGACCTGCTTCCCTTATCCTATCTAGTACAGCTCCGATGTGAGCTAAGTGTTCCTGCCACGTATTGCTAAAAATAGCAATATCGTCCAGGTAGGCACATGTATAGTCCTGGAATCCATCTAGGAGTCGATCCACCATCCTTTGGAAGGTGGCTGGGGCGTTTTTCATCCCAAATGGCATGACCTTAAACTGGTACAAGCCAAATGGGGTGACAAAGGCCGACTTCGGGATGGCGTCTGGGGCCAGGGGGATTTGCCAATACCCTTTACACAAGTCAATAGTGGTGAGGTATTGGCCCCTGGCCATTCTGTCCAGTAACTCGTCTATCCGGGGCATCGGATAGGCGTCAGATACAGTCTTCTCGTTCAATCTCCTATAGTCCACGCAGAAGCGGGTCGTACCGTCTCGCTTTGGTACGAGGACTACAGGAGATGCCCAAGGACTGTCTGAGGGTTCAATCACCCCCAGTTGGAGCATTTCGTCGATCTCCTTACGCATGTTTGCCCGTACCGCTTCTGGAATGCGGTATGGCGTCTGGCGCATGGGTAGTTGCCCTGGGGTCTCGACCCGGTGAGTTGCCAGAGGCGTGTATCCAGGTACATTAGAGAACGTGTCGCGTTTCTCTTCCAATAGTTGCTGTACCTCGATCCGCTCCTGTGGGCTCAGCCGATCTCCCAGCGTAACCTCCCCTAAATCTCCGGACAGCTGCCCATCCCCCAGCAAATCGGGGAGGGGTAAGCTGTCAAACTCTTCCGTGTTAGGGGCACAGATGGCGGTTACCTCCTCAGTACGCTCGTGGTAGGGCTTCAGCATGTTCACATGGAGCATGCGTCGCCCCCCAGTCCCTGTGCAGGGGCCGATAATATAGGTGGTATCGCATCTTTGCTCCACCACCTTATATGGGCCCTGCCAGGCGGCCTGTAACTTATCATGTCGGACAGGTTTTAAAATTAGTACCTTCTGCCCGACCTGAAAGCTACGGTCCCTGGCTCCCCGATCATACCATGTACGCTGGCGGGTCTGGGCCTCCTGAAGGTTTTCCCGTACCGTCTTGGTCAACGCTTCTAGGCGGTCCCGAAAGGCCAACACATATGGTAGGATGGGAGTGCCATCTGTGCTCCGGTCTCCCTCCCAATGCTCTCTAATAAGATCCAATGGGCCTCGGACCCTCCTTCCAAACAATAATTCAAACGGGGAGAACCCTGTGGATTCCTGCGGCACCTCCCGGTATGCAAATAGGAGGTGCGGCAGGAATCGTTCCCAGTCCTTGTGGGTCTCTGCGAAGGTTCGGAGCATCTGCTTCAAGGTACCATTGAATCGTTCGCAGAGCCCGTTCGTCTGGGGGTGGTAAGGGGCGCTGATAATAGGCTTAATGCCACAGATCCTCCAGAGGTGTTGGGTGAATTCTGCGGTAAACTGGGTACCCTGATCCGAGATAATCTCCCTGGGTAATCCCATCCGGGAGAATATCCGCATGAGGGCATCCGCGACCGTCTCAGCGTGGATGTTGGTCAGAGCCACTGCTTCTGGATACCTGGTGGCATAATCTACGACCGTTAAAATATACCGTTTTCCTGACGGGCTAACTTTATTGAGGGGGCCTATCAGATCCACCGCTATTCGGCTAAAAGGTTCCTCTATTATGGGTAAGGGGTGAAGTTTAGCCTTCCTGCGATCCCCCCTTTTTCCCACTCTCTGGCAGGTATCGCAAGTCGTGCAATATCTGCGTACTTCCTGGCTAATCCCTGGCCAGAAGAAACTCTGGGTTAGTCTGTACCTGGTGCGACTAACCCCTAGATGTCCGGATAGCGGAATATCATGCGCTATCCGGAGTAATTCAGCCCGGTACCGCTGTGGTACCACTAATTGTCTCCTCGCTATCGGGTCTAACCCCGTAATCTGTTTGGTTGTTTCCCTGTATAAAAGTTGTTTATCCCAGATAAACTTCTCTCCCTCCGCCCCGGGGGAACCCGTGCCAACCTTGTCCCTATACACCTGAAGCGTGGGGTCTGTTGCGACTTCAGCTACAAATTCATTAGGTGGAGCCCAGGGGACACATTCTAGAGGGGGGGTAGGGTTGCTTACCTGGACCTCCGGCAGTGTGTTGTGGTCCTGGGTGCGGGCCTGTTGTCGGGTGACTACAGGGTTGACCTCTCCTGTGGTGGGTGACTGGGGCTCAAAAGCAGAAGTGAGCCTCCCCAGATCGTTCCCCAATAAAACCTCCGCCGGTAAATGTGGCATCAACCCCACCTCCACTTCCCCTGCCCCCGCTCCCCAATGTAAATGTACCCTTGCTGTAGGTAGCCGGTACACTGCTCCCCCAGCTACCCGGACGGCAACAGTTTTGTTCAGTTTTGCCTGATCTGAAATCAGGTGGCTCTGTACCAAAGTGATGGTGGCTCCCGAATCTCGTAATCCCCGGACTGCTGTACCATTCAGATATACCGTCTGTCGATGGTGCCGTAGATTATCCACATTGGCCTGGACCGGATCTGCCTCGTGCAGTACCTCCCATTGTTCCACAGTAGTAATGGGGACTGCGGAACCATATGGGGTGGTGACTAGGTCCTGGTAGTGGTGGGCTGCGGCCGCCCTGGGTGGAGGTGGGCCTGGACGAATCCAGGTGGAACGGTCCCGTAGCTGTGGGCATTCCCTTTTATAATGTCCCCACTTCTGGCAGTGATGACAGGGGCCAGCGGTGGGTTGTCGGAACCGGGGCTGTGCAGCGGGTGGTGGAGGTGGTGGTAGCGGTCTCGGTGGAGCTGGGGTGTAGTTGTTTCCCCCGAATGTTTTAAAGGTTGCTTTTGGAGCTGCAGGTTTTTGTGACCTGCGTGCATCCAGGTAGTCATCCGCTTTCCTAGCCGCCTCGGTAAGGGAAGTAGGGTTTCTGTCCCTTACCCATTCCTGGACCTCATTGGTTACTCCCTCATAGAACTGCTCCATCAGCAACATTTGTATTACATCCTCCATAGAACGTGCCTTGCTAGCTTGCACCCACCCGAGCGCTGCCCCCTGTAATCGGCATGCCCACTCTGCGTGCGAGTCCTTCTCTGTTTTCTTTAGATCCCGGAACCTCCGCCGGTATGCCTCGGGTGTTATAGCATACCTGGCGAGTATAATTTCTTTCACTTTACTGTAATTCCTTATTTCGTCATTAGGTACAGTCCGATATGCCTCTGCTGCCCTCCCGGTTAACCTTCCGGCCAAAATAGGTACCCAGTCCTCTGCGTTAATTTTATGCAGTGCACACAGTCTTTCAAAGTCTTGCAGGAAAGCGTCTATATCTTCCTCTGCCTCCACATATGTTTTAAAAGCCTGGTATGGTATTTTAGGCTTACCTTCCTGTGGCACATTAATTGCAGAGCTTTGTTCTGGTGCCTGTGTCCTTAGGATGAATTCTTGTACCTCGGCCATTGTCCTGGTAACAATTTCTGTTGGGGGGTTTTCCCCATAAAAGGATAGCCTGAACTGAACCTGCCTCTGGAATTCCGATCCTTGTGGTGTTCCTCCCGGCTCCCTCTGTGCCGGAACTGAATCGCCCTCCATTCTGTACTCTGCCATGAGTTCTGTAACAAGTACTGCTTTCTTCTTATTGCTGGCTTGTATACCCCTTGCCTCTAGGAGGTCCTTTAGCGTGGAGCGTTTTAGCGCAGAAAAATCAATCTCCATCCGTACTCCATTTACGCTTGTTCCTTTGTGAGTTTGGATCCCAGCGCTGCCAACCAATGTAGCGGAGAGCCGATCTTGCACAGCTATTCTCCACTAGAGATTCCAGTGAGGCTCAGGAACAAGGTGATGTTAAGTCCATAGGCAAGGTTTCCAGCAGGTAAAGTAATACAGCAGTATCCCCATCGCAATCCCAATAACTGGACGACACACAGTTTCAGGAGTAGACTGACAAGCTTTATTCCACAGTTCCTTATAAAGCCCTCTCCCATGCAAGGGAGGAGGTTCTATCACTTAAGACATTATCCAATCTCTAAGTAGTAACCTCCCACAGATCTCCTCCCCTCCTCTAGCATCATAATCCCCTTATTGTGTACACAGTTTTCCCCGAGTTTTGGATGTACCCTAAATACTTGGGGTACATCCACAAATCCAACATCCCCAGATAGCTCTATTCTGGGGGACCAACATACTTAAAAATTAGCCCATTCGGATGAATGGTTCGTGAGATATGGGGTTCCAAAGATTTGACCGACCGCATGGGTAAAGTATCCGAAAACAGTTCCATGCATTTTGGCCCTGCGGTCGGTCACAAACAAGGGAATGAAAACAGGCGAATTGCCTGTGTTATAGAGCCTGGAGAGGGTTTGAATGAATTCCCTTGTTTATGGGGCTCTTTCTACCGAACGGCGGGTCATTCGGTAGTTTCCATACGAATTTCTGGAAGTATGGAGGTCTCAGCGGTGTTTGCCTAGTCAAGTGTCCGATTTTAGTTCCAGACACTCGACGGCAAAACACCGCTGTTCGGTAGTTTAAGATGGCCGCCGCCACGTGTTTGTTTCCCGAATGGCGGCCACCCAGAGGACAAAGACCACACTGCACTGATTGGAGGCACACTCATTCCTGGGTGGTCTGGTTGTTCGGTAGTTTCATTCCCTTGTTTTATTTGAATGATTCTACCGAACAACTAGAGGAATACAATTCTTTTACATACATTTAACTGTCATTATACCCGGATACCATGCTTTCTATACATGTACATACACATTAAACCAGCCATATGACCAAATACACTTATTCTCATACATGTCGTGGGACAGCCCGGTACCAATCCGCTACAACGGTTACTATCTTCCCTCCAGGTTTCAGCTGCTTCCCTTCAGATCACAGCCACCATGTCCATTTTTGAATATAGAAACAACCATACCATTAATATTAATGAAGTCTTTGACAAAGGAGACCATAGCCCTCTCCTTTCTAGACCTCCCATTTTCAGCCAACAAGAACTGTTTACCAAATTAGAAAGGGCATTAACTAGCAAAATAAAACTTAAATGGGAAATCGCTACCTTCAAAAGATACATAGATGAAGGTATTACCCCTAGAGGCCTAAGACTATTTAAACTCCCCTCCTCAGACCAAGAGGACGATGAGTTTATGAATGAATGGTTTAAGAAGCTTGAGACATGTACATTTGGTCTCATGGACACACTAGTGATAAAAAAAAGTAAAAAATTGACAATTTTGGACAAAGAGATTGACGATCTAAAAGAACAGTTATCCCCATTTATAGACACATCGGTATTCAAACAAATTCCATTTTGATCCAAAACAAAAATTGAAAAAATAGAGATGGACACAAAGCATATAAAAGTGAAGAAATATATTAGAGACAAACACGATTATATGAATAACCAAATAAGAACTTACCACCAAAATACAAAATACAACAGTACCATTTAACCAAAAAACAGGAGCTCCCCACCACACCACCGGAACAATCACACCTCACGATTTCCGAGATGCGAACACCCACCCAAACACCAGACACCCAGATATGCACCAAATCACACTTACAGACCACATCAATATCCAAATTCCTATTATGAGAATACAGACAGGCCAAATCAACGAGCCATACCCCAGCCTTTACTCAAAAGACACCCCAGATTAAATCACCACATTTCTCAAAGAGAGCCTGCACACTCACCTCACTATCATGACTACAAGAATCTTTATGATTACAGTCATCACAGCTCCTACAGAAATGATATCAATAAAACATACAAAGATCTCTCTCCTAGGCCACAAAGAACAAGATTTACACACAAGAACTATGGTTACACAGACCAACCTAAATCCCCTATCACCAACTCTAACAGATACCAACTCTTATCAGTAGACTCAGAAATAGACATAGACTTTTTTTAGAGATAAGATCCAACTCACAACCTCATCCATTGTCATTCCAAGCATCACGAGCAAGAAAAAGAAGTTATACCTTAGAGGAGGGAGAAGTGGTAGAAGAGAGCAAAAGAGAAAGATTAATAGAATAGAAAACCTCAAAACCGATAAAGAAAGGGGTATTTTTAACCTATCCCAACAAACACTCACAACCACCCAAATAGCAGTACTAAGTAAGGGCCTAAAGCTTGCCCCCACTACGTCCTTCAAACCATTTCAAGCTTTTTGGACGTAAATAAATTTATAAGAAAAACAACCCTAAAGAGATTTTTATGGGTAAAGAATCTGCGCCTCTCCCTAGCACACCTATTCAGCCTACTACTACCCCTGCCACAATTAACACCTATCTTAAACCACAATCAAAATTCTAGCCATCCAATTTTAAGTCTGGACCACTAGACGTATTCGAAAAACTTGTTTTAAAAGACTTTGGCAAAATTAAAAAGAAAAAGTCAGACAAACCTAATTTAAACCACCATGAACTGAAAGCCCTAAAAGAGCTACAATTAGATGAAAATATTGTCATTAAACAAGCAGACAAGGGAGGTTGCCTTGTAATCCTCTCAAAAGAAATGTATATAGCAGAGGCCCAGAAACAACTAAGTGACGACAATGTTTATGAAAAATTACCCACAGACCCTAGCTCTCAGATTCAAGCTACCCTTTATAATTATCTACTTAAAGGCAGTAATTCTAACATTGTCAACAAACAAGAATTTAATTACCTGAACAAACCATACCCCAAAATCCCAGTTATTTACTTCCTGCCTAAAATCCACAAAAATGAGACTAATCCCCCAGGCGGCCCAATTGTCTCCGGAATTAACTCGATTTTATCTAATTTATCAGAATACATCAATATTTTACTCCAACCCTCTGTAAAAAATATGAAATCTTATCTAAAAGACACCATGTCCCTTCTCCTCTTTTTTAATGATTTTATATGGCAGAAGGACTACATTCTGGTGACTTGTGACGTCACATCCCTCTACACTATTATCCCTCACGATAAAGGTTGCGAAGCAGTCACAAAAATACTCGAAGCAGAAAAAAGAATATCACAATCCCAAATCAATTTTATTATAGAGGGCATTAAAATTATTTTAAATAATATTTTTTTCTGTTTTTTGGATTCCTTTTATGTCCAAAAAAGGGGTACGGCTATGGGGACCAGGTTTGCCCCCAGCTATGCCAATTTATTTATGGCAGATTGGGAAGCAGAGGCAGTTTGGGGAAATCATGACTGGAGGGCTAACCTGGTCTCCTATTTTCGTTATATTGACGACCTATTTTTTTTATCTGGAAAGGCACCGATAGCTCCCTTAAACTTTTTTTTAGAACACCTCAACCAGAATGACAGAGGCATTGTTTTAACCTCAAAATTTAGCAAAGAAGAAATCAGCTTTTTAGATTTAATTTTTTTTATTAAAGAAGGAAAACTAAATACAAAAAGTTTTTTTTTAAAAGTGTGCACTAACACAGTCATTGATCAAAATAGCTGTCATCACACACCTTGGCTGAAAATACTTAAAATAAATTGCACACTTTTTGATTTTTATGAACAAAGCAACATTTAATTTTTTTTTTTTTTTTAGAAAAACACTATCCAGAGGACAAACTTGACACCATACTTACTAAAATCAAGTCTAATGACAGGAGTAGCCTGCTGAAACATAAAAATAAAAGTATTAATACTACCCCATCCATCCCTATAATCTTTGATTACAATAATAAGAATAGGGACATAAGGAAAACGATCCAGAAACACTGGCACATTTTATCTGAAGACTCCGTTTCCAATAAGATCATTCCAGAAAAACCCAACATCATTTTTAGAGGTGCTCCTAATTTTAAAACTATTTTAACCAAAAATTTCACCAAGACTCACACAACAAAAACACCATCCACTCTGTTTAATGTTAAAGGTTTTTTTTAAGTGCAGGAAATGTATCGTCTGCAAGACTACCCAAATGTCAGTCCTTAATAAGACCACTGAATTCAAATCTAATATTACTAATATAAGTTACAATATTAAACATTTTATCACATGCTGCACTAAAAATGTTATATATTTACTGGAGTGCCCTTGTGGCCTCCAGTATGTGGGCATGACATCCAGATTTTTAAAAACTAGGATATCCGAGCATTGCCGTAACATCAGGAACGTTGAGAATCATACAGTGTCTAAGCACTTTTTAACACCTCACCAAAAAAGCCCTAACGTTCTTAAATTCACCCCTATCCAAATATGTAATATCCCATGGAGGGGTGGCGATATAAAAAATATTCTGGGAAAATTTGAAATGGAATGGGCTTTTAACTTGAAGACATTAACCCCTGAAGGTCTAAATGCAGACTTTGACCTTTTTTGATTTTTTTATAATTATTTATACTGGTACTTTATGCTATATTACATTATTATTCCCTTTTTTTTCTCCTCATAATAGTGTACTCTTATTATTATCCACTACCCTCTATTTATATGTATAATCTGTGTATAGGGTCTATTTTCATTTTAATTTATTATCTCCTATGGCTTAATCCATTTATTTTTATTTTCATATAAAGTTTGTATGTTTAAATATGTCACTATTTCACCCTGCCCCTATCCCCCATCACTAAACTATAATATGGCCGCTTACGTATTCATCCTACTTCCCTGCATCTATTTTCTATCCCCCTTCCTGTTACTATGAGAAGAGTGATTACAACCACTCCCTCCTACTTTCGGCCGCTTAGGACCGCCCCCTCTTCCCTCTGATCACGTCCTGCAAACGGACGCGATCATAACTAAACTCCCCACCCTGCTCTGCAATCTGCCGGCTCCGCCCACCTCCTGTCACTCTAAAACACTCACAGTTAAAAATGGCCGCGACCTCACGACCTTTCACCCTCAAGTTCAAAGCTTAAATGCTTACTTTTACTTTCACCATATGTCACTTTTCCTCAGTTGAATAAAGGTTCTGCATGGGATTCAAATGTCCCTATATATAATATATTGGAAAACGAGCATTATCTACTGTTTTACTTGTTCTATTGTTTTAATGTGTAAAAATAAAGAAAAAAAAAATATTATTATTTTTTTTAAATCATGTGACCACAGTCATGCGCAAATGACGTCATTTTGGTGCCAATCTTAAAATTTTAAGCCATTTTACTTGCCTATCAAAGGTGAGTAGCCAGGATCAGTTGTTTACATTTGATAAAGCCTGTTTTGGCGACACGCGTATTTTTATAAGAATCCAATAAAAGTATTTTGCACACTTACTTTTATTTGTTGCTGTTTTATCCTGGCTGATTTTTTTTATCATTTTAAAGATCCAGTACTACAAAATAAATCCCTGGTGGGGATTATTCCACCTACGCCTGGTTCATAGAGCAGTGTGGCTGCTCTGAACATTGTAAGTACGTTTCATTTTACCTTTTACTGCTGTTTTTTATACGGTAAACACTATGGGCCCTCTCTTGTGATTTTATTTCATAAGACCGGCACTGCAAGCATCGCTAGAAGGATATCCTACATGTGGGGAGTTTAAATACCACTGTATGCTGTTTTACTCAGAGCTGGTTATAGCTTTCCCAATTGTAAGTTGGCACTCTTAGGACCTCAGTGTTGTCTGTAGTTGCAGTTAACCTACGTTATTGCACCATTGGGTTTTTCCCCCTTTTATGTATTTTATATGCTGACGCTTATCTGGAATGCTGTAAGAAGTCTTGAGGATACACCTCCAAGTGTCCAGTTATATCCTACATGTGGGGAGTATTAAATACCACTGTATGCTGTTTTACCTAGAGCTGGGCATAGCTCTTTAAATTGTGAGTTGGCACTTCTCTACCTCTATGTTGTTCGTGATCCAGCTTTCCTAAAATGGTTTTGCACTATTGGTCTCTATTTTTGCTTTTGTATTTCATATTTACCACTGAGGATTCAAAGCAAGAACTGAAGAATATACACTCCAGGTCTTCACTGTACTTTAACCCCTTAAGACCGCAGCCAAATGTATAAGTTGTGAACAAAACAAAATGTAAACAAAACCTGGCATTTGCGCTATATGTCTGTCCAACCGTAATTCAGCTCTTTCATATTAAATGCACCCCCCCCTTATTAAATATCATTTTATTCAGGGGAAACAGGGCTTTCATTTAATATCAAATATTTAGCTATGAAACATAATTTAATATGAAAACAATGGGAGAAAATAAGATTTTTTATATTTTTTTAGTTCTACATGACATTTTAACTGTCAATGTCATAATACTGTTTGCTTTTACTGCAATAAAATACACATATTTGTATTCAGCAAAGTCTCACGTGTAAAACAGTACCCACTATGTACAGGTTTTATGGTGTTTTGGGAAGTTACAGGGTAAAATATATTGTGTAACATTTGAAATTAAAATCCGCCAGATTGGTTACGTTGCCTTTGAGACTGTATAGTAGCCCAGGAAATAAATTTACACCCATAATGGCATACAATTTGCAATAGTAGACGACCCAAGGTATTGCAAATGGGGTATGTCCAGTCTTTTTAGTAGCCATTTGGTCACAAACACTGGCCAAAGTTAGCGTTAGTATTTGTTTGTGTGTGAAAAATGCAAAAAACGCCAATTTTGGCCAGTGTTTGTGACTAAGTGGCTACTAAAAAAGACTGGACATACCCCATTTGCAATACCTTGGGTTGTCTACTATTGCAAATAGTATGCCATCATAGGGGTAATTTTCATTCTTGGGCTACCATGGGGTCATAAAGGCAACGTAAGCAATCTGGCAAATTTTAATGTGAAAAAAATGAAACACAAGCCTTATATTTGACGCTGTAATTTTTGAAAACACCATAAAACCTGTACATGAGGGGTACTGTTGTACTCGGAAGACTTCGCTGAACACAAATATTTGTGTTTCAAAACAGTAAAAAGTATTGCAGCAATAATATCGTCCGTGTAACTGCTGTTTGTGCGTGAAAAATGCAAAAAACGTCACTTTTACTGGCGATATCATCGTTGTAATACATTTTACTGTTTTGAAACACTAATATTTGTGTTCAGCAAAGTCTCCTGAGTAAAACAGTACCCCTCATGTACAGGTTTTATGGTGTCTTGGAAAGTTATAGGGTTAAATATAGTGCTAGCAAATTAAATTCCCTATACTTTCGGCATGGGTTGCCAGGCAGGTCCCGCTAATTGTAATTAATTAGGATACCTAATTATGTAAAATTATTACATAAATATATGTGTAGAATTAATATATGTATATATATATATATACATATGTGTATATATACGTATATATATATATATATATTTTTTTTTTTTAATATTTTTATTTATATATAGGTATATATAGTGATATATACGTATATATTTATGTATATAGATATATATATTATTTCGCTCTATGTGTATTTTGATATACATATATATATACATATATATATATATATATATATATATATATATATATATATATATTAATATCACAATACAGTTAGAACGAAATAAAACACATCTATATATTTTGTAATATTTTATTTTCAATTTTTTTTATTTTTTTTTTACGTATTTACATATTTTTTTATATTATATATAAATATATATATAACAATAATTATATATGTATTTAATCAGTATCAGTCTACGTGTAAGTTGATATTAATATATATATATATAATTATATATATATTAATATTAAAATACACCTAGACAGTGTATGTGTTTGTATGTATATGTGTATATATATACTTAGATCATATATATATATATATATATATATATATATATATATATATATATATATATGATCTAAGTATATATATATTTTTTACACTTATTTTATTTTATTTTTATTTGATTTCAGCCAGCAGGGGGAATAACTGTCATTACAGTTAGTCCCCCTGCTGGCAATACACCAGGCAGCTATCCCGGCCATGTGATTGTAAGGTCCTCGCAAGGACCTCACTCTCACATGGCCCGAGGGGGCTGAAGAGGACGGAGGTGCCGCGGGGGGCTCCCTGGGAATCCCCCAACCGCGATCGCCGGCGTGGGATCGCCGGCGACCGGGTAAGTAAATAAAAACCGGAGGGCGTACATTTACGTCCTGCGGCGTTTAGAGCCGCTTTAAAAAGGACGTAAATGTACGCCCTCTGGACTTAAAGGGTTAAGAGACTCTTTATATTATTTTTGTTTATTATCTCTCATTGTCCTACTTAGCGCACCCTGTATTTGTTGTATCTTGTGTAAAATCTACGTATGAAGATGTCATGGGCAAAAAAAGCACACACAGCTGGAAGCAATCGTATGAAGATGTCATGGGCAAATAAAGCACACACAGCTGGTAGCAATCAGTGATAGACAGTGATAAAGCATGTCATGTGAAGTTACAACCTTTAAGAGCAATGGTAAGTCAAGGGATCATGGCATGACCAATGCTGTGGCCCACACTCAACTTCAAAGTAATCAAATTCAGCTGTATTCTGAATTAATGCTATAAGAATAATGTGGAAATAGCATTAACAGCCAGAACAAGCTTGCTAAAAAAAAATGCTTTTTCAAGTATTTTCTTATGTGTGATTTGCAAGTACATGCCTTATGAAGGCCATGTATGTTTGATCATAAATAAACATGCAACTCAACAATGTACAGGTCCATGTGCCAGTGTCTGAATATTAGTTTCATGCAAACATTATTTACCTTGTCCAACATCATTATGCATATTATGCATTCCCCTTAGTTCAAATTATAAAAAAGCACTGTTAATAAACCTGCATTATATATTATATTATGAGCTATTCCACAAAGTATTTTCAGTTTTCTGAATCAAGTACATAGCAAGCATTTTGTGTCACACACAAACATTCAGATGAGAAATTCAAAGTAGTAATGCCATCCTCATTATGTTCTTCAGAAAACAGCATTAAAGGGTTCAGATGTCTTGTATAATGAATTAAGTTTTCTAATCTACATTGAGTACTGCTACTTTTGCCTGGTATCAGGTCCAAGCAGAAATGTAGCAATCTTGTTAAGTTATTGATGACAGGCATGACATTATTAAATGTTGAATCTGTGCTGCAAGCTTTAGCCAATAACAAAAATAAGCTAAACATAAATCCTTGCCTCTAGATGTATTTACCTTCCGAGGATATGTTGCTGTTGCAGCATAGTTCAGTATAAAATCAGCTGCTTAAACTGGTAGGAAAGAAAAGAAAAGCTTAAAATTGCTGCCAACAAATGTTCCAGCTATTGTTCTAATAAGCTCCTATCTGCTCTGTCACATGGATATCAAAAATAGAATCATTACCGACATTTTTTAGAATTTAAAATGAAGATGGGATTTTAGCACGATTATCTAATGGATACAAGTAATGGAGAACATGCATTTGCCCATTTAACCCCCTATAGAGAGGATTTTAACTCCTGCATTTTCCAAACAAGGTTTTATAATCCCCATCACTATTCACTTATTAGAAATCTCATTCAGCATTGAATATTAGTTCTGTTGCTGAATTAAACAGCGTAAGTGAAGATTGTTTTAAATGCACGTTAGCGTGTTAACGGCTTTACCTCTTCTGCCCCCTACAATGTCTCAGAGATAAATTATTGTGAACAGACCCTGAAGGCACTATAGCCATTTCATCTCATTGAATTGGATAGAGTGCTTATAGTGAGTCCCCTGACACTGTCCATCAATTCAGGGTTAAACCGTTTTTGAATGGTCTAACCCTGCATGAGGGTTCCTTTGCTGTCCACAACACTTTCCCCGGTGGAATTATGATTAAGGCAGAGATTTCACTCGTCTTTAGCCATACCAATTCACAGCACCAATAGGTGGCTGTGATGGACTGAGAGTGGTTAGCTAAAATGAAATTAACTTCAGTGATGCACTAAATTATGTGTGAACTACTGTGTAGCTATGGATTACCCATGAGGTTATCCACCAGAACATTCACAACAAATTATCATAGAGGAAAATCAAAGTGTAAACAATTAACTCAAAAACACATACACTGGGATAGGTACATAGATTCCAATTTCAGTAAAAAATATATTAAATGCAAGCTATAATATAGTTATAATATAGATTATTAAATAATACATGGACCTTTTCCCAATATGGAGCCATTCATGTTATTCAGAGTCATGTGCAGGCTCTGTGAATATAGCATATAGCTGGCCTCTAAAGTGCTAGAGATGTTGTACTACTTTAACCCCTTAATGATGGAGGCAATTGTTTCAGTTCTGAACCAAAACAAAATCTAGAATTTGAGCTCTATGTTTGTTCAACCATAGTAAACCTCTTTCATATTAAGTGCATCCACACTTATTATATAAACAGTATAGAAATTGTAATATAACACACATGGCTATGTTATATAAACAAAAGGGAATACATATATAAACAGTAAAGAACTTGTAATATAACGCACCTATTATATATGATTTTGTTCAAGAGAAATTAGGATTTAATTTCACATCAAATGTTGATATTTGAATGGAAAATAAAAAAAGAATAAAAAATTAAGAAATGCTGTTATTTTCCAAGTTTTACACAGAATTTTTACTGTGAATACTGTTAGCTTATACTTCAAATAAACACACATATATGTATGCTGTGATGTCCCACAAGTACAACAATGCCCTTCATGTGCAGGTTTTATGGTGATATGGAAAAATACAGGGTCAAATATAGGGCTTGCACATTCAATTCTCTGGTATTTCTGCTGGCCTATTATGAATATATAATTTTATTTGGAATGTGGTAAAATCCATTTTTTGCAAGGAGTGCCACTCAAGCATACAACATAAGTTTCACAATATAATTGATGTCAGAAGTAAATAATACACATATACAATAAATAAAAAAAAAAAAAATGCAGTAAACGAATTATAGCATTAACTCATCCTCACACCATTGGACAACACGTTTCAACATGGCAAATGCATCTCGGGTTTATAAATAAGCTTCATAAAAAGCTTCTTTACTTTCCAGAAACTTAGATGCTTAGATAATGATTAACTCTGTAACCTTAGGGAAATTTTATTTAAATGACCCCATGTTAAGCCAAAGGACTGGGAGAAACTGTGATAGCAGTTACATTGTAAAACATCAACATATTATTTACAAAAGCAAATTAATAACAAGGGGATTAACAGTTGGTTTGCATCCAATTAATAAATAGAAGTATATGCAAAGATATTAAGGTATACTTAACAAATGCTCAATGACTATGATGCTCTTCAATATTAAGAAGAGATTGGGAAAATGGAAGTGGAAATTAGGAAAGTGGATGAGAACTTGTGTTCCACGTTGGATTAAGAGTACCCAAGAACTGGTTGAAAGGTGTGTGGAGACCTTTCACTGAGAAGCCAAAAATCACATGTGGATTACTGTACTGTACACAATGGGCTAATGTAATTATCACAGACAGGAAAATACACAGTTTTACCCAATATTCATAACTTTAAAAGTATACATCACATTCACACTTACATATTCTGAACCAGCATACACAGTATACAAACATATGTCAAAATCATACAAATTGGTCGAGTGGTTCAAAAGTTAGATGGAAGTTCTATTTGACTGACTGCAAGCATGGCTTTCCTGCCCCAAACCAGTTCCACAGAGTTAGGCTGTGCAGCCGGTCTATCTTCTCCTCTATCCTGAAGATAATTGGCTTAACTGGGTGTGTTAAGCCAATTATCTCCAGGTACAGAAAACATCTCAATTCGCTACAGCAGCAAAAATACACAAAAATACATAATTCGCATTACACTGAACAGAACTCCCAAATTCAAAAAAATCTGAGCGCTCAGTATATCCGAACAGCGCTCAGATGCCACGAACAGAATACAATCACCATGGGTTTAAAATTTAGCATGGGCTGATGAGAGGTTGAGGAGGGACAAAGCAGCCAGTTTCATTTAAAGGGCCAGAACAGTCTTTTAAACACCAATAAGTCCGAATAGTGTTTTTAAAGGGCCATACACCCCAGGGCCATAATCATGGGGAAGGAGGCTGGCAACCAGGCTTCTCTATAAGCCAGGGGAACAGAGTAGTTTGTCACATGAAAAAAACAGTGACAAAAGGCCTTTTGTCACAGTCAATCTTTTTAAATAGAGTATTGCATTCAAGCTTACAGAATATTGTATTTTCTTTTTTTAAAGACATGACAAACTTGCTGGTCAAACTTGAAGATGTACAGTTCAGTTAACATCTGACACTTCTAACCCTTGACATTGCGAGTTTAAACACTTCAACAAATATTAGCAAAGGGATGAAAGTTATAACTGAAGTACTTAGTGAATTGAGTTATCAAGGTGACAAGCTTTTTAAATGTCCCTATTAAATTTGGTTTAGAACAGAAATGATCTGAAATTTGGTAATTCCTTTTACGGTCTATGTTAGAGAACAAGGGCATTTATTATTAAAAAATTTTAAAGCAAATCAGATATTGCTAGTGTTACATAGATGATTTGTTGGCATTGTGGTGGATGCCATTGATAGACTATGTGAAGTAACATAACTCCTGTGTGCTGAATATTCATTTTATTATACATTACGATGATGTAAATTCATAAATTATTTTTGGAAATGCCTAAAACTCTTCTTTGGTATGTATCCTTGGTATGTGTATGAGTAAAAACACCCATAAATAGTGGAGCGCTGAAAACAGGGTGTATCTTACCCTTGAATCAGAATGGTACATTAAGGGTTAAATGAAACAGCACATGTGAGAAACAAAATAGACAAGATTTAATGCTGATAGTTTTATATAAAAAAAATAGATAGAATTCAGCTAACTGGGAACACAAACATGTAGTGGAGCCTGATAAAAGTAAGGCTGAGTATGATCACAGGTTTGCCTTTTCAGGTAGCACCACACATGTTTCTTCTGGTACACAGACACCCTCACACAGGAAAATAAATAAAATACAATAATAGTGCGAGTGCTAAAACCAACCAGGATGCAGAACTTCAGAAGGTGATCACCTTAGTAAGAGCCCAATAATCCTTGGCTCTTGGTGTAAAAACTTGGTGTCACAAATTAGGTGACACTGCCTACCACTGTATACCATTGGATGGAGATGATGGATACTGCTCAAAGTATACTATAAAGATGCTATATATGTATAGATATTTCATTGATACTTATATACATAAAAACAAGAAAAGTGCAGTATAAAGCAAATATTAAGTGAATGAAAGTGCTAAAAAGGGTCTTGCTATAGCTTTAGGCTTCTTCAGTTAGTTATGCACAGTTGTTCTATTATAATATAAAACAGAATAAAGAGCATTACACCATTTTCAGAAAAGATTATTAATAGATCACTCCAAGTACCATAACCATTAAAGTGTGTTGAAGTGATTATGATGCAAGGAGTGCTTGGTGCCCCCCTCCTCCCCCCTAATGAATGTGTAAACTATTTCCTAATGGTTTGACTTCTTATTTAGGGTGCATTGGGTGCTATTCCCCGCTAATGTCCAAAATTAGAGACATTAACTCTCTTGAACGACACAGTGCAGGTCCAACTCATTGGCATGGAGCATCATCCGATCTGTATCAGCCAATAAGCTAAGCACTGCACTGCTGGGCTTAACATAGTAAAGAGAGCTTCTGAATGTAGAAAGTAAGAAGGAGTGCCAGGTTGACCCCAGCAAAATTTAAAAACATTAGGAAAAGGCTACTAGGCTTACGTAGACGGGGCACTCCTGGCAATATATTCACTACAGAGTTATGTAGTGGTTAAGATGCTTAGTATTTTACTTTAAGAAAAATCACACATAAAAGTCAAAACTTACAAATTAGAGTCATTTTTAAAAAGTGCTTATCAGAAAAATAAGTAAAGGTACATGCAAATGCCAGTCACAAATTCATGACCTATCCATAAAGATCAAGAAGAATGTAATTGGATGACATCTAATTCTATGGAGCACACTGAATCTCACAATTTAAATATTCAGATTCCAAAGACCATGGACTTGTATGTCAAATTATTTTGTTAAATCCCCCCTTTATAATATTGTAAAGCACTGCTGAATATGTTGGTGCTGTATAAATGATCATAATTACAATAATAATCAAAATAATATTCCATTATTTTTCATTGTTGCCGTTATGTTTTTTAATATCTTTGTGTTTTATGCACTGTTTTCAATCCCTCACAATATGTTTAATGCAGCTCCAAGACTCAAGCTGCTCAAGTACAATTATAGCAGCCAACAATCTCCTAATATTAAAGGCCTCACCAGCAGTGGTGTATCCTGGTTTTGTGCTGCCCTAGGCAGGACAAAACTCAGCCCCCCCGCGCCACCCCCACCCAACCTTTCCCCCCGCCCCGCATTCTAAATACACACACACACATTCACTGACAGATACGCATACACTAGCTAACAGAAACACACACTCACTAACAGAAACACACAGTAACAGACAAACACACTCACTAACAGACGCACACTCACTCACTAGCAGACACAAACTAGCAGACACACACTCACTAACATACACACAGGCAAACACACACACTAACAGACACACACAGTCACACACACACACTAACAGACACACACAATCAGACACACACACTCACAGGCAAACACACTAACAGAAACACACTAACAGACACACACACTAACAGACACACACACACTAACAGACACACACACTAACAGACACACACACTAACACACACTCATCCACATTAACACATTTTTTTAAATTTATTTAAACACCTCCCCCCCAGCCTCCTTACCTTTGGGAATGCTGGGGGGGTGTCTCTTCCTCCCTGGTGGTCCAGTGGCTGCGGGGCGAGCGGCACTGGCTGGCGGGTGGGCAGCTGGCGAGGGAGCACTTCCTCTGAGCTGTCTGCTCAGCTCCCTCGCGCGCCTCAGAGTGAGGCTGGGAACCGGAATATGACGTCATATTCTGGCTCCTAGCCTCACTCTGCGGTGCGCGAGGGAGCTGAGCAGACAGCTCAGAGGAAGTGCTCCCTCGCCAGCCGCCCACCAGCACCGCCCGACCGCCCAGCAGCCCGCCGGCATGTCTGTTAGCCGCAAGGCTAACAAGACATTTGCCTTGGGCATTTGGGGGCGGCTTTTTTTGCCGCCCCCTGGTAAATGCCGCCCAAGGCAAATGCCTTGTTTGCCTCGCGGCTAATACGCCCCTGCTCACCAGTAGTTCCCAGTGACACACAATCTACCTGACACTAATGGTATAACATCCTTGCCTACAGCTATGCCCCAATAACAATTAGCTGTGCAGGTGTACAGTGAACTGTTCTTTAGATCTTGTATGTACGTAGTGGGGAATCGCGATGCAGCCTAGAACAAAACTAACCCCATTCAACCCCCCAATAACGACAGACCACTTAGTATGGATGAAACAGGCCACAGCATTTATTATCACAAACTAAATTACTGCATAACACATCCATAACTTTATTTATTAAATCTCTTCTTTTCTGTAACCAAAACGTTAGACATAAATAAGCATAACTTAACATATATACATATATAACTCCACCCATAGTGTTATACAGTGACCCAACCGTCCTTGCCAATAAACATGGAGTGGTTCCTAATCACCACTCCCTCTCACCTCCCTCCTCGTCATAAAAATCATATCTTTCCAATGCCTGCCATCGGCTGACCTTATCCACGCTTGATGGGCACGAGACCTCAGGCAACCTAAAGTTTAACCTTTGGAGCAGGGGAGGTTTGAGACCTTAAAAACTTGTTCATCTCATTCCATATACTTAAACGTAACCTCAAACTCAATTGGCAAGGACATACCCCCGGCTATCTGTGACTAGATATACCAATAGGGTGGGCGGGAGGGAAGCTGTTTGCTGACCCGAATCCCAAGTGGCACTGAAGTAAGACCTCCCCCACACTAACTTACACAGAACATAATCCCACCCACACCACACACTCTTTCCCAACTCACATGTTATACAATAAGAGTGTGACTTAATGAGTCTGCATTCTCTGCACTTAATTTTGGAATATAAAGATTGTAGTAAAAACATGTGACTTTAAACATTCCATGCTTAGGTAAGCATCACACACTTTTACCTTTATAACTCGGTCCGCTAGACCAGTGGTTCCCAAACTTTTCAAGTTCAAGGCGCCCTTAATATTTCAATATTTTTCCAAGGCACCCCAAGACAAAATTTCTAGGTTGTATATCTGTACAGCGCTGTGGCATTTATTGGCGCTATAGTATAATGTACAGTGTTGGTGCTTGTATATAGTTTTAGTGTTTTAATATAGGGGTGTGTTTGTATGTAATATTTGCGTTTGATTCCAGGGGTGTGTTTGAATGTTAGGTTCACTTTTAAATGCGGGTGTACATTTGTGTGAAGTATTTGTGTTTGAGTGAAGGGGTGTGTTTGTATGTAATATTTGTGTTAGATTGCAGGAGTGTGTTTGTATGTTGTACTGGTGTATGACTGCTTGGATGTATGCACATACACTATCACATACTTACTCTCAGGATTACAGTATGATCCAGCACGTAGAATTGTGTAACACAGAGGACTGATAGGTAACGTATACCGGACCTTAGCATGGCCGGACAAATTACCAAAGAATAGTCAGGAATAGCCAAGGCCAAGGAATACAGAAAGAGACACAATGATAAGGAAAAGCCAGGGGTCAGGGATGCCAGAAAACAGTCAAATAACAAGAATGACCAGAATCAAAAACGCGCTCTCAGACAACCACAAGGGAAACCACGACATGGTACTGAGCAGGATGAGAACTGGGCCTAGATACCCCTCCTCTGGATCTGATAGGCTGTAATTGGCCTTTGACCCCAAAGGCAGTTACCAGGTTTCCATTTGCATAATTGCTGCTCAGCACAAGCCCTCTTGTGGATTTGATTGCTGCTCGGCACAACTTGTCCTGTCAGGACAGTAATATTGTTCAGCACAACTTTTCCTGTCTGAACAGTAAATTCCATTAATCACATTTTTATAAGCATATACATACAGTGGGTGGAATGATTCGGTTCAGGGTTAAATATGATGGTATTGAGGTAGATGGAGTAACTGTGGAGATAAAAGTGTACAAGCACCTAGTGCAATATTGTACTGTATAATAATAATTCAACATACAGTATATAACTCAGTACTCACAAGGAGGGAGCCAATTGGAAATGGCTCAGTCCAGACGCCTGTGGGATAGTTAGAAGGGATCCCACTCCCTTCCAAAGTGCAGGTGGTGCTCCGCAACTCTCAAAAAGGAATGTCCACACCAATATAAAATTGGGGACTAAGTCCTTTTATTAATAGAGTAAAAAGTGGATATACAACAAAGTAAAATGAAATAAAAACAACAAACTTGATAAAATCCACTAAAATCGTAATAAAGTAAATAAGTCCACTGTGGGATAAAAAAGAATGATTGCAAAACGCGTTTCGCCCAAGTCCTGGGCTTCCTCAGTTGCTAAGGGTGTCCTTCGGATGCTCTGTTTATGTACCCACTTCAGGGGATGCTTGTTTCCGTGTTCGCGCCGGTATCCCCATTTCCGGTCACATGTCCATGACGCACTTCCGGTCCGCGGTCCTGCTGTTGGAACGCATGTGCGTTCCAAATCATCAACAACTTTATTGTTCTTTGTTAAGTCCAATGAACATAGGGGATATCTAATCAAGTATCCACTTAGTGTGATACATAAAGGGGAAAAAGGGTTAGCGATCTTCATAAATGGAGCATATAAGTGACAAATACATGAATAAAGTCAGTAATAGAAATAGGTGGCAATAGGGAAAAGAGTATACTTATTAAAAGGATAATTGGCAAGTGTCATCTTTCATAAATAGAACATTTAAAAAATACAGCATTTAAAAATACATACATAAAGGTAAATAATGTTGTGGGAAACTTGTAATAAATGCATAAATAAGAGTAAATAATTTTATGGAGAACTTTTAACGGGGAAAAAAAGGAAATGTATTGTTAAATAAACAACTAGCCAGCTTTTAAAATATAAACCTAAAACAGTGACACACAATTGCAATGAAGTTCCTTTTATTAGCAAATATAATGGAAACACTAGAAAAGTACAGCAAGCCATCAACAAACACTGGCACATTCTGAAGGACGACCCCATACTTAAGGATATTTTACCTCCCAAACCAAGAATGATTTTTAGAGGCACCAGCAACCTGAAAAATGCGCTGGTTAGAAGTAATTTAGAAACTACAATACCTAAGCACTTTATTAATAACTTGATAGGATTTTACGGGTGTGGAGAGTGCCTACCATGTAGAGCCACTAAAAACAGAAAAAGACACCTTACAGATATAAGTGCATTAATAGGTCGATCGTACAAAATTAAAGATCACCTCACATGTCATTCGAAGGGAATCATTTACGTCCTAAAATGCCCCTGCAATCTCCTTTACATAGGAAGAACCATACGGCCCCTAAATGTACGGATTGCGGAACATGTCCGCAATATCAAAAAAGGTCTGGAAACGCATTCTGTTTCTCAACATTTTAAAACCCAACATAACCAGGACCCTATAGGACTACTCTTTTGTGCAATAAAATTAGTTAAAAAGGACTGGAGGGGAGGCAACTACATTAATAAACTGGGTAAAGAAGAGATGAGATTTATTTTTAACTTCAATACCCTCATACCCAACGGCCTCAATGCAGATTTCGAAATATGTCATTTTTTATAACATCTTTTACCCTATATTCTGCTAGTATTATTACTAGTTGGATATATTGGGACGTTCTGCAACCTATATTTTAATTATTAATTTTTATAAATGCTAGATATATGTTTATGCCTACATGCATCGTTTTAAAAAAAAAAAAAAAAAAAAAAAAAAAATTTTTTTTTAAATTATGCCTTAGATTCCGTTTAAGGAATTATACTATTTCCATTTGTACCTCATATTTGCCATTTAGTTAACTAGCCAGATGACTATGGAATTTGAAGACCCTATCAGTATCGAATACGAACAAGAGGCTAGATATTATCTTCACAAGATATGTAGTAGTTATTTATTTAACAATACATTTCCTTTTTTTTCCCCATTAAAAGTTCTCCATAAAATTATTTACTCTTATTTATGCATTTATTACAAGTTTCCCACAACATTATTTACCTTTATGTATGTATTTTTAAATGCTGTATTTTTTAAATGTTCTATTTATGAAAGATGACACTTGCCAATTATCCTTTTAATAAGTATACTCTTTTCCCTATTGCCACCTATTTCTATTACTGACTTTATTCATGTATTTTTAGTCACTTATATGCTCCATTAATGAAGATCGCTAACCCTTTTTCCCCTTTATGTATCACACTAAGTGGATACTTGATTAGATATCCCCTATGTTCATTGGACTTAACAAAGAACAATAAAGTTGTTGATGATTTGGAACGCACATGCGTTCCAACAGCAGGACCGCGGACCGGAAGTGCGTCATGGACATGCGACCGGAAATGGGGATACCGGCGCGAACACGGAAACAAGCATCCCCTGAAGTGGGTACATAAACAGAGCATCCGAAGGACACCCTTAGCAACTGAGGAAGCCCAGGACTTGGGCGAAACGCGTTTTGCAATCATTCTTTTTTATCCCACAGTGGACTTATTTACTTTATTAAGATTTTAGTGGATTTTATCAAGTTTGTTGTTTTTATTTCATTTTACTTTGTTGTATATCCACTTTTTACTCTATTAATAAAAGGACTTAGTCCCCAATTTTATATTGGTGTGGACATTCCTTTTTGAGAGTTGCGGAGCACCACCTGCACTTTGGAAGGGAGTGGGATCCCTTCTAACTATCCCACAGGCGTCTGGACTGAGCCATTTCCAATTGGCTCCCTCCTTGTGAGTACTGAGTTATATACTGTATGTTGAATTATTATTATACAGTACAATATTGCACTAGGTGCTTGTACACCTTTATCTCCACAGTTACTCCATCTACCTCAATACCATCATATTTAACCCTGAACCGAAGCATTCCACCCACTGTATGTATATGATTTTCTGTGATTTTTAGTGTGGATAGAGAGGTTACCACACGGGTGTTTGAGTGTTTTTGGTATCTATTTGGGTAACACGCTGTGACTCTGTACTTTTATTTGTACATTTTTATAAGCGCATGAATACGTGACAGTTACATATTTACACAGATATACATACACACAAATTCATGTAGACACCGACACGTACACACTCATAGATACACACCGACACATACACACACACTGACACATACACACACCTTAACACACAAATACGCTGACATAGACACACACACCCTGACACACACAAACAATAATACATGCAGACACCATGATAGAGATACACACACTGACATAAAAACACACATAATGACACACAGATGCACATACACAGATGCATATCCTGACACACAGACACAAACTGACACAGAAGCACACTGACATTCACACACACACACACAGATGCACAACCTGACACACACACACATACACACACAGATGTACACCCTGAGACACACACTCCTACATACACACACAAACTCATACATACACACACACTCATACAAACACCCACACAAACACACATGCATACACACACACAGACACACATGCATGCACACACTCATACATGCACACACACATTCATACATATACACAAACTCATACATACACACACTCATACATACATACATACACACGCACACACATTCATATACACACACACGTGGTATTTTTAATTTCTCCAGCCAACCTCCTGTTAGCTTATCTTGTGTGTCCAGGAGGGTGGCTGGGAATCCTGCTGCCTGGTGGGAGTGAGGGGTCTGGACCTCTTTGTGTTCCTCTTCCCTCATGCTGCAGTTGCCTCTTCTCCCTCCCACGCTGTCTCCCTGCATGATGCTGTCATGCAGCCTGTCACTTCCTCCCAGCCAGCCACATTACAGGTGCCCGGTCGGAGTCTTAAAGGACCGCGGCACCCGGTGGGACCCCGGTTCAGCAGTAATGTTTGCGCACACAGTCTGAGCACCGCTGCACTAGACAATATGGAATATCATTTTTAGCTGGTGGAGGAATTGACACAAACTATAAATTGTATAATTTCTTATGCTTTTTCACTGGTATTTTCTTCACTTTAAAATAATTTAGTACTCCAGATTGTATAATGACAGGGAAAGAGTACAGTGAAGTCATAATAGATGTCAGAGGCCCTGTGCAGATCCAGAATACTTCATTCTTTATTTTTTTTAGATTTTGCATGATTGTTGACCACAAGAAAATGTGAAAGCAAAAGAAAAAGTCTTCAGTAAAATTATCTTGCAATGATTTTTAAAAATAAGGAAAAAGACATGAAATGATGTTTTACACTATATAAAAACCAAGTCTTATCACCGTATGATCATTTTAAATCAGTCTGCCTAAATGACGGAAATATTCTTCCATTTCACATGAATATTGCTGTATTTTTTCATTTGATGTAATCGTTCCAATGCACTGTTGATATCTGCAGATAGATGAATAGAGCTTTAAATCCAAATGTAAAAGTATCTTACTTGTATTTGAAGTTTTCCATGATTGACAAGGCTTCCTTAGAACAAAACCGGCGGTGGAACTACCTTTGATATATGCGGTTCTTTTATATATCTCACAAGCACCCGGTGATCTGAAGGAACTTCATGAAAACTATTTTTGACTGTTATTAAGAAAAAAAATGTTCTTATTATCTTGTATTTTTTTTTTTTTACGATTATTTTCTAGCTAATTGTGTATCTATATATCATCCACACAGTGCTATTTTTTATGCCAACTAGAGAGTTAAAAAAAAAAAAAACTGTATAACTGTTTCACACTTGACAAATGTTCAATAACTTATTTGCAGACCTTTTACTTATAATGTATTATATTTTCATCCTCTCAAAAAATCCATACATAAAAATACCTACTTCATCAGGGTTATGTACTAAAATGAAAATTCAAAGAGAATTTGACGTGAAATTCAGGCTATTTTGACCTTAAATTTAAAATTCACTTTGAATTAAGCTCGAATTCTCAATTTAGTGAATAGCCCTGCTAATGTTGTTAGGAACAGGTATCTTCCATAATGAGGTAGGCAGCTGAACATTTCTCTTTAGTGATGTCGCGAACATAAAATTTTCCGTTCGCATACGGCGAACGCGAACTTCTGCAAATGTTCACGAACAGGCGAACCGGGCGAACCGCCAAATACTTTAATAGGCAGGCAAATTTTCAAACCCACAGGGACTCTTTCTGGCCACAATAGTGATGGAAAAGTTGTTTCAAGGGGACTAACACCTGGACTGTGGCATGCCAGAGGGGGATCCATGGCAAAACTCCCATGGAAAATTACATAGTTGATGCAGAGTCTGGTTTTAATCCATAAAGGGCATAAATCACCTAACATTCCTAAATAGTTTGGAATAACGTGCTTTAAAACATCAGGTATGATGTTGTATCGATCAGGTAGTGTAAGGGTTATGCCCGCTTCACAGTGACAGACCAAACTCCCCGTTTTACGCACCGCAAACAACTGCAAACAGTCCATTTGCACAACCGCAAACTCCCCATTTTCACAAGGTTGGATACCAAGCTAGCCATGTCCCGTTCCTTGTCCTCACTGATGTCATTGTAGGTCTCTTCCTCCACCCAGCCACGTACAACACCAAGGGTCCCCGAAAGGTGACAACAAGCCCCCTGTATTTTTTTTTTTAAAAATGTACACTACTGTTACACCAGATATGAGTTGCACTGGTGTGACACTGTGCCCTGGCAGGCCCTAAACCGCACACGTGTGAAGGAACCTGACTGCTATTATTTCACAGTCAAATTTCTAGTTTTTTTTTCATGTACACTACTGTTACACCAGATATGAGTTGCACTGGTGTGACACTGTGCCCTGGCAGGCCCTGAAACGCACACGTGTGAAGGAAACTGACTGCTATTATATTACAGTCAAAAAAGTTTTTAATTTTTTTTTAAATGCAAGCTATTGTGACACCAGATATGAGTGGTGGCACTGGGCAAGTGGGCACAGTATACGCTGTGAGCCTGACACACACGCTGGCAGGCAGGCAACTGCAATTAGATTTCACAGAAAAAGAAAAGCAGACTGATGTTCTAGCCCTAAAAAGGGCTTTTTAGGGTGCTGTCCTTACAGCAGAGATCAGATGAGTCCTTCAGGGCTGTAGTGGACACTGAATACACTAGCCTAGCTATCGATTTCCCTATTAAATCAGCAGCAGCTACACTGTCCCTCCTCTCACTAAGAATGCAGCTTCCGGGGGGCGGGGCCTAGCTGTCATGGAGGAAAGACGTACTTCGTGTGAGCTCCCTCAATATCTCACTTTAAGCAGCTATCAACAAGCGAATTTCACCCCAGAAGGGGATGACCCAGCAACGTTGCTCCTACCTGACCGACCCGACATGCTTAATAGCGGTCAGCAACTCGACAGAGTCTTACTTACCTCCGCGTGGCAAGTGTGGCCTGGTGCTCACCGGGCGGGAGAGGCGGCCGATCTCCCGATCCTGGGATGACCAGGAGCAGCTACTTCTTGGCAGGAGCTCCGTTACCCCCCCTCGGACCAGTGGGGGTTATCCCGGTCCACCCCTGAGAGCCTGTCTGGAGCTAATGGATGCACAGAGCACAGCCGCCCAGACTGACATACTCATCTGCGACTCTCCCAATATGGCGGCAGTCGCGTGTCCTCCTGGTACCAGCAAAACATGGCAGGATATTGAGTCTAAGCTGGACAGACTTTAATCAATTTTGGAAGCAAATAACAAGCAGGAAGCCCCAACAAGCTCCACCACAGCCCCAACAAGCTCCACCACAGCTAAGCGAAGCAGTCCCCATTAAAATCCACCAATGCAAAAGGCGTCGAAGACGGGACCGGAGGCACAAACAGAAATGCAGAGCCTGCCCCACGTCAAGCACTCGCCTCCACCTTAAGCCACCACAATCCCGCACCGGACGTGAAGCACCACCGGGACAGATCCGACCACCCGACAAAACAAGCTTCCACCACCTCAAGCCATGAACCTGGCACTCAGCCAGAGACTTGCCTTTGTTATTCCAGGTGTCAGGGACTCCCAGGGTCTGCACCTGGTGCCCAGAAGGGATCGGATGAGCACAAGCAGTCAACAGCAGCCTGCCAAGCATGTCCCACTATAGCCGATCCTCCACACCATGCCTTTGATCACATGAACTGCTCTCTGCATATTAACTCATCGTAAATTAGCAAGCGTTTCATGTCATTATTTCACCTCCTAAAGAGTTTATTGTCGTAGTTCCTTACATGCCTTTACCTTAACCGTTCTTGTATTATGTTATTCACTAGTCTCATCTCATGGGGCGACTCACACTTGATTTATAACTAGTGGTGGAGCTGCTGATATAAATACACAGTTGATAACGTGCAAGCTACACCCTAAAAATGCTCACGTGCAAGCTCACAACGATGTACTGCTATATACTCATACCCTCAGTGCAACTAGCCATGATATACGCACGTTCAGCCTAGCATGCTCAAATATAACACACTTCTGTCTAAAAAAAAATAATAATAATACAAAAAAAAAGGATGCAGCTTCCAAATGAATCTAAAAATGATGCTGTCCAGGAGGTGGGAGGGCCACTGATTGGCTGGAATGTGGCTGCTGACTGTGAGGTACAGGGTCAAAGTTTACTCAATGATGACGAATAGGGGGTGGACCGAACATCGCATATGTTTGCCATCCGTGGCGAACGCGAACAAGCTATGTTCACTGGGAACTATTCGCCTGCGAACTATTCGGGACATCTGTAGTCAGGATAGATGCCTCTGGAATGGGAGGTACGGGTTGAGATGGTACGCATACCAGTGTCTCAGGGGCCAAATAAGCATTTCTGGACAAAAGTGTCTGATGGGCCTGGGCAATCTGGTCCATATGGTGATTCTGTTCTTAAAATCTTGCCTCATAGGAGGACATTTGCTGTCCTAAACCTGCAGGGCCCATGGTTCTATCATAATGTCATGATGTAATACCCCAACACGCAGAGTTTAGGATAGCAAGGGACAAGACTAGGATATAACTTATTACCGGGACTTAGAATGGCCAGACTAAACATCAGACAGAGATAAAGCGTAATCAGAAACGAGACGAGGTCATGGTAACAGAGAGACTATGAAAACGAGAACAAGCCAGAGTCAGGTAGATGGTAATCAGTCACACGGGCAAACAAGACAGGAAAGGGTTAAAGATAAATTCAGAGTCAAGAACAAAGCCATGGTCAATACCAAAATAAACAAAATAGATCAAGGAACGCACTAAAGGGTACTGACACAGAAACCACGATAGGACAAAGTGGATAGGGCTAGGGAAGGTTATCCTTTAACATTTGATTGGCCCACATCATGCCTACGCCCTCAAAACGTTCGTGTGTGGGGGTGCTGGAATGACGTGGGCCAATGGGAGCCTGAATCAACTTTTGGCTCCCACTGCCCCTTTAGGAGTGAGCTCGTGACTCGAGCCGTGCTCTGAGTGCCAGGCGGGCCACGTGACCGATCACTGTGGTCAGTGCACGCGGCTAAGTCAGAAGAGGAGATCAAGCCGCATGCAGCTCGGGTGGAGGCAGGAGTGAACCAGCCACGAGCGGCTCAAGCTTAGGAGCCAGGTCGGTCCCAGGATAAGGTAAATACAGCCACAACCACTTATCCCAATCACACACCTTTCCTAACGTCCTATCCCATTAAAAGCATATTACTGCGTATTTAATAAAACAGATAGACCCCCTACTTCTTCCAGCTTACCGATCGATGGTTCGAAATTCTGAGCCCTCTTTGATTTACTGTACACGACTATTCGATATTCCCACAAATTTTATATATTATTTTATGTTTTTTTGAGACCATCTTAAAAATATTGGATATCGCTAAAAATCATGATCAATATATACATTCTCTACAAACCTCTAAAACGAACCAAACTACTCATCCATCCGCTATACCACTTTATCCCACCTAGAAGTAGTGCCCAGTTAAAATACTTGACTCTTACTTACCCACACTCAGTCATGCCACACACATTTCACCACTACTCCCACTGAATCCCTCTGACTATGGCTAAATTCATCTTCTACATCAGAACACTACTCCTAAGATTGGGTTGTATCCATGTCTCGGGTCTTTCATTTAGAATAGGGGCAGCTTCGGTCTCCTTCAACACTGACACTCCAGTGCATATTATTAAAAGATTGGACAGATGGAAATCCTCAGTCTACAACCGATATATTCCTCATCCCGAGAAAGAAATGAGGAAAGCTTTTAAAAGTTTGGCTTTGTAAATTTGATGCAATAAGTGTGTTTTTCTTTACTACCTTTTCACCCTCTTTGCATGAACCCGATTTACATATATTACTAATATGTTTCTGAACATATATATTATATTATTCACTCACTCACTCACTCTCTGGGCCAGCCTAAGACATCATGCTGGCTAGGTCCAACGATAAATTACTATGGGGGATAATGTATAATAAACACAGGTTACTGGCTATGGGGGTGGGGGGGAATAATGTATAATAAACACAGGTTACTAGCTATGGGAGGGATAATGTATAATAAACACAGGTTACTGGCTATGGGAGGATAATGTATAATAAATACAGGTTACTGGCTATGGGAGGATAATGTATAATAAATACAGGTTACTGGCTATGGGGGGATAATGTATAATAAGCACAGGTTACTGGCTATGGGAGGATAATGTATAATAAACACAGGTTACTGGCTATGGGAGGGATAATGTATAATAAACACAGGTTACTGGCTATGGGGGATAATGTATAATAAACACAGGTTACTGGTTGTGGGGGGATAATGTATAATAAACACAGGTTACTGGATGTGGGGGATAATGTATAAAAACACAGGTTACTGGCTATGGGGGATAATGTATAATAAACACTGGTTACTGGCTATGGGAGGATAATGTATAATAAACACAGGTTACTGGTTGTGGGAAGATAATGTATAATAAACACAGGTTACTGGTTGTGGGAAGATAATGTATAATAAACACAGGTTACTGGTTATGGGAGGATAATGTATAATAAACACAGGTTACTGGCTATGGGGAGGATAATGTATAATAAACACAGGTTACTGGCTATGAGAAGATAATGTATAATAAACACAGATTACTGGCTATGGGGGATACTGTATAATAAACACAGGTTACTAGCTATGGGAGGATAATGTATAATAAACACAGGTTACTGGCTATGGGGGGGTAATGTATAATAAGCACAGGTTACTGGCTTTGGAGGGATAATGTATAATAAACACAGGTTACTGGCTATGGGAGGATAATGTATAATAAACACAGGTTACTGGCTATGGGAGGAATAATGTATAATAAACACATGTTACTGGCTATGGGGGATAATGTATAATAAACACAGGTTACTGGTTGTGGGGGGATAATGTATAATAAACACAGGTTACTGGCTATGGGAGGAATAATGTATAATAAACACATGTTACGGCTATGGGGGGATAATGTATAATAAACACATGTTACGGCTATGGGGGGATAATGTATAATAAACACAGGTTACTGGCTATGGGAGGGATAATGTATAATAAACACAGGTTACTGGCTATGGGGGATAATGTATAATAAACACAGGTTACTGGATGTGGCGGATAATGTATAAAAAACACAGGTTACTGGCTATGGGGGGGGATAATGTATAATAAACACTGGTTACTGGCTATGGGAGGATAATGTATAATAAACACAGGTTACTGGTTGTGGGAAGATAATGTATAATAAACACAGGTTACTGGCTATGGGAGGATAATGTATAATAAACACAGGTTACTGGCTATGGGGAGGATAATGTATAATAAACACAGGTTACTGGCTATGGGAAGATAATGTATAATAAACACAGATTACTGGCTATGGGGGATACTGTATAATAAACACAGGTTACTAGCTATGGGAGGATAATGTATAATAAACACAGGTTACTGGCTATGGTGGGGGGGGGGGGGGGTAATGTATAATAAGCACAGGTTACTGGCTATGGAGGGATAATGTATAATAAACACAGGTTACTGGCTATGGGAGGATAATGTATAATAAACACAGGTTACTGGCTATGGGAGGAATAATGTATAATAAACACATGTTACGGCTATGGGAGGAATAATGTATAATAAACACATGTTACGGCTATGGGGGATAATGTATAATAAACACAGGTTACTGGCTATGGGAGTGATAATGTATAATAAACACAGGTTACTGGCTATGGGGAATAATGTATAATAAACACAGGTTACTGGATGTAGGGGCTAATGTTAAAAAACACAGGTTACTGGCTATGGGGGGATAATGTATAATAAACACTGGTTACTGGCTATGGGAGGATAATGTATAATAAACACAGGTTACTGGTTGTGGGAAGATAATGTATAATAAACACAGGTTACTGGCTATGGGAGGATAATGTATAATAAACACAGGTTACTGGCTATGGGGAGGATAATGTATAATAAACACATGTTACGGCTATGGGGGGATAATGTATAATAAACACATGTTACGGCTATGGGGGGATAATGTATAATAAACACAGGTTACTGGCTATGGGAGTGATAATGTATAATAAACACAGGTTACTGGCTATGGGGAATAATGTATAATAAACACAGGTTACTGGTTGTGGGGGGATAATGTATAATAAACACAGGTTACTGGATGTGGGGGATAATGTTAAAAAACACAGGTTACTGGCTATAGGGGGATAATGTATAATAAACACTGGTTACTGGCTATGGGAGGATAATGTATAATAAACACATGTTACGGCTATGGGGGGATAATGTATAATAAACACAGGTTTCTGGCTATGGGAGTGATAATGCATAATAAACACAGGTTACTGGCTATGGGGAATAATGTATAATAAACACAGGTTACTGGTTGTGGGGGGATAATGTATAATAAACACAGGTTACTGGCTATGGGAGGATAATGTATAATAAACACAGGTTACTGGCTATGGGGAGGATAATGTATAATAAACACAGGTTTCTGTCTATGGGAAGATAATGTATAATAAACACAGATTACTGTCTATGGGGGATACTGTATAATAAACACAGGTTACTAGCTATGGGAGGATAATGTATAATAAACACAGGTTACTGGCTATGGGGGGGTAATGTATAATAAACACAGGTTACTGGCTATGGGGAGGATAATGTATAATAAACACAGGTTACTGGGTATGGGGGGGATAATGTATAATAAACACAGGTTACTGGTTGTGGGGGATAATGTATAATAAACACAGGTTACTGGCTATGGGGGAGATAATGTATAATAAGCACAGGTTACTGGCTATGGGGGGATAATGTATAATAAACACAGGTTACTGGCTATGGGAGGATAATGTATAATAAACACAGGTTACTGGCTATGGGGGGGGGGAATGTATAATAAGCACAGGTTACTGGCTGTGGGAGGATAATGTATAATCCACACAGGTTACTGGCTATGGGAGGGATAATGTATAATAAACACAGGTTACTGGCTATGGGGGGATAATGTATAATAAACCCAGGTTACTGGCTATGGGAGGGATAATGTATAATAAACACAGGTTACTGGCTATGGGGGGGGGGGCAATGTATAATAAGCACAGGTTACTGGCTGTGGGAGGATAATGTATAATCCACACAGGTTACTGGCTATGGGAGGGATAATGTATAATAAACACAGGTTACTGGCTATGGGGGGATAATGTATAATAAACCCAGGTTACTGGCTATGGGAGGGATAATGTATAATAAACACAGGTTACTGGCTATTGGGGGGGGGGTAATGTATAATAAACACAGGTTACTGGCTATGGGGGGATAATGTATAATAAACACAGGTTACTGGCTATGGGAGGATAATGTATAATAAATACAGGTTACTGGCTAAGGGGGGATAATGTATAATAAACACAGGTTACTGGCTATGGGGAGGATAATGTATAATAAACACAGGTTACTGGGTATGGGGGGATAATGTATAATAAACACAGGTCACTGGTTGTGGGAGGATAATGTATAATAAACACAGGTTACTGGCTATGGGGAGGATAATGTATAATAAACACAGGTTACTAGCTATGGGAGGATGATGTATAATAAACACAGGTTACTGGCTATGGGGGATAATGTATAATAAACACAGGTTACTGGCTATGGGGGACATGTATAATAAACACAGGTTACTGGCTATGGGAGGATGATGTATAATAAACACAGGTTACTGGCTATGGGGGATAATGTATAATAAACACAGGTTACTGGCTATGGGGGACATGTATAATAAACACAGGTTACTGGCTATGGGGGGATAATGTCTAATAAACACAGGTTACTGGCTATGGAGGATAATGTATAATAAACACAAACACAAAACAAAAAATACAAAAAGAAAAAAAAGAATGCAGCTCAGAATTAATCTAAATTGTATGCTGTCTAGGAGGTGGGAGGATCTGGGAGGGAGGGTCTGCTGCTGATTGGCTGGAATGTGTCTGCTGACTGTGAGGTACAGGGTCAAAGTTTACTCAATGATGACGAATAGGGGCGGACCGAACATCGCATATGTTCGCCATCCGTGGCGAACGCGAACAAGCTATGTTCGCCAGGAACTATTCGCCAGCGAACCGTTCGGGACATGACTATTTCTCTTACATATAAAGATGTTCACAAATTGATTACTAGACAGATTGCATAATCTGTCCGTACATGTCTTTGCCTGTCCAAGATTAAAGGGAGCAACACTATCAGTAAGCTGCTGCAATTATATTCACCATGTTTTTTTTTCAAGAATTACTGTTTTGAGAGGGGCAGAGGCTGCTGACCTGGTTTGTAACTTTCATTAATCTCGGGTAAACAGGGACATGTATGGTTGAGTCCTACCTGAGGATTTAAAGGAAAACCTACACCTAACTGTCGCACTAACCCTACTTGTACAATATCATGTGCGAGCAGGGTGCCATAGCAACAGGAGCGCCATGGGCCCGATACAGCTTGCAAGATGTACTGGCAACAGGATCGTTTAGGGATTGGCAGGTGTGACGAGGCTCCTCTCACCTAGGAGATGCAGGACCAGCTGAATGTTCCCTGTAGTTTCTTCCCTTCTGATAGAGTCTGAGACAGTGAGGGCACAGTGGGAAACAATCCTGGTGTATTGAGTTCTGACTGCATACTTCTTTGCATGAATTTCCGGTGCAGGAGTACAGTGTGTCGTGGGAGGCGGGGTTATGTTCTTTTTCCCATGAGCCCTAAGTATCAATAGGGGGAACCTATTGTCTCCCCCCAGGTCCCCACCCATGAGCAGCGGGTGTGGGTCCTATATGACATGGGTGGGGACCCTAACAGATACCCTCCCCATGGCCCCCACCCATGAGCAGCGGATGGGAGCCCTAAATGACAATAAGGTCCCCCCATTTACTTAATTAGGGTATCCACCTGCCGGTCATGGGTGGGGATCTGGGGGGGACATTAGGTGTCTACCCCTCTATTTAATTATTCAATTTCCCACCCTCCAGTCATGGGTGGGAACCTGGGGGGACATTAGGTCCCCCCATTATTGATTTAATAAAGGTCCCCACCCAACAGTCATTGATGGGGGCGCGGGAGGGCACTATGTTCCCCCATATTAGTTATTTGGGCTCCCCACCATGGGAGAAAGGCACTAGTGACTAGTAGTTTTAAATGACAGCAAGAAGCCACTGGCTGCTCGCTGTTTAGGCAACATAGAAACACAGAACATAGAAACATGGAATGTGACGGCAGATAAGAACTGATTCAGCCCATCTAGTCTGCCCAATTTTCTAAATACTTTCATTAGTCCCTGGCCCTATCTTATAGTTAGGATAGCCTTATGCCTATCCCACGCATGATTAAACTCCTTTACTGTGTTAACCTCTACCACTTCAGCTGGAAGGTTATTCCATGCATCCACTACCCTCTCAGTAAAGTAATACTTCCTGATATTATTTTTAAACCTTTGTCCCTCTAATTTAAGACTATGTCCTCTTATTGTGGTAGTTTTTCTTCTTTTAAAAATAGTATCCTCCTTTACTGTGTTGATTCCCTTTATGTATTTAAATGTTTCTATCATATCCCCCTGTCTCGTCTTTCCTCCAAGCTATACATGTTAAGATCCTTTAACCTTTCCTGGTAAGTTTTAAGTTTTTGCAATCCATGAACCAGTTTAGTAGCCCTTCTCTGAACTCTCTCTAAGGTATCAATATCCTTCTGAAGATACGGTTTCCAGTACTGCGTACCATACTCCAAGTAAGGTCTCACCAGTGTTCTTTACAATGGCATGAGCACTTCCCTCTTTCTACTGCTAATGCCTCTCCCTATACAACCAAGCATTCTGCTAGCATTTCCTGCTGCTCTATTACATTGTCTGTCTACCTTTAAGTCATCAGAAATAATCACCCCTAAACCCCTTTCCTCAGATGTTGAGGTTAGGACTCTATTAAATATTATGTACTCTGCCCTTGGGTTTTTACATCCAAGATGCATTATCTTGCACTTATCCACATTAAATGTCAGTTGCCACAACTCTGACCATTTTTCTAGCTTACCTAAATCATTTTCCGTTTGGCTTATACCTCCTGGAACATCAACCCTGTTACATATCTTAGTATCATCAGCAAAAAGACATACCTTACCATCAAGACCTTCTGCAATATCACTAATAAAAATATTAAAGAGAATGGGTCCAAGTACAGATCCCTAAAGTACCCCACTGGTGACAAGCCCAAGCTTCGAATATACACCATTGACTACAACCCTCTGTTGCCTGTCACTCAGCCACTGCCTTACCCATTCAACAATATTGGAATCCAAACTTAAATATTGCAGTTTATTGATAAGCCTTCTATGTGTGACAGTGTCAAAAGCCTTACTGAAATCTAGGTATGCAATGTCTACTGCACCACCCTGATGTATAATTTTAGTTACCCAATTAAAAAAATCAATAAGATTAGTTTGCAACATGCCCCTACTCACGGCATGTCATGATTAAGGGCATATGGGAGGATTTAACCTTCCTTTTATTAATATGGGGGTCATAGTGACCACCATAGGTTTTAATGGGGGTGGGGGGTAGGAATTAATATTATTTATTACAAGGAGGAAGCGGGTAGTGCTCACTCCTTGTATTTTTTTTTCCGCACGCGCAGTGTTATTTCGTTAACCGTGCTTGTAAGAGTCTCCTTGCAGCCCTATATGGGTTAAATCTCAGGCTGCAGGGAGAACCAGCGGTTTTTGTTTTGGGGGTTAATTCCCCTGCAGCACGGAGTCTATTAAATAAAAGAAATGAAATGAAAAGGTAGTGCATTCGGCATTTACCGTTTCGTTTTATTTATATTTCGTATGTAGGACTTTTGTTTACGTTTTAATAAACAAATACAAAAAAGTCAGAAATTTCGAGTGAAATCGTATTCGTACAGAAACGAATGCACAGGTCTAATATTTGACCAAAATCATCTTTGGAATCAAATCCAACGGTGACACTCAATAGTTAGAAAAGGGTGGTTTAACAAAGGGACCCACATAAACTTCAGACACTACTTCCTCACTCGATCCCACTGGCTTTCATTAAAGAGCCAGCACAACTCACGCTTAGGTAATGATACCAAAAACCTAGCAAACAATGCAATATCCCACTGAAAAAAGGCAAGCCTACATGGGGTCATAAGAAGTGGGCAGAGGCTACCATCCTGGATATCAAACCTCATGCAGGGCCACCACATCATTTTCTGTCAGAATTGCTAATCATACTTATACCAACATTGAACCCATAAAACATTTCTAATCGTACTTATACCAACATTGACTCAATAAATAATGTCCAGATACACAAACAAAGAAGTACTCAACGCAGAGGAGTACTCACAAAGCACACTAGCAAAAATGAGAAAAACCCTGTAGCCTGTTGCCAATTGTGTGGGAAAGCTGCTCAACTTTATTTCTATCCAACCTTTCACCACTATGCGATCTCCCATCTGCAGATACTAGGGAAATAAGGTCAATAAACTCAGGGCGAAATGTAAAACATATGGGGCGACAACTCATAGCGGCAGGCAGCAATGGGGTAAGGAGAGCCAAGGGTTCATGGGCTTGATCTGCTAAAGAATGTAGCAAACACTGCAAGAAAGACAACAGTTCACTCCCTGAGGAACCCAAACCCCCAGGAGAAACTAACAAAGTGTTAGTTTTGCTGGACACTGGACTGAACACCAGAACTCCTTCTGCCATCTGAGTACTTCCATGCTGTCCTCAAGAAACCAGTCTTGGCCCAGATGCACGGGGGTCCTAGATCGTGCATGAAACTTCACCCTCTGCAAGTCTTCTCCCAGCAGGGGCAACTTGCTTTGCTCAGCCTTACAGAGGAAGATGCAGGGCCTGTTAACAGCGTCACACTACTTGGAGCATCACTGGCAGCTGTGCTGTGGCAATCTTGGCAGCCCACCACCTGAGATGGAGAGCTGTGGTGCTGCGAACATCTGACCCATACATCTTCACCTGGGAAGCCAGAAAAATGCTGTCACCACCACTGGCAAGCCCCAGGGATGTACAGGGAACTGGACTTGGACTTAGCCCCAAAAGAGGCGCGAATGCCGCATTCTGCTTTTGGTTTAGTTGGTGTGAGGCAGGACAGAAAATTTAGATGTTCTTTGGCCAAGTCATGGCTCACTCTAATAGTGGCTACAGGGACTAGTGGGCTAATGAAAATTCCTCAATTTTGGGCAACAGCTGTGAAATAACATAGAAAGAGGAAGCCATAACCTGTTATTAATCTTGGAAGGACTGAAGAGCAGAGCCAGAATGATGCTCTGAACAGTGTACTGTCAGGATTCAAGAGGAAGAAGGAGATGTAAGAAGCAACATTTATAACATTTTACCAAAAGGCACCATAAATGCCCTACATGGCTGTCCACACCACAGATATGTAGGATAGTCATGGCCCACATCACCAAAACAATGCCCACGGCATTCTTTACAAAATAATATAAATAACAGTAACACTAATCATGGAAGGTGAAGATTAAAGAGAGCTTGGTGTCACGCCGCCCGATCGCTATGGCGTATCGCGATGGTGGTATTCCCACAAACTGAGGGGAATACTGCCAAACACTCACTGGAGGTGACCTCTCCTCTCAAAGCAGCCAGGTCTGTATCATTAAAGATGCCGCCCACTGCAGCTGTGAATAATTTAAGGGTTTCCGGTTTAACCCTTAAAGGGCCAGATCAATAAATGTAATTTGGGTGTGTTACACACATAAGCTTGATCACATGTTTCCCTACAGCCTATCAGAAAACGCCTTTAGCTATTTAAAGCTAGTTTGTCCATTTCTCAGTGGTTATCTGAGAGCGCGTTCCTTGTATTGATTTCTTGTGTATCTGACCTTGGCTTCCCTTATTGACTATCTGATCTCTGTATTCCTTGACCTTTGGCTTGACTCCTGACTATTTTGATTTCTCCATTCCTTGACCCGTGGCTTGTTCATCATTTGCGTTATTTCTTCATCTTGTCTTTTCCCTGTCTTGTGGCTTTTTACCTTTATGCTTTAAATCCGGCCATTCTAAGGGCCGGTAATACATCTTAGGTATTTTCTTGTGTTCTACTTAAGTTCTGCGTGTTGGGCATCTACTATAACCATGACACTTAGGAAGAAAGTATTACTTGTAATTCATGAGAAATGTTTCTGGTTTGCCTTGGCCATACGCAATGTGGTGATAAAGGAAAGAGTCTGTGATGATGACTGTCTTCATGTCCACAAATCTTGTGTTTTATTCCAAAGAGAGAAGTAAAAATGGAGTGAATGAGTGAGATAAAAAGTCAGTGATTCTGGATAAGGAGTTGGAAGAAGATGATATGGAAAGTTTTATGTCCATAATTAAGTAATTATAGTTTGGGGAAATATTGCAGGATGACAGGATGATTGTGCTAATGCCTTTACTGTTCTTTCTTTGCACTGATGAAAACTCTTACTGACAGCTTTAATCTCTCTCTGTCTTTAATTACATTGCTTGGCTATCTTTATTGCCTTACCTAGAGATATACCAGATCAGGGATTTATCTGATACACTTGCTTTACATTTATGATATCAGATTAATGCTTGTGTATATAGTAAAATTATTACCAAACAATGAAGGATGGTTTAATTTTATGTGACAGAAGAATTGTTTATTTATGTACTTCTATATAACAAAAGATAACACTTAAGATGTTCACCTTTAAAGTATTTCATAAGCCAAATCGGAGGTGATAAAACAGTATTACATATCACAGTTGATGATGTACATATGCTTCATACTTCAAAATAGATACTGAATCTTTGATTATGTTTTTGTCACAGCAATGCCATATGTCATTTGTAAAAGTTTCTATAACATGTCTATTTTGGTATCTAAAGTAAAATGTTCTGTTTCTTCAAAAATATATCTATCATGGAATTCATATTTATGTTTTGTAACTTTAAAAAGCATTATATGAGTATGTAGTTAAAGAAAAGTTTGGAGATTATGTTTAAATTGTCATTTAAATCTTAAAGAGGAATTGTCACTCTATGGAAATCACACTATTGAATAAAATGCTAAAATCTGTGTTATTTTTTTATGTCATTCTATGTTTTCTTGCCTTTTAAATATATTATAGACATGGTGTCACATATATATTAACCCCTTAAGGACACATGACATGTGTGACATGTCATGATTCCCTTTTATTCCAGAAGTTTGGTCCTTAAGGGGTTAATCTAGCATCACAATCAAGTTAAGTCCAGGATCTCCCAATGCAAGTTTGGAAAAAGAGAATTATAATCATGCAGGCGATTTATCAAAGTGTTATTTTCTGAAAATAGGGCTATCACCATGCACACTAGTGGAACCAGCAGTCACATAGAAACATCGAATGTGATGGCAGATAAGAAGTGTTTGGTCCATCTAGTCTGCCCAATTTTCTAGGATATCCTTTCCCAAGCATGCTAAAACTCCCTCACTGTGTTAGCCTCTACCACTTCAGTTGGAAGGCTATTCAATGTGTCCACTACCCTCTGTGTAAATTAATACTTCCTAAAATTATTGTTAAACCTTTACCCCTCTAATTTAAGACTATGTCCTCTTGTTGTTATAGTTTTATACTTTTAAACATAGTCTCCTCCTCTACTGTGTGGATTCCCTTTTATGTATTTAAATGTTTCTATCATATCTCCCTGTCTCGTCTTTCCTCCAAGGTATACATGTTAAGATCCTTTAACCTTTCCTGTTAAGTTTTATCCTGCAATCCAAGAACCAGTTTAGTAGCCCTTCTCTGAACTCTCTCCAAAGTATCACTATCCTTCTGAATATGGTCTCCAGTACTGCGTACAATACTCCAAGTGAGGTCTCACCAGTGTTCTGTACAATCAGGGCCGGTGCAAGGATTTTTGGGTACATAGGCGAAGATGCATTTTTCCGCCCCCCCCCCCCCCCCTTTAAAATTAACGTCATATTCCGGCTCCCGCAGAATCAGCAGTGGGCGCGCGAGGGAGCAGAGCAGAGGTTAGAGCTCCCTCGCCGCCTCTCATTAGAACGCTGCCGCCCGCCAGGGATCCAGAAGGTGACCTGGCAGGAGGGAGCACTTCCCTCCTGCCGGTCACCGAAATCTTGCGCCCCCAGAGCCGGTGCGCCCTAAGGCGGCCGCCTGTGCCGCCTTATGGACGCGCCGGCCCTGTGTACAATGGCATGAGCACTACCCTCTTTCTACTGCTAAAAACTTTCCCTAATCAACCAAGCATTCTGCTTACATTTCCTGCTGCTTTATTACATTGTCTGCCTAGATTTAAGTCATCAAAACAATTGCTCAAATGTTGAGGTTAGGACTCTATCAAATATTCTGTACTCTGCCTTTGGGTTTTTACGTCCAATATGCATTATCTTGCACTTATCCACATAAAATTTCAGTCAGGGCTCGAGTCCTGCAGGAAAGCATGGGAACGGTGTTTCTGCACTTTTTTCACAGCAGTAACGCCGTTCCCGCTGTTCCTGCAGGCACTCAGGGGCCCCCAAATGCCCCCCCAGTGTTCCCCCTGTCATGGGGGGGCCCAAGAGGTGGACTGATGGCCACCTGATGGACCCCTCCGGCGGGTGCCTGTCTCCATATCAGACGTGGCGAGGGAGCTGTGTTCTCTCTGCACTCTCTCGCCACGCGCCGTTTGCTGATGCCGGGAGCCGGAATATGACATCACACTTTATTCCACAGGATATGACCCCTGATTTCAGTTGCCACAACTCTAAAGATTTATCTAGTTTACCTAAATCATTTGCCATTTGGCTTATCCCTCCTGGAACATCAACCCTGTTGCAAATCTTAGTATCATCAGCAAAAAGATATACCTTACCATCAAGATCTTCTGCAATATCACTAATAAAAATATTAAAGAGAATGGGTCCAATTACAGATCCCTGATGTACCTCACTGGTAACTAGACCATGGTGATACATTTTTCACCTTAGTGCATCACTTTTCACAACGCTTTCACAAATCTCCTCCATTGCTGTTTTTTATGCTTTCATTATGTCCTGTCTACACTAGCAGACAGGCACAGCTCTTACAACAGGAATTGGCAGATAACTAAAATGGAAGCACTAAAGTCCAGAGTAGAAGTTTATCGAGCAGTGTAAGTTTCCAAGTATAAGTTTATGTTTTACCAATCAGTATGCTGCAAAATATGTACATAATATAAAAATGATTTAAATATCAGTACACTGATAAACACATGTTCCTGCATTTGGTTCAAAGAACAAATGAGAAAAGTAACCAATTGAGAGGTAAAAAGGAGGAGCAGTAAAAATAAACTTAATATTTATATATTATATGTTTTTAAATATATAAAAATAATATTTTTTTTACTGCTTCTCCTTATTGTCTCTATTGGTCACATTTCACTTGATCTGTGAATAAAATAAAAATTAAGTGGCTGTCCCTTAACCATCAATCATCTTTTTTTTCTCATCACTCATCTCTTTGTTTAGCTCCGTTGGTAGAACTCCGGATCATATATCAAACAAAACTGTTCATCCGTTGTCTGTTTTAGTTGTTTCATGATATGTTCATATGCTGCAATTTGTTTGTAACTGAATGCACGTCATTATTATTTTACCTCCCAAAAGATAAACTCACAGTGCTTGAAAATCTAAAAGTAAAACTTCTTTAAATTGAGCACACAAACACGTGTGCCAATTCCCTCAATAAATGCACACTGACAGAAAAGGATATCAAAACAAAAAGATGTGTGCATAAAAAAAACAACAAATGACTTTTTAAAAGTGACATAAAAGAGACTAATTGTATAACACTGTATAAAAATGCAGACACAAAGTGGCATTCTAATCAATTATTGATATTGAGCCATATCCAGTTTTAGTATAAATAGCTGGAGGTTGCCTCTCATGGGTTAAAATGTATTACCCCATAAAGATTCCCGCAGAGCTTCCTGTAACAGCAACTTATAAGGACTTATATTGCTGTATAATAAAATATAATTTATTCATATGTAGAATAAAAAACACATACTAAAAAAAATTGTGAATGCTACTCTAAATAGGAACCCTCACAATTAAGCACAAAACCAAAATCTACACCAATGCAATTTTCTTTGCTCCTCCTTTTGTTGAATTCCACTCACACTAATAAACAAGAGGAGGGATCACAGTTCATTGACGGAAACCACAGGATGCAAACCAAAAATGGGCCAGAAAATTCTTAGCACATAGTTACGTACACAGGCTTCAGGTACTCAAAGGGGTCAAGTTAGGCAGATTGATTGAAGCAAAAATATACTACAGGGCAATAGAGATGTCCCGAATAGTTCGTCGGCAAATAGTTCCCGGCGAACATAGCTTGTTCGCGTTCGCCACGGCGGGCGAACATATGCGATGTTCGGTCCGCCCCCTATTTGTCATTATTGAGTAAACTTTGACCTTGTATCTCACAGTCAGCAGACACATTCCAGCCAATCAGCAGCAGACCCTCCCTCCCAGACCCTCCCACCTCCTGGACAGCATCCATTTTAGATTCATTCGGAAGCTGCATTCTTAGTGAGAGGAGGGACAGTGTAGCTGCTGCTAATTTAATAGGGAAATCGATAGCTAGGCTAGTGTATTCAGTGTCCACTACAGTCCTGAAGGACTCATCTGATCTCTGCTGTAAGGACAGCACCCCATAAAGCCCTTTTTAGGGCTAGAACATTAGTCTGCTTTTTTTTTTTCTGTGTAATCTAATTGCAGTTGCCTGCCTGCCAGCGTGTGTGTCAGGCTCACAGCGTATACTGTGCCCACTTGCCCAGTGCCACCTCTTATATCTGGTGTCACAATAGCTTGCATTTAAATAAACAAAAAAACTTTTTTGACTGTAATATAATAGCAGTCAGTTTCCTTCACACGTGTGCATTTCAGGGCCTGCCAGGGCACAGTGTCACGCCAGTGCAACTCATATCTGGTGTAACAGTAGTGTCATTAAAAAACAAATAGAAATTTGACTGTGAAATAATAGCAGTCAGTTTCCTTCACATGTGTGCGTTTCAGGGCCTGCCAGTGCACAGTGTCACACCAGTGCAACTCATATCTGGTGTAACAGTAGTGTACATTTAAAAAAAACAACACTTTTTTGACTGTGAAATAATAGCAGTCAGTTTCCTTCACGCGTGTGCATTTCAGGGCCTGCCAGGGCACAGTGTCACACCAGTGCAACTCATATCTGGTGTAACAGTAGTGTACATTAAAAAAAAAAACTAGAAATTCGACTGTGAAATAATAGCAGTCAGTTTCCTTCACGCGTGTGCGTTTCAGGGCCTGCCAGGGCACAGTGTCACACCAGTGCAACTCATATCTGGTGTAACAGTAGTGTACATTTAAAAAAAAGATATCAGATATCCAACGGCGAAACAACATGCCAGTGAGGCGCTTTATTTGCGACAGCCCGACACGTTGGAATTCAACACTCCTAATGTTCGACCGCCTGCTCCAACAAGAAAAAGCCGTTAACGACTATTTGTATGACCGGGGTGCTAGGACAGCCTCTGCGGAGCTGGGAATTTTTTTGCCACGTTACTGGACCCTCATGCGCAATGCCTGTAGGCTCATGCGTCCTTTTGAGGAGGTGACAAACCTAGTCAGTCGCACCAAAGGCACCATCAGCGACATCATACCATTTGTTTTCTTCCTGGTGTGTGCCCGGTGAAGAGTGCTGGATCAGGCCGTAGATGAGCGTGAAGAGGAAGAGGAAGAGTTGTGGTCACCATCACCACCAGAAACAGCCTTATCAGCATCGCTTGCTGGACCTGCGGCAACGCTGGAAGAGGATTGTGAGGAAGAGGAGTCAGAGGAGGAATGTGGCTTTGAGGAGGAGGAGGAAGACCAACCACAACAGGCATCCCAGGGTGCTCGTTGTCACCTATCTGGTACCCGTGGCGTTGTACGTGGCCTGGGGGAAGAACATACCTTCAGTGTGATCACTGAGGACGAGGAACGGGACATGAGTAACTCGGCATCCAACCTTGTGCAAATGGGGTCTTTCATGCTGTCGTGCCTGTTGAGGGACCCTTGTATAAAAAGGCTGAAGGAGAACGATCTGTACTGGGTGTCCACGCTACTAGACCCCCGGTATAAGCAGAAAGTGCCTGAAATGTTACCGAATTACCGCAAGTCGGAAAGGATGCAGCAGTTCCAAAATAAATTAAAAAGTATACTTTACACAACGTATAAGGGTGTTGTCACAGCACAACGTGAATCTAACAGGGGAAAAGGTGAAAGTAATCCTCCTCCTCCCACGACCAAGCCGGCAAGGACAGGATGCTTTACAGACGTGTTGTTGATGGAGGACATGCAGAGCTTTTTAAGTCCTACGCATCGCCACAGCCCTTCGGGGTCCACCCTCAGAGAACGACTCGACTGACAGGTAGCAGACTACCTCGCCTTAACTGCAGATATCGACACTCTGAGGAGCGATGAACCCCCTTGACTACTGGGTGTGCAGGCTTGACCTGTGGCCTGAGTTATTCCAATTTGCGATAGAACTTCTGGCCTGCCCCGCTTCAAGTGTCCTGTCAGAAAGGACCTTCAGTGCAGCAGGAGGTATTGTCACTGAGAAGAGAAGTCGCCTAGGTCAAAAAAAGTCTAGATTACCTTTATTAAGATGAATGAGGGATGGATCCCGAAGGGACTGACAGTGGGGGATACATTCGACTAAAAAAAGGCCTGATGAGGGGGACATAACAGGGATTAAACTGATAAGAATTGTACTACTTAACACACCACTCCTATCTGGTGGCACATTAGATTGCAAGCGCAGTGCCCCAAATTTGAAGTAGGAGGACCGACCAAGCATCTTTTTCCATCTCCCGGTTCCTAAAATCGATGCCATATACACGTCCCCTGATAGGGGACATAACAGGGATTAAACTGATAGGAATAGTACTACTTAACACACCTTATAATAACGCAGAGAGAGGCAATGCAGAGAGAGGAGTCTGAAGAAGAGGAGTCAGACGAGGAAGGTGGCTTTGAGGAGTTGGATGACCAAACACAGCAAGCGTCCCAGGGGGCTTGTTGTCACCTTTCGGGGACCCTTGGTGTTGTACGTGGCGAGGTAGAGGAAGAGACCTTCAATGACATCAGTGAGGACAAGGAACGGGACATGGCTTGCTTGGTATCCTTGGTATGGGGAGTTTGCGGTTGTGCAAATGGGCTGTTTGCGGTTGTTTGCGTTGCGTTAAACGGGGAGTTTGGTCTGTCACTGTGAAGCGGGCGTAACCCTTACACTACCTGATCGATACAACATCATACCTGATGTTTTAAAGCACGTTATTCCAAACAATTTAGGAATGTTAGGTGATTTATGCCCTTTATGGATTAAAACCAGACTCTGCATCAATTATGTAATTTTCCATGGGAGTTTTGCCATGGATCCCCCTCCGGCATGCCACAGTCCAGGTGTTAGTCCCCTTGAAACAACTTTTCCATCACCATTGTGGCCAAAAAGAGTCCCTGTGGCTTTTAAAATTCGCCTGCCTATTGAAGTCTATGGCGGTTCGCCCGGTTCGCCAGTTCGCGAACATTTGCGGAAATTCGCGTTCGGCATTTGCGAACGGAAAATGTTATGTTTGCGACATCTCTACAGGGCAATGTTTCGATCTTCACCAAGGTCTTTATCAAGCTAAAACCACAAGACACACACTGCATTTAAATACACACAATAATTAGTTCAAAGAAAAACACAATTGGTGTAAAATCAACCAAAGTTGTAGAAATAAAAGTGACTTATCACTTATCCCTTAGTGTTATCCCTTAGTGTTATCAGTAACAGGGTATTGGAAGCTGACAATAGAAAATAGCATAAACTAAAATAAAAGAAGGAAAAAACAAAAAGAATAGAGGTTATAGAAGTGAGTGGAACGCAAACAGAGAGTGCCTCCATCTTCACTTGTATATATAAATAACATACATATTATTTATAAAAAAAAATATTTTTTTATTTACATGTTTTTTTCAGTGTTTTTATAAAACCCTGTAGATATAATGCATTGTAATGTAATGCTGTTTCATATATCAGTCCCCTCAAGTTTAATATTGGATTTACCAGACCACTCCAGCATATTCTTTGGGTTACATACAAATACTTACATACTATGTAAGCCACTGATGTGTCATCGTTTACACCAAGTGCTCCACAGAAGGGGACTATTTATTTGAAAATACTATGTAACAATTAGACTTCCATCCTACCGGTTTCCATTGGTATATAGAAAATTGTTTCAGTAGTGTGGCGAAAGTAACCTCGCCACTAGCTTTTGGAAGAGTCTGTTTGCCAGACTCCTGCCCTGTGACTATGTAATAGACTTTGCTTAAAGATACTGTTTGTGCCTTTATTTTAATATGTATGGCTACAGTTCGAACTCCCAAAAGCGGTTCAAAGCGGCACTTCGAATTCCCGAACAACCACACAAACCAGAGACCACCCCGGAGCTTATTAACACCTATTAACAACTTGGAACATTTCTCACCGCAGTGTTCTAATTGTTCGTCTGGGTGGCCGCAATTCCTATGGACAACCACGAGGTGGTGGGCATCTTGTTCGCATGAACGCAGGCAGCGGTGTTTGGGCATGAATCTCATGGAACTAAAATCGGACACAGAAACTCCCGAACACCGCTGGACTTCCATCATCGACTGCGTTCGGTTCTATACGAGTTAGAAGGGCACTGTTCAGTGGGATCATTCGTCTGGATGAAGGGAACAAGCTCCAGGGTAAGACTATTGACTCGCTTCAGTAGTTTGTTCATTTTCAAACTACCGAACAAGTCCGACCGCAAGCCCTGATTCTCTGGAACAGTTTTGGGCATGGGACCAAGTCTGCGGTCAGTCAAATAAATGACTTCTAGGAAATTTCTGAACCCTTGTACTGATCTAGGTGATTTTTGGATATGTGGGTCACCTAGATTAGGGCTCTAAGGGATGTAACATTTGTGGGGATATTATGTGTTTTTTGGGTCTTTTTGGGGTGTTATAGAAATATGTGTTTTTTCTGCCAGGAGATAATTGGGTTAATACAGTATCTGACTCAATTATCTCCCAGGCAGTGGGGAGGGATTGTTTGCTCTATGTGGGAGTGTCGTGCCTTGTAACCTTATTTTTCTTAGTCTGTGATGTTGTAAATTAGTCTACCATCAGGTCCATGTGGACGTACCCCTTGTATGGGAATTGTCATATAAGGCCAAGTGTGGCACCATTAAAAGCAGTTCCTCTTCACCCTCAACATAGAGCCTCATCTCATGTGTGGAGGGGACAGCTATTTTCACTCTGGGGATTGCTATACTCATTATACTCCCCTGGGTTCTAATCACTAGCTCTTATAAGAGCTGTTCCTGCTATACTCTCTGGAATAGGAGAGGTTCACCCACTGGAAGCTGGATCCTGGTCTTGGGTCTAGGGTGGGTGGAGGACGGTGAGACCCCAACCCAGCTGTAGTGGTTTGTGGGGTCTATGGTGCTGATGGTGTCTAGTGGAGTGCTTTGAGTCCTCAGTGAGCACTAGGAACATTGATTGGTCCGTCACAAGTAGAATTTTAAAATCATTTATAGCAAGTTCCTAATCATATCTGCTACCTTACTAAATCCCACACTATGTAACCTGACACATACATAAATTGTTTTCAGGGGGGGCATGGCCTGACCGCGGAGCTGAATGGCTGTGCACTGATACAGCTCCCTGCAATCCGTCGGGCAATCCGCATCTATCCGAGGCAATAAGCGAAAATGGGAAACCCTAAAAAGAACCAAGGTACACAGCGCACCCCAGGGAAGTCCTGTGGGCATAAATTGGGCACATTAACCAGTTATTTTACCGAGTCAGCAGACCGCGAGATGGAGGCCGCAAACCACAAAATGGCGTCGGCGCCGGCCGACACTCACACTACCTTAGACTTAATATCGCAAAGCCCAGCGGCATCGGATACCTCCGATAGATCCAATGAACACCCCAGGGACCTGGAACTAAGAGAACTTATTAAAAACTTACCATCCAAAGCAGATATAGCTTCTATGATAAACAAAATGGAGACTTCCTTCCAAGCTAAACTGGAGGCGATCAACTCCAATCTGCAACAGATAAATCACAGAGTTACTGATCTGGAAGAAGAGAAAGATGCACAACAAGCCAAATGGTACATTTTTCCTCCCTGGTAGATTCTCAAATGCATTTTATGACTGACATGCAAAGACAAATAGACGACCTCGATAATAGAGGGCGGCGCAACAACTTGAGGGTAAGAGGGCTCCCTGAATCCCAGGGGGAAGACCTTACAACCACGCTTACTGACTTATTCAACTTAATACTAGGTAAATAGTCTGATAATATATTTTTCATTGACAGAGCGCATAGATCCTTAAAACCAAGGGGCCCTGCAGCAGAACTGCCACCTGATGTTATCTGTAGGTTACACTACTATACAGAAAAAGAAAATTTATTGAAGGCATTGAGAGACACCAATCCTCCCTTACTATACAGAGGAAACGCAGTACAAATCTTCCCTGACTTGTCATGGCTCACACTACAAGCGAGGCGGGCTTTGAAACCAATAACAGAACACCTACGCAACCGAGACATCCGATACAGGTGGGGATTCCCCTTTGCTCTAATAGTAACCCACAAAGGTACTACACACTCAATCACGTCACACCTGGACGTCCCACCGTTTTTAAGAGCATTGGAGATTCCAGAAACGCCAGTAATGGACTGGTATGCCCCCTATCCGCATCAGGACTCATTGCACCGCACAAAGGGAATTACACCAATGAAGAAAAGGAGAGCGGACCCAAGACTCACCTCCCCAATGAGGACGCCGATACGAGAGAAGAAAGAGCCGGTTTGGTGCAGAAGTAACCCAGTCGCTGTACTCAATTACCCATATATTCCCGCTCCCCCCCCCCCCCTCCCACCTCCCCCCCTTCTTTAGGCAGACTCCCTTTACTTATCACCCACCATAATCTCTATTGGGACACACCTCATCCTGTCATCAATATCCGCAAAGACAGAAGCAGGATCAACGTCTACATGGAAATCATAGGACGATATAGTTACCCTCTCAGAGACTGAAACTCGGCCGACATCCACACCTGGGACTTTGACTTAGAGACTATGATGGCGCTACAACACAGATACAAGCCTTATCTCAATCAACAGAGTCAGGTCGTATGTTTCTATAGATATATTATGATTTACCATGGACTTCCACAGTTATTGAGGAGGGGTGGGAGCTAATCATAGAGGGGAACGTTAACCTTGTTTAGGCCAGAATCTTGGGTGGACACATCGAAGAGTTTTATTGGTTATTGTTCTTGACCTGTGTTTCACAAAACTCACCCTTGAGATATGTTTCCACTGATGTGCCCTTCTACCTGCCCTCCCACTTGGTTCCCGTTGGTTCCCACTCCTCCCTCCCCCCCCCCCCTCCTCCCCCCTTACCTTACTCTAAACTAGTACAAACATTATAGCAAAACTACAGGCTTGTAGTGATACTAGGATGAGATATACATATATAAACATATATCCTGAATTTTAGTTTTACATAAATTAGATTTCGGATATTGTCTTGATCGACAGCGGTTGCCAGAGTCCCTAACATATAATAATATTTTTACCACTACTATAACTATATCTTTATCTTTGGGGAACTAACTCCAACAAGAGGATTTACCCTTCCCCCCCCCCCCCCACTTCCCATTATTAACAAGTTACAAACAACAGATGAGACTTTATGTCTTGTCAGCCGTTATACTCATCATTTCATATAGCTGATAAAGCCCATTAAGGATTGCAATCAGTCCAAATACCCCGTGAAAACAGTCCCTATCTCCTGCACAGAGATTGTAGACGCAAAACTCCACATAGGTGTAAGTGAAGGACCATAGTAGAGGCTATTACTCCCGAATCTCATCTATTAACTACTCTGTTTTAGACCCTCTGCTTTAATCCCTGCTTGGTCCTCAGGTTTTATCCACAAACGGAGCAGCTCAGGGCAGGGGCTGTACCCAGATCCGGCATATTAGCTGGTGGTTCTGCAGCTTCTGTCAGGAGTGGGTCCAGGAGGGGATCTGCTCTCACCTCAACCAGACCCTCCTGTCGGAGAGGAGGAGTGAGCAGCACTCAATTGTTTGAATTGTTATATCCTGTTTTAATTGTTTTACCTTATTAACTACACTTGTTGTACTATAACATCTACTACTTAGATACTATTTGGTATTGTATATTCTATTGTTTTCCATCTAAATACTTTACTAGTCGTAACCATAAAATTGTAACAAAGTGACACAATTTACATTGCATCCTGACTGTATTGAAATCTATCAATATCATTGTCACACCTCAAACAACATGACTACTCTTCGCTTTATATCACAAAACGTAAAAGGCCTTAACACCCCAGAAAAAAGGTCTTTGGCACTACAAGATTTCCATAGACACAGAGCGGAGATTGTATTTTTACAAGAAACCCACTTCCGGAAAGACTCAGCCCCAAAGTTACGTAATAAGCACTACCCAGTGGGATACTTTAGCCATTTCACAGGAGCAAAAGCCAGAGGAGTGGGAATCCTGATAGGTAATCAGGTCCTCTTCACACTCCACAAGAAAGAAACAGATGATGCAGGCCGATATATTTTTCTCGTAGGGACCATAGGCAATACTAAAATTACACTAGCTAACCTCTATCTCCCCAACAAGAAACAAAACCGTACACTGACCAGAATTTTGGGGAAGCTTTCTGACTTCCAGGAAGGCCAACTCCTGGTGGGGGGAGACATGAACATCTCGATAGACGGTTCCCTAGACTCTACAGCACCCTCCAGTGCCTACCTATCAACCACAAGAGACAAAATTAGGCAAACTCTATATGACGCACAATTATTCGACTGCTGGCGGACACTACACCCCTCCTGCAGGGATTACTCCTTCTACTCGCCCCCCACAGGCACCTACACACGCATAGATATGCTATTTACACATCATAGATTCTTGCCATTGATAGTCTCGGCCTCCTATGGCGGGATCACCTGGTCGGACCATGCTCCCCTGATTCTTGAGATGACCATTCCCTCCCTACCCCAGACTAAGGCACAATGGAAACTAAACGACCTCTTATTGAATGTGTCAGAAATAAATGCAAAACACCTCGAGACAGCAAAGTCATACTTCCTTACCAACACAGTCCCAGACACACCACATACGGTAATTTGGGTGTATTGCGGGGGGAACTTATTAAACTGGCGTCCATTCAAAAACGAAAAAGGGACGCCAAGATTAAAACACTAACCACTGATATTAAAAATTTAGAGAACCAACATACTACAGATAACAACCTTGTGACGTACAAAAACTTGATTGCCAAAAGGACGGAATTAACCACCCTATTACACTTACACTCGAAAAAGAAAATCCAACTAACCAAACACTCATACTATACCTGAGGAGGCAAATGTGGCAGACTGCTGGCACAATCCCTCAAACCAGAAAGGCAAACGACCTTTATACAAGGCATAAAGAAACAAGACGGAACATTAACTCACATCCTACCTGAAATAACTGAAGGATTCATAAAATGTTATACACAACTCATCTTAGAAACACCCCACCCTCACATGCCGAGATTCAGGCCTACCTGCAAAACCGGATTAAACACACACTCCCAAATAATCTCAGTTCATTCCTAGATGACCCGATCACGCAAGACGAATTCTTTCAAGCTGTTAAACACACTCCACTAGGTAAAAGTCCGGGCCCAGACGGCTTCACCATTAAATACTATAAACAACTAGCTCCGGTATTAGCCTCCCCGTTCCTCAACGCCTACAATTCCATCTCCCCTACTGCACCCTTACCTATACACACTCTAGAGGCCACAATTGCACTCATTCCAAAGCCAGGGAAGGACCCTCTTCAATGCAGTAGCTACAGACCCATATCGCTAATAAATGTAGATGTCAAAATATTCACCAAAATCCTCGCATCCAGACTTAAAAATCTTCTCCCAAACTTGATTCACTCTGATCAGGCTGGCTTTGTTCCAGGCAGAGAAGCAAAAAATAACACCACAAAAATCCTAAATCTAATACACTGGGCACAACAAGACGTCTATCAGAGTGCTCTCCTAGCAATAGATGCCGAGAAGGCTTTTGATAGAGTGGACTGGTCCTTTATGCTAACAACACTTTGAGAATTAGGATTTGGACCTAGATGGCTAGACTGGATGTCAGCTATATACTCCACACCAACAGCGAGACTACGTATTAATGGTCAACTTTCTACCCCCTTCATGATAACGAACGGTACAAGACAGGGATGCCCTCTCTCACCTCTGCTCTTCATCCTAACATTAGAACCCTTTCTACAAGGTATAAGAGAAACCCCCCTAATTCAAGGAATAAAAATAGACAAATTGGAATATAAAGTATCGGCCTTTGCCGATGATATCCTCTTCTCGGTCATAAACCCCACACAATCCATCCCAAACATTCTCCAGGAAATGCAAACATATGGGGAACTCTCTAATTTCAAAGCCAATCTCACGAAATGTGAATTACTCCCAATCCAAACCACGCAAGATGTGGAGAACCAGCTCAAAAATGAATTCCACTTCTCCTGGGCTGCGGTCTCCATTAGATATCTAGGAATACAAATTCCCCGTCCCTTATCCCAAACCTATCACTTAAACTTCCCGCCACTACTAACAAACATAAAAAGGGACCTGTCTAAATGGCGAAATCTGCAACACGGTTGGTTCAGCAGGCTAAACGTTCTAAAAATTAACGTTCTTCCACGCATCCTTTACCTTATACAGGCCCTGCCTATACTCATCCCCAGAAAGTTCTTTGTCAATCTCAAAAAAACCTTCTCTTCATATCTCTGGAAAGACACGCACTCGAGGTTGGCATATTCCCTCCTCACGCAAACAAGACGCGAAGGGAGTATTGGCCTTCCCGATATAGAAACATATCACAAAGCCACCCACTTAGTGAGAATTTATGAATGGTCAAAACAAACTCCCTCTCCTCAATGGGTCTTAATAGAAGAAGCATCTATGAAAGCTCCCATCTACACAATCCCCTGGCACGAAAATGGGCAGTTACTACTATCTCACAAACAACATCCCACTATAACAGCTACGCTCAAAACATGGTCATCAGGATCAAACCGCTTTAGAATAGCCCCATTTCCCTCACCCCTATATCCAATAACTCACAACCCACTTCTACCGATAGATACTCCTCGTTGAACACAACAAATACACGAGACACCCTCTTATCTATCGCTACAGGATATCACCCAAAACGGAGCGCTCAAGAACATACGAGGCATCCTACCTGACCCCACCCTCACAAGCACACACCACCTGTTCCACAATCAAATCTGCCACTTTGTCCGACACCTCTCTCTTCTCCCTAGAGGAGCAAGAGACCTCACGCATTTCGAAAGTTTATGTCAAACCCACCCATTAAAGAAGAAAACCTTGTCGACTATGTATAAATTACTGTAGTCAAAACACCCCGACACACTCCCCCCATATGTCCACAAATGGTCGTCAGAATTGCCGATTTCACTATCTAACTCCCAATGGCAACAAATTATTAGTAGGATACACACCACATCTCAAAATCTAGCGACTCAGGATAGTAACTACAAGAGGCTGACTCGTTGGCACTACACCCCGACAAAACTTAGCCTCATGCACAGGGACTTCATAGACAAATGCTGGAGATGTACGCTTCCTAACGCTCACTCATCACACATGTGGTGGTCTTGCTCAGTTATCTCTAAATTCTGGCTACGCATCCACTCACTAACCCAACTTATAACGGACGTACAGTATCCTTATGCCCCAGAATATATGCTGTTCCTGCTGCCCCCTTCAAACAGCAACACGAAGAAACTAAACCTTAACGTACTTACACACTTGTTGATAGCGGCAAATCTCATGATGCCTTTTCACTGGAAAAAGGCTGAGGCCCCAACCATTAGAGAATGGATCCACAAAGTAGAAAGCATTAGGCAGATGGAAGAAATTTCGTCCGCTTACCGCAGAAACATGACAACACACACGCAGATATGGGAAAAGTGGGTTACTTTCCTAGCCGAAGGACCTACTTCTCAGTCAGTATTACCCTAAGGAAATCCTAAGATCTCGGACTCCTGTCCAAAATGTGTTAAATGACTAATATGATGTGACTTTTACACTCTCGAAATACACTTTCTAATTAAAGGCTTAATTAATCTATTAATCTATAATCTATTAATCTATAATAATCTCGCAATCTAATACTTAATCAATTGCAAACTATTGACTAACACACAGAAACATCACGCCGACTGCAAATCTCACCTTTCAGAAGTCTGTACAACTTAACCATGTTTACTGTGAATTGGTAGATATATTTGTAATACAGTCATTTGTACTTGTATTCTCTTTTATGCAATGTATGTTTAACAACTTAATGTAATTTCGATAATTTTGTGACACGTCTTCACATTTCCGACTAGATCTGCCAAATGTATCTCTTCATTTGTAACCTTCTAAATTGTGATGTACAACATATATTTACCTAATAAAAATAATTTTGAAACTTAAAAAAAAAAATTAAAAAAAAAATGTTTTCAGACACTTGATTTTGTTTCACATTATTTGACAGACTGCCCTAACATCCCACTAATAGCTTTTGAGTGAGTTTTGCTTTGCTATGAACTTTAATCTGTCTGAATTCGGGCCAATCCGGTGATTGTACAACTTCCAAATCTCCAAGCCAAAATGTAGCCAAATCAGAAACCAAACAAATTGCGTAATCGACAATCATGTATTATTTTGATTCATGATGGAGAAAAAAAAAAGATGATTGAATGGAAATTATGGATGCCTAGGGAACAGTCACTAAGTATTGATTTTATTCACAGATTAAGTGACCAGTGGAGGGAAAAAAATGTAACATATATAAATTGATTTTGTATTATATTGTCTATGCAGTACATTGTTTGGCCCATTTTTGTCCCCTTTTGGTTTGTTCATTTTCCTGGAATGTCATTCATTATCAAAATTCAGGCAAGTCAAAACGCCACATGGCTGAAATTTGTTTTGTTTTTCAGATAAGAGGTACTGCTGAAATAAACTTTGTCACCATTAAAAAGTCTACTGTACAATGAATATGAAAATACTGTATTTACTCAAATCTAATGCGCCATCGATTCTAATGCGTATCTCAATTTTTTAAACCTGGAAGACGAAAACTGATTTTGCTAGCGAATGTAATGCGTATTTAAACAAAATGCTACTATACAACATTGTGCTACAATGAAAATGTTTATTGCCATATACCATAGTAAGATTGATGGGCTTTCAATTCTAGTTTTACATGTTAAGACTATTCTTTCTTAAGCCCTCTTTCAAGAACAAAATTTGCCTGTATGAATTCACCTGTTCGTATTACAGTAGTCTGTTTCGATTTTGTTAAAGACACGGATGCTCATAACTCTTTCTTTATTTCCTCAGCAGCAAAGATAGATGAATATAAATATTATCAAAATGAAAGAAAAAACTGTATAGGTACACAGGCAACCAATCATATAACAGAGGAAGTGACTATATAAGGCCTGTGTCTCCCACAATCCCCCTCTTTCTTTGCTGCTTCCTCAGACAGCTAAGTATTTTGTTCTCTCTTGATCATTGCATCTTATTTGTGCTATTGTTTTTCATATTGTTATTTACATTATTTGTGCATCTGTGTTTTGACCTTCATCTCGTTGGTGTACTTGGGTGGGCCCTGAGGGTTTTTCCTTCGGTTGCTGGCTCTGTTCTCTGCCTTCCTCTATTCCCCTGTGTTCCCCACACGGGACCCGGCGCTGCCCCTCTGCCGCGGCAGTTTTTCTTCTCGCGGCCGCGGCAGGGTGTGCTCACTTTCTCCCCACTCGCAGTCCTCCACGTGCGGCAGCCATTTTGGGCGGTCCGTGTATCGCTCGCTGTGCTGCCGTGCGGTCGGTCACTTCGTCCTCTGGGTCCCCTGAGTACACCAATGATCAGGTCCTGTTTGCTGCACTCTTTGCTGTGGGTTAATCAACCCTTCTATATAGTGTTTATTCTTATAGTTTAGTCTCAGTGCCCCATTTACTTGGTGACTGTTACCCACTATGCAGGATAGGGAGGATGGGCCTGTAGATCCCTCTGGGGATTTTAACATTGATAACCCTGAGGGTGCTATGGCCTCTCAAGAATTCCAGGCCCTGTTAGAGACCACTATGGCTTCCTCCCTACAGAAGGCGATTGCCTCAGCCATGGGCGCGGTTTCCTCTTCCTTTTCCCAGTCACTGCACTCTATGATTTTGCCTTCCCTGGCAACCCCTGCCCCCCTGGGTGTGGGGTCCCCTTCCCCTGCCCAGACTATGCCTGGAACCTGTAAGGCGAAGGCGAAGTCTAGACATATCGGCTCCCACTCCTCGATGCAGGTTTTACCTGCCATGACTGACACGCTAGAGGCGGTCACAGATGGCGTGCCTCCCACGCGCAAAAGAGCCCCTGGCCAGGCTAAAAAGGCTAGATTATGGAAACGGGCTAGAGCCCTGGATGATGGGTCGGATACCGATGGGTCAGATACCGATGTTATGGAGTACGACTCCCATGTAGAGGATGAGTCGGGCGAAGACCTACCCCCTATGGGCGTAACCTTCTGGGTCCTCTGCCAACGCCCGGGGTAAGGTGATGGGCCCCACCAGGGATGGTAAGGCGCTTTTTGATGCACAGGGTAACCCCCTGTTCGACCCGGACGACCTCCGTCACCCGCGGTCTGCTGAATGGGTCCCTCCAGATCATATCGCCCAATATGTGGCTAAACGTATGCGCACACCCCTGGCTAAAGAAGGCCGCAATAAGTTGCGCGCCGAGTGCCCAAGGCCTTCCCTCCCAGGCGCAGCCTGTAAAACCCCAGACATTGACCCCCAGATTGCCCAGTTACTGAATAAGTCGGGCTGGAAACCCAAGAAGGATCTTGACCACTCCCTGAAGGGATGCCAGGACAAGATCCTGGATGCACTGGGCCCGCTGTCAAAGCTGTACGAGCTTCTTGATGCCGCCAGAGCTGGGGACTCGGCTTTGGATGTAGATGTGGCCATTGGACGGGTCCAACGGGTTATCTGCCTTTTAGGGAACGCTAATACGGCTATGTCTTCAGAGAGACGTATGGCGATTCTCCTGAAGATCGACCTTAAATTGGGCGCTATGACAGTGGCGGAGCCTGATCCGGCTGATGAAGGAATGTTGTTCGGCACCGCCTTCGTGAAGGACATGGGTTCTTATGGGTTCTGCGCTTTACCTTTACGGCAATGCGGGCTGACGTCCTTACGGTGAGTACCCTTTCTTCCCCTCTCGCTCATGTACGGGTGGTGGGGAGGCTAGCATTATTCTACCAAGGGTGGACAGATATAACCTCAGATGCTTGGGTTCTGCAATGCGTAAGGGGTTATCACCTAGAGTTTGTTTCCCTGCCTGTCCAGTTCTCTATCCTCAGGGAGCTATCTCTCCCACTGGATCAGGACGAGATGATTTCCGCGGAGATGATGTCCAAGGGCGCCATCGAAGAGTTGCCGTTAGCCGCTCCGGGCTTTACGAGCAATCTTTTCCTAGTGCCCAAGAAAGGGGGCGGGGTCTGCCCGGTGATAAATCTCCGTCCTCTCAACGCATTCTTGCGTTACCAACACTTTCAGATGGAAGGTATACATTGCCTCAGGGACCTTCTGCGAAAGTCAGACTGGTTGGCCAAGTTGGATCTGTAGGACGCGTACTTCACGGTTCCCATCGCGGTGGAGTACAGATACTACCTTCACTTCACCTGGCACAGACGGCATTGGCGTTTTACATGCCTGCCGATCGGTCTCTCCTCGGCCCCATGGTGCTTCACCAAGATCATGACGCCGGTGGTGGCGTTCCCCCATACCCGGGGGGTACACTTGATTATTTACCTGGACGACATCCTGCTCATGTCCCAATCGAAGGAATGTCTGCTGCTGCATTTGGACTGGACAATCACCCTTTTACAAAGCTTGGGTTTTCTGATCAACTGGGACAAGTCGGTCCTGACCCCTGCCCAGTCAATCGAGTTTTTGGGCTTCCAAGTGGATTCCGTCCAACAATTCCTGTACTTGCCGGAATCCAAGATGAAAGCCATCCAAAAGGAACTTCGACGAGCTCTGTGAGCTTCGGATTTGTCAATCAGGCAATTGGCAAGGATCATCGGACTGCTTGCAGCCTCCATTCAAGCGATATTCCCGGGCCCACTACATTACCGGGCCCTCCAACGGCTCAAGGGGTCACACCTCCGATCAGGTCAATCCTACGAATCCCGGATATGTTTAGACGAGGAATCCAGGGACGAGTTGGTGTGGTGGCTGGCACACATGGAAGCTTGGAACGGAAGGGCAATTTTCAGTTCCGTTCCGGATGTGGTGATAGAGTCCGATGCCAGCTTGCACGACTGGGGTGCTCGTTGTGGCGACGTTCCCACAGGAGGCAGATGGTCCGACACAGAGAAGTCGTTACACATCAACTGCCTGGAGCTCTTGGCGGCGGCCTCTGCGATTCGCAGCCTTACCCCTGGGCGGGCAAACAGTTGCGTTCTCCTCAAAATCGACAACGTATCGGCTGTCCGCTACATAAATCACCTGGGAGGAACCAAATCCAGGATGTTGTCGTTCTTGTCGAAAGATTTATAGCAATTCTGCCTTTACAACAACGTTTTGGTGACGGCGGAACACATCCTGGGTCTGGACAATTTCGGGGGCGGATTGGAATTCCAGACATTTAAGAGACTTGGGAGATTGGCACTTGCACGCCTCGGTGTTCCAAAGCCTGTCCAGGTTGTGGGGACGGTTCGAGATGGATCTGTTCGCTTCTCGCCTGAACACTCAACTACCAGAGTTTTACAGTTGGAGGCCGGACCCGCAACGGACGTTTTTCTCCAGGAGTGGCCACCAGGCCGCCTATATGCCTTTCCCCCATTCAACATGATTGCTCGCACAATCTCGAAATTGGTTCGTCACGATTGCCGTGTGGTGCTGATCACCCCTCTGTGGAGATCCCGACCATGGTTCCCCCGTCTGATGGAGTTGTCGATAGACTACCCACGACTGATACAGAGCTTTCAGGACCTCCTTCTGGATCCAGATGGGAACTCACACGGACTGGTGTTGCAACATCAATTGCCCCTGGTAGCGTGGCTCCTTTCAGGGGACCCTGGGTTGTCCCACACGTTCCACAAAAGACTCTCCTGCTCCTCGATAACGCCTGGGCTCTGGGTACACGATCAGCTTATCGTGCTGCATGGAAGTCGTGGTCTAGTTGGTGCATGGAACGGGCAATGGATCCCGTATCTGCCCCTCTCCATCTGATCCTGGAGTTCCTCATGTTCCTGTTTTATTTGGGCAAGGCGTATCGCACGATCAATCTTTTCCGTTCGGCTATTTCAGCTGGACATGGTGGTTTGGAAGGTTCACTTGTCGGCAGACATCCTTTCATATGTCGCCTTCTCAAGGGTATACGCCTCGCTCGTCCTCCTCGGTCGCGTTGTTCTGCCTTTTGGGACGGCAACGTTATGTTGCAGTTCCTATCGTCCTGGTACCCTAACCAAGGACTGACTCTCAAGCAATTGTCCTCCAAACTAGTGATGTTACTTTGTTTGATTTCATGTAAGAGGGTCTCCGATGTCAGGGCCCTTGATTGGGGCGCCTTCGTTTTCACTCCTGAAGGATGCTGACTTATATTGGATGCTGACTTATATCCCGGAGGACTAAGTCAGCATCCAAGTCGTTCATGTACCCCAGATTCTCGGGGTGTCCGGCACTCTGTCCGGTGGATTGTCTGAAAGCCTATCGCAGTCTCTTCGTTCGTCAGATCTACATCCTTTATTCATTTCCTTTAGAGTGCCTCACCGGCCTGTTTCAACGCCGACTCTGGCATGTTGGGTGCGTTGGCTTTTATCTTTAGTGGGAATAGACACCTCTATCTTTACCCCTCATTCTGTGCGGGGTGCTATGGCTTCGAAGGCATCTACAGTCGGCTGTCGTCTAGAGGACATCATGCGAACAGCGGATTGGTCTTGGGAGTCGACCTTCCGTAATTTCTATTTAAGACCAATTGAACACATCGCATCGCAGGTGATAGCGCAGCTTTAAACTTGCATAATATGAGCCTCCGTGTCTTTAATAAAATTCCCAGATTTTACTAGTAACATGACGTAAAGTCATGATTTTATTAAAGACACGGAGACGAGTATTATTACTTCCCACCCTCCCAGTGTGGGATCTACGGGTGGGATGCGATTGGACTCATCAGGTATGTTGCAATTTGGTCTGTTTTATGTGAATTGAGTGGACTATTTATAATATTTATAATATTTTATACAAATTATATTTTGTATTTTTTCAGATCTCAGTTTTTTTCCTATGAACAACCGGCAGTTCTGCTTGGTAAGTCCGCAGTTTGGAGTTAGGTTATTACCATATTTCTCTCTCTTTTTTAGCTTGAAGTTATCGAATTGTTCCCGTTTCCTGTTATGGCCGAGTGGGATATCGTTCGTCTTACCTGGTCTTTGGTTTTCGCAAGAAAGAGGGGGATTGTGGGAGACACAGTCCTTATATAGTCACTTCCTCTGTTATGTGATTGGTTGCCTGTGTACCTATACAGTTTTTTCTTTCATTTTGATAATATTTATATTCATCTATCTTTGCTGCTGAGGAAATAAAGAAAGAGTTATGCATAATACTCGCCTCCGTTTCTTTAATAAAATCATGACTTTACGTCATGTTACTAGTAAAATCTGGGAATTTGTGTGTTTCAATTTGTGTGTTTCAGTTTGTGTGTTTCAATTCACCCATTTTAATTCACTAGTTTGAATTCACCAGTTTAAATTCACCAGTTTAAATTTATATTGAAATATTGAACTTTCCTCCAAATGTAATGCACCATCGAATCTAATGCGCATTCAGATTTTGGAAACTTTATTTTAAAAAAAAGTGCGCATTAGATTCGAGTAAATACAGTACTTTATCTTTAGTCTTACTGCATACTTCCCTTTGTTTTATAATCTCATCCATGTAAATAAACAGATTATTAGGTGAGATGCTTGACTCTTACAAATATGTAGACATTATTTGGGTACAAACTGAGCAGAGTTTGAAGTCATCCTCGAGGATGTGTTGTTACCCAATACATTTGTACCATTTATACCCAACATCCTCCACTATTTATTTTCAGAGATGTGTCTAACAGGGCAACTTTAGACAAGTGATAAGACTGTGAACTGTGACAGCCTTGTTATGTCCTGCTCTTTATAAAATGACAATATATTATAAATTGTAAAAAAAAACAAAAAACAGAAAGTATAGCAATTAAAAAATAATTCTGACTTAATGTTTATAATAGGGAAATAATTATCTTGTCAAAATAATTTTCTGTTAAATATGCATGACATTGTATTTAAACATATTATTCTTAATATATTCTTCTTAACAAATTTTTTTTTGTATCTATATTTACTAAGAGGCATTTCAGTTCACTGCCATCTGGTATAAAGGCTATTTTTATAACCATATGAATATTTTTTCCATGATAATTCTGAATGCATTTTTTTTAAGTGTATAGCGCAGTTTCATTTTGCAAGGAAGTAGCATAAATCATTTTCCAAAGAGTAACTGTAAAGTTTTGGGAATTGCTGTGCAAATTCAGTCTTAAAAAGAATTTCAATGACATTACATATCATAATATTAACAGTACTGTTTAATACTAATATGAAGTTACACATTGTCTAAGACAAATGCAACTGGAGAAAAAAAAAGTAAATTCAAAGTTTGTGTTGAGTGTTGATTTAATTATACTGTTAATTATACAATTGTAATCCAAATTATTCAGTCTCCATTGGAAATCAAGTGTATTGTTAAACTTTACAGACATTCAGCTGTTTGCATTTAACAAATCAAGTGCTTCAAGGGGTTTCCCTAAATTCTACTGAAACTGAAACTTATAATGACTTCTACAGTCTCAAAATTATTTAACGCCTTCATGGCAAGCCTCTTTAGTACTTAGTAGAACACCCTTTTGCTGTTATGACCTGCTTCAAACAAGATGCATAGCCAAACACTAGCTGCTTGCAGCATTCCTGAGGAATCTTAGCCAATTGCTCATGTGCAATGGTCTCTAGTTCAATAATATTCTTGGGTTTACGTGCTGAAGTCACCTTCTTCAAATCCCACCAGAGATTTTCTATGGAGTTTAAGTTAGGTGACTGATAGCTACTGTAGAATTTCCAGAACTTCTTCTGCATCCAAGCCTTGGTGGAATTTGAGGTTTGCTTGTGATCATTGCTTTGTTGGAAGATCCAATTATACCCAAGCTCCAGCTTCCTCTCGGATGGCATACCATTTTCTCCTAAGATTTCCTGATACTAAATAATCCATCTTGCCTTCCAGTTGCTGCAGTTTTCCGATGTCAGAGAAGACAAAGGAGTCCCAGAACATCACTGAGCCACCACCATGTTTAACTGTAGGCAGAGTGTTTTTTTCAGCACATGCTTCATTATTTTTCCTCCAGACCTACCACTGATCCATTGGGTCAAAAGTCTCATTTTTGTTTTATCGCTGCACAGAGCAGAATCCCAAAACTCCTGTTGCTTATTTATATGATTTTGAGCATATTGGAGCACACTTGTCTAGGTCAGTATTGGTGTACATCTTGGAGCTCTGGCATTGAAGCCTTTTGCATTTAGTCTGTGCCTAACTGTGCTGACTGAAACCTCAGTGTCTCAGTTGCCACCAAGTCTTGTTGCAGGTCTTTTGCAGTCACTCAAGGGTTTTTTCACAACCTGCCTTCCTACAAATATGGTTGCAGCCATAGAGACTCACTGTATCTGCCCTGTCCAGGTAGTGTAACCACTGTTCCCACAACTTTACACTTGCAAACTATGCTTCCAACCGTGTCTGTAGGAAGATTCAGTGTCTTTTTGCTATCTTTTCATGAAGGGCAATGATCTTGTCTCTTAACTTTGTGTTCCATTCTTTTGACCTAGCCATATTTCTAGCATGCAGGCAAATGTGACACTCAACAAACCCCAATCGATTTCAGGTATTTCAAGTGTTGCAGCTCAAGGACACCGGGTGCAACTAATGAATTCTTTAATTAGTTGCATCCGGTGTGTTTGGGACAACACTTTTTGCATATTTGTGCTGTTGTGAGGGATTCTATTCAGGGGGTTACTAATTTTGAAATTGGAGAAGTCATTATAAGTTGCATATTCAGTTGAATTTGGAGAAACCACTTTAAGTTTTTTTTGTGTTGAGCTATCTCAATTACTTTTGTTTGATTTGTTCATTGCATACAGACAAGATGATACTTAGACGGTACTCAGCTCCTACTCAGCTGAGTACCGTCTAAGTATCATCTTGTTTGTTGTGACAAATTACTTACACATTTCATCCTCGACCAAATGACCCTGAGAGGGTCACTAGGGATCTACACCATATTTGTTTTGACAAAAGCGCTACTTTTGCCAATTATCATCATATATATTTAGTTCTGTGTTATAAATTATTATATCATTGTTGTTAGTTTTTTTTTTTGTCTATCTCTTTTTTATTGAGGCATAAAGTTATATAGGGTACAGAATAGAAAAAAGGGAGACGATAAAGTGTTGTACATCACGGGTATAATACAGTGCAATTCACATCATCCCTGAATATCACATAGCCTCATTTTATATTATGGTTGTATAATCATGAAAATAACAGGCTGTTAAACATTGTTGTTAGATCATAACATGCTAGCGTAAGTAGCCTATGAAAAGTGAAACGTGAGTATGATTTAACATGCTATCCTAACCACAGGTTGAGTTAGGTCATGCTGCGTGTGCCGTGGTGTGGTTTGGCTAGGTCAGACTATTACAGATCTCTTATCGCTTATATAACATATCACAATATGTCAGTGTAATTAGGCGTAAGTAGGCAGTTAGACTTAGCTATGACTAAACACAAATACAAACACAAACATGAGAAATAGTTACCAGCATATGAATAAAATAAAAATAAAGAGATGGAGGGACATAGTCCGCAAGGGCTGCTTAGATGTGGTATCATGTCGGCAGTCCAGGCCGCCGTGCGGCAGCGAGAGTCAGTGGGTGTCAGCCTACACCCGTGGTCGGCTCTGGCAGATCACATACCGATAAGTCCCTCGGGTCCAGTATGATCAGGTGAGGCGTCGTTGGGCTGAGGCTCCCCTGTATGCTCAGACCATGTGGATGGTTGGCTGTGCAAATGTCGTGGTCGGTATGCCCCCCTCCGGTATGCCTCCGGAGTGCTGTGCTGCGGGCCTGGTTCTCAGTGAGTGTCGGGCACCGTTTGGACTCCTGTCTGGCGCCTGGGGTTTGTCTCCGCTGGGTAGAGCCCTGCCGTTCTAGGTATGGGGGTCCACCCTTGCCCCGGAACCGTGTGGGAGCTGGTGCTCATGAGCCATGAGCCTGGGATCCTGTGTGGCCCAGGGTCGCCCCTTTTGGGGTGGTACGGAGGTGTGTAGTCGGTTGCTTGCGTAGTCGCTTCATCGCTCTCCGCCAGTATGGCTGGCACCTCTGGGATATACCCAGTGTTGCTCCCGGTCCGGGAGGGGCCTTGACGCGGGGGTTTAGAGTATCCCCTGTCCCCCTACTGCCGACGGCTCTGACCTTCGCGGGTGGGTTCCGGTTCGGTGTCTCGGGCTGTAAGTATGCCTCCAACTTGGCCCAGAAGTGGTCAAAGATTAATGCGATAGAGTCTTTTGTGTGGTCTGCAGTTCCTGCTGTAGCATGCTGTTGCCATCGCTTGTCCGACAATCTCGTGTCAGAGTGATCCGCCATCTTGGTGGCCCCTTGCTCCGCTTCATGTTGGGGGTCTATTGTGTCCGTCGCTTGATGCGGTGCCTGGGGTACCCCGTCCGGCGGAGACCGTGATAACCCCCATCGGTCCTCGGGGGGGGGTGAGTGCATATCGCTTGTTCAGTGCGGGAAGCGTCTGGCGGGAAGGTGGCCATCCTACCCCCATGCCTCCGCTAGGCCTCACGTAGCTGCTGCGGTACCCGGTTGAGTTGGGTGTCATGATTGATGTCGGCAGGTCCGTGTTTGTTTCATCCGTTCAAATATCGCACTTGTGGGTAATTTCCAGCAGGCAGTTTTTTGTTAATCGTCGATTTTGGGCCCTGCAGCACAGGAGCTCATGCAGTGTGCGACCGTTCAGGTTGCTGGTTGGCTCCGCCCCCCCATTGTTGTTAGTTTTTGTAACTGTTCTCGTCGACTACCTTTGGACTTTTTAAATGTATTATTTATTAAAAGTGATATTTTAACAAATTTTTGACACTTACCTTTGAGTATTCTACTTTTTGTATACGTTTTGTTTTTGCAACCTCCAATTTTCTTTTTGGTATGTGTTCACATTAATAGGGGTTATCCCTCCGTGTGGAGGTATTTGCAAATTTTGGCTCCATTTTTTTCTGTTTTTGTCCCCTTTTTCTTTAATCGCATGTATTTATTCATGTATTTAAACAGCTGAGTTTTCCAACTCAACAATCAAGAAATTAGCTTCAAGGAGAAGATAGAGATATTCTTTAGCCGTCCAAATACTATAGCTTTCTAAACCAACAACTATGATGTTTACTTCCAAGAGCCGGTAGTTGGAATATGTTATTTTAGTAAAACTCCTTATCCAAGTCAAGAAGCCCGGAGAGAGCAACATCAGCAATGGTAACAATAAAATGGTCAAATCCAACATCCAGCAAGAGTTTTAGATTGTTTTTTTCAACAGACACAGTATCTTAGCTGCAATACTTGGAAAAAAAAACAAAAAACATTTTAATGACCTTGGTTTAAAACCCTTTGTGAGAGGTGGTAATATCAAAGTTTGAATTGGCAATAGATTAGCTCTTATTTAAGAAATAGATTACCTTAGTCAACGTTAAAAAAATAAGAAAACATTTTTAAATGATATAACACAAGAGACTGTAGCCGCATTATAGCCATAGTATAGCCACAATGTACGCACATCTCTTGTTATATGTAATCCATGTAAAATATAGAAAGTAGAATAAGCCTAAAAATATAGGAATTAGCCAGAAATATTAAATGTATGCCTTTGTATGAATATTCCTTTAGCTAGACAATTCTCCCAGCAAAAGTCAGTTACGTCAAACTTAAAAAAAAAAAAAAAAAAGTATGCATACAAAATATTATAGTCAAAGCTCAACCAGTATGGGTCATTCTTGGTGTAGCATGCAGAAAGAAACACATAGGGTGCTTAAGGGAAAAATCTGTTCCCTCACCAGGTACTCAACACTAAAAAAATAAAAAAAGACCTTAACACAAAGAAAGAATAAAAAAAAAGCCAAAAAGAAAATCCAGATGCAAAAATAATCCATCTTCACCAGACGAGGGCTCCGCACAGACTGAGATTACAGGGTGGGGAAGGCATTATAAAGCTTTTCAATGCCGTGCAAATTAACTCAGAGTGCTCTGATTTTTTGGCTGAAGCCAACCAATCAGAGGGCTCTGACAGGCAAATCTTGAGACAATTGGTCCACCCATCATTATTATTTAATGGGTAGAGGCTGGGAGGGACAATAGGTTTACCTCATTATTATGTAGGGCACCCCAGCTGTCACCAATGGGTGGCTGTACAGGTCCTTAAAAAATGTTAGATGCTCATGCGGGAAGTCAAATATCGTGAGGACAGCGTCTAGGAAGAGCCAGTTCAGTCAGTCAAATGCTTTCTCCGCGTCAAGGGAGATTATAAGTCCCTGTGTCTGGTCCATGTGTATTTTGTGTAAAATGTCCACTACCTTCCGTGTGTTGTCTGATCCCTGTCTCCCATGCACAAAGCCCACCTGGTCATCTGAAATGATTGTTGGGAGGATGGTCTTAAGACGGGTGGCCAAAATTTTGGCATATAATTTGGTGTCTGAGTTCAGTAGTGATATTGGGCGGAAGTTCTGGCAGTGCGTTGGCGTTTTGCCCAGTTTTGGGAAGGTTATTACCCTAGCTGCCAGGAATTCCGAGGGGAAAGCCCCTGTACGTAGTGCATGGTAAAATGCTGTGGTTTCCTCACCTTTTCAGTTTTGGTGAGAACCCCCTGTAGGAAGTTCCTCTGCTTGGTGTTTGGGGAATATACATTTACCAACATGTATTCTGAATCGTTTACGGTGCATTGCCAAATTATGTATTGTCCCCCCGGGTCTAGTATGTGGCTGTCCGAGATCACTGTGAGGTCCTTGCTGAGGAGTATGGAGACCCCTTTAGATTTCTGTAGTGTAGTGGCGTGTAGTTGGTGGGGGTATAATCGGGAACCCAGTTGTGGATGTGCGTCTGTTCTGAAGTGTGTTTCTTGCAAGTATACTATATCTGCTTGTACGTTTTTGAGAGATGTCATTTGTAGGGTATATTCAGGCCATGTACATTGTGGGAATATGTTTTCATACTGAATGTGGATGGTAGGTAATTGCGTTGGCCTGTCCCTGTATCTCATGGGTGTCTTGTGAGATGCTTGTTCGGCGTATTCCCTGCACTGGGCTATAGGATTTGCAGTCATGAGAGTTAGTCACCTGATCGGCTCCTATGTGTCCATATCTAATTATCTGCGTGTGTGAGTCCCACTCCGGTTTCATTCCCCTGTCTCTGCCCTTCAGTAAGCATATGCAACTTCATTTGCTACCATATAAAAAAAAAACATTTAACATATATACATAAATTGAATTTGTACATTTGTACCCTCAGGGTCTCTAAGGATTAAATTTATCCTGCTAGTTTCTCCGACTAGCTATGACCTGCGTGGGCATACAGGGGTCCAGGTCAAGCCTACTGGCTGCCCAGGTAACTGCAGCCCCCGCGCCTCTGGCTCTTAATTTTGTCTCCATTGGTAAAAGGTGAAGTGTGTCTAAGGAAACCACTTCTTACTTTGGACTGTGGGCATTTAAACCCTGTTTCCCACGGTGTGGTGTAATTCTGCTGTTGTTGTATATTCATTGCTTCCCGCGGTTATATCGCAAGCTCGGCGGGCATAACCGAATCTGGTAGGGGAGAGGGTGATAAGGGTATACTTGTGGTTGGGTGATTTCTGGGTCTTACGTTGGCTCGGGCCTTACGTTGGCATGAATGGGCATTCACCCCGCTGCCTCTTTTGGTAAAGCACCTTAGTCAGTGTGGCCTCCCCTGTTTCCCTTGCATCTGTCATTTATCCCCCCATGCATGCTCCCTATATATAATGTAGGTCAACAGTAAACACAAAGAAGTAGTATTGCATATTACCCACTCCTGACCAGTGTCCATAGTGCAGAGAACCGCACAGTTCAATGGGACCTTTTATAGTGTTAATCTCCATGTTGCTCCCCAACGGAGCTAGGACCCATATGTGTTGGGAGGGTGATGCTTGCCACCTCTTTGTCGCCTTTTTTCCCGTTGTTGTCTTGGAGGATTTGGGGTGTCTGACAGTCTGCCATTGCGGCTGGATCTCTGCTTGTCTTTTGGGCCTTTCTTCCGAGGTCGCTGCGTTGATCCCCCAGCTGCGCAGCAGGCAGATGGCCGCCTCCACATCCATGGCTGCATGCGTTTTGCCTTCTCTTGAAATCAGCAGCTTAATCGGAAAGCCCCAGTGGTATCGAATTTTGCTGTTTCGTAGCTCTGAGGTTATGTCACTGAATGCCCTTCTGCGCCGAAGTGTTTCTGCGGAGATATCTGCATACACTTTGATGGGTCTATATTGCTCCGGTAAGTCATGTTGCGGCCGTTTGGAGTGGAGAAGGGCCTCTTTAACATGGTAGTAATTAGTTTAGTTAGCACATCTCTTGTGGTGGATGCGGGTAAGTGTTGTTGCTTCGCCACCCTGTGTGCTCTGTCCATTAGAAACATACTAGCTGGTATGTCAGGGGTCAGGACTTGAAACAGGCCCGTGAGATATGCCATTAGGTCTGTGGCCTGTATGTCCTCAGAGACCCCTCTTATCTGTAGGTTTTGGCGCAGAGATCTGTCTTCCAGGTCCATATTTTTCAGTTCTTGTTTCTCCAGCCATTCTTCCATTTCCTCCACTTTTCCTCCAAAGCTATTATGTGCTTCGGCGTAATCCGCCACCTTGCTTTCCATGTGGGCCATCCGGTTGCCGAGATCCATAAAATCACGCCGGAGATCTGCAATAGCAGACTGCACTGTGGTTTGGATTTTAACTGCCATGTCAACCAGCATTTTCTGGAACTGCTCCCCCTGTATATGAATAGTGTCTTGTGGGGAGTGCGGCCTAGACAGATCCCTGTCGTCTCTGCTGCCATCGCCATCTTGCAGTGTCTGCACCGCTGTCCTCAGACTTGCCGGTTTTGCTGCAAAGAAGGAGTGTTTCTCCTTGGCATCTGACGTTTTTCGTGCCCCCCTTTGTGACATGGTGGGTACACCAGCTGTGTGGGGTGGTTTCGTGCTTTTTAGCCGCTGTTAAATATGCTTATTTAGCCATCAGCCGGGGAGCTCCGTCCTTATGCGACCATTCAGCTCGAGCGCAGGCTCTGCCCAGCTGCTTAAATCTTAAAGTGGCACTGTCACCATCTGGATAATTTGCAAAGACCCCCAACAGTGACATTGCAGAAGGGGGGTCCAGTGCCCAGGGAGGGCAGGTATAGGTGAGTTCTACTTATATGAACCTGTCCCTCATGGCTGTGGCCATCTTCCTCTGGTGGGTCCTCTTCAGCATGAACAAGAGTAGAGCATTGAGGTTTATAGAAGGTTCCGGAGATCTACAGATCCTTCATGGATAAAGCCAGTTCCCTGCCATCACTGGTTAAGGCTGAGGGGGATTGGCACTTCTATATGGCGGTATATACGCCCAGTTTCTAGATGTATAAGAAATACATAAAGGAAATATATAAAAAACAAAGGATTCCCTACTTGTATTCCCTACTTTGTCTAAGTATATCTCTTGACTGGCTTGGAATTTCAGTGAAATGTAAACACAGTCAAAATGATTATTTCATAAAGATTCTATCTTTATGAAATACAAATTTTTCATGGTGAGAGACAGTGCTCAAAATGTGTTATAGATTATTATTATTGTAATTTCACTTAAAGGATCACTATAGGGTCAGAAACACAAACATGTATTCCTGACCCTATAGTGTTTAACCTACCATTAAGGTGACTTGTTCCCCCCCCCCCATTAGCCCCATATAAAAGTTTAAAACTCACCTTATTTCCAGCGCCGGGCGAGTCTGACATGTTGACTCCACCCCCTTTGTGACAGCATCAAAATGGCTTTGGATTGGCTACAATCAGCATGGGGAGGGGCCAAATGCTATTTTGACCAATCAGGACCTCCTCCTAGAGATGCATTGAATCAAGGAAAAGGAGGAAAATGCAGAGCTCGGGATGCTTAATGGCAGGCTACTTACCTTGGAGCCCTGAGCCAGGAAGCCCCTTCAGTGGCCATCTGTAGTTGTTCTGTTGACTATAGTGTCCCTTTAATATCTCTTTTAAGGGGCAATATTCATGTCTCCACCATACTATAGCCTTGTTATTTATGAGAAGCATAACTCAAGACAACCTAAGACCATTCCATATTATTTATCCCTCAAATAAGTCCACTACACTGTCAATTTATACTGTAAATGCATTGGAAATTTTGATGTATAGAGTCTATATCTGCAGTGTTATAGTGCAAGTAAATCCTAGCATTGATGAGCATTCTGCATTTTTTTTTTATAAAGAAATAAAGTTGATTGAGAACAGATAAATATTTGTATAATTAATCATTACTTTCAAACCTTTAATGCATTTATACTACAATTATTTCTATGTTTTGATTCACTGCTTAGAGTGTTTAATCCTATGACGGTGATATGCAATTGACATCCACAAGATTACCACTTCAGTATAAAAATAAAACATTTCAATATAATACTTTTTTTGCATGCTTAGGAAGATAGATATTTGAATGTATCAACATAATTGTAATGATCTTTTGTGAATCTGCTTGTGTTTGATATACAAATGTATGTAAATTAACTAAATAATTATACAGACATAGAAAGCTTTGAGCTCCTTAATTCATGAAAGAAATGTAAAATAATATACTAAGTTCAACTTAAAAAAAAAGAAGAAAAGTTTTGTTACTATGATAGCTGTATGTACTCTTAGCACAGTTGTCAGTCAAGACATTTAAAGTTCCTCAAAAATATATGTATATATTGCACATTCCACATTCCAACATGGAACACAACACCTTTAAACCTGCAGTCCAAAGTACTCTTGATTCAAGTTAAACATGCAGAATATGTATTTAGTTAACTAGTATACATTTTATTTGTCTAATACTTACTAAAATCATGTCGGCTAGTACTGTTGAATACATGTAGTTTTTATAAAATACCTGTGGTGGTTATGGTACAGGGAGTGTTCTTAAATATATGTATGAAAGTGGGGATTTTGCTTTATGTTTAGAAATAAAAACAAACAAACAAACAAAGCAATGCAATTAAAAGCAATAGTTTTCACCCCTATCCTTTCAAATACAAAAGAAGTAACACGAAACATTAACAAATAAATAGTTTTTTATTAAAAAAAAATCAAGAGGGCTGGCTAAAACTCATTTGGTTTCTATATGATGTGAAGGTGCTGTATAAAGACCTACACCAGGGGTAGGCAAGCTTTGGCACTCCATAGTTACATAGTTATAGCTGAAAAGAGACTTGCATCCATCAAGTTCAGCCTTCCTCACATATGTTTTTGCTGTTGATCCAAAAACCCAGTTTGAAACTGCCCCTTTCCATGGATACAAATTACAAACAGCCCCATCCACATCCACATCACAAACAGCCTCCTCCATAAACACTACAAGCAGCCCCTATTTGCACAAGCAGAGAAACAAATAGACCCAATCAATACACACTAAACAGCCCATGTTCATATACACATTATAAACAGCTCCTCGCCTCCAATACACCATAAACAGCCTCTTCCAGAAATACATTACATGACAAATTAACCCTTCACACACTACTCTACAAATAGCCCACTCCATGCACATACAAAATAAAAAACAACCTCCCCATTCTTGCAACCAAGCAAAAAGCCTCCCACATACATTCCAGCACAGACTGCCTCTCACACTGCAACACCACAAACTGTAATATTTATGATAAGCGGCTCAATATATTGATGATAGCAAAATGGTATGAGGAACTCACACTGGGGAGATGGCAAACAGCAGTGGTACAGATAAAAGTCAAAAGTATTAAATCCAAAAGGGGACAGAGGTCAGTTGTGACAGAAATTGATCAGATTCCAAAAATAAACTAAAAGTCTTGGTAACAGGAATGCAGCAATAGAAGTAGACACTAGACTACTGGGTGTCACAAACTATGAGCTATACAGCTATGCAAGGAGTGAGAGGCTCTGGGGTGTTGACTTTTTAAAAACATCTACTTGTCCAAGTGAGTAAGGTGGCAGCCCTATCTACTTACCCATAATTACAATATATTTGTCCAGACACAACATAATTTCAATAAAATAGTGTCCTGAGTATTGACAGAGTTATCTCCTCAACTGGATTTTTGCCAAATAATTCTGATATGAAAAAGGTGGAAAAAATAGCTGATGTTGAAAAATACTCAAACTCTGCTATAGTCTCAGCACAACCATTTTTGCCTCTGTTTTGCCATTTGGATTTATTTTGCAAAAATTCAGTCTTGTGAATTACCCGGACTTTCTCACTGTCAGGTTCCTATCCTCACTAGCAAGACTTTTTTTTGTTTGAAACTGTTCCTTTAAATCCATTACCTATGTCTTGCCTCTAGTGACCTCCCTAGCCACTGGTCACCTCAGACTCTCACCTGTATAGCATGAATCAAGTTCTGCTAAAAAGGCCACACCCGACAAACCAAGTGACCATTACATTGAAGATGATGTTCAAACAGAAAAGACTTCAGATCCTGCCTCCTGTAAAACGACCTGTGACTTACCTTCATTGCTACCAATCTGGTTTACTTCCAACTCTTCTCCATACCAACACTGGTCCTCACCAACTTGGATTGCTTACAACCCTGATTTATCCTGCAAACCCGGTTTACTTCCAACCCTGCTCCATACCAACCCTGCTTTACAGGGAGTGCAGAATTATTAGGCAAATGAGTATTTTGACCACATCATCCTCTTTATGCATGTTGTCTTACTCCAAGCTGTATAGGCTCGAAAGCCTACTACCAATTAAGCATATTAGGTGATGTGCATCTCTGTAATGAGAAGGGGTGTGGTCTAATGACATCAACACCCTATATTAGGTGTGCATAATTATTAGGCAACTTAATTTCCTTTGGCAAAATGGGTCAAAAGAAGGACTTGACAGGCTCAGAAAAGTCAAAAATAGTGAGATATCTTGCAGAGGGAGGCAGCACTCTTAAAATTGCAAAGCTTCTGAAGCGTGATCATCGAACAATCAAGCGTTTCATTCAAAATAGTCAACAGGGTCGCAAGAAGCATGTGGAAAAACCAAGGCGCAAAATAACTGCCCATGAACTGAGAAAAGTCAAGCATGCAGCTGCCAAGATGCCACTTGCCACCAGTTTGGCCATATTTCAGAGCTGCAACATCACTGGAGTGCCCAAAAGCACAAGGTGTGCAATACTCAGAGACATGGCCAAGGTAAGAAAGGCTGAAAGACGACCACCACTGAACAAGACACACAAGCTGAAACGTCAAGACTGGGCCAAGAAATATCTCAAGACTGATTTTTCTAAGGTTTTATGGACTGATGAAATGAGAGTGAGTCTTGATGGGCCAGATGGATGGGCCCGTGGCTGGATTGGTAAAGGGCAGAGAGCTCCAGTCCGACTCAGACGCCAGCAAGGTGGAGGTGGAGTACTGGTTTGGGCTGGTATCATCAAAGATGAGCTTGTGGGGCCTTTTCGGGTTGAGGATGGAGTCAAGCTCAACTCCCAGTCCTACTGCCAGTTTCTGGAAGACACCTTCTTCAAGCAGTGGTACAGGAAGAAGTCTGCATCCTTCAAGAAAAACATGATTTTCATGCAGGACAATGCTCCATCACACGCGTCCAAGTACTCCACAGCGTGGCTGGCAAGAAAGGGTATAAATGAAGAAAATCGAATTACATGGCCTCCTTGTTCACCTGATCTGAACCCCATTGAGAACCTGTGGTCCATCATCAAATGTAAGATTTACAAGGAGTGAAAACAGTACTGTAACCCTCTCCTGATTGGTCTTCCCAAAAGCCGTACTGCACCCTTACAATCCATAATGAACGCTGCTGCTAGACTGATTTTCCTCTCTAGTCGTTTCTCTCACACCTCACCCCTCTGCCAGTCCTTACATTGACTTCCTGTATGCTATAGGAGTCAATTCAAGGTACTAACTCACACCTATAAAGCACTGAACAACTCTAGCCCCTCTTATATCTCCTCACAGATCCATAGGTATGTCCCTTCTCGGTCTCTCCGCTCTGCCCGTGACCACCTCCTGTCCGTTGTCCGCACTCGTACGGCCAACTCGCGCTTGCAGGACTTCTCGCGGGCGGCTCCCTTCCTATGGAATAGCCTGCCTACCGCCATCAGACTCTCCCCTAGTCTTGCATCTCTTAAGAAGTGCCTTAAAACCCATCTCTTTAGGAAAGCATATGGCCTCCAAGACTAACCCTTACCTCACATACCTGTCTCTTGCCCTCTCCTAAAGGGCAGTCCACCTTATTTGATTGCAAATTCCTGTCCTAATGTGTTTTACACCCACCTCCTATAGAATGTAAGCTCGATCGAGCAGGGTCCTCTTCAACCTATTGTTCCTGTAAGTTTATTTGTAATTGTCCTATTTATAGTTAAATCCCTTCTCATAATATTGTAAAGCGCTACGGAATCTGTTGGCGCTATATAAATTGCAATAATAATAATAATAATAATAATGTGTCCCTGTATTGTATAAAAGCAGGCCATTGAGCCTAGATTAAACAAATCATTTTACGCCTTCATTAAGTCTAGGCTAATGTTTGTGGGATTGGGAGCTATATTCACTACTATAATCACTACTGCGCTTGGGACTTGGGAGATTCTTCATGGATGCACTCAGCCTGAGTATAGGAGGTCCGTTACAGGTGCTATCTCACCATTTTAAATATTTTTGTAAAGTTAAAGTATTGTGAAATCTGTATTAGACAAAAAAAAATTCAGTTCCACTTATTGTGTTAGAAGGTTTTGTTTCTTAGCAGCAATCTATGCTCATGATTAGCCCCTCAGAAACATTTCAGTGGGAATGTGCAAACCAAATTTTGTCATATAATGGCCAATGGCATTTCCCTGTTGTGGCATTTTGAAGTCTGTTTAGAGCTTATATTTTCAAGTAAGTAATATAGCATGCAAATTAGCACACCAGGGAGTCCATGTGAAGTCCCCCCAATGTGAAACTGGGGCAAAACTAAAATAACTACATCAAATTAATGGTAGGACAAACTACAATTTATTTAAATGATATTCAATCCTTTTGATGAATCGCGTGCTATTTTTATTACCAATTTTGCATCCAAAGGTTTCCTGGAATAAATTTGTCTCTATATTGGTTGTCTTTGTCAACATTAAAAATAATAGAAAAAAAAATGCTTATAGATAGATAGATAATAAAAAAATAGACAATAGAAAAAAAAAGGATTGCTTATAATTAAAAATTGTGGTTTACACAAGGGAACAAACTATAGTGTAACTCATATTTATTACATCCAAATAAAGTTAAATAACAAAGAACATTGTGCAATGAAGGTTAAATTAAAATGGTCACTTGAATGCAACAGACAATCACTGAAGAATGAGCAATTTTCTACAAATAAACTATAGTGCATCTTATAGAACTGTGCTCAGAAAAGAGGTCTGAAAAGACATGTACTCCCATGCTGAAAACATATCATTGTAAAAAAAAACTAAAAAAAAAAAAACTTGACAACATGGGCTTTTCAATTCACTTTATTACATTAAATACTATTATTATATTTAAAACTAAATTAAATATATATGTTAAAATTTGGTAGTTAGATATTTTTGTGCACCACTAAGGAATTTAAGTAACACTAAGCACCAAAGCAACTTTAGCTTAATAAGGATAGATCATGTCTCTGCAGTCTCACTGCTCCATTATCTGAAATGTAAAGTTAAATAACTTTGTATATGTAGCATTAGTCAACCCTGCCTTAACTGTGACTAACTCAGAATTCTTACAAACTTCCTGAAAAAGTGAGTAAATTTTTTAACTTCCCTTATTGTACAATGTTTTTAATTTAGATTTCCATATCTCCTGCTCTGATTTAAGTATTTTAATAATTAGTTCTTCATTTTGATATGTCAGCATGTTAATGGCTGACGTTAAATGAATAAGTTACAGTTTGTTAAATTTAACAAACCTGCGAAAATCATGTATCTTAACAAACATATATTAGATTCAGCTACACCATATCATGTTAAACCAACAACTTTGTCACAGTACACATACAAGAGTGGATACTACACTAATTTTAACATGTAGTGTTGGACCCATCCTTATTTGGGTTCTGGATGTAGTGGTGGACTTAACACGATATGACCATATTGTGTAACTGAATCTCCATATTTGTTTGCTAAGATAGGTCATTTTAAGTAGCCTTGGAAAATGTAAACTGTTTGTGTGTGTGTGTGTGTGTGTGTGTGTGTGTGTGCACGTGTGCTGTTTCTTAATCTGTAGTTTGTATTCATTCTGGTCTTTGCAGAGAAATGCATGTTTTGAGTATGCCAAAGGAACTAGTGTCACAAACTAAATTTCATTATTGTAAAAACTATTTCAGCCAAACCAAACTTTTTTCACTGTTCACAAGTCTAATAGACACATAAAAAAGGGTGACAAAATCAATATTAATTTGAACTGTAATAGAGTGCAGTAGCATTCATATAATGGTCTATGTAATGTATATACAATGGGAATAAGTATAGCAGTATATTATATACTTTATAAACAGGTTTTTATAATAATTATATTTATTTTAGTTGCAATTGCCATGGCATCTATAAAATATAGATTAGCACTCCATCTAGAAATACAGAATACACTCTGCAAGTAATTGCTTTTTTCCAGCTACCCACGAGAAAGGTGGGCCGACCTGGCAACAAGCATGCTGTATTTTCCTGTGTATAAGACGTCCCCATGTATAAGACACTGCCTATTTTTTTAGCCCAAAATTAAGAAATCAATATTTTAAACACTTTAAACATCAAATAGAACAACTTTGATATTTTAGAGGTGACTTCTGAGGAGAACAGACTTCTTATTCTCATGCCTCCTCTGTGCTACGGTACTGTGTGAAGTTAATGACTCTATAGTGCATGCTGGGACATCACAGTAGTATTCCCTCTGCTCCCTGTTTCCCATTTCCTCCACTATAAATATAAATCAGAAAGCAAGAGCTAAATACAAGAAAAAGAAAGGTATAAACAATATACCAGCGAGTGGAGCGCTATAATGAATATAGATATAAATAATGAGGGGGTATACTCACCCCTCCAACATAGTGATATAATGTGTCCGAATGTACATACAAAGTAAAACAACAAAAAAAGAGAATATAGTGCAGATGGTTTACAAAAATAAAAAAAGAATAATAGTAGCAATTGGTTGAAACCACTCACGTGGGTTGGAGCCTATAAGCTATTGGCTCCGTAAGTGACTCCTTTTTGCTCTTGAGGCAGCAACACACCTCTTTATCCCAAACAATGCTCTCCCGAATATATGGAACAAGCAGAGAGAAGTCAATCAATTAAAAAACTTGATTAGAACGAATTCTATTGGTGGTTGGATGGGGCTGTCTTTTTCAAATTTGTTATACGGATCACCTGTGGTAAAAAAGCTTTAATTGGCTGAATTGCCTGTCAATCAATTAAAAAACTTGATTAGAACAAATTCTATTGGTGGTTGGATGGGGCTGTCATGCATAGCACCCATTCAGGGCAGTGGTTGGCGGAAGTGACATCACTTCCGCCCTCCAACATCTTCCCGAATGTCATTATTAATAAAAAAACAAAAACAAAATAAACGGAATGAATATTAACAAAGTGAAATAAATAAATAGGTACAATAACAAAGAGGTATCCCTCAAATATAGAATAAAAGGGATTACCAAAATGATTAAAAACTTACTGGATGACGAAGTACAATCAAGACAAACTCCTCCCATTGGAATTCTAGACTTCATTTTATAAAAGGACATAAAACCAAATAGCATAAAAAATTTTTGATGGTACAAATATAATATTGCAGATGGTACAGATATAATATGATAATGTTAAATATATGTTGAGGTTAAATAAAGGAAATGACAGAGTTCGAAATCTATATTTAAACCTTTGGGTTGTAAAGTCCCAAGGCTAAAAATCCACCCCATTTCATTTTGAGCTAACATTTTATTAAAATCATTGCCTCTCAAGTTTTGTGTATGCCCATAAATATGAGCCCCTGAGGATTGCTGTTGTGTGTAATCTTGAAATGATTGGATACACTGTGTCCTTCATCTCCCTTCTAAATGTTCCTTATATGCTCTTCTATTCTAATATGCAAGGTACATTTTGTGCGTCCCACATACTTGAGGACGCATGGACATTCCAACAGGTACACTACATTGGTTGAATGGCAAGTGATGAGATTGTTTATGTTGAACTCTTTAGTACTTTTGAATTTCCCTATATGTCATTTTTTTCTCCCAGTGTTCCTGCACGCCCAACATATTCCACAACCAAAGAAACCTTTCCTAGTATCAATTGGCTTTATGCTGCATGGTTCTCTGATGTGATTCCTTACTAGTAATTTTTTCATGTTAGGTGCCCCTCTAAAGACCACCTTGAGTTTGTCTGGTAGAATGGTGGACAGGACTGGGTCTTCCTTTAGGATTGACCAGTGTCTATTAATATTTTTTTTTAAATGACGGTCACCATGACTGTAATTACAGAAAATAGGTATGTTGTCATTATCATTAAATCTTTCTTTATTCTCATTAATCTCTTTATCTGTTAATAGGGTTTCTCTCTTAATTGCCATTACTTGATTGAGATCTTTGGTTAGATCATCTTGTTTATATAATTTTTCCAACATTTTACCTTCTAATTTATGCAACTGTTCAATAAATTTAGTCTCCTCAGTGCAGTTTATTTTTATCCGGATAAATTGGGATTTGGGGATTCCCTTAAGCCAAGGTGTAAAATGACAGCTCGTGGTGTGAATAAAACTATTCACATCTACTTTTTTAAAATGAGTGCTAGTTTTGATTTTATTATCTTCAATAAAAATGTCAAGATCTAAAAAGTTCACTCTCGTTTTGTTAAAATCCGTAGTAAGGGCTATGCCCCAATCATTATTGTTCAATGTATTAATGAAGTCGGTTAGTGATTCTTCTGTACCTTCCCAGATAAAAAACAGGTAGTCTATGTAACGGCGATAGGTAACGAGGCCCGTCGCCCAGACCGCCCTATGATGGATAAACTGGAGCTCCCAATATGCCATAAAAAGATTGGCATAGCTGGGCGCGAACTTCGTTCCCATCGTTGTTCCACAGGCCTGTAAATAAAAATGTCCATCGTACCAGAAGTAATTGCTGGTTAAAATTAAAAGAATCCCTTGCATGATAAAATCTATATGGTCAGGGGGGAAATTACCTGATTGCTCTAAGAAAAACCTGGTGGCCATACAGCCCCTATCATGTGCAATATTGGTGTAAAGGGAGCTCACATCAGCAGTGGTCAGAAAATAGTTTTCGTTCCACACCAATTTTTCTATGTGTCTTAATATATCCCCAGTATCCTTCAGATAGCTGGGTATTCCTTGAACAATTGGTTGCAAGCATTGGTCTATATACTCAGATAATCTACAGGACACAGAACCAATGCCTGAGACTGAGACTATAGGCCTCCCTGGAGGAAAGCAAGAGCTACCTGAGGTGGAGCAAACCTTAATATGGCTGCTTCTTTTATGGTGTGGCATGTCTCTGGGGCTCCGTTGATAGTAAGTGCTGATGTCTGCTGCAGCTCCTACACATGTAGGGACCTCTTCTTCATTGCCACAGCATTCAGAAGTGGGTCGGAGACCAGGTATGTGTGTGTGGGCTGTGGCACACTGAAATGCGACAGGCGCCATCTTAACTTTGGCCCAGCGCACAAGTGTTTTTTTTTTTAACCCCTGCAGTGACATTCCATGTGTAAGACAACCCCTAATTTAAGACTAAAACAATTTAGAAAAAAACATAGTCATGTTAATTAAAAATGTGTTAATTTCAGGGGTGCAGACATCCTTTCACATTTTTAAGAAGGCTATCCATAGATGTTGCCACAACATCTACAATCTACCCAAATTTGTTTCCAATGTTTCCTGCAACAGAGCCTCTTTTCACATCCACCTGCTGTTTTAAAATGTAGCTGTGGCCCCTTTGTTGGGAACATTCTTTGCAATGCAAAATAAAATCATGCATGATATGGGAACAATTGAGTGAAATCAACCTGTTAGAGAAATGTCCACTGTTAAAATGTTTTAATCTTTTTAATGTTTTCATCATTTGCAGTGAACTTTGAATCGTCTTATATTAAGTCCACCGGAATAAAAAGATACAAAAATAGCATAGTCAATTTAACCTGTAAAAACAAGTACTGTTAACAATTTATAATATATATTTTTTTTATAACATTAAACATGATGTTACTTATTTTAAACTGAAAGGAGCGTACCAGACATTTGTGTAAAAGTGACTTCATTTAAAGCCTAATGAATGCGCACTTGTGTGCCAAATTAGTCTAGAAAATAACAGAGAACAATTTGTCTCCCCTATTGAATATCTGGAGAACCATGCAGCCCTGTATCCAATTTGAAGCTAATTAATTGATTAATCGTTGAGAACTGTCACATGGTATCTACATTACAACATTCAGTCATGTAGATATTCTGATTTAAGGCTTGAGAGGGAAACAATAAAATGTTATAAAACATTAAAATCAGAGGCATCTTATTCCATATACTGCTTTTACCACTCTATTTTACAAAACAAATACATTTGGAGCAGCATTGCATTACGGGAAACCTTCAAAAACGCAGATAGTACAGACTGTGAAATAGCATGTGATTTAAAAAAAAATAATAATAATCCTGTTATTGTGCCAGACTTAATCACAGTTCTACACATTAACACAATATGCAAATCAGTAATGGCAAAGTACCTCTCTATATCTCTTTAACCCTTACAACAACAGACTCATTTTATAAAATAATCCTAGTCTTTCAGGGAATTGCGTGCCCGTTACTTCTTTTCTACATACTCCCATGTTTAACTTTACAGCTCAAAATGTTTGCAAATGGAATAATTAATTTACAGAATTGTTTGCCAGCATGTGCTACCAGTTTCAGTGATAAAAATAAAAGATTTTATGTTTGCTATGAGACTTGGTCCCTAGAGTTTAAAAGAAAGCAATAGAAAGCTATCCAAACTGTATTCTCAAGGAAAGATACACCGGAATCGAAGCATGAATAATCTGTCACGTTTGCCATTTTCTTTATTTGCATTTGGCACACATACTCTGAACACTTAACCATATGTTGTCTCTGTGTTGATAATTTAATTTGCAATAAAAATGAATAAACTTGGCTCCGAAAGAAGAAGAAATATATGATAATGTATACCTTTATTAATGTAAAATAATGGATTAGTCAATTCCCTCTCTGAGTTTCTTTTTTGGAAAAAGACTGATAACAGGAGTATATGTGTTTTAGGATGCTTTTTCAAATTGGATTACGACAATGCAAAAAAAAAAATCTGGATAATCATCTAGAGTTAAGTAACCAGACTGCTCATCTCATTATAAACATTGGTTTTCACACAGTGCAAGATACAACCCAAGTACCTGAAGCAAGGCGATAGCTTCATTAACAAGTTGGTCTAGTTAAAAGGAAATACGATGGGCAAAAAAAATAAAGGAAAAAGCTAATAACAGAACAACTTTTCTAAATTCCTGTTATTAAAGCTTCTTCTGAAGTCAAAGTAATTACCCATACGCTACCTCATTTCAATAGACTATGGTCAGTCTTTAATGATTGGGCTCATTAAATCCAAATGTACCTTTAATCCTCTCACAGTGCTCGTTCTAAAGGATGGCATTCTGGGAGGCTGAATGATCAGTTAATTCTGAACAAGTTTCGCCATGATTTACTTGAAACTTGAGTACTGATCAGTGCGGCACAAGGTTAAGATAATCCTTGCTCTTTTTGACATTTTGCTTCCTTCATTTTCTGTTAAGGGAACAAACCTGTGTCAGAAAGGGATATGAAAAATATCAGTGTTAAAAGTATTCCTTGAAACTAAGTTAATGAAAAAAAAATAATGGGGAACTGTCATATACCATGCCTTAATTTTTGCCTACTTTATCAAATTAAACCATAGCCTTTCACCCACAATGCCTTATTCTGTTCCACTTTGTCTTTTCATTTAACGTCTGCAGGGCCATAGACACGTTTTAATATCAGGAAATGACTTCCGAAAATGAAATAAGAAAACTCAGGGCATGTTTTAAATAATGTCATATGCAAAGGATTAGATTTTGTTCCTTAACTAATGATGAAATTATGTTATATTGTGGTAAAAATAGAGAATATATAAGAAATATATATATATATATATATATAATATTATGTTGGAATTTAACTATAATTTATATATATATTTTAAAGGGTAACTCCAAGCACCATGACCACATTTCAAACTGAAACACTGCACAAACTGAAATATATTATATTGCTGCTGAAGTTGTAACACTACCTCCAGCAGCTTTTACTTGCCAGCCCAGAGTTTTCCTGGGTGGCTAATATTAATCTTGTGAATATTCTATGCACAGTAGAAATGGAGGCTTATTTCACTGCAATTTGTCCAATTATTGGGCCAATATTTCGATTGGCCAAAATTCAGATTTTTCAACCGCCACATGCCAGAATCTCAGAAAAAACAGGACTTGCGCAATGCCTGAACCTGCTTGTTGGATTCATAATTTGGAGTGTTGATTCTAGCAGCAGAAAAAAATGGGGATGAAATGTGAAATGGCGAAGAGTATTTTTTTTTTAGAGGGGGCAAATAAACAGCTTAGTTTGCCATGATGGACAAGATCTGCCCTATCACGGGGCTGGATCTCTTCTCCAATTAAGAGTTGGAAAACAAATGATGATTAATGGTTAGGGTATAGCCAGTAAATGTTTATTTTGCACATATATCAAGTAAAAACTGATCAATAGAGGGGAAAGAAATGGAGGCGCAGTAAAACAATCTATACTTTCAAGCAGGATTTTTGCAGACACACTGGCTACAGCTCTTGAGTGTAACATATTCTTCCTCACCTTGCAGTCTCTGCACCAAGTGGCCGTGCGTCTGCATGGCTGACACTAGCGGCATGTTAATGGACGCCGGTCGCTGCAGACCCACGGCACAATATACCCCCACGTCCGCTCACGTGATCGACAATGTTGGCATGCACGTGATGTCAGGCATGCGTCATGCGCGCATGTTTCGGGGTCAAAGAGTGATTTCAGACAATCAGAATAGTAAAGCAGATATTTAAACCTAAGAATACCTTCCCTCATTGCCCTGTTGTGGTTTCCTTAGTGGTTGCCCGAGAGCACGTTCCTTATTCTGATTATTCTGGTTATTTGACTTTGGCATTGATTTTGACTTTCCTGTTTTCTGGTATCCCTGACCTCTGGCTTTCCTTTATCGTTGTGTCCCTTTCTCTGTCCCCTGACCTTGGCTATTCCTGACTATTCTTTGGTACGTGAGTCCGGCCATTTTAAGGCCCGGTATATGTTATCTATTAGTCTCCTGTGTTACACAGTTCTACGTGCTGGATCATACTGTAATCCTAACACTGAGGTAGACAGACCAGCAGTGATACGGCATAATATACCATTGCTGTGCCTTTGTAGATGTGGGAGATAAAGTGGGTCATTTAATCTAGTGTGAGACTAGGTTTATCTTGTTGCTGTATCTAGCTGTGTAGCTGTGGGACACTTGAAACAACTTTGAGCAGGAGATAAGATATTTTTTTTTTTAATTTTTGGGGGTGGGGTTGTTAAGAGTGTGTAGAGGGAAATTACTTTCTTGTGTGGTTGTTCAGTATAAAGGAAATAACCATATACATTTGCCTACCTACAGCTACATTGGAAAGTAGACCGATCTTAAATGGAAGATAGCCTGTTTCCTTCATCCTAGTGTGAGACTGGTGGTTAATGCCTTGTGTACTCCTTATCACTGCCACTTAACATTAAATGACCACTATAGGCACCCAGACCACGTCAGCTTAACCCTTTTTTTATATAAACTTTCTCTGAAACTGCTATGTTTATATTAGGGTTAAACCAGCCTCTAGTGGCTGTCTCATTGACAGCCGCTAGAGGGCTTGCGTGCTTCTCACTGTGAAAATCACAGTGAGAAGACGCCAGCGTCCATAGGAAAGCATTGTAAATGCTTTCCTATGAGACCGGCTGAATGCGCGCGCGGCTCCTGCCGCGCATGCGCATTCAGCCGAGGAGGCGGACAGAAGGAGGAGAGCTCCCTGCCCGGCGCTGGAAAAAGAGGTAAGTTTAACCCCTTCCACTCCATCCAGCCTGGCGGGAGGAGGTCACTGAGGGTGGGGGCACCCTCAGGGCACTATAGTGCCAAGAAAGCGAGTATGTTTTCCTGGCACTATAGTGGTCCTTTAACATGGAATCTCCAGTTTACAGTTTGACATATTAATCAGTTTAGTGCCTAGTAGCAACAGTTTGAGAAGCAGTGCTTCAAATTAACATGTCTTTTAAATGTTAATTAATTGTGTTAGTTTTTTTAGCTACTTTGGTACATTCCTTCATATGACACTCTTCACTACAGTTACATATATGATGTTTCTTGCTTTACAGCTAAAACTAAATCTTAATTTTAATTATTTTGTAATTAATTATTTTGTAATTAAATGTGTTATTTCTGTGTTATTTTTGAATGTGTTATTGCTTTAGCAACAAACATTATTGTATATGTATTTTACATGTATCATCATCACTTTTGAAATAACTTCCCCTAACAGAAGGATCATCGATGAGTTAATAATGACAAAATGAGTTAATACTGACAAAATGTCTAGGTCCGAAAGCAGTTGAACCGATCCAAAACAATTACTCTATCACAAACATGCTTGTTGTGGGAATAAGGGTTTATGTCTGGTCTAAGTGATTTTTTTTTTTCCAGTCAAACATAAAAATTTTTACTGAAGCCAAAATACTACATATTTTACTTTTGATCTTACCATAAAATATAGGCTTGTGAAATATTTAGATGATTTATACAAAATAAATGCTTTTAGAAAATAATTGTTTCCGTCTACCATTAATGAACATGTTTTTTTTTTGTTTACTTATGACTTTTCACATTTATATTTGCCAAGAAAATATTGGATGCTATTAATGTTTTCTTTATGATGTAATATGTTCTTTTTACTGTAATCAACAATAGGAACATACCTCCCAGTAAAATAGAATTTCTCATTTTGACATTTAATGCTATATGCAAGTACAACGCTGTGCTTTTTTGGGATACAACTTGACCACCATATCCCCACCATAAAAATCAGATGAGTGAAAGAAAAAATACAAATAACTCAATTTGACATGCTAAGGTTTAGAGGGTGAGAAAAATGATACCAAAACTCATACCATCATCACTAGTAATGTGCAACCAACACTGCCCTCATTAAAGGGACACTATAGGCACCCAGACCACTTCATCTTCATCAGTAGGACATGATGGTTTGACAAAGAGGGCAAACTGAAACATTTGCTTTATTTTCTACTATGTCCTTCAATAAATTCTTGTACCACTATTTGTGCACACAGCATTTGGTTGTGCTGCCCTAATGATTTTTTTATTTTCTATAATTTCTATACCATATTTGAGCTACAGTGGAAGGTGCATGCAACCACGGCCAGATTAAGAGCCCGGTGGGCCTGGTGCTGACAATTATGATGGGGCCTAATTACAGAATCTTATCGACCAAAAACACTAAAACATACCATACCTCTCAAGCGTCATGTATCTGATGGAGTTGGTGTTGGAGGGAAACTCTATGCTAATCTCTTTATCTAATTTATGCTTTCATCTTTCAAGTAAATCCATACCCCCTAACAGCAGTGTCCGGTGAAGCAGGAAGTCAATGAATGGGCGGATCACGTGACCAGAACTGCCAAAAGGGCGAACATGCCCAAAAAGGGGGCATGTCTGTCCAAAGAATTGGAAGGCCAGCCTGGCATCAGTGTCCCTATGTATCACAGTGTCAGTGTCCCCATGTCACCCAGTCCCCTAGTCTCCCAGTTTCTGTGTCCCCATTTCTCCCAGTGTCCCCATGTCTCAGTGTGTCCCGTGTCACTAGGATACTATGGGACACTGAGAGACATGGGGACACAGTGAGAGATGGGAAGACTGAGAGACCCGGGGACACTGAGACACTTGGGGACACTGAGACACTTGGGGACACTGGGAGACATGGGGGCACTGAGACACTCGGGGACACTGGGAGACATGGAGACACTGGGAGACATGTGGACACATACATTTGGGGACACTGGGAGAAATGGGATCACAGACACTAGGGACACAGAGACATAGGGACACAGACATTTGGGGAAACTAAGGCACTAGGGACACTGAGAGACATGGGAACACAGACACTGGGAGACATGGAGCCACTGAGACACTAGAGACACTGGCTGGGAGGCATGGGGACACATACACTTGGGGACACTTGGAGACCTGGGGGCACTGGGAGACATGGGGACACAGACACTGGCTGGGATACATGTGGAGACTGGGAGACATGGGGACACTGGGAGACATGGGGACACTAAGACACTAGGTACACTGGCTGGGAGACATGTGGACACTGGGAGACATGGAGACACTGTGTCCCTAGTGTCTCCATGTCCTAATGTGTCTACCTATGTCTAAATGTCCCCATGTCTCACAGTGTCCCCTAGTTTCCAAATGTCCCCATGTTTCCCAGTGTCCCCAAGTTTCTCAGTGTCCCCATGTCTCCCTGCTGCCTTTTTCCCCCTCCTTCGCTTCCCTGAGCTGTATTCTGTCTCTGCAGGCTGGGAGCTGCTGTCTGGACTCTGTGCTGTGTAGCTGCTCCCCCGCAGATCAGTGAGTAGAGAGAGGCAGGGAGGGATATGCTGTAACTTCCTATCCTTGCCTCTCTCCATACACAGTGACCCCTACTGAACGTTGCTGGTATTGCAGAGTAATCTCTGTTTATACTGAGAAAAATATTTGCATTTGTATTGCCTTTTATTACTGCAATACCTGCATAGCCAGGCAGCCTTAAATACTGGCTGTGCCTTAAAATACCAGTCAGGTGGAAAACCTAAGACTAGTGTGTAAAAAAAAAAAAAAAAAAAAAAAAAACATTTTTTTTTTTAAATAGGCCTATTCCATGGGCCTGGGCCTGGAGCTGCAGCTCCATCAGTCCCTATGTTAATCCGGCCCTGCATGCAACACTGAATGCATTCGATTATTTTTGCTTTTTAGGTACTGCAGTAAACTTTTACCTCTATCTTACCTTTGAGACCACTTCACCTCATAGAAACATAGAAACATAGAAACATAGAAACATAGAATGATAAGAACCATTCGGCCCATCTAGTTTGCCCAATTTTCTAAATACTTTCATTAGTCTCTGGCCTTATCTTATAGTTAGGATAGCCTTATGCCTATCCCACACATGCTTAACCCCTTAAGGACACATGGCATGTGTGACATGTCATGATTTCCTTTTATTCCAGAAGTTTGGTCCTTAAGGGGTTAAACTCCTTTACTGTGTTAAAGGACCACTATAGGCACCCAGACCACACCAGAAGAAGAGACCTATCCAATGCCAAAGTCCTCAGTGCTCGAAACATGTAAGCAAAAAAAGTGTTTAGCCCTTTAATCACAGGGCTGTGTGGACATGGAGAACAGAGGAAACATTTTTTTGCAGTGTGGCAGGGTGCATTATTTTGCTGAAAGAGACCACTGCCATCAAGGAACACCATTGCCAGCAAAGGGTGTATGTGGTCTTCAGCTATCTCTAAGTAGGTGGCACATGTCAATGGCAGAACATTACCCAGAGCATAGCACTGCCTCTTCAAGCCTTCCTTCTTCCCATAGTGCACCCTGCTGCTGCACCCTGCTGCCATCTCTTCCCAAGGTAAACAATGAACACACATCAATCGGGCAAGGCAACCTACTTCCATTGTCCCATGGTCCAATTCTGATGCTGTATGTTCTGACCCTTTTTTATCATGACCATCATTACGTTTTTCAGAAATTTGAGCTACAGATAGGCTAGCCTTCCATCCCCATGTGCATCAATGAGCCTTGACCACCCGTGACCCTGATCATGGTTCACCAGTTGTGCTTTCTAGAACCACTTTTGATAGGTACTTACCAAGGCATATTGGAAACACCCCACAAGACTTGCAGTTTTGGAAATGATCTGACCCAGTCGTTTTGCTATCACTAACTGGCCCTTGTCAAAGTCACTCAGATCTTTTTGCTTGCCCATTTTTCTTGCTTTCAACACATGCAATTCAAGAACTGACTGTTAACTTGCTGTCTGATATATCCCAATCCATATTATTTATATGTATTATACATATTGTATGTTTCTAAAGTGCTTTTGCACCTTACAAAAAATGTTCAATACTGAATGTAATGATATTTGGTACTTTTCCACCTGATTGTAAGAATGAATAAAGATTTTAATTCAAATGTGTTGACAGTGTGGGAGTAGGGAAGAGGGACCTGCTGTTTCTAGTTATCACATAGTCATTTTTAAACAGCAGAAGTTTTGCTAGAGAGTTTTATTTGTCTGATATTTGAAGATAAATTAGGCTTTATGGGTTACATTTAATATTGCATTGTGTTGGAAAATGTGCCTGTAAAACTATCTATAAATAAAACTGTTAAAATGGATTATCAAAATATAGGTATAGCACTGGTAATGTTCTGTAGACAAAATTGGGCATAGGGTAATACAAACGGGTATGTGTAAATTTCAAAAATAAAGACAGCAATTGTAGTGTTAGATTTTAAAATGGAGAGTTATGTGTAAGGTTGCTAAACATTTTCTATTTTTTTTACTTCATGTGAGATTCCATACATTTAAATGTTGCATTTTGACAAGCAGCGCTTAAATGTGCTGAATGGTCCAAATGTGAAATAAAGCAATTCACCCCATTTGGAATTAATTATTCACAAATAGCATATGAATTCCGCATACAAAGAGACAGAACTTTCAAGCTCAACCAGAGAGGATGCAGAATTCACTAGTGTCCTATCAAACATTATGCTTTGGTATTCCTATGTGTAGTGAAGAAATAATAATTTAATAGTTTCTGATCTAAATTTATGTCTGAACTTAAAAGCTACAAACATCGATTGGGTTGAATGAGACGGTTGTGTAGAAGATGAATAATTTTACATGAGGTATTTTATTCTTCCGTCATTGTTTTATAGACTGAAGACAAGAAAGTGAGCTGAGGAGGACCTTAAGCTGTATCACAAATATTTTTTTTCTGTGCCTGTGGTGAGGATTGACTGACAGCTGCTCAACTTGTTGAGGCATAAACATTTACATTTAATTCAAATTAGCAAATATTTAGAAGACACAGAATGGCATGTAAATCGATATTATACAAATAGTAGATCATGCTTTAATTCATTCCCATATATAATAGCATGTCACTATCAACAAATGCTGTATGTATTCTGGGATTTAAAAAATATATACCTACATAATTATTAGCATAAATACAATACCAGCATTTTCCACAGCAATTTAGAATTATAGAAATTGATATTTAGAGGCAAAGAAAGCCCTGCTCAAACAAGCTTACAATCCTTGAGGATTTGTGCTAGGTGTATATATATCATATGTATATCATTAGGTGCCTTGCGCAAGGACACCTAATGGTGAGATGGTCTGATCAGTTGGTTAGAACAGCGGTAACATCATTGCCTTAGTACTTGTTTTTTTCCATTTCCAAAGCAGTGACTTTACCACTAACAAGCAAATACATGCACACAAATGCACACATAGATACAAACAAACAAATTAATTCTAAATAATACATTTCATTATTGGTTATAACTATGACACTTATTGGTAAATTTTCTTTTACTACCTGAAATGTCTATATTTTGACACGATAATAATTATATACCCATGTTTAAAGATGCTTCTCTATTATAACTGTTACAATTATCTGATTGATCTTTACACCTTAACACAAACAATGCACTAACACAAATGTATTTTTCTTTAGAAAGTCACTATGGAAAAAAAGCACAATGATGCAAATACTGTATTCTGAAGCTTGCTACATCAGACATACAGTTTGATAGGTTGATATCTCTTTTTGTGAATGTCCTTTTGTGATGAGAAAATCTTACATTTTGATGATTTTATCAGACGAGTTTCTACCGTCATTCACAATGACCATGTGTCATTACTGCTCTTTTTTCATTTTGTTTCAATATGATCACCTAGGCAACCTTCTGCAAAAGAAGGATTGGGTTTCATTTGAGCAGTAATGGTACAAAAACACTACGCAGATTTATTTGTAGCTCCAAGATAATCCATAAAAGCTCCAGGGTTCCAGGGTTTGCTGTAATTCAATTATTGCATTAGCATAACAAGCTATTCTTATTCAATTTTAGGTTGGTATTCATGATATATTTATATTATTACATGTGCAAAGGTTTATAACTCTTCATTTATAGGTCCAAAATTTCAGAAGACTCATGTAAGGAGTATTATAGAAATAAACAGGCAAAACAAGGCAATATGTGTTTTTTTTTTTTTTTTTTTTAAATTACTAAAGCATTTGCATTAAAGACACTGAGTAGACACTTTAATAATGTAGATACAATATCTTAAGGTTAGGAGCCAATGTAAAACAAAGCATAACATATTCTTAGTTAAAAGGACACAACTTTGTTGAATTATCTTCACCCATTTTAAAATGTGTTTATAGATAATGTTTCAAATAAATAATGTAATATTTGATAAATTACTTTAAAAAAGTTTATTTTTTTCTTTTTTCATTTTCATTTTCCTTTCTTTAGCCAAATCTCACTAGGCTCTAATTGAAATATTAGTGAGCCAGGTTATGTGAATCACATCATGTGCACGCAAGCCCGCATATTTTTCATAGAAATCACTGCGCTGGAACTTATACATGCATAATATAGCTGTGAATGACAATGAAATAATTGAAAAAAAATGGTCATGTAAGTGACTATAATCTTAAGTTGATTTGTTCTAGAAAGTGACATTCAGAGATTTATGGGATAGAAACAGCTGGCCAGGTTTCCAGAAATGGTGGTTTATTTGCAAAACATCAAATTTTAATGGATAGGCATAACTGACTTTAAAACTGGTAATCACAAAAAAGTTGTGAAGAGCCACCACATGTAAGATTCCATGATTTTTATTATTTTCACAAAAAAAATATAAAAATATTTGAACATAGCAAGTAATGATAAATTATACATTTTCATGTTGATTGAAATATCCAGATGGAGTAAGCCAATTAAAACTAATGTGAACTTAACAAGAACACATTCTATAACCAGTATTTAATATTCTGATACTTAAAGGGGTACTATAGGCCTGCTGAGAGGTGGGAAATCTTTCTACCGTCATATGTCCAACTGTGCATTATGGGGACAGTTCCCTACCTTAATTCTTAGTAAAACCTTTAAAAAAAAAAAGGTTTTATTTATCTTGAATCCAGTGCCGAGCAAGCTCCCAGTGCTTTTTACCATGTCCCCAGGCCCGGACTGGCCATCGGGCAAACCGGGCAAATGCCCGGTGGGCCGCGATGGCCATGGGCCAAGTCCGGTAGGAAAGATCAAAAGATCTCCCCTGCCGGCCCATGCAGGGCAGCACCGGCCCAAAGACGGAGTTCCCATCATGGGCCGGAGGGGAGATCAGGCAGTAAGCCGGTTACCCTCCGCACACACCGAGCAGCTGCCTTCTCTCCCTCTCGCGAGCTCCAAGATTATCAGAGCGTTGCCATGCTAACCCGCGGCAACGCTCTGAAAATACGGTGCTCGCTAGAGGGAGAGAAACATGGTCTGTACCCTGCGGGGTAAAGACTGAAATTAGCTGCAACTGGATCACCTGTATACTGCTCCCCTGCACTAACACACAAACACACTGCACCCTCTGCACTAACACACAGACACACTGCACCCCCTGCACTAACACACAAAAACACACTACACCGCCTGCACTAACACACTAAACCTCATGCATACTGCAACCCCTGCACTAACACACAGACACACTGCACCCCCTGCACTAACACACAAACACACACTACACCCCCTGCACTAACACACTAAACCCCATGAATACTGCACCTCCTGCACTAACACACAGACACACTGCACCCCCTGCACTAACACACAAGCATACTTACACACAAACACACTACACACACTATACCCCTATATACACACTACACCCCGTGCACTTACACACAAACACACTGCACAGATGCTATATCTCTCTATAAATACTACACACACACTTTATCCCTGTATGCACATTACACCCCCTGCACTCACACAAACACACTACACATACTCTATACCCCTTATATACACACTATATCCAGAGCACTCACATACGCACAGTAAACACACTCTATACCGCCTAAACATACACTACACTCCCTGCACTCACATACTTTATATCCCTATAAACACACATATTACACCCCCTGCATGCACACACACTGATTTATATCCCCTATAAATACACATTCTACACCCCCTGTACACACTATACCACCTATGCATACATTGACACACCTATACACATGTGCTCTACAGACCCTATATGTATACACACACTAGAGCCCCTAGATACACTCACAAACACACTGTACAGCCTTACATGCACACACTACGTCCCCTAGGCCCACATACTCCACAGGCCCTCTAAACACACACACACACACACACACGCACATACACAGATACTTTACAACCCAGAAACACACACACACTACAGCATCTAACCACACATAGTACACCACAAACAGACCCCTTTACACATACAATACAACACAAATTATTTGGTGGGGGTGCGTGTTAATGGTGGTGACATTACACGTCCCCTTTCTGGCCCCACACCTACTAGTGGGCTGCTCTGCCTTGAATTGCCCGGGCTGAATTTTTGTCCCAGTCCGGCCCTGCACATCCCCCTCTGACTTCAATAGGACAGTGCCAAGGTCTAATCACAGGCACATATGAACTATGGCAGACTAATGTTTTCAGCAACCTTAATCCTGGTTTATTATTTTTGTTTTCTTTGTACAACAATCTATAAATACTCATATTGTCATTTGTATTACTAAGTAACTTACATAGTACACAAACACAAAGGACATCATACACAGAACTAAAATAAAAAAAACCATACCTTTATAAGGCATTAAGTCCAAAGGGTAACCAGATGTGTGCCAGAAGGATAAATTAGGGGTTAACGTATAAGGTAAGACATTAGACATTACCTAAACAAACAAAGAACCCTGCACACTGATACCATGTAAATGCTCCGACCATCCAGAGCAGAGGTGCTCCGTGTCGGGCGGACATCGCTGGACCCACCAGTAAAGTCTTCAAAAGGAATAAACGCAACACTCCAATAGTAAGGATAGTATATTTTCTGATAGGTGAGCCACCCCATAGAAAGTGTGACATTTGATATGCATGATTAATGCTCCACTGAGACAAAACGTTACACTTTCTATGGGGTGGTTCACCTATCATAAGACATTACTTAGTGACCCCATGAAAACTTCAGCGACATTGAGTATTTGAAATACATTCTCAAATAATTAATATAATTCCATCATATTTTTTATATACACACATATATAAATGTAACAAATAACAGGTGATAAATATCTTCAACCATGACAAGGGAATTCTGTGCTGAGGTATATTGCCATAGATCTCTTAAAAGACTTTAGATTGAATGACGATTTGACTGTGTCTCTGAGGTTATTCCATAACTGCGGTGCTTTCTAGGAAAATGAGGATCGAGGCACTTTTTATTTTGTATTGCGGTATGCTAAATATCGTGCTAGTACTGGTTGGAGGTTATAGGAGTCAGGGAGAGCATTCTACTCAGGAAGGGTGGGAGCTTCCCAGAAAAGCTCTTATGCACATGGCTGGAAAGATGAAGAGAGCGTTGGTATTCCAGTGATAGCCAGTTTAGCTCTTTTAACATGTCACAATGGTGGGTAAAGTGTTTGCATTCTAGTACAAAGCGGCAGAATTAATTATATAACGTATTAAGTTTATTAAGGTGGGTTTGCGATGCAGGTGCATAAACAACATTCCCATAATTAGTGACTGTTACATAGTTACAGAGCTGAAATGAGACTTGCGTCCATCAAGTTCAGCCTACCTCACATATGTTTTTGCTGTTGATCCAAAAGAAAGCAAAAAACGAGTCTGTAGCGCTTCCAATTTTGCAACAAACTAGGAAACAATTCCTTCTTGACCCCAAAATAGTAGTCAGATGTATCCTTGGATCAAGCAGCTATTACCCCACTAATTAGAAATGATATCCCTGTATGTTATGTTTTTGCAAGTATTTATCCAATTTCAGTTTAACCCCTTAAGGACACATGACATGTGTGACATGTCATGGTTCCCTTTTATTCCAGAAGTTTGGTCCTTAAGGGGTTAAACATCTGTATGGACTCTGATAAAACCATCTCTTCAGGCAAAGAATTCCATATCCTTATTACTCTTACTGTAAAAAAACCTTTTCTTTGCCTTAGATTAAATCTCCTTCTTCCAGCCTAAATGTGTGTCCTTGTGTCCTATGTATAGTAAAACAGAGAAAGAGAGTAAGCGCTAAATAACAAAAAGGCAGCAACCCTATAAGGGAATCCCTCAAAAACCCTTAGGAAATAAAACAAAGGAAATAACAAAAAAAGGCTGCGCCAAGGGAAATCAATATATAAACGACAATTAGTCCAAATAAAAAAGAAAGTCTTATCTAGAAGATGCTCCTATGGAGAATGAGAAATCTGTAAATCCTCGGTCAGGGGAAAGTTCCTCGCTGATCTCCTTCTTGGGAATTCACTCGTATGTGAAAAGATAAAGCAGATACAAAACAGGATAGTGCAATACGTCTGGTAGTAAAATGGATAAAAAATTAAAAACTGGTATAAAACTCACATTTATAAGAGCTATAACTCGCTCTAGTGTAGAAGGCGTACAGCGGTACAATCCACAAACGCGTTTCGCCAATACGGCTTTATCAATATGGATTAAGCTGGATATGGATCCAGATAATGGTTTGTACTGGCCCTGAATATATTTGTATAATGTTATCATATCCCCTCTGAGGCGCTGTTTTTCCAAACTAAAGAGATTTAAATGTTTTAACCTTTCTTCATAACTAAAATGCTGCATTCCTTTTATAAGTTTTGTAGCTTGTCTCTGCACTTTTTCTAGTGCCATGATATCCTTCTTTAAAAGAGGTGCCCAAAATTGCACAGCATATTCAAGGTGTGGTCTTACCAGCGATTTATAAAAAGGCAAAATTATATTTTTATCCCGAGAATTTATGCCCCTATTTATACATGACAAAACCTTACTGGCCTTAGCAATTGCAGATTGACATTGCATATTGCTGCCTAATTTGTTGTCTATAACAATTCTCAATCCTTCTTGTGTGTGGTTATCCCTAATTCACTGGCATTAGCATTTGTTGCACTATCTGTTTCCTTACTGAAAGGCTTAGGCAGGATTTGTTTCTATACAGGGCACCTAGTTTTGGGTAAAGTTTAGAAGAACAATTTTTCAATGTGAAGGCCAAAGGATAGATTTAGGTCTAGCAATGAACAGCTCAAATGTGTCTGCTTGTCCATCAGTAGCCATCTGGTCAGTTAGAATTAGCACTATTATAAAAATCCCTCCTGGCATCTATACGTATATTTTCTAATTTAATACTAGGTACTTTTCAGTCTCCATTAGGTATGACATTTTAAACTTGTAATTACCTTTTGAATCTGGAGATTTTCTGTCAATATGAGAATATTCAATTTATAACAAGTGTTTATTAAAGATAGACATCAGACACCTCGCTCCCAATGGGCCGTCAGCTCTGCACACTGCCTCACTGCAGCTATCACCGACTTGGACAAGGACTGGAGGTGGAAATAAGCAACACCTAGCCCAGCAACCTCTCCAGTTTACACCTACCTGTTCCCAATGACCAGGGTTGGGTGAATGCCCCAACCAAAGTTCAGGACTGATATACCGCTGCCAGTCATGACCACCAACCGCCGCCACGAACTCACAAGCCTCCTGACTCGCTCCTTTGATCGTCAGACAACACGTTACAGCCAGTGGATGACTGTGGTGCTTACTACTGTAATGCCAGCATAAGTGACTCAGTGCTTATCCCGCTGGTCAAATTATATCAACGTGGACTGTTTTCACTGAGGTTACATGCATGCATAGTTTAATGTTCTTATATGCTTGGTTACTCATGCTGTAACTAACCTTACCCACGCTCTGACTAAACTTGACTATAACATAATCGTATATTCTTCAGCTGAAGCTACAATGTTAAATCTGCTTATATTATAAAATTGTGCATGATAATTGAAGCCCCACATGTTACGCGAGGGAAATACTTGAGGTCTGCTTCTGGGGCACCTTGAGACTGCATGTGTCTCTATTCTTTGCACTGCACAAAAATAAAATAAAAATAAAAAAGATAGGCATCAGACACCTAAATTGTAAGATTGCATCTGATATCAGCTTAACTGAAATCTAGCACACATATAATAAGTAACAGGAACTTCGATCAGAAGAACCAAATCATCAGAAGTGATATAAAATAGGTAATTCTAATAGTATACCAAGATGCGTAAGGAAAAAGGCAAGCATAATAGGGAATACACACACTGATGATCCTTGGGTAAGTAAAACTCTTTCTTTGGACTTCGGAATGATTTGCAAGGTTAGCAGGTAAAACCGAGCACATTTGTAAGTAAAAAAAAAAAATCATGAAATAACACTCTGCTACAATGTAAAGTAGTAAGTGTACAGCCTATATAAAATGTAACTTTGCTGTCCCCTCAAAATAACAACACACTGCCATTAATGTCTAAACCATTGGCAACAAAAGTGAGTTCACCCCTAAGTGGAAATGTCCATGTTGGGCCCAAAGTGTCAATATTTTGTGCGGCCACCATTATTTTCCAGCACTGCCTTAACCCTCATAGGCATGGAGTTTAGCAGAGCTTCACAGGTTGCCACTGGAGTCCTCTTCTACTCCTCCATGACGACATCATGGAGCTGGTTGATGTTAGAGACCTTGCACTCCCCCATCTTCCGTTTGAGGATGTCCCACAGATGCTCAATAGGGTTTAGGTCTGGAGACATGCTTGGCCAGTCCATCAACTTTACCTTTAGCTTTTTTTTAGCCAGGCAGTGGTAATCTTGGAGGTGTGTGTGGGGTCGTAATCATGTTGGAATACTGCCCTGCAGGGGATCATGCTCTGCTTCAGTATATCACAGTACATGTTGGCATTCATGGTTCCCTCAATGAACTGTAGCTCCCCAGTGCCAGCAGCATTCATGCAGGCCCAGACTTCCACCACCGTGCTTGACACCATATGAACCAAATACGTTTATCTTGGTCTCATCAGACCACAGGACATGGTTCAGTAATCCATGTCCTTAGTCTGCTTGTCTTCAGCAAACTGTTTGTGAGCTTTCTTGTGCATCATCTTTAGAAGAGGCTTCCTTCTGGGACAACAGCCATGCAGACCAATTTGACCAATTTGATGCAGTGTGCAGCATATGGTCTGAGCACTGACAAGCTGAACCCCCACCCCTTCAACCTTTGCAGCAATGCTGGCAGCACTCATACGTCTATTTCCCAAAGACAACCTCTGGATATGACGCTGAGCATGTGCACTCAACTTCTTTGGTCGACCATGGTGATGTCTGTTCTGAGTGGAACCTGTTCTGTAAAACTGCTGTATGGTCTTGCCCAGCATGCTCCAGCTCAGTTTTAGGGTCTTGACAATTTTCTTAGACTATACTAGGCCATCTTTATGTAGAGCAACAATTCTTTTTTTCAGATCCTCACAGAGTTCTTTGCTATGAGGTGCCGTGTTGAACTTCCAATGTCCACTATGAGAGAGTATGAGAGCAATAACACCAAATTTAACACACCTGCTCCCCATTAAAACTAACGAGTCACATGGCACTAGGGAGGTAAAATGGCTAATTGGGTGTTCTAAATGGGTGTCCAGAATATTTGTTGGCATTCAAGTCAAGTCATATCAACAATAGGCGTACATACACCATAAATTTAGAAGTGGTGAGGGTAGCCCTGTGAAGTGATAGGAGAGGGAGTGAAGTGTGAGTGGGTACAGAAAGTAGGTATCCATCGAAAACTTTCACTGGGCACCATGAATTTTTGGTGGGGTAGTAAGGGATATGAACGGGCTGACCCATCTGAATAGGCTCAGAACGTAATGGTCTTGTTGTTTGTTGAGGTATGAGGTGCGGAGGCAATCCCCTAATAGTGAATTTTCGTGGTCTGAGAAAGCCATAGAAAGTCAAGTATATGGCTGTTTTGATGACGGACTTTGTATGAGGTTCGAATGGTGCTGTATCCAGTAAGTCTGAGAAAAGTTTAAATAAGTGTATAAATATATATTTACATACAGACAATTTCAACAACTGTAGCTTTATATTGGAAGTATTGCACATGGTACAATGTCAATTTCTTTAAACTGAGGTGAATATTAGCTATTGCCTTTATATTTCCTATTATTTTAACATTGAATGAAATTACTTTTCAAAACGATACATGTTTTATCTATTGAAACACCTACAAATGGAACATGGATTGTTTTATTACAGTTACAGGGTGACATCTGTTAAATCAAGAGAAAATCTGTGTTTGTAGCACTTCATGGTTATACATTCCACACTAAAAATATGTGGGAACAATTACTAATTCACTTTCAGACTTGGATCAGAATTTCTATTAATTCATATCTAGTGATGAACTGTAAACAACTCAAATCATGTCATTGAATTAAATGCTGCATTTAACATTTGATTGTTGTGTGAGTGACAATATAAAAAATACACCATTGTAAATAGGACTGATTAAAGTAGCCACCAGCTGAATCAGTACTATTAATTATGAAACTTTTATTTTTGGTTCCAGAACAACATTGGACACTTTGCTATTAACCCCTTAAGGACTGAGACAATAGTACAAGTTGTGATCAAATCAAAACATAAACAAAACCTTGAATTTGCGCTCTATGTCTGTCCAACCGTAATTCACCTCTTTCATATTATGTGTACCCACGCTTATCACATATCATTTTGTTCAGGAGAAACAGCTTTTATGTTACATCAAATATTTGTATATTAAGCATAATTTAATATGAATAAAATATAGAAATTGTGAGAAAATAAGAAATGCTGTTATTTTTTTAGTTCTGCATGGCATTTTTAACTGTGAATGTCACAATACTGTTAGCAGTTATTGCAATAAAGTACCCATATGTGTATTCAGTGATGACTCACAGGTAAAACAGTACCTCCAATGTACAGGTTTTATGTTGTTTTGGAAAGTTACACGGTCAAATATAGCACATTAGATTTTTCAGATTATACATATTGAAATTTGCCAGACTGGTTATGTTGCTTTTAAGACCAAATGGTAGCCCAGGAATGAAAATTACCCCCATGATGGTATACCATTTGCAAAAGTAGACAACCCAAGGTATTACAAATGGGGTATGTTTAGTTTTATCTAGTAGCCACTTAGTCACTGGCCAAAGTAAGCGTTCATATTTGTTTGTGTGTGAAAAATGCAAAAAACTAAATTGAACGCTAATTTTGGCCAGTGTTTGTGACTAAGTGGCTACTAAAAAAGACTGGGCATACCCCATTTGCAATACCTTGGGTTGTCTACTTTTGCAAATGGTATGCCATTGTGGGGGTAATTCACATTCCTGGGCTTCCATACGGTCTCAAAAGCAACATAACCGATCAGGCAAATTTCAATGTGAAAAAAAGGAAACGCATGCCTTATATTTGACTTGGTAACTTTTGAAAACACCATAAAACACCAGACTGTTTTATTCAGGAGACTTCGCCAAACACAAATATTAGTGTTTCAAAATAGCAAAACGTATCACAACAATTATATCGTCAGTGTAAGTACCGTTTGCGTGTGAAAAATGCAAAAAACTGAATTTTTACTGATGATATCATCGTTGTGATATGTTTTACTATTTTTAAACACCAATATTTGTGTTCAGCTAAGTCTCCCGAGTAAAACAGTACCCCTCAGGTACAGGTTTTATGGTGTCGTAGAAAGTTTCAGAGTTAAATATAGGGATTGTCACCTAACATTTCAGCCCGGGTTGTCGGGCAGGGCCCTCAAATCGTAATTAATAAAATGACTTGATTATGTAAAAATATTATATAAATATATTTGTAGAATATAATTTTTTAATTTTTTTTTTATTTAAGTATAGTGATGTCGCGAACATAAAATTTTATTTTTTTTAAAATGTACACTACTGTTACACCAGATATGAGTTGCACTGGTGTGACACTGTGCCCTGGCAGGCCCTGAAACGCACACGCGTGAAGGAAACTGACTGCTATTATATTACAGTCAAAAAAATTTTTTTTTTAAATGCAAGCTATTGTGACACCAGTGAGTGAGTGGTGGCACTGGGCAAGTGGGCACAGCATATGCTGTGAGCCTGACACACAGGCTGGCATGCAGGCAACTGCAATTACATTACACAGAAAAAAAAAAGCAGACTGATGTTCTAGCCCTAAAAAAGACTTTTGGGGAGCGCATGTGTTCGCCGTCCGTGGCGAACGCGAACAAGCGATGTTCGCCAGGAACTATTCGCTGGCGAACAGTTCGGGACATCACTATTTATGTATAGCTATATGTATTCATAATGTGATTCTAAATGTAATATATATGTATATTAATATCAAAATACAGTTAGAACAAATTAAAACTGGTATATAATTTTTTTTATATTTATTTTTATTAATTTTTATTTTTTTCATTTTATTTATTGATACATTTTATATATATATATATATATATATATATATATATATATATATATATATATATAATTATCATTATTCTATTCTTTATTAAGGGTTTATGTATGTGCATGTGCATATAAAAGTACTTAGATCATATATATAAAAATATGCACTGCTCAAAAAAATTAAGGGAACACTTAAACAATGTAACTCCAAGTCAATCACACTTCTGTGAAATCAAACTGTCCACTTTGAAAGCAACACTGAGTGACAATCAATTTCACATGATGTTGTGCAAATGGGATAGACAACAGGTGGAAATTATAGGCAATTAGCAAGACACCCCCAATAAAGGAATGGTTCTGCAGGTGGTGACCACAGACCACTTCTCAGTTTCTATGCTTCCTGACTGATGTTTTGGTCACTTTTAAATGCTGGCGGTGCTTTCACTCTAGTGGTAGCATGAGATGGAGTCTACAACCCACACAAGTGGCTCAGGTAGTGCAGCTCATCCAGGATGGCACATCAATGCGAGCTGTGGCAAGAAGGTTTGCTGTGTCTGTCAGTGTAGTGTCCAGAGCATTGAGGCACTACCAGGAGACAGGCCAGTACATCAGGAGAAGTGGAGGAGGCCGTAGGAGGGCAACAACCCAGCAGCAGGAACGCTACCTCCGCCTTTGTGCAAGGAGGAACAGGAGGAGCACAGGCCACAAATTTTCAAACGGTCAGAAACAGACTCCATGAGGGTGGTATGAGGACCCGACATCCACAGGTGGGGGTTGTGCTTACAGCCCAGCACCGTGCAGGACGTTTGGCATTTGCCAAAGAACACCAAGATTGGCAAATTCACCACTGGTGCCCTGTGCTCTTCACAGATGAAAGCAGGTTCACACTGTGACAGACGTGACAGACGTGACAGAGTCTGGAGACGCCATGGAGAACGTTCTGCTGTCTGCAACATCCTCCAGCATGACCAGTTTGGCAGTGGGACAGTAATGGTGTGGGGTTGCATTTCTTTGGGGGGCCTCACAGCCCTCCATGTGCTTTCCAGAGGTAGCCTGACTGCCATTAGGTACCGAGATGAGATCCTCAGACCCCCTGTGAGAACATATGCTGGTGCGATTGGCCCTGGGTTCCTCCTAATGCAAGACAATGCTAGACCTCATGTGGCTGGAGTGTGTCAGCAGTTCCTGCAAGACTGGCCCGCCCGTTCCCCAGACCTGAATCCAAATGAGCACATCTGGGACATCATGTCTCGCTCCATCCACCAACGTCACGTTGCACCACAGACTGTCCAGGAGTTGGCAGATGCTTTAGTCCAGGTCTGGGAGGAGTTCCCTCAGGAGACCATCCGCCACCTCATCAGGAGCATGCACAGGCGTTGTAGGGAGGTCATATAGGCACGTGGATGCCACACACAATACTGAGCCTCATTTTGACTTGTGTTAAGGACATTACATCAAAGTTGGATCAGCCTGTAGTGTTTTTCCACTTTAATTTTGAGTGTGACTCCAAATCAAGACCTCCATGGGTTGAAAAATTTGATTTTCATTTTTTAATTTTTGTGTGATTTTGTTGTCAGCACATTCAACAATGTAAAGAACAAAGTATTTCAGAAAAAAATTTAATTTATTCAGATCTAGGATGTGTTACATTTGCGTTCCCTTTATTTTTTTGAGCAGTGTATATATGATCCAAGTACTTTTATTTACTTTATTAAACTTTTTCTTAACTATTACTAAATATAAAAACTTTTTTGCAGGCATAAGGGAGACTTTCTGAGAGCTCAGACAGGCCCCCTGCAGGCACTGCATAAGCCGGCTATTCCGACCATGTGATCGCAAGGACCCCAGGATCACATGGCCGGGTGGGGCCGGATCGGGCAGAGGGGGTCAGCTTGTGCTCCCAGGTAGACCCCAGGAACACGACCGGGGGAATGGCGGTGACCCGGTAAGTACAAAGGATGGCGGGGAGGTTCTATGCCGCCTGCCGGTGTTTAGGACCACCTCAAAAGGGACGTCATAGAATGCCCGCCATCCTTAAGGGTTATGGTACAGTATTGATGTCCAAATATAAACATATACAGCCACTCTCAAAAATGCATGTTCTAATTTGTACTGTACAAAAAAGTGAGCAAAATTACAAAACTGTGAATGTATTGATTGCTTATAAAAATATAAAAAAAAATAATAGTTCAAGAGACAAAGTCAAAGTTGTGGCATGTATGTAAATTAATGTTGAAAAATTGAAAGAAATAAGTTGGTCAGTTGAAGCATGAATGGGTGAGATTGACATAAGATCTTTCCCATGATATAGTAAAGAAAGATCTAATATCTATAGGTTACAAAATAAAATTAATGAAAACATTAAGCAAACATTAGAAAACATAAGATTATCTAACCCAGAAAATGTTCAAATAAATTAATTATATTTAAAGGAACACAACAGTCACCAAACCAACTAGCTTAATGAAGAAGTTATGGTGTATAGATCATGCCCCTGCAGTCTTAATTCTCTGCCATTTAGGACTTAATTAATCACTTTGTTAATGCAGCCCTAGTCACACCTCCATGCATGTGACTTGCAATGCCTTCCTAAACACTTCCTGTAAAGTCATATAATGTGTATACTTCCTTTGCAAATTGCAAATTCTATCTAATTTATAATTTATTATCTCCTGCTCTGTTAATAGTTCACTAGACCCTGTAGGAGCCTCCTGTGTGTGATTAAAGTTCAATTTGCACAGCAGGAGATAAAAACCTTTAAAGTAGGTTATATCTGACTGAAAGTGAAACCATTTTGTTTTCATTCAGCCTGTGTCTGTCACAGCCAGAGGAGGTGTGGCTCGGGCTTCATAAAGAGACCAAAAGTGATTTAACTCCTAAAATGCAGAGAATTGAGCAACATAATAATGGCCAGGAAACCGCAAAACTGTAAATTTAAAGTTTGTGATGAAATTAGCTTAACTTCTTTTAAGTAAAAATATAAAGACTTTTTTTAACAATGTTATTGGCAAAGTCAACATCTTTTTTTATGAAGGCAGATATCATACTAATCTAATGTAATGCAATGAAGTGAGCAGAAAAAAGGATCAGGATGTTTCAGTGGATGTGATCTGTTAAGATATTGCAGTCCCACAAAAAAAAAATGCCAGGGTTCTGACACCCTACTGTCTTTTTGTTTAGTTTATCAAGGTTTTAAAGAAGAGCATGTAGCCTCTTGTAGAGCTCTGTTGGTTAGAGAACTTGGAATTATACTTCTATGCTCTCGTAGCAATGAGTTGAACTGTTACTGTTGACATGAAGGGACTCTCAGAGGGAGCAAGCACTTGCAAGTCCAAAGAATGTCTCTTTTTCTGTGATTATTGCATGCAGACCCGCATGTCCAGCACTCATCATTAGAAAGACAGGAAAGGAATCTATGAAGACAGTGGACAGAGAGTGGGGTCTGATAAGAGGTAGAGCAGAAATTAAATCTATGTTTGTTGAAGAACCTGTCAATGTATCCCACACATTGTAAAAGTGCTTGGAAGTCCCATGCACCAATGCAACGACTTTATCCATTTCTAATAACTCTAGGTTTTTGCACATTATTGCTCATAAGATAAGATTTTGAAGAGTTATTTTTACAATTAATTTGTCTTGGGACCTTGTTAGAATGTGTTTTGCTCTGGATAGCAGCCATAACTATTGATCTACAGGGATTAACACACAAAGAAAATGTAAAAGTGACTTCCCCGGTGTTGGAATTATAAATAGTGGAGATGTGTCATTTTTGTATGGAAAAATCTATGCTTTCTTGAAGTTATTATTCTAAGCTGACCAATCATATGAGGGGAGGGGTGCCAGCACCTTTCTATGTACTTGCTAATTCAACAAAACAAAAATATATGTAATAGCTGTAAAAGTGGGGTAAAACAATAGACAAACTTTTTAGGTAGCCAAATTTATGTTTTTTCAAGATTTCCCCAATGCTTTTTATCCAATGCAATGTGCCACAGCTGACTTTGCCTTCACTGAGCATTGCGATGATAAGTAGTGACATTTGACTTGGGAGGGTTTTAATCCCTTACTACATAAAAACAATCTGTCTCTTTAGGGATTTCATGACTTGCATTTGCAGAAGAAAAGGAAAAGTCCAGGTATAGTAATTTATTGGTCACTTTAGCTGAGACAGTCCTTCCCATCCAAGAGACTCTTTGCTTTTTGTTGGGTCTTTATGAGCTCTCTTGTTGGTTTTCTGTGAGCTCTCTAAATATTTTTTTTATTACTTAGATTGAAGGAACAATAGTGGGACATTAATTGGATTTCCAAGGAATGCAAATTTGCAGATGTGTGCACGGTGAAATAATATAAGCCATTTTTCCTGATGCCCGAATTTCGGCCAAATGTTCGAAACCAAATTTGATTAATCAAAATAGCGTAACAATGGGCCAATCAGTGTACTGAAAAATATACACATAATATAGTATTACGTATATATTTTGCAGTACGATCCTCAAAGGGAAGCAGTCATGAGCTAGTGTGAATGCATGATAATTAGGGATTATTCTAGCTTTAGTGAACGAATAATCTAAATTTTATTAAAAACAGGAGGCGAATATTTGCTTAATCTTTCTTTACTGGACCTCCCAGCAGCAAAGAAATAGTTAACAATGTAAACGATGTAACAATGTAAAAAATTCAAATTGAAATCAGAGTACATAACAATATCATATAGTGTCATCAGGCTCCTCCCAACTCTTCTTTCTTGCTGTAGCCGAACAGTCGTATGATCAACCATGTAAACAATAAAATCCGAAAAACAGTGGGCCAAGATTAAGGTCCTCTAATGGGATCAACTGTGTAAACAAAAACCCGATGAACTTGCTCCTTGTAGTGACAGGAATAATTCTTCGCACTAGAAGAAAACATAAATAATTCCGTGAAAGTATAGGCTTTTGAACAAGAGAAAATAAACATATAGTTATTATCAAATTAACATTTTAGAGAAAACTGAGAGAATGAACTGAAAATTTTATGGCAAGACAGGAGGCCTCAAATTTGCTGTTTTAACGCTATTCTATTAAAACGAAGCCCAAGATGTCCAAGAGTTTGCCTTGGGTTGCCTTGAGTCCTTGCTAGATTTTGTGAGGAACATAACTAGCATAGGATCAAATTCTGGTGTTGCTGCCACCTTGTTTGGAATAGTTGGCTGAGGGCATTTGGCTCTAAGTTTAGCCCTGATTTCTTTTTCTAAAGGCGTGCGCAGCCACATTTTGCAAAATGTAGCAATGTGGTTTGGCGGGGCCCATTTGGCTGAGCGTGGGTGTTTAATAACCCTGGGGTCAAAGAAAGGTATGCCAGAAGCATCCAGCATCTGAGGGGGTTTCCTTGGGCTTAGAAATACCAGAATCTGTGTCTGTAGTAGGTTTCTTGGTAATAAGTGTTTATTTAACAAATTCTGACATTGAAGAATCTTGAAGCACATTTGCCTCAATTTCCACGTCAGAATAATTAGAGTAGTAATCATCTATCATTTGGCCTGCAAAATTGGATGTAGAGCCCTCTAGAGGGTCTAAATTATCATGAGAAGGGCGTGGTAAAGACAATTTAATGGATTTGGCGGGGACTTTGCCCTTGACAGCAGAGGCACTATCCCCTTTCCAATGGCGTTTGCGCGGGGCTTCCTCCTGATCCGAAAGGTGAGATTCTTCCAAGTAGAGGGTTGGTGCGCAGTGGGATTAGCTTCAGTAGAAGCTTGTTCATGAAAGACCGCTAACGCCTTAGAAATAGTGTAGAAGAGCCATGCTCTTAATTCTTGGGAAATGGCAGGCTCTGAATGTTCAGACATTGGTCTTATTTTTAGAACAAGGATAAGAAATAAATCAAAAATTTATTATGCAATAAAATTGGGTTCACCCAAATATTATTGTTATAAATAAGAATGCGGCAACACAAGGTAAATAAATCAGTGAGGATCAACCACTAAGATAGGTCAGTGGGGTTCATCCACAAATTAACACAATAGTGGGGTAGTCCACTATAATATAAGGTTAGCTGGGATCACCCACAAACAGTTAGAACAGTTAGAAAGTAGATGCAATATGACCATACAGAATCAATTGGAAAAGTAGGATTAACCACTAATAGATCAATATATAGGTGGGGTACACCAGTAAATGTTAAGTAACAAAATAAAATTCAAAATAAGTAACCATATTTATAACTATAACCTTAAACTGAGTAACAATAGATACATGGGGCTCACCCACAAAAGCCCTCTAGTTTTTTTTTTTTGTTTTTTTTAAATATAAACTAAAATTAAGCAGGTCTTGTGCAAAAGGCTTGAGAATCTGTAGATAGAAACAAAGGCTAATGCAAATATAGCCGGGCTGGACCAGTAAGCCCCTTTGCTGGCTGATTAAGTCAGTCACTGAATGTGGTCATAGGACCACATTGTCTTTCCTCAGAAATAGCAGTATTAGCATTGCTAATACTCCAAGAACAGTCTCTTTGTACCAGAAATGGTAGTGGTTCTGGCGCTTTGAGTGTAACTTTAAAATAGTGGGTTATTTTATTTTTATCCCAACCAATACTTGGAAATAATAATAACACTCACTACTTGAAGAGATTCTGCTTTAGTAATTAAAAATGTTTAATCCAAATAGCATTGTGATTATAACAATCCATTAGACTGGTTATCATACATGTGTAACGAGAATATACCCCTACACGCAGGATCCAGCTAAACAGAAGGCAGAACAGAGGAGAGATACGTCTACCGGACCTTAGAATGGCCGGACTCGACGTATATAGGAGAAGTACAGAGTCAGGAACAATCCGAGGTCAAGGGCACAAAGAGACAGCGTAAACGAGGACAAGCCGGGGTCTGGTACACAGGAAACAGCAAGCCGGCAAACAGAACAGACAAGGATAAAGCGAAAACGAAGTCAGAATACAAAGCCAAGGTCAAGTACGGAGGAACACAACTGAACACAACTGAACACAAGAAGCGCTAAAGGGAACTGTAGCAGAAACCACGATAGGGCAAGGAACTAAGGGAAAAGGGTAAGTATAAATAGGTTCAAAACTAATGTGATTGGCTCCTGTCACTTCCACACCCCCAAAAGGTAAGTGTATGGGGTGTGTGGGATGACAGGGGCCAATGGGAGCCTTTTGGCAATTTAGGCTCCCACTGTCTCTTTAAGAGCGCGCCCGAGACTCGCGGCGCGCTCTTAGATTCAGGCGGGACATGTGACCGCATCTCGCGGTCACTGCCCGCCTTCCTGCCTGAAGCGTCGGATGAGCCGCGCGCGGCTCGTGCAGCCGCAGGACCGCGCGCGGCTTGAAGAGAGGACCGCGGCCGGCCCCTGGGAAAGGTGAGTAACGCTACAACATGGAATCAGTAGATAAAAAGATAGATCCACATAACACACTTCTATTTTTTAACTGCTTATACATAAAATGTAATCATTCTATCTTTGAAATGGTATTTATTTTATGAAGCAGAAACCAGAATATGAATAGTTGGACACCAGGGATGTGCTTTTTAATTAAAAGACTGAGTTTATTTTTAAATATTTGAAATGCTTTATCATTTTTTTTTACTCTATTGCCTATATACTTCTTATTACTAACAACAGTTTAACAAAAATATCAATGGAAAATAAATTCACAGTACCCATTTATAATGTATACTTATTGCTACTACTGTCTAAGAATATCTATGAAGACATATCTCTAAAAGTGTAAAAATTGAAATCAGTGCAATATGTTTTATTTCTTGTCATTGTGATGTTGAGTTTATTATCTTTTATTTGTTTTCTTTTTTTTTTCATTCCTTGCCCTGTTTTTATTTTTCTAACCAGGTCTTTTCTTTCTCCTTTTGACTTCTATTTCCATATCCCTCTGAAACCCATTATGTACTTGTTATTTACCATATCAAACATTTCTTTTTAATTCCTACATCAATAGAGCTGTTACTTAATCTACACTCCTTCTCAGGACTTCATTTGAAGATACCATGGAAATTGTTTCTATTTCATTACAATGCAATGAATTATGAAGACAAACACAGAATATAATTTCAGTTAGGAGATCACACAGCCTTTTTATTTTAAGCAGAATGTAAAAATTTTTAATTATCAGTTCTAAGGAATCTGAAATCTGATCATTAAACTTCAGTTGTCAATTTCGAAGGAAAACTGGATAGGAAAAGTCGATTAAAGTTGATTGTTTCATAGCCATTACTCATTTTATTTACTAGCAGTTGATTATATAACAATTACTTGAGGTGGGATCTGTTCATACAGTTACATCAAAGAAAGATACTCATAAATGTAAACTCTAGTAACTGTGAGCAGACAGGGAATGTGAAAGCAGAAGAGAAATCGTCCAAAAACAGTTTTTATTATTCTTGCCTGTGAAAAGCATATCTGAACTCTATAATGAAACTTACTTTACAATTTAGCCAGTGCATAAGGATAGCTGATAGCATGAGAGACAGTTTAGAACCTTGTCCCTTATTACATTGCTTGGGAGCTGCATGTGGCCTACTGAGTCTTCACTGGCAATTCAAAGTTAGCCACATTAGGACCATGTATGGGCATACAAATGGATGGGTACTGTCATTCTGTTCATTGTTCCATTCTAAAACACAACTAAGCAGAATCAAGATAGTATTCTATCCCCTCTGTCAGCACAGTGCATTATGGATGGAGGAGTTAGAACTTAACACCAGGTTTAATTTCTTCATCCACAGTACTGGCTCAATGTGATTAGCTCAGAGACCTGGCAGTGGAAAGCGAAGAGCCCCTGTCTCGGTGTTATGTGTTTGAACTACAATGAGTGTAAGTGTGAGTTGAGTGGACCCCTCTCCCCACAGGGGTGACTTGGTGTGGGTGGATAGAGAACATATGGGAGTGAACAGAGGGTGGAGGGTGAATAGAAAAAAAATCACAAATAACAAATTATTAATAAAATAAATGATGTAAGGAGTATAGTAAGGGGGACACATGTTTGTAGAATTATGAATCTGTGTACTGAGAATATGTGCAAAATGTGTACCTAGATTTTCTGAGATTGTGGGCAGTGTGCATCCATATACACTTTAACATGTATCAATTTGCAATAAGAAAATGTTAATTATACATCTTTCTGATGAAAATGTGTGCAGTGTGTGTGTGTGTGTGTGTGTTTAATATTATTTGCCTCTGTGTTTATAGTAGGTATCTGAGTGTGCATCTGTGCCCAGAAAACTCCACTGCTACATTTACATTCATATTTAAACTGGACAAGTACCCTTAAAAATATAACTCTATATCTATGATGAAGAATGACAAAATCCAGGCCTCCTAACACAGTTGCTTTATGCTTACTAGTCATCACTGATGCATAAACACACATACCAGAAAAGGCATTCCAACTTCTCTCGTGTTGATACCATACTGCATTTGTAGCACTCGTGTACCGTACCTATTAAGCCTCTAATGATCTTTATTAAAGCAGTTGATCCCTGGTACCATGCCCACCACTACTATTACTACCTCCAACCCCTCAAACTCACTACCTTGGTGTTACCTTTGACTTGAGTTTTACCAATTATCCTCACTTCCCGTCTGTCTCCAAATCCTGTAGCTTCCCCCCTATAAATATATGCTACCCCAATGCCATGTGCTTTTCGATAAAGTGTAGCTCCATAGCACAGGGCACCACACAAGCCCATGAGAAAGGCGTGTTGACAAGTGGCCAACATGAGTTTGTTACATTCCCCGGTTGTCTGCCAGGAACTTCAACCACGGTTCCCAAGAGGCCGCGTAAGAATGGTATTTATGGGATAAGGAGGCGCTAATCTCTTCCATTATCCTAACAGTTTCAACCCTTTGTATCCATTCCCGAGATTAGGGCGTTCTTCCACTTTACTGGAATGAGATGGTTTGCTGCTGACAATAAGTGAGATATTAGGGTGCTTTGAGGTTTAGAACCTGGGGTCTGGTGTATTAGGAATAACAAAGAACTGGACTGTCCAGTGACCTTAGATAAGATAAAATATAACTTTTAATAAATTCTCAATAAAATACACTTTGGTGAATTAATTTAATAAGAGCTATATAGATATCGAGCTCTAGACGGACATAACATAAAAAAAGGAAAAGAGAGAAAAACGTTTAATAAACGTATATGTCCCTACTAGGATGATAGGTATCTCAAACTGCAAGTGCAGACTTTTACTGTGTGGTTACGCAAAGAGATACTAACTGGTCTATGTGGTGGGGACAAAAAGAAAAAATCGATAGATAGATAAACAGTCAAATAGTTCGTCAGACAGGTAAAGTCAGAGTAAGGTAAATATTCTTACTAAGTCCCAAAGAGAGGGGAGATTAGGATATTATGATAAATATCAATTCTGGACGTTATAGATTGTCCTCTTACTAAGTCCCAAAGAGAGGGGAGATTAGGATATTATGATAAATATCAATTCTGGACGTTATAGATTGTCCAGAACAGGTAGATCATACCGTGTACTCTGGACTGGCCTATACTGACTAATAGTGTAGTTACTTTAGTCTGCTAGAGATCCCTGCCTCTGCCTAACAACATATGGTAATGTGGACAAGTAGTATGAGAGCATAGAAGTCCTTGAAATAAGACATACAAATAGGGAGAGCTGTCTAAATCTGGAAAATCGTCATGTAATACTATAGTACTGACTCCTGCTGTTTAGCAGGTCTGCAATAAGTAAGAGTCTAGAGACTCACTGAAATGAGCTGCAGAAATCACTAGGGGTTCCAACAGATATACTGTAGTGAAAGACTGTTAGTCCGGCTTTCACCCCGGCAGGTCCCAGAGATTATTCCCAGCTAATTAAGCTCAGTCATAGTTTACAGCTGGTCAGCATCTGGCTGAGAGAGACCGCTGTAGGGGTGTTTAGCACGGGTTGAGTTACCTCAATAAATCAAGGTCGGAGAACCCTCTGGTATATACTGCAGAGGAGGCTGACAATGGCTTGGAATTCCTTGGGCTTTCAAAGCTCCATTAATATAACTTAATAGAAATAGTGCTGCTAGTCTAATTCAGCTGCATGAAACAAGACTCCGCAATCAATAGGGGTCTACAGACTCACAGGTACACACTCTAGAAGTATCAGTAGATTGCAACAGTTGCTAGGAACCTCAATCAAATTGGTCTGACCCGTATCCCAGCAATTAACTTAGGTTCTATTGATATCTTATGAATGGCACCCAATGCTGAAACTTATGGCAACTTGGTCTGGTCAGTACCCTAGCAAATCACTAAAATTCTTAATAAACTGATCTTGTTCAGTGAGTATATGAATATACAGCTTGTCAACGACTGTCTATGAGAGACCGTTAGTAAAACAGCTTACACGGGCTAAATAACCTCTCTTTAAATAGATCGAAGTCCGAGGACCCGCTGTTATATACTACCGAGATAGCTAAGAGTAACTTAAGATTTCTAAAGATTTCTAGAGTACATTTCTATGGTCTGGCTTATTGGAGAATAGCCCCGCTGTTCGTACCCACTAGTACTGGTGCCCACTAGTGTATACAGCAAAGATTGCTAAAGGTAGCCTCAAGACTTCAAACGCTTACTGCAGTTCAGCTCAATATATCTAGCTCTATAAAATAATAGTCTGCTTGTCCAAAACAACTACACGAGAACAGTACAAAAAGCCCCGACGCGCGTTTCGCCTGTGAGCGGCTTTTCAAGGGGTAAATGAAAATCTCGTCTGTCCGTTTTTAAATAGGGCGCCATGCGTCCTGATTGGTCGATGGGAGGAGCAACGAAAATTGAGTTCGGTTAACTCCTGATATGCCGGATAGAGTGAAATGGGAACCCAGACTGATGGTATATGGGATTCATACACTGAAGGGACCTAAATAGTGACCAAATATGAGTCAGAAGGTCTGTTAATATGTGATAATACCCTCTAACACAGGGTGCAAGTTGGATCACTGATCACTCACTGTTTACAGGGCATAAATCTTTGTTTGAGGAGCTATGAACTGGACAGAGTAACTATGAGAAAATCATAGTAGCAAAATCGCACTTGCAACATAGTGACAGTTGCAGAGTGGTGTGTACAGAAGTACAGTGCTATAAGATTTTCCACGAGCCTGCTAGATGATGCAAGGCTGTAGCAGTATAAATGTACCGAGTGCAGTGGCACATACTTTCCTGCAGTGTCCAGATTCATAATAGATGTCAGCCATAAGGATGAAAGTAATAATCCAATATGGTACAGACTGGCATAACAGATGGTCTTCCCATATCAGTCGTTAGAATATTGTTCTGAACAAGATGTTGTTCCAGAACATAGTGTGGTAAATAGCGGGGCTATTCTCCAATAAGCCAGACCATAGAAATGTACTCTAGAAATCTTTAGAAATCTTAAGTTACTCTTAGCTATCTCGGTAGTATATAACAGCGGGTCCTCGGACTTCGATCTATTTAAAGAGAGGTTATTTAGCCCGTGTAAGCTGTTTTACTAACGGTCTCTCATAGACAGTCGTTAACAAGCTGTATATTCATATACTCACTGAACAAGATCAGTTTATTAAGAATTTTAGTGATTTGCTAGGGTACTGACCAGACCAAGTTGCCATAAGTTTCAGCATTGGGTGCCATTCATAAGATATCAATAGAACCTAAGTTAATTGCTGGGATACGGGTCAGACCAATTTGATTGAGGTTCCTAGCAACTGTTGCAATCTACTGATACTTCTAGAGTGTGTACCTGTGAGTCTGTAGACCCCTATTGATTGCGGAGTCTTGTTTCATGCAGCTGAATTAGACTAGCAGCACTATTTCTATTAAGTTATATTAATGGAGCTTTGAAAGCCCAAGGAATTCCAAGCCATTGTCAGCCTCCTCTGCAGTATATACCAGAGGGTTCTCCGACCTTGATTTATTGAGGTAACTCAACCCGTGCTAAACACCCCTACAGCGGTCTCTCTCAGCCAGATGCTGACCAGCTGTAAACTATGACTGAGCTTAATTAGCTGGGAATAATCTCTGGGACCTGCCGGGGTGAAAGCCGGACTAACAGTCTTTCACTACAGTATATCTGTTGGAACCCCTAGTGATTTCTGCAGCTCATTTCAGTGAGTCTCTAGACTCTTACTTATTGCAGACCTGCTAAACAGCAGGAGTCAGTACTATAGTATTACATGACGATTTTCCAGATTTAGACAGCTCTCCCTATTTGTATGTCTTATTTCAAGGACTTCTATGCTCTCATACTACTTGTCCACATTACCATATGTTGTTAGGCAGAGGCAGGGATCTCTAGCAGACTAAAGTAACTACACTATTAGTCAGTATAGGCCAGTCCAGAGTACACGGTATGATCTACCTGTTCTGGACAATCTATAACGTCCAGAATTGATATTTATCATAATATCCTAATCTCCCCTCTCTTTGGGACTTAGTAAGAGGACAATCTATAACGTCCAGAATTGATATTTATCATAATATCCTAATCTCCCCTCTCTTTGGGACTTAGTAAGAATATTTACCTTACTCTGACTTTACCTGTCTGACGAACTATTTGACTGTTTATCTATCTATCGATTTTTTCTTTTTGTCCCCATCACATAGACCAGTTAGTATCTCTTTGCGTAACCACACAGTAAAAGTCTGCACTTGCAGTTTGAGATACCTATCATCCTAGTAGGGACATATACGTTTATTAAACGTTTTTCTCTCTTTTCCTTTTTTTATGTTATGTCCGTCTAGAGCTCGATATCTATATAGCTCTTATTAAATTAATTCACCAAAGTGTATTTTATTGAGAATTTATTAAAAGTTATATTTTATCTTATCTAAGGTCACTGGACAGTCCAGTTCTTTGTTCTTCCATTCAGTTCTATGGGTTAACCCCTCCATTTACTGTCCAGCTACTCTATCTAGCAGCTTCATCCTATCTTCCACGTTTATTAGGAATAAGGTCGCTTTCGGGGTAAGATTCATGCGGATTGCCAATATAGCTCCGATCATTGATCCTATCCTTGACCAGTAAGCTTGGATATTGAGGAATAACCACCAAATGTGAGCAGAGGTACCCCCAGGTTGATTACATCTCCAATAAGTATCTACAGTAGTTGGGAAAAGGCTATGTAATTTAGATGGGGAATAGCACCATTGCAATATCCTCTTATAGTGACTTTATTGCCTGTTGTTACAGACGGTTGATGTATGAATCTGTTAAAATACCAGTTCCCATTTTCTTTGTGATATGGTGATATTTAGCTCTTGGGCCCAGGAAGTTAGGCAGCTGTCCATTGTGTTCCCCATGCAACAATTTGGATAGTATAGGTGTTTGCTCTTGAGGATGCAGGAGGTGCAGTATGTTTCAAATTTTGAGAATGTGCGTGCGCCTTTGAGAAGGTTCTCCATGGAGTGTAGGAAGTGGGATAGTTGGGCATAATTGTAGGTTTAGAGAACCGAAGGTTGGATTGTTGTCATCAGATAATTGAGAGGCTTAACTAAATGACCGTCCAGTACTGATGTCAACCTAAGGTAATATGTTGTGCCTGAGACTTTTAAAAAATTGTATGAGTGTATGGATACACCTGGTGGGAAAAAGTGGTTTCCCCCTTGGGTTGAATGGAGAAGGGAATGGGGCGATGGTTGGCACTTTCTTATGATGTTCCACATGTGGAGAGTTGAGGTAAAAGACGGATGAGGAGTTTGGCTTGAGCGGAGGAACGTACTTCCTGTCTTGTGCCAAGGGACTATGTGTAGCTGTATCAGAAAGAATGAGTCTTCCAATAGCACCCATTGTGTCTGCAGTGTCGGATTGGTCCATTCTTATATTCTGGTTAATATAATCGCTTTGTAATAAAGACCTATGTTGGGCAAACCAAGTCCCCCCTGTTGTTTTTGGTCATGTTAGTAGATCGAAAGATAGTCTGGGATGTTTGTGGGCCCAAATAAATTTAGTGAATGCTTGTTTAATTTTGAGAAAGAAGGATTTGGGGAGGTGTATGGGAAGAGTTTGAAGAAGGTACAGGATTTTTGGTAGGGTATTAATTTTTATAATATTTATTCAACACAGCCAGTCGAATTGAGGTTTATTTCACATGGTCAGGTCCCTATCTATTATGTGGATAAGAGGCTCAAAATTAAGGTTGTAAGTTTAACTGAGATCATGGGGTAGGTGAACCCCTAGGTAATTGATTTCATTATTTGCCCAGTCAAAGGGGAATAGATTCTTTAACAAGTCTTGAGATGGGCCATCCATCTTGAGGGGAAGTATCTTGCTTTTGGAGAGGATAACTTGGAAGTTGGATACCTTATAATATAGATTGATTTCCTTCAGTAAAGGCGCCAATGATGTGGTGGGTGTAGTCAGTGTGAATAAAAGATCATCGGCGAAGGCCGAGACTTTGAACTCATGCTGTCCTATGCGAAAACCTTGAAGTTCCTCTCTGTCACGGATCCCTTGGAGGAATGGTTCCATCATTAAGATGAAAAGGAGAAGGGAGAGAGGGCACCCCTGCCTCATGCGATTCCAAATTATCACCGGCTCCAAAAGTTGGCCGTTTATTTTTAGTTTGGTTGTGGGGTTGGAGTAAATGGCTGCCAGCCACTTCACCCAGTAAGCCTCAAAACCCATGGTATGTATAGTGTGTTTTAGAAGCGACCAATCTACCCTATCAAAAGCCTTTTTGACATCGACAGATGGTAGAAGGCTTTGGTGTGGGCACAAAGTCTGATTGGTCTGGATGGACCAGGTTCTGGAGTCTTATTGCCAAGAATTTTGTGTATAGTTTCAGATCTATATTGATCAAGGATATTGAGTGCAAATACTGCAAGGTGAGGAGGAATATGTTACATTACCCCACACCTGAAGACCACCCACCGGGCGGGAAAGACCAGGCTTGAGAGGAATTTGACATGGAAAGAACAAATCTTGCAGCCAGCATGGATGTCAGAGGCCGGCACCCAAGAAAGTTCAGCAGGCCTATACCCCCTCCAATCAACTAAATACTGTAAAGTGCCCAGAGAAAATCTGGAATCAATTATGGAGGAGACCTCGTACTCTTCCTGACCAGAAACAACCAACGGAGGAGGGGGAACACTTTGGACAGATATCTATTGCAAACAAGTGGTTTGAGCAAAGAAACATGAAATGTATTAGGAATCCTCAAGGAGGCAGGGAGAGCCAGAGAATACCAAACAGGATTAATTCTACGAAGGATTCGAAATGGGCCAAGGAATCTGGGAGCAAACTTCATGCTATGAACTTTTAGTTTGACGTTGCGCAATGATAACCACACCCTCTCACCCACAAGGTAAACATGGTTGGCACCCTGCCGTTTATCAGTATGAAATTTAAAATGATCAGCTGCAGTTTTGAGAGCAGAATAAACCTTGGTCCATGTATCATGGATAGAAGCAAGGTGATCATCCAAAGCAGGGATAGCTGTGTCAGAGAAAACAACCGGCAGCACAAAGAAAGGGCTATGACCAGAAGAGTCATGAGTAGCATTGTTTCTAGCAAACTCGGCCCAGGGTAGTAATTCGGACCAATTATCTTGAGTGCCATTAACAAAACAACGCAAATACAATTCCAATGACTGGTTAGCCCTTTCAGCCGTGCACAACTGAGACACAAACTGAGAACCTCTGTCAGATACAATATTGTGAGGAATGCCATGCAAACGTACAATTTCCCATATAAAAATAAGAACCAGGTCTTGAGAGGAAGGCAATTTTTTAGGTGGAACAAAAGGAGCCATATTGGAAAACCGGTCTACCACCATAAAGATGGTGGTATAGCCATTAGAACTAGGACGTTCCACGATGAAATCCATGGACAAATGGGACCACGGAACACTAGGTACAGGAAGTGGATGCAACAATCCACACAGAAGATTATGAGGTACTTAAGAAACTGCACAAACAGAACAGGCCTGCACATATTCTTTAACATCTTTCCTGAGAGAATCCCACCAAAAGGATCTCATGATAGCGGATATGGATTTATTAATGCCTGGGTGTCCAGCAGACATGTTGTTGTGGAACACCTTCAGGACATTTTCCCTTTCACAAACAATTGAACAAATAATTTATCCCGGGGTTTATTGCATTGCGCCTGAGACTGAGCCTCCATGATGGCGCCAAGTAGAGGAGAGGATAAGGAAAGGACAGTGGAAGCAATGATACATTCCGGTGGAAAAATAGGGGATGTCTCTTGTCTCTGTACTGATTCGGTATCAAACAGTCTAGACAAGGCGTCCGCCTTCACGTTTTTGGGACCAGGTCTGTAAGTTATAAGAAAGTTAAAGCGAGATAGGAACAAAGACCATCTAGCCTGTCAAGAAGACAGTTGTTTAGCATCCCCTATATACCAGTGGTGTATCCTGGTTTTGTGCTGCCCTAGGCAGGACAAAACTCAGGCGCCCGCCTAACCCCCCCACTCCCACCCCAACCCTTCCCCCTGCCCCGCCTTCTAAATACACACACACACACACAACTGACGGATACGCATACACTAGCTAACAGAAAAATACACACACACTAACAGACACACTCACTAACAGACAAACACACACTCACTAACAGACACACACTCACAGGCAAACACACTCACACTAAGACAAACACACAGTCAGACACACACACTAACAGACTCACGCTAACAAACACACACTAACAGACACACACATTAACAGACACACACTCACTCACTAACAGACACACACACACACTCACTAACAGACACACACACACACTAAGAGATACACACTAACTGACACACACACTAACAGACACATACACACACACTCACTAACAGACACACACACTAACAGATACACACTGACAGACACACACACTAATAGACAAACACACACACACATACACACACTAACAGACACACACACACACACACACACTGACACACACTAACACACACACACACACACACACACACACACACACACTAACAGACATACACACACACTCACATTAACAAAATATTTTTTATTTAATCCCCCCAGCCTCCTTACCTTTGGGAATGCTGGGGGGAAGGGGGTTCTCCCTCTCCCTGGGGGTCCAGTGGCTGCTGGGCGGGTGGCGCTGGCGGGCGGCTGGCAAAGGAGCACTTTTCCCTGAGCACTCTGCTCAGCTCCCTTGCGCGCCGCAGAGTGATGCCGGGAACTGGAATATGACGTCATATTCCGGCTCCCAGACTCACTCTGCGGTGCACGAGGGAGCTGAGCAGACAGCTCAGAGGAAGTTCTCCCTCGCCAGCCACCCGCCCACCAGCGCCGCCCACCAGTGCCGCCCAACCGGCTTGTCAGTTAGCCGCAAGGCTAACAAGGCATTTGCCCTGGGCATTTGGGGCGGCTTTTTTTTTGCTACCCCCTGGAAAATGCCGCCCAAGGCAAATGCCTTGTTTGCCTCGCGGCTAAAACGTCCCTGCTATATACGCCAAATTCTTGTGGTCAGTAATGATCAAAAGGGGGTCATTAGAAGCCCTCTAAAAGATGTTGCCACTCTTTAAGTGCTAGTATAATGGCCAACAATTCTCTATTGCCAATATCATAATTGCGTTCAGCAGGGGACAAATTTCTAGAGAAGTAACCACATGGATGTAAATGAGTATCCTGACTCTCCCTCTGAGAGAGAACAGCCCCAACCACAGTTCCATAGGCGTCAACCTCCAGTATGAAGGGTTTGCTGGTGTCGGGATGTATCAATATGTCAGCAGAGGCAAACCTTTGTTTGAGAAGTTCAAAAGCCTCTCTAGCCTCCTTAGACCATATCGTACTGCTAGCCCCCTTGCATGTCATATTGGTGATGGGGATATTACAGAAGAGAACCCTTTCATAAATCTCCTGTAATAATTGTCAAACCCAATAAACCTTTGAATTACTTTTAGTCCATTGGGCAATGGCCAATGTAAAACAGCTTCTAGTTTATGAGGGTCCATCCAAAACCCAGAGGCAGAAATGTTATATCCCAAAAACTGTACTTCAGTCTGATCAAATATGCATTTTTCCAGTTTACAATAAAGTAGATTTTTAAGTAAAGTTTGCAATACCTGTTTGACATGTTTGTGGTGAGTCTGAAAGTCAGGGGAATAAATAAGGATATCATCCAGATAGACCAGGACAAATGAATAAATATAGTCCCTGAGTATGTCATTAATAAAGTCCTGGAACACGGCCGGAGCATCACAAGGTACTCATAGTGCCCACTTCTGGTGTTAAATGCCGTTTTCCACTCATGATTTTCCTAAATCCTTCCCAAATTGTACGCACTCCTGAGGTCAAGTTTAGTAAAACATTTAGCACCCTAGAGTCTGTCAAACAATTTGGAAATGAGGGGAATGGGGTAGGCATTGCATGGTGATTTTGTTGCCCTGTAGTCAACGCATGGACGTAACTCACCATCCTTTTTAGATACAAAAAAGAACCCTGCACCAGCAGGCGAGGATGATTTACGTATACGACCCTTACTTAGGGAGTCTTTGATATACTCTTCCATTATTCCACTCTCCTGTGGAGATAAAGCATATTCTGCTCCTTTGGGAGGCTTAGCGCCGGGTAGCAGATTTATGGAACAGTCATATGATCTGTGAGGAGGTAGAATATTGGTCTTACTGAATACCACCTTAACCTCCCAGTATTGTATGGGAACTTTGGAGTTCTGAGGCGTAGTAGTGGGTAATGTAATGCTGCCCAATCTTTTGGTAATGTGCAACATACATCTCTTAGTACAGTCCTTGCCCCATTCCAATATTTCCCTGTTTCCCCAGTCAATATGAGGATTGTGCTTAATAAGCCAACTAAAGCCTAATATGATGGGGCAAGAAGGAGAAGCAATTACTTGGAATATTATATCTTCCTTGTGTAAGGCACCAATGGAAATGTTTATGGGCAAGGTTTTGTGGGTAATTAAGGGTTAATAAAGAGGTCTCCAGTCAATAGCCTCAACGGCCAGAGGTGATAATCTCTCCTTGATAGGTATAGCATTTGTTTTTACAAAATGTACATCAATGAAGTTTCCTGCCGCACGTGAGTCAGGGCTTTAAATGAAAAGTTCTTCTTGTTACATTTGATCATAATATCAAGGAGGAATCTATTTGTATTATTCCCAGAGGACATATCCATCACACATAAGACCTATCCCCTTAGGTCCGGATGTTTTCCGGACATTTAGGACAAGCACTCCTCATATGTCCCTTTCTACCACAGTATAGGCATAGACCCTCATTTCTGCTATATTGTCTTTCTGCCTCTGACAGTCTAGTGACCCCCAACTGCATAGGTTCGGATTCAGACTGTACAGGGAGGTCAGGAACAATTGGTCTGGAGAAACGAGGTGCTAATGACATCGCCATATGTCTGGTTCTATTTCTAGTAGTTTATTAATCTATTATCAATTTGCATGACAAATGTGATAAACTCATTTAATTTTTTTAGGTAGATCTTTGGCAGCAATCTCATCCAGAATTGCTTCGGATAATCCTGTTTTCAATGCAGAGATAGCCCGCTATTAGTCCAGTCTACCTGAGAAGCCAAGGTGCGAAATTCTATGGCATAATCTGAGATAGACCAGTTCCCCTGTTTGATATGCATTAGGGCAGTGGAGGCATCATCCTCCCTGCCCAATGATTCGAATGTTAATTTAAATTCTGCAAGGAATTCCTGGTAATTATGTGCAATACTCCTATTACTCTCCCATAACGGATTGGCCCAAGCTAATGCTTTACCTTTAAGCTGGTTCATCAGGTAACCAATCTTAGCTCTATCCTTAGGAAAAGATCACGGTGAGGCCTCAAAATGATACTCAATTTAATTCAGGAATACCCGGCATTCTTGAATATTGCCATCAAAATGCGGGGGAGGAGATAGTAGGTGCCTTATGTACTATAGGTGGAGGCACACTAGGCGGATGTGACATGTTCAAAGAAGCCGCAGGCTGTAGATGCGCTGTTCGAGTAAGAAGCGTACTGAAAGCCTGGGAAAATTGATCCATATGGTGATCATTCTCCTTTAGCTTTCTCTCGCAAGCTGCTATGTGCTGACACAATTCAGGATCTATGGCCAGGATCCACTAGGCAGAATTGTATCACACCTAGGACTAAAGATAACGTCATCATTAACGTGGGTAGACGTGGGGTTATAACAAGGCGAGAATCCGCAACGGTCGGTGTCCATTAACATTTTGCAGGAGTCAGTGATACAGACACACGGCTGCTGAGCGCAAATACCGCAAGGTGAGGAGGAATATGTTACACTGTGAAGGTGTCTACATATTTTATATGTCTTGCATTGTTTCCTACTTGGCAAGTTTATGTTAACCAGTGTAACCATATTGTGGCCTATTTTCTCCTTAACCAAGATTCATCACTCTTATGATCAACATACGTGAGTGGTACCTGTGCAGAGAGTAGAATGGCAACCCCATGAGCTTTCGCGTCATTGAAATGGCTAAAGTAGCCATTATGGCGATTATGAAAATTAGGGTCTGCATCCCTTTCAAAATGTTTTTTTTTTGAATGAAGGCGATGTCCGCCTTCAATCTATGAAGTTCAGCTAGGTCTGTCAACTGTTTTTCTGGAGAGTTTAAGCCTCGAGCATTGAGGGTTATGACATGTAAGGTAGCCATTCACTGTAGTGAGGGTGGCGGAATTTCCTTGCCCCCCTCCAGCAGAGCACAGCAAAGATGAAAAATGAAACAGAACAATAAAAGTTAACTATGTACAAAGAAACACAGAAATAAAATGTGACCCTGACACTGGCGGGCATAGGTGAAGCTCTCGGTGGCTGTCTCAGGTCCAATCCGACACACGGACCGAATCCTTACTGTCACCACAGGTATGTGCAATAACTATAAGAAGGTAGGGGTGAAAGCAGGGACGTATTAGCTGCAAGGCAAACAAGGCATTTGCCTTGGGCGGCACTTTCCATAAATGGCAAAAAAAGCCACCCCCAAATGCCCAGGCGAATGTCTTGTTAGCCTAGAGGCTAACTGACAATCCAGGTGGGCGGGCGGCGCTGGCGAGGGAGCACTGACTAGTGAGCTCTCTGCTCAGCTCTCTCGCACACCGCAGAGTGATGCCGGGAGCCGGAATATGTCTAGGGCAGCACAAAACCAGGATACACCACTGGGTGAAAGGTGGGTAAATGGTCGTGTACAAGGCAGGGGGTAGGATCTCTAAAAAAAGAGAAATTATCAAATGAAAAATGGTTGCTGGGAAATGTCATCCATTCCTGAGAGAATCCTAACCCAAATGTGCTGTAGGTAATCAATTAGGGGCAAAATATTCATATAGGCAAAAGTTGTGGGTGGGGGCGATAATTCGGGATTATTCTAACTTTTAGTGAACGAATAATCTAAATTTTATTAAAGACAGGAGGTGAATATTTGCTTATCTTTCTTTACTGTAACTCCCAGCAGCAAAGAAACAGTTAACAATCAGTATAAAAAGTTTAACCAATCAGCATGCATCACAGTAATATAAACTGCCATCAGGCTCCTCCCAATTCCTCTTTCTTGATGTAGCCGAACAGCCGTAGAGTCAACCATGTAAACGTAGAACCATTAGAACGATGAGTAGGTAACGGTGTAAGTATCCGATAGGATGAAGACAATGCTCAACCCGCGAGGGAGACTTTAGACAGAGAGGACGAGTGATCTTCACACTAGGAAAAAAGAGAGACATCGTGAAAGTATGGACTCTTTGGCAAGAGAAAAATCTAATTAAATGTAATGAAACTAACGTCCAATTTAAGTGCAAGTTTTAACATATAATAATTAACGGTCTGGTGTCTAGGGCAAGTGAAAACCAAATTAAAATGTAATGAAACTAATGTCCAATTTGAATGCAAGCTTAACATATAATAATGAACTTATTAACAGTAGACTCCCAAGTATTATACATGGCGGCTACCCAGAGGCACATAGACGACCTAGACAACCGGGGGCGCAGGAACAACCTACCGATAAGGGGCCTACCAGAATCACAAGGTGAGAGTTTGGAGTCTTCACTCACTGAGCTCTTTAATCTCATCCTTGGTGAGCGAAGCGATAACCAAATCCTGATCGATAGAGTCCATAGATCATTGCGCCCAAGGGGGTTCTCACCCGACACCCCAAGAGACACCATCTGCAGAATACATTACTTCTCAATTAAAGAGAATATTCTAAAGGCACTCAGGGAAACCTCTCAACCCCTCCTTTTCCACGGTCAACCCGTACAAATCTACCCTGATCTATTCCGCTACACATTACAAGCTCGTAGAGCTCTAAAGCCAATTACAGAACACCTGCGGAACAGGAATATCAGATACCGTTGGGGATTTCCCTTCGCTTTAATTGTGACCCACAAGGGCAATATGCTTTCGATATCCTCTATGTTGGACATCCCTCCCTTTCTCCAGGCTCTAGACTTACCCGACACCACAGTCATGGACTGGAACGGGCTACAGCCACAGCAGGAAACAGCAAGCCTCCCACAGCGTCAAAGATGGCTCACACCTGCAAAAAAGAGGAAAAACAATCAGAGATTTCTCTCACCACTACAAAGGAAGGGAACAACTACGGACAACGCTCGCTATCGGAACCCCAATCCCTCAGAGTAAAAGGAACGCGCACCGGGTCTACCGCTCATACCCATTGGTCCCACAAAGATCCTAACAATCGATAACCCTGCTGAGGACACCAAACACCTACCCCAACACTCTACCTCCTTACTCCTTACTCTTGCCAACTTAACAGTGACTGAGACAGACCACTCCCGCAACCATCAGACCGACCACCGGATAGCGGCCAAGATCGGCACCACAGAGCTACCATATCGAATGCCTAAGTGCTGCACTCATAGGGCAAGATAACTATGTCACAACTTAACTCGGGAGATCACCGGTCTGACCCCGTCTGTTGCTGTGCCCTCCTAGCCACAGAAGGACTATACCCGAACAGGATATTTGCGGTGAAACACCGAAAACGACCTCCACAGAAGTAGGGCTAAGACGAAACATGCTGTGGACACTATCCATATGCCCACTTCCAACGATCAGGTCGTATTCATGTATACTATAGGGACTGGTATTATTGGCCACCCGGTATACGCACTATTTCTCGGGGTACCCTTGACACTTTCTTGGACTTTGGCAAGATTACCCTATGAGTAATTAGAATGTTCAGGCCGTATTTATATATTTATATGTTTATGTATAGTATAGGGATTGGTATTATAGGTCACCCGATCTACGCACTATCTCTCGGGGTGCCCTTGACACTTTTATAGACATGGGCAAGATTACCGTATGAGTGCTTAGAGTGTTACAATTGTCTTGCTTGTTATTATGCTAGGAAACAATTAAGGAACTCCCCCCCTCTCCCCCTTTTCCCCCCTCCCCCCCCTCTCTTTCCCCTTACCCTCCTTCCTCCACTCATGCTACCAAGGTTGCCGATATGTTGGATATCATCCGCGCCTCCTAAAGGTTATTCCACACCATCGGATCCCTGTGCCCGGGATCCTTCGCAATGCCACACTAACCACTTAATAATACTCAGGTATCTATCTGTTGCGTCAAGATAGAATACCGTTACTCTCGTTTATTGAGAGAATCCCTAACAGCAGGGATATTCATTTCTTGCACCACCCCTCCCCACCATACCCTCCCTCCCCTACCAATACGAAACTCACTACAGGTAATTGTTACGACTTCATTTAAGTCTTTCCCAGTAGGGAAACTACCCCTACTACGAGACCCCACCACACCCTTCTGGGCGAGATAGGTCTCTAAAACTCTCTACGTAGCACTCAGTTTCGCAACGAGCGAATCACTGCCGCCACTTGTTGTGACTTTCAGTTTAATTATCTGCTTTTTACTGTTATTTTGTTTAATTGTTTAACTATCTAAATACCTGTTGGTACCTCGATATAAACGTAACCTGTTTCTAACTAGCCTCACCGCTAATACTGATAAATTAGGATATGATTTGCTACAACTTTAACTTGTATTGACCTCAGTCCTCTCCATTATAGCTACTGCATCCCCAAACAGAGATCAGAATACTCACAGCAGATTACCGCGTCCCTAGAACACACCTATAACCCTCACAATTCCAACGCAGCTTGAATACCAAGCAATGGCCTCAATAACAATATTAACACAAAACGCCATGGGTCTTAACACCCCGGAAAAAAGGTCTATGGCACTGTCTGACTTTCGTAGACATAAGGCAGACATTGTCGTTATCCAAGAAACCCACCTCGCAACAAAGACTATCCCCAAGGCTTTTATGGGCACTACTCAGAATCTAAATCACGAGGGGTTGCGATACTGATAGGCAGACAAACGCAATTTACCCCCCAGGAACACCTAGCAGACGACTCTGGTAGATTCGTGTTTGTGAAGGGGACACTAGGCAACGTCAAACTGACCTTAGCCAATCTATACGCACCCAACAAAAAACAGAACCACTTTCTGAAGAAAATCCTCCATAAACTTAATGATTTCCAAGAAGGTATCCTACTAGTGGGGGGGATATCAACATCTCCCTAGATGGGGCATTAGACTCCACAGCCAAACTACAGCCGTACATGACAGAAATTAGGAAACAAATAAACACTACGCTGTTCGAGGCTCAACTATTTGATTGCTGGAGGATGTTACATCCGACGCGCAGGGACTACTCTTTCTATTCACCCCCCTCAGAAACGTACTCTCGCATAGACACTATATTTCTCCAACAAAGATACTTGTCATTAGCGACATCTGCCACCTATGGGCCAATCACTTGGTCAGACCACAAAACACCTATACTACACTAAAGGGGGAAAGGCAGGTAAACTACTCGCGCAATCATTGCAACAAGATAAACACACCACCTTTATCTCAGAAATCAAGTTAGATTTGGGGACACTGACTCAAAAAATGCCGGATATAACTAAGGAATTCCATAAATTTTACACCAACCTCTACAACATATCAAAAGTCCAACCAACCACAGAAGAGATACTTGCGTACCTACACCCAAGAATTAAGAGAACGATCCCACCTAATGACGTGGCCTTCTTGGACGAACCTATTTCAATAGAAGAATTCACTAGCACAGTTAAATCACTACCCACGGGTAAAAGTCCTGGGCCAGATGAGTACACTGGGAAATATTATAAAACACTAGCTCCGATCTTAGCACGCCCTTTCATCGAGGCGTTTAACACACAACAATTATCTCTCCTAATACCCAAGCCTAGTCTGGAGGCCACTATCACTCTTATCCCGAAACCGGGAAAAGATCCAGCAGTATGCGGCAGTTACAGGCTGATCTCCCTCATAAATATTGACTGAAAGATCTTGACAAAAATCATGGCAAACAGACTTAAACCCTTCCTTTCGACCTTGATCCACCAGGACCAAGCTGGATTTGTACCAGGCAGGGAGGCAAAACACAACATGATGAAAATAATAAACCTAGTTCACTGGGCCCAGACACATAAAATCCATAGCACACTTCTAGCAATAGACGCCGAAAAGGCATTTGATAGAGTCAACTGGTCTTTACTTACACTCACGATGGGCTACCTGGGCTTTGGGCCAAGATGGATGGAGTGGCTGGCTGCTATATATTCGAGACCTACGGCACGCCTACGTATAAATGGACAGCTTACACAGCCAGTCACTGTCACGAACGGCACGAGACAGGGCTGCCCTCTATCCCCCCTCTTGTTTATTCTGGTCCTGGAGCCATTTCTCCAGGGGATACGTGATAACCAACGCATCAAAGGTTTTCAAGTAGCTAACCGCGACTATAAAGTCATGGCGTTTGCTGATGACCTTCTGTTCACCATATCCAACCCACTTTCCACTATACCAGCTCTTATGGCAGAAATGGAGATCTATGGTAAAGTCTCCAATTTCCAGGCCAACCTCACAAAATGTGACCTAATGCCCATCTACTCCACAAAATACCTAAACACCCAACTGAGAGCGAGGTTTCATTTTACGTGGCAATCCAAATCTCTCAAATATTTGGGAGTCCATGTACCTAATAAACTTAAACTCCTCTTTGACCTAAACTTCCCCACATTGATAACAGATATTACCAAGGATTTACAAAAATGGCATAAACCCTGCTTTGGATGGTTCTGCAGGATTAACATCATTAAAATGAACGCCCTACCATGTCTCCTTTACGCCCTTCAGGCCCTTCCAATCCAAATACATGGCAGATTTTTCTCTAAAATTAAAACTATATTCACAAATTTTATATGGTCATATACACAGCCGAGAATAGCACATGCGACTTTAACCAAAAGTAGGGAGAAGGGGGGGCTAAACCTCCCAGATATAGATACTTATCATAAGGCAATCCATTTGAGTAGAATGTATGAATGGACACGTCCTGAACCAGTGTACCACTGGGTCCAATTGGAAAATGAGTTCTCAACCGTCCCCCTGAAGGACCGCCCATGGATACCCAAACGGTTCACACACACCCTACAACATATGGAATCGCATCCAACTATAACAGCCCCAACTCAGATATGGCACAAACTAGTGAATTCAACTGATATCTCCCCATACCCGTCCCCTCTTTACCCGCTCACCAACAACCCAAAATTCCAAGGAGGACAATCTGGGTTGAATTACAACACTTATCACAGCGGCACCACACTAATGCTGCAGGATGTGCTCACGAATAATAAACTAAAAATATTACAACAAATTCTCCCTAATGACCACCCAACAGGGAATCAATTACTGCAATACGCTCAAATAAACAATTTATTAAAACTCAGGATCTGCTGCCTAAAGGAGATCGATCCTTGATGGAGTTTGAAAATCTTTGTGTGAACCACCCGCTCACAAAAAAGATCTTGTCCACGTTATACCAGGCGATTAGGGAATCACGACCCGCGGGACTCCCGAACTGCACCCAACACTGGACACATGAATTACAAATTGAGATCACACAAAAGCAATGGCAAACTATATTCATGTCCTCTCACAAAGCTTCCACCTCTCTCCTGGCCCAAGAAAGCAATTATAAGCGCATTACCCGATGGCACTACACACCGGCAAAAATCAAACAAATACACAACACAGACACTAGTACTTGCTGGAGATGTCAGTACACAGATGCGCACCACGCCCACATTTGGTGGCAATGCCCACACATCGCCAAATACTTGAGCAGAATACACTCTCTCATTCAAATGATTCTGGGCACTAAATTTGCCTTGTCACCAATACATCTTATCTTCCTAGAACCCCCCAAGACTGCGAAAACCGAAAACTGTATTGCTTAAACACTATGGCGGCCACCAGTTGATCCCCAAACTTTGGAAACAGACGCAAGCCCCAACCATCAGATAGTGGTTTACGAGAGTAGAAAGTATCAAACAAATGGAAGCAATCTCCTACGCTATCTCCAAAAATTACCAATACTTCACAAAAATGTGGGACCCTTGGACACGATTCATAAGCAACACTTAAGATTACTAATCAAACAACAGTAACCACACTTACTTACATCCCTCTCACCCCCCCCCCCTCATACCGCCCATAGTAAAGGCACAAACTCAACAAATACATGTTTAGGCGATCCCACTCCCTTCCCTCACTTCAATAAAGCGGATTCACCATTAATCTCTAATCTGATACTCTAATCTGATACCCTATTGCAAGTTTATGTGTCAATTTTTATATTCTATGTATAATCCTATGTTTTGTTATGTCACAGTGCACTAACAGGTTTCTGTAATTAAGGACATTGTGATTGATATTCATGTAACTATAAAAATAAAAACTTTATAAAAAAAAAACGAGTATAGGTTAGAAAAGTTGAGAGAATATTAGTCACCTAGTTAGAGATGGAGGTAGTAAGAGATACTTACCTATTAGGGTGGTTAAAGATATTCCAGGGTGGGAAAATATTCGCCTACTGTCTTTAATAAAATTTTGATTATTCGGTCACTAAAAGTTAGAATAATCCCGAATTTTATGGCAAGACAGGAGGCTTCATATTTGCTATTTTAACGCGTAGATAGCATGGACAAAGAACGTGTGGAGAATGTCTAAAATAAAATGTACGGAACGTGGATTCTCTAGACCAGTCAGCGGAGGATAAAATCTCCGCCAGGGAACCTCCAGCTATGAATACAGAGGAGGCGGCCCCGCCTCTAACCGAGTGAGCCCTGAAAGACGCATCAATGCCGGCCAGGGCTAGTAGCCATTTAATCCATCGAGCGATGGTAGGGCACAAGACTGGTTTGTGTGGTCACACATAAGACAACAGGAGGGGCCCAGTAGGTGCCCTGAGAGGGGTAGTGCGAGAGATATACAGGGAGTGCAGAATTATTAGGCAAATGAGTATTTTGACCACATCATCCTCTTTATGCATGTTGTCTTACTCCAAGCTGTATAGGCTCGAAAGCCTACTACCAATTAAGCATATTAGGTGATGTGCATCTCTGTAATGAGAAGGGGTGTGGTCTAATGACATCAACACCCTATATCAGGTGTGCATAATTATTAGGCAACTTCCTTTCCTTTGGCAAAATGGGTCAAAAGAAGGACTTGACAGGCTCAGAAAAGTCAAAAATAGTGAGATATCTTGCAGAGGGATGCAGCACTCTTAAAATTGCAAAGCTTCTGAAGCGTGATCATCGAACAATCAAGCGTTTCATTCAAAATAGTCAACAGGGTCGCAAGAAGCGTGTGGAAAAACCAAGGCACAAAATAACTGCCCATGAACTGAGAAAAGTCAAGCGTGCAGCTGCCAAGATGCCACTTGCCACCAGTTTGGCCATATTTCAGAGCTGCAACATCACTGGAGTGCCCAAAAGCACAAGGTGTGCAATACTCAGAGACATGGCCAAGGTAAGAAAGGCTGAAAGACGACCACCACTGAACAAGACACACAAGCTGAAATGTCAAGACTGGGCCAAGAAATATCTCAAGACTGATTTTTCTAAGGTTTTATGGACTGATGAAATGAGAGTGAGTCTTGATGGGCCAGATGGATGGGCCCGTGGCTGGATTGGTAAAGGGCAGAGAGTTCCAGTCCGACTCAGACGCCAGCAAGGTGGAGGTGGAGTACTGGTTTGGGCTGGTATCATCAAAATGAGCTTGTGGGGCCTTTTCGGGTTGAGGATGGAGTCAAGCTCAACTCCCAGTCCTACTGCCAGTTTCTGGAAGACACCTTCTTCAAGCAGTGGTACAGGAAGAAGTCTGCATCCTTCAAGAAAAACATGATTTTCATGCAGGACAATGCTCCATCACACGCGTCCAAGTACTCCACAGCGTGGCTGGCAAGAAAGGGTATAAAAGAAGAAAATCTAATGACATGGCCTCCTTGTTCACCTGATCTGAACCCCATTGAGAACCTGTGGTCCATCATCAAATGTGAGATTTACAAGGAGGGAAAACAGTACACCTCTCTGAACAGTGTCTGGGAGGCTGTGATTGCTTCTGCACGCAATGTTGATGGTGAACAGATCAAAACACTGACAGAATCCATGGATGGCAGGCTTTTGAGTGTCCTTGCAAAGAAAGGTGGCTATATTGGTCACTGATTTGTTTTTGTTTTGTTTTTGAATGTCCGAAATGTATATTTTTGAATGTTGAGATGTTATATTGGTTTCACTGGTAAAAATAAATAATTGAAATGGGTATATATTTGTTTTTTGTTAAGTTGCCTAATAATTATGCACAGTAATAGTCACCTGCACACACAGATATCCCCTTAAAATAGCTAAAACTAAAAACAAACTAAAAACTACTTCCAAAAATATTCAGCTTTGATATTAATGAGTTTTTTGGGTTCATTGAGAACATGGTTGTTGTTCAATAATAAAATTAATCCTCAAAAATACAACTTGCCTAATAATTCTGTACTCACTGTAGTGTCTTATGCAACGGGCTACGCAGAGAAGGGGTTTCTCTGAAAAATAGGGGTAGCTCACTGTAGATGAATTGGTCTTGGTGCGTCTAGTGATGTGAAAGTGCACCCGTTCCGGTGTGAAACGGAGGGCATGAAAGTCGAAAGCCCTGATGTTGGAGACTCTTCGGAAGGAGACCAAGCAAAGGAGGAGAGCTTATTTGGCTGACAATTGGCGTAGGGAGAGCGCCTCGTTGTCCGGCCAAGCTTCTAAGAACGTGAGCATGATGGCCACGTCCCAGAATTGATTTTATTTGGGAGTCGGTGGTCTAGCAATGTGGATGCCCCGTAAGAGTCTACATACAGAAGGGTGTTTTCTTACTGAAGAACTTTCGATAGGAACGTGCGCTGCAGATATAGCATATCGAAACACGTTAATAGTTCGGTAGGATTTACCCTGGTCGAACAGAGACGAGAGGAAATTGATAATATTAATTATAGATGTTGAAAAGGGATCAAAGTTCCTTTCCAAACACCAGCAACTCCAGAGACGCCATGCAGAGATGTAAGAGCGTCTGGTTCCTGGGGCCCATGAATCCCAAAGGAGTCCCTGAGCAGTTGTCGAAAGGCCTGAGACATTCCAAGATCCCCTGAAACGGTCCAAGCCACTAGTCGGAGATGAACCTGGATTGCCAACGGGTGAAAGTTGACTGCCGGGTCCCTGAGGAGGTCGCAGGAGGTGGGTAGAAGCAGGGGAAAGTCCACTGACAGTTCCAGGAGGTAAGGGTACCATGGTTGGGCCCGCCATAGGGGGGGTCACCAGTGTTATCTTGACACCTTGAGTTGTAGTGTGTGTGGAATCATGGAGAATGGAGGGAACCCATATGCACCGGACATCGGCCACGTCTGTAAGAAGGCATTGACTGCAAGGCACGCTGGATCTGGCAACCAGCTGAAAAATGCGTCCGTCTGACTGTTGAGGCGAGACGCAAAGAGGTCCAGGTGGAATGGTCCCCGCCAAATCTGGAGATGGTGGAATATCTGTGGATTCAGTTACCAATCGCTGGAATCCCTCCAATGTCGGGAGAACCAGTCTGCAACGAGGTTGTCTGATCCCGGTAGATATTCTGCTCGCAGGGAGATATTCCTGTCTAGGCAGAACTGATACAATTCTTTGGTCAGGTCCGAAAGCATCTTCTATTTGGAACCTCCTAGATGATTCACGTAGCGAACTGCTGACACATTGTCCATCTTAGAAACATAGAAACATAGAAACATGGAATGTGACGGCATATAAGAACCATTCGGCCCATCTAGTCTGCCCAGTTTTCTAAATACTTTCATTAGTCCCTGGCCTTATCTTATAGTTAGGATAGCCTTATGCCTATCCCACGCATGCTTAAACTCCTTTACTGTGTTAACCTCTACCACTTCAGCTGGAAGGCTATTCCATGCATCCACTACCCTCTCAGTAAAGTAATACTTCCTGATATTATTTTTAAACCTTTGTCCCTCTAATTTAAGACTATGTCCTCTTGTTGTGGTAGTTTTTCTTCTTTTAAATATAGTCTCCTCCTTTACTGTGTTGATTCCCTTTATGTATTTAAATGTTTCTATCATATCTCCCCTGTCTCGTCTTTCCTCCATGCTATACATGTTAAGATCCTTTAACCTTTCCTGGTAAGTTTTATCCTGCAATCCATGAACCAGTTTAGTAGCCCTTCTTTGAACTCTCTCTAAGGTATCAATATCCTTCTGAAGATAGGGTCTCCAGTACTGTGTACAGTACTCCAAGTGAGGTCTCACCAGTGTTCTGTACAATGGCATGAGCACTTCCCTCTTTCTACTGCTAATACCTCTCCCTATACAACCAAGCATTCTGCTAGCATTTCCTGCTGCTCTATTGCATTGTCTGCCTATCTTTAAGTCATCAGAAATAATCACCCCTAAATCCCTTTCCTCAGATGTTGAGGTTAGGACTCTATCAAATATTCTGTACTCTGCCCTTGGGTTTTTACGTCCAAGATGCATTATCTTGCACTTATCCACATTAAATGTCAGTTGCCACAACTCTGACCATTTTTCTAGTTTACCTAAATCATTTTCCATTTGGCTTATCCCTCCTGGAACATCAACCCTGTTACATATCTTAGTATCATCGGCAAAAAGACACACCTTACCACCAAGACCTTCTGCAATATCACTAATAAAAATATTAAAGAGAATGGGTCCAAGTACAGATCCCTGAGGTACCCCACTGGTGACAAGCCCAAGCTTTGAATATACTCCATTGACTACAACCCTCTGTTGCCTGTCACTCAGCCACTGCCTTACCCATACAACAATATTGGAATCCAAACTCAAAGATTGTAGTTTGTTGATAAGCCTTCTATGTGCAACAGTGTCAAAAGCCTTACTGAAATCGAGGTAAGCAATGTCTACTGCACCACCCTGATCTATAATTTTAGTTACCCAATCAAAAAAATCAATAAGATTAGTTTGGCATGATCTCCCTGAAGTAAACCCATGTTGTCTCTGATCTTGAAATCCATGTGTTTTTAGATGTTCAGCAATCCTATCCTTTAACATGGTTTCCATCACTTTCCCCACCACAGAACAATTGTATTGAAAGTGGGACTTTCAGCACCACGGAACAATTGTAGACATCCTTGGCGAAACTGCGGATTGCGAAGCAGCCTGCAATTAGTTTGAGGCAATTGATATGAAGTACTCGTTCCGAATGGGACCAGAGTCCTCCTGTAGAATTTTTCGAGCAAGTTGCGCCCCATCCGAGCAGGCTCGCATCCGATTCTAGAATGAAATCGGGTTGGGATCCTAAAATGGCTCCTCCATTCCAAGCGTCCATATGGTGTATCCACCAATGAAGTTCTAACCGGACTTCGTCTGTGAGTGTGATCTGTTGTTTGTAGGATGTCGACTGATGTAAATATTGCGTCTTCAGGCATTGCAATGCTCGGTAGTGCAATGGGGCAGGGAATGAGGCAGAGAGCAAGCCAATGACTCGAGCTAGATCTCGCAGGCAGAGGTATGGTGATATCAGCAAACTCCAATGTCCTTTTTTATGGATTTGATTTTGGTTGCCAGAAGTTGAAGGATTTCCTGAACAGAATCTATCTGGAATTCCAGGAATTGTATCGTCTGGGACGGTGTGAGAGATGACTTCTGGCGTTTGATCACGAAGCCAAGGTTCTGCAACAAAGCTGAGGTCATGGCTGTATGAAGGTGAAGGGTCTCTGGATCCTGCGCCATGAGGAGGATATCGTCCAGATAAATGATGGACCGGATTCCTTGGGAACGCAGTAATGCCATTACTGGTTTCATTAGTTTGGTAAAGCACTAGGGTGCGGAAGATAGGCCGAAGGGGAGGCAGGTGAATTGCCATATTTCCTGTTCCCAACGAAACTGAAGGAGGCAGTGGTGGGCTGGTGTTACCGGCACCGTGAGGTATGCATCCTTTACATCGAAGCGGGCGAACCAATCTCCCTCGCAGAGTAGGTCTCTCAATAAATGGATTCCCTCCATTTTGAAGTGACGGTATGTGATGAACCTGTTCAGATCTCTCAGATTGATAACAGGTCGCAGGTCTCCTGATTTTTTCTTGACTAGAAACATGTTGCTTATGAAGACCTGAGGGCCAACAACTCTTTTGATTGCACCTTTGGTGAATAGATTGTTGAGTTCGCTCTGTAGAGTCGACTCGTCTAACAATGACATCTTGATCGAGATAGGAGGAGATTTTTGTATCGGTTCGTCTGAAAAGTCCAGGTGGAACCCGGACACAGTCTGAAGGATCCAAGGATCCCGAGTGAGTTGAGACCACTGTTGGGAAAAAAGGGTTAACCGGCCTGCAATAGGAATATGAGAATAAGGAAGGTCCATTACCTGTAGCAGTGCGACCGCGGAGGGAAGCGGATCCACGTCCTCGGATAGCTCCGCGCGAGGGAAAAAATTGCCTGTGGTGGAATCGGGTATTGCCCGAGTTTCAGGTGTCCGAAGGTCGAGGCCTGTAGCCCGTGAAGGCGGCTCTGCCAGTCGCTCGACCTCTGTAGCGACCAGCTCTACCAGAAAAACGCTGTGTGCGAAACACCTTGCGAATGGAGGATTGCGCTTTTGTCAGCGTAGTAAATACAGAGACGTGTTTACTTAGTTCTTTTATGAACTTGTCTCCGAATAACATGCCTTGAGCCTCTGGACCAACTTCTTTAGTGCCCAATTCGGCAAGCTTGGCATCGATTTTATAAAGGACGGCCTTCCGCCGTTCTGTCGAGATTGCCACATTGGCATTGCCTTAAAGGCATGAAGCCCTTTGTGCCCACTCTCGCACCATATGTGCGTCAAACGTGCCACCTGATAAAGCCTCATCTGCTATAATGAAAATTTGTATAAGCGGGCCCGCCACATCCATCAACTTATCTTGAGTGGCTTTCAGACCCTGTTCTATACCCTTACGGGGGTCTTTCCCTAACTTGGTCAGAAAAGTAACAAGGAAGTGGTCGAATTCAGGTGTACTGGCCACCTTGTCCGGGATAATGGGACGTGGGCATTCTGCCCTCAACTTGGCTCTCTTTTTCTAAAGGCCTACAGAGCCACATTCTGCAGTATTTGGCAATGTGGTCCGGGGGTGTCCATTCGGCAGATCTAGGGTGCCTGATGCATCTGGGGTCAAATAAAGGGCGGCCAGAGGTGTCAAATAAGGTATCATCTTTTAAGTTAGGGTTTTCGGATGTTAAGTCAGATTCCAAATGGAATTCCTCTTTAGGTATGAGGGAGTCATTATTTGCAAAATCAGATGGGTAAAGGTCTCGGGATGTCTTATGAGGTGGACCATCATTATCCGAATGTTCTGCATAGTATTCATCTACCACCTGAAGATTATAATACGAGGTTGAACCCTCAAGTGGGTCAAAATTATGTTGGGAGACAACCTCCCTGGGTTTAGAATAGGATACTCTAGGGTGTTTGGCAGGTGCTTTGCCTTTACCGGCGGTAGCGCTATCGCCCTTCCAAGGGCGTTTGCGAGGAGCTTTATCACGTTCTGAACCGTGAGAATCCTCGGAGTCTGACAGCTGGGTAATAGTCGCTGTAGGGGCTGGGACTGTCTGTTCGCGGAAAGCTGCTAGAGCTTTGGGTATGGATTCGGTAATGGCATTGAATAGCCAAGCCTTAACTTCAGCAGAGACTGCTGGTTCTGGCAAATACGACATAATGTCAGTAACAGTGGGATCACCACTATAGTATTTAACGTATTTGTATTTTTTATATATATATATATATATATATATATATATATATATATATATATACTTTTTATTATTATTATTATTATTATTATTATTTTATTATTTTTTTTTATAAAGTTTTTTTTTATGCAGACACACTATTTACAATGAGGCGGTGGACTTAGACAGTATGTCAACTTCTGGTAAACAATTATACTGCAAAAAAGTGGGGTTCATTCACAGCTTATCAGTGGGGTTCACCCAGAGAGAAAAAGGACAATATAATGTCCAAAATCAATAACATGTATGTACCTGTGTAATTATATAGGGGGTTACCCTGTATAGAGGCCAATAGGGGGTCATCCTTAGAAAAGAGGCTAGAGGGGGTCACCCTCAGAATATAGGCTAGAGGTGGTCACCCTCAAAATCAAGCAAGGGTTTTGAAACACTATGTTGTAATTGGGAATCCGTAAACAGAAAAACAGATATTTTGAGTATAGGAGTGTATACCTTTAAGTATTAACTAACGGACTGGGGCTTTAAGAAGTGAAAATATACTTACCGAACAGCTGGGTCGCGTTTGCAGTGAAGAGCTGAAACGAAACTAAACTGCCGCACAGAAACCTTCCACAAGATGGCGCTGAGCCAAAAAGCCCTGAAAATGGTAAGAGAAATGGCCGCAGCATAGGAGGGAGGGCGGGACGCGTCTCTATGGAGACGCCAGGGCAACACAGATTGTGTATAGAGAAGCTGAGCGGCTGAACGCACCGGCAAAATGCCGGGAGCCACGACGAAAGTTTGCACTTTAGATTTAAACTGACAGCACAATATTGAAATTGAAAAACAATTATGAAGTAATCTGAAGTTGTGGGCTGACTAGAATGTCAGCCCACTTAACAGTTGTTAAGAAAAGGAGCATATATTGCACATAATAGAGTTAAAGAAACAGAAAATATATGTAATATATTTAAATGGTATTAAAGTGATAAAAGTCAGTTAAATTGAGCATTAATAGGGATATAATTAGAATAGACTCACCTGGGAGGCTAAGCAGCAAAGAAAGAGGAATTGGGAGGAGCCTGATGGCAGTTTATATTACTGTGATGCATGCTGATTGGTTAAACTTTTGACACTGATTGTTAACTGTTTCTTTGCTGCTGGGCGTTACAGTAAAGAAAGATAAGCAAATATGAAGCCTCCTGTCTTGCCATAAAATTGGGCATACATGGTCATGGTTCAGTAGTTTGGTGCGTTGTGTGGGATCTGGCTAGTGGTCTCTAAGATTCGGTTCTGTAACCAATTCGGCATCCAATAGTAATTTTTTTTTTTGTATTATTATTTAAGGGTTTTGTTGTTGGTTTTTTTTTTGGGGGGGGGGGGGGTTTGTACATACTTTTCCTCTCTGGACAAGACATACAGGAGCCCTAAAGTGAACTGGGGATGACCTTGGCAGCCTGCTAGAGAGGCATATTGGTATCTATGCCATATTATTACATACCCTGGGAGGTATCCACCCATCCCCTCCGTCTAATCTGCGGATGGGAGTTCTAGGTTTTGGCTGGAGTCCTCTGCGATCAGTTTATGCCTTGTGAGGGTGTTAGGAGCGCAAAGTATTGATATGATGTGAGAGCATGCTAGGAAGCTGGGGAGTTGCAGTAGTCTGTGGGGAGGGGTGGTGCAACAACAGTACAATGAGTAATAATAAATGAAAACAATACATTGGAAAACCACATCTGCAACTTAAGTATCTTATGAATCACCAGGGCAATGGCGAATACATCTCATCCCCTCATGGACACTCCTACCGTTGTTCACAACAATGAGATACAGTCTGTTTCAGGTAAAGGCAGCATCCATGACCATCAGAATCATAATAACTTTTTGTAAGCCATGTCCACAGATAAGTGTCCGTTCCGTCAGGGCTAATTATCCATCTGGATGTTAGACCTGGTAGATTTTGTCGGGTTCTCACAGGCGGTCTTCGTCCATCTCTTCTTCGCCTCTTCTTGCCATTTCTGACACTGTGGAAGCTGAGGCCACTCATTGGGCCATACCAGTCACTGATTGGAGTGGTGGGTAAGTCTAGGTCTTGTTGAAAAGCCGAAACGTCTTGGATTGTGTGGATGGTGTGCGTGGCATTCTTGAAAGTGGCGCTCAAGGCAAACTGGAAACCCCAGTGGTAGCACATCTTGCGGATCCTGAGTTGTTCTGTAATGGGTCTGAGTGCTCGTCTTGCTTGCAATGTGAGCCAGGAAAAGTCTGAATAGATAGTGATGGGTGCGTTGTGAAATAATAAAGACTGTGAGGAAGTACGGAGAGCAGTTAGTATGTCTTCTTTACATTTTGCCTTGTCTGCTGAAACTCCTCAGGGGCGCAGGGCCTGATGAGCTCTGTCTAGAAATATTGGAGAGTCAGGGGGTTTGTCCAGGATAAGATTGAAGAGCTCCTTAAGCATCAATGGTACATCTTCCTAATCAGTTTGTGGAAGGTCCCTCATAAGATTATTGCCATCTCCCCCTGTTCTCCAGGTCATCCATTGACCTCTGCATTGCAGTCATTTGAGCTGTGTGTGCTGCCACCTTATCTTGGAGGGAGTTCAGTTGTGAAAAAAATCACTTCCCTGTCATCTTCCAGGGCACCCATTTTATCCCCCACATGGCGGATGTCAGCTCCTATGGTGTCTAGCTTATTTTGGAAGGTCACCTCTAGTTTTCCCAGCATACGTGCTAAGTCCTGTTTAGAGGGAATGCTCCTTAAAATATCTCTCACCTCAGTGTACATTTGGTGACCTGATGCTTCCGATACCCCCGGGCTCGATGGCGGTGTGTCCAAGCGCGGCAAGTCTAGCGCCATATTGGGGCCTTGCTGGCTGGGTTGTTGTTCTGCATTATCGCGGAAATACTTAGTCAAGGCTCCCGATTTGTTTGCTGGGGTCCTGCTGGCAGCATTCTGTGACGATGTGGACCTTTTGGGGTGCCGATGGATTCTGCTCGTAGGACGACGGAGCTAGGCTAGGCAGAAACCATTCAGCTCTGTGGTTGACTCTAACCCCACTCTCTCATCATGTTCTTATCATTTCCTGACTTGACTGTTGCAACTCACTAATCATCAACCTTCAAAATACCCATATTGTCCCTTTTCAGTCTATAATGAATGTTGCAGCCAGGTACCGTTACTCCCATACCTCACCCAGTTGCCCTTTGCCAATCATTACATTTGCTTACTCTAGCCCTCAGGATCCAATTCAAGCTGCTAACACTAACCTACAAACCCCTTACTAATTACACTCCTTTCTATACTCTACTCCAGTGATGGCTAACCTTGACACCATAAATTGTTTCTGGACTACATTTCCCATGATGTTTTGCTAGCTTTTAGACTCTAAAAGCTAGCTGAGCATCATGGGAAATATAGCTCAGAAACAATTTATGGTGTCAAGGTTAGCCATCACTGCTCTACTCACTACTGTCACATTGGTGGTACTAAACCTTCCCCTTAAGTAGCCTGAAAGCACATTATACTTCTGAGCTTGATTTGTCTAATGGGAAGCTGCTATGAGAAGTACCTGACTAGTGTAAAAAAAAAATAAAACAACACAAAAATATCTCTCAAGCACATGTTATTATTATTATTATTATTAATATTATTTTTATTGGTATTTATATAGCGCCTACTAATTCCCAGCGCTTTACAATATTATGAAAGGGGGAGAAATGTACAATATATGAGACAATTACACTGTGACACGGGAACAATAGGTAGATGAGGACCCTGCTCAAATGAGCTTACAGTTATGTTTACATCCTTACGTCTACTATTAATAGTCCAGTGAAACAGACATTCTAGATGGGAATAACACGCCCGTGAAGTGTTTAAGACTGCACTATTATTATTAACACAGGCACTAAAGAAGTGATTAGCATCATGCTGACAAGTGGAGCTAATATTTTGTATTTGATATTGTTACAAAACTGTTACAAAAACCTTATTGCACTGTGTACTTTTCAATGCTATTTTCGCCTTTCTGCCTTATGTGCAGTCGTTGGTATGGTTCAGCACGAATCCTTTGTGTAAGCGTATAGGTGGCCGCCATTTCGGGACTTTGCACGTGTTCGCGGCCATCTTACGTGCGAACAGCGGTGTTTGCCAGCAATCGTCTGGAACTAAAAACGGAGACGTACCCAGGCGAACACCGCTGAGACCTCCAGGATAGCATAACTTCGTGCTGGACCTACCGAATAGCCCACCGTTCGGTAGGACGATTACTCTCCGCAAGGGGAGTACAGCGACCTCCAGGATAATTATGGATGACCATGGGTTCGTGGAGTTTTCCCGTACGAACGGAGACCGACCGCAAGGCCTAAACGTGTGGAACTATTTTCGGCCAGAAAGTCTGTGCGGTCGGTCAAAACTTTGAAAACCCCTAACTCCTGAACCGTTCATCCGAACAGGTTGGTTTTCGGATATGTTGCTCCCCTGAACAAGACCTGTACAGCGGTGTAGGATTTAAAGGGGTACCCCCTGGTTTCGGGGTACATCCAGAACTTGGTTGAAAATATGTACTGTATAATTGGGTTAACTGTTTATCTGAGGGGAGGAGATGTGTGGGAGGTACCCAATATGTGATTGGTGATTTTATGCCTCCCCCTGGGAGTATCCTGTTTACATGTAACTACAATAAAAAGCAGGCTGGTCAGCCCAGTCCTCAGTTCTTACTTGACCCTCAAATCGCTGCTTTGACTCGTTTTGTGGGTAGAAAAGGTATCCTAGCTATGCTATAGCTAGTGGGATGTTTCCACACTTACAGGACTCGCATGGAATACTATGGAACTCGGCTCTCCCCTCTTCAGCAACTAGGAATCCAGACAACTAAACGGTCCAGCTCTCAGCTAGCCTAAGGGTAACCGTAACAGATATACTGTTTCCATTTAATGTCATTGTTTCTAATAACTATATTGCTGTAGATTATGATCTTTACATAGAAACAGTTAAAAAAAAATATTGATGTACTGTGAAAACATCAATAAACCAATTTATATCAAGCAAAAAAAAAAGATGTTCCAGAAAAAGGTAATAATGTTATGCATCAGGAAGATATAATTAACATACCTACATTGTAATATTCATATATCAGTAACATCACAATGTACATTTCCTAATGCAAACCTAAAGGACCCCTATACTCCCCTATACTATACTATATAGTAGACTATATACTGTACTTGATTAAATATTGTTGGATATGCTTTCTAAATGTTTTAGTATTTTTGGATAAACTTTTAAAATGTTTTTAATCAACATGTTAAAATATCACAATATAATACAATATCGCCCCATCAATAGGGGCCAGTCGCGAATTACGCTACAAAGGAATATGACATGATTCATATACCAGCTCCTTCCACTCAGCCGGTGGCATGCACCTGAGTTATTGGCTGGGCTGCATGGAGGTACTGGAGCTTGGCCATGCAGTGCGCTTCTCTCCTGTATGTCACCGGGATTTTAGTACCCTTATGCTAAGCTTGAAAAGCTTATCCAAAAATATAACCACAGGAAAGAATATATTTGAGGAGGTATCGGATTGCAACTTTATTAATAATTTTATTTGAAATAGAGAAGATATTCACTATGCATTATGAGTATATACTTAATTGCACTATCACTAATTATTCAGTTATGACATTGTATTATTTGAATTGTGTCTTTTATTATGTTGAATGATATATACTCACTATGCTCTTACATTAGATTCATCAAATATAATGTAGCTCATTCAGCACTATTTCATTTGTGTCTCATGTTTAAATTAGTGTAGGACCCACCAATATTGGGGTACTGTGACATAGTAGTGGGCTTAACACGATATGGCCATACTGAATCCCTTCATTTGTTTGCTTAGTTAGGGGATTTTATGTAGCCTTTTAAAATGTAAAGCTGTATTTTTTTTGTGTGCTGTTCCTTAATCTGTATTTTGTATACATATTGGTCTTTAGGGCAGCACCATTACTTTGAAATGCATGTTCCGAGTGTGCCCCCAAGCCCCCGTTTCTCTAAAATTGAGAAAATTAGAGGTCAATTAATACATTAAACAAAAGCAATTAAGATAGCTCAACACAACGAATGATTCAATAACCTCCCCCAAATTCAACTGAATATGCAACTTATAATGACTTCTCCAGTCTCAAGGTTATGTAACCCCCTTCATTGCAAGCATCTTTAATATTTAGTAGAGCACCCTTTTGCTGTTATGACCTGTAAATGAGGTGAATAGCCAGAGACCAGCTTCTGGCAGCGTTTCTTAGGAATTGTATCCCATTGTTAATGAGCAATGTCTTCCAGTTCAGTAATGTTCTTGAGTTTGCATGCTGCAACCACCTTATTCAAATCTCCCTATAGATTTCCTGTTGGATTCAAGTTAGGTGAAGGCCAGGGTGGAATTTTCCAGGACTTTTTCTGCAACCAAGCCTTGGTGGAATTTGAGGTATGCTTGGGATCATTGTCTTGTTGGAAAGTCCAATGATGCGCAAGCTTCAACTTCCTCACAGACGTCATGGGTTTAGTGATACTTCGATGAATCTTCCTTACCTTCCAAACACTGCAGGTTTCTAGTGACAGAGGATGCTAAGCAGCAGAATATTTTTTTCAGCGTATGCTTCATTCTTCTTCCTCCAGACATACTGCGTAGCCACTGGGCTGAAAATTTCCAGTTTTGTTTCATCGCTCCACAGAACAGAATCCCAAAATTTCTTTGGTTAATATAAATGATTTTGAGCATATTGGAGCTGACGTTTCTTGTGTTTTTGGGTCAGTGGGGTACATCTTAAATCCTTCATATGCTTCCTCAGCAATATCCCCAATTATACCAAATAATGTTCAAAAGAATCGAAAAGTTAATATTTAGATTAATACCTAAGATATCATGCATATGAATGTTTCAAAATCACTATGCACTACTAGCCTTAGCTGTGTGGCATTATGATAATTATTGCTTTTAGAAATTAACAGGATTATTCACTAAAGTGTGATGTTCTCATTAAAGTTAGCTATTCTTTCAGTTTAGTTTCTCTGGTCTTACATTTGAAATTAACTTTCAATTCTCACTTTAGTCAATAACCCTATCGTAGTGTACCTGTAATGACAAGCTCATTTTCACAGAACATACCGCCTCCCATAGCAAAGGAATATATAATATATTATAGAGGTAAATGTTATGTTCAAATATAGATTTGGAGATATGTCTTTCTGGTCCACTGCAACTCCAATTTGTGAGTGTTGCACTATTGTAACACGCACTTGGGTCAAATTGATATGATGATCTGACTCCTTTTCTATGCTTCCTAGCCACTCCTAGAAGTGTTCACTTTCTGTTTGCTATTGTTATGCTTGAAGCACAACAAGACTGCCTGTTGTAGGTCTATCCTATTTTCCCTATTAGTTAAAGAACCACTAAAGTCGCCCAGGTCTCAATGAAGTTATCTTATAGATTTAACACTGCAATGTTTACAAATTGCAATTTTTGCATTGCTTGCAGGGTTCAGTAACCAAGTAAAACTCATGTCATGGAACCACAGCAGCCATAGATAAGCATTGTTTCAAGAAAATATTATGATGAGCATTTAAAACAGACTCCAGAGAAGGTCGTGCGTCCTCCATGACGTCCCTGGAGGAGGAAAGGTAAGCAGTGCCACGGGAGCGTCAGGGCTGGAAAAAGTTAAGTAAATATCCTATATTTATTATTTTATATATTCCTTCTTTAAGTTTTTTTTTCGCATAAAGAATTATTCCAAATTTAAATAGAATAGCTAGAGTCAAATTTCAGAATTTAATACTAAATTGGGCAAATGTTATCTTTTTTTCTGTATTTAGCCGTTTGAAGCCAATTCTTAATATATAATACCATAAAAGTATGTTGTAACATTTTAAAAAAATATATTATTTTTTTTTTTTGCAATTTGACAAATTTTTCATGTGTTGATATCTTAAATTGTCATAGACCTAAAAGTATTACATTAAAGTGTGAATCCCTTTGGGAAATATTCTTTCTTCTACTTTCTATAGCAAAAAGAATAATGTAGATGTAGGGAAATAAATATGTTTCACAATTTCGGAGATGTCTTATTTTCAATATGCTATTTAAATGTCTACATTTTAAGCTAAAGAGCAAAAGGTTTTGGCAAATGAACTTTGAAATTTTCTAAGCTGATTCTGTATCACAGAAATTACTCATACACTGCACTATGTAAATTCATTCCCTTTGATGTCTGATATCTTGGTATACTATTTCTAATTTCCCCATACATTTATTCTTCACATAAAACTCAAATTATCCTATATGATGAGGCTGGAAAAATTATCCCCATGACAAAAAAGTAGCTGCGAGAAATACTGATGTATTGAACTTTAGATATAGTTATATAATATTTTCCTTTATCAAGTTAGTATTGTTTCTTCTGTCATTTCTTCTCAAAGATGTTCAGAAAATGATTCTATTATTAACATCTAATTCCTGTATTTTTTTTATATTGTGATGCTGTATGTTTACTAAATCCAAGATAAAAGCCCTTGCATCTTTTATTCTGCACTTTATATTGTGGTTATACCAACAATTTGTTGTCATTGATGTTACTGATAAGAAGAGCTTATTAACACTGTGAAATCATATTGATTTTGTTGATCCCAAAGGCTCACAGAAGTCTTCTGTAAATAAAATCAAGCATCTTCTTTCTTTATAATGTACCTGCAATATAATAAAATATATTGCAATTTCTGTAAATTTAAATTTCAACATTGGGATAGCAACACTTAAGGTAATTACATTAAATTATTATAATATTATATTAAAATTTAAATGTAAATATGGTTAATTTAGTGTGTGCTACTCAGAAAATAGCATTGTCTTATTAGAAAACAGCTGACAGATGAGTCATAAACCCTTAACTAATTTGGATAATGTGTGGTCACCCATAAGATGGCAATGGCAGAGAACTAGACAGGTTCAGCACAAGGCTTTATTCTAGCTCTATGTGTATCCTGAATCAAGGGGCCTTAAAGCACCACTCCTCACTTTAAAAACAAAACATAGATGCTTCAAGAAGGAAGTAGGAAGTGAATATCTCCAGCTGTTTGATTGACTGGGGAGGGAGGTGTTTCTATTTTGAAATATAAAAGTGCTAATTTCACAATGAACCATATGACGATCAACAGGTAAATTAAGTGACCAATATAAAAATCTATACTACTTCTCACTTGATCTATATATTCCTGGCAACCACCTGGCATGAAAATGCACTTATCAAAGTACTTACTACCAAATATTTAAATGTTCACACCAAAATGCCACATAGATGAAACCCAAATCACCTGAAACTATTTTTTTCCCAGACAAATTGATTCAGTCAAACCAATTTTTTTAGCCATGCACAAGTCTACTATCTGATAATTTAGATATGGCTGACTACATTGACAGCAATACAAATCAATGCAGTTTTCAAAAACATCCTTATATGGTGCTCAAGTTTTTGTAATACAAAGGTAATTTCAGGTCATCAACTTGCATTTCCTATGCATTGCAAATTTCTTGACTACCTTGGGTATTTCTCAAGGCTATTAGCAGTTACCTCCAATAGGAAGCTACAGAAAAGTCAGAGTTTATTATCCTGCTTTGGTATACTAATTTTAGTCTTGCTACTCAGAATGATGATGTAACCACTAGAGATGTGCACTGGAAAATTGTATTTGTTTGTACAACCAAATCCCACTGGACAGGCAGATACTCTGACTTAATAAATGTCAAGTATAGGAATTTGAATATGAAGTGGTTAATTGGAAATTTACTACAACTGAACAAATTTGGTAGCCACTTTCAATTGAATCTTTTGAATCACTCAAATAAGAAACTAAAATACCTGACATGTGCAGTAAAGGATATGATGAGAGAAAGCCCAAGAAGGGTGTTAAACTGTCTATGCTTTGGTCAAATAGTGATGGCTAGATGACTGCATCAGAGCATCTCCAAAATGCCATGTCTTGTGGGGTGATCCTAACATAGAGTGGTTAGTACCTACCAAAATTGCTGCAAGGAAGAACAACCAGTGCACTGGATTCAGTGTCATGGGCACCCCAGGCTCATTGATGCACGTGGGAAGCAAAGGCTAGCCCGTCTGGTAAGATCACAAAAAAAGAGCTACTGTAGCTCAAATTAATGAAAAATGTAATGCTGACAATGATAGAAAGGTGTTGGAACACACAGTGCATTGCAATTTTCTGCATGTAGGACTGTATAGTTGCAGACCACTCTGAATACCCATGATGACCCCCTGTCCATCACCGAAAGCACCAAATCAGTGGGCATATGAGCATCAGAACTAGACCATGGAGCAATGGATGAAGGTTGCCTGGTCTGATGAATCACATTTTCTTTTAAATCAGGTGGATGGTTGACTGCCTGTGTGTCTTAACCTGGGGAGAGATGGCAACAGGATGCACTATGGGAAGAAGGTATGCCAGGAGGCAATGTTATGCTCTTGGCAATGTTCTGATGAAAAACCTTCATTACTGGCATCAGGGCCGGTGCAAGGATTTTTGCCGCCCTAGGCAAAAGAAAGGATGCATTGCCTTTATGTGTAAGGGTTGCATTGTGTGTGTGTGTGTGTAATGGATGCATTGTGTGTTTCTCTGTGTGTAAGGGAAGCATGTTGTGTTTCTGTGTGTATAGGGATGCATTGTGGGTGTGTGTGTGTGTGTGTGTGCGTAGTGTGAAAGAGCTCCCTGTCCTGCCCCCTGTCCTATAGAGCTCTCCCTTCCATCCCTTAGACATCTCCCCTGCCCCTTAGTGGTCTCTCCTCTCCCCCCCACCTCCCTTAGCGGTCTCCTTTTCTCCCCGACTTTCCATTAGTGGTCTCTTGTCTCCCCCTTAGTTGTCTCTTCTCTCCTCTGCCCCCCCTTTCCATTAGTGGTCTCTCCTCTCCCCATTAGTGGTCTATCCTCCACCCCCCTCCCTTAGCGGTCTCTTCTCACCCCCCTCCCCTAGTGGTCTCTCCACCACCCCCTCCCTCCTTAAGTGATCTCTCCCTCCCCCTTGTTCTCCTCAACCCCCCTCCCTGTGTTCTCCACTTCTCCCCCCTCTCTGTGTACTCCTCTTCTTCTCCCCCATCCCTGTAATCTCTTCTTCTCCCCCCTGTAATCTTCTCTTCTTCTTCCCCCTCCCTGTAATCTTGTCTTCTTCTCCCCCCACCCTGCAATCTTCTCCCCTCCCCCCCCTGTAATTTTCTTTTCTTCTCCACCCTTCCCTCCCTGTAATCTCTTCTCCTCCCCACTCCTGGTAATCTTCTCTTCTTCCCCCCCCCCCCGTAATCTTCTCTTCTTCTCCCCCCATAATATTCTCTTCTTCTCCCCCCCCATAATCTTCTCTTCTTCTCCCCCGTAATCTTATCTTCTTCTCCCCCCGTAATCTTCTCTTCTTCTCCCCCCCTGTAATCTTCTCCACTCCCCCTCCCTGTAATCTTCTCTTCTTCTCCCCCCTCCCTCCAATCTTCTCCACTCCCCCTCCCTCCCTGCAATCTTCTCCTCTCCCCCTCCCTGTAATCTTCTCCCCCCTCCCTGTAATCTTTGCCCCCCTGTAGTTTTCTTTACTCCCCCCTCCCTCCCTGCAATCTTCTCTTCTCCCCCCTCCCTCCCTGTAATCTTCTCTTCCCCCCTCCCTCCAATCTTCTCTCCTCCCCCCTCCCTCCCTGTAATATTCTCCCCCCCTCCCTCCCTGTAATATTCTCCCCAATGTAATCTTCTCCTCCCTGTAATTTTCTTCACTCCCCCTCCCTCCCTGTAATCTTCTCCCCCTCCCTCCCTGTAATCTTCCCCCCTCCCTCTCTGTAATTTTCTTCACTCCCTCCTCCCTCCCTGTAATATTCTCCCCCCTCCCTCCCTGTAATCTTCTCCCCCCCTCCCCTTCCCTGTAGCGTGGCCGAGCTCCTCTCCGGACCGGAGAGGAGCACGGCCACGCTACAGGGAAGGGGAGGTGAGGCAGTATGGCAGCCGTATGGCAGCCGCTCAGGCGGCTGCAGCATTTAAAGGGCCGGCAGGGCGCCCCCTCCTATATGGCGCTCTAGGCGGCTGCCTAGTTCGCCTTATAGGAAGTGCCGGCCCTGACTGGCATTCATGTGAATGTTACCAACTACCTAGAGATTTTTGCAGACCACACACACATCTTCATGGCAATGGTGTTTCCTGATGGCAGTAGTCTCTTACAGCAGAATAATGCACCTTGCCACACTGCAAAAAAATTTTCAGGAATGGTTTGAGGAACATGGTGAACAGTTGGCCTTGGCTTTCAAATTCTCCAGATCTAAATTTAATGAGTATCTGTGTGATGTGTTGGATTAACAAATCTAATCCATGGAAGCTCCACCTGTCAATTTGCAGGACATAAAGGATCTGCTACTAATGTCTTAGTACTAGATACCACAGGACACGTTCAGAGATTATGTGGCATCCATGCTTCAAAACATTAGAGTTTTGGTAGCGCAAGGGTGATCTACACTAGATTAGACATGTGGTATTAAAGTTGTGGCTGATCAGTGTATTTTATTATTTATTTATATAATACGTTACCAGAAAAGATGCATTGAGATTTCTCTCTTTTTCAAGTCCTGGGTCCACAAAACATTGCATTGATACAATGCTAATTGATACAATGTTCCAGAAATATGAATAAATGCTAATGGTGATAAAGGATTGGTGTGATAATGACATCTTCTAAAAAGCCTCTTTAGTAAACTGATCTGTCCCTGATACTAAACAACAGGTGATTTTGATTTTTTTTTTAGTTATTTTTGATACATTTCCTTATTTAAAGCACTTGAACTAAACGTATGACCAACTTACCGAAGAATATTATGTCTGTTTAAAATGATTCTTAAGTGCATCAATACTTTAGCTAGCTTCAAACAAGAACTGTTCTCTGGAAGAGTAACCAAGGGTTGTAGATCACAAGTGAGATGTTGTTGCTTAATAGTATCTTTCTGATGTTGTTCTATATCATTTTTGGTCACAATATTTTTATCCTCAGTACACTCAGGTGGACATCATACTCCATGCCAGATATGCTCAGCATTTTAATCCTATGATTTTATTTTAATTGGTGGAGATCTATGTCTCATCTGGTCTACATTGTGGCACACTTTAACTTGTAGTTGAAGTTTGCACATTCTCTAAAATTACAACTGTGGTGTATATATATTCAATTGAGTTGAGTAAAGTGCAAGCTAAAGTGCACAACACTGAAGTCAAGCCACTGTTGCATTAGAAATACTGGTGTGAAGATATAAAATGGCGATTATGTTGGCGATTAAGTGAAAGATGATAAGTGCCAGGAGCCTTGTCCATTGTCTCATGTAGCCTCAGCCTCCTATGCTTGACTGCAGGAACAATTATAAAGGGTGTTTATGCTCATTTCTGTATTAGCACTGTAACCTAAACACCCATTTTTCCCTAACACCTTTGCACTGTAACCTAAACACCCCTTTTTTCCCTAACTCTACATTTAACCCTTTACAAATCCTAAACACAATCTTCCCTTAGTCCCAAATGTAAGAACTCATAGTCCATACCTAAAAAAATGCATTAACTTAGCCCTAGGCTTAACTCTTCTTAAAAATGAAAGACACCATGTATCCCATTACTAAATGTAACCCAATTCTAATCCCAAACACAATAATGCTAAACACCCCTTATACCACAATTATAACTTACTCAAGCTATTAATCATTTTAACACTAAACACCCTATGTAATCTAACTCTGACATCAATCCCTATACAATCTTAACCCTCCACCCTAACCAAGAACTGCTACACTACATGGTCATTTTCCAGTTTTGTTGTATAAACCCTGGATTGTCAAGTGAAACCAAGGGACACTACAATCATCTTTATTCTGGGATTATAGCACTCACCTACCGGAAGTGCAGCTCTAGCTAGCTCAGCCCAATTGTAAGTGCCATTCCTTTCCCTCTGTTTAATTCATTACGAGAAATACTATAATATATATTTACTAATTTTCTATTTTTTGTTTTTACTTTATATACCACTTGTGAATGCAAGGCACAACTCCCTCTTTCCCCCACAAGCACCTTTTATTTGGCCAGAACAGAGAGACTCTGATCTGTGTTGTTGAGCTGCCTAGCTATCTCACTGATACAGTCGAAGCGCTGAACCACTGCACAAACTGCATTTACACAGCTGCATACACCTACTGCAGCTGCAAACACAATATATTACAAGTATGAATATGCACAGATATGCACATGCATATGCAATTGTCAAATTTAAATACATGTTTTTATGGGAAGTGGTGTCAAGGTGAGCAGCGGCGCCTTAAAATTCTTTGCTTGCAGGCACCTTAGATATAAATCAGGCTCTGGATCTGATAAATATGGAATTTCATCATATACGAATTGCTGCTCAAGCTTCTAGATCAATCTGAACATTAAAGTCCTTTAATTAATTAATTAAGAACCCCCTTAATAGAGAAGACCTACCTGAGACATGTACTAATCAAGACTGTTTATTATTATTATTATTATTATTATTATTATTAATATATATATATATATATATATATATATATATATATGTGTGTGCTTTTTAATTGAGAAAGTGTGCAGGGCACTTACTACAAAAGTATACAAACATTGCATTGTACAATATATCAATATTAAATGTATTGCACATCAATTCACCAGCAATCAACACTGTTTTAATATCAGGTAGCACCAACAAAATGAGAGCAGAACAACTACTGCCAACAAAGTGCTTCCTGAGTACAGCTGTATTCAAGAGCATTCCAATTTGGTCCCTCAGTGCAGGTCCTGTGCACACCAGCCAAGTTATCCAATTTTCTCTTCAGTCACTCTCTGATGTAATAAGAGCATGGCATTAATGGAATTACTAGAACAAGTTAAAAGTTCATGCAGGTGTGCTGATGAACTATTAACCAGTTCTGTTATTCCATGCAGTCCAAAACGATTCATAGTATATAATCTAGGTTGAAAAAAGTAAAATAATGGTTCTACTTGACAATTAGGAAAGTATTTTTCATAATGGATTGCTAACTTACAATATATGAAACTGTGGACTACCAATAAGATTTGCTGTGGTTCGATTTTTATTTTTGTTTGTGACTCATTTCTAAAAATCTAATTCAGTTAGCTCCTTTTCTCAGACTTGTATTTTATACACATATTGATATGTTACTAGTAATATAATGTGGGGATGTATCAATAAATAGATTCAGTACATAATTCAGATATTTTCACTTTTAATATTAGAAAAGTGAAAAAACAGAAGAACCCTCGATTTCCACCCTCAACATAAATATGTGAATTTCACAGCCTGTTGCAATTATGCACTGTAAAAATATGACTGTGAAAATTGCACAGGAAGTCCTTATTCAACACTTTGCTTTGCTCTTTCCCTGTCTTCGACTAAATCTGACGTTATAAGCACAACTGACTCTCAGAGGACCTCTTAAATAATTTAAAGATGCTGATCCTTATATTCTACCATGAAAAGATGCTGACATTATTTTAAATTAGTTTTTTAAACTTAAAACACATTGAAGTGCATTTTGCTACCTGTGCTTTTCTGAGAGAGATTTTTCATGTGAGCTATTCATGAGTAAAGTAATATTCATCTTGGTTTATTCATTATTCTTGGCCACAACAAGTTATGCATCTTGAACCTGATTAGCTTAATATGACATATACACATGTATTATGAATATAACCTCTTTGCTAATGCAATCTGAGGCCAAGGTATATTCCCATCCAGTTGATATTTAATGACTTTAGGTAGCACCAGAAAAAAACGCTTAATAATAATGTTTCATGGCAGAAGAAAAAAATAAATAACTTTATAAAAAATTGGCATAACAAAACTTCATTTACAGACAAGATAAAGACACCATTGAGCCAAGTGTTTTTTTTTTTTAATTATATACATTTAATTTAAAGCTGTTTAGATACACAGATTTATATGGCTATTTTTCTAGTTTCCCAGCTGCTTGCACATAAAACAAAACCAATACATTATTCATAGACTGATTTTAAATAAGGAAAATAGAGGTGTGTAGTTCAGGAAAGTGATTTTTTTTTTTTCTAAACATGTTTTCATACCCCATAAAACCCTCTAGCCTATGTCAATTATGTCTCGAGTTGAGGTACGACTAACTCTTTGTCAATACATTCCAAGCTGGAAATGATCTCCTGTGTTAATGAAGAGAATGTAATAAATACATTAAAATAATAAAATGAAAAAAATATGGGAGAGAATAATAACAGTAGAAATTAACCTCTGTCCTCTCCCAACAATCTGGAGTAAAGAGAATAAAATAGCTGGAGCTACAAACAAAAAGTTTCATTTTAATACATGGTGATGAATGTACCTTTGACCCACGGGAGGCATAGTCAAGTTCTCTCACTACTGGTAAGTAAATAGCATGATAACCAAGTTCCCTTAACCCCTTAAGGACCAAACTTCTGGAATAAAAGGGAATCATGACGTGTCACACATGTCATGTGTCCTTAAGGGGTTAAAGAAAGGAAACAAAATTGCCTCAATTTCCATGGATAAATGAAAAACTGACTTTATTCAAATTTCACACCAAAGCTGGGACATGCAAGGGGGGAACATAAGATCCACACTGACGTGTTTTGTGCCTTTAGTAGCAACTCATCAGAGTCTCTGATGCTCTTCGCTTGCATGTTACAGCAATGTTGATGTAGGATTTGAATAAATTATTTTTTTTCCATTATCTATGAGAAATCATTCATTTTTTCCATTGGAGGAGAATGTAACATATTCATCCTCACTTTGCGACATCAATAATGTTTGCCTTGCCAACTAATGCGATAGTGCCGTTCAGCAGCCATGCTTTAATGTGTCTGACCCCTGCATCATGTTAATGGCCGCTGGCCGCTGTGGATCTACATCAATTAGTAGCTCCACGTCTGCCCATGGCATGGACGACATTGACGTGTGTGTGACATCACTCAAAATACACACACGCACGTTCTGGGGTCAAAGGCTGGTTACGGACAATCGGATCCACAAGAGGGGTATTTAAGCTCATCTCATTCTTCAGCTCATTGCCCTGTCGTGGTTTCCCTTAGTGGTTGTCTGAGAGTGTGTTCCTGATAGTTTGTTTCTGGTTATTGACTTTGTCTTTGTTTGACTTCCCTGTATTCTGGTATACTTGACTTCTGGCTTTCCCACATCATTGTGTCTCTTTCTGTGTCCCTGACCTCGGCAAGTGTTCTGACTATTCTCTGGTACGTTAAGTCAGGCCATTCTAAGGGCCGGTGAGACGTTACCTATGAGGCCTAGGTGTGACACAGTTCTACATGCTGGATCAACTAGTAATCCTGACAGAGAATCGGTTATCATGCTATTTGGAGTAGACTTGTGCATTGAGGGGAAAAAAAAATGCATTGTCCATGCAAGTGAGGCAGATGAACCAAAAGGATGCAAAAATGGGAAAAACAATGTACTGCAAAACATTATATATATATATATTGCAGTACACTGATAGGTGCATTTAGCTGACATTTTGTTTCCAGATAAAGTGGGAAGACGTAACCAATAAGAGGGAAAAAAGGAGGAACAGTAAAAAAACAAACAAAAAAAAAATCTAAAGTGAAATATGGATGAATGCAATATTTCTTTACCCATGAGGATTGAGGCATGTTTTCATTACTTTTAAAGGGATTTGGCTACCATTACATTTGGAGTAGACTTGTGCACAGTGAAAAAAAATGGTTTGGGTGAATTAGTTCATCTGTGAAAAAAAATAATATGCATGGTCTGAAACTCGTCCATATGGAGTTTTGGTTCAGACAATTTTTGTGCATGCAACAGATACAAATGAACCAAAAGGTTGCAATAATTGCCAAAACAATGTCCAGATGTATACATAATATACACTGGTCAACCACAAAATTAAAATCACTTACCTAATATCGTGTAGGACACCCTTGTGTTGCCAAAACAGCTCTGATGCTGATGGTGAAATCCACAAGATCTCTGAATGTGTCCTGTGGTATCTGGCCCAAAATTTACATACAATACAAACTGCAATGCACTGTGCAGAATAGAAATAGAAACATTTCTATCATTGCCAGCATTAAGATTTTCAGCAATTAGAGCTCTTCTGTGTGATTCGACCAGACAGGCTAGCCTTCACTTTCTATGTAAATCAATGAGCTTTGGTTGCCCATGACCCTGATGCCATGTTTCCTTCCTTGCATCCCTTTTGATAGGAACTAACTACTGCATACTGTGAAGACCCAATAAGAGTTGCCATTTTGGAGGTGCTCTGTTGTCTAGCCATCACTATTTAGGACCTTGCCAAAGTCACCTAGATTGTTTTGCTTGCCTATTTATTTGAAAACTGAATATATATGTTGATTTTTTTTTTTTGGGGGGGGGGGGGGTTGAGGGGGATAACTGGGAGCCTTGCTTGTGTACCTTATAGGAGGTACACGTTCTGAGACAGAAAAGTAGATGAGTGTCCACAAGTATATCTTCCATTCTCTCAAGGAAGACATGTTTATGTGCTAAAATACACAGTTGTCAGTTATCAATGCTACATATCTTTTAAAGAGAAGGGCCAACATGGACTGTATATTATAGGCAGACTTCATATAATCAGTATTGCCATCAATAGCACTCTTTTCGAGAACATCAACACAAATGAGACTTAGAAACATAGAAACATAGAATGTGACGGCAGATAAGAACCATTCGGCCCATCTAGTCTGCCCAGTTTTCTAAATACTTTCATTAGTCCCTGGCCTTATCTTATAGTTAGGATAGCCTTATGCCTATCCCACGCATGCTTAAACTCATTTACTGTGTTAACCTCTACCACTTCAGCTGGAAGGCTATTCCATGCATCCACTACTCTCTCAGTAAAGTAATACTTCCTGATATTATTTTTAAACCGTTGTCCCTCTAATTTAAGACTATATCCTCTTGTTGTGGTAGTTTTTCTTATTTTAAATATAGTCTCCTCCTTTACTGTGTTGATTCCCTTTATGTATTTAAATGTTTCTATCATATCCCCCCTGTCTCGTCTTTCCTCCAAGCTATACATGTTAAGATCCTTTAACCTTTCCTGGTAAGTTTTATCCTGCAATCCATGAACCAGTTTAGTAGCCCTTCTTTGAACTCTCTCTAAGGTATCAATATCCTTCTGAAGATAGGGTCTCCAGTACTGTGTACAGTACTCCAAGTGAGGTCTCACCAGTGTTCTGTACATGAGCACTTCCCTCTTTCTACTGCTAATACCTCTCCCTATACAACCAAGCATTCTGCTAGCATTTCCTGCTGCTCTATTACATTGTCTGCCTACCTTTAAGTCATCAGAAATAATCACCCCTAAATCCCTTTCCTCAGATGTTGAGGTTAGGACTCTATCAAATATTTTGTACTCTACCCTTGGGTTTTTACGTCCAAGATGCATTATCTTGCACTTATCCACATTAAATGTCAGTTGCCACAACTCTGACCATTTTTCTAGTTTACCTAAATCATTTTCCATTTGGCTTATCCCTCCTGGAACATCAACCCTGTTACATATCTTAGTATCATCCGCAAAAAGACACACCTTTCCATCAAGACCTTCTGCAATATCACTAATAAAAATATTAAAGAGAATGGGTCCAAGTACAGATCCCTGAGGTTCCCCACTGGTGACAAGCCCAAGCTTCGAATATACTCCATTGACTACAACCCTCTGTTGCCTGTCACTCAGCCACTGCCTTACCCATTCAACAATATTGGAATCCAAACTCAAAGATTGTAGTTTATTGATAAGCCTTCTATGTGCAACAGTGTCAAAAGCCTTACTGAAATCTAGGTAAGCAATGTCTACTGCACCACCCTGATCTATAATTTTAGTTACCCAATCAAAAAAATCAATAAGATTAGTTTGGCATGATCTCCCTGAAGTAAACCCATGTTGTCTCTGGTCTTGAAATCCATGTGTTTTTAGATGTTCAACAATCCTATCCTTTAACATGGTTTCCATCACTTTCCCCACTACTGAAGTAAGGCTTACTGGCCTATAGTTGCCCGACTCCTCCCTATTACCTTTCTTGTGAATGGGCACAACATTCGCTAACTTCCAATCTTCTGGGACTACTCCTGTTATCAATGATTGGTTAAATAAATCTGTTAATGGTTTTGCTAGTACACCACTAAGCTTTTTTAATAGAAAAAAAAAGAATTTCGTGAGGCCCCGCTTTCACGGTCTGTATTCATACTGAAAATCAAGATCAAGCGAGCTTTTGCCCTTCTGCTCTGCGGGAGGTTTCTGTCCTCCCTGAGCTCGCCTTAGGACACCTGCGTTACGGTTTGACAGGTGTACCGCCCCAGTCAAACTCCCCACCTGCCACTGTCCTCGGAGCGGGTTGCGCCCGGCACGTGCCGGGCGCTTGGAGCCAGAAGCGAGAGCCCCTCGGGGCTCGCCCCCCCGCCTCACCGGGTAAGTGAAAAAACGATAAAAACGACTTACCTAGATACTCAACAGTAAACCTCGGAAAAGTAATATTTCCAGGTGTAACTGTAATAACAGTAAAACCTCTATACTTATACTAGTAAATATATATATATATATATATATATATATATATATACATATACATATTGCAGAAAAAAAGAAAAAACAAAATTAGCAGCTGAGCTAGACAATGATAGTTCACTGCAGGCCTGTGTTCCACCAGTAAAACCTCTATACTTATACTATATATGTATATATGTATATATATATATATATATATATATATATATATATATATGTATATACACACCAGCAAATGGAGATTTTGAAACCTAGTATGTTTAAACTATAGGTCTCCTTATCCACCTCATCTGTTATTGTCCTATGTTTTCAGAGAGAGTTTAGATCAGATCCCTGGTCACTAAAAGGGGTACCCCCAACGAGTCATCAATAATAGGGCTTTATGAACTGGATCTCCATTAATAAAAGAAGCTAAACTCTCCTGGGTGGGCCTCTATCTTTGTAAACATACAATAAAACAGTAAACCATAGAAATTGAGAAATTGTCAATAGCCAGTAGGACAGGGATAAGACTTGAGACTATATCTGGTTGGAGGAATATTTATAGCTTTGTTTCTTGTCCTAAACAGCCGAGTTGGTGTAGCTAACCATATTATGATGCTACCATGGATTACCCGTAAATACAATTTTAATTTACATTCTAGGGGTTATATAAAATTAAAATACACTCCTTTTATTTATTTTTTCCTGTATTACAAAAAAGACAACTATAAGAAACATAAAACTTTAATTCAAATATTATTCCATAGAATTAAAATGTTTGCTCTTATACTAAGAATGGCCATAATAGCATTATTTAGTGAATACATATTAAAATGACATATCAGTGGAGAGTGGTGTTTACTTTATATGCATGGTATCACTTTTAATTATTCTTTAACATTATATTTTAACTTCTCTTTTCCAGAGTCCAGCATTTCTTTTGTAAAACAATCAAACTGCATTTTCTCTGCAATCAGCTTCTAATCTGCTTTGAGAATGCAATAGTAAGATTTGAATTGCTAATAACTGCTTGAGCTTATTGCATTGTATGAATGAATCACATCCCAATCACACAATAGTTCAATCAGACATTTTAAGCTGGATTTGTTGACACTCGTTTCTTAAATTTTTTATGTGACAAAGAAAAATTCAATCCGGTGATTAACCGTAACTTCTATTAATGTTACCCATTACAATGTCTATATGAAAATATATTCTGTGTAACATTAGAAATATTGCCAAACAAGTTAGTTACATCATATAAAAAACATTATAAAATAAAGTAAAGAAAAAGTGTTTTGGATAAAGGAAACGAGAACATCCCTTTAACTGAGTTAAAGTACTCTAGTGTAAGAAAATCTCCTGTTTCAAGCCAGTTAGTGATTTTATTTGCCAACAAAAGTGTTTGTTCACTAAAATGTGGTAAAACAGCTCCAGGTGTTTAAATGAGTTATGAAGTAGGTAAAAAGATCCATGACGGTAAAGAAACATCACAGGCACCATAACCATTACAACTGGGTATAGTGGTTACAATGACAGGATTGCACTGGTGCCCCTACAGTGTAAAGAGAAAAAAACATTTTTGAACAGTTTGACTTCTTACCTGGGTTCTGTTGTGCACCACTCCACATCTTCAATTACTGCCAGAGAAATGACGTACCTGAGCAAGAATCTTTCCTGAGCTAAACCCTGTAGACTATTTACAATAGGGAAGGGAGTTGCCAGAAAAATCCTGGCACCATAGCCACTAGAGTGAGTTGTAGTGGTTATAGTGCCTGGAGTTTTCATTTAACTATTAAAGCTTGCAGTGTTGGTATTGAGTGCAGCATGGGACTTTGAAAGTGCTTATGTATATATTTATTTGCTGAATGCACATATTCCCTATTCTCTCACTACACAGTCACTATCTGATTATTTTACCAGGAAATACAGGTCCCATCTGTCTGAGATTGGTGAGAGCTATATCAAAAGTAGCCACTGCTATCTCTAAATAACAAGAAATAAAATAAAAAATGTGAAAGTAAAAGATTTCCACCACGGCCGGACTGGGAAAAAAATTAGGCCCGGGCATTTTTCAATCAGAGCGGACCCCTAAGAAGGGGGCGGGGCCAGAGAGGGTGTGTTTTGTCATCACTAATGACAAGCACGCCCCCCTCAAAGTGAGCATGTTGTTTCAATGCGCAGAGCTCTGCTGAAGAGCTCTAGCATTAGAAAAAGGCCCTGTATTTGTTCTGCGCAGCGCAAGCAAATTTAATAACATGCTTGCACTGAGTTTGCTTTTAAATTGTCTCTGGTGTCTCCACAAGTGGGATACCAGAGGACAAAAGGGCCAGGAAAGTGTATGGTGCATGTGTTTGGAGCCTGCTTGTGGGATTGCGTGCGTGTGAAGTGTGGTGTGGTATTGTGTAAATAGGTCAATTTCATTTGTGTTTGTGGTGTAATATGTGTGGCTAGGGGTTGTACAGAGTGTGTGTAAAGGGGGCATAGTGTTATAGGGGATGTAGCCAGTGTGTGCATACGGGCTGTAGTGTGTGTGTATAGGTGACGTAGTGTGTGTAGGGGTTGTAGTGTGTAAAGGACCCAGAGTGTGTATAGGAGATTGTGTGTGTGTGTGTAGAGGATTAAGAGTGCATATAGGGTAAGGGATCTAGCGTGTATCTGGAGTGTAATGTGTGCAGTGGTGCTGTGTGAGTGGTGCTGTAGTGTGTGTATATATATATATACATATATATATATATGTGTGTGTGTGTGTGTGTGTGTGCTGTGTGTGTGAGCGAGGGTGCTGTCTGTCTGAGGGTGCTGTGTGTGAGTGAAGGTGCTCTGTGTGTGAGTGAGGGTGAAATGTGTGTCTGAGGGTCCTGTGTGTGTCTGCGTGCTGTGTGTGTCTGGGGGTGATGTGTGTGAGGGTGCTGTGTGTGTCTGGCTGCTGTGTGTGTCTGGGGGTGCTGTGTGTGTCCGGGTGCGCTGGTGTGTCTGGGGGTGCTATGTGTGTCGGTGCGCTGTGTGTGTTTGGGTGCTGCGTGTGTCTGGGGGTGCTGTGTGTGAGGGTGCTGTGTGTGAGGGTGCTGTGTGTCTGAGGGTGCTGTGTGTGTCTGGGTGTGCTGTGTGTGTCTGGGTGCAGTGTGTCTGGGTGCTATGTGTGTCTGGGGGTGCTGTGTGTGAGGGTGCTGTGTGTGTCTGGGTGCTGTGTGTGTCTGAGGGTGCTGTGTGTGTCTGGGGGTGCTGTGTGTGCCTGGGGGGCTGTGTGTCTGGGTGCTGTGTGTGTCTGGGGGTGCTGTGTGTGTATGGGTGCTGTGTGTGTCTTGTGGTGCTGTGTGTCTGGGGGTGCTGTGTGTGTCTGGGTGCTGTGTGTGTCTGGGGGTGCTGTGTGTGAGGGTGCTGTGTGTGAGGGTGCTGTGTGTGAGGGTGCTGTGTGTGTTTGGGGGTGCTGTGTGTGAGGGTGCTGTGTGTGAGCGTGCTGTGGTGTGTCTGGGTGCTGTGTGTGTCTGAGGGTGCTGTGTGTGTCCGGGTGTGCTGTGTGTGTCTGGGGGTGCTGTGTGTGAGGCTGCTGTGTGTGAGGGTGCTGTGGTGTGTCTGGGTGCTGTGTGTGTCTGAGGGTGCTGTGTGTATCTGGGTGTGCTGTGTGTGTCTGGTTGCAGTGTGTCTGGGTGCTATGTGTGTCCAGGGGTGTTGTGTGTGAGGGTGCTGTGTGTGTCTGGGGCTGTGTGTCTGGGTGCTGTGTGTGTATGGGGGTGCTGTGTGTGTGTGGGTGCTGTGTGTGTCTTGTGGTGCTGTGTGTCTGGGGGTGCTGTGTGTGTCTGGGGGTGCTGTGTGTGTCTGGGTGCGTTGTGTGTGTCTGGGGGTGCTGTGTGTGTCTGGGTGCGCTGTGTGTGTCTGGGTGCTGTGTGTGTCTGGGTGTGCTGTGTGTGAGGGTGCTGTGTGTGTCTGGGGGTGCTGTGTGTGAGGGTGCTGTGTGTGAGGGTGCTGTGGTGTGTCTGGGTGCTGTGTGTGTCTGAGGGTGCTGTGTGTGTCTGGGTGTGCTGTGTGTGTCTGGGTGCAGTGTGTCTTGGTGCTGTGTGTGTCTGGGGGTGCTGTGTGTGAGGGTGTTGTGTGTTTCTGGGTGCTGTGTGTGTCTGGGTGTGCTGTGTGTGTCTGGGGGTGCTGTGTGTGAGGGTGCTGTGTGTGAGGGTGCTGTGGTGTGTCTGGGTGCTGTGTGTGTCTGAGGGTGCTGTGTGTGTCTGGGTGCTATGTGTGTCTGGGGGTGCTGTGTTTGAGGGTGCTGTGTGTGTCTGGGTGCTGTGTGTGTCTGAGGGTGCTGTGTGGGTCTGGGGGTGCTGTGTGTGTCTGGGGGTGCTGTGTGTGTCTGGGGCTGTGTGTCTGGGTGCTGTGTGTGTATGGGGGTGCTGTGTGTGTATGGCTGCTGTGTGTGTCTTGTGGTGCTGTGTGTCTGGGGGTGCTGTGTGTGTCTGGGTGCGCTGTGTGTGTCTGGGGGTGCTGTGTGTGTCTGGGTGCTGTGTGTGTCTGGGTGCGCTGTGTGTGAGGGTGCTGTGTGTGTCTGGGGGTGCTGTGTGTGAGGGTGCTGTGTGTGAGGGTGCTGTGGTGTGTCTGGGTGCTGTGTGTGTCTGAGGGTGCTGTGTGTGTCTGGGTGTGCTGTGTGTGTCTGGGTGCAGTGTGTCTGGGTGCTGTGTGTGTCTGGGGGTGCAGTGTCTGAGGGTGATGTGTGTGTCTGGGGGTGCTGTGTGTGTCTAAAGGGTGCAGTGTGTGTCTGGGGGTGCTGTGTGTGTCTGAGGGTGCTGTGTGTGTCTGGGGTTGCTGTGTGTGTCTGAGGGTGCTGTGTGTGTCTTGGGGTGCTGTGTGTGTCTGGGTGCTGTGTGTGTCTGGGGGGCTGTGTGTGAGGGTGCTGTGTGTGTCTGGGGGTGCTGTGTGTGTCTGAGGGTGCTGTGTGTGTCTGGGGGTGCTGTGTGTGTCTGGGTGCTGTGTGTGTCTGGGGGTGCTGTGTGTGTCTGGGTGCTGTGTGGGTCTGGGTGTGCTGTGTGTGTCTGGGTGCTTTGTGTGTCTGGGGGTGATGTGTGTGTCTGAGGGTGCTGTGTGTGTCTGGGGGTGCTGTGTGTGTCTGGGTGCTGTGTGTGTCTGGGGGGCTGTGTGTGAGGGTGCTGTGTGTGTCTGGGGGTGCTGTGTGTGTCTGAGGGTGCTGTGTGTGTCTGGGGGTGCTGTGTGTGTCTGGGTGCTGTGTGTGTCTGGGGGTGCTGTGTGTGTCTGGGTGCTGTGTGGGTCTGGGTGTGCTGTGTGTGTCTGGGTGCTTTGTGTGTCTGGGGGTGATGTGTGTGTCTGAGGGTGCTGTGTGTGTCTGGGGGTGCTGTGTGTGTCTGGGTGCTGTGTGTGTCTGGGGGTGCTGTGTGTGAGGGTGCTGTGTGTGTCTGGGGGTGCTGTGTGTGTGCGTGTGAATGTATTTATTTAAATTTAAACTAATATCCCCCCCCTTCCTTCTTACCTTTAGCCTGGGCGGGGGAGGGGGGGAGCCGTGAAGCCATGGGGGGGGGGGGTACCGTGCTGCCATGGGGGGGGCGTGGGGGGGCCATGCTGCCATGCTTCTTTCCCTGGTGGTCCAGTGGTGAGAGTGAACTCTAGCCCCTGCAGGCATCATTTATATTTAATTTAATTTTAACCACCCTGTACATTTATTTTATTTTATATATCCTGTGTGTAGTGTATATTTTCTTGCCTTTATATCGTGTCTGTTATGCTAAAGTATAGTTTTGCTAGTCTTGTATGTAATTGTTGTATTCATCTATATGCATTCCTCTATTTCCCCCTGATTTCTGTCGGACCTCTGACCCCTCCCTTCTTTTATTGATACGTTTGTTTTATTTGAATAACCATCCCTGCATCTCTGTGCCTAGATACATATCCCCCTCTCTCAACTTTATTGCAAGCCTATCTGACTCTCACATATCTTTATTCAACAGCCTAATTTCCAAACCCCAATACTGCTGAAAGAAAGTCTGATGTTACCTATCATCTACCGTTCCCCTGGGTATCATAGACTATTAATTGAGCACTTTTCTTCCTGGCTTTCCCACTTCCTCTCATCTAGCACTCCTTCCCTTATACTTGGGGATTTCAATATCCCAATCAACAATCCCAGTTGCACTGATGCCTCTCGTCTGCTCTCTGTGATTCCTCCTTTGGCCTTACGCAATGGTCCAATTTAGCAATCCATACAGCGGGAAACACTCTTGATCTTGCCTTCACCAATCTCGAATCTTTCCAATATTCCTTTTCCTCTATCTGACTACCATCTGCTTGACACCACCGTCTGAACATCAATTTCACAGAAATCTCTAATGTCTTGACCTAGAGCATTTCTCCACTAATCTCCAAACTCTCCTTTTATCTATCTCAAACCTCACCTGTCCTAGCTCTGCAACCTCCTTCTACAATTCCACCGCTCCTCTCAAATAGACATCATGGCACCCCCAATAACAACTCTGGAACACCAAGCTGACTCGATACCTCCAAAAATGCTCCAGAACTGCTGAACGCTGTTGAAGAAAGTCTACTGTGCATCTGACTTTCTCCACTATAGATTTATGCTGCGCTCATCCAACTTGGCTCTTTCCTCTGCAAAAGTAAATTACTTCAATACCCTTATAACCACACTCTCCCATGAACCCAAACGACTATTTCACACATTTTACTCCCTTCTTCGCCCTATTGTTCCTCCTCCACCTACTAACTTGACCACCTCAGACTTTGCAGACTTTGCAACTCACTTCACTGACAAGATCTCTACAATCAGGGAAGAGATCTCTCATCTTTCTTCTTCCCCTTACAATACTTCCCCTAACCTCACTCCCTCTGCTGTTGTATGTTCATTCGCACCCGTTACAGTGGAAGATTTTTCTGCTCTGCTCCAGTCCTCCCGCCCCACCACCTGCTCCCAAGAGTATATCGCCAAATCCTGTCATTTCCATCTCAAAAACATTGCGCGCATCCGACCCTAGGTGCGACTAAGGTGCTGGTCCATTCCATTGTCCTTTCTCACGTTGACTACTGTAATCCGCTTCTCAGTGGTCTTACATGCTCCCAACGTGCGCCGTTACAGTCCATAATGAATGCGGCAGCGATGCTCATCTTCCTGTCTGCCCACACCTCCCACGCCTCACCTTTCTGTCAGTCCCTACATTGGCTTCCTGTAGGGCTCAGTTTAAAATTCTGGTTCTTGCTTTCAAATCTCTACATAATACTGCTCCCACCTATAATACACAAGTATGTCCCGTCTAGGTCCTTACGCTCTGCTGAAGACTTACGTCTATCTTCTGTCCGTACTCCCACCTCTGATGCTTGCCTTCAAGATTTCTCCAGGGCTGCACCGTTCCTGTGGAACTCACTTCCCTCCTCCGTTAGATGCTCACACAGCCTCCACTCCTTCAAAAAATCATTAAAAACCCACTTCTTCATAAAAGTGTATCAATTAAACTGACAATAGCCCCCGACTGATTCCTCTCTTGCAACTGTCATTAGTCTAATACTATTATTACTTTTTGTGTCACTTTACCCCACTCCCTCTAGCATGTAAGCTCATTGAGCAGGGCCCTCAACCCCTCTATTCCTGTGTGTCCAACTTGTCTGGTTACAACTACATGTCTGTTCGTTCACCCACTGTAAAGCGCTACGGAATTTGTTGGCACTATATAAATAATAACATAATACTAATAATAATAATAATAATAATTCTCATAATAATAATATTAATAATATTGGCTAACACAAAAGCCTTACAAAGTGTGCATGTTCAGGTGAGTGTAGCATATATCTGCTTTTTGAGAAGCAAGGTACATAAAATTTTACCTGGAAGCACATGCAATTGCACATAATTGAGTTGTTTCATTAAAACATTATATTCATATATGACAATTTGAAATGTCCTAAAGTACACTAATGCATTTTCTACAAATGTAGAATAATTTCCCTTCACAAAGGAAGCCTACTTTTTACTAACATAATATATTATATTATTTTAGCTTATGTATGAAGATTTTCTATGTTTTAGAAGCCGTGGTGGAAAATTACCACCAATAGAGTGCGGAGATGATGCATAGCGCTAAAGTGATGTTGCTTTTATAGTTTTCTTTATATGAAATAGGGACCATGAAGGTTATTTAAATATTGTTCTTTCTGAAAATAAAAATCCTGAGATTTTTCAGTATTAGTTGTTTATTTATCTTGTTATCATTGTAATTTTTCATTACCTTTTTATTTAGGCTATTCAGGCATACATCTGTGCTCTTAATCTTTTATATGTACATAGAGGGATCACAAAGTTACTGGATGCATCTAACAGAAGAAAACTGTGCCAAATCACCAAGCAAGATGTGTAAACAGTGTAATTTTGAGTAGCAGGAGTACTAACCACAAAGCCTCAACAGAGACAATTACAATTAAATGTATTGCCTGTTTCATCAGCACAACAAAAAGAGGAAGCAGGACATCACTTGTGTACAAACAATGTTCCTCTTCATTCAGACCACCTGCTTGTTATTGTATTCACTCACGTTATGTGTATTCAACCAGGCATCAATGCAATCAATTCTACAAAAAAAACTTAGCAGTGATGTCAAACTGGTTTAAACTTAGATTTGCTAATTTTTTTTTTAGAAAACTGAAAGTTTTAGTGGTGTTCAGTTGTTTCTCATGTTCCTCCCCAAAAATCAAAACTACATTGCAAAAGGAAATAAAACTAATAATTGAAAGTTATAATATAAATAGATGCATCAAATAATGTATACATTGAAAATACATATAGATCACATTATGGTTGAGATACTTACAGAATATTTTTAAGAAACACTTGTAAACCATGTCCGATAAACTATACAGTACATACATTTTTTATAAAGGTAAATGTACTATTTTTGAGTTAATTGAGTTTCTCAGATTTGGTCTTGCCTGCATGATTTTACTTTAAAGTGATTTTGATATGATTCCTTATCATTCTTTTTTTACATTTCCCGTTTAAACTGATTTTTATAAAGTTATTGCAACAGAGATCATTGATTATGAAACCCAGAATCAAAAACATATACAGTAGGCTAATTTGATAATATTTTATACTGTTGAATTTTTGTATTAAACAAACAAGGAAGACGTGTACAAAACAAAAACAAAGATTTTCAAATTAATATTTGGGAATTAACTGGCGAAGATAGAAAGTGGAAGACAGGTTAAACTACTGATCTGTCTGGCTTCATCTACAGAGCTCATTATCACAGAACTTGGACTGGGTAAATATTTAGAGCCACCTCCCAATTTTAAAAATCTCCATTCCATTCCATCCCATCCCTTCCCACATAAGAATGCCCAAGAAAGGGTCAACTCAGAACTAGGCTTCTTGCACAGCGATGTCATGATTCACTGTCTGATTCAGGTTTTGTAATTACTGATTGCTTATGGCTTGGGTCATGGCTCAATTATTGAGTTGCTCTTGAATGCCTTCTCATGAGTAACCTCAGTTTATGCAACTTCAGTTTATGATTCTGACTAATCTCTTGCATTGATCTGTGTCCATTGTTGGCTCCTGACTCTGGTCTTCACTCCTGACTTCATGGACGCTACTCTCCTAGATATAAGACCACAGTATAATATTTATTGTTTCCAAGACTCCACTCACAATAAACTCCATTGTCACATTTGCTACAATCGCCCATTTCAAAAGATTGGGTTCATACAGACTTTGTACCATTAGCTTTGTTTACATTCACTTAGCTAAAATCTGACATTTGTCCAAGTCTCTCTGCTGCCTCAAGTGCGTGGTCTAAGCAGCATACTTGTGTGGAGATTCGCCAGACTATTCATTCTGCCTCTAAATGATCTCCTTACATACTGTACTCCTTGAATTCTGTAGGTCTCCTGAAAAGTCTATTAAATTCCTGCCACTCTCATGAGATTCTACTTCTTAATGCAAACAAGCCAACTGTATCTGGAGCTTCTTTTGCTGTATATAATATAAATATCTGCCATTACTGTTTTGTTATCCATTATAATTGTTATCAAGTTGGGTCCCATGTGCATGGGCTTAAGTATCACAGTATGTGTTTTTTTTTTTTTTTTAAATTCTTTATTTTATTGTGCGGAATTAACACAAGTGCCCACAGTGCCACAACAGCATACATAGGCATATTTAGCACTTTGTTTCATTATTAGGTTGGCATTATTAAACACAGCACATTTTTAATTATTGTGTCTTCGTGGTGTCAGCTAGCGAGCCGGGCATGTCTGGTCCAGAGGTAGTCAGTGAATGTGTTATCCTGGAGAGCGGATCAGACATGTGTGGTGTTGTGTGTGTCCAAGGGTAGTGTCCTACGAGGCAAGGTTTTGGGTGTATGGTAAGGGGTCCGTTGTGTCTTCCTGGTTTGTCGGTCTGTCGATTCCCCAGTATGGGGGGAGAGATGTTACTGCAGGTGTGGGTAACCTTTGGCTGGTACATGTCCCCTATTGGAGACTACCCCCTTCCCATTGTATGAGTGCGTTTGTCTATGTCTATGGGCTTCGGGCTAGGAGGGTGCGAGAGATGGGTGTCCGGTCTGTGGTGTCACTGGCCTTGAGTGCTTTCATGCCTCGGCATGGGGAGTATTGCTATCTGTTGCATTAGTGTATGGAGGCTAGGTCGGTGAGGTCTGCACAGATGTGGTGTAACATACAAAAATAAAGAGTCAACTTGGGGAAACCAAAGAATATATTGAGGGGAACTCGGAGGGTATCAACATTGGAGTCCATAGGGGAGTAGAGCGGAACCATCTTGGTTTGGGTGCCACCTCCTGGAGGCTTGCTGTATCAACAGTCTCTGAGGGTTGTGGCGGTTATTTTTCTGCGTGGTAGTCCCTCAGGGGGTCTTTCGCAGGTGCGTTAGTCGAGTGGGTGCTCCTGGGATGAATTCAGCAACAGTGGCCGGGTCCACTCGGGTGAAGTCTGACCCCTCCATGTGAGAGGGCGACAGCAGAGCTGCTGTGTGTATGTGTGAGTCCAGTTCAGAGTTGCTCCGGGCTCGGTACATTGTGTCCAGATGAGTAAAGGTATTCATATTCGGAGTCCCCCATTTGTACTGGATATTCTTATTTCTGAGGTGTTGTAGAAGTGGATGCAAGGCCTTGCGCCACCCCATTGTGTTTTTGGTCAGGTCCGGGAATATGGACATTGTGGCTCCCTCGAAAGACAGAGGTGTTCTCCCACGTGCAGCCACCATTAGGAGGGCTCTGTCTTGCAAGGTCTGGAAGCGGAGTATTAGGTCTGTGTGCGCTGTGGTCGGTGCTGTTGCAGGCTTTGGTAGACGGAACATGCCATCCAGTCGTACTGCTTTTGACAGTATGTGTCTTTTAATGTATCACCCATATTTGTTTATCTACACTATTTTTTCCTGGTGCTATTTTGCAATATTATTCTAAAGTCATTACCATAACCCTTTCTAACACAGTGATTTTTAATTTAAATATCCCTATTGGCCATTACTATAGTAGGCCCTTACGCATATAATACCTGAAGAAAAGGTCAAACATACCTGAAGTTCGGTAAGTTGTTGTATTCAGCTAATGGATTGATTTAAAATATGGATGCACAAGCTGAGCAGAGGATGGCTTTATGAGCGCCTTGGGGATACCTGTGTTTTGTTTTTTTGTAGCTTGGTCAATTATTTAAAAACATGTTTGTAAGCTGTGCTGCTGGTAATGCTTTTGGGGGTCATTGCAAACACCTATAAGCAAGCTATTTGACCATTTTATGTTTAACTATTTGTGTCACACCTGCTGCATGTGAAACAAATATTTTTTTTGCATTTTTTCTAACATTTCAGACATTGCATGCAATATTGCAAGAGAAAGGACATTGTATATTGTCTAAAGCTTTTTATTTACCAAATATTTTTTTATATAGAATGAATGAATCAGTAAAAAATTCAATTGTAAACATTTGTACAATTTTTTTTTTATTTGTTGTCAAACATGTTATGTTTGTATGCTAATTATGCACCCCTTGCTTCAAATAAATATTATGATGGCATCAAAAAGTGCTCGATAGTGAAGGGGTTAAGGATAACATTTGCACAACTTGACAACGTTTCATGCTGTTTTTTTTTTTTTTTTTAGTACCATGTTTATGTAGTTTTAGACAAAATTTTAGGGAAACATAACTATGCTCTTGTTTTAGAGCAAGGGTGCCCAAAAGGTAGATCCCCAGATGTTGTGAAACTACAACTCCCATGATGCTTTGCATGCATTTAGAATGGCAAAGCATCATGGAAGCTGTAGTTTTAAAACATATAGAATCTACCTTTTGGGCACCCCTGTTTTAGAGAGTTCTTAGAGATGCATGTTTTAGGTTTTTTTCTTTACTGTTTGTCCATTGGAAGACCAATACCTCTAAAATGGTAATCAGTTATCTTAAAACTCATTGCTTTTTCCTTATCCACCAGTTAGCAAACAAACACTGTAAGATGACTTATGAAATTGCTTCTTTCAAGCTAGGTTGATTTCTGAGGGAAGTATTTGCTAAGCTTAGCACAACAGTGAATCTGTTTCATATTTTGTAATAGAAAAATAAAGAATAGTTGGGTCATTGTAATATAATATTACTATTTTATGTAAACATAATAGTAGATTTGTGTCCATTTAGAATGTCTGCAAAAGCACTTGCCATATTTTCTAAAATTAATATATTGAAATAGTTAATATCTCCTTCAACAAATACAATTAAATGATTTCATGATAAACAAACTAAAAGGAAATAAAATGCCTAATGTCTCCCCAAAATACACTGCAAATAAATACATATATAAATAAAAGGTAAATAACTCAATAATAAAACATTTCCAAGTAAAACCCAATCACAAATAGAAAAACTATCAAAAAGAACATCTCTTCAAACAATTTCCAATGACAGCAGGATTTACATTGTTCACATTTAACAAGAGAATGACAGTGTATTTCTCTACTCATACAGCTTTGATGGATGGAATCCAAATTCCAAGGAAACATTGTTCTCTACAACAGAGGATGAAATAAAAAGCAACAGAACACAAAGCTATGAGGAAAAAATAAATAAAAAAATAATATTAATGTGTGTGTGCATTCAAATGTTTAAAAGGTGTTCCAATGTAATATAAGATTAGATGTCCTTAATGAAAAATAGGACAAATGTGAAGACATCTCTTTATAAGCCATAATTGACATAATTAGCTACATATATATTTAATACTGATTTACTATATATTTACCCTTGTAATTAGCACTCATGTAAACATAAATGGAAATATACACCTTGTCACAGCATTGGTTTGGATTCATTAACATATAAACTAGATCTAAGAGTTAAAGGGACACTATAGTCACCTGAACAACTTCAGCTTAATGAGGTTGTTCAGGTGAGAACTACAGCTCCCTGCAGCCTTTTTCATGTAAACACTGTATTTTCTGAGAAAATACAGTGTTTACACTGAAAGCTAGGAACGCCTCCAGTTGCAGTCACTCAGAGTGAACCAGAGGGACTTCGGAGTTGATGGAGGCATAATATGCCTCCATTCACTCATATCTGCTGTCAGCAGAGCACAGGGCAGCACTGTGCACAGCATCCTGTGATTCAGTATCTCCACCCTCTGCATGCAGACACTGAACTTTCCTCATAGAGATTCATTGATTCAATAAATCTCTATGAGGAAATGCTGATTGGCCAGGGCTGTGTTTGAATCATGCTGGCTCTGCCCCTGATCTGCCTCTTTGTCAGTCTCAGCCAATCCTATGGGGAAGCACTGTGATTGGATCGGGCTACCACGTCAGCAGACTGCTTGTTTTTCTAAGTCTAACAGCAGGCAGATTTACAGCTTCAGGCTTGAATACAGTAAGATTGTTTCTATATTTATGGAGGCATGAGGGGCCCAGGGGGGCTAGATGGTGGTGTTAACACTATAGGGTCAGGAATACATGTTTGTGTTCCTGACCCTATAGTGATCCTTTAAAATATGGTGGGAGCTACCCAGGTTACAGATGTTAGGCTATAATTCTTTTTTTATTTTTTATTGAAGACAAAAAAAGGATTGTGAACTTTAATGGCACTATTTTATTGAGGTAACATTTAAACTGAAAGGAGAGCAAACAATAGTAACACCATATATAATGGTTCATTATAACTTGCTAATTATAAATAGGAAAAACAGAAAAAGAAAAAAAAATCTTAAATTTAAGATAACTTTTATTAGGTATCAGATAAAAAAAAAGCAAACAATATGTAGTGCAATAAAACATACAATTATTTGGCAGAATGTAGATGTCCCTACATTACTAGACTGCTGTTTTTCAAGTATAAAGACACAGCATTTTTTTCTTTTTCTTTTTTTCCTATTTATAATTCCCTATTTATGGTTTATCTCCATTTTATGTTGTGTTTTCTTCTTAATATTTAGGCTCCTCTTTTTTTTATATATTATAACTGGCTAGTAATAACATAAAAAATGCTAAACTTAATACTATGTAACAGTTAATTTTTTTCTGTTTTGCTATTTTTTTTTAATTAAAAATAGCATAGGTGAAACAAATCGGGAGATTAAACTATAATTAAATCTTAATGGGGGTTTGATTTCTCCATTTGTTTCCTTTTAAGCTCTCAATAATTTTTTTTTCACATATGATTATGATTATTAGTATTCTGCAATCTGTTTCAAATATATTTCAATTCATCTGAATTTGAGCAATCGGTGGGTTGTTTGAATTCTGTAACTCCGTAGCTCCATATGGACATATGGCAATACAAATGACATGGATACTTGAGAAACAGTTTACTTTGTTTCATAATTCTGAGTTATACCTGTGGCGCCAAAAAAAAGAGATGATTAATGGAATAAAAAAGATGATTGGTGGAGAGGCGGAACTTACCACCATGCTGCATGGTCGCACGTCTCCTGTGCTCCAGTACGATGGAGGTGATACCTGCTGAACCCACCGCGAAACTGCATGCCGCAGTAGACTATGGGGAAACATTCTTGAAAATCCCAAGGCTTGGGATATCAGTCTTCTTCTCACAGCCAAGCAGGCCCAAAATGGCCGAACTGATACCTGACTGACCTCATGGCTCCACATCAGTCTCAGAGGACAAGGCAGAGGAACCTACAGAGCTCCGGGAATAGCCTTGAGGCAGCAAAGCCCTACTCAAATGACAATCATAACCATAGTGGGTTACTAAAATAGATATCATCATGATGACCACGGATATTTTTTCTCCTCCAAAATGGGAGTGTTAAAAGCAGACCTGAACACACTATCTGGCAGAATAAAGCCTGAAGGAAAATATCCATAGCCTAGGCAATCAGCAGAATTTGGCTGGAAGACAACTTCACACGGTATCTAAAAGATGTACAGCGCTCAATGTCAAAGTGGGGCAGCTCAAAGATATTGCACACCAATACAACCTAAAAATCAATAGGATCCCTGACACCATTGACTCTGGTGAACTGCCACAATTTATCAGATGCCTGATGTCTGCTTACTTCCACCCAAGCAGGCCAAGAACCTACTGTTTGAGGGAATTTACTGAATATTCGGGAGACTTAGCTTTTTTTGACTTGTGAGCAGCTACATTGTTAAAAACCTGCCCTATAGAAATATAAAGGCCGGATTAACCACCCAGCATGTTTTGCATTAGAATTAAGTTTAAGTATATGGATACAGCTGTTAATCTACCAAAAAAGACATTAACATGATACAGATAATTATGTTACCTCTGTGGCCTCCCGTGGATTCCTCACCAAAGATGATCTCCAGGACTCAGGGTAAGTATTCACTAAGTAAGTAGGTATTTCTGCTTTATTTACCAATGCAGTGAATGAAAAGCATAAAAATAAAAACTAGATTTCCACAGTGCTGTGGAATGCCTTTCCAGAAGAGTTCCACCTGTTAAAATTGTAGCAACTTCAGGGGGGGAGAGCTAAGCAGTGCACCAAGGCAGACATACCTTCTTGCAGCTTTGAGTATCAACTTGCAAAATTCTTCTCTAACACCAGGGGCTTCCCATGTATTGGAGCACAAATGCCTCCAACACGTTGGGGAAGTTATACCAATTTGGCGGATGCCCTTCTTTTTCCCTGCAAGCGCTAAAACTCAGTGCCGAGGACTTTGTGCCTACCACATGGAAAGCCAGCAGCTGCATCAACTACTGGTTAAGAGCAGACCCAGAGGTTACTTTTTTGATTTTCTATCCACATGGACAAGTGGTCATACATACGACATGATCTGTGGTGCAAGTTATGTAGTGTTTAATAGAAATTATTTTTTCCACTATGTGGATAAGCAAAAGTGGAATAAGTAAAACACCACATAATAATATATATTTTATCATTAACCTTTCACACAGGTACCATGAAGATCAGAGACTCAATACAAAAACATTGGAGCATTCTTCGATCGGACATCAGTTTGCCAAAAAGATTTCATGAACAACCTATCAATAGTTCTAAACATAATCAAAATCTTAAATCTGTTAGTACGGAATGACCTACGTCAATATTACGCAAAACCACCATTAAAAAAAAGAAAGGTTGCTACAAATATAGTGGCTGTGTCACATGAAGCCATTTGACAAGCGGTTCCATTTTGCTTATCCACATAGTAGAAAAATAATTTCTATCTAACACTACATAACTTGCACCACAGATCATATCGTATATATGATCACTAGTCCATGCAGCCTTTCATAAGTGGATAAAACCGGCTTGACACTGAGAGATCGCATTAGAGGACACCGATCAGGTATAACTACGGCATTCCGAGATCAAAGAACTGACAAGCCTGTAGCTAAAGATTTCCTGGCAGCTCAACACCATCTACCAACATTACAATTTATAGCGATTGTTCATGTTCCTATACCACCATGTGGAGGCGACAAGTCCAAATTGTTGCTGCAACGCAAGGCTTTATGGATTTTAATAAAATGGTAACTATAACCACTTATATAGGTACATAGTTACATAGCTGAAAAGAGACTTCCGTCCATTAAGTTCAGCCTTCCTCACATATGTTTTTGCTGTTGATCCAAAAGAAGGCAAAAAACCTAGTCTGAAGCGCTTCTAATTTTGCAACAAACTAGGAAAAAATTCCTTCTTGACCCCAAAATAGCAGTCAGATGTCTCCTTGGATCAAGCAGCTATTTCCCCACTAATTAGAAATTATATCCCTGTATGTTATGTTTTTGCAAGTATTTATCCAATTGCAGTTTAAACATCTGTATAGACTCTGACAAAACCACCTCTTCAGGCAGAGAATTCCATATACTTATTGTTCTTACTGTAAAAAAAAAACTTTTCTTTGCCTTAGATGAAATCTCCTTTCTTCCAGCCTAAATGTGTGAACTTGTCTCGTATGTATAGCCCTGTTTATGAATAGATTTCCAGATCAAGGTTTATACTTGCCCCGAATATATTTGTATAATGTTATCATATCCCCTCTCAGGCGCAATTTTTCCAAACTAAACAGAGTTTCATTTTTTAACTTTCTTCATAACTAAAATGCTCTATTCCTTTTATCAATTTTGTAGCTCGTCTCTACACTTTTCATCGTCTTGAAACTGTGACTCCAAAAGGACTTAATGAAAACCTTTTATACTTTATGTTCCTTTAAGATAGTTTAATTTCATAACCATTAGGCAGATAAACTCCATAGGACAGGCAAAGGCAACCTTCAGCACTGCAGATGTTTTGGACTACTCCTCCCATGATGCTTTGCCAGCATTATGTGTGTAAGAGCATCATGGGGGATGTAGTCCACAACATCTGGAGTGCCAGAGGTTGCCTATCCCTGCCCTAGGATCTGTATACCTGGTTGTTAACTTTGTTGCCAAGGTTTGCATACACCAGTTTCAGTATTGATTTGACACATATGATTAGTTATGTTGCTTATATACAACTATTTGTTGATTGTGTAATTTGTCCGACTTATTTTGCAGCCTGACAGGACACAGTTGTATCCCTCTTCTTTATAGTTGAGGGTTTCCCTATAGTATATTTAATCAAATTTCTGTTTGATATAGGCTACTTTCACCAGTTTGAATTCTTCCAGGTCGTTTAATTGTCCCCTCACCTGTGCTGTCTCACACATACAGGTATTCTGTTTGTTATTTATTATTTGATATACCTGTTTGTTTCATATTATGGTCATTTTTCTTTTGGACTGGTGTCCTTTCTTTAGAGATGTGAACTATGGTGTTCTACAGCACAGGACACTAGACAGTGGACAGATCTCCTTCTTTGTATTGTATTTTATTCTATTTAGTTAGATATGATATATACTAGATTCAGTATGCTATTCCAGGTTGTGAATATGCTATTTATACCTATGAGTTATGCCACTTGATATCGGAGGCTGGTGGATCACCATTCCCATTACTTTTTCATTTTTCACGTTGTTTTCTTCGCCACTTTGTCACTTTTACTGCATGATTATTCACTACCACTACACTTTGCCTTTGTCCCTTCCTTCCATCCCCCTTTCCTCTTTCCACTGTCTTAGTCATTATTAGTGTTTTTTATTTCTATTCTCTCCTCCATGTTAGATACCTGTATTCTTATTAGTGTTGTCTATTTGGCCTCTTAGCAACCTCAATATGTGATTGCCGATAGGTCACTTAGCAACCATGCACAACACGGCACATGCACTGCACTCACTTGGGTTTTGCACACTTTCGGGTTGAATCAGTCTTCTGGCTGTCCTATCACTGGATGGGTTTTCTTATAAATACCATATTTATTTCAACACTGTGATCTTGATAAAGACCCAAATGGGTTGAAACATTGATTGGAAATATGCACAGCTAATTGGATTGTAACACGATAAATAAAAAACCTGGAGTGCTCCCCTAATTTCATTTTTTTGTACATATTAAGCAGGATTGCACCTAGGCACTATATGTAGTAAATTTTTTCAAAGGGAGGAATGCCAAGCATTGTGTATTTTGTGTATATATATATATATATATATATATATATATATATATATATATATATATATACACATATATGTATGTATATATATGTAATATATGTAAATATTATAGTACATATATTATACATTATTATATACTATATTATATATTATGCATAATATACATACTATAACTATAATACATATTATAATATTATAATTTATTTATTTAGTAATGCAAATCATTCTCAAATATACCTTCTATCTATTAAACTGCAGATTTTAGTGTAATTTATTGTGGATTAAATTGCAGCATATTAACCTCAAACTGGCTGCTCTCTTCTTGGAGTTCTTATAGATCAGACTGGCCTGGTCTCCTGACCAGGTATTAATAGCCTACTTCTCAGTAGCATTAAAGTGATTAATGAGATGAAAGGATAAAATACTTCACCTGCTGCAATAGCTGTAGCCCTGAAAAGTGAATTAATGAGTGCTTAAAAAAGAATCTCATCGTTTCTCAGAGCTATACCAACATGATGATTATTTATCTTAACTCATAATAATGCTGTTCTGAAATGACTAGTACCTCTAGAATTAGCACACTCCAAAAGAGTCAATCTGAAGACCATTATTCATCACTTTGGAAATTACTTTCTATCATAAAACATGTCTAGCAGCTGAATGGCTTTGTTTAAATAACTTTCTTTATTATCCCATTGTGTATTGTTTAAGAACATTGAATTGTCTATAAAAATTCCCCAATGAATAATTACTTTGTAGTTGTTACAAAGAAAAAAAAAATCTCTTGTAAAAGGGAGATGATTCTCTGTTTCATTCACTCTGAAAAAAAAACCTTATCAGGGTATCTCTAACTGATTTGCAAACATTTTTTTATCATTTCTGCTATTAACCTATTCACTACCAAGCAATTTTTGGTTTGTCTATCATCTAAGCATAACAAGAAATACCCAGTTGTGTATGAATAAATACTAGGGTTATGTATAGAATGCTGTTTAGACAAGCATAAAGATTAACATTATAGAAATTTCCACAATGTTTATTTTTCATTTTTCATTTATCCCTTACATAAATATTAGGAGAATGAAAAGACATTATGTAATTGCCTTTATTGTGCACTATTTCACATGGGGTCTAAAATATTAGTATAAAAGCGAAATTGCTACATTCCTCACATAAAATAGGTCTGAGTAAAATAGAATACCAAGGATAGGTATCTTATCAGTATTTACAAGGACCCTGATGGCATGAGAAGCAATACAGACAGATTATCAAATTGGCAACTGAATGCAATAACACATGTCTGCATTAATGCAAAATGCCCACATACAGTAAATACAGTTAAATCATGTATGTTTAAAATATAGGTATTTAATATATGTTGTGGCAATCTTTGTAATGCTAATGTAAAGCTAAGAGGTGTAAGAGGCATATGAGAGAACTCTAACGAAGTGATGTATATAGAGTGTGAGATAGGATAAATATAGAAGGCCATCCAAGGAATAATCACATGACTCCACCCAATAATGTACACAATAAAAACAAGGTGAAAACAATGTAAAACATGCAAATATACCCTACTGATGTTGTAGGGGGCTAAAAGAGAAGAAATAAAAAATATATTGCACATAATGTATGTACACTCACATTTTCTTGAGCCTTTAAATACTGGCGCAGGTAAAACAGCATGGGTCCTGGATCTCGAAAAAACTGGAAAAAGTATTTAACAGGTCCTCCAAAAGAGTCATGTATGCTAAGGTTATGATTTTAGGTATTTATTCAGGTATTTATTCAAATAAAAAATAGCAACTCTTACATGCAAGTAGAATCAAAGCTTCTCCAGCCAGCAAAAACATAATGGGCAAAACTGCAGAAAAACTTATAATTAAAAAAAAAGACTACAAATGTAGCAAATTTGGTACTTCCTCTATTAATCCACAAATGGTATAATGGTATTTGAAAGTGAGTATGAAAAATCCTACAAATATGGCAAATGTTTGAATTCGACATGAAATTGCGCTGGAAGTCACGTTTCAGAAAGCCCAAAAATATTGCGAATAGTGAGTCAAGTGTGGAGGTTAAAGGGATATTATAAGTGCCAGGAATACAAAGCTGTACTCCTAGCACTATAGCTTCCTCTGTCTCCCCCCTCCTTCGTGCCCCCCATTTTTTTGTTAGACTAAATTGGGATTATTATTATTAATATTATTAATATTTAAAAAACGCCAACAAGTTCTGCAGTGCTGTACAATTGGTGGACTAACACACAAGTATTTGTAACCAGAAGAGTTGGACACACAGGTACAGAGAGATGAACGGCCCTGCTTAATAAGCTTACATGCTAGAGGGAGTGGGGTATGGTGACACAAAAGGTAAGGGTAGGGTAGAAAAGTACGTTGCTAGGGTAGTATTCACTTATGGCTTATTGTTGTTTTGATGACAGTTGCAGGAGATAGCTGCCCATCTCGGTAAGACTTTAATTATTGGAGATTTTAATTACTCAGACAATAATTTGGATAGCAGGGTTAGTAGTTCAACTACATAAGGTCTTTGAACCTGCTACATGATATCGTCATGTTACTATTTGTAGAAGCACCAACTAAAAAAAGATATCTTTCTGTATCGTGAATAATCTCAATTTTTTGGTCAAATATTCAAGTACGTGATCTCAATACAGTGTCTTTTGAAATAAACCCAAAGCAGCAAATGCACATGGGGTATGCTTAACATTTAATTGTAAACAGACTAACTTTAATAATATAATGGTATATTAAAAACTCATTGACTGGTATAAACTTTTACATAAAAAAGGAGGATAAATGGAATATCTTCAACAGATATTAGAAATTAACACTTCTCAATATATGCCATTGGATAATAAATATAAAATAATTAAACTTAACCCCTCAAGGACACAGCTTCAAAAGCTTCAAAAGCGTGTCTTACCCTTAAGCCTTTTTTGCATTTTTGCTGTTTGTGTTCAACCACAATTTGCATCTCTCTCATTTATTGCACCAACACATATTATATACTGTTTTTAGAGGACAAAAGGGGCTTTAATTTGATGTCACATATACATATATAAATATAATTGAAAAAAATGCCTCAAAATGGGAAAAAAACCTGTTTATGCAATAATAACATGTGCATAATATGTCCAGCTTAGGAAAAGTAATTCAAAATAAATTCATTTATTGGTATTGATTTATAGAGTGCATAACATGTATAGGATTTAAACTGATTTTGAAAGTTACAGTTCACAAAATACAAGGACTAAAATAAAAGTTCAATTTAAAACAATTTTAGATGTCTTGGTATATTTGCCTTTTAAGTTTAGTCGCCATCACAAAAAACAAAATTGCTACATAAAAGTATATATTTATATAAAGTAGACATCACAGGCTATTTACTTAAGGTTATTTTGATACTTTTTACATAGCCATTTCATCGCCATTCTCAGCTAAATATTGGAGTAAAATTGTGTTTTTTCTCTATTTTATATACACATATAACAAGGTTTTTGTAATGTGTATTTTGTAAAACTGGTGTGTGCTATCCCTATTCAGAACCCCATATTGTGTTCAGCTACACCTGCTGAGTATAATACTCCCATTGTATGCCTTTGGCAATATTCCATGAAGCTACAATGACATATAAGAGACAAGGCTATTTCAGTTTCTATAGTTAGAATTTACATAGATGAATTTGATAGGCCTATGTCTCATTTTGGGGTATTATAGCAGTTTGACTGTTCAAAAAAACACCACAAAGGGCTTCCATTTCAGAATGTAGACACCCCAGGGTATCTTATATGGTGTATATTGTGTCTTAATTTATCACTATTTTTTTTTTACCAATTTATGTCAATGTTTGTGCTGAAAAAAAATAGCATTTTTTTACATACATGTTTCATTTTTGCCGGGTATTTCTTACACTTGATATGTATCACTGTCATAAAATACCCCGTATTATGCTCATTTCCATCTTCTGAGTAAAATAATATGCCCAATATATGACCTAGAAACTATTTTGTGAAGTTATAGTGCCGTAAACGAGACGTGACAAGTTCAAGTTTTTAAGTGTGAATTTTCAAAGATGATGTTAATGGGTCCATTTTCCATTTTGGAGCACTTTAGCAGGTGACATATTCCAACTACACCATAAAGGCATACTATTTCCTAAAGAAGACATCCCAGGGTATTTTAAAAGGCATATTTTAAACCTTAGCATGGGATATTTTTTCCGCTAGCCTGTATGGGCAGACTAGATGGTCTGAATGGTTCTTATCTGCTGTCACATTCTATATTTCTATGTTTCTATGTTGTACCAAGTGCAGTGGTAGTAAGCATTTTTTTCTGCATTTTCGATGCACAAATTGAGTTTGCACGGTATATTTTGCAGACCTTATGTGTGCTGCGGTTGTATAATACGTCATAGGTTGCAGGAATACCCCTGCATGTACCTTTGCTAGGTATATGTGGATACTGAAAGGGCACATTTGAGACACAATGGTTTAGAGAAACTACATTTAAATAAAAAAATATATATGTACATAAATACAACAGGATCTTGTTGGTAGATGGGTCTCTCAAAAAGACAAAAACGGAGATAACAAACATTTAAGTGTAGTATTTTTAACGTTTTTGGGGTAATATATTGTAGCGAAGGCACACTCACACTTTAACCCCTTAAGGACACGTGACATGTGTGACATGTCATGATTCCCTTTTATTCCAGAAGTTTGGTCCTTAATGGGGTTAAAGAGCCATATAGAGCTCTGCTGTTGAAGGCGTGGATGGTATAATTCCCATCTAAGGATATAAATACAGAAATGGTAATGGTATATTCAGCAGTGGTGATGGTGCTTTCATTGGTAGAGTGCAATATGTAAAGACATAAACAAGAACATCCCATAGCGTAATATGTCTAATACACTATTTTCTTCTAGAAAAATGGTTGGTCTGTTACTCACTAAAAAATGTGAGTAACAGACCAACCATTTTTCTAGAAGAAAATAGTGTATTAGACATATTACGCTATGGGATGTTCTTGTTTATGTCTTTACATATTGCACTCTACCAAGGAAAGCACCAAGTTTTTTTCAAACTTCAAAATTTTAAGATTTTTGTCCCTGTCCCATTTTGAAGGACTTTAGCAGGAAACATATTCCAACTACACCATAAAGGCATACCATTTTTTAAATAATACACCCTGGGGTAATTCAAAAGGCATATTTTGAACCTTATCGTGGGATAATTTCTTCGCTATTGTGTACCAAGTATAGTGGTAATAAGATTTTTTTCTGCCTTTTTACCCACACAGTGAACTTCTACTGTATATTTCGCACACCTTATATGTGCTATGACAGTATAACACTTTATAGGTTACTTAGCTGTGTCATCTGAGTACAGGAATACCCCTGTATGTACCTTTGCCAGGTATATGTGGATGTGAAGGGGCACATTTGTGACACAGCCATTCAGTTTTTTTTTTTCAAACATTGAAGTTTTACGATGGGTCCATGTCCCATTTTGGAGTAGTTGAGACGGTCAGTTATTCAAACTACCCCACAAATGCATACTACGTATTAAAGAATACAACCCAGGGTATTTCAAAAAGTATATTTTGAACCTTAGCATGGAATCATTTTTTGGGTGTTTTGCACCATATATCGTGGTAATAAGCATTTGTTACATAGTTACATAGTTACATTTGCGTCCATTAAGTTCAGCCTTCTTCACATTTGTATATTGCTGTTGATCTAAAAGAAGGCAAAAAAAAAAAACATTTTTAAGCACTTCCAATTTTGCAACAATCTAGGAAAAAAAATATTTATTGACCCCAGAATGGCAGTCAGATTTATCATTGGATCAAGCAGTAATTACCCTACATTGAAAAATTATATCCTTGAATATTCTGTTTTTGCAAGTATGCATCTAGTTGCTGTTTGAACATCTGTATGGACTCTGATAAAACAACTTCTTCAGGCTGAGAATTCCACATCATTATTGTTCTTACAGTAAAAAAACATTTCCTTTGCCTTAGACGAAATCTTCTTTCTTCCAGTCTGCCTTTTTGACACACAAAGTGAGTTTGCACGGTATATTCTGCAAACCTTATGTGTGCTATGGCAGTATAATACTTCATAGGTTGCTCAGCTGTATCGCCTGAGTACAGCAATGCCCCCGTATGTACCTTTGCCAGGTATATGTGGATGTTGAAGGGCAACATTTGAGACAGCAATTCATTTTTTTTTAAAACTTTGAATTATTATGCTGTGTTCATGTTCCATTTTGGAGTAGTTTAGCTGGTTGGTTATTCAAACTACCCCACAAATGCATACCATTTTTAAACAAATACGCCCTGGGGTATTTCAAAATGCATATTTTGAACCTTTGTTCCAGTTTGTTCGAGGTGTATTGGTAATGAGCATTTTATAAATGTATTTTGTTATTTTTTTAAAACTTTTTTTGAAATTTTTTAACGTTTTTTACTGATTACATTTTTTTAAAACGTGTTTATACTTTCCTCAAACTTTTTTACGCTTTTAAAACTTTTTTTTGCTGTTAACACCTAGCTAGCCTAACAGTAAATTCCTCAATTTCCCACTAACTGAACCCCTGAGGGTTAAAAATAAATAAATGTTAACCCTCAGAGGTTACAAAATAATTTGATCATAGTATAATACTGTGATTTGTATTTTGATCACTGCAGGCAGTGATCAACTGGCAGGGAAGGGGTTACTTGTCAAACTGGGGTGGGATTTTTTTTAACCTTTTTTTTTAAAAAACGTTAGTAAAACTTTAGTTTTTTTTACTTTTTTAAACTTTTTAAAACTCTAAAAAAAATGTTTTATCAAATAAAAGTTAACCCTCAGGGGTTAAAAAAAGCAGAGTAAAATGTAGTCCTTGCCAATTAATCACTGTAGTCAATGATCAATTGGCAGTGAAGGGGTTGATTTTAATAAAGCAGGGGAAAGGGGGTGGGATTTAACTTTAACTTTATTTATTTTTTTTACAGGGGAAGCAGATCAGCACTGATCCTTCTCCCTGAACTTCAAACTGATCGCGGAAGCACAGGGAGGCGGATCAGGAGTCCCATTCTGACAGCCTGTCAGAGCGATCACTGCTGCAGGGACAGCGTGATCGGGAGGAGGAGAAGTGTTAACCCCGTGATCTGGGGTTAATTTTAGTAAATGATGAAAATTGGCCATCATGCGTCCTTAACGTTGGGAAGGGGTTAAACCAATGTAACTTAGAAGGAAGGCAAGCCGAGAAATAAGCAAAACAAACAAAATAAGAAAGGGACATTTAAAGGATTTAATATCAGATAAATTAGAGGCATCCTATCTTAAAATATAAGAAAGTATATAATGTCTTTAACCCCTTAAGTACCAAACTTCTGGAATAAAAGGGAATCATGACATGTCACACATGGCATGTGTCCTTAAGGGGTTAAAAAGGTGATTACAGTTGTGCTCAAACGTTTGCATACCCTGGCAAAAATGTAAACATTTTGACATTGATTTTGAAAATATGATTGATCATGCAAAAAAAAATATTTTATCGAAGGATAGTGATCGTGTAAAGCCCATTATTACGACATAGTTGTTTTACTCCTTTTTAAATTATAATGATAACAAAAATTACCCAAATGGCCCTTATCAAGAATGTATATACCCTTGAATGTTTGGCCTTGTTACAGACACACAAGGTGACACAAGGGTTAAATTGTCAATCAAAGGTTAATTTCCCACACATGTAGCTTTTTAAATGGCAATTAGTGTCTGTGTATAAATAGTCAATGTGTTTGTTAGCTCTCATGTGGATGCACTGAGCAGGCTGGATACTGAGCCACGGGGAGCAGAAATTAACTATCAAAAGACCTGGGTAACAAGGTAATGTAACTTTATAAAGATGGAAAAGGATATAAAAAGATATCCAAAGTATTGAAAATGGCAATCAGTACTGTTCAATCACTTATTAGGAAGTGGAAAATTCGGAGATCTCTTGCAAAGTTCAGGTAGACCAAGAAAGATTTAAGCCACAACTGCCAGACGAATTGTTTGGGATACAAAGACCCACAGGTAACGTTAGAAGAAATACAGGCTGCTCTGGAAAAAAGACGGTGTAGTTGTTTAAAGGAGCACAATACGACGATACTTGAAGAAAAATTAGCTGCATGGTTCAATTGCCAGAAAGAAGCCGTTATTGCGTCAATGCCACAAAAAAGCCCAGTTGCAATATGCCCGACAACACCTTGACACACGTCATAGCTTCTGGCACACTGTAATTTTGAGACCAGTGATGAGACCAAAATATGGCTTTATGGTCACAACCATAAGCGCTATAGTTAGAGAGGGTTAAACAAGGCATACAGTGTAAAGAATACCATTCCCACTGTGAAGCATGGTGGTGGCTCACTGATGGGGGGGAGGTGAGCTCTAAAGGCATGGAAAATTTTGTGAAAATTCATGGCAAGATGAATGCAGCATGTTATCAAAAAATACTGGCAGACAATTTCCATTCTTCTGCATGAAGGCTGCGCATGGAACACTCTTGAACTTTCCAACATGACAATCACCCTAAGCACAAAACCAAGTTGACCTTCCAGTGGTTACAACAGAAAAGGTGAAGGTTCTGGAGTGGTCATCACAGTCTCCTGATCTTAATATCATCAAGACATCATCAAGCCATCATCAAACCTGTGGTTAAGACTTCAGACATTGATGCTAAAGGGGGCAATAAATAGTATTAAGAACTAAGGGTATGCAGACTTTTGAACTCGGGTCATTTCATTTTTTCTTTGTTGCCATGTTTTGTTTTGTGATTCTGTTCTGTTGTAACCTACAGTTGAATATAAATCCCATAAGAAATAAAATAAATGTTTTGTCTGCTCACTCATGTATTTTTTTTTTTTTTTAATGGTACATATTACCAATTCTCCAAGGGTATGCAAACTTTTGATCACAACTGTACATAGGCTAAACTAGAAAATGAAAAAGTGATCGCCAAAGAGAGAAAGACCAGCCCTAAAACATTGTGTGTGGGGTCTTCGGTTTGTGGGAGTTGCATATGCAGATGAATTATTGTTTATTGGTATGGGCCCGATGACTACACTGCTGACCATCTTGGATGTATATGACCCTGTCTCTAATCTTTGGATTAACAGCTCTAATGTAGAGATTCTCAACTTAATGTTCCCTTCTTCCCATTCCACTGTTGCTCATCTCAGATATTGCATTTGGGGATTTGGCTTACTAAGGACTTGGCTATCCTATTTACAGCTAACTTTTCACATATCTTATCATCTGTGCTGAGTGATTTACATAAATGTGTTTAGCAGTTCCTCTCATACCTAGGACATGTTAGAGCTATAAAAACGTTCATAGTTCAATGCCTATTTTTCCTATTTTCAGACACTTCCTATTCACATTCCTCCAACCTCCTTTACACTTTGGCTGGGAATCTTTGGCTTTGTTTGGATGCATAAGTCTCCTTGTATTGCATATTTTCAGTTGGTGTTCCCTAAGCTATGTGTTAGTTCGGCACTGCCAGACTTTGGAAAGTATTACATAGCAGCTTACCTCTCCAGGGAGGTTCCATGCTGACACTCCTAAGCTATTGGTCCCTTTGGAGTGCTCCACTCTTGCAATACCCCTGGCTCTCTGTGGAGTGTGGTAAGTGACTGGCTCAGCAAAACCCTTCTGTTTAAGCCACTTAATTGATTTGGCATTGTTTAAAGCTTAAGTTATTCTAGACATAAGTTCTGACCTTGAACTTATTGGGCAATGCAGTCTTTCCCATGTTGAACCATGCCCAATTCTGTGACCTGACCAGCCCTATACTTAGGATTCATCAGGTTCAGAGAGTCCCCTTTTCAGTAGTAACCCTACTAGAGCTTGTATGAAATGCACCACACACTCTTGTCCATGCACAAATTGTGCACTACTTACAGGGAATACCACAGAAGCACTACCTTACTCGAGAACCACCATAATTGAAACATTTTTAGAGCCAGGACCGATACTGACGCAATTTCTCTCCCTGATTTAATAATATGCTGTTAAACAATGGATTCCTACTCTACCTGTCCTGTACCACTTAGTGGGAAGGTGACTTGTTGCTTGCCTTTCCAGATGAGGACTGAACAAAGATATTCAATATGATCCAGAAGACTTCTCTCTCAGCACGTCTGCCAGAGACCTTATAAAAATTGTGCACTAGATGATACCAGATTCCAGTGGCTATCCATGCTCATAATCCCTCATTCTCTCCCCTTTGTTGGAGATGTGGTGAGGTTAACAGTAGCTGCTCCATAATCAAAGGCTTTTGGAAGGTAGTTTATAACATGCTTGAGAGGTTGTCGGATGAAATACACAAAAACAAATTTAGCATATGCTCACCTGACTAGGGTTAATTAGTGACTCATTCAATTGTAGGTATAGGGAGCTAAATGAGTGAAAAAAACTGTTACCCCATCTGGCTAAGAAGAACCATATATAATAAACACCAAATTATTGCTCAAAAATATGTAATATGTAATCATAAACACAGCATAATAAAAGTGCCGATATATAAGTGCCCAACAGTACAATTGACTAAATCACTACAACCCACTTTAAAAAGTGCTCATGCATTACCCTATTAGTATAATATCAAGTATAATGACTAAGAGCTGGAGACCACTGAACCCCTCCACCCCCCAATGTTTTGACTGTATGGCTTCCTTAAGGGCACCCCTAAATAAGTATGAGAAAGTGTATTTCAGTAAATAAGTAGAGGGACATATATCCAAGTATGAATCTAAACTTAAAATGACTATTAATAGTATTAGGTAAACTAGAATGAAACTTGAACCTACAAAAGGTACAAGAAATTGACACCTGTGTACATCTATAGTTATTGGTGGAGTAGATGATTAGGTCAACACAGATCATGTGCAGGTGTATCTGTGTCAATATGGTTAAACGTAACCACTTAAGGAAAATAGTTTTGCCTTCATTACAATGTCACCCCTAAAGACCATGCTCATATAGAATGTAATGCTATTTTACTATTTAAAACTTCACATAGGCAGCCACTCTTAAATAAGTTGGCCATTCCATTATGATATAAATATTACATAGTTACATTGGCAAAAAAGAGACATATGTCCATTTAGTTCAGCATTTCTCACATCTGTTTTTGTGGTTGATCCAAAAGAGGGCAAAAAAACAAGTTTGTAACCCTTTCCAATCCTGCAACACACTAGGTAACACATTCCCTCCTGACCCCAGAATGTCAGTCAGACCTATCTCTGGACCAAGAAGCTATTACTCCACTAAATAAAAAGGATATCCCTGCATATTTTTTTTTTTGTAAGTATTTATCCAGTTGCAGTTTAAACATCTGTGCGTACTCTGATAAAAACACCTTTCCGGGCAGAGAATTCCACAACTTTATTGTGCTTAATGTAAAAAAAATGTACACTAAACTGCCATTTCGGAGTTAAATAATTGTTGTTTTTGTTTATGCAGCCCTAGCCACACCACCCCTGGCTGTTATCTTACTTTAAAAGTTTTTTTTTTATCTCCTGCTCTGTAAATTGAACTTTAATCACATGCAGGAGGCTCCTGCATAGAAATACATTAACAGGTTATATAAATACATTAACAGAGCTAAGGAATTCTAAATTAAACATAATATGCAATAAAGGAAGTTTAAACATTAGATCTCACTTTACAAGAAGTGTTTAGGAAGTATAACAGTACCCTCCATGTACCATGTTTTTTTGCATTTTCAAAAGTTACATACTTAAATATAAGGCTTGCATTTCTGTTTTTTCACATTGAAATTTGCCAGATTGGTTATGTTGCCTTTAAGGCCGTATGGTAGCCCAGGAATGAGAATTACCCTCTTGATGGCATACCATTTGCAAAAGTAGACAACCCGAGGTATTGCAAATTGGATATGTCCAGTCTTTTTTAGTAGCCACTTAGTCACAAACACTGGTCAAATCATGGGGGTCATTTAATTTCTTGGCTACCATATAGTCTCAAAGGCAACATAACCAGTCTGGCAAATTTCAATGTGTATAAACTAAAAAAATTAATATGTTGTATTTGACTCTGTAACTTTCCAACACACCATAAAACCTGTGAAATCCCCCATTACTGTTTTACTCATGAGTCATTGCTGAACACAAATAAATACTTTATTGCAGTAACAGCTAACTGTATTATGACATTCAAGTTAAAATGTCAAGCAGAACTTAAAACATATAACAACATTTCTTAATTTCTTACTTTTTTATATTTTATTCATATAAAATTATGTTTAATATATAAATATTTGACATGACATGAAAGCCCTGTTTCTTCTGAACAAAATTATGTACAGTTTGGGTTTATTTAATATGAAAGAGGTGAATTACGGTTGAACAGATATATAGCGCAAATTCAATGTTATGTTTACGTTTTATCAGAGCTTGTACAACTGACTCAGTCCTTAACCTCTTAACACCGTTACAGCGTACATTTAATGGGCATTAAAGCTGTTGAAGCGGCATAGAACACATTAACGGCTTTCAGCCCCAGGAGGGCCGCGGTACTTACCTCCACCGCGATCCACTTCGGGATGACTGCCTGACAGCCCAGACAGCCCTCCCTGGCAAATCAGGCTCCCAGGGGCCATTTGATCGCTCTCAAAGAGTGATCACATGCCAGGCACGGCTGTCTGCTTTCTGCAGATCAGCCTACAGGGGGACACTTTGTTTACATGTCACCTAGCAACCACGCTATCATGTACGCACGCACATTAAGGTGATCACATTTCTCGCCTGTGCACTTCCAGGTTCTGAAAATTAGATTCATGGAGCTTTGCAATAATATAAAGAAAAAAATGACTACTCACTCTGTAGCCGTCCATTGTAATAACTATCCGGATTTTAATTTTGAAACTTTTTTATGCACGGGTTTGGAGAGAGTAACCCTGGACCACAGAGGTGGTGATTTGATTAGAAGACTGAGACAAAGAGAAGGCTTTTGGATTTTTAATCTAAAGACTTTTAGCCCAATAGGTCTTAATGTGGACTTTGACATGGTATGTTTTTTATAACCTTATTATCATTACATTTTTTAGGACCACTTTTCATATTTTTTATCGATATATTTTTTACTGACATCACACACTTTTTATCGGTATATTTTATACTATTGTTCTCTGGGGTTCCTCTCCCTGAGTAGTATCCACTTCCACAGCTTCTATTTGCACATTTCTATATATTTGGTATACCTTTTCTTAGATCACCTTTTAATACATGTATGTTTTTAGACATACCTTTTGATATTTTACAATTTTTTTTACTATGTATTATAATGGTATATTTTCCTTTTTAATATTTGTCACCTTCCCTATGTACAGTGTTTTATGATATTTTGGACATATTTTTTATGTACAATTTGTTCCCCTTGGGGTTATTTTTATCTAAGACCAGAGCTGACGTTATAATTAGTGCTGAGCTTTTTCTATGTTTTCAATTCTATTCTATTTCTTTGTTTCAGTATGTTATTATACTCCTATCACCTACAAACTCGATTACATCCGGTTTGCTACCGTGGAATACATGGTGGATGTTTCCACTGACACGCATCTCCGGAGTGAGGCATGGAACACAAACAAGGAAACCAACGAACACAGGTGAATTGGATTATGGCGCAGTATCCGGGTGCATCATTTTCATTTAAAAATCGAACAGAGGAGATTACACTACATACTTTTGGATGCCCCTGAGGAAGTCTTGTTCAGGATGAAACGCGTAGGGTGGAGAGACTCAATCAAGCACTTTAAAGTTATTTGTTATATTTTTGTTTTTAATTTAATTGTAATTATATTGTATATGATTTCTGGCTACCTCAGACCTCGTTCCTGATTAGAAGGGATTATAATTCCTGGAGGATTGATTGTGTGACATGCCTGATTATCAATTCTATCTTGTGAGTTCAATCTGAATAAAATTTATAAAGTTATTATATTGGTGCAATATGTTTGTGTCTCTGTCTTGATTCCCTATTTAAGGTTAAGAGAGAAGAAAATCAAGCTCCTTCCATCCTTAAGATATTCTATATGCCTACAATCAATTACCATCTTGTTAGTGCATTTTAGCCTCCAGCGCAAATTTGGTGTTTTAATATACTACACTATTATTTTTTTGTGTGTTTCCATATTTCTAGATTGTATTTCTTATATTTCTATTAAGAAGACTTGAGGGATTTTCTTACAACCTGTTGTATCCAAAAAGGGTAATTTTATTTTATATACGTTTACCCACTGGAGAGCATGTGTGTTATATATACGCTTTTGTATTGCTTAAAATTAGGAGACCGGTTAAAGGGACACTGTAGGCACCCAGACCACTTCTGCCCATTGGAGTGGTCTGGGTGCCAACTCCCACTACCCTTAACCCTACAAGTGTAATTATTGCAGTTTTTTTATAAACTGCAATAATTACCTTGCAGGGTTAAGTGTCTCTATTAGACAGCCACTAGAGGGAACTTCCTGCTCTATAGCACAGGTTTTCTGTGCTAGAGCGTCGATGGACATCCTCATGCTGTGTGAGGACCTCCAGCGTCGCTCAATTCCCCATAGGAAAACATTGAAAATCGTTTTCAATGCTTTCCTATGGGGTGCGCTAATGCGCATGCACGGCATTGCCGCGCATGCGCATTAGGTCTCCTCGGCCGGTGGGTGGGATCAGTCTTGCCCAACGGCCGACGTAGGCAGAAGGTGGAGCGGCGGGGGAGGAGCAGGCAGCGACGTGGGACATGTCGCTGCCTCAGGTAAGTCACTGAAGGGGTTTTCACCCCTTCAGCAACTGGGGATTGGGGCGTGGGAGGGAGAGGAATCCTGCAGTGCCAGGAATTCGGATTGTTTTCCTGGCACTGGAGATTCCCTTTAACTAAGGAAGAGACTCACCAAGCCTATCAGTTACTGGAAAGTAAGCGGACAATATTTTCCCAGGAACCCTGGTACACCACTGCTGCCATACATAAAGTGTAAACCCCAGGCCAAGCCCCACTACGATAAACCTGAAGCAGTCCGAGTGGGAATGCGGAATGAAATCCAGGAAATGATGTGTTTAGGAGTTATTGAGGCATCTGACAGCCTCGTACCAAAGTCCTCGTACCAAAGTGGGATGGAACTACCCATTTCTGCATGGACTACAGGCCACTAAACGATCGGACTGTTACCGAAGCTTACCCTATGCCCCAGATAGTTTTTAATTCAATAATATATACTTAGATCATATATATATATATATATATATATATATATATATATAATCTAAGTAAATATATGCACTTACATTATATATATTATATATATATATATATATATATATTAATATCAAAATACAAGTAGAATGATATTGATTAAATATATAAATATATAATTATATATGAAGATGGAGAGTACAAGCGCTTCTATGTTTTGTTTTAAATCTAGGTTATACCGAACAAATTTTTGTGAGCTGCTATACCACCGTGCTTATCTTTCTATCAGAAAATAGTGTAAAAGGAAGAGATATCGGTGTAGCGCTCTATCGTAGTGGGTATATGGAAATAAATAAATAGAAAACCTTGCTGTACCTTAAATAGGTTGGGTATACTATAAAAAGTCCCAATAGTTTCGGGTTTTACCTTAAATAGAAAACACAAATATACAGAACATAGTGTAACCTGTGTACAGAGTAAAAAATAAAAATAAAGTGCTTAGGTAACTAACTCACACTTTTCTGAGCTAATGTACTAGCTCAGGTATATGCGCCTTAGGGTCCGTAGAGGCGACCCTCACTCTCCTTTTCGTCCAAATTTTTCTCCAGGTATTAATAATGTAACATAAATATGTATAAAAAAATTGCTATATCAATAAAACAACACTTGTGGCTATAGTCCAAAAAACAATTCTGTCAGGATGAACAGTGAGCTGACAGAATTGTTTTTTGGACTATAGCCACAAGTGTTGTTTTATTGATATAGCAATTTTTTTATACATATTTATGTTACATTAATACTTTTCATACAATAAATTAATTATATATACTTAACACTTACGGCTTTCATTCCTACCTGCTATTACAAAGAAGGAATGTGGTCCTTAACCACATACACCTTATGAAGCGAGCCGATATATTGTCTCAGGGTTTGTGAGTATATTGGTATTACCTACTTAACATATTCTATATACAGCAGACTGTACTACGCTATATTCTCCCTCCTATACCTATTACCTAGGATACTACACCTGGAGAAAAATCTGGACGAAAAGGAGGGTGAGGGTCGCCTCTACGGACCCTAAGGCGCATATACCTGAGCTAGTACATTAGCTCAGAATAGTGTGAGTTAGTTACCTATGCACTTTATTTTTATTTTTTACTCTGTACACAGGTTACACTATGTTCTGTATATTTATGTTTTCTATTTAAGGTAAGACCCGAAACTATTGGGACTTTTTATAGTATACCCAACCTATTTAAGGTACAGCAAGGTTTTCTATTTATATAATTATATATATATATTTATATAAAATATTAAATAAATAAATAAATATGTAAATACGTTAAAAAAGTTTAATAAAAAATAAATAACTTATATATATATATATATATGTGTAATTTCACTCTAACTGTATTTTGATATCAATATATATACATATATATTGATATCAAAATAGACGTAGAACGAAATAATGTATATATCTGCATACATAAGTATATACATGTATATCACTATATATATATATACACCTATATATAAATAAAAACATTTTACAAAAAGTATATATATTAATTCTACGTATATATTTGTCATATTTTTACATAATTAGGTAATTTTATTAATTACAATTTGCGGGACCTGCCTGACAACCCAGGCAGAAAGTCGAGGGAATTTAATTTTCTCACACTGTATTTAACCCTGTAATTTTCAAAGAAAACAGGGGTCCCCCTGGACAAGGAACAAGTGCCAGCCGGCATGGTGGTGTGGGCCACAGACACTTTTTCCACTCCCTGGTTCAGATCTCTGATAGGTTGCAGAGTGAGCCCCAGCTCTCCCAGAAATACTGCTGCTTCTGTGGCGTGAACCATCTTCAGAACAACTCCATTGCGTTCCACTATTAGGGATCTGGGGTTGCCCAAATGATAGGCTATCTCCTTGTCTTGGTGTATTTGAGTGACGTGGCTCCATGGGTTTCTCTATCTTAGGGTGGCTTTGGATATGTTTAGGTAAAATGTCAGAGCGTGGCCTTCCAATTGATAGGTGGGTATGCTTCTGGTGGCTTTCATGATGGATAATTTATCGCCCATGCAGGATAGCTGTGTAATTGTATTGCAGGACTCCCTATTCTGTGTTCCAGGGGGGATTAGAGACCCAGAAAACTGGTTTGGCAAGCCAACCACTGGTTTGGCAGAGGTGGATTTCCATTTCAGCAGGTTTAAAAACAAACAGCCTATGTAGGCAGGCATTTCAGCCACATCAGGAATGCCTCTAATCTTGATATGCTTGCTGCGGCTGCTGTCTTCCAGGGATGCCATTCTTGCCTGCATAGACTTGCAGGTTTCCCTGAGACTTGTGAGGCTGTCTGCGGTGCCTGTCTTGAATTGCTGGAACTCTGAAACCTCTCCTTCCTCCTCCTTCACTCTGTCTCCTGGGATGCTCCTTTAGTGGAAGGAATATCATCCTCCTCATCTGAGAAGGGGTGGGAAAATCATCAAGAGCATCGATTTCCCTCTCCTCCGTGGAAAAGGACTCCTTAGCTTGCTGTAGGCTGCGGGCCATGTATTCCCAGATCTCTCGGGAACCTCCCACTTGTGCCGTCCATAGCTTTTTGGAGAGCTTCCCCATATCTGCATGTATTGGCAGACTCATTGGGGCAAGTGTGAACCCTGATTTTTCACTGCCAGAGGAACTTAGTGTAGCCTGAGGATCGGATCTCAATGCTCAATGCACTTTAAGTGGCACCATTGTTCCTTAATCAATATCTCTATATAGGTATAAGAAATTTTTTGGGAAGTGAACATTTGTTCATAATATTATTATTTATTAGTGCTTTTAATTAGGGTGGAAGTTTATATGTAATATATTTTTTGTTTGCAAACATATTTAGTTGCTATTTGGCACTCAATTATATATTTATTGTTTATAATTTCTGAAAGACTCTGTCTAAAATATTTCAAGCACTGCATATGGCATTTGTTTAACAAGCCTTGTGAATTAAAAATAGCAGTCTGCCATCTGCCTTTAAAATCAGTTTCTCTTTTTTCAAAGTATTATGGGAATCCAAAGTTGCAAAGGTTGTCAATTAAAATATGTATTCGTTTGGTGATCTAAAGGATGAAACCTTTCAATGTTACCTTAAATGAACTTAATGCACTAATGTATTAACAATGAGACAAACATGCATAATTGTATAAAAGTCTGTTAACAGGAAGACAGACTTTTCATATATAATGGGTTAATTCTCTCACAGAATATTGATACATTCTATCTTAATTGTATACATTAATATCTGGAATTTGTGCATATTGTAGGAACAGAATCCTGAACAATAAATATAACAGAAAAAAAGATCACCAAAATCAACAATGAAAACCTAAGTTTTCTTGAGTGTAGCGCTGGGTGTAATAGAATAATACAACAGTGAATAGTGCTCTTGATTGCACTTACCCTCTTTAACACACTTGTATATATGAAAAAAAAGGGAAAATATACAGATAATTGTGCAGTATATTAGGGTGAATCAAATTTTTAGTGAATTCTGGAGATAGAATCAAATTCACTCACATTTTTTAGAGCCTTTTACAGATATAAGGCTCTAAACTCCCTGGCGTCTGTGTCTTTTTTGGGTAGACCACACGACCCCCCTCTCACGATATACGTATACGTGTTTTCCTCCAAGTTTTAGATAGAAAAAAGACACAGGTAATCCAATCTGAGCGTAGTATTTCAAATACTATAAATACCAATGTAAATAAAATATAGTATTGCTCACCTTCTTTAGAGCCTTTGATAACCGGCTCTAAGTATATTGGCCTAGTGTCAATTTGTGGGGTGACACTGCCCCTTTCTGGAATCACTTCAACAGGATGCAGCAAAGATGGTTAAGTATAAAAATATATTTATTATAAAAAGAATATTTTAAAATTATGTATACAGTTTACTAGAAAACAATAAAATTCGAAATATCATATGTATAATACAAATATAATTGTTGCCAAAACGCGTTTCGCCGTCACACGGCTTCCTCAGTCGGCTCCTGATCTTCTTCTGAATATATATCTTTAACCCCTTAACACCGCAGCCAAATGTACAAGTTGTGAACGAAACAAAACGTAAACAAAACCTGGCATTTGCGCTATATGTCTGTCCAACCGTAATTCACCTCTTTCATATTAAATGCACCCCCCCTTATTATATATCATTTTATTCAGGGGAAACAGGGCTTTCATTTAATATCAAATATTTAGCTATGAAACATAATTTAATATGAAAAAAATGGGAGAAAATAAGATTTTTTTTTATTTTTTTCGTTCTTCATGACATTTTAACTGTCAATGTCATAATACTGTTTGCTTTTACTGCAATAAAATACACATATTTGTATTCAGCAAAGTCTCACGTGTAAAACAGTACCCCCTATGTACAGGTTTTATGGTGTTTTAGGAAGTTACAGGGTCAAATATAGCGTGTTACATTTGAAATTGAAATTCGCCAGATTGGTTACGTTGCCTTTGAGACTGTATAGTAGCCCAGGAAATAAATTTACACCCATAATGGCATACCATTTGCAATAGTAGACGACCCAAGGTATTGCAAATAAGCGATGTCCAGTCTTTTTTAGTAGCCATTTGGTCACAAACACTGGCCAAAGTTAGCGTTTGTATTTGTTTGTGTGTGAAAAATGCAAAAAACGCCAATTTTGGCCAGTGTTTGTGACTAAGTGGCTACTAAAAAAGACTGGACATACCCCATTTGCAATACCTTTGGTTGTCTACTATTGCAAATGGTATGCCATCATAGGGGTAATTTTCATTCTTGGGCTACCATAGGGTCATAAAGGCAACGTAAGCAATCTGGCGAATTTTAATGTGAAAAAAATTAAACACAAGCCTTATATTTGACGCTGTAATTTTTGAAAACACCATAAAACCTGTACATGAGGGGTACTGTTGTACTCAGGAGACTTCGCTGAACACAAATATTTGTGTTTCAAAACAGTAAAAAGTATTGCAGCAATAATATCGTCCCTGTAAGTGCTGTTTGTGCGTGAAAAATGCAAAAAACTTAACTTTTACTGGCGATATCATGGTTGTAATACATTTTACTGTTTTGAAACACTAATATTTGTGTTCAGCGAAGTCTCCCGAGTAAAACAGTACCCCCCATGTACAGGTTTTATGGTGTCTTGGAAAGTTATAGGGTTAAATATAGTGCTAGCAAATTAAATTCCCTATACTTTCGGCATGGGTGGTCAGGCAGGTCCCGCTAATTGTAATTAATTAGGATACCTAATTATGTAAAATTATTACATAAATATATGTGTAGAATTAATATATGTATATATATACATATGTGTATATATACGTATATATATATATATTTTTTTTTTAATATTTTTATTTATATATAGGTATATATATAGTGATATATACGTATATATTTATGTATATAGATATATATATTATTTCGTTATAAGTGTATTTTGATATAAATATATATATTAATATCAGAATACAGTTAGAACGAAATAAAACACATCTATATATTTTTTAATATTTTATTTTTAATTATTTTTTTTATTTAATTTTTTTACGTATTTACATATTAATTTTTTTTATATTATTTATAAATATATATAACAATAATTATATATATATTTAATCAGTATCAGTCTACGTGTAATTTGATATTAATATATATATATATAATTATATATATATTAATATTAAAATACACCTAGACGGTGTATGTGTATGTGTGTATATGTGTATATATATATACTTAGATCATATATATATAATATATATATATGATCTAAGTATATAATTTATTTATTTTTACACTGTTTTAAAACATTTTTATTTGATTTTCAGCCAGCAGGGGGACCAACTGTCATTACAGTTGGTCCCCCTGCTGGCAATGCAGCAGGCAGCTATACCGGCCATGTGATTGTGAGGTCCTCGCAAGGACCTCACTCTCACATGGCCGGGAGGGCTCCTGGAGGGCGGACGTGCCGCGGGGGGCTCCCTGGGAGTCCCCCGAACCGCGATCGCCGGCGTGGGACCGCCAGCGACCGGGTAAGTTACTAAAAACCGGAGGGCGTACTATTACGTCCGGCGGCGTTTAGAGCCGCTTTTAAAAGGACGTAATAGTACGCCCTCCGGTCTTAAGGGGTTAAATTGACCGCCAAAAGTCTCTTAATCTTCAGTCCGGTGTGTTTCCAGTGGCTCGGGTCGATGTCGTCGCGTCACTTCCTGTCCTTCGTACTACATCTCCCATGGTGCTGTGCGGATCTCGGCGTCACTTCCGGTGTGCGTCAGCGGTGTTGTGGGAAATTGAGTCCAAAGTAATATCGTTGAGCAGTTCGTTTTAAGTCCGTGATTGCATTTTTGGCATATAGTTTATATGTTCGGGGTAGAGGTAGAAGGAGACAATTATAACGTTAATATTAAAAGCAATCATAACTTTAAAGAATATAAGATTGACAGCAATGTATAAATATTAAAGTGATGAATAAAAATAAAAATAAGAATAAAAATGTGATACACCAGAGACTTGTCTATATTTGGTATGTTGGTTTCTTAGTTTAGTACCATATTTCTACCCCTACAGGTTTGGCTGTGGGCTGTTTTTATCTTTAAAATTAGAAATAGAAGTAAAATGCAATAAAATGCAATAAAAGTGGTTGGACTTCCTTATATTCTTAGCAGCATAGGTTCTAAAGGTTCTAAGGGTCACACGTTGTCTGTGTTATGAACAATATGGAATTGTAGATTGTTATGACATTAAATACTCAGACTAAAGATCCCTGAGTCTTTTCAATATGGGTTATAATTATACAGATGTTCTTAATTTTTATTTAGTAAGAGATAGGAATGAAAAATAGTTATTAGTAATAAAGTTTATAGGAAATATAGTCTATTGAAGGAATGTTTGACTTAGAATTACTCGTTCAGTTTATTTCGAAGAGATTCTGTTTAGTTATTGTGCAAATTGCTATAGGCGTAAAATTCTTAGAAGGGTTTAATTTTTTAAAAAAATATTTAAAAAATATATAGAATGGATCTCATCTTTAAAATTGATTAAAAAGGTAAAAAAGTTAAGAAGTTAAAGGAAATGGCAAAGTTCGAAATCCGCATTCAAACCATGAGGGGCCAAGGTGTTCAAATTAAAAATCCACTTTGTCTCGATTTTTCCTAGCTTTTTTATTTCATCCTCCCCTCTCCAATTTAAGGTGATCCTCTGTATAGCTAAAAAACTTAAAAATTGGGGATCGTTGTTGTGTTCTTCTTTAAAATGATTTGAAACGCTATGTTTTTCATACCCTCTCTTTATGTTTCGTATATGTTCGTTTATTCTTACGTATAAAGGACGCTTGGTTCTGCCCACATATAGAAGATTACAGGAACATTGTAGTAGATATATCACTCTCTTTGAAAAACAGGTAGTCATTTCTCGTATTTTATATTTGTTTTCTTTCTTTGAATCTGAAAATTCTGTAACGTGTCTTTTTACACTCTTTGTGTTTTTACAGGCTGAGCATAGCCCACAGCCGAAAAAACCTTTCTTTTGAAAGAAAGGGGTGGGTTTTTTGTCTTTTATATGGTTGTGTACCAATTTTTGTTTCAGATTAGGTGCTCCCCTGTATATAAATCTGGGCTTCTCTGGTAGAATAGAGTACAGCATTGGATCATTCCTTAACACTGGCCAGTGTTTACTAATTATTTGTTTTATTCTGTTGCTCTCTTGATTAAAATTGCTGATAAAAGGTAAGATGTTGTGTTCTTTTATGGTTTTCTGTTTATATTTCAATAAAGAGGATCTATCCATATTTTCTATTTGTTTAATGGTATTCATAAGGGATTTTTCTTCGTAGCCCTTCTCTATGAACTGTTTTTTTTATTCTTATGGCTTGGGTTTCAAACGTGCTCGTGTCTGTACAGTTTCTGCGGATCCTCATTATCTGTGCTTTTGGGATATTTTTTAACCAGGGTGAAAAGTGACAGCTGTTTAAAAAAATGTAAGTGTTCACATCTACTGATTTAAAAAAGGTTTTTGTCTTAACTTGGTTTTCTTCTATAAAAATTGTGAGATCTAAAAAATTTACGATTACTTTACTATATTCTGTGGTTAATTTAATTCCCCAGTCATTGGTGTTTAAAAAAGTTAAAAATGACTTTAAAAGATCCTCTGAACCCTTCCAGATAAAAAATATGTCGTCTATGTACCGCTTGTAGGAGACCAGGTTCGCCTCCCAGTCCTCGTTGTTATTTATGAACTTCTCCTCCCAGAATGCCATGAAGAGATTTGCGTAGCTAGGAGCGAACCTGGTCCCCATAGCAGTACCGACTTTCTGTAAAAAGAATTCGTTGTCAAACCAAAAATAGTTGTTATTTAAAATGAGTTCTATTCCCTCTGTTATAAAATTAATTTGTTCATCAGGATAAAAGTCATCTTTCTTCAGAAAAAATTGTGTGGCCTCTATTCCTCTAGTGTGCGAGATGATTGTGTAGAGTGTACTAACATCTGCAGTGACTAGAATGTAGTCTGATTTCCACTGTATTTCATGTAAAATTTGGATGATGTTAAGTGTGTCTTTGAGGTAGTTTTTAGTTTTTTGTACGATTGGTTGTAAGCACTTGTCCAGGTATTCCGATAGTCTACTCGATACCGAGCCTATGCCTGAGACTATCGGTCTACCTGGAGGGTTGGTGGCATTTTTGTGGATTTTTGGTAGGTGATAAAATACAGGGATTTTTGGTTTCATGATGTTGAGGTATTTGTATTCTCTTTCATTCAGTATCTCTATTTCTTTCCCCCTCTGTAGTAAGTTTTCAAATTTTGTCTTAATGTTAATTGTCGGGTCTCCCGATAACTTTTCATATGTGTCTCCATCCCCAACTAGTCTTAGGCCTTCTTGTAGATAATCTTCCGTTCTCATAACTACAATCCCACCTCCCTTATCGGCTGGTTTAATTACTTTTTCCTTATTCTTCTGAAGTGCTTTTAATGCTAACCATTCCTATTTGCTTAAATTCATATGTCTCTTATCTTTGGGTTTGATTTGATTTATTTCCTGCATGACCGCATTCTCAAACGAAATCATCTCTTTGGATATAAAATTATTTGGAAAGAAAGTGGACTTTTCCTTAAGATCAGTGTGTATATATTTTGAAGTTGAGGTCTGATGTGTTAGTTTATCTGTTCTCATAAAACATTTCTTTAGACACAGCTGTCTTTTGTATTTATTCAGATCTATAAAAATGTCAAATTTGTTTAGGGGTTGTGTAGGAACACATTTTAATCCTTTGTTTAAAATCTTTTGTTCGGCCAATGGTAGGGGGTTCCCAGTTAAATTAAAAATAATTGATTGTGATTGTACTGATGTCTTCCTTATCTTGTTGTATGTCTTTGTATACATAAGCGCCACCTATTCCACATCTTTGTGTGTTTTGAACTTGTTTCTGTATAACAGAAAAAAAACACACTTTATTATTAATATTTATTTATATTTGTTTTTTCTATTCTTTGCCAAAATATGTTTTTTTAATTACATTGTATTTTAATTATGTCATGCACTCCTTATTTTGTATTATTCCTTATTACAGCTCAAATAAACTGTTAATTTTGACCTATGCTTGTGACTAAGTGACTACTAAAAAGACTGGACATACCCAATTTGCAATACCTTGTGTTGTGTAATTTTGCAAATGGTATGCCATCATGTAGGTAATTCATGGAGGTAATTGAAACACTAATTTATCTTCAGCGAAGTCTCCTCAGTATAACAGTACCCCAATGAATAGGTTTTATGGTGTCTTGGAAAGTTACAGGATTAAATATAGGGCTTGCACACTAAATTATCTGGGCTTTCTGCCTGGGTTGTCCTGATGAAAGTTCAGTTAAGGAACTAAAACGGTGATGTCTTTGACAATAAAATAACAAAATTGATTATAAAGTATTTTCCAAACAAGCACTCATGGCTTTATAAGCAATTTAGTTATTTTATAATCAATTTTATTTTTTATTTATAAATCTCCACGAAGAAAGGCGCACACTGTGCTTTTTGAAGAAAATTATTTGTCTTTAGTAATAACACACGGGTTACAGCAAATCATATATATATAATTTATTTTTCTAATTTTTATTTATATATATAGCTATATTTATATATATTTATATAATATACAAAATCCTGCGCACTTACTCTTTCACTAAACAGCAATTTCAAGTCTCACAGAATATATTTGGTTTTATTTAAAAACACCTCACCTAGGAAAAAATAATGGGGGTTTGGTTACAGTATATGATCATACATTGCATAAGCCTGCCACATCATCAATGTACCCCATTCTAGGCAGACCCTACTCTAGCAGCACGATGCTTGCTCTTATGAGATTAAACCACTTACTTGGGAAATGCTTTCTCCTGGAACTCTCTGCTGGTTGGTAAATGTACATCATACATCATACATCATATTTATTAAAGGGACACTATATGTACCCAGGCTACTTCAGGTCATTGAAGTGATCTGGGTGAAGTAAGCCTGTCCCCCTTAGTCCTGCAATGTATATCATTTCAGTTTTAGAGTAACTGCAATGATTACATTGCAGGACTAAGACTGTCTTCAGCTACTAGAGGCACTTCCTGCTGGCTAAACAATCTTTGGTTGTCTAACTGACACTGGACACCCATGCGCTCTATTAGAGGACATCCAGCATCAGTTAAATCTGAGAGGGCCTTAGGTGCTCGCGGAACATGGGCATTACCCCCCACCCATCAGATGATGTTGGAGGACTCGGAGTGTAGAGTCGGGTAAGTGTTAAAAGGGTTTTTAACCCTTGCGGTGCCAAGAGGGGTGCAGAGGTGGGGGGGGGGGGGGGTAGGGAGAGGGAGAGGGAACTAGTAATACAACTTTGTATTACTTACACTATATAATCCCTTTAAAGGTAACTGCCAGCAATAAATGGCTTACTGTACTATCACTACCTTCCCCAGTACTCATACCATGTGTATAATTTAACTCCCTGTAAAAAAAAATGTATATTATAATAACTGATTTAGTGTATAAAGTCAAGTTATTAAAGGACCACTATAGGCACTCAGACCACTTCAGCTCAATGAAGTGGTCTGGGTGCCAGGTCCATCTAGAATTAATCCTGCCTGCTGTAAACATAGCAGTTTCAGATAAACTGCTATGCTTACATATGGGTTAATCCCGCCTCTAGTGACTGTCTCATTGACAGCCGCTAGAGGCGGTTCCGCGCTTCCGCGCTTCTCACTGTGATTTTCACAGTGAGAAGATGCCAGCGTCCATAGGAAAGCATTGAGAATGCATTCCTATGGACTGGTTGAATGCGCGCGCGTTCTTGCCTCACATGCGCATTCAGCCGATGACGACCGAAGGAGGAGGAGAGTCCCCAGCGCCGAGGGAGCCTGGCGCTGGAGAAAGGTGAGTGTTTAACCCCCTTCCTCTCCCTGGTCCTTTAAGCTCTGGAGTAAAGAGGCCATCCTGATATAGAGAGGTAAAGAGAAATTAATTTAATGCTTTGGTGTATAGATAACAAGCTAAGAAAAGTCACTAGCTTGTGGAACTACTTAGAAAAACGTTTATTCTAAGAGAGTAAGTACTTTGCATTGTGCAAACACTAGATTGTTTTTATGCCTAACTACAATGCGGTCAAATCTAGGCTGATCTGTTAGTCAGAAATTCTCGAACTCCAAGTTGAAATATCATGGACCAACTAAAGTGTGCGTTGCCGAACATGCTTGCTTTAGACAGATGATTTATCAGAAAAAAAGATAATTAATTGTTAGAGGACAGTCACTAAATGTTGATGTTATTCACAGATCAAATGCAAAGTAAACAGTAAAGAGAAAAAAGGTGAAATACAAAAATATTTATTTGTTAAAAAAATATAGAGAAAAAATGCAGATTTTTTTACTGCTCCTCCTGTTTTCCTTTTGTTAGTTACTTCTTCTCACTTGATCTAAAGTCAAGCAAGAGACAGGAAAATGATATATAAAATAAAATATTATGAATATTTTTGCACACTGATTGACCCATTTTCCAGCCCTCTTATTGTTCTCTGATTCGGTTCCTGAATCAGAATCTCAGCACAGAAATTCTGCTGAGCTGAACTTAAATTCTGCCGAAATATTAGGGTCCTGAAAAATCGGATTTTTCTTTCTAAAAACTAGTTGACTGAGCCAAATTGTTTCACCGTGCACAATTCTTGTGCTATGCAGATGTATAATCCATTGTATAATATATTATGGCGGCTCAATAGTTTTGCTCCCTCTTTATCCTTACTTATCCTAAATTATTGTGGCCACTTTAGCACATACTATATGTAGTACAGAATCTCCCTCTGGACAATTAAAATATATTTTGTAAAAAATCTGCATATTTCTATTCAATTACATTTTCATCTATATTGTGATGTAGACTTGGAAATTAGTTTTGTTCCGAACTGCAATTTATCCAAAATTCAGGCTGAGTGAATGATCAATTTCCAAACTACTTCATGCCAGAATCTCAGAACAAATGACTCATGAAATGCACAAACATGCTTGTTTTGATTTGCAATTCAGAGTGCTGTACTTGGCACTAGTAAATTGGGGGCCGGATAGGGAAGAGGGTTTTTTATTTTTTTTTTGGTGGTGGGAAATAGGCAGCTTAGTTTGTCAAGTGACAGTAACTGTAAAACAATCTACACATCTGAGCAGGATTCTTCCAGACACTTTTACTGCAACTATTGAGGGAGATAGACCTGCAGTAATATGTAGGTTAGGCAAAGGACAGGATGTCACTACATCCCCCTTAAACACCTGCCCCTAGTAGACAAACCATTTAGATGAATAGCTTTAGATATAGTTGGCTCTCTTGACAACCCAGGCAGTCAGGATAACGCTACATCTTCACGGTAGTGGACTTTGCAACCCGATACCCTAAGACTGTAGCACTGCAGAGACAATAGCAGATGCCCTGCTTAAAATATTGTCCCAACCCAAGAGATCCTATCGGATCAGGGGAACCAATTCACCTCAGACCTGTTAAATCAAGTCTGGGACCTCTGCTGAGTTAAATCCCTCCTTACTACCTCTTACCACTCACAGACTAACAGGCTTTGTGAGAGATTCATTTGGACCCTCAAGCAAATGATTAAAATATCCAGATATCCGGATATTCACTGGGAATGATTCCTACCCCATTTATTATTTGCCTATTGGGAAGTCCCCCAGGAATCCATCAGTTTCTCCCTGTAAAGAAAATATACCCCAACACGCAGGATTCAACTAAACAGAAGACAACACAGAGGGGAGATACGTCTACCGGATCTTAGAGTGGCCGGACTCGATGTATATAGGAGAAGTACAGAGTCAGGAGCGATCCGAGGTCAAGGGCACAAAGAGACAGCGTAAACTAGGACTAGCCGGGGTCTGGTACACAGTAAACAGCAAGCCGGCAAACAGAACAGATAAGGATAAAGAGATAACGTAGTCAGAAAACAAAGCCATGGTCAAGTACGAAGGAACACAACAGAATACAACAATCGCTAAAGGGAACTGAAACAGAAACCACAATAGGGCAAGGAACTAAGGGAAAAAGGTGAGTATATATATCTTAACATCTATTTTGAATGGCCCCTGTCACATCCACGCCCCCAAAAGGTAAGTGTATGGGGAGTGTGGCATGACAGGGACCAATGGGAGGCCTTTGCCAATTTAGGCTCCCACTGCTCCCTTAAGAGCGCGCCCGAGACCGGCGGCACGCTCTTAGAGTCAGGCGGGACACGTGACCGCTTCTCGCGGTCACTGCCCGCCTTCTTGTTGCAGCCGTCGGATGAGCCGCGCGCGGCTCGTGCAGCAGCAGGGCCGCGCGCGGCTTGAACCGAGGACCCCGGCCGGCCCCTGGAAAGGGTAAGTACCGCTAAACTCCCCCTTTAAATTGCTATATCGACGCTGAGTCTATGGGAAGGCAAATGCTGCCCCGAAGAGACCCCTATGTGGTATAGCTGTGGGAACAACTGGAGCACTTAATGGGGTTGGCCCAAGACCACTTCCGGGCAGCCCAAACCCAGCATAAAGCCCACTATGACCGACACACTAAGCCCTGAGAGTTCATAGTGGGACAGAGGGTCTTAATGCTGAGACCCACCAGACAAAATAAGCTACAGGCTGCCTAGGAAGGACCTTACAAAGTAGTAGTCCACTAAATTTTGGATTTTTACAAGGTTTCATAGGGCTACAAGCACTATTCCTGTAGCTTATAATCACTGTATGCTGTAGCTGAATCCAGGACCAGCAGAGAAAAGGAGAAGTGGTGACTAAGGGACAAGGAACAAGAGACCTTGTTACCCGTGACAATACATAACATATACTTTCCAAGAACACTCTTTTGAAGGGATATTCTCTGCTATGAATCAAATTCATCAATCCTTTTTTCTTGGAACCTCATCTTGTGCAGGTGTGCATAAACAGAGTTTACAACTATAAACTATGAAACAATAAACGATAAATATATAGAAAAACGATAACCAAACAAAAAGATGAAGTGTGAAAATAAGCAATTGTGTTTAACCCCTTAAGGACACATGACATGTCTGACATGTCACGATTCCCTTTTATTCCAGAAGTTTGGTCCTTAAGGGGTTAATATGCTTGTATGTTGGTGTAAATCAATACTGTATACACAACAAAATGAAGAAACAACAAAATGAACAAACAGAAAATAGTGCGATACTGTAAACAAAAAAATATATAGCTGTGATAAAAGGTTAGATTGTTAGCTCACAGCACTAGAGCCCTCTAGAACCTGGCTCTAATTTATATAGCTGTAGGGTCTTCATTACGTTACAGAACACCTTCCAGATGGATAATTGCTCTGGATGTACTTCTCAGTGGATACAAAAATGGAGAAAAACAGTAATACAGATGATATTGAGAACAACATAAATTGAAAGTGGTAATGGAAATTACTCACATGTATCAGATCCTGTGTGCATCAGAAAGCAATGTGCCACTTATGAGAAGGCACCTCCCAAATGGACCAGCTAGATACATAGATCCATTTGGGAGGTGCCTACTCACAAGTGGGTACTTGTATCACAGTTATCTCTAGTGTTTGCAGTATCACAATATTTTGGTTTTATTTTAGTTTTCCTTTTTATGTATACTGTATTTATTTACAGCAAGATACTAGCATATTATACACAAATATATTGGGTAATTATTATTTTACTCCACCTTTTTGTTTGGTTATAGTTCCTTTGAAGCGTATTCTTTACATTTATAGATGCATATATGAGGATTATGCATGGTTGTTTGCAGCGTGTTCTATTTACACTTTAGATCACTCATTTTTTCTTTTTTCATATTTAGAAACTACTCTGTGTAAATAACATGTTGGTCTTGTTCTAAACTGCGTCTTCACTCGTGCAAATGGTTATCAACAGGTCATTACATAAAATGTTCAGAAATAACCCGATCCTGGACTACACCTTCAGCCTTGCGCTTAAAATGATGTGTCTCTCATTGGCCAGGTTAGACAATTTAAAACATTGGTAAGTTGCTGCTTTAGAGATAAGTTTTCATATGTTTATGCATTTATTATCAGGTTCTCCGAGACATTTTCCAGTGTGATGCATTTGCATTTTACAATGTACTAGCTATTACAGACACCTTTTACTTAAATTGTATGATGACATTTACTGGATACATGGCACTTATCCTGCCATAGTTCTACCAATTGTCTCTTCCCACTGAGAGCTACAGGAGCCAGTAAAGGTGTGTTTGTATGTCAGATCAATGCTAACAGTCACATGTCACCAAAAATCAATTACAGTTGCTTTGCAATATTTTTATAACAATATTGAAGCTTCCCAAATGAAAATCTATTCACTTGTGTAGCTGTATGTAAGAGGCCCAGGCGGGATGAAATGAAAGGTAAATTATTATTTCAGCAGTCCATCTGTATGGTGAGGTAGCACTGGGACTTCTTCAGACGCTCGATGTTGTACTAACAGCCTGCAGTTATTCTGAAATGAGGAGCTGATGATTAAGAGGTCAGTTGTTACCAACAGCAGCAGATGTTGTTGGTGTTTGTCTCAGTAAGGTGCTCACTGTCTGCAAAACAAAGTTTCCATTAAAAAAAAATATAAATCTGAGAGCATCTTCCCCTGGGGATTACAATGCCATTTCATTTCCAACTTGGCATAAAGCCAGCCTAATTCTGGTTTCCTCAAACAAAGCGTTGCTGTATATTCATATTTTCTTTTCTGGTTCTATTTGACTCATTTGTTTATATTTTTCTCTGCACATTAAAAATCTTGGATTTCTAATCCTTTTTATAGAGTTTGAAAGGAGATTAGGTTTTGCTATTTTCACATACAAGATCAGTTTAAATTGTGTGCTAAATACAATGGAAAAACAAAGTTTCTTAGCTATTGTTGTAGCTTTGTTGAGCCCCTCACATTAATAAATTGTTTTCCAACCATCACTCGGGACCTACTTAACCCCTCCCCCCATTAAATCGTGATATCTGACCGTTCTGTTAAAACATTAAGGTCTTAATTAAATATTGGCAGGACATTTTACTTTAGTAAGAGGGTAGTGGATGCCTGGAATATCCTTCTAGCTGAAGTGGTAGAGGTTAACACAGTAAAGGAGTTTGGGATAGGCATTAGGCTATCCTAGCTATAAGATATGGCCAAGGAATAATGAAAGTATTTAGAAAATTGGGCAAACTAGATGGGCAGAAATGGTTATTATCTGCCGTCACATTCTATGTTTCTATGACATCTGTAATTTACTGGTAAACAAGTACAGAAAAATTGATACTGCTGTTATAATTCAAACACTTTACTATAAGTATGTTAAGAATAAAAAATAAAATGAAACAAAACACATAATCATAGGTTAAATTTAAACGCTCTATGTGTGCTTGTTAATATATACTGTACATTGCTAGGAATATATACAGTACATTGTTAGGAATATACATAGCAGCGTGATTTAAATTGCTTCTCTGTGTGCTGTTATTTGTTCAGTCTCATTCTTTAATTGGTTCTAGAATGTATGAAAAAATACACTTGCTTAATATTGGCATGAGATTTTTTATTTACTTATTTTTACTTAGTGCAACTCATAGAGTTAGCTAATTTGATAAGGTGTTTTCTTCCCTATAATTTAAAACTAACTGAAAACTGCGAAATGTAGAGAACTAGATTTGACTGTGTGACCTTGCCAAATAATCAATAAGTGTAATTTTATTTGCTTGCAAATTTTTGCTTCCCTATGTTTACAGGAAACATGTTTTGTTCATACTGTAGATTTTACTAAAGGTAGCTGCTCTTCAATGTGAGCATGACATTTAGGAGGTGCAGGGGGCAACAGTGTGAGTGTTCAAGACAATTACCGTATATACTCGAGTATAAGCCGAGTTTTTCAGCACATTTTTTGTGCTGAAAAACCCCAACTCGGCTTATACTCGAGTCACTGTCTGTATTATGGCAATTTACATTGCCATAATACAGACTGGGGGCTGGCAGCGAGCGCTTACCTCTCCTGCAGCTCCTGTCAGCTCCCTTCTCCTCCGCGGTGGTCCGTTCAGCACCTCGGTCAGCTCCCAGTGTAAGTCTCGCGAGAGCCGCGGGGTCATAGTGCGGCTCTCGCGAGACTTAGTGTGAGCTGACAGGGGAGCTGACCGGACCGCCACGGAGTAGAAGGGACCTGATAGGAGCTGCAGGAGAGGTAAGTAAACTCTCAGCCAGCCCCCCTCTTCCCCCTACTGAACTACCAATGCCAATGGACCACCAGGGAAGGAGAGCCCCCCTCCCTGCCATGTATCAAGCAGGGAGAGGGCACGAAAAAATAAATAAATAATACAATAATAAAATATTAAAAATAAAAATAAAATAAAAATAATTTAACAAAATAAAATTAAAATAATAAAAAAATAATAATAATAAAAATTCCCACCCCCCACCAAGGCTCTGCATCACACACACTGCACTCATACACACTGCACTCATACACACACACTGCACTCATACACACACTGCATTCATACACACACACTGCATTCATACACACACACTGCACACATACACACACTGCACTCATACACACTGCACTCATACACACTGCACTCATACACACACTGCACTCATACACACACTGCATTCATACACACACACACTGCACTCATACATACACACACACTGCACTCATACACACACTGCATTCATACACACACACTGCACACATACACACACTGCACACATACACACACTGCACTCATACACACTGCACTCATACACACACTGCACTCATACACACACTGCATTCATTCATACACACACACTGCACTCATACACACACACTGCACTCATACACACACACTGCACTCATACACACACTGCACTCATACACACACACACACACTGCACTCATACACACACACTGCATTCATACACACTGCACTCATACACACACTGCACTCATACACACACACTGCACTCATACACACACACTGCACTCATACACACACACTGCACTCATACACACACACACTGCACTCATACACACACACACTGCACTCATACACACACACACTGCACTCATACACACTGCATTCATACACACACTGCACTCATATACACACACACTACACTCATACACACACACACTGTATTCATACACACACACACTGCATTCATTATATACATACACTGTAAATAAATATTCAATTAATATAATTTTTTTAGGATCTAATTTTATTTATAAATTTACCAGTAGCTGCTGCATTTCCCACCCTAGTCTTATACTCGAGTCAATAAGTTTTCCCAGTTTTTTGGGGTAAAATTAGGGGCCTCGGCTTATATTCGGGTCGGCTTATACTCAAGTATATACGGTAAGCAATCAGACAAATTTATAGCTCAACTTACTAGATATCTTTTTTGGCCAAAAACACTCCAGATATGCTCTTGGACCACCTAGACCATGAAATGATTATTTAAATTAAATAACTATTAAAGTGAATAACTAAAAGGCCATTTTAAGGGGCACAGAAGTTGCTCAGTGAGCTGAGTTTATAAAAGTGATTTCTCCCCTGGGTGGCAAGTGGTCCAAAATATGTCCTCATCCATCGTCTCACATTAATAGTAAGGGTCAACGTAGCCCTAAAACATAACCCTAGTAATTAGCTTGTCAACATTTTTGTTTTGTGCTAACCCTCTCATTTGGGGTTGTTTCTTTATCCAGTAGTATATATCTACAATTTATTAAACAGAAGCATTACCATTTTTGGGGGAGAGTGTTTGTCTATTTATTCTTGCATAGAGAATATTATTCCAAAAACACAAACAACTAATTTTCTCTAACATAACTCATCACTGTACCATGGCTACTCTCCCAAAATGTTTCCTCTAAATATGTTTGCTTATAACTAGGTCTACCCTATGATTCCCTGAACAAATTAGTTGCATATATAAAATACATGAGTTGGTTGTGATACAGATTAATAGCTCACATTTAAAAAAAAAAAAAAAAAGAATAATGGCCAAAATAAGGTAAAAAATATTCCAGACATTGCTATCATATAACGTCTAACACACAGACACTATGTATCGACTCCGCAATTAAAAAAAGCTTCATCAATACAAGATTAACAGGAAAGGGTAAATGTACTGCATGTGTTTATGAAAAAAGCATATAGTATCACTTATCTTGCATTGTTTGGAAAGAAGAATTAAAATACAGAAATTATTCAGTATTACAGCACCTTGTGTAGTTTGCGACTTTTGAACAAAATATCCTTAAGGCATAGAAAAACCACTTACATTTTTCAAGTCGTTTCAAAAATACACTGAAAGGTTTTCTTATGAACTGCAAATTGACACCTCATGGCAGAACAAATAGGATTGTGATAGTACTCAAGGTCAGACTAAACTACAATTTATTAGCTTCAATCTTTTACAAAGCAACTTACAGTTACATTGTGCGTAAATGCAGCTTTCAACTGACCAGGGAAGAGGGCCATTCCAGGTGTGATTATGCAACATATTTTACTTTATCAAATAACCTATTTCATGTCTTCTACAGCACTATCAAAAAGGTTTAGAAATAAAACATGAACATGTTTATATCTACTTCTTCTGTGAACATTATTAACAAAACACCTTACTAGACAGATTACAATAGTACTAATAAAGTTAATAAAGCGCCAAATCCCACAGTAAATTTCTTTATTTGCTCAAATATAGATGAATGGTTTTGTGCTATTTCAGTTAGACACCTAATCACAAAACAATTAATTGTGGAAATTTAAAAAAACTAAAGTTATAGCAAAATAACTGTGTTTAAAAATCTAAAAAAAAAAAAAAAAAAGTAAGAATTCATATTGTTGTTGCAGATAGGTTATTTTATACCAGCTTCTACAACAATATAACTGACTACTTATGTTTCCCCTAAATCCAGACAATGTAGGACTTTAGATGGTTCATGCATTAGAGGAGATAACTTTTTTTTTTTTTTTTACAGCACGCTTTAAAGGGTTAATCCTTGGAGTTTTAAAACTTTTGTTAGCAACTTCATATATCTAATAAAAAATAGTGTCTCCTTTAAAAAAACAAATGGTGGGAGGGTATCATTTGACTTCCGTTGCTCTTGTGCTGAGGACAGACATAATCTATGCACACATTTAACATTTGTTAATGTATTACAAGCATATACTCCCCACAAAGAGTTTCTTACATGTAAGTACATTTAAAAAAAAAAAAAAATTACAATTTCTTTATGACTTTCTTATATTGTGAAATTTTGTAAGTAAAGCCCACACAAGAGTTGTAGATGCTTCATAATAAATGTTATTGAATAACTGCATTTACATAGGGATTGACTCAGTGAAACAACACTGGACGTCCATACGCTATGCTTGAGGATGTCCAGCATAAGAAGACATTGAGTCAATGTAGGTTTCCCCATCGGTTGACGTTGGCAGAGGAGGAGCCCGACTTAGTGCCAAGCGACATCAGCATGGAACAATGGGGTAGGGACCGGAGGGGCAGCAGGACAAAATAATGTAGGACTAGAACTTTGTAAAAAAAAAAAAAATGGAGCTTACTCCACTACTCAAATGTCAATTCTAAACATTAGATATCTTAATGAGGAATTTTCACTTCCTTATTATGATATAAGCATGCATTGCATGATTAGCTTATGTATGCTGCGCACTGAGTGTCTCTAACCCCTGGAGTACAGGTTGAGTATTCCTTGTCAAATCACAACAGTCATTTTGGCACAGCTAAATTCCTTCTAAACCATGGTGAAATAATTAAAAAGCAAGTAAATTTGTCTCTTTAAAAAAACCTGCATTAATCATAAACTTCAATGCTCCAATATGTGTCCCAACGTGCAATTAAACCAAGGCCAACCTTCTAGAGCTTTGATGCTTCATATGTAAGTTTTTTAAAGGGACACTATAGACGCCAGACCACTACGCCTTAACCCCTTAACGCCGTTACGACGTGCTATGCCGCCACGGTTTAAGTGGGCTTTAAAGCCGTTGTGACAGCATAGCACGCCGTAACGGTTTAAGCCCTGGAGCGCCCGGGATACTTACCTTCCCGGCGCTCCGCTTCGGGAGGACTGCCTCGCAGCCCAGGCAGCCCCCCATGGAAAATCAGGCCCCCGGGGGTCATGTGATCGCTCTCAAAGAGCGATCACATGGCCCCCTATAGCTGGCTGTGGATCTGCCAGCAGGGGGACTGTCTAAAATATCAGACAGTCCCCCTGCTGGTGGGAAGTATAAAAAAAAATAATTAGACATGTTTTAAAATAAATCAAATGTATATATATATATATATATATATATATATATATATATATATATATATATATAATATATGTATATATATTATATATATATTATATATGTATATTATATATATTTAACGTCATACATACAGTATTTTAATACTAATATAAGTACATATATTAGTATTAAAATACACTTAGAATGACGTTACATATATATAATATACATATATTATATATATAATAGATATATACACATATATTATATATATAAATACGTATAATTACAATAAATACATACAATAATAAAATTAATAAATAAAATATTGAAACAAATTTAATATAAATTATATATACATATGTAATTTCATTCTAACTGTATTTTGTTATTAATATATATATATTGGTAACAAAATACACTTAGAATGACATTCTATATATATCTATCTATATATAAAATGCAAATAACTGCAAATATATATATATAGATAAATACATATAATGACATAAAATATTACATTAGTATACACGTAGAATTTAAATACCTATAAATGCATATGTATTAAAATTCTACGTGTATATTTAAGTAATCTTTTAACATAATTAGGTGATTTGATTAATTAAAATTGGATTGACATGCCTGACAACACAGGGAGAAAGTGCAGAGAATTTAATTCGCAAGCACTATATTTGACCCTGTAACTCTCCAAGACAACATAAAACCTGTACATGGGGGGTACTGTTTTACTCGGGAGACTTCGCTGAACTCACATATTAGTGTTTCAAATTGGTAAATTGTTTTACAACGATGATATTTTAAGTAAAAGTGAAGTTTTTTGCATTTTTTACAAACGAACGGCACTTTTATGGACTATATTATTGTTGTAATATGTTTTACTGTTTTAAAACACTAATATTTGTGTTTAGTGAAGTCTCCCGAGAATAACAGTACCCCCCATGTACAGGTTTCATGGTGTTTTGGAAAGTTAGAGAGTCACATATAAGGCTTGCATTTCATTTTTTTTACATTGAAATTTGCCAGATTGGTTATGTTGCCTTTGAGAGCGTATGGTAGCCCAGGAATGAGAATTACCCCCATGATGGCATACCATTTGCAAAAGTAGACAACCCAAGGTATTGCAAGTGGGGTATGTCCAGTCTTTCTTAGTAGCCACATAGTCACAAACACTGGCCAAATATTCGTTTTTTGCTTTTTTAACACAAAAACAAATATGAACGCTAACTTTGGCCAGTGTTTGTGACTAAGTGGCTACTAAAAAATGCCATTATGGGGGTAATTCTCATTGTTGGGCTACCACACCGTCTCAAAGGTAACATTACCAATCTGGCAAATTTCAATTTGAACATGGAACGTTCTATATTTGACACTGTAACTTTCCAAAACACCATAAAACCTGTTAATGGGGGATACTGTTGTACTCGTGAGACATCGCTGATTACAAATATGTGCATTTTTGTGCAGTAAAACCTAACAGTATTATGACATTCACAGCTAAAATGTCAGACGGAAATACACATTTTTAAAAAAATCTTATTTTCTCACAATTTTAAAATGTTATTCATAATGAATTATGTTCCATATATGAACAGTTAATGGTAAATTAAAGCCCTGTTTCTCCTGAACAAAATGATATATAATAAGTGTGGGTGCATATAATTTGAAAGAGGGGAACTACGGTTGAACAGACATGTAGCGCTAGTTTTTGTTTACATTTTGTTTTGATCAGAACGTGCACTATTGACTCAGATTCAGATAAAAGGCAGTGTTTATGCTGCTGTGAAGGAACACTTTTATTGGCAGTTATTAAGACGGCCACTAGAGGTAATTCCTAGTCAATTGCTGCACAGTGTGCAGCATTGGCACTCAGCGTCTCCACACTCCGCATGGAGGCGCTGAACATTCCTCATAGAGATACATTGCTTCAAAATAGGAGAAAATGTAAGAAAAAAGACCTTTCCTATATGGTCAGAGGGGGGTCAGTCACTAGTTAGTTAAAAACTATAGTGCTAGGAATACATTTGCATTCTGGACACTATAGTGTTCCTTTAACCTCATCCCTACCTTGGACGACCTTGGACCCACTAACCTGATCACTGGCGATACCTCCTCCCTTCCCCCTCCCGGCGATCGCGATCCTGCGGTCTACCTAGGAACTCATGCAGACCCCCTCTGCCTGATCCGGCCCTCCCGTGCCATGTGACCGCGGGGTCATGGTGATCACATGGCCGGCTTGGGAAGTGCCTGCATGGGATCTGCTGAGCTCTCAGGCAGTCCCCCTAATGCCTGAAAAATTTTTTTTAAAGTTATTAAAAGTTATTAAAAAGTATAAAAAAGTAAATAAAAATACTTAGATCATATATGTATATGTGATTTAAGTACTTTTATATACACATACACATTACATAAATCATTTTATATATATATACAGTTGCAAGAAAAAGTATGTGAACCCTTTGAAATGATATGGATTTCTGCACAAATAGGTCATAAAATGTGATCTGATCATCATCTAAGTCACAACAATAGACAATCACAGTCTGCTTAAACTAATAACACACAAAGAATTAAATGTTGCCAGGTTTTATTGAACACACCATGTAAACATTCACAGTGCAGGTGGAAAAAGTATGTGAACCCCTAGACTAATGACATCTCCAAGAGCTAATTGGAGTGAGATGTCAGCCAACTGGAGTCCAATCAATGAGATGAGATTGGAGGTGTTGGTTACAGCTGCCCTGCCCTATAAAAAACACACACCAGTTCTGGGTTTGCTTTTCACAAGAAGCATTGCCTGATATGAATGATGCCTCGCACAAAAGAGCTCTCAGAAGACCTACAATTAAGAATTGTGGACTTGCATAAAGCTGGAAAGGGTTATAAAAGTATCTCCAAAAGCCTTGCTGTTCATCAGTCCACAGTAAGACAAATTGTCTATAAATGGAGAAAGTTCAGCACTGCTGCTACTCTCCCTAGGAGTGGCCGTCCTGTAAAGATGACTGCAAGAGCCCAGCGCAGACTGCTCAAAGAAGAATCCTAGTGTCAGCTAAAGACTTACAAAAGTCACTGGCAAATGCTAACATCCCTGTTAGCAAATATACAATACGTAAAACACTAAACAAGAATGGATTTCATGGGAGGATACCACAGAGGAAGCCACTGCTGTCCAAACAAAACATTGCTGCACGTTTACAGTTTGCACAAGAGCACTGTAAACGTAATGGTCAAGAATTAATCCTCACCGTTGTGCACGTCTGATCTGCAACTACAGGAAACGTTTGGTTGAAGTTATTGCTGGGGCCTAATTACAGAATCTTATCGACCAAAAACACTAAAACAGTCATACTTCTCAAGCGTCATGTATCTAATGGAGTTGGTGTTGGAGGGAAACTCAAAGGATGCAGCTATAAGAAAACACACACTCTATGCTAATCTCTTTATCTAATTTATGCTTTCATCTTTCAAGTAAATCCATACCCCCTAACAGCAGTGTCCAGTGTAGCAGGAAGTCAATGGGCAGGGTAAAAGGCTAGGCCACTGACACGAATCACGTGACCAGAACTGCCAAAAGGGGTGAACATGCCCAAAAAGGGGGCATGTCTGTCCAAAGAATTGGAAGGTCAGCCTGGCATTCATGTCCCTATGTATCACAGTTTCAGTGTCCCTATGTTGCCCAGTCCCCTAGTCTCCCAGTCTCTGTGTCCCAATTTCTTCCAGTGTCCCCATGTCTCAGTGTGTCCTGAGTCACTAGGATATAAGGGGACACTGAGAGACATGGGGACACTGAAAGAAATGGGGACACTGAGAGACCCAGGGACACTAAGACACTTGGGGATACTGGGAGACAAGGGAGCACTGAGACACTTGGGGACACTGGGAGACATGGAGGCACTTGTGGATACAGACATGGGGACACTGGGAGACATGGAGACACTGTGAGGCATGGGGACACTGAGACATTTGGGGACACTGGGAGAAATGGGGTCACAGATACTATGGACACAGAGACATGGGGACACAGAAGCTGGGAGACATGGGGACACAGACATTTGGGGAAACTAAGACACTAGGGACACTGAGAGACATGGGAACACAGACACTCGGAGACTAGCGGACACTGGGAGACATGGGGACATAGACACTAGGGACACTGTCTGGGAGGCATGGGGGCACACACATGGGGACACTGGGAGACATGGGGACACTGAGACATTTGAGGACACTCAGAGATATGGGAAAAATAGGGACACAGAGACATGGGGACACAGACACTGGGAGACATGGGGACACTGAGACACTAGGAGACATGGGGACACTGAGACACATGTGGACACTAGAAGACATGGGGATAGAAATTTGGGGACACTCAGAGACATGGGGACACTGGGAGACATGGGAACGCTGAGAGACATGGGGACACAGACACTGGGAGCCATGGGAACACTGAGACACTAGGGACACTGACTGGGAGACATGGGAACACTGGGAGAGATGGAGACATCTGGGAGAGATGTGTCTCCCTATGTCTCACAGCATCCCCATGTGTCTCAGCGTCCCCATGTCTCACAGTTTCCCCTAGTGTCTCAGTGTCCTCAAGTGTCTCAGTGTCCCCAAGTGTCTCCCATTTTCCCCTAGTGTCTCAGTGTCCCCACGTCTCCCTGCTGCCTTTTCCCCCATCCTTCACATACCTGAGCTGTAGTCTGTCTCTGCAGGCTGGGTGCTGCTGTCTGGACTCTCTGTGCTATGTAGCTGCTCCCCCGTGGGTCAATGAGTAGAGAGAGGCAGGGAGATGCTGTAACTTCCCATCCCTGCCTTTCTCCATACACAGTGACCCCTACTGGGCTGCTGGTATTGGAGAGTAATCTCCGTTTATATGGAGAAAAATATTTGCATTTGTATTGCCAGTATTACTGCAATACCGTCACGGCCAGGCAGCCTCAAACACCGGCTGTGCCTTAAAATACCAGTCAGGTGGCAAATTTAAGAGTAGTGTGGGGCATGGCCTGGGCCTGGAGCTGCAGCTCAATGAGCTTCTATGTTAATCCGGCCCTGAATGTACCCCATTCTTGGCAGGTCCTACTCTAGCATGAATGAGCAAGCATTAGGCTGCTTTCCAATCTGAAAATTCCACCGTGCAAACATGGAAAAGGGGAAAACCCTACATTTGACCTCTGTAAATTTGCAAAAAAAAAACATAAAACCTGTACATTGGGGGCACTGTTGTACTCAGGAGATGTTGCTGAACACATTTTGGGATGTGCTTTGTCAGTAACACATATCAGGAACTGAGAATGTATGCCTAAAGTACAATGTGAGAGAACAATAATACAAAAATAAATGACTACCCAAACGTTCAACAAAGACTAGTGGTAGAATTAGTGCATGGAAAGTTCCCTAGGGAGTCTACTTTTAAAAAAAATTGATGGGGTAAATTGCATTGGCCGGCTTCAAAAATGTCCCAAATAGGACATAGGTGCATAATGGCCAGCTGTGAAAATTCCAAGTTGAAAAACTGGAATGCACACCCTCCAAATAAGGTCTTTTAGCCCCCAGAGAACCCAACACACCTATACATGGGTCATATCACTGTACTCAGGAGATTTTGTCGAGCACATATTGGGGTGTTCTTTGGCAGTAACCCTGAAAGTTCTCAGTACATGTATTCTTAAATTGTTATGTGTGTCACAGTGCTTTACATTTTTTCACCATGTGACGGAACCATCCGTCTGTCTAGTACTTTTGTGGATTCGGCTATTTTAGGCCATCCGTCTAAAGGACTGATTTGGGATGTTATAAAGTATGTTTTACCGTTCCAGCCTGTTTTCCAGCCGTTCGCCTCGTTTCGCACGAACTCCCTGTCTAACATATGGGTGGCCGCCATTTTGGGACTGTTGCACGTGTTCACGGCCATCTTGTGTACGAACAGCGGTGTTTGCCTGTGAACGCGTGGAACTAAAAACGGATACCCAAACAGGCGAACACCGCTGAGACCTCCATACACCCAGAAGTTCGTGTTGGAACTACCGAACGACGAGCCATTCGGTAGTTACTTGTAATCAACTATGGGGAATCCAGCGAACTCGGAGACAGTTGTGGATGATAAGGATTTCGTATGATTTTAACCGGCGAACGGAGACCGACTGCAGGGCCGAAACTTGTGGAACTCTTTTCGGCTAGAAGATCCGTGCAGTCGGTCAAAACTTCAATCGTCCATAACTCCCGAACCCCTTAACCGAATGGGCTAAGATTTGGACAGAGTGTTCCCCTAACCAAGACCTTTCAAGCGGTGCTGGACTCAAGGGTGTACCCCCTGGTTTTGGGGTACATCCATAACTGGGGTGAATTATTGTACAGTTTAATTGTGTTATGTGATTATCTGAGGGGAGGAGAGGTGGGGGTGTTACCCTGTGTATAATTGGTTATTTTCATCCTCCCCCTGGGAGTGCCCTGTGTGTGCCTTTTCCTAATAAAAAGCAGGCTGGATGTTCCAGTCCTCAGATCTTGTTTTGACCCTCAACACGGAGCTTCAGTCTCGTTATTGGGGGGATTCTTATTTACGCTCAAGGACTATTATTGGGAACTTATGCCGTTTGGTGGATATCGTTACTCGAGAGATTACTACTTCCCCTGGTTATGGTTCGTGGATTATACAGTATACGAACAAGGACTTGATACGGTGAGAGGGGAAGGTAGACTAAACAGTGACTTACTTATTAAGACAAAAGGTGTCTTAACACACCATATTTTATAAAAAATGTTATAGTAACTTATGATATGATGATATGAGGAAAATAATAGTATCTTTAGAAAAACCATTTAATGATGAGAAAAATTGTATATAATATGTGTGGGTACAGTAGATGAGTAAGAGGAAAATTACAGCTAAACACAAACACCGCAGAAAGGTAAAAATAGCCCTGGTCCTTAACGGTAAGAGAATTGAAAAACGGTCTGGTCACTAAGGGGTTAAATAGGAACCACGATATCCTATAATTTTAGTTGTTACTTATCACCTTAATTTAACAAATATGCATTTGTGAGGTCTGAAACATAAAAATTAAATGTAGAAAGCTTCCTCGTTATTTCCTTTGTGTCTCCCTGTTTTTTCCAAGTGTCTTACTGTCAATCCTTGTTGACACTGTTCAGCTTTTGACTTTTCTTTTACTGAATAGAGCACGTGGAAGTGATGAAAAAGAAATAGTGTTTCTGTTTCTCCTCCTCCAATACAATGAGTGCCCTGGTTGTGCCAGGATTATATTGGCTTTCAATGTCAATTGCTAAATCTTTAATAAACATTTAAATGGAAAGCAGCATCATATGAAAAAACAGATGATTTAAATTGTGTAACATCCAGAAAAGCTAAAGCTCCCCCTTAAACTCCAAATCATTTTCTAACATTAATTTAATGTTATAAATGCATATATTTATGCATATATGACAAGTATTTGCTTCTCCTGGTTTTTGACTAATAAACTTTTCATTGATATCTTATTTTTTTGATGAAGTTAAAGCAATAAAGTCTCTATGGGCTGCACCAGGTGTTACTATTTTATACATTTGAACAATGGTATATTTTACTTCTGCCAGATGCTAAGAATGATGTCTACTTGGATGGCAAAAGTTGCAGTCATCTTTCTACTCAAGAAAGCTAGACAGAAATTATTAATGGGGAAATCTAAACTATTAAATCATCCTAGAAAGAAATCAGCAACATTGCTGATCAAACTTGCTCGGTGAGATTAATGCAAGTAGCAGTTGCCTATTATTTCAATAGACAGTGTCATATGGTACTATGAAAGCTTGGCCAGTAGGGAAAAAGATTCCTTTTGTATGTGTACTGGCAATTTGGTATATCCCTAGAGAAACAAAATCTATATATCATACTTAAAGTATTTGAGACAAAAAAGACCATTAATCACAGCACGATCTAGTATTTTCTGACCACTTTCATATTTGAAGCCTTTGTTGCTATAGGATATAAAAGTTTTGGTCTTCAATAAGGAAATAAAGGTGCAACTGCCCTATTTAATACAAGTCTTTTCATGTATTTTAACTGTTGTCTAATGTACAAGAGTAGGTCTCCAGCTATGTAAGTCAAGGCTGTTCATTATACGTTTTATATTACTGTAATAGTATACAATACTTTGGTGTAATAAATGTATATTACCATATCTAAATCTCCAAATTCTGAAATGTGTGGGTAGTTCAAAGTTTAGTAAATATATACCTGTTTATAGTTTGTAAAGAATTCTGACATTTGTGTTGCTCTCGTTTTTTTTGTAGATTTTGGAGTGCAGTAAATTAACTGATCTGAAGATTCTTTTCAAAAAAATGTTATGGTTCTTGAATACAGTTACAGGGATATGTACTAAAGTGAGAATTGAAATAAAAATCCAAATTCATTTCAAATTTAAGCCCAGAGTGGTCAAACTAAAAGCACAACTGATTTAGAGATTTTTTTTTCCAGTTCAGCTTTTTTGAACATAAAGTTCAAATTCACTCTGCATTCTCACTTTATTTTATTACTCTTAAGTGAAGACCCAAATTGCAGTACATTTAATACATTTCCACAGTAATTTAAACTTTCAGAATCTCACATAATACAGCATGATCTACATCATTGATTTATCAACTCTTTCAATATTTGAGCATTTTAAAAAACATATGCTGCATTTATTTCTCCACAAAGTTTGGCTCGTGTTTTCTGTGTTTTCTTTTCAGTCATTTGGAGCATATTGCAGACCAGACGTCAAGCCAGAACAAATGAAAACTGAGTCATAACGACAAAACAGAATTAAAATAAGAAGGAGCTGTGGATGGAAAAGTAACAAGATTGACAGAGGAACAGAATGATATTTTATTAATATGTTATGTATCATCCTACTGAATTACATTCATGTGCAAACAGAAATTTCTAGGATATAATATTAATTATATTCCAAGCCTGTGCACATGTCAGCCCTTTAAAATATACATATACAATAAAAAGGCAGAATTCAGAGTAGGATTTGAAAGGTAAATAACTTATTTTTTAGTTGTTCATAATTTTTGTTGCAGGTAAATTGGTAATTTCATGAAGGAACAAGTAAAAATAGTGGGATTTTATTTTCAAAACTGAGACGACTGTTTGGGAACTAGATTATTTGAAGAAATTTCCAGATTAATTAACAGCCACATTCGCCCGACCTTTCATCTCCTGATGACTTCCTGTGAGAATATCTGAAGGAGCGTGTGTATGTGAACAAACCGTGACTTGAGCAGCTCAAGTTGAGTGCTAGAGCCTCAAACATTAAGTAATTGCATTCATTAGTAAAAAAAAGTTATTGACTCCTCAAACCCTACTTTGAATTTTGGCACACCCTTTATAAAGATAGATAGATAACAAGGAGGAGTGTACACAATGATTTAGTAATCACACAATCTTTACTGCTTTATTAATTCATAAACATATGATGTCCTGCTAATTAATTAATAAAGCATTGAAGATTTTGTTATTACTAAATCCTAGTGTGCCCTGCTCCTTGGTTATAGATAATTGCATGCTGATCAGTCTTACTTACAAATGCTTCAAAAAAACTAAACAGATAAATGATGATATTTATTTATTTTTCAAAATTCAAAGTCTGACAGCACTGTTACAGTATTGTTTGTAAGCCTGTAATACATATAACCCATTCATCAGTCGATAGCAGAGAGTACATTAGCACATCTAATTTTCATATGGTTACAATATTTGTCAGAAAGTTGTTGCAGTAGGAATACTTATTGGAAAACAAGTTGATGGATGGATCAGGATTACTCAAAGATTTTAAAACCAGTTGCATTTCCTTGGAAAAGCTTCAAGAATACTATGCTACATAGTAATTTCTTATAAACATAATTTCTTCCCAAATATGTTGCATAAGGCCGAACAATGCACAACTTTATTCAGCCACAATATAAATATATCACCCTGGGATTCAGTGTCAAACTGCAATCACAATTCAGTACTGCTACTGGATGGTATTAAGGTACAATAATGGTAGTTACTGCCTCCCTTCATTAAATTCTTTTATTTTTTTACAATTCTAAATTTTGAGACCTCTGAAGCAGTATTTTCTTGTAGCCAGACTTTTAATACATAACCAGATATGCTGTAAACTTTAATAATTTCCTGTAGGTAGAATTTCATATAGTCATCAAGTCTAAAACAAAGGATAAAAAAAACAAACAAAAAAACATGACGTTGTGAGTGATTATTTTTGGTATTTTTTACAGTGTTACTGGAGTAAGCTGCTCTTTATGCAGCACTCCAATTTACTATTTCCCTGTCCGCTTTAATAAGTTCCATCTCATTAACTCCTTAAGGACCAGAGACGTACTAGGTACGTCCAACAAAAAACGGTCCTTAAGGACCGCAGACGTACATAGTACGTCCTCTGCAAATATGAGCGCTGGAAGCGATTGTGATTGCTTCCAGCCACTATACTGGTATTGCAGCCATGCCTCGATGTCGAGGCATCCTGCAATACTTCTCCTGACTGCTGGGCCTCCCTAGGGCCTCCTTAGGAGCGATCACTTCCGGGTTGCCCCACGTGGTGCCCTGCAGTGTAGCAGAGCATCGGGAGCCATCGGACAGGCTTCCAGTGCTCTGCCTGTGTGCTGAGTGCCTCGAGGGGTTATTACTACTATGATCCCCATTTGTCTGGTCACAGTAAAGACCAAGACACTGAGAGTTAGAGCTATTAACCCCTTAATGACCAAGACAGCGAGAGTTATAGCTATTTATTAACCCCTTAATGATGAGACACCGAGAGTCAGAGCTGTTAAATAATATCAATAAAATAAATAAAATCAATTTAAATTTTTTAATAAAATGTATTAATCCCCCCCACTTTCTAAGAGCAGTGCATCATGGGGCTTCTAGGGGTGTACCTAACCTGCCTCATCATAGAGGCAGGCTAGGGTCATCCAATCAGAGCTTTCGCCTATAATAATATTTATTATTATTATGATCCCCATTTGTCTGATCAGGTCAATATTGGTAAATATTGACTCTGATCAGTGTGGATCTCCCTCTCTTCGCTTGTATTTTATTGAGAGGGAGAGATTTAGGCAGTTTTAGGAAGGAATTTGTAAAATTGTGAGACCCAAAGCCTCTTTTCAGAGCCATTAACCCTATCTTGCCAGTAATCACTATAAATCACTGGCTCTTGCAGAGCAGCACTTATTTGCTGTCTGTGCATTTTTTTAGGGGCTCGTTTTTTTGTGATTTGTTTTTGTGAGACCCAAAGGCTCTTTTCAGAGCTATTAACCCCTATCCTGCCAGTGATCACTGTATAGATCACTGGCTCTTGCACAGCAACACTTGTTTTGCTGTCTGTGCATATTTTAAGGGGTTAATTTTTTTTAGTGATTTTTCTTTTGTGACAGATCACTAAATAAAGTGATTGTGGTCATGTCACAGAGGTTGTGTAGTGCTGAGGAGGCGTATGCCATCCTTGCGTTAGAGTCTAACATGTCTATGTCTGACTTCGACCCTGATTTTGACGTTGCCAGGTGCTCAGATACATCACTAGATACAGATATCTGCTGCTAGTGATGTATCTAGTGATGTATCTGTGCTTGCTAGGCCCCCTGCCAGAAGGAGACATGCTGCTCCAGCTGGCAGTGCTGCTGAGGAGTGGGTAGTGCCTCATCGCCAGAGGCCAGATAGCCCACCCTTCACCGCAAATCCTGGCATCAATGTTGATGTCGCTGGACTTATCCCCGAACAGTTTATGGAGGTGTTTCTGGGTGATGATGTATTGGGGAGCATTGTCGAACAAACTAATTTATATGCCCATAAGTTCCGTGCTTGAAAGTCTGACTCATTTTTTGGCAAAGCAGCAATGGGCCCCCATCGATGTGCCAGAATTAAAAAAAATTCTGGACATTAACTTTGCTGATGAGCATCATAAAGAAGACCTCCATTAGCTCCTACTAGAGCAGTAGCCCCATCTGTTCTACCCCCATTTACTCCCAATGTATGTCAAGGAAGAGGTATGAATTGATTCTACATTTCATGCACTTCATCGACAACAGCCTGTGCCCCCCTATGGAGCATCCCCAGGCTGTATAAAATCTGTCCCCTGATTACCCACTTCGCTGCCAGGTTTGCAGAGGCTTATACACCCGAAAGGAATATATGCGTAGATGAATCCCTTCAAAGGGAAAGCTGTGATTCAAGCAGTATATTCCTTCCAAGCGCTCCATGTATGGTGTAAAGGTGTATCAACTTTGGTAGCGAGACTGGGTATACTCAGGCCTTCTGGGTGTACGAGGGAAAGGATAGCCACCTTGACCCTCCAGTTTGCCCAGAACATATGGGAACCAGTGGCAAGATTGTCTGGGACCTGATATTCCCCCTGATGAACAAAGGGTACCACTTGTATACAGACAATTTTTATACAAGTGATCCTTTGTTCAAGCTACTGTATTGCTTTGATACAGTAGCTTGTGTTACAATCAGAAATAACTGCGCAGGTTTCCCAGGACAACTTGCTTGCACCAGACTATGAAAGGGGGAGACCTCAGATCTGCGACAAGGGGAGCTGCTGGCAGTTAAGTAGAGAGACAAGAAGAATGTGTACCTTCTTACCACCATCCACACTGAGAGGACTGTGGAGGTCTCTGTACATGGCAGAGCTGAGAGCCAGTGTGCATCAATGCGTATAATCAGCATATGGGTGGGGTTGATCTGGCAGATCAGCTGCTGCAGCCCTACCTAATTATATGGAATACAAGGACCTGGTACAAAAATATTGCAAATTACTTAATGCAGATTGAAACCCACAAAACTTTTTTGTTGTTCAAAAAACTAAACCCCGGAATGAAACAGACTTTTTTACAGTTTCAGCTCCAGATCATTTTGTGGATTTTGTACCAAGATGCACCTGCTTCCCGGGCGGTGATGGGAGAGAGCAGAGTTGTGGCTACCCACTTTATTTTTAAAATTCCCCCTACTGCAGCAAACCTGAATCCCCCGAAAAAGATGCAGAGTCTGTTTCAAGAGGGGACAGAGAAAGGACACCGTCTTTAACACTACTACCCAAAGGTTTGACAAAGACTGGTAGAAGAATTAGTGCATGGAAAGTGCTAAAATACCACCATTTAAATTACCTTAGGGTGTCTACTTTTCAAAAATATATGGTTTGATGGGGGTAAATTTCATTGGCCGGCTTCAAAAATGTCCCAAATAGGACATGGGTGCATGATAACCAGATGTGAAAATTCCATCTTGAGAAACTGGAATGTGCACCCTCCAAATAAGGTCCTTTAGCCCCTAGAGAACCCGACACACCTATACATGGGTGGTATCACTGTACTCAGGAGATGTTGCTGAACACATATAGGGTTGTTCTTTGGCAATAACCCTTCAAGTTCTCAGTACATGTATTCTTAAATTGCTACGTGTGTCAAAAAAATTACCAATTTTTTAAAATTCTTATTATTTTTTTTTGCCATAGATTGAAATGGTTGCATGAAAAGAGTCAAAATACCCCAAGTTTAATATCTTAGGTTGTCTACTTTAAAAATATATATATACATGTTAAGGGTTATTCAGGGATTCCTGATAGATATAATTGTTCCAATGTAACTTTTGTTAAGTTTGAAAAAATTAAATGGTTTGGAAAGAGCAAAGTGTCCTATAACTTGCAAAAAAGAAAAAACATTGGTAACATTGGGTATTTCTAAACTCAGGATAAAATTTTGAAACTATTTAGCACGGGTGTTTTTTCCCGGTTGTAGATGCGTAACAGATTTTGGGGGTCAAAGTAAGACAGAGTGTGTTTTCCCAAATTGTTTTCATCATATTTTATAATTTTGCTTATATAAAAATAAATTTTCATCATCTTTTACACTAACACCCAAGCGTACATTGTCCCAGAAGTCACAGGCGAAGGTAGTGGCGTACATATAACCCATGTCATATGGGGCCCCGGTGCGCAACTGATCCATGGGGCCCCTCCCCTCCCTCCTAACTACTGCCCCCCCCCACCAACACACACAAACATACATACATACATACATACAGAGACACACACACATACATACAGATACATACAGACACACACAGACGACACATGCATACAAACAGACAGACAGACACGCAGACACATACACACATACAGACAAGACACACATACATTCAAAAAGACAGGCACACATACATACAGACAGATAGACAGACATATACATACAAACAAACACACACAAACACATAATATTTAAGTCAACCTCCTGTTTCCTACCTTTCAGGTGCAGGAGGGTGACTTTCCCTGGGGTCCAGTGCGGGCTCTCAGTAATAGCAGGGAGGAGTGACATACAGCAGTGATAATCTCATCACAGGGGGCCTGGTTGCACTGTAAAAAAGCGCCCAGCATTGACCTGGCCCCCTGATAATCCATCTCCATCGGGTGGCCCTGACAGCATGGGCCACCCGATGGACCCCTTGGATGGCGGCCCCGGCGGTTTGCCGGGTGGGCCGGGGCCGCAAAAGATAATGGTGGGTACCCAGTTGCAGGGGTCTGCAGGGCCGACCCCTGCAGCCGCAATATGTAGGCAAATGAAACAGGGTTATTTACTAAAGTGAGAATTCAAATTTTAAACAAATTTGACAATTGATTTTAAGGCCTGAGTAGCTTAACTGAAAGCATATCTGATTGAGAGACGTTTTTCCAGTTCGACTATTTTCACCTTAAGTTTGAAATTCACTTTGGATTCACTTGCTAGTGGCTGCTGATTTAATACTCTTTACCCAAATGAAGCTTGTGAGGGGCAAATGTATCCAAGCCACAATATACTGAATAACTTAGTATATTACTTAGGTATAGCAATCTAAATACAGTACAAATGTTGCAAATCGCTATTTGTAACTGGCCCTTTAAATTATAAATTGCCCTGCTTCCCTGGATTGTGGAGAAGCCTGTTTGCCAGCCTCCTTCCTCATGACTATGGCCCCTGGAAGATTGTGCCGCTGAAAACGTATGGACTTTTATTTGGTGTGTATGGCCCTTTAAGAACCGTCTGGGGACATATTGTGACTTTGGTGAACAATGTCCCTTTAAGACTATGTCCCCAGGCCTGTAAAATAACTTGTTCCTGGCTTTCTCCCACTTGGTTCAGTAAATAGGGCTTACTGAACCAAGTACCACACAGGCGGACCACCCAGAAGTTAAAATGTGCAGGCAATTTACCTCCCAGGCTGTGAGGTTACTGCAGTTTAATTGCAGACCGCTGGGTGGCCGCCATTCGACAGTCGAACACGTGGCGGCTGCAATCTTTGTTCATTCGAACGCGATCAGCGGTGTATGCTAAAGATTCTGTGGAACTAAAATCGGATGCGCAAATACACGAACACCGCTGACCCTTACCTTCTTCCATACTGAACTTGCAGCTCCAGAGACTAAGTCCCGTTCGAAGATGGGACTTAGTCGTTTTTCTGCATGAAATTGACCGACCGCACAGCCCAAATCTATGGAACTGTTTTGGGCAGGAAATTGTGCTTGCGGTCGGTCATAAAGGACTTCCACTTAACTTTTGATCCGCTGGAGGGATTTGGCTGATTTTTGGAAGTGTTTATGTTTGATGTATGCTGAGTTTAAATATGGAGATTTAATGTATGGTTTTAAAGTTACAGTGTATGTGTGAAAACTGTATTTTTACTGTCTGTAATAATTATGTTAACTGCTTATCTAAGGGGAGGGGATGTGTGGGTTGTACTGTTATATGATTGGTTATTTTATGCCTCCCCCTGGGTGTGTTCTGTATGTGCACAACCGTAATAAAAAACAGGCTGGGTGTGCCAGCACCTCAGTTCTTCTTAAGCCTCGTCTCGTTCTTGGAAGGGGATTATTTGGGAATATTACTCTGCTCTTTTTACAGCTGAACCTGACTCTCCCTCTGGATATCGTGAATGGGATTATACCAGCTTTACTTTGACGCAGCAGCTTGCAGGGAAAAGGACGTCTCCAACGGCTGATACCCCCTCACTACCTGGGTAGCCGTTACAACAAAGACAAAATGTGTAGACAATATAACTCTTAGATTAGGACATTCTCTTTGAGAATAATTGCAAAAAAAAAACATTCTAATGGATTCAGGTTATGTAAATGAACAAACAAAACAGAGTTTTAATAAATAATGATTTTGCTTATACATATGGTGCTGCAATATGAACACAGAAAACTGTTTTCTTGTAAAACTTAGGGGCATAGCACATAATTGACGTTTCACATATGGCTGTTAAAAATGAAAAAGGAGTGAAATTGAAAAGAATTATGTTTATAATTATAAATAGTGGTGATTCCCTAGGAGCTGAATGAGCCTTTAAATGCAAGAGGTGAATCCTAGTGCACACTGCTGGGAACACAGCACTTGTGATATACATTGTACATGCTTGTGTTATGAATTCCAGTATGGGGTAATTTCACCACACCTATAATTTGATATCGTTGATCACTAGCTGTCTTGGGCCCCCATCTAATATTTATCTTGTGCAATGGGGAGGAAGCTTAATAAAAGGACTGACATATTATGTATTTTGCCAATATGTTATAAACTTGCAGTTTATGGTCAGCGGCTTGTGAAGTTTTAATAGGGTAAGGTTCCAGACTCTTTCCTCAGAATTGTACTCCTCCCTATGCAGTACAGATATACTCATTCAATACAGAGAGTTGAGCATAACACAGTGATGCTGATGATGACCATATAATAATAGAAGCTGGGCACAACATAAAGATATCTATATAATGCTGAGTACAATATAGAGTTAATCATATCACATATAGAAGTTAAAATACTTCAAAATTCCCAGATTTTACTAGTAACATGACGTAAAGTCATGATTTTATTAAAGACACGGAGGCGAGTATTATGCATAACTCTTTCTTTATTTCCTCAGCAGCAAAGATAGAGGAATATAAATATTATCAAAAAATGAAAGAAAAACTGTACAGGCATAACAGGTAGCCAATCACATAATAGAGGAAGTAGCTATATAAGTCCTGTGTCTCCCACAATCCCCCTCTTTCTTGCGAAACCGAAGACCAGGTAAGATAAAACGATGTCCCACTTGATCCAAACAAGAAACGGGAAACAAAACGATAACTTCAAGCTAAAAAAGATAGAAAAATATGGTAATTTCCAAACTCAAAACTGTAGACTTACCAAACATAACCGTGAGGAGTCCTACATGAAACAGGATTCTGGAATAGAAAATATATAAAATTAGAAACCAATATAAAACTGTTAAAATCATCTAAACATGATAAAATTACATGATATAGATACATGATCCAAATACAGACCTAATTGACAACATACCTGCATAGTATCGAAGCATCTCCTATCCCAAATCCACACCGGGAGGGTGGGAGGGAATAATACTCGCCTCCGTGTCTTTAATAAAATCATGACTTTACGTCATGTTACTAGTAAAATCTGGGAATTTTATTAAAGACACGGAGGCTCATATTATGCAAGTTCAAAGCTGTGCTATCACCTGAGATGCGATGTGTTCAATTGGTCTGAAATAAAAGTCCCTGAAGGTCGATTCTCGGGACCAGTCCGCTGCGCGCATGATGTCTTCCAGACGGCAACCAACTGTGGATGCCTTCGAGGCCATAGCACCTCGTACAGAATGAGGTGTAAAGACGTGTCTATACCCGCTAGGGATAAAAGCCAACGAATCCAACGCGCTAGCGTCGGTGTCGAGACTGGGCGATGAGGAGCCTTAAACGAAATGAATAGGGGATGTCGGTCAGACGAACGCAACGGTCGCGTAGCCTCCAGATAGGCCTTCAAACAATCCACCGGACAGAGTGCCGGACATAACGAGAATCTAGGATATACGAAGGATTTGGATGCCGACTTAGTCCTCCTAGATATGTTGAAAGTAACGCCTTCAGGAGTAAACACAAAGGCACTCCAGTCAAGAGCCCTGACATCGGAGACTCTCTTACAAGAGATCAGGCAAAACAGCATAACCATCTTGGAGGATAGTTGTTTAAGAGTCAAGTCATGGTTAGGATACCACTCCGACAGGAACCGCAACATTATGTTGACGTCCCAAAAGGCCGAAAAACGCGACCTAGGTGGACGGACGAGGCGAATACCCTTGAGAAGACGGCTACAAAAGGATGTTTGCCGACGGGTAAACCTTCCAAACCTCCGTGACCGGCAGATATGGCCGAGAGAAAAACATTGATAGTCCTGTACGCCTTGCCCGAGTCGAACAGGGCTGTGAGAAACTCCAGGATCAAATGGAGAGGGGCAGATACGGGATCCACTGCCCGTTCCATGCACCAATCAGACCAAGACTTCCATGCAGCTCGGTAAGCTGATCGCGTGCCCGGAGCCCAGGCATTATCGAGGAGCAAGAGAGTTGTCTGTGGAACGTCAGGGACAACCCAGCGTCCCCTGAAAGGAACCACGCTACCAGGGGCAACTGGTGCCGTAGCACCAATTCGTGCGAGTTCCCATCCGGATCCAGAAGGAGGTTCTGAAAGTTCGGTAATAGACGAGGGAAGTCTATGGACAACTCCATCAGTCGAGGGAACCACGGACGGGATCTCCACAGAGGGGTGATCAGAGCCAGACAGCAGTCGTGACGAACCAGCTTCGAGATCGTACGAGCAATCAAGTTGAATGGAGGAAAGGCATACAGGCGGCCCGGTGGCCATTCCTGAAGAAAGGCATCCGTCGCCACAGCCGCCGGGTCCGGTCTCCAACTGTAGAACTTCGGCAATTGAGTGTTCAGTCGAGAGGCGAACAGGTCCATCTCGAATCGTCCCCACAACCCGGTTAGGCTTTGGAAGACCGAGGCGTGCAAGCGCCAGTCTCCCGAGTCTCTTAAATGCCTGGAGTTCCAATCCGCACCTGAATTGTCCAGACCCGGAATATGTTCCGCCGTCACCGAAACGTTGTTGAAAAGGCAGAATTGCCAAAAATCCTTCGCCAAGAGAGCCAAATCCTGGACTTGGTGCCGCCCAGGTGATTTATGTATCGGACCGCCGATACGTTGTCCAACTTGAGGAGAACACAACAGTTCGCCCTTCCAGGGGTAAGGCTGCGAATCGCAAAGGCTCCTGCCAGAAGTTCTAGGCAGTTGATGTGTAACGACTTCTCTGCGTCGGACCATCTGCCTCCTGTGGAAATGCTGCCACAACGAGCCCCCCAGCCGTGCAAGCTGGCATCTGACTCTATGATCACGTCCGGAATGGAACCGAAAATCGCCCTTCCGTTCCAGGCTTCCATGTGTGCTAGCCACCATACCAGCTCGTCTCTGGATTCCTCGTCCAGACCTATCCGAGATTCGTAGGAGTGACCCGAACGTAGGTGCGACCCCTTGAGCCGTTGGAGAGCCTGGTAATGCAGAGGGCCTGGGAATATCGCCTGAATGGAGGAGGCCAGTAGACCGATGATCCTTGCCAACTGTCGGACCGATAAGTCCGAAGCACGAAGAGCTCGACGAAGCTCCTTCTGGATGGCTTTTTTCTTGGATTCCGGCAAGTACAGGAACTGCCGTACGGAAACCACCTGGAACCCCAAAAACTCCATAGACTGGGCGGGGTTCAGGACCGACTTGTCCCAGTTGATCAGAAAACCTAGGTTCTGTAAGAGATTGACCGTCCAGTCCAAATGCAGTCTCAGGCATTCCAACGATTGGGACATGATTAGGATGTCGTCCAGGTAAATAATCAGTCGAACCCCTCAGGTACGGAGGTACGACACCACCGGCTTCATTACCTTGGTGAAACACCAAGGGGCCGAGGAGAGACCGAACGACAGGCATGTAAAACGCCAACGCCGTCCGTGCCAGGTGAAGTGTAAGTAGTCCCTGGACTCCACTACTATTGGAACCGTGAAGTACGCATCCTTCAGGTCCAACTTGGCCATCCAATCCGACTGTCTCAGAAGGTCTCTGAGACAATGAATGCCTTCCATCTGAAAATGTTGGTAGCGTAGGAAGGCGTTGAGAGGGCGAAGATTTATCACTGGGCGGACACCGCCCCCTTTCTTGGGCACTAGGAAGAGATTGCTCGTAAAGCCTGGAGTGGCGAACGGCAATTCCTCGATGGCGCCTTTCGAGAACATCTCCTCGACTTCCGCAGAGATCATCGCGTCCTGCTCCTGTGGGAGAGACAATTCCCTGGGGGCATACATTTGAACAGGCAGGGAGACGAAATCTAGTTGATAACCATTTACGCATGGCAGAACCCAAGCATCTGAGGTTATATCTGCCCACCTTGGGTAGAATAAAGCCAGCCTCCCCGCCACCCGAACCTGATCGAGAAGGGAAGAAGGGGTACTCACCATAAGGGCGTCTGCCCGAAGATCCATCACGGGGGTATCTGGAGCCCCACGATCTCCCTCTTGCCGGGAAGAAGGGAGGCATTTTCGGATCTTGGAACCCTCGAGAGGGGAAAAAGGAACCTCTGGTGGCACGGAATGAGCCTCGGAAACCACGGCCGGGTGGACGGTTCCTGCTACGCCCGGCCCCACCGAAAACCTTGGGCGCGAATACGCGCTTCATATTTGCCTGCGCCTTGTCGATTGCCGTAAAGGTTTTAACATAGGATCCCATGTCCTTCACAAAGGATGTGCCGAACAACATCCCCTCATCGGCTGAGTCAGGTTCAGCTACGGTCATAGCGGCCAGTTTAGGGTCTATTTTTAAGAAAATAGCCTTGCGTCTCTCGGAGGACATGGCCGTGTTAGCATTCCCTATAAGGCAGATAGCCCACTGGACCCACCCGATGGCCACATCTACATCCAGAACTGAGTCACCATTACGAGCGGCATCAAGAAGCTCGTACAGCTTTGACAGGGGGCCCAGCGTATCTAGAATTTTGTCTTGGCACCCTTTCAGGGAGTGATCAAGACCCTTTTTAGGCTTCCACCCAGACTTATTTAAAAATTGGGCAATTTGAGGATCAACGTCTGGGGTTTTACAGGCAGTGCCAGGGAGGGAAGGTCGTGGGCATTCGGCGCGCAATTTATTCCGGCCTTCCTTGGACAGAGGTGTACGTATCCGTTTAGCCACATATTGGGCGATATGGTCCGGAGGGACCCATTCAGCAGAACTCGGGTGACGTAGGTCGTCCGGGTCGAACAGGGGGTTACCCTGTGGGTCTAAAAGCCCTTTATTATCATCCCCAGTGGGGTCTGGCACTTTTCCTCGTGGGTTGGCAGAGGACCCAGCAGGGGTTACACCCGTAGGGTGTTGATCCTCGTCCGTCTCGCCCTCAACATAGGAGTCATACTCCATAATATCGGAATCATCTTCCACACTCCGGTCGGTATCCGACCCATTATCCAGGGCTCTAGCCCATTTCCACAACCTAGCCTTTTTAGCCCGGCCAGGGGCTCTTGTGCGCGTGGGATGCGCGCTATCTGCGACCGCCAGAGGCGTGTCAGTCATGGCAGGCAAGGCCTGCATCGAGGAGTGGGAGCCGATATGTCGAGATTTTGCCTTAGCCTTACGGGCACCCGGCACAGTTTGGGCAGGGGAAGGGGACCCCACACCCAGGGGGGTAGGGGTAGCCATGGAAGGCAAAAATACAGAGTGAAGTGACTGGGTGAAAGAGGATGAAACAGCCCCCATAGCGGAGGCAATAGCCTTCTGAAGGGAGGACGCCATAGTGGCCTCTAATAAGGCCTGGAACTCCTGAGAGGCCATAGCACCCTCAGGGTTATCTATTGGGAAATCCCCAGAGGGGTCAGTAGGACCATCCTTATTATCCTGCATAATGGCGGTAGTCACTTAGGGTAAAACTGCACCAAGGCAAACCTAAAGAAAAATTACCAGAAATGGGTTGAGTAACCCAGCAGAACAGCAAACGGATTATAACCCGATCGTTGGTGTAGCAGGGGAACCCGGCAGAAACAGGGACCGACCGCACGGCAGGACAGGGCGATACGAGTGACCGCCCAAAATGGCCGCCGCACGTGTCAGAGTGCGCTCGCGGACCGGCCCCGGCGGGGGAAGGGGCGCGTGCACCTACCCACGCGGGCAGCCCGCGAGAGGGGAACGAGCACACTCAGCCGCGGTCGCAGAAAGAGGACCGTTGCGGCAGAGTAACTACGCCGAAAAGCGATCAGAGAGAACAGGGACGGGATGGAGGGGAAAAACACAGCCCGCGATGGCGGGCAAAGTCCCAGGGGGGAACACGCAAATACACCAATGATGTGGTTAATAACAAACACCAATTACAGATAGTACAATAATAATAACAGCTATAAGCAATAACTGTAAAACACATGTAAATATCACAACACAAAATGCAATAAGTAGGAGAGCTCAAGTAAGATACTTAGCTGTCTGAGGAAGCAGCAAAGAAAGAGGGGGATTGTGGGAGACACAGGACTTATATAGCTACTTCCTCTATTATGTGATTGGCTACCTGTTATGCCTGTACAGTTTTTCTTTCATTTTTTGATAATATTTATATTCCTCTATCTTTGCTGCTGAGGAAATAAAGAAAGAGTTATGCATAATATGAGCCTCCGTGTCTTTAATAAAATTAGCTTTTAACATTAAAAAGGATAGGAATTGCAAACACCAAAACCAGAGTCTCTCCATTCCAGTCCAGTAGAAGGTATGGGAAATAAAAAGAGGAAGTAGCGGCTTGATATTTTGTCTATTTATGACAAAACATTTACAGGCATATCATGGGTTAACGAGCATTACTAACACATCACTTACCTACACATGTTAAACTGAAAATGACTCAATTTCATGCATTTAGATAGCAATCTGCATGATCTGTGGCTTGGCTGATTTGTGAGTGTGTGAGATAAGCCCCAAGACATTACTGGAGGGTCTCTCTGGTGATCTATTTAAGTAACCGTGGACCTGCAAGCGCAGCTCACCTTAGCTACATATATATATTTAGGTGAGTGAGATAGTCTAGAAAAATGTGCATATTTCACCTCTGGCATATCTGTAACAACCAATGACAGTGATTGTATGCCATTTACAGACAAAATAGTGTAAGATCTCTGTCAATTCCACTCTCTAGTGTGAAACAGTGAGAGGAAGTTACAGAGTGTTCAAGTGTTTGTCAATGGTCTTCCTGTTGTAATTATCAATAAGCATTTATATATTTATTACTGTATATTACAGTGATAAGCTAAATCTGAACTTGAGATAAAAAGGGAAAAAAAATAAAACTAAATAATAAAATAAGTAACAAAATAATAGCAAGTAGAAAGATAGGCCCAAATGCCACATGAGACTCACTTCAGACTGATAATAGCCGCATGAACAATAGCAACTAAAGGTGTATTAATTGACATTAAAAGGACACGCTGGACCCCTAAAGCACTTTAACTTGCTGAAGTGCTTTATGTGTGAAGAGTATGTCCTCTTGGTGTTGTGGTTAATTCAGCTGTAAAAACCTCTAAACGTTTATAACATTACCTGAAAAGTAATGATTTTTTTAAAAAAAATTATGTATTTAGATTTTTTTGAAAACATTTTTCAATTTTAACTGGCTAAACTGAAACTCTTCTGTTATCTGACCAACTTCTGCTCAATTTAACTTGCCTGCTGCTGTTTCACAGCACCATTTTGGGTTGAGAAAATCCAAAATTGATTAGTCCAGTGGCAGAGCGTAAATTACAGAAAACAAATGGGCCTTCTGTGTGCAGAGTGATGGGTTCTCCACCCATACATACAATACATCACCAGTGCTGGGTCCTGCATTCAGGACATCAATGCCATTCTCCATTGAATGGATTAAAATCTCCCATTATTCAAAAACAAAATTATATTTGGACACAATGTGCAGGGGGAGACAAAGAACTGAGACACTAACACATTTTGTTCTGTGCAGGGCACTACCCCAGAGAACTGGAACTTTAATTACAGTTTTCATTTATGCACATAAACTGCCCTTTCAGAATATCTTCGAAAAGCTATCTGAAAATCCTTAAAACTGTTTGAAAAAAAGGAATAATTGCTGCAAGACCACATTTGCTGGGACATAATGAAGTTAAATCCACTGTAAGCAGAAAACACTGTTGATCCCAATTAAACTCCTCAAGCAGCTGGCACACACAATTTTAGTTCTACCAAAATCTAGGAAGTGAGGAAATCAAGGGTTGCAAAACTGAAACTATTAGGTAACTAAATGGGAATCCAGTCACCCTCTAAAAGATTTCCATTAAGTTAACCGATCCCTGTGAAAAATTACTAACTGGGTGATTTACGAACCTTGGGAAAATGGTGTAATCAGATGTCAACAACTAAAAACTCGGCAGTTGACTTACTTAAAACAACAATTCCAAACGATTGTGAGAGGGCTCTTCTTTAAACCAAAACTCAATCTTAAAATCCAATCTAGTGTAAGTTTAATTATCCGCCAGCTGTCTCAGAGTCTCATTTTTATATTTAGTAGAATGCAAAACAGTGCCCCTTGGTCTGAACCTTGAACAAATAAAGAGTATTAATTCTGCAATTACTTTATAGTGTGTTTTTTAAAAGCTAGAAACATTTGATAAATTAACCAACTCAGTAAACTTAAATTATCCTACATGTAAATGGAGTGAAAGTAAGAGGTGCCTAGTCCAAAGGGGCATGTTGATAATGATAATGGTTGTTACAAAAAAAATTGAAAATAATATATTGCCTATGGTAAAAGAGAAAACAACTTGGATTTTTTTCCCTGAGGAAAGGGTTACATTTTCATTATAAATGCTATACATACAGCATGCAATACTTCAGCTTGTTTTTTTTTTAAGTTTATTTGTGCAAAAAACGAATCACATACAGCAAGCAGTCTAATGATAAAGTGCAGAACCACAAACAGAAGTGGGATACGGCTGTACAGTCTATACAGGGAACACACAAGGAAAAAAACAATAGTGTGACACAGTACATACAGTGAAAATGTGCGCTTAAATGGATGCACTCACGAGATAGTAAAGGTAAAACAGCATTCAAGGTGCCTCCCCAGGGAATATGGGGGGATGCTGGTATACTTCGATAGTGTCTAGCAGCCAAATGGGACACAGGACTCCAGGTGAGTAATGGTAGAAAATATTTGTAGTTTTATTTTCTTTAAAAGGTGATACAACACCAAGCAGATAAAATATAAAAGTGCAGCAGTAGGTCCAACGCGTTTCGTTCAACACAGGAACTTCATCAGGGACCGCACAGTAAAAGAAATCAACAGCAATATTGCAGATTGTAAAAAAATATACATCCTACTCACCCTAACAATAATCACTATAAATAGGGCCCTATTTATAGTGATTATTGTTAGGGTGAGTAGGATGTATATTTTTTTACAATCTGCAATATTGCTGTTGATTTCTTTTACTGTGCGGTCCCTGATGAAGTTCCTGTGTTGAACGAAACGCGTTGGACCTACTGCTGCACTTTTATATTTTATCTGCTTGGTGTTGTATCACCTTTTAAAGAAAATAAAACTACAAATATTTTCTACCATTACTCACCTGGAGTCCTGTGTCCCATTTGGCTGCTAGACACTATCGAAGGATACCAGCATCCCCCCATATTCCCTGGGGAGGCACCTTGAATGCTGTTTTACCTTTACTATCTCGTGAGTGCATCCATTTAAGCGCACATTTTCACTGTATGTACTGTGTCACACTATTGTTTTTTTCCTTGTGTGTTCCCTGTATAGACTGTACAGCCGTATCCCACTTCTGTTTGTGGTTCTATACATATATATGATCGTTTTGTGGTGGATAACGATCTTGGGAGGCTACAGACTGATTGAAGTTAAGTAATCGATATTTAACACTCAACAACGTAGTTGTTTTGTTTTTCCTAATGATAAAGTGCAAAGTTTAGTGCAGGTATGGCAAAAATTAACCATAGAAACTAATCATAGATGGATACACATTGGTAAGAGCTGAAACAGCATTATTGTATTTTCCTATAACATAATCGCAGTAATCGTAGTGGTAGCAATGCTTCTTCATTTATGTTACGCTTATGAAAATCTATACAATTTGAGACATCTAAATTAAAATGTATATGCATGTGATATTAGAATTATAACCCAATGGTTTTTTAGAGGATAAAACAAATAGAAGCTAATATGAATAGGGAACCAGGTGGGTTTTAAAAGAGAAACCAGAATCTTGCTTTGCTGCTTGGACCCTATATGTAGCATAGTAGTCTTATGAATAACTATAATACAATGTGTGTCGTCAATTTGAATTGTGGCATGCGAGTGAGTGTTGCCGGAGAACGGAGATCCACGGGTCCCATGTGTAAATATTGAGGATATCTGTGAGTCACAGTGAGGCACAGTTCCTCCATAGTTCGAATGTTTTCAACTTTCCGAATCCAATCCTTTGTGGAGGGCAGATTATTTTTTTCAAAAAAAGCATCAAAAGGTTCTTCAATGAAAAAGCATTACAATTATGTAGGGTTTGTGGAAATTAAAAAAAAAAATTACTGTGGTAGGTGTTAACCAGAAGCTGTACATCAGTAATAATGTGTATAAATAATATAACTCAGGTCCAACATTTCTGGATGACTGTACATTGCCTCCATAGGTAAGAGGAGGTGCAGCTAGGATGATGGCATCTTCAACACAGATTTGAGGAGGAGGGAAATAGATTGTGAAGTTGGGTAGGTCTGAGTATTGTATAAAATGTGTGATCTGGTTGTAATGTAATTTCTGCACTGCTGTGCAATTTTAATTGTGGATTAACCCTTTAAGTCCAGAGGGCATACATTTACGTCCTTTTTAAAGCGGCTCTAAACGCCGCAGGACGTAAATGTACGCCCTCCGTTTTTTTTTCACTTACCCGGCCAGTGTTTGTGACCAAATGGCTACTAAAAAAGACTGGACATACCCCATTTGCAATACCTTGGGTCGTCTACTATTGCAAATGGTATTCCATTATGGGTGTAAATTTATTTCCTGGGCTACTATACAGTCTCAAAGGCAACGTAACCAATCTGGCAAATTTTAATTTCAAATGTAACACGCTATATTTGACCCTGTAACTTCCCAAAACACCATAAAACCTGTACATAGGGGGTACTGTTTTACACGTGAGACTTTGCTGAATACAAATATGTGTATTTTATTGCAGTAAAAGCAAACAGTATTATGACATTGACATTCCCATTTTTTCATATTAAATTATGTTTCATAGCTAATATTTGATATTAAATGAAAGCCCTGTTTCCCCTGAATAAAATGATATATAATAAGGGGGGGGTGCATTTAATATGAAAGAGGTGAATTACGGTTGGACAGACATATAGCGCAAATGCCAGGTTTTGTTTACATTTTGTTTTGTTCACAACTTGTACATTTGGCTGCGGGCTTAAGGGGTTAAAGAGGCTAGTGTTTTGATACTGGAATTGCATCAATCCAAGAATAAGGTATGCAGTCGAGTGGTAAACTCTGTAGCTGTGTCTACACAGACCCTGTGAGAAAAGCTGGTTGTGTGTTAAAGGATAAAAATATTTGAAATTCTGTTCTATTGTTTTTAATAAGGGAATTCTAAGTATGAAGAGGGTGGTCACTGTATGTCGGGATCATGAGCTTAATGGTGGCGATCCCTCTTGTGTTAATGCCTGCACCATGTTAGGATTTGCATGGTCTGGACTTTTACATTTAGTAGAGCATTGGTTTTCCCCGAGGGGGTTTTGCTGAACATGTTGTGGGAGCCCTGTGATTATTTTGGGATGTCCCATAATGCAGGCTAAGCCTCAAATTGTAGGAATGTCGGCCTCAGGTGCATGGAGCTTAGTAATCATGCAACCATTTATATACCCTGCAGTACTTCAGCTCTATGATTTTCCCTCAACTTCCACCACAAAATGTATTGATTCTTTGGTAGTGAAGGGCGGCTGTCTGGATAAGCTGTTGAGAGCAGTTCTACATGTGTGGAACTTGGGTCATTTGTAAAAGATATGCCCCATGGCATGGTCAGTCTGCTCATAGAGACATCTTCAAACAAAAGTACACAAAATTCCAGTGTGTAATAATCAATACAGAACACTCAGACACCTGTGTGGTATCCCCTTAACCCACACCAACAGACTAACAAAGTCTAAACATAAAATGCATACAATAGGTAGAGTGTATCATGTCAAGTAGGTAATGGATGTGTATATAAAATACAGAAATTGTTATAGTCTGCAATGGGAAAAAAACAGAAGAAACCACATTCTTCCAAATTCCAAATATTAATATACAGATGTTCACTCACAAAATAAGAGCCAGTCTCACTAGGCTCAATATGTGGGCTTGATAGGTTACTACTCCCTCTTCTGTACACTAACGGATTGGTTTCCCCTTTGGCTCCAAGTATAAATCCACAGAACATCGATCACAGTGGAAACAACACTTTGTTGGTACATCAGAAAGTCCTTACAGTTCAAAACGTGTTTCGCCTCTCTTGGAGGCTTCTTCAGTTTATGTGTAGAATCTCTGAAATTGCTTGTTCCTTTTAGATAGTGTATAGATTGCTGCCACCCGGTATTTCCTGGGGCATCGGCATCTCATGTGTGACGTCTCTGTAATGTGCTGCGTCCGCGTTGGAACTCATCTCTGTGCTCAATGATTGGCGTCCTTCTGACGTCACACGTCCTTGCTGGAACGCATTGCTGCATTCCATCATTGTTGCTCTCTGTAGTCTGGGTTACAATTTCTCCTTTGTTCTAGAGGGCAGCGCTACGTTCCACTTCTATCTGGCACAGTTTCTTAAACAGGTCTCCTTATATTAAATATTCCATTTATAATCATCTTAAAAGTTCATAGTATGCAATGGGCACAGGGAAATAAAAACAGAAACGGAAATGTATTGGTTAAAAAAGTGTGACGTAATTTTTTTTTTAAAAATGTTTAAAGGAGAATTGTTGTATAAATGAGAAAAATGGAGTCCACAATATACTAGTTCTGCAAACTGATTACACTGCAATAGTTTAACACAATAGTAAAAGGAGGTAGTTTTGTATGGCATTTAGGATAAAACACAGTAATATGCACATCCATTACCTACTTGATGCCATACACTCCACCTATTGTATTTTGATTCTAGCTAGTGTTAAGATTGTAACACTGAAAATGGTTGCAATTTTATATTAACTAACTGTTAACTAGCGGTAACAAATTGAATTTGTAATGTAAATTCAGTTCCCTTATGGTAGTTTTTTTCTGCACATCCATGCTTCTAATATTTTCCATAAGCACATTTCTATTGCAATCTCATGTATGTATGTTATATTAATACATTTTGTGAATACCCCTATTGAAACTTGGTCTAACTATATTAATTTCACTTATTTAGTTTCTGTGGGGGTGAACATGTTTACTTATATATGTGTCTGCTTCAATGTAATATAATCGGTGTATATGACATCATGTTGATTTGTTGTCAGGTTTATCAGCAATCATATTAAAAAAAAATATCTGATTTATGCTTATACTAGGAACAGCTGCTAGGGCGTTATAATTATTTTCAATATACATTTCACCATTTCATTGTCAGACGTGCCGCACAGTGCTATGCAGTATTACTGCTACATAAGTGGCACTAAAAGTGTTAAACAAATGAAGTAAAAATATTTTTATTTTATACACCAATTTTTATATTTTTATATAAATCCAACAGGAAGTGATGTCTCCCTGAGAGAGGTGGAGGAATGAAATTCCATTTGTGGGTCTGATACCCTACCAAGTTTGTCACTGTTTGCTACTGGTCTACAATATATTGCTCTCTCCTGGTGCTCCTCCTACCTCTCCCAGCGCTCTTTCAGTGTTTCTTTCTCTGTTGGGGTCCCCAAGGTTCAGTCCTTGGTCCCCTACTTTTCTCCATCTACACTGCCTCCCTTGGTAAACTCATTCGCTCCTTTGGCTCCCAATATCATTTCTATGCGGATAACACACAAATCTATCTGTCCTCTCCTGATCTCTTCCCATCCCTCTTGACTTGGGTCTCTGACTGCCTCTCTGCTATTTCTAACTGGATGGCTGCTCACTTCCTTAAACTTAACTTGACCAAAACTGAAATTCTGGTCTTTCCTCCCTCAAGTGTTGCTACTCCTGTGGCTGTCTCCCGCCAGTCAGGCTCCACCATGTAGGCTCGCTGCCTAGGTGTTCTCTTTGACTCCGACCTCTCCTTCACGCCTCATGTTCCTCTATCGCCAAATCCTGCTGCTTCCATCTCAAAAACATTGCGCGCATCCGACCCTAGTTAAAGCCAGATGCGACTAATGTGCTGGTCGATTCCACTGTCCTTTCTCGCCTTGACTACTGTAATCCACTTCTCAGTGGTCTTACATGCTCCCAACTTGCACCGTTGCAGTCCATTATAAATGCGGCGGCGAGGCTTATCTTCCTGTCCGTCTGCATCGCCCACGCCTCACCTTTATGTCAGTCCCTACATTGACTTCCTATTAGATCTAGGGCTCAATTTAAAATCCTGGTTCTTGCTTTCAAATCTCTATATAATGCTGCTCCTACCTATCCTCCCTAATACACAAGTATGTCCCGTCTAGGCCCTTATGCTCTGCTGAAGACTTACGTCTATCTTCTGTCCATACTCCCACCTCTGATGCTTGCCTTCAAGACTTCTTGAGGGCTGCACCGTTCCTGTGGAACTCACTTCCCTCCTCCGTTAGATGCTCACCCAGTCTCCACTCCTTCAAAAAATAATTAAATACTCACTTCTTCATAATCAACTAAACTGTTAATAGCTCCCGACTGATTCCTCTCTTGGAACTGCCATTAGTCTAATACTATCCTTACCTTTTGTGTCACCTTACCCCACTCCCTCTAGCATGTAAGCTCATTGAGCAGTGCCCTCAACCCCTCTGTTCCTGTGTGTCCAACTTGTCTGGTTAAAAATACATTTGTGTTCGTCCAACCACTGTAAAGTACTGTGGAATTTGTTGGCGCTATATAAATAATGACATAATAATGACATAATAATAATAATACTGGTACTGGTAAAATCTAATTCCTCTAATGTCTGAGCTACATTATAATCATCTCCATTAAAGGGACACTATTGTCACCTGAACAACTACAGCTTAATGTATTTGTTCAGGTGAGATCTACACTGCGTGCAGAATTATTAGGCAAATTAGTATTTTGACCACATCATCCTCTTTATGCATGTTGTCTTACTCCAAGCTGTATAGGCTCGAAAGCCTACTACCAATTAAGCATATTAGGTGATGTGCATCTCTCTAATGAGAAGGGGTGTGGTCTAATGACATCAACACCCTATATCAGGTGTGCATAATTATTAGGCAACCTCCTTTCCTTTGGCAAAATGGGTCAAAAAAAGGACTTGACAGGCTCAGAAAAGTTAAAAATAGTGAGATATCTTGCAGAGGGATGCAGCACTCTTAAAATTGCAAAGCTTCTGAAGCGTGATCATCAAACAATCAAGCGTTTCATTCAAAATAGTCAACAGGGTCGCAAGCGTGTGGAGAAACCAAGGCGCAAAATAACTGCTCATGAACTGAGAAAAGTCAAGCGTGCAGCTGCCAAGATGCCACTTGCCACCAGTTTGGCCATATTTCAGAGCTGCAACATCACTGGAGTGCCCGAAAGCACAAGGTGTGCAATACTCAGAGACATGGCCAAGGTAAGAAAGGCTGAAAGACGACCACCACTGAACAAGACACACAAGCTGAAACGTCAAGACTGGGCCAAGAAATATCTCAAGACTGATTTTTCTAAGGTTTTATGGACTGATGAAATGAGAGTGAGTCTTGATGGGCCAGATGGATGGATTGGTAAAGGGCAGAGAGCTCCAGTCCGACTCAGACGCCAGCAAAGTGGAGGTGGAGTACTGGTTTGGGCTGGTATCATCAAAGATGAGCTTGTGGGGCCTTTTCGGGTTGAGGATGGAGTCAAGCTCAACTCCCAGTTTCTGGAAGACACCTTCTTCAAGCAGTGGTACAGGAAGAAGTCTGCATCCTTCAAGAAAAACATGATTTTCATGCAGGACAATGCTCCATCACACGCGTCCAAGTACTCCACAGCGTGGCTGGCAAGAAAGGGTATAAAAGAAGAAAATCTAATGACATGGCCTCCTTGTTCACCTGATCTGAACCCCATTGAGAACCTGTGGTCCATCATCAAATGTGAGATTTACAAGGAGGGAAAACAGTACACCTCTCTGAACAGTGTCTGGGAGGCTGTGGTTGCTGCTGCACGCAATGTTGATGGTGAACAGATCAAAACACTGACAGAATCCATGGATGGCAGGCTTTTGAGTGTCCTTGCAAAGAAAGGTGGCTATATTGGTCACTGATTTGTTTTTGTTATGTTTTTGAATGTCAGAAATGTATATTTGTGAATGTTGAGATGTTATATTGGTTTCACTGGTAAAAATAAATAATTGAAATGGGTATATATTTGTTTTTTGTTAAGTTGCCTAATAATTATGCACAGTAATAGTCACCTGCACACACAGATATCCCCCTAAAATAGCTATAACTAAAAACAAACTAAAAACTACTTCCAAAAATATTCAGCTTTGATATTAATGAGTTTTTTGGGTTCATTGAGAACATGGTTGTTGTTCAATAATAAAATTAATCCTCAAAAATACAACTTGCCTAATAATTCTGCACTCCCTGTATAGCTCCCTGCAGGCAATCTAATGTAAACACTGTATTTTCAGAGATAATACAGTGTTTACATTGATTGATAGGAATACCTCCAGTGGCCGTCACTCAAAGGGCCACCAGAGGGACTTCCTATCATGTAGGGCCCTAAAAAGACCCTGTACACGTCAGACGTATTAAGATACGTCTGACGTGTGCAGGAGAGAGAAGGCACTGTGTGTGCGCCTTCTCTCTCCAGCCTGTTAGCAGAGGAGAGGGGGCGGGCAAAGAGTGCGAGCTGAGCTGTCAGTCAGCTCAGCTCGCGCACACCGCGCGCATGCACCCTATGAAGTATGTTCGCATGTGTGGCGAAGCCGCGCATGCGCACAAGGGAGCAATGACGCTTCCAAATGGAAGCGTCTGATTGCTCCCTGCTCGCGCCCGCCTATTTCGTCATTTTGACGAAATAGGGGGCATGGCTTCACGAGGCTCCCGGCGCTGGATCCAGGTGAGTAAAATACTCTGCCTGGAGAGTCCCTTTAACTGAAACATCATGCTGCTTAATATAAACAGAAAGTTCATTGGAATCAAGTCTATCCAAAATAAAAACACATCCCTGGAAAGAAATGTATCACATTTAAAAGATAATGTAGCAAGACCAATGCTGTTAATGATAGAGTGACTGGTCACAGCCATATAACTAGAAGAAAAACATTTTCTTAGTGAGAAGCTGCTTGGAAATGTATTCAAATCAGCAATTGTATTACGCATACACATAAGGATGTCAATACTAGGTCTCTCCTCTGGCTAAAAGGAATTCCCAAAGTTTATCCCAATGCTGCTAAGTGCATTAAACCACTGCTGCTTCTTTTTAGTTGGTGAGTATAATAATAATAATAATAATAATAATAACCATCATCATCATAAATAATAGTAGGGTTGGCTGTTGATGAAGGCATGTTTGTTTTAAGGAATTATATGAACTCTAAAGAATATTGTGGACTTCCCACCTAAAGGGGTAGGTGGGAATGGGGACTTAAAGGGATACTATAGTCACCAACACAACTTTAGCTTAGTGAAGCAGTTTGGTGTATAGATCATGCCTCTGAAGTCTCACTGCTCAATTCACTGCCATTTAGGAGTTAAATAACTTTTCTTTCTGTTTATGCAACCCTAGTCGCACCTCCCCTGACTGTGACTGACACAGCCTGCATGAAAACAAAATGGTTTCATTTTCAGTCAGATGTTAACTTACTTTAAAAATGTTTATCTCCTGCTCTGTAAATTGAACTTTAATTACATATAGGATGCTTCTGCAAGGTCTAGCAAGTTAAAAAACAATGCAAGAGATAAGCCATTTTAAATTAAATAGAATTTGCAATAAAGGAAGTTTAAACATTAGATGACTCTTTACAGGAAGTGGTTAGGAAGGCTGTGTAAGTCACATGCAGGGTGGAGGGACTAGGGCTGCATAAACAAAGTAATTTAACTCCAAAATGGCAGTGAAATGAGCAAGAAGACTGCAGGGGCATAATCTATAAACCAAAACTGCTTTATTATGCTAAAGTTGTTTTGGTGACTATAGTGTTCCTTTAACTTAAAGGACTGGTTACAGCAGCCTGTACTGTATTTGTCTTTTGGGTATCATGGCATTTGTTCACTCTACATTTGCTTGAATGTATTCTATATGTGCGTTCTTTTTTATCCATTAATTGTAGCTATTGATTGAGACCTGGAATAATATGTACTCCTTTTCATATATAGATCATATTAATGTTTTTGCATGTGTTTTTATTTCTCTAGTAGTTGTTTTATTTAACATTTTTCCAGATTTTTGTACATTAAATATATACTGTGCATTTCTATATTACATATTATTAGTATTGGTATTCATCATTAAGAAACCAGGATTAAAAAAAAAAAAAAAAATAATGTGAAGGTTCACGATTAAAATAAAAAATATGTTTCTAAATAATTAATTCAAGTCCTCTGCCCTCTTCTAAAACAATATATATATATGACAAATTGTGTTTGGTTTGACTATGAGAAATTCTAATTACGCAAGTTAGCTTTTAAAATGCAGCATGCTCCAGTCAGTTAAAGGCTTATGATTTATGATAATATTATTTTAATTTCTGTTCCTGATATTCCTACCTCTTTATGCGCCTTATACCTCCATCCCCCAACATATTTAAGAAAGAAAAAGCTTTTTAAATGAATTTCACAGCTTAAAAAAACATAATGCTTTCAATATGACCTGTGTAGTCACAACATGCTTTTTCCATTGTTGATTATCCTTTTGTGATGTGAAGGACTGCTAAATTGCTTATGTGTGATAGCTGTCAACAATTTAAGAGAAAATATTGTGTTTCTTTGTATAAATAAAAGCGTATTTTCTAACAATCTCTTAGGTAAAAGTGCATTTTTAAGCTTTTCGTTATGGTCTCCCGATTGATGTTTCACTTTAGTAATTACTGTTATATATAAGAGGTTAAGCACTGGCTTTAATGATGCAATTTAAATTATTTTACCTTCTCTTAATAATGTAAGTGCTACTTTCATAGTACGTCCGTGTTTATTAAAATTATATGCAACAGTAAATCATCTTGCCCTCAGCATTCAAAAGGACTATTTAATAGTATATCCACTTACAGTATCCTAGCAGCATAAAATACAACAGCTTTCTAAAGGATTTTTTTTGGTTTGGTACTCTAGGTGTATAGATACTTTACCTACAGTATATACGGGTATTTGGAAACATGTGCAGACTGTGTAGTGTGCAATTTTTTTATACATGCGTAATAAGCAAATAATTAGAATAACTCTTTGCTTAAGCCTTTTGCAAATGTTTGAATGTTAGAGTTCATATTTAAAAAGCTGCCCACTAACCAACGCATACATTTAGAAATCCTCTGATTCATTATTCAGTATGCTTTTGCTCCTGCAGCTGTATTCCTGTATTCATTATTACTAAAATAATGTTTTCTACAATGCACCACCTCTGCTGTCCAAAACCAACCAATGTTGTGCAAGCAGAGTGAATATGTGAAGCTATGGGTCAATAAATTCCTAAGTACCTTATGCAGAGTGGCAATAAATAGTTTTTTAATGGGTTCATTTTGTTGCACTATGATTGCATGCAGGGGTAAAGTTAAGGGACAGTAGACTTTGACCACTGATGGAATGACACCAATGACATCAACATACTAGGATGACGTTTTGTGGAAGCAACCCAAAAAGAGTGGAAGTGTGGGCACAGTAAAAGCCGACAGGGAACAGGTACAGGATAAAACAACAAGCAAAATGAAAAAAAATCTGAAGTAAAGAATAAGAGTAGAAGAAGGAAGTTTTCAAATCAAGTGAGCTGTTGTTTGAGTCTGTGGCAGATGAATTCCAGCTTAGGCTCTTCAGCTCATAAATTGATTTGGATGATAATTTGAGATTCCTGTAATGGGAGAAGCTGGCTGTTGCAAGGACATGCAGTGATGAGGTGAAGAAGAATAAACTGTATAATTTTAATAATGCTTCAGCTAGTTTCAGGAAATGTATTGCAGCTATTAGTAAAAAGCATAGTACAGCTCAGGTTTGGGGAGCTAGGAGTGGGTCTACTTCTATCGCATAGTACAGCTCAGGTTTGGGGAGCTAGGAGTGGGTCTACGTCTGCTGTAGCTTCTGCCTTTGCTTCTAAGATCCAGAACAGCCTATAGGAAGTACGGATAACTCTGGAATATTGCACAAGGTGTCTAATGCACTAACCAAGTTGCAAAATATTGGCACCTTTCTCCCCTTAGAGGTATATATCTTGATTCCAGAGCTTTTTCTATGATACCTTCATACAAGAGTAAAATTGGCAAAATAGAGAGAAAACCACAAGATACAATACAGTATAAAATCAACAAATTTAATAGCAAAAATTGCACTTACAAAAGTCATCACCACGTCTCATGATATGCAGTCTTCTGCAGTAGATATGCAACTGTATCCACTGAAGAGGGAAAATAGAAGTAACATAAAACAAAAAAATAAACCCTCAAATAGAACAGGTAGCAGCACAGTCGCAGCATATTTTGTCTTGTATTTTAGTCTTGACTTTTGAAAGAGTATGTTAGTAACAAGTTGATTCCTTTTATTTTTAAATATATAGATAGGTATATCAAAATTGCCATATCAAAATCTATAAAAAATCTTTAAAAAGCAAAACAAAAAATGGATTGATTTAAATGAAATGAAGGGGAATGGTGCTTCTCCAGTAAAGATGGACTATCTAACTTTAAGACTTTGAATTGAAGGCCCACTTTTTTTTTTTTTTATGAGTAATAGATACACAATGGTTACAATTTTTTTTTTCCTTTGTTCGTTTGTTTTAACATAAGCAAGTAACAGGTTTATCAGAGAAGTCAATATGCCGTCTATACAAGATTTAGTTTAAACAGGGTAGCATATATAATATAATCTAGCATAGTATGTTTAACTAGGGATGCATACAAGTAGTTTAATGGCTTATATAAGTAGTCAGGCATGGAGGTGCAAGTTAGTATTAAGTTTAAGTTGACATGCTAACAAACCGTGACAGGTTGGTATTCCGCTGGGTACCACACATTTTTGATTTCCAATCACAAGAAGAGGACTTAGCTTCCTGCACCCTAGGCTCCTCATAGTAAGTACACCACTGGAAGTGATTTTTTAAAGGAAAGATCCCTGCCCATGAACAATAATAAGGAGGGCTAACCGGCTGGACATATATTTATCTAATATAATCATATGATAGCTTGTGAATCTGTCCACTGGGCACAAGACACAGAGTGGAGTAGGTAGTCGAGTGTCTCTGTAAAAGTAGGTTAGTGTGCTAACGAGCGGTTCATCCCTGCTGGTCATGTTGTGCCATCTCGTCCTTTTTCATGTATGGCATTTACCTCTCCCAGTCTTGTGCTCGGATGTGGTGTAGTGGGTGGTCGGCCGGGGACCAAGAGCAGGACGTGCGTCTTGTGTGTTCTCAGCCCGGTAGAGGAGCAGCTGATCAAGACCTTACCAGGGATTAGGTCGGTGGCGGCTCGGTTCCGGTGGATCTCCTTTCAGGGTGTCGTGCTGCCATGTGGGGTGCCATGTCTCCTGGCTTGAGGCTTGGGTAGGTAAAACCCATAGCTGGTTACATGTGTTGCTGGGGCCGGGAGCTTATTCAGTTCCATTGAGGCAGTGAGGGGTTTCTCAGGTGGCCGCGTGGCAGTGCGGCGGCCATTTTGGATTTGGGGCATTGGTGTGTGCCCTGCTTGCCTCGATGAAAATCGATTCGGCACCCTCCAGTGGAGACTGGGATAACCCCCCCGGTACAATGGGGGGAAGGAGCCTGTGAGATGTGTCATGGAGCCGTTGTATGGCAGCCAGATGAGTTAGCGGGGCGGCGGCCGTCCATCCCGACTCTCTCACAAGAGGGCCGCAAGCTCCAAAGCCCTGTGTAGCCTGTGGGGCCCCAAAACTCCCGGTCTTAGAGCCGGCTGTTGTGCCAACTTCAGCTCCAGCACAACGCAGTTCCTCTCTGGTTCTGATTAAGGCTGTGAACCTCAATTCTCGGTCGAAAAGGCCAATTTCTGCAGGAGCTTCTCCCGCATGCGACCGGTCAGCATGGCGGGCAGGCCCCGCCCCCTTGAAGGCCCACTTTCAATTCATGTTAAAGGTTCTCCTTTAGCAAAGTTTCAGTTTGACCAGTTGTTAAAGTTTGTTTGACTTATGTAACAAACAATTTTCAGAAAACTGCAGGTTTTGGAGTGAAACAGTAATTAACCAGTTAGGAAGGTGGAATTCTGCCAATTTAAGGTTTCAGGTTTGCCCATTTTACTCCTCTCTCAAAGGTATGATCCTAGTACATAGAAATTTGACAGTTTGAGGAACTCTGTATTGCAAGAGAGCACATGGTCTGAGGAATCTATTTGCTATACTGGTACAGGATACCCGAGTTGCTCCATCGTATGTACGGGGGAGACTCAGAGACATGCTGGAGATGTGGGATGGAGGTTGGCACCATCTCCCATATATGGTGATCTTGCTCAGGGATTGACCCATATTGGAGGTGAATTCCCGCCACATTATTTGAGGTACTGGATACAGATCTCCCATTTCAACCCTTACCAATGTTGCTATATCATACAAAAATTCCATTATCTAAATATATTAAAAGTCCCCAGCAATGCACTTATTGAATGCAGATAAATTGATCTTTCTAATGTGGTGCAAACCACAAACAACTCCAGCAGTGGATGTCGATGGTGATGGAGATCTATGATATGGAGTCCATTACAGCTACTCTTAAAGGGCTTACCAGCTGTTTATGGAAACCTTGGCCCTGTGGCGTGATTACATATTGCGATCAGTGGTTGATGACCCCTAGCCTATGCAGAAGGTTGCATGCTGACATGTCCCTTCTTGATGGCTGGGGTTATCTGGATGCAGAGAGGGGGTGCCATAGGGAAGAGGTTTTTGTTTTCTCTCTCTTATTCTCCATTCTAATCTTTGTCTTTCTCTCATCTTGTTAAGGTTACCTATTCACAGGTGATGTGGTGTTTTTGGAAGGGTTTTGGTTTTGGTCACATAGACCTAGGTTTACATGCAACACACGCCTGAGACATGCAAGAATGCTTTGAAAACATGTATGCACTATATGTTCAGACACTTAATTTCACCACTGTATAATAATTAGCCTGTACTAGATGGATTTCTGCATTATATATATATATATATATATATATATATATATATATATATATATATATATATATATATATATATATATACCCTACACCCTACACTGATCTGCATCCAAAGAGCAAATTCACCCCGAATATCCGGGAGTTTAAAAACATCGATATGTTCGTGGAATCCACTACCCATATGATTAGAAATCTAGATATTGATACACTGAAGGTCAAACCTAGAAATAATCTTACTAGAGATGAATGGAAAGCAATGACCGAGTTACGGGACAACGAGCATGTCATTATTAAACCTGCGGACAAGGGGGGAAACATTGTCATTTTGAATAGACCCCATTACATTCAGCTGGCTGAAGGGATCCTTAGTGATGAAAAAACATATAAGGTCCTGCCGTCTAATCCTACTATAAAATTCCTCTCTGAATTTAAAACTCTCCTTGATCAAGCATTTGACTATGGTGTACTTACTAAGGAAGAATATGCAAGTATTTTCGTTAAAAACCCTGTAATATCCACATTTTACTGTCTTCCTAAAGTGCATAAGGGTTATGAGCCACTGTCAGCCAGACCAATTGTATCAGTAACTAATAACCTAACATGCAAAGGCAGTATATATATTGATAAAATTCTTCGGCCATATGTAGAGAAATTACCGTCTTACCTCAGAGACACCAAAGATACTCTAAGATGTATCACGACAATTGAAGTACCACAGGGAGCTATTTTATGTAGCCTCGATGTGGAGTCATTGTATTCTTCAATACCCCATTCGGGAGGTTTACAACACATAGGCTCGTTTCTTGAAACAAGGGGTCCCAGTCATTCACGTCATACCACTTTTGTTCTTGACCTCCTTAAGTTCATTTTGACCCATAATTTTTTCCTTTTTAATAACAAATTTTACCACCAGGTGCAGGGGACTGCGATGGGGACATCTTGTGCCCCCTCTTATGCGAACCTGCACCTGGGCTGGTGGGAAAAACATATCGTCTACTCAGAGCGTATGAAACAATATATGGACTTTGTCCATGTTTGGAAACGCTATATAGACGATATTCTGGTCATATGGACAGGTACAAAGGAGCTCTTTATTGAATTTGTGGGAGATTTAAACAAAAACGACCTCAACTTACGTCTGACGATGGAAATTGGCATATCCTCTTTGAATTTCCTTGATTGTACATTCACCATCACGGACGATCTCAGGATTCAAACCTCTTTATACCGTAAACCCACATCAACCAATAATATGCTCAACTGGAACAGTTACCATCCTAACCCACTGAAGAGGGGCATCCCAGTGGGACAATATCTGCGATTAAAAAGAAACTGTTCCTCTATGGATGATTTTGTAGAAAAGGCTGCATTACTAAGAGCTAGATTTAAAGCCAAATGTTACCCGAATAGGTGCCTGAAACAGGCATATCAAAGAGCACTCTTAAGTGACCGAGAGGTTCTGCTTGACAATACTCCAAAACCTTCCCCCCCTAAAATAATTTGCTGTGTAGCGAATTTTGATGCAGGTTGGGAGGTCTCTAAAAAAATCCTGGCTAGATTCTGGCCATTACTCACCCAAGACCGTCATCTGAAAGATGTGATCCCTTCATGTGTCTCAATAACCGCAAAAAGGGGCAAAAATCTGAAGGATATGCTGGTACCTAGCCACTTTTCGAAACGTAATGAGAATAAGAAAAGCTGGCTGAATGTATATGGTACCTATCAATGTGGACGCTGTGTAGCCTGTTGCTACATAGATAGAGATTCTAAGTCCATAACTGATTCCTCCGGTTTACATAAAACCCCAATCAAACAATTCTTTAACTGTAACTCCATGGGTCTAGTCTATCTCCTGACATGTAAATGTGGTAAAAAATATGTAGGGAAAGCAATACGCCCTTTCAAGAGGCGCATGATGGAACATATCCACTCGGTTTCATCAGATAGAGACACTCCTGTAGCCAGACATGCCAGAACACATCATAGCGATACATCTAGATGTTTTAAATTTGCAGGGGTCGAAAAAGTTAATGTGGGCAAAAGAGGGGGTGATCTTGATCTAATCCTTAAGAGGAGAGAATGTTTTTGGATTCAGACACTAAACACCCTGTCCCCTAATGGCCTCAATGAAGGCTTCACCTTCACCCCCTTCATTTCATAATTACTAATTCCTCCTATGGATTCATACTTGTTGTTTGTTATTATACAAATTAACTGTATATATCATAATGCTAATATGTCATCTCATGAACTAAAGTATAAGCGGTCAAATTACACTTTAGCCATTCAGCAGCCACTGGAACAATGTTAGAAGCACTATACTTTTTTAATTTCTAAATCTCCATAATTAGTTTCTTCAGTAGGAGTTTTTACATCATGTATTTTATTAATGCTTCTTTACTACTACAGGTTTGGGGATACCCCTTTAAATGTGTGCGGCTGTCTATTTCCAAGTTGGTCCTAGAAGTAAGTGGATTAGTACTCTAGGCATTGGAGTAAACACTGCACCATCGTATCTTTCATTCTCTTTTTTCCCCCTGTGTGGCAGTAACATTGTGCGATCACCATCCTTGGGTACTATTGGGCATTTCAGCTGGTGCCCTGAGAACACAATACGCATGCGTCTCAGTATCGGCATCTAGCCCCGCCCTCTACCCGCTCTGATTGGTGCGAGCCTATATGATTGACGGCTCACGCACGCAATGAACGGTGGGCGCACACAAACGAAGCGCCGCCCATGTTCATCGCTGATTGGCTCAATTGAGGCCGCGATACATACTTAAACCTAAGCACGGGCATTTGCTCGTTTACAGCCTTTGAAAAAGGCGCTCTTCATAGCGCCGAAACGCGTTAGGCAGGTAGATAATGCTTTTATAACCACGGCACTTTATTTTTTTGTTCACACTGTTTGGGGTGTTTAGTTAGGGAAGTAGGAGTTGGAGCCTGTATGGAGCGATTTATAGTAAACGTATTACCGTAAGTTTTGGCTAAATTTCACTGATGACTGTCTGCCAAGATAGACAGTGCGAGACCACTGACATTCTGGTCTTATCTGGACATTCAGTATAGCCAACACTGGGCTGGATGGGGTTGCATTACGTGCTGCACTCTCACTATCTAGGATTCCTTTGGACTAACTCATCAGTATATATTCACTAGCTATACTGATCTAGATCCAGGTGTTTGAGGGTTTCTCTAACATTAGCTACATATTTTCTTTTTGTAGCAAGAGAATGTTTGCATCTGCAATTAAGTAATCAGTATGAGTCACTAGGCAACACTGATTATAGCAGGATCCTCCAGCATAGCCATATTGTGGCTCGTATGTCTCTTAAATTCTCAATTGGCATACTGACTCTGAGGATTAATCTGCATTACTAGTCAGTGCCTGAGTGTCTCTTTAGCTCTAGCTTTGATTACTATTCCTGTCCGCCCATTATTGGGAGTATGATTATTTGCACCTACTAGTCGACATGAGTTACTATGTAACACTGTTCTAAGCAGCATCCTTCAGTATAGCCACTATAAGAGGCCTGTTTGTCTCTATATTACTTTTGGCAATTTTGTACTGAGGATCTATCTGCATATACTAGCCAGTGTGATTTACAAATATTGGGAGTATGTTCAACTGCACCTATTATATGAGCTACTATGTAACACAGTTCTAAGCAGTATCTATATAGCCACCATTGAGGCTTGATTGTCTCTACATTTTCAAATGGCATTGTGTACTAAGGATTACCTGTATATACTAGCCAGTGTGAGTTATTAGTATGCTCTATTTTTAATCCTTATTAGGATTTGAGTGTCTATTTAAACAACTGCAGGCACTATCACTACTGCCAGCCCTTTATTGAGAGGTACTGGTGTCTCTCTCCTTTATATTTTCATTCGACAGGGTGAATATCTATACAGATATATACTCCTGTTCATACTCCCCCTATAGCTCCCTGAGCTCCTTAGATCTCCCTTCCAGAGTGGGTCATTTATTTGTTATTATTATTTTGTTCATTATCTCTCTTTTGTGTTCATGACTTTGTATACCGATTAAATGATTATCAAATTTTAACAGACAACTGAGATCTATATCTCACCAGTGTTTCCTGGACCCTCGGTCCTAGGTTTGCCTTTTTTTCTTTTCTCAATAGAAAGGATCAGGAAAAAGATGAATGTATCAATTTTTTGATGCATGCCTTTGGATAAAAGTTGTAGTTTCCAGCATCAAGAGCTGGAGAGTGAAGATTCTAGTTCGTTCTGTTATGATAATGTTAATTTATCTACAGTTGGTGTGGATATCTTTAATGTAGATGCCCAAGAAAGGGTAGAAAAGCTGTAGTGTTGTAGGTGGTTGAGTTCAGAGTGGGAGATGTTTATCTCTCCCTTTTTTCCTCTTCAGCTTTTGGGGCTGTCACCCTCTACTATATAATTTAGGGAGAATGGATATAGTTTATTGTATTTCAACTGAGTTGATCTGGCCATTGCTTAGCTGATTGACTTTTAAAGATATGTATATTTTGGTAAGTGATGGTACGTGACAAACAAATTTAACCCCTTAAGGACCAAACTTCTGGAATAAAAGGGAATCATGACATGTCACACACGTCATGTGTCCTTAAGGGGTTAAGGTTGTGTTATTTTTTTTATTGGTTTATTAATGCATTAATTAGACTGCACTCAGCCGACGAATTACACATATGGTGGGATTGCCCTTGATTAAATCTGTCTGGGACACACTTTTTGGGCCTGTAAATAAGCTCTTAGGACTGAAACAGGTGTAGACACAAGATATGGTGATATTACACCTGAAATTACCACCCTCACCGAAAATTAAAAGATGTTCTTTTTATCCACATTTTTATGGCATTTAAAGGCTCTATTATTCGAAAACACCTACGGCTGAACGATGGTCACAAATTAAAGAACGTGTTAAATTTTAGTGTAAAATGGAACGTGAAATTGGATCTAATTTTTGTGTTAACTCCCAAAAAATATTACATCTGGGATAATTGGATAAAAGTCCTAGATGTGACGTTATAACCGGGGAGTTGAGAATCAGAGTTGAGATCATATAAGTATATAAAGGCCTTCGCTCCTCTCTTTTTATGGTCCAGCTTCTTTATAATGCTTTAAGGTAATTCAGGAACTGCAATTATGTTCACATTATTATTATTATTATTATTATTATCGCCATTTATATAGCGCCAACAGATTCCGTAGCGCTTTACAATATTTTGAGAGGGGGGGGATGTAACAATAAATAAGACAATTACAAGAAAACTTACAGGAATAATAGGTTGAAGAGGACCCTGCTCAAATGAGCTTACAGTCTATAGGAGGTGGGGTATTAGAAACATTAGGATAGGAAACATTGTATGTATATATGTAAGTCTAATAGATGTGTGTAATTTTTGATACAACTTATTGAGATAATGGAATACGTATGTCTTTAAAAAAATAATAATAATAATTAGACTGCACTGCATAAGTATACAATGGACATCAGCCAGTGAAAGGTGGGATGGAGTGGTTGTGGTGACATTCTGTGATCAAACTAATATGGCGACCAGGGGTCATATGACCAAGCTCAGGTCTGGGGGATAAGTTTTACCCTTTGATATGGTAATTAAGTAATTCAATACCTTTACAAGTCAGGAAAGAGATAACCACTTCCCCCCTATCTCCATTCCTCCCCGTTCATTCTTGGCTGTGCTACTGAGCAGACATGTGAGCAGACATGAGCTAATTTTTATTATGGTGAACTGTGAGGGGGGTCTGATGTCTTTATAATGTTTAGTTGTTATTGTTAGTTAGTTAGATTGCATAACATGCATAAATACATCTATTTACAAATTCACAAGCTGTATATGCGTTTACTAAATTTCAATAGGAAAGGTCAACAAATGAAAGAACATAAAGGAGGATCAGCAACAATATATTGTTTAAAACCTGGAAGGATATTGCAAAATATTAGTGTTAATGCTGTAAAATGATTTCCTGCTTGTACTATCTCTGGATAATACAGCACAACCACCATGACCAGTAATTGTCATGATTACTGATCGGCAGATACACTGTGCAGCAAGTCCTGGCTCATCGATCAGGCCCCGCCTATGCTTCTGATGTCATCCACACCTGTGTTGAAAGGAAGCTTCATCTAATCTTAAGTGATCAGTCAATTTGTTTCATTTTGTTACCAAATGCCGTCTGAGCTCAATGTGTTACCAAGCTGTGTACCGAACCTCTGAACTTCCAAAACTGACATTGCTGAACGCTTTACTTCTTGGACACGGAACAGACTTTTACTACTCTCATCTCTTTACTCCAAACTAATATTGCTGAACTACAGACTTCTTAACCCCTTCCTGACCTTGGACGTACCAGGTACAAAAAAATGGTTGTTAACGACCTTGGACGTACCTGGTACATCTGATAGTAAATCCCCACTTACCTGATCGCTGTCAATCCCCCGCCGGTGATCGTGATCCTGGGGTCTGCTTGGGAGCTCAGGCAGACCGCCTCTGCCTGATCTGGCCCTCCCGTGCCATGTGATCGCAGGGTCCTCGCGATCAAATGGCCGGATTAGCCAGCTTGTGCAGTGCCTGCAGGGGACCTGCCTAAGCTCTCATATAATATAAACAGATTAAAAGCATTTATAAAAAACAAATGCTAACGTTGGCCAGTGGAAATACCCCTTTTTGAGTACCCTGTGTTGTCTACATTTGAAAATGGTATGCCATGATGGAGTTATTTCACATTCCTGGGCTTCCATATGGTCTCAAAAAGCAACATAGACCCAGCAAACCAATCTGGCAAACTGAATTGGGAAAGCCCTATATTGACCCTGTAACTTTCCAAAACACAAAAAAACCTGTAAACGGGGGGTATTGTTATACTTGTGAGCCTTTGCTGAACACAAATATGAGTGTTTAAAACATAAAACTTATCACGACAATGAAATCACCAGTAAAAGTGCAGTTTTTGTGTAAAAAAAAATGAAAAAAAATAATAAAAACACTAAATTTGGCCACGTTTGTGACTAAGTGGCTGCTAAAAAAAGACTGGAAATACCCAATTTCGAATAACCTTGGTTGTCTATATTTGAAAATGGTATGCCATGATAGGGTTATTTCATATTCCTGGGCTACCATATGGTCTCAAAAGGCAACAAAGACCCAGTAAACCAATCTGGCAAACTAAATTGGGCAATCCTTATACTTTCCAAAACACTGTATACCTGTACATGGAGGGTATTGTTATACTCGGGAGACTTCATTGAACACAAATATGAGTGTTTAAAATATTAACCCTTATCATGACGACAAAATCACCAGTAAAAGTGCAGTTTTTGTGTAAAAAAATGCAAAAAACAAATATAAATGTTAACTTTGGCAAGCGTTTGTGGCTAAGTGGCTACTACAAAAGACTGGACATACCCTATTTTGAATACCCTGGGATGTCTACTTTTTCAAATGGTAAGTCATGGTGGGGTTAATTTTAATTTCTGGGCTGCCATACTGTCTCAAAGGCAACATAGCCAATATGGCAAATAAAAATTTACAAAAACAGAAATTGTTGTATTTGTGAGACATTGCTCTACACAAATATGAGTATTTTAGAGCAGTACAATGTATTATACTGATAATATAATCAGTGAAATGGCAGTTTATGTGTGAAAAATGAAAAAAATAAATATAAACTCTCATTTTGGCCAGGGTTTGTGACTAAGTGGATACTAAAAAAGACTGGACATACCACATTTTGAATACTGTTGGTTGTTTACTTTTACAAATGGTATGCCATGATAGGGTTAATTTTTATTCCTGGGCTTCCATACAGTCTCAATGGAAACATAGGCACAGCAAACCAATCTGGCAAATTTCAATGTGCAAACATGGAAAGGGGAAAGCCCAACATTTGACATTTGAACATTTGTAAGTTTGCAAAAACCCATAAAACCTGTTCACCTGTAAACCTGTGGGCACTATTGTACTCAGGAGATGTTGTTGAACACATATTGGGGTGTTCTTTGCCACTAACAAATAACAGAAACTGAGAATCCATGCCTAAAGTACAATGTGAGAGAATAATAACACAAAAGTTTGACAAAGACTGTGGTAGAATTAGTGCATGGAAAGTGTTAAAATACCATTTTAAATACCCTAGGGTATCTTCTTTTCAAAAATATATGGTTTGATGGAGGTAAATTACATTGGCCGGCTTTAAAAATTTCCCAAATAGGACATAGGTGCATGATGACCAGCTGTGAAAATTCCAAGTTGGAAAACTGTAATGCATACCCTCCAAATAAGGTTTTTTAGCCCCGAAAGAACCCGACACACCTATACATGGGTGGTATCACTGTACTCAGGAGATGTTGCTGAACACATAAAGGGGTGTTATTTGTCAGTAACCCCTAAAGTTCTCAGTACATGTATCCTTAAATTGCTACATGTGTAAAAAAAAATCACTTATTATTATTTTTTTTTAAATTTGGCATAGATTGGTGGTAAAATGGTTGCATGAAAAGAGCATGAACAGAGTCAAAATACCCCTAGTTTAATACCTTAGGTTGTCTTCTTTTAAAAATATATACATGTGAAGGGTTATTCAGTGATTCCTGACAGATATCAGTGTTACAATGTTAATTTTTTGGGGGAAATGGTTTGGAAATAGCAAAGTGCTATTTGTACTTATTGCCCTATAACTTGCAAAAAAAAAGCTAAGAACATGTTAACATTGGGTATTTCTAAACTCAGGACAAAATTTAGAAACTATTTATCATGGGTGTTTTTTGGCGGTTGTAGATGCGTAACAGACTTTAAGGGTCATAGTTAGAAAAAATTTGCTTTTTTACGTCTTTTCGTCATATTTTATAATTGCTTTTATAGTCAGTTATATGATATGATGAAAATAATGTTATCTTTAGAAAGACCATTTAATGGCGAGAAAAATGGTATATAATATGTGTGGGTACAGTAAATGAGTAAGAGGAAAACTACAGCTAAACACAAATACCGCAGAAATGTAAAAACATCCCTGGTCCTTAACGGTAAGAAAATTGAAAAACGGTCTGGTCACCAAGGGGGAATTAAACATGGAAAGGACTCTCTCTAATCACCAACCTCCATAAACAAGCTAAGTTCTTATATTATACTGGGAATTGCTGTATTGTTCAAGTCATTCAATTTAATCCTCTCAAAGGGTGAATCCAGTCAATACAAAAGTCAGTTCACTGTGCTTCAATATATTTGTGTATTTAAATTGCAACCTGAATATATCCTGTACAACTCTTGCATATATACTTCTTGTTTATACTCTGCATATAATTCTAGTGGACATTGTTTAAATATTCAAATAAGGATCTGCATACTAAAGATTTAATTGCCACTAAAGGTTATTCTGTTATATCAAGACCTAAGCAATAAAACACTTACGTTAACCCCTTAAGGACACATGACAAGTGTAACATGCCATGATACCCTTTTATTCCAGAAGTTTGGTCCTTAAGGGGTTAAATATTCTTAAAGATACAAACTTTCTTTATTTCTAAATCTGCAATTGTGTTCCAACCAACTTTTATTCCTAAGTATTACAGCAATTTAATTGTTAAGTTTTATTAATAAAGTATTTTTATTTCAAGCTGACATTTTCTTTCTTCTCATTTTGCTCTGCCTGTTACTCTGAGTTTGAATTGTATTTCAATTGTCTTTATGATGCCCATTAAGATGTCTTCACATATATTATAGAAACATAGAATGTGATGGCAGATAAGAACCATTCGGCCCATCTAGTCTGCCCAATATTTTGAAATACTTTTAATAAGTCCATGGCCTTATCTTAAGTATAGGAAAGCCTTATGCCTATCCCACGCATGCTTAAACTACCTCACTGTGTTAACCTCTACCAATTCAGCAGGAAGGCTATTCCATGCATCCGCTACCCTCTCAGTAAAGTAATACTTACTGATATTTTTAAACATTTGCCCCTCTAATTTAAAATTATGTCCTCTTGTTGTGGTAGTTTTTCTTCTTTTAAATATAGTCTCCTCCTTTACTGTGTTGATTCCCGTTATGTATTTAAATGTTTCTATTATACCCCCCATCCCCCCCCTGCCTCCCCCCCCCCCCCGTCTTGTCTTTCTTTCAAGCTATACGTGTTAAGATCCTTTAACCTTTCCTGGTAAGTTTTATCCTGCAATCCATGAACCAGTTTAGTAGCCCTTCTTTGAACTCTCTCTAAGGTATCAATATCCTTCTGAAGATATGGTCTTCAGTACTGTGTACAGTACTCCAAGTGAGGTCTCACCAGTGTTCAGTACAATTGCATGATCACTTCTCTCTTTCTACTGCTTATACCTCTCACTATACAAACAAGCTTTCTGCTAGCATTTCCAGTTGCTCTATTACATTGTCTTCCTACCTTTAAGTCATCTGAAAAAATTACTCCTAAATCCCTTTCCTCAGATTATCTTGCACTTTTCCACATTGAATGTCAGTTGCCACATCTCTGACCCTTTTTCTAGTTTACCTAAATCATTTGCCATTTGCCTTATCCCTTCTGGAACATCAACCCTGTTGCTAATCTTTGTATCATCAGCAGAAATACATAACTTACCATCAAGACCTTCTGCAATATCACTAATAAAAATATTAAAGAGAATGGGTCCAAATATAGATCCTTGAGGTACCCCACTGGTAACTAGACCTTGCGTCGAATATACTCTGTTGACCACAACCCTCAGTTGCCTGTCATTTAGCCACGGCCTAACCCATTCAACAATATTGGAATCCAAACTTAAAGATTGCAGTTTATTGATGAGACTTCTATGTGGAACAGTGTCAAAAGCCTTACTGAAATCTAGGTAGGCAATGTCTACTGCACCACCCTGATCTTTTATTTTATTCACCCAATCAAAACAATCAATTGTTATCATTGTTGTTTTGAGCCATAAAATAGCAACAGCATTTATAGGGATTCAAATCACCACAGACAACGTATAAAATCCTAGTCTTTATTAATTGCCTCTTACACTATATTGAGTTACATGCCATAATCTATGAAGAGTATTCCAACTGACTAATTGACAGGCTAACGAGGTGACCCTAAACACAAGAATAATAGATTTTTTTTAAATAATGGCGGCAGGGATAAAGGACAGGATATGTGTATCTCAACAATTTCAGTAAACTGAAGTGGTTATGTTGATTAGTGTCCCTTTAAGTAATCTGCACTATTTGCGACTTTGTATTCTATGCAAAATTTAGCAATGTGTTTAATTTGCACTGTAGCGTATTTTCTTATATTTTATTGTTTGTGCTATGTATGATAAATTCATCTGTCTTTTCTGAGTTGCATATATGTCATATTGAAACATGCATTCTTCTTGCACTAATCAGTCTGCACTTCTTCCAGCCTCATTGTTTTTTCTTATAAAGATGATGACCTCTGGAACTCTGCCACATGTTCCTTCTTCTTAGCTATGACCTTTCACACCAACTGAAATAACAATTAATCTGGGAGAAGCTGAAGAGGAATGTGGGGATATCTCCCATGTTTTCTGACACATTTATTTCTCTACGTGTAAAATGAATCCGACTACTGATATAAATTCATTTTACAATGGCTCCAGGAGAGATGTCTGTCATGATTCACCTTGGTAACTTGCCTGTAAGACCTGGTTTATAGAACTATTCACCCCGTTAATTTGTTTTGTCTAACACCTACTCATGAAAAGAAGCAAAGAACAAGGAAAATATTACTGGTATAAGTAAGCCTCCAACTATGTTAACCTCCTCTGCGCTAATTGATAATAACTACAAGTGCTATTTTATAGCAGGTATTTTGTTTTTGTTTTGCAGAGTTTATAATAGTCAAGTCAAATTACAGCAATATGTGTAAAGAATCAATTTCTACATTCACCAATGCCTGGAACAGATCAGTGTCACTTAGCTTATAAATATTACCACACATGCAGTGGGATAAATATCTTTAGTTTTTATTTTATTCAGAAACAATGCAATATAATCGATGCATCTATAACAATACTGCATCTTATCGAGCGCAATATATTATAGAGTATTGCATATAATTACCAAATGTTCATACATCAAAGTATGTATCACCAACCCCAATGGAAAACAAATACAACATGTCAGAAATGATCCCCATTTGGGAGGAGGGTAAATTAAAGGAGTGAGGTGATCCCTCATATTTTCGGTCTATCAGCAAAATAAGACATTTTCAGAAAACAATATACCAATTCTTTATGATCTCACTTTAAAATGAAGAGTTCCTTTTCCTGTTTGAGGACAGATGGAAGATCACTGGTAAGATGTAAGGAAGTTCTGATTTTGGCGATGGTAAAGATATATGGTAAAGAGTTTTCTTGAAGCACCACCAAAATGTTTTGGAAAAATATGCATGTGACTCTGGACAAAGGGATGTTGATAGTTGTTGATTTATACTATCAATATCAATTTAAAGTACATGACCAGGAAATGAACATTAAGATTTTTTTTTTACTACTTTCCAAGTACATCCTGTGTAGCAGTATAATGTCACTCATTTTATCGACCTTTTATCGACCTTGATTCCCGTACTTATCACGCAACTCAAATAGACCACTTTAACCCCTTAAGGACCAAACTTCTGCAATAAAAGGGAATCATGACATGTCACACATGTCATGTGTCCTTAAGGGGTTAAATAATTTAGAATAAAAGAAAAGGTCAGACACTCAGTTAAGATACAAGCAGAACTCTGGATTATTCAAGCGGAAATTGTGACTCCAAAATGCTGCCACTAGCTTCCTTATGCTACTACTAAGCTATCTCTACGTATGACCAGTGGTGTATTTTGGATTTGTGCTGCCCTAGGCACGACTAAATTCGGGCACCCCCAAAATCAAAATTTGACCCCCCAATTCGTGTCAAGGCCACTTTTTTGACCGACAGACACATGCCCTCATTGATACATGCACTGATATACACTCTGTAACAGATCCCTAACAACCTCTGGTGGATGTGAAACAAACCAGGGAATTACAATTTACACATCCCTTCGCTCCATTCCTCTGTTCGTCTGGTTCCGTGCGAATTTCACGTGTAATGCAGAGGTGGCCGCCATTTCGGGACTTTCCACGTGTTCGCGGCCATCTTGTGTGCGAACAGCGGTGTTTGCCTGCAATCGCATGGAACTGAAAACGGATACGCAAACAGGCGAACACCGCTGAATCCTCCAGACCTCCATAAGTTCGTACGGAAACTACCGAACGTCCCCTCGTTCGGTAGTTATATGCAATCATCTATGGGGATTCCAGCGAACCCCGCGATTCGCATGGATGGCCAGAGTATCATACCTTTTTACCGTGCGAACGGAGACCGACCGCAAGGCCAAAACTCATGGAACTAATTTCGGCTAGTTGGTCTGTGCGGTCGGTCAAAACTTTGGAACGTTGTATCTCCCGAACTGTACATCCGAATGGGGTGATTTTTGGATATATTGTCCCCCTGAAGGAGAGCTATCCAGCGCTACCGGATTTAAAGCTGTACCCCCTGTTTTTGGGGTACATCCAGAACTGGTGGAAAAATGTGGACATTTTAATTGGGTTATGTAGTTATCTGAGGGGAGGAGACGTGGGGGTGTTACCATCTGTATTATTGGTTGTTTTCATCCTCCCCCTGGGAGTGTTCTGTGTGTATCTATTTCTAATAAAAAGCAGGCTGGGTGTTCCAGTCCTCAGTTCATCTTGACCCTTCAAAACGTAGCCTCGTCTCGTTCTTGGAAGGGGATTATTTGGGAATATTATTCTGCTCCTGTTTACAGCTGAACCTGCTCCTCACTCTGGATATCGTGGATGGGATTACATCAGCCTACTTCTCCACAGCAGCTTGCAGGGAAAAAGGACGTCTTCAACGGCAGAAACCCTCTCTCTATCTGGGTAGCCGTTACATTGGTTGGCAGCGGTGGGATGGTTCTTTTTGCCCAAGGAGCAAGTGCTGAATGGAGTCTCAGTATGCCAAGCTGAAAAGACCCACACTGAAAGATCTATTGGAAAATCGTGGTAGGAGTGCTAGTAACAGACCAAGGAGAGAGCTGATAGCTGACCTACTGGAGCTGGACGAAATGGATAGATCCATGGAGGTAACTGAACCTATTGCACCGGTCAGCGAGAACGATGTACTCACTGCTATTGTACAGCGAAGATTAGCATTATATCCGGAAAAGACCACGGAGCTATTAGACAGACTGTTCAAGAACGCAAAAGAGGAGATCGAGACTAAGAGGAGGCAAGACACGGAACATGTATTGGCGCAACAAGCTAGTACACATATAGTTCCTACTCCTCCTCCCGTTGCTGCAGGGAGGAAAATACCATTTACTGCATTTAAAGCGTTTGCAGAAAATGAGGAAGAGATTGATGGGTATTTGGCAGATTTTGAGCGGCAGTGCTCACTGCACCAGATACCCCCAGACCAATGGGTTACTATTCTGGCTGGAAAACTTTCAGGAAAAGCAAATGAGGCTTTTCGGGCACTCACGGCCGAAGATATCACACAATATCAGCGGGTGAAAGCCGCACTACTCACCCGATACGCAGTCACCCCAGAGGCATATCGCCGTCGCTTCCGGGAGTCCAAAAAGAAGGCAGCGGACTCCCACATGGAATGGGCAAACAAGCTACAAAGGGTGGCATCACATTGGATGCAAGGGTGCAATGCTAACACCGGAGAAGAAGTGCTACAATTGTTCTTGATGGAACATTTTTTCCAAGATTTGGCGGCAGATACACAGGATTGGGTGAGAGATCGCCGCCCAGCCAACTTAAATGAGGCAGCACGACTAGCGGACGAATATGTGGAAACGAGAAAAGTGAGCCAAGGTACTACACGACCAGCACCTAGAACAGAGGCCCGCACCCCAACATACGCTGCACGCACAGAATTCCGGGCCCCGGTACCCCCAGGACCTCCACGTCCTCAAGGGTCTAACAACCAGCCCCGGGAATCCTACAGAGTGACGTGTCATCGCTGCGGCAACCTGGGACATATTGCCCGTGTTTGCCCGTTGGGATCAGCCAATAATAATTGGAGGCGCACATCTAACAACGAAAGCCCATCTTCACGCCCCGCTGCTGCTCACTGCCTGGAAATTGAAGGGAGCCCTGAGGAATGCCTGGGAATATTATATGAGGCCAACCCCATACAAGCGGCTTCCCCAGATAATCGCCAGCACCACCGTCAGGAGGTGCGTGTAAATGGACAGATAGCACAAGGCCTAAGGGACACTGGCGCTACCATCACTTTAATACAAAAGCATCTGGTGAAACCAGAACTTGTGTCTAACCGTACTGTTGCTGTTCGGGTCGCAGGGGGGGCTGTTTTTCGCTTACCCACCGCCCGGGTACACTTGGATTGGGGAGTCGGGTCAGGAAAGACCACGGTGGGCATTATGGACAACCTACCCGCTGAGGTCGTGTTGGGCAATGATATTGGCCCTCTAGCCTCGGCCTTTTTACCCACTACTGCTGCGGCTTGCCCCGTGACCACCCGCTCACAGACCCGTATCGAGGACGATCCGCCAACAGGTCGGGAGACCCAGGTAAGCCACCGACAGACACCTAGCAATGACACTACAGATAGACCGCTAGCTTGGGACACCCCAGAGGAGTTTGGGAGGGAAACTAGACAGGACCCCACCCTCCGAAAGTACCGAGAACTAGCTGACAATAGAGGGGATGAGCGGGAACGTTTTATATGGGAAGGGGACCGATTATACAGATTAACCGAAGGCAGGAAGAGAGGCTGTGCTCCTTCGCAGAAGCGCCAATTAGTGGTACCTAGAAAGTACCGATTGGAGCTTCTCCGAATTGGCCACGACATTCCGTTAGCAGGACATCTAGGGGGTAACCGCACAACATACAGAATCACTCAGACCTTCTTTTGGCCAGGAATCTCGAAGGACGTGCGCCGTTACTGTAGCACGTGTGATGTATGCCAGAGGGTGGGGAAGAGAGGGGATCATCCGAAAGCTCGACTGTCCCCTATGCCTGTGATCGAGGAACCATTTAGCAGGGTGGCAGTCGATCTAGTAGGACCCCTACCTAACCCCAGTCCCTCTGGTAAGAAATACATTCTTACCGTGGTGGACTATGCCACCCGCTACCCAGAAGCCGTCGCTCTGACGAATATCCAGGCTGACACTGTCGCTAGTGCGCTAGTCGGGATATTCACCAGAGTAGGATTTCCCCAGGAAATCTTGTCGGACAGAGGGACCCAGTTTACCGCAGACTTAACCCAGCAGTTGTGGAAGGTCTGTGGTATTAAGCCCCTACTTAGTTCACCGTACCACCCCCAGACTAACGGTCTCTGTGAACGCTTTAATGGTACCCTAAAGCAATTGCTACGGACCTTTACGGCGGAATACAGAGACTGGGAGCGATTTTTGCCACACCTCCTGTTTGCTTACCGGGAGGTGCCGCAGGAGTCCACTGGGTTCTCTCCCTTTGAACTGCTCTATGGACGGAGGGTGCGAGGCCCTCTCGACCTCATCCGAGAGCACTGGGAGGGAGAGACGGAACACGAAGGTGTCCCCATCGTACCATATGTGCTAGAAATGCGGGACCGTATGGAACAGTTAGCCCGGATGGCCCGGGATCATCTCCATGCGGCCCAGGGTCGGCAGAAACATTGGTACGATCGGAACGCTAGGCTGAGAACATTCCAGGTAGGACAGAAAGTTCTAGTACTTAAACCCGTTCGAGGAAATAAATTGCAGACCTCCTGGCAAGGCCCCTACAAAGTAGTAGCCCAGGTCTGTGACACCACCTATATCATTGCCAGTAGCAAGGACGAAAAGATACAGAAGTCCTTTCATATAAACCTATTAAAGGAATACCAAGAACGGCCCGAAGACATAGCCGCCATATGCATCCCCGCCACTGAGGACCCTGACAGTCTCCCCATCCCTGATCTATTAGCCAACCCCGAGTCCAAAACTCTGCTTAATACAGTACAGCTAGGGGAGCGATTAACTCCCACAGAACGAGAACAACTCCAGCAACTACTAGTTGAAAAGAGATTAACCTTTTCCCAGGAGCCAGGTTACACACCTGTAGCGACCCATTACGTAGAAACCCCAGGACAAGCCCCGCTCCGACAAACTCCCTATAGAATTCCCGAGGCTGTAAAAGAAGAGATGAGGAAGGAGATTCAGGAAATGTTAAAACTAGGGGTTATAGAGCCATCCGACAGTCCCTGGGCATCTCCCGTCGTCCTAGTCCCCAAAAAGGACGGGACGACCCGGTTCTGTGTCGATTACCGACGCCTCAACGACCGAACTGTGACAGACGCATACCCCATGCCCCGAGTAGACGAGCTATTGGATCGCATTGCCAGGGGACGCTATCTGACCACCATTGACTTGTGCAAGGGGTACTGGCAGATTCCCCTGGCCAAGGACGCTATCCCTAAGTCGGCGTTTGTCACCCCGTTTGGCCTATACCAGTTTAAGGTCATGCCTTTCGGGATGAAAAACGCCCCAGCTACTTTTCAGCGCTTAGTGGACCGCCTCCTTGATGGCTTCCAGGACTTCGCTTGCGCATACCTGGATGACATTGCGATCTATAGCGAGACTTGGGGGGAACACCTACAACACATAGAGACTGTGTTGGATCAGATTAGGGCCGCCGGCCTAACTCTAAAGCCAGAGAAGTGTAACTTTGGCATGGCTGAAGTCCAGTATTTGGGACACCGGGTGGGTTGTGGGAAACAACGACCAGAACCCGCTAAAATAGAGGCCGTAGCCAATTGGCCCACACCCCACACTAAGACACAAGTGTTAGCTTTTTTAGGGACAGCAGGGTACTACAGGAGATTTGTCCCTGACTACAGCGCCATCGCCAAACCCTTGACAGATTTAACAAAGAAGAATTTACCTAGAGTAGTCCTGTGGTCTCCCGCCTGTGAAACAGCCTTCCAAACCTTGAAACAAGCCTTGATCAATGCACCTGTTTTATCTGCCCCCGTCCCTAACAAAAGATTTGTCGTCCACACAGATGCGTCCATGTACGGACTGGGGGCAGTGCTAAGCCAGGTCGGCGAAGACGGGGGCGAACACCCTGTCGCGTATCTCAGCAGAAAACTGTTACCTAGAGAAGTGAGTTACGCGGCAGTGGAAAAAGAGTGCTTAGCCCTGGTCTGGGCCCTAAAGAAATTAACCCCATATCTGTATGGTCAAGAATTCACCTTAATTACTGATCATAACCCCCTTGTATGGCTGAACAGAGTAGCTGGAGATAATGGACGCTTACTGAGATGGAGTCTCGCACTACAGCCATACAATTTCTCCATCCAATACCGCCCTGGCAAGTTTAATGGGAACGCGGACGGTCTGTCCAGACAAACAGAACTATTGCCCTAACAAAGGACCGGACAGCCCCAAGTTGACCCGAAAAGGATCAATCCGGGTCTGCCGGAGTGTTCCACAAAAGGGGAGCAGTGTAACAGATCCCTAACAACCTCTGGTGGATGTGAAACAAACCAGGGAATTACAATTTACACATCCCTTCGCTCCATTCCTCTGTTCGTCTGGTTCCGTGCGAATTTCACGTGTAATGCAGAGGTGGCCGCCATTTCGGGACTTTCCACGTGTTCGCGGCCATCTTGTGTGCGAACAGCGGTGTTTGCCTGCAATCGCATGGAACTGAAAACGGATACGCAAACAGGCGAACACCGCTGAATCCTCCAGACCTCCATAAGTTCGTACGGAAACTACCGAACGTCCCCTCGTTCGGTAGTTATATGCAATCATCTATGGGGATTCCAGCGAACCCCGCGATTCGCATGGATGGCCAGAGTATCATACCTTTTTACCGTGCGAACGGAGACCGACCGCAAGGCCAAAACTCATGGAACTAATTTCGGCTAGTTGGTCTGTGCGGTCGGTCAAAACTTTGGAACGTTGTATCTCCCGAACTGTACATCCGAATGGGGTGATTTTTGGATATATTGTCCCCCTGAAGGAGAGCTATCCAGCGCTACCGGATTTAAAGCTGTACCCCCTGTTTTTGGGGTACATCCAGAACTGGTGGAAAAATGTGGACATTTTAATTGGGTTATGTAGTTATCTGAGGGGAGGAGACGTGGGGGTGTTACCATCTGTATTATTGGTTGTTTTCATCCTCCCCCTGGGAGTGTTCTGTGTGTATCTATTTCTAATAAAAAGCAGGCTGGGTGTTCCAGTCCTCAGTTCATCTTGACCCTTCAAAACGTAGCCTCGTCTCGTTCTTGGAAGGGGATTATTTGGGAATATTATTCTGCTCCTGTTTACAGCTGAACCTGCTCCTCACTCTGGATATCGTGGATGGGATTACATCAGCCTACTTCTCCACAGCAGCTTGCAGGGAAAAAGGACGTCTTCAACGGCAGAAACCCTCTCTCTATCTGGGTAGCCGTTACACACTCACTGACAGATACACAGTCATTGGCACACACATACAGTCATAAGCACACACTGTTTAACCAACACACACTTTCACTGACAGACACACACTGACACACCCACTCACTGACAGGAACACACTCTCAGATACACATAAAATGACATACACACACTGACACACACTCACAGGCACACCCATTCTCACCGAAAGACACACACACTTTCACTCACTCACAGACACACACTGACAGCTACACTCACTCACAGTAAGGTTGATAGCCCAAGAACACACGACAAGCAAGGTCCGGGAGCTGGGGGTGGCATTTTTTGGTGCCCCCCCTGAAAGTGCCGCCCTAGGCAAATGCCTTGTTTGCCTTGTGGTAAATACATCCCTGCGTATGACCCAACAGTACAGAAAGGAAAAGGGCAAGTCCATCAGATGTTTGTTATTGTACCAATCTCACCACAAACATTTGAATAGAGGATTGGTGCAATGGGATATATTCTAGGTAAGCTATTGGGAACTAGATACATCTCAGTAAGACTTTTGTGTTTTATGAAAATGTCCATACGTACATCATAAGCTTTATTGCATTAAACAGTTTTGCCTCCATGTCTTTAGAGAAGCAAATGCCTGACCAGTTTGTGAAGCATGGTGATTTATGATGAATCATATAAGTTAACAAAGATAAATTACAAACGAAAATGCTTTACTTTGTCATAGTGTTCAGAAGATATAGTTGTTATAGAAATACAGAAGGGGACTTTTACTTTAGAGTGTCAAGAATGATTAAAGAAGGTATCTTATTTGCAAGACACCATTAATTGTAAAAGGCCATGAAGGGCATATGAGAATACAGTGAATAGAGGTCTGCTAGAATGTTTAGTTGTCATTGGTGCCATGTGCAGCACTAGGAGTGGAGAAACATTGGACAGTGGCCCGTGTGTTATTATTATTATTATTATTATTATTATTATTATTATTATTACTGGTATTTATATAGTGCCAGCATATTCCGGAGCACTTTACAAAATTATCAAAGGAGGAGATTTAACAATAAATGAGACAATTACAGAAACTTACAGAAACAATAGGTTGAAAAGGGCCCTGCTGGAACCCTCTATAGGTGGTGAGGTGTAAAACACAACAGTACAGGAGATAGCAATCAAACAAGGTGGAGTGAAGCAGAGCTGGAGGAGAGAATAGAGTGCTGCGCTTTTGGAGAGAGCGAGGGACAGGTATGTGAGGTAGAGGTTACTCTGAGAGGCCATAAGCTTTCCTAAAGAGATGTGTTTTGAGGCACTTTTTAAGCGATTGAAGACTAGGGGAGAACATGATGGTCATAGGCAGGCTATTCCAAAAGGAAAGGAGCCGCCCGTGAGAAGGCCTGCAAGCGTGAGTTGGCCGTACGAGTGCGAGCAGCGGACACGAGAATTGTTCAGTGCTTTAAATATATGAGTTAGCACTTTAAATTGACTCCTATAGGATACAGGGAGCCAATGTAAGGACTGGCACAGGGGTGAGGTGTGAGAGGACTGACTAGAGAGGAAAATCAGTCTGGCGTCGGCATTCATTACAGACTGTAGCGAGGCAATACGACTTTTGGGGAGACCAATCAGGAGAGGGTTACAATAATCCATGCAGGAAATTACTAGAGCATGGACAAGCAGTAGCATCTTGCGTAAGAAAGGGGTGGATGCGGGCTATGTTTTTTTAAGGTGGAATTTATAGGATTTGGTAACTGACTGGATGTGAGTCTGCAGAAGCCAGACTGAAGAGGATCAAGAAGAGAGTTGGAATTGAGGAAACAAGTCAGACTGGTAAAGACAAGTCTTTCCAGAAGCTTTGATGAAAAGGGAGAAGATATATGTGACGATAGTTAGAAGGGGAGAATGGATTCAAGAGATGTTTTTTTTTTAAGATGGGTACTACAGTAGCATGTTTAAGGGCAGCAGGGAAGAAAAGCGAGAGCAGTTAAAGATGTGTATTAAGGAAGGCACAAGACAAGAGGATAGAGATCTGATAAGGTGAGACGGGACAGGATCAAGCGAGCAAGTGGTGGGGTGAGAGGAAAGGAGAAGCACAGCCACCTCTTGTTTAGTAGCCTGGGAGAGTGTCTGAAGGGTAGGAAAAGCACGATTCCTGTGTGGTTGAGAAATAGAGGGTCATGGTGATGAAAATGCTTTCCTTAGCTGTTCAAACTTGTCAGTAAAGTAGGATGCAAAGCTATTATCTGTGAGGTTAGTTTGAGGGATGGCAACAGCAGGGAAAAGAAGTGAGTTAAAGGTATTAAAAAGACACCAGGGATTGTGGGAGCATGAGCTATTGAACTCAACATGAATTTGTAGTCCAAGAATACCAACTGGGTGCGTGACTTCCTCCAGCAGTGTTCAGCAGAACGTGAGTATCTTTTCGGGTAGTGTGTTGATTTAGTGTGCTAGGATGGGGGTGTGTTCTCCTCAAGGTGCATGTTTGGAGCGGAGCTGCAGTGACCAGGGCAGAGGTGAGGGCAGTGTTATATGAGGAGATAGCCAGTGAGGGACATGAGAAAGTAGGGATGGATAGAAGTTGGCAATCAATATTAGCTGATAGCTGTTGGAGGTCAATATAATTCAGAGAGTGATCATGTGATCCCAAATGCAGAGGACATGTTGTAACATTTAATGAATAACACTTACTATATAGAGATCCAGATGAACTCTCCATGCTCACCGAATAATAGGGAGCACAAATAAAATAAATAGTGTGTTTTTGGCCAGGAGAACCACTAACAACAATGAGCTCAGTTTGGAAGGCATAATTCTCCTAATATGTGAGAAATGTTAATTTCTTTATTTTAAACATTAATAATTCTGCATTATAACAGGATTCCATCAATCAGAAGCAACAACACCACATAAACTAATTAAAGAGAGACCGATAAACTGTTGATATATTGACATAAAGTGTTGACATATTGACATAAAGAAATCACAAATACATACACACACATGTATATATATATTTGACAGGATGCATTACTTGTTTTACTTATTTGACAGGATGCATTAATTGTTTAACAAAATATGAAAGCAAGTCAGCATCGAATATTCTTCATCGCTTATTGCAGACATAAATACTACAGCTGTTTCCAGTGATCAGAATAACTGAGCACATGTTAGCTTTCTGTTCTAAAAATAAGCAAGCATTGGTCAGGATATAAATTGTTAGCATGGGTTGGAATTATTTTTCCCCCCAGTTTCAGTACTATTTACTTTTAATGTATGAGCAGAGCATGTGAAAGAGACAGTATGAGGACATTAAACCTGCACCTGTAGTGATTATTTCTGTTGGAAAATGTGAGTGCAGAAGACTAAGAAACATTATGTGTACCAAAGATTTGAATGTAAATAGAGAATTATTTTTCATGTAAATACCATCCTCTCTATGGGTCTGTCTTTGAGTTGGCAGCAGGTGCTACTTACTCTAGAGAGTAGGTTCTAAATAACCAAAGCAGATGGTCTACTGGAAATTTCATGTGGGGTGATGATGATGTTAAAAAACTTGTAAATTAAAATATATCTCTAAACCAAAGATTTTATTACAAACATGTTGAAAATAAAATTTTTAGAGTATGATGCTCTCCAACGTGTTCTAACATTTACTGAAAACATTTTTTTTTTAGTTTCTTGTTTTTTACTATCCACTGAGTAATAAATAAAATAAACCAAACAGTAAATTGTGATGAATTAAAAGCCACACACTCACACGGCACTCTTATCCATTTGCAAAACATACAAATTGCTCATAGGTTTGGTTAAAGACAGAGCAATATATAAGAAATAAAAAGGAGCAGAGAATTTTGGCCATAAACAGAATCTGTAATATATCATCTGTAGCACTTATATGCAAAGTTCTAGATTTAAGGCACGTGAGCTTACGATCTAAATGGATAATAAGCATTGACACAAGAAGAAGCGAAGAGGAAAATACAGTTTTTCAATAAAATTGTATGGAAAAAGTCCTTCATACAATTGCACTTGTAACATGCTTTTACAAGTGCCAGCAAATAATATACATTTAGTTACATTTCAACACAAGAGGGATCAATACAGGAAAATTAGATAGTATCTTTATAGTAGAGATATAGATGATGATTTCAATACCTTTTGACTCAGTCCTGACTGCAATCTATCTTAAAGTTGCTGCAAAAATATATATAAGGTAATGCAGGCTTGGTAAACTAGCTCTGGGTGCACCAGGGATAATAAGAAACAAATCATTGGTCATTATTGTATTATAGAATAATGCCTAGACACAGATACTTAAATAGATATGCTAACAAAAAAGAAGAAGATAGAGATAGAGATAGAAACCATTAACATTTTATGTATTTATACACATGTACATTTATATTTTTCTTCTTTCTTTTTCCATTTTTACTTGGTATCCATTTAATTATGTTTTTAGTTAGTTAGTCTTTATTATTTGTTTGGGTATATTGTATCTATGTGCTTTTTGCACTTTTTGATTTCAATAAAAATATTATAAAGCTTAAAAAAAAGGAAACCATTAGACTAGTGCATTATGAACATTTTTGGTTATTACAAATTCATATTGTTTAGATTTTCAAAATTATTTGATTCTGAAAAATTTTGGTTGAATTTTGAAAAAAAAATTTGACATTCAAAAGGACACCGAATCGTTTAAAATGTTGTCAAATTTCAGTTTGGGCCAAGCTGAATCTCCAAGTCTAGAAACCATAGAAATCAAAACCACAAGAAGAGAGACAGTGGAATAAGTTACATTAAAAATTGTATGTTTTTAACAATCTCTTTAACAAGCTTCAGTGTGGTGGAGGATTCAGAAAACATGTAAAAAAAAAAAGTGGCCAGTTAAAATGAATGTCTACCTTATCCTCTATCATATTTACCTTGATGTTGTTTAATCGACACAAACATTCATTACACTTTGGTCTGTACTGAACTGAAATGTGAAAAAATGGGCACTCATAGGTCATCTGGAAACCTAATTCTACCATTTAGCTATAGTTGTAGTTGGACTGTTTTATCCTGAATTTTGACATTCAGTTTTCAACTCACTACAGTTTGGATTTAGTGAATAAACCTCATGATGACACTTATGAAGAATAAATGTTCCAACATCCCATATGTTTAACAAAAACAATTCAGAGTGCAGTTCATTAATCATATAAACATAAAAACATAGATTGCGACGGCAGATAAGAACCATTCGGCCCATCTAGTCTGCCCAATTTTCTAAATACTTTCATTTGTCCCTGGCCTTATCTTATAGCTAGGATAGCCTTATGCCTATCCCACTCATGCTTAAACTCCTTCACTGTGTTAACCTCTACCACTTCAGCTGGAAAGCTATTCCATGCATTCACTACCCTCTCAATAAGGTAATACTTCCTGGTATCATTTTTAAACTTTTGCCCCTCTAATTTAAGACTATGTCCTCTTGTTGTGGTAGTTTTTCTTCTTTTAAATATAGTATCCTCCTTTACTGTGTTGATTGCCTTTATGTATTTAAATGTTTCTATCATATCCCCCTGTCTTGTCTTTCCTCCAAGCTATACATGTTAAGATCCTTTAACCTTTCCTGGTAAGTTTTATCCTGTAATCATCTACAAAACAATGAAAAACATAACAAACTGGCCTACAGCATTTTGACAATAATTATTTTCATGTATTGACTTTTTTGAAGACTTTTATAAAAAACAAACAAGACTTGGTATATTAGGCAGTATGTGTGTATGGATGTATGCATTATGCAGTATGTGTGTATGGATGTATGTTTTAGGCAGTATGAGTGTATGGATGGATGTATTAGGCAGTGTGTATATGGATTGGGAAGTGTGTGTGTGTATGTATGTGTTGGGAAGTGTGTGTGTGTGTATTCGGAAGTGTGTGTGCGTGTATGTGTTGGGAACCGTATGGTACATGGCTGATTGTATGTTATAGGCAGTATGTATGATTGGATGCATGTATTAGGCAACATGTGTTTGGATGCATATACTGGTGTGTCTCTTTATTTCCATAAATGTCTGCTCTCTGTCTCTCTCCTAAAATGTCTCCCAGTCTCTGTTTCCTAAATATCTCAACAGTATCTATATCCTTTCCCTAAATGTCTCCCCAGGCTGCTTCTCTCTGCTTTCTCACCAGTGTGTCTGCTTTGGGTCCCCAGTGCCTTTCCTTTCCCTAAATGTCTCTTCACTGCAATTCAGAGTTTAGTGAATAAACCTCTGAGAGAATGTAGTTGCAAGAATCCTTGCACCAACCTTGTGTCCAGTTCAATCTATTGAATGCTTTTTAGAGTTCAGTGCTAGTAACAGGGTGGGAATCTGTTGACGTTGGGTTAGTTCATTTATAGAAATTAACTGACTGGCAATATCATAGACTTGCCTCCCAGAAACTAATCCTTTCGGTTCAGAAGCTATTATGTCTTGTACCAACTCTTTTAGCTCCTTGTGGAGGTTTGCTGTGACAAACCGAAAGTCTGTTTGTAAAGTTGCCTGTAGAGTTTGGAGCATCTCATGTAATTAGAGTAAAGCTGTAGAGCTGTCAAAAAGCTAGGTTGGATATTCAGGCTCTGAATCCATGTTGGAGAAAGGCAATGCAGCCTATGTGAGGTTGTCGTCTTGATGTTTACTCTCAATGCCTTTCCCAGATTGTACAGCAGATTTTCACTGCCCTGAAGTCTTTTTCTGGCTTGTGCAGGGACACCCAAGGATGCCGCTGGATTTAGATCTTAGGCCTGAAATATTGCAGAGCACTGCTCACGTACGACCATTCTCCATGACAGTTAGGACACAACGCCTTTTTGACAATCATTTCGAAATGATCACACATTTTCACTTTCACTCCCGAACCCTCAATAGATAAGAATAGAATTTAATACATAATATGCCTTACCTTTCTCTATATACAGAGAAATTCAGATCTGCCAAAAAGTATTGTAAATAGGCAGTCACTGATTTGCTGAGAGCATCAGTTCACTGCTCTCAGCCCACCTGTGGCTTCCTTGCCCTCAACACTTTGCGCTTCCTGACATTGAAAACGCTGAATGTCAATGTTTGGAGCTGAGATGGGCACTGGAGGCAACTTTGGAGTTAAACCGTTCTAGAACGGTTTAACCTCTTGAGGTAAAAGTATGCCCGGGGGCCTCCTGGCACTGTCAGTTTATAGGGGACTAAACTGTCCCTTTAAAATATTGTTATATTCTGGTTTTAATCAATACATTCATATTCTTCTATTTGGAACCGTGAAAAAATGAACACAAGGAAAAACATGAAATAATGATATTAAAACAAATGCATTTGACACTCTGTGCAGAATTGTAGTTATTTATAAAGCAATGTAATTGCTGTTCACTTCTGTACAGCAGTCTTAAAATAATTTCTAGGACATTGTAATCTTTATTTTTTTTGTAATTAATCCTGAATGATGTTCTTTGCGCCCCTATATTATTCCCAACACCTTATAATAATGCGTCTACCTGGTCTCTGCTGAGCAGTTTAACTAATGTGTTAGTGACAGGCTAGAGGAGGATTAGGGAATAGCTTCATGGAAAACTAGAGTAAAGGCACTGGCCTTCAGGGCAGCCTAGAGTTATAGATTTATAGCACTAGAAAGTTTGCAGATGTTTCATATAAGTTTGCAGAAAACACAATAGATTTTTCAACTAATATGAAATACTATTTATAAAAAATTATTTAAACATACGTTATGTGTTAATTTTGATATACATGATACATGCAATTAATTCATAGCATAACATAAGAAATTGTATATTTAGTTTAAAATTATTTAGCATTTCTTGTCATAGACACATCACATGTGGTAACACCAACTTTTCAAAAAAAAAAAAAAAAAGTCAACTGTACATATATTTATTCAAAGTAGCATTGAATAAACTTCCTTTATTAGTTGTAAACCTTTATTTTTTTAATTCTATGTTTATTGAATGAAACAGTAACACAGACATACCAAGCATTCACATACCACAGCCAAACGGCAGTTTTACAATTTGTATCACATTTTTATGTGGAAAAAGAGAGACCAGCAACCATCCTCTAAGACAAAATGTGTAATAGTGAATGAAAAATAGCAAATAGGGCACATGATAGTAAGGATAGGTTCCAATGGATAGGCTGAATAGAAAGGCTCAGCAAACATATAATTCTACGGAAGAGAGTATGTCCCAGTTGAGTGTGGAGGATGGGGGTAGTGAAGAGGTTAGGAAAACTCTTAAGAAATACACTTTTTTTTTATGAATTTTTGCGCACCCTGTATTACAACGTATTACAGGCCTGAAGTAAATGTGCTTGTGGTACACTTTGTGTCATTTGCCACAGCACACTGAAAACTACTATTGTATTGCCCTGTATACGGCATGCAAGAGATGGAGAGCTTCCAAAACAATAGACACTTGGTCATAATTTTACTTGCTGACATATTCTTTCTGCTTATCTATTGAATCATCCAGGGCACTAATTCCTTCAAAATATTAATAACATTGTCTCTACCTAACAAAAGTGTACATAAATTGCCTGTTGACAACGGGAAGATGACTTCTTGTTTTAAATATTATTATAATTATAAATAAAAATAAAAGGTTTGATGACAATATGGGTTTAAGAGAAAACTAATTGTGTTAAGTTTTGAGATGGTAGGTGGAATAAAATGGGGTGGAGCCTGCAACCCCTTATCTTACAACTTCACAGGTCACTCAATAATAGTTTACCAAATTAATAATCTTTGCATCAAAACAATTATTCATTTGATTTGCTAATATACAGAGATCATCCTTGCAATGCTTGATGTATTTGACAGTAAAAACTGAATATTTTCCAATATGTATGAAGCATGATTTAACATTACATCACAAAGCGAATGATTTATATAGTACAGAATTCACCTGCATGTATGGTTGCATGTGAGTTGTTTCATATGTGTTCAATAATGCAAACAAGAACTGTTGTAGCTCTAATGTAAATATAAGGTTTACTCTTGCATACAGAAAATTATAGTAGGAACCCACTCGAGAAAATAAAAATTAAATATGTTTCTGGGCAGTGTAAATCATCTAGGTATATAATTATGTATTTTTTTCTCCAGTATAGTCTAGAAAGCAACATTAAAACAGAAAATTAGTAATTATTGTTACACCATATGGGGTTCACCATAAATTATTCATTAAAACACATGTAAGCAAGAATAATAAGCTTTCACAAATTATGTTGACATTTTTTTTTGTCATCATTTGGCAGATATACTACAAATAGAACTGGCAATAATAATGATTAACTAAATAATAATACAATAAATATATAGTAATATATTAAATACATTAATGAAAATGTAAGCTAATCAGTATTGTTTTAAATTACAAACGGTGATAATGCATATTTTCTAACCACGTTATTTTCACATGCCGGTTCTTTCTACTCTTGTATAGCAATACTGAAGTATGATTTAAAATAAAAATTTGATTTGGACATCGGACAACTCTGTTAACCAAAAACAGTGTTAAGCAAGTATTGCTTGTTAGATCTAAGGTAGACAAATGTCCCAAGTCATAACATAATACATGTGTATGCTCAAACAGGCAAAATAATGTATAGACTTGCAGTGCTGTATATTCCAAGGACACAATAAGGCAAGTAGATAAACAGATATTGGTAACCTGCAGAGTTTGTGAAACTAATAGACTTTGAAACAAGCAGTCATAATATATAAAATAAATGTCACACAACAAATGTGATAAATGCTCAATAATCAAGAAAATGTAAATACTTTAAATGTTTCAGTGATAATGATGACATGATAGACAGATTCATAAAGATATTATATTGTAATTACTTTGATACAAGAAAATAGAAAAATTACTTTACATCACATTTTCATAAATTAAATCTTAGTCTCCATTTATGTTGCATTAAAAAGCAAAAGACTCAATGTCCATTTGCTAACACATGTTTAAAGATAGTTCTTGGAGCCTCAAATTAAAATAAATAATCCTAAAAAGGGAATATAATATGTGATGAGGTGATGTGTGTATATATGTAAGGCTGGGCCTGTAGTTGTGGGAGGGGCTTGGTTTTCCTTCTTAAGGGATGCCGGACCACTCCCTATTATCGTTTTCAGTCTGGCGATTTACATACCGTGACTTCCGGTCTGTGCAAATGTCCATTTTACTTACCTTCGACTGGTGCGAACGCGTACCTGATCCTGCAGCCCCTGGTTGTCCGTTTTGCTGTCTTCCAACTCTCCAGAACATCGACAGGACTCCCATACCTGCTTCCGTCACTTTGTTGACTGAATCGTAAAAACCATGAGTCGAGCCACCTGTCGCACCTTGGTCGCGGGTGCTCAGCGTCATTCCGGGGCGGCCCCCCCATCCCCAACTTTGGGCACTTATTGGAGGCAGCTGAGGGGCCATACATTAGTAAAGGGGAAAGGTCCTAGTGTCCCTCACGGGCCCTGCCCAGTGGGAAAAAAGTTCTGACCTTTTTCAAAATCCTTACTCTGATATAAGCATCCAGGCCTGGATTTTAAATATTCATTCCAGATTTCAATAATTCGACGGCATTTGGTCTGGCTGAAATCCAGACAAAATTCAGACTAAACTGCAAAATCTGAATATTGAAGAATAGTGCGAACAATGTCAAATAACCCTGTAGGCATCCAAGTTTTATCCCATGTGGTACAGGGATATTCTGGCTTGTTTAATAACTCCTATAGTATTAGAATAAATCTCACCTTTCATTACTTCTGAAGAGGGATTAGGGATGATATTAGAAGTAATACATTTGTTTTGATAGCACTATGGCAAAATGACCTGCATACCATAGACCAGTGGTTCCAAAACCAGTCCTCATGGCCCACCAACAGTCCAGGATTTATGTATGTCCCTGTTTTATTCCAATGGAGATACTAACAAAACCTGGACTGTTGGTGGGTCTTGAGGACTGGTTTGGGAAATGCTGCCATAGAAAATTGGTTTTGCACCCCTCCCTGTTACAGGTGCCTCATCTCAGGTCCCTATTTAGCCTTGTACTGCAGAGAGCCTCAGATGGAATTTTTTCCCCAAGTAAGTGGGTTAATCTCATAAGAGCAGACATTAGACTGTGAGAGTAGGACCTGCCAAAGATGGAGTACATTGACGTTGTGGCAGGCTTATGCAATGTATGATCATATAATGTAACTAAATCCCCATTATTTTTTGCCTAGATATATCTTCCCAGGTCCCAGCACTCAATGTTCCCGGTCTTTTCTGTGCTCCGGTGCAAGTAATCTCTGACCAATGTATAGCGTCCAAGTAGAGAGCACTCTGGAGTCTTAATATTATGTCAAAATAAATACTGCTTTATTGTGCAGAATACAAAAAATTTCGACGTTTCAGTCACAATAGACTTTTCTCAAGACAATTCATGCATTGAATAAACCGTTATTATATTTGTTACAACAGAATTCCTATTGGAGGGTGAAAGATTGAAAACGAGGACAGGTGACGTCATAATTGACGTATTTAAACAGAATATTAGCCAGGTGATTCTTGACTCAATCAAGGTTTGAAAAAGTGAACTGATCCTAATTAAATACACAGAAGGCTATTTACACAATTAAAAAATTGAAACTAATAATTGTGAATTAATACTTATTAAATACACAGAAGGCTATTTACAAAATTATAAAATTAATAAGTAAACCTAAAAAATAAACCTAAAAAATACTCACTATATCCTATAGTCCTGTTAACTAACAACAAGTCCTGATTTTTCTGTCTTGCAATTTCCTAATGCCTATTGGCAGAATATGTGTACAGGGACAAAATCATTAACATATAATCCTGTTAACTAACAACAAGTCTTGATTTTTCTGTCTTATACTTTCCTAATGCCTATCGGCAGAATATGTGTATAGAGACATAATCAGTATATCCCATTATACAACAAAAACTCCTAACAATGTATATCTTAGTAATATAATATTAGTTGCAAAAATTGTCACAATATGAACACAATGTAATAATATCCCACAGATACTTCATATGCAACATTGTTATCTTCTATTTAAAAAGCAATACAGGGCATTTTTCTCATTTAACCCATTAGGTGATAGTGCCCACAAAGTATGGATCCAATATGCTTCACGTTTAAGTAAAGCCAAGTCTCTATCCCCTCCTCTCGGGGAGATGGGTACATGGTCTATACCAATAAAGCGTAGGGTTGCCAAATTTTGACTCACCTCAAGGAAATGTCGTGACACGGGAGTCGTCGCTATTCCACTGTTGAGTGCTGTGCGAATAGTCGATCGATGTCCACGCATTCTCTCCCTCAAATCGTTAGACGTTTTACCCACGTATATCAACCCACATGGGCATATTATTTTGTATACTACGTGGGTAGTTTGGCATGTAATGTGATATTTAATTTTGTACACTCTTCCAGATCTAGGATGGTTAAATGTCTTTCCTGGTGTCATAAAGTTACATGCTAGGCAATTTAAGCAACGGAAACATTCAACATTGGAGGCTATCCTAGAAGATTGTGCAAAAGTCCACTGATCAGTATGTACCATTTCCTATAACTTATAATAGGTGGCTTCTGAAACACTGTAGGTAGAGATGAATCTGTACTGATAGTTCTCCAATTCTCCAAAATATTTAGGCGTAATTTATTAGAATTAGGATGGAAAGATTGAGGGAAAACAAATCGATCCCCCATGTTGAGATGAATCCTTTGCTCTGAAATTGATTGCAAAGCCTTGACATACGCTGTATCCAAAATCTGTTCTGAGTAACCCCGAGCTTTAAACTTCTGGTACATTTCCTGGAGTTGATTTTCTGCAACGTCTGGATTAGAGTTATTGCGTAACACTCTAATGAATTGTGAAATCGGAAGAGATTTTTTCAATCTATCTGGATGGAAACTTGAAGCATGAAGTAATGTATTGTGGTCTGTTTCCTTAGAATATAACGTGTAGAATATAACGTGTATCCAAATTCATTATTATGTATAGAAATCTGGAGATCAAGGAAACACTGGTCTGCCAAGTGAAGCGGATCGAAGATGGTAAGTTATTAAGTTATTAATTCAAACTCATCTATAGTGCCAGTCCAAAGCAATAGAATATTGTCAATAAATCTCATGAACTGTAAAATTTTTGTTGCATATTTCTCAAGAATGTAACGCTTCTCATAGATGTACATAAAAGAATTGGCATACATAGGAGCCATCGGCCCTCCAATGGACGTTCCAGTTAGTTGTGTATAATATGTAGATTCAAATCTGAAGTAATTTAAGGTCAAGCATGCTTGTAACAAAATCCAAAATATAATCAATTGGAGGTCTTTCAATGGAAGCCGCCTCCCTTAATACTTCTCCCATTGCTTCCAAGCCTTCCTGATGGGGGATTGAGGCATATAAACTGCAAACATCAATAGTTGCCAGAAGTAATCCACTTGATGGAACAGCTAATCCTTTCAAAATTTCAATCACCTCGTTACTATCTTTGATGCACGTATTCAATGACATCACGGGTCCTTTAAACAATTTATCCAACCATCTCCCTATTGGTTCCAACAGACCACCAATCGCCGATACTATCGGGCGGCCTGGTGGGTGGACAGGGTCTTTGTGCACTTTAGGGAGGGTGTATAATATAGGACATCGAGGATGTAATTCATACAGATAGTCAAATTCATTCTGAGTAATATATTTACGTTCAACTCCATGTTTTAATAATTTCAAGATTCTTTTGCTATATTCATTGCCCGGATCAGTGTTAGACGCTCGGTAGACACTAGTATCTCCTAGTTGTCTTAAAATTTCACTTCTGTATTCTGAATAATCCATCAAAACTATAGAACCACCCTTATCTGCTTGTCGAATGACTAAAGACGTTTGTCATTTATCCCTACATCTAACATTGATCAGTTTGACTGGGAAGTAGATCAATTTAAGTTCAATAGGAAATTACGCCTTGCTGACCACTTTAAATCTGCAAGTAACTTCAAAAGCAGTGAGGATCTGGTTAAATTAAACAGTGTATATGACCCACCCAATATCAATGCTTCCTTGAAGGTATTTGCTCAGAATCTCAGAACAGATTCTATTAAAACGATTAAGGAGAAAAAGAGAGGAGCAAATATTTCTAAACAAGAACGAGATTCTATTCAGAAATTGTCTCAAGATTCATCTTTAGTCATTCGCCAAGCAGATAAGGGTGGTTCTATAGTTTTGATGTATTATTCAGAATACAGAAGTGAAATTTTAAGACAACTTCGCACATCGCACATCGATCGACTATTCGCACAGCACTCAACAGTGGAATAGCGACGACTCCCGTGTCACGACATTTCCTTGAGGTGAGTCAAAATTTGGCAACCCTACGCTTTATTGGTATAGACCATGTACCCATCTCCCCGAGAGGAGGGGATAGAGACTTGGCTTTACTTAAACGTGAAGCATATTGGATCCATACTTTGGGGGCACTATCACCTAATGGGTTAAATGAGAAAAATGCCCTGTATTGCTTTTTAAATAGAAGATAACAATGTTGCATATGAAGTATCTGTGGGATATTATTACATTGTGTTCATATTGTGACAAATTTTGCAACTAATATTATATTACTAAGATATCCATTGTTAGGAGTTTTTGTTGTATAATGGGATATACTGATTATGTCTCTATACACATATTCTGCCGATAGGCATTAGGAAAGTACAAGACAGAAAAATCAAGACTTGTTGATAGTTAACAGGATTATATGTTAATGATTTTGTCCCTATACACATATTCTGCCAATAGGCATTAGGAAATTGCAAGACAGAAAAAATATATTTAATTAGGATCAGTTCACTTTTTCAAACCTTGATTGAGTCAAGAATCACCTGGCTAATATTCTGTTTAAAAACGTCAATTATGACGTCACCTGTCCTCGTTTTCAATCTTTCACCCTCCAATAGGAATTCTGTTGTAACATATATAATAACGGTTTATTCAATGCATGAATTGTCTTGAGAAAAGTCTATTGTGACTGAAACGTCGACATTTTTTGTATTCTGCACAATAAAGCAGTATTTATTTTGATATAATATTAAGACTCCAGAGTGCTCTCTACTTGGACGCTATATATATATATATATATATATATATTAATATCAAAATACACGTACAATGATATTGATTAAATATATATATATAATTTTCATTATATATTTATATGTATATATATATATATATATATATATATATATATATATTATAAAATAAATACATATGTAAATATGTTAAAACATAAAATTAAATAAATAATAAAATAAAAATATATATATATGTGTAAATTCGTTCTAACTGTATTTTAAAATATACTTTTTAGATGAATAACTTTTTGACTTTTTAGATGAATAAAGAGAATGTATTCCAATAAGTGATACATCAAAAAAATGACCGACGTTTCGACCCGTTCAGGTCTTCCTCAAGATCAATGTACCCATGCAGAAAAGTTATATATATATAAGAAATATCAATAGTGTACTCACCAATAGTGAAGGAACTTCTAACTCCCTCCATGTGAACCCAGAAGTGGAACCCGCAATCACGTGACGTGCCGTAATGGGAGCGTGATGACGTGTTATCGGTTGCTAAGATATACGATAAACAAATAGAGTTATATGATCGGTATTCAATCCGTGTTATGTATAAAACGTGAAATTAAATACAGATAGCAGAGCATACCTCTGTCCTCAATTAGAGATTGTGCTTAATAAGTGATATGTGTGGAGAAGTGAATAAAATATCTGGAATGTGAAAAGTATCATGAAAACTATATAGTAGTGAGTAATCAAATCAAAGCACATTCTAAGTGAGGAAGAAAAGAGAAAAAAGGTGTGCATATGTTAAAAACATTTCAGATATAATGGAAGAATAATACAATTTATGTATAGCATAATAAAGATATTTAATTAAAAGAAAAGTAAAGCATACTGCTGTTAGGGCTCATTGTAGGATTACATGAGTTTAGCAATAAAGACCACAGAGAGACAGCATCTCGAGCAGATCTGGAAAAAATATATTTCTCATAAGGAAATATATGAAAACTTGATGTAATCACAATTAATATATGTATATAAACACAAAAGGAGGAATTCAAAAAGTATCTTAATTATATTCAGACAAGGATAGCAAAGATATGTATCTCAAAAGTAGATGAGACAGATATATTATAGCAAAACAAAGCTTACTACTAATGGAAAGATATTTTCTTCAGATTCCATCTCTGAAGAAGTGGGGCTGACTCCCACGAAACGCGTTAGACAGATCAAGCAGGATACGGGCACAGTGAATGTTCCAGCCAGCAGAACACTACCACTACTGAGAAATCCTTACGATCTAGGGACCGATCAGCCTGTAGTGCTCATCTCTCAGAGTCTGAGACGCACGCTATCCTCACCAACAACCGACAGCTAGAAAGATTGTTTGTTACACACTATCTTCATCCATCCTAGCCGGTCCTTGAGGAAAATTCCAACCACAGATTTCTACTGTGCTGGTAATATCATTGTATACCGTTCCTGGCTTGTATTTTTAATGTATTTTTTATATATTTTTTATATTGTGTTAATAAACTGGTTGTTACTTTTACCCAGTTTTCAATATTATTTTCTTCTAAGTGTTTTTTTAGCGATACCCTGCCTGTATTGCATTACAGAAAACAGTTCCATATACTGTTTTTCTGTCATTAATGGTTTACATCATTTTTACAAAGTATACTATTTGGTGTATATCTCATTTTTTCTGCCACTAGCAGATTTAAAGACATACACACCACAGACATTTGGTGCACTTTGACCTTTTAAGACCTAATCCGATATACAACTATTTTCAAAGTTTTTCCTATTTTTTATTATCTTTTATTAATATGTTTTAATTTTAATTATACTCTCATTGAAGTATCATGGTTACTGTACTCAAACCATTTCGGTTAGCCAGCTCTTGGAACAAATACACCATTTCAAGGTTGTCACCTCTTATATTACATGATAAAAAGCACTACCTGTATTTAAAAAGCAGTATAGGTTTCATGTTGTTAGGATGAAAATATGAGAAATCTGGAAGAAAGTGAAATTATAATATCAGTACATGTATGTTATATTAATCATGTAGGGTTTCTTAAGTTGAGTGGCCAGATTACCCCAGACAATTAAATATATGGGTTTTTATGCTAGTTGGACTGTGTCACATATTGAACAATGTCTGGCTCTATTAAAGGGTCCCAGATTTTCATAACCATTTATTGTGCATAAAGATACTGAACACTAAAAGTGAGTGAAGAAGAGCAATATAAATTAGCTTATACAAAAATAGCAAAAGAATGGTAAAGAAGTAACAAGCATCAAGAAGTAAACAAATAGTACAAACAAGAGGCTGTGCCTATATAAAAACGCCTAATAAAACAAATTACTGAACAAGGAAACAAAAAGTAGATACTATTGAATATATAAAATGTAATTTAAAAAAATGCAAAAAAATAAGCAATAAAAAAAGTTTAGAAATCCCTTTAATGACCTGAGTTCTTTTGAAGTCTATTCTGGTTTCATTGGGTGTATATGTGTATAGAAGAGAGAGAAACAGGAATACCGGTGTGTAAAAATTAGTTTACTTGGTTAATGACAAACAAGAAAGTGCTTACATGCCCACTCACATTTTATGAAGCTTATGTACATGCACTTTTAATATCATCATGGTGCGGTATTACCCACACTATTGAATATAGGTGTTGACGGAGTCAGTCTTGTAGGCCCCAGTAGAACATGAAATGACGGGGTAATATCCAATAGTGCAATATTATAACTACAAGGTACATAAAGTGCCAAGAAAATAAAATGTACCCTCATAAGTATAGAGTTTTGTATTAAAGCTCAAATTTTCAGGTACAAGGTGGTATAATATATAGTTGATACAGTGTTCACACATATAAGAGAAAATAGATTGAATATTGTGCTCTCTGCATAATATTATATATGGAGCAAATTGAAAATATACTCAATATATACTCAATATGCTCAATGTTTGCAATGCCCACCAATTATTTAAAAGTAGCAGACCAGGAAGATGTGCTGCAGGTAGTGCCAGGAACAATGGTAGGGTAAAATAAATAAAAAATAACAATAAAGGCTATCAGATTCAAAAATAGAGGAACCTGATTTATTTATAATAACAATATATAACAAATAATAAAAAAATCCAACAACATGTTTCACCAATAAGGCTTTTTCAAGTAGCTATAAATTAGCTTAACAACAATTAGCTTAACAGCAATAAATGAGGACACACATTCTTTCTGAGTATATAAATTCCAGTCATGAATTTGCAGTGTCATGCAAGCAATGGCAGGTGCATTAGAATTAGGAACGCTTTTGTGTGTTAATAATGTCCTTGTTAACAGTACTGACTAGGCAAAACACATAGCTGAATTAGACATGTTAAATCATTTAAAAAGGGCAAGGTTAAATTGGCATTACAAAAGGCTCAGTGGTGTCACACATATATCACTTTTCTTGGACATTAGGTCACAACTAAAGGTTTAAATATACAAAAGAAAATGACTAAGGTTTTAATAAAGGCAAAAGGACCCATTAACTTCAGGGAATTAAGATAATTAATAAATATGAAAAACTATTATTGCTACATTATTGATACATATGCTGAATTGTCTACACCCCTCTTACATCCGTTAGAAAGGTAGTACTTGGGATTTGGGTCAGAAGCCATACATGAGCTCAAAAGGAGGGTCTGTCAAGCTCCCTGGTTAGCATGCCCAAAATGTGGTAAGCTATTCTATTTAGGAACAGGTTGTACAGACGTAAGCAGTTGTACTATGCATAAAGCATGATAACCACAATAAGGTAATTCTAAAGTCTAATTGGGAATATAATGGAAATAGAAATAAAAGAAAACAACAAGAATACCGTCCATTTCAGGTCCCTCTAAGAAATAGGTATGATCATCTAAACAGTGATAGAGAGGAGGAAGTTTTTTTTAGGCTCAATATGGGCACAGAGAAGTGCAGTACAAGAAACACCCAGAAAAAGGTTAAGAGGGTCAGACGAGGAACCAGAGCAGGGACATATATTCCTATAGAAAAGGAAGAAATGACCCATAAAAAGACAAGAAATTAGAATATTTAACCTTTCTAAGAAACAATTGTCCCCAACCCAAATAAATGTTTTAAAAAAAGGTTTTAATTTGCTCCAAGCTGCCCTGTAAATAAATTTGAGGCATATAGAGATATTAATCGTTTTACCCATAAGTTATGTCTAAAGAAATTCTTTAATAGAGAAGATTACACCAGAGGAGACATTGTGTCCCCTAGTATTTTAACACAAGAATGTGATAATTTTAAACACACAGATGTAAAGAAAAAGTCCAGTTTTTATCCCTATTTTTTAAAATCCATCAGCATAAAAGTCTTTGAACAAGCCTGCCTAGATGAGATATATAAAATTAAACCCCTATCAAAATGGAACTACAATATCTCCATAAAAGAGAAAAATGCTATGGACATTCTGAAAAAAGATGATTCAATTGTTATAAAACCCGCCGATAAGGGTGGAGGAGTGGTTATTCTTGACAAGGTTCTATATATACAAGAAATTCATAATCAATTACAGGACATTAATATGTACCAGAAACTTTAAAAAGATCCAGTATGTGAGATAAAAGAGAAATAAACTCTTTCTTAAGAGAGGAATCGATAGTAAAATTTTAAACAAAGACGAATCCTCCTTCCTTTTTTTAGAACACCCAAGGATCCCAGTCCCACTTTACCAAAATTGCACAAAAACCCTACCCACCCCCCAAGTAGACCCATAGTATCGGGAATCGATTCCATTTTATCCACACTTTCACAATATACACTGTGTGCAGAATTATTAGGCAAATGAGTATTTTGACCACATCATCCTCTTTATGCATGTTGTCTTACTCCAAGCTGTAAAGGCTCGAAAGCCTACTACCAATTAAGCATATTAGGTGATGTGCATCTCAGTAATGAGAAGGGGTGTGGTCTAATGACATCAACACCCTATATCAGGTGTGCATAATTATTAGGCAACTTCCTTTCCTTTGGCAAAATGGGTCAAAAGAAGGACTTGACAGGCTCAGAAAAGTCAAAAATAGTGAGATATCTTGCAGAGGGATGCAGCACTCTTAAAATTGCAAAGCTTCTGAAGCGTGATCATCGAACAATCAAGCGTTTCATTCAAAATAGTCAACAGGGTCGCAAGAAGCGTGTGGAGAAACCAAGGCGCAAAATAACTGCCCGTGAACTGAGAAAAGTCAAGCGTGCAGCTGCCAAGATGCCACTTGCCACCAGTTTGGCCATATTTCAGAGCTGCAACATCACTGGAGTGCCCAAAAGCACAAGGTGTGCAATACTCAGAGACATGGCCAAGGTAAGAAAGGCTGAAAGACGATCACCACTGAACAAGACACACAAGCTGAAACGTCAAGACTGGGCCAAGAATTATCTCAAGACTGATTTTTCTAAGGTTTTATGGACTGATGAAATGAGAGTGAGTCTTGATGGGCCAGATGGATGGATTGGTAAAGGGCAGAGAGCTCCAGTCCGACTCAGACGCCAGCAAGGTGGAGGTGGAGTACTGATTTGGGCTGGTATCATCAAAGATGAGCTTGTGGGGCCTTTTCGGGTTGAGGATGGAGTCAAGCTCAACTCCCAGTTTCTGGAAGACACCTTCTTCAAGCAGTGGTACAGGAAGAAGTCTGCATCCTTCAAGAAAAACATGATTTTCATGCAGGACAATGCCCCATCACACGCGTCCAAGTACTCCACAGCGTGGCTGGCAAGAAAGGGTATAAAAGAAGAAAATCTAATGACATGGCCTCCTTGTTCACCTGATCTGAACCCCATTGAGAACCTGTGGTCCATCATCAAATGTGAGATTTACAAGGAGGGAAAACAGTACACCTCTCTGAACAGTGTCTGGGAGGCTGTGGTTGCTGCTGCACGCAATGTTGATGGTGAACAGATCAAAACACTGACAGAATCCATGGATGGCAGGCTTTTGAGTGTCCTTACAAAGAAAGGTGGCTATATTGGTCACTGATTTGTTTTTGTTATGTTTTTGAATGTCAGAAATGTATATTTGTGAATGTTGAGATGTTATATTGGTTTCACTGGTAAAAATAAATAATTGAAATGGGTATATATTTGTTTTTTGTTAAGTTGCCTAATAATTATGCACAGTAATAGTCACCTGCACACACAGATATCCCCCTAAAATAGCTATAACTAAAAACAAACTAAAAACTACTTCCAAAAATATTCAGCTTTGATATTAATGAGTTTTTTGGGTTCTTTGAGAACATGGTTGTTGTTCAATAATACAATTAATACTCAAAAATACAACTTGCCTAATAATTCTGCACTCCCTGTATTGATGCACATCTCCAACCACTAGTCAAGACAGGCCCATCTTATTTACAGGACTCTCTGAGTCTTTTAAATATACTACAAGATTTTAAATGGGAAGAAGATTTTTATCTAATCACCTGAGATGTAACAAGCTTGTATACGATAATAGATCACGAAAAAGGCTGTGAAGCGGTGAAATATTTCCTAACAGAATCCCAACAATTTTTAGAACTACAGGTTGATTATATTGTGGAGGGGATTAAACTGATTTTAAGCAATAACTATTTTTGGTTCGAGGGTGATTTTTATCTTCAAGTTAAAGGGATTACTATGGGGACCAAGTTCGCGCCAAGCTACGCTAACCTTTTTATGGCCTTTTGGGAAAAGCACTTTATATATAATAACCATGAATACGGCGCGAACTTGGTCCTCTATAAGAGGTATATTGATGACATCTTTTTAATTTGGAGAGGACCAATAGAACTTTTTTGATTTTTTTTTAGTTTTTTAAATTCTAATACATGGAGTATCAAGCTGACTAAAGAGAGCAGTAAAACAAATACTAATTTTTTAGATTTAGAAATATATATTTTAAACAACGCAATAGAGACCAGAACATATTTTAAACAGGTAGACGTGAACAGCTACATCCAAATGGATAGCTGTCACCATCATCCTTGGTTAGAAAATATACCGAAAGGTCAATTTTTAAGAATGCATAGGAACTGCTCAAAGTTAACATCTTTTACTGACCAAGCAAATGTTTTAAAAGAACAATTTGAAGAAAAAGGATATTCTGAAAAAGTCCTATTAAAAGATATTGACTATGTTCAAAACTTAGACAGGTCCCAACTTTTAAAATATAAAGAGAAAAATACATCTAAAACAAATAATGAAATACCTCTTATTTTAAATTATGTGACCAATGTCAACTCTTTAAAGGGGATAATTAAGAAAAATTGGCATATTTTAAGACAAGACCAAGACATTTTAAAGCATATAGGGTCAAAACCTAAGTTTGTTTTTAGGGGAGCAAAGAATTTTAAGCAGATCTTAACAAAAAGCTATATTGATAAAGAGAAACCAAATAATTTTTTAACAAATTGGGCAGAAATACAGAAAGGCTTTTACCATTGTGGTATGTAAAAACCAATGCATGCAAAAACTCTGATTGCACTAATAAAACTAAAAAAAGTTTTGTGTCAAACGTAACTGGAAAATCTTTTAAGATAAAATCCCCCATCACGTGCCAGTCAAAAGGAGTGATATACCTTTTAATATGCGAATGTGGATAACAATATATAGGAAAAACCACTAGGGCACTTAAAATACGTATAAGTGAGCACATAAGAAATATTAAAAAGGGGTTTATTAACCATAGTGTATCCAAACACTTCCTTGAAAAACACAACTCCGATCCAAAAAAACTGGAATTCCATGCTATAGAAAAAGTTACTATGCATTGGAGAGGAGGGGATTTTAACCAAAAATTAAGTTTACAAGAAACCAAATGGATCTTCGAAATGAGCACTTTAACACCTAAAGGGCTCAACATTGATTTTGAAATGAACTGTATTTTATGATTTTTTTATGTATTTATATTTTTATGTATTTATTATTTACTTCATACGTTTGGGCGAAGGATATAGTTCTTATTAAAATAGGTATCTGTTAATACATTGTCTTTTTAATGAAATTATTTTTACTATATTCTTTCTCTCTTTTATGGTTAAATTAACATATACTGTGGACTATCTGGCATCTAATTGGAGATTCATTTGATCTGGACGATATACATATTTTATTACATAAAAGACTGCCGTTCTTTGAACTAATATTTATGGAGAGGTGGAGTTTGAAGAAAGGAGGAGCCAACTACTTAGGAAAAACGTGACGAAAATACGCCGACCGGAAGTAGGCGCATGGCTATTTTGGAAAACAAGTTGACCTGAAGTAGGCGCAGTCATTTTGGAACCCCGGAAGATGCTCACCGGAAGTAAAGTCACCGCCATTTTGGAATCCCACATATTATATAAATGAACATATATATGAACACATATAAATGAACATGTGTTTTCTTTCTCCCCCCCCTTCCCTTCCCTTTTTTTTTTCTCTCTCTTTATTTATATATGTCAAAACAGAAAGCATTTATTTTTTCTCTTTATTTATATATGTCAAAGCAGGAAGCATTTTTTTTTCTCTTTATTTATATATGTCAAAACAGGAAGCATTTTTTTCTCTCTTTATTTATATATGTCAAAACAGGAAGCATTTTTTTTCCTCTTTATTTTTATATATGTAAAAACAGGTAGCATTTTTTTTCTTCCCTCTCTTTATTTATGTATGTCAAAACAGGAAGCACCACCATCTTAGTGGTGGCGAGATGCTTCCTGCAATGACCAAATATGGACATTCAATTACCATTTCCTGCTGCTACGCCTGTCTCCAATATGGTAAATTGGAGGCATATATAGGTGGGTCAGCATATGGGAGGATATACTGCACTTGAAAAAGACCCTGGAGGGTCGAAGCCTTGTGCTAGCTGCTGTGTCAGCAATTTCTGCTTTTATTATTTTATACCAAATAAATGTTTATTTTAACACTTCACCTTACCTGGTTCCTGAGTTCCTGCTAAGAAAAACTTATTGCAAACATCTAAGAGGAGGATCAGATCCAGTGTATCCCTTGGTGGATGAAATACCTTTACAGTCCAGAGCCTAACTTATGTGGCTCTGGAAAGTGTGAGTGAACCTTTTTTATTTTCCACATATTGTAAATAGGTTTCAACAGTATACACTATGTTGTTTTCTTGTATATATTATATATAGGGTCCACAGTTACTGTCTGTTGCTGAAAATAGGACCTATACAAGATTTTAAAGGTAAAATATTCCACTGTTTGTGCGCCTTCACCTTTTTTTTCTGCTCACAATAAGGTAATTGCTTACATAATCAAGACCCTATTTCTTGTAGAATTGATACATGTGAGCAGACTTTGTTTTTCACAGTGTGGACTTTACAAAGGTTTGCAAATGTGTCCAATGTGTCAGGTGTTTGTTATGGAGTTAAACTGTGCAATGATTGGAGGACATTAATAATTTTAGTAGTGAATGAAAATATATATTTTTTTAATTTGACAATTTTTATTTATTTTTGGGTACAGAAGAAAGAGAGGGGGAAAGCGGATGCACATTGGTCAAGTAATATATATGGTAGTTTTGTGCAATACAATGTACATTTGTTAATATCATAATATACACTTCTTCACATTGGCACAATAATCAACATGCAGTGAACATATCACTGAGGCTTTTTGGTCCCCACCTCCTGTGAGGAAGTCTAGTCACAGGACTGTTCATGTGTTTTGTTTATGTTTGAGACTTTAGAGCTGTAGCAATGGTGTCTCATATGAGCTATGGGGATTATAACTGCATAAGAAACTATGTACATATGGTGGAGTATGCTACCATGAACAATTAGGGACTTGGTATAGGATTTGTTCTAGGAGACTTTGCTATATGGTTCAATTATTAATGGAGCTATCTGTGAGCTGTGTCCACATTTATGGTCTGGCCCACGGGGTGTCCTATCCATTCCTGGAGAACATTACTGGTCTTGACAGGTCACATTGGGCATCAAAAAGGGGTTGTGGAGATATGTACTATGGCGTGTGTGGCTCTTCCCTCGTCAAGATCTCTGCCATCTAGCTATCCCATTATTCCTACCCATCCACCTTGGTGGAGTCAGTATTCATATATGTTTCAAGTTTGTTGACACATTGTTGCATCCCTTGACAGGATCGAGATTGTTTCCTAGCTATCGTTTCATAGTCTAGGTTGGTAGCTATCTGTTATAGAAGAAAAAGCTTGGTAGGGGCATTTACGGATTTCCAGGCTCTTGCGATCAGTGTGAGGGCTGTGATAAGTGTATGGTATATTAGGGTGGCGTTGCCCTTGGGGAAGTCATCAAGGTCAACAAATAACAGTATAAACACTAATTTTTACAAAATGTCAGTGTTTTTGCAATTTGTCAGTGATACTCATACACCTGTGTGGGATCCCCTTAACCCACACCAACAAAAACATAATCAAAAAATACAAACACATGGAGATACCATAAGGACCCTGGCACGATGTACCACACATGGTGGACATGCAGCCTCATTCAATCCTTCTGAAAAATGGTCGAAAGCACACTCTTGGAAATATTACACTCACAGGTAGTGCTCAGACAAGAGTTGGCACTGTTATTTATTTACAAAAAAATGCAACAAATAACAGTGCTTTGGTACTGTATGTAGTTAGTACAGTAAGTGATAATTCCTAGAAGGAAAAAGGAAAAACCAAGAACACTAGTGCAATATCGTCTGGAACCAGTGTAAGAAATAGGTAAGTATATAAAATTTCCCTCACAAGTGTGGAGACAATATATAATCGGCTCAAGATATCTGCTTAGTGGGTAGGACTACTAGACAATTAAAAGTCAAAATTGCCGAACATATTAGGAATATTAAGAAAGGTGTGGAAACAAATAGCGTCTCTCAACTTTTTAAATTAATTCATAACCAGAAACCAGAAGGATTATTTTTCTGTGCTATCAAAGAGGCAAAAAAAAAATTGGAGAGGAGGTAATTATGTGAAAAAAAAGAAGAAATTAAGTTTATATTTAATTTTAAAACTTTTAATTCCTCACGGTTTGAATTCATACTTTGAAGTTTGCCATTTCGAGTTTAAATTTTTTATTTTTTTTTATACTTGTATAACATTTCAGACACTAAAAAACAGTTCCTTTTAAGTATTTTAAAGCCGTTTTTTATTATTTACCCTTATGTAAAATATTTTAAACTAAAAAACTTTAGCTCCAACTAAGCTCTAGTTGAATTTAAACAAAATGTATTACTTACAAGCGCACCACAATGTTAAAACCATTCTTCCTGTCTAAAATTATAGTATATTAAACATGTATATGTTCAACTTTTTACAATAATTGTTAAGGATTATTTTACTTTTCCTTCATAAATTATAATATGTATGTATCATTTCCCTTTCCCCTCCATCTTGTTCATTGCTCTTTTATTCTTGTTCCTCCCCATTTATTTTTTCAATATACTGAGTATGCCACATATTATAGACATTGATGCGTTCCACTTGAAGGGAAACCGCCGATATGAGTCAAGAATGGCACATATCCACAGTGGAACGCAATGTTGTGTCCAGACCGGAAATACGTCAGACGCAAGTAGATGTTGCGTTCCATTATGAAATGCGAACCCGGAAGCACCAAGAGGCGGAATGCAGAACACCTAAAAGTCACAATTAAGAACGGTATATAAGAAGGACTTACCACAGACTATGTCAATGCAACTGAGGAAACCTTCTTGAGAGGCGAAACACATTGTGCACACTACAGAAGAGACTGTAAGAACTCTTTATTTACATTTTATACTTTTTTATTTATTTGTTTGTTGCATTTTAAGATGAAATAAAAGCACTTTTTCGAGAACCTGGATCTGTAACCACTATAAGGAGCTGCAACTTCCCATATACCATGGAGGGAGTGGGACCTGATAAAACCCACTAAGCCAATATCGTGAGCTGATTATTTACAGGCTCCACATTTGTGAGTGAAATTATATATACTTACCTATTTCTTACACTGGTTCCAGATGATATTGCACTAGTGTTCTTGTTTATTCCGTTTTCATTCTAGGAATTATCACTTATTGTACTAACTACATACAGTACCAAAGCTGAATGTAAGATACTCCACCTTGTGTTTGAACTTTTTGCCAACAAATAACAGTGCCAACGCTTGTCTGAGCACTACATGTGAGTGTTAAATTTCAAGAGTGTGCTTTCGACCATTTTTCAGAAGGATTGAATGAGGCTGCATGTCCACCATGTGTGGTACATCGTGCCTGGGTCCTGGGCATCTCCAGCCAATTTAGCCAATCTTGTTGGCACCATGTACCATCTATAGTAAAAAAAATGTCATGAGTTCTAGGTGAGCAGTACATAAAGTTTTACTTTTGTGTGCCCTGAAAGTTACCCGCCATTTAGTTTGGTCTATTACAGTCTGGAGTTCAGCATGCAACAGTGTTTGGTTTATACCCGTGTCCCTGTTGTCTGCTTGATTTAATACTTTGTAAATTAAAGAAATAGTTTTTTTGGGTGTACTCATGGCCATGCAGGCCCTCTCAAAGTGTGAGAATGAGGGTTTAGTGCGTCCCGGCATAGTGGGTTCAGACAACAGGTATTTAAGTTGGAGATAGGAAAAGGATGCTGTAGTGGGCAGATTGTAATTGTTTTTCAGGTCGGGGAATGATCGCAGAATTCCGTCCCAGAATAGGTGATGTATGTGTGTGCAGCCCTTCTCTGTCCATAAGTGATAGTTGAAAGTAGCGTTCATTACTTGTATACTCCTCAAGGGGGAAGCCCGTGACCAAAGGTGAGTGTCACATAATTTTTTTCCTCGCCACGTCCCACACAAAAAGTAATGTTCTTATGGTGGGAAGCACACAGGCAACATATGGACGCTGGGTCACTGGTATCCAGAATAAGTAATGTAATGTTGTCTCTCAAGCCCAACAGGATTCTATGGCTATCCACTGTGGTGGTTGTGTTCGTGTATGAGATACCACCACTGAGGAGAACAGTGCTGCCTTGTAATACAGTTCAAGGTTTGGTAAGCTAAGACTGCCCTCTTCTATGAAGGATTCTAGTAGCAACTCTAACCTTTTAACGTTCCCATATGAATTGTACTATGGGTTTCTGCATGGAATTGATTGTGGGGCAGTAATTTGTAGGGTGCGAAATAAATATTGTAGTTTTGACAAAAGGAGCATCTTTACCACCGCTATTCTACCTAGCCATGATAAGTATTTTCCTTCCCATGATTGCAGAGTTGCCTCTATTTCATTACATAATCTTTCATAGCTAAATTTGAACAAGCTATCTAGGTTCTGAGTGAGGTGAAGACCTAAGAAGGACACATAGTCAGACCAAGAAAAGGGGCCGATGATATATATCCCCAGAGCTTGTGTTTTTGACACATTTAATTTATAGTATGATTTTTTCCATGTTCTTCTGTCTCTTTGAGGAGATTTGGCAAAGATATCTGCGCTTGTGTCAAGGTGAGGAGGACATCATCTGCAAATAAATTAGCTTTATATTCACACTCTCCTATGTTGACTCCATGAATGTAAGTATTATCCCTGATTTTAGCAGCAAGTGGTTCTAGTGCCAGTAGATAGAGTAAAGGCGAGAGCGGGCACCCCTGCCTCGTCCTGTTGGTGATTGGAAATGGGTCTGACAAGAATCCTGCATTAATTACTTTTGTGGTGGGTGTTCTCTGAAGCACTCTAACAACCGTCAAGAATCCCTCTGGTATTCCCACCTTGACCATGACCACCTTCAAGAAACCCCAGTGTAGACGGTCAAAGGCTTTCTCTGCATCTAGGGACAAAATCAGACCTCCACCTACGTTAAGGTGCTGCATGCTATGTATTATACTAAGAACCCTATGTGTATTCTCCGACCCTTGCCTGCCCGCCACAAATCAGACCTGGTCAGAATGTATTATGTAAGGCAAGATTTTACCCAATCTGAGTGCAAATAGCTGGCAAAATGTTTTGCGTCCGTGTTTAGAAGTGAAATCGGTCCAAGGTTTTGTGGTTGGGTTGGGAGTGTACCTGGTTTGGGTAGTGTTACTATGTGGGCCACGAGTGTATCTTTGTGTAGAGTTTGGCTGGTAACTGCCTCATTAAACAACTGTGTAAGTTGTGGAGGTAGGATGTTACGGAAAGTTTTGTAGTAGGAATTATCAAAACCGTCCAGTCCAGGGAATTTCCTGGAAGTCATAGTTTTGACCCACTGTGCACATGGTCCAATGTCCAAAACAGAACAAAAGTACATACTTCACATGAACAGAGCCTTTTAAAGTGCATTGGGCAAGGTGTACTGCAGGGCCCATAGCCCTGAGCAAGAGGCTGGCCAGCAGGCCCCTCCAAAAGCCAGTGTTGAGGTTACTTTCGTCACAGGTACTGTCAGGTTCATCTGTTGTTGCATGGTTAGTGTGGGGAGATTGGTGTTTTGTAGGTATGCACATATATTCTCTTGTAATGGCTGGTGTGTAAATGCATCATGTTTTAGTTTGTAGAGGCCTTCATAATTTTGCGCAATTTCTTTGCTAATATCTTTAGGTATCATAATTTTCTTTCATGATTTCGAGAGTATAAACGCCAATTTTTGGGTAGCTTGTTTGATCTTGAGACATGCCGCTAGCATTTTATTAGCCTAATTACCCTGTGTGTACCGGTTGAGTTCCATTTTTTTTTTAGATTGTATCCTGTTTGTTCTAATGCTTGGCGGTGTATTGGTTGTGTAAGGTGTGCAATTTTGACTTTCGAGTCAAATGACGGTATATTTTGGTTTTGAATGTTTAAATGATACAATTAATTTTGCCATCGTATCAATAAGGCTCTAGCTGCAGCTTTATGAGCTGCCCATATTGTACTAGCAAACATTCCAGGCATGTGATTATCTAGGAAATAATTTGTGAGGGTACTTTGTAATTCCTGAGTGAAAGTTGGGTCTTTTCATAACGTTGTGTTGATTCTCCAAGGTCTTTTATGTTGGAAGTCATATTGGTCTTTAAGTTCTAGGGTAACTGGAGCATGATCTGAACAGGTTATAGTGACTATCTCACAACCTATGTGTGACGGACCGCCTGGTACCAAGTGCCTCCGCCAATCGATGATCCTAGTGCTCACCGAGGAATTCCAGCACTCCATCAGACACCATAAGCACTGCAGACCCCACTTCCAGCGATGCAGCTGCGCCGGGGTCTTGCAGTCCTTCACCCACCCTGGACCCAAGACCAGGATCCAGCTTCCAGTGGGCAGACCTCTCCTACTCCCAGAGAGCATAGCAGGAACAGCTCTTATAAGTGATTATAATTCCTGGGGGGTATAGTGATATAGCAATCACCAGGATAGATACAGACGTTTCCCCCACACATGAGATGAGATTCTATGTTCAGGGTAAGCAAGAACAAAATTTAATGGAGGTACACTGGCCTTTTATGCAAGTTTCCCAACAAGGGTGACACCCAGGTGGACCTTGTTAGGCACAGTGAATAAACCAATACAAACAGAGTCATACAGTGAGACACCCCCATACACAAACAATAGAATCTGTGCTTGGGAGATAATTGAATCAGGAACTGTACGAATCTAACCCAATTATCTCCAAGCACAGAAAAACATACAATTTTATGAAACCCCTAAAAAGACCTTATAAATATATAAAACCCCATAAAAGTTACATGACCTGATAGCCCCGATCTGGTTCGGGGTTTCATGAATTTCCTAGAAGTCATAGTTTTGACCGACCGTGCAGGGAAATCAGTGCTAACAGTCTGTCAAGTTTGATAGTCTTTTACAGGTTTCCCTGCAGGACCTATAGTCTGTGGGCAGGAGGCTGGCAAGCAGGCACCTCCAAGTACAAGTGGTGAGGTTACTTTCACCACACTATGATTTGAGAAAGTAAAGAGCTGTGTAAGTAGAAACCATCTATGCGAGAGTAGGAGTTGTGTACCTGGGAGTAATGCGTATATAAGCGTTCCTGCATATGTGTGATCCTCCAGGCATCATAATAGTGTTGTGTATGTAAGAGTTTTTGTAATTGTTGGCAGCCTCGCTTGAGAACATTGGGTGAGGCAGGCTTCCGATGCTCTGCCTGTACTGAGTGCCTCGAGGGGTTGAGGCACATGGTTAAAGTAAAAAAACTAATTTTTTAAAATGTAATTTTTTTTTATTTGGCATAGATTGGTGGTAAAATGGTTGCATGAAAAGAGTCAAAATACCCCAAGTTTAATACCTTAGGTTGTCTTCTTTTAAAATATATATACATGTGAAGGGTTATTCAGGGATTCCTGAAAGATATCAGTGTTACAATGTAACGTGCTTTAATTTTGAATAAAAATGGTTTACAAATAGCAAAGTGCTACTTGTACTTATAGCCCTATAACTTTAAAAAAAAAAAAAAAAACTAAGAACATTTTAACATTGGGCATTTCTAAACTTAGGACAAAACTGAGAAACTATTTAGCACTGGTGTTTTTTGACGGTTGTAGATGCGTAACAGATTTTGGGGGTCAAATTTAGAAAAAGTGAGTTTTTTTTTTTTTTAAATCATCATATTTTATATTTTTTTTATAGTAAATTATACGATATGATGAAAATAATGTTATGAATAGGAAGACCATTAAATGGCGAGAAAACAGTATATAACGTGTGTGGGTACAGTAAATGAGTAAGAGGAAAATTACAGCTAAACACAAAGACCGCAGAAATGTAAAAACAGCCCTGGTCCTTAATGGTAAAATTGAAAAACAGTCTGATCACTAAGGGGTTAAGTGTGATCTGCCAGGAACTTAACGTGAATTTCAAACTTTGGTTGAAAGAACTCAACTAAAAACCTTACTACCCTAAAAAAATTCCAGGTCAGTTATTGTGGCCTAAAATTCAGCATCCACATTTAATTCCTGACAATTCACTCACTAGTGAATAACTGTGTTTGTAAGTTATTAAATGTTTCTGAATTCCTCTTAAAAACTGAATTTGAAGAACTCGAAATTTGTTATGAATAACTTTGCTTTTCTATAAATTCTTTACTTGAATGGCTTACATTATTTTGCACTGATAAAATAACATTTTATGAAGAAATGTCTCAGTTATGCCCTCTCACATGTAAAATTCAAAAATATAACAGCTTTAGATATAAGACAATATTTTTTTTTTATTGTAAGCAAATCATCTTGGGTTTCTGGATTCTGCTATAGCTCCTTTGCTTTCAAGTGAATGGCACTCCAGGTGAACACACGTCAAGCACAGAAAAGCTTGTTATGGCCGGTGACAGCAATTAGTTGGCAAACTAGGATGATGCAGGTCTGTTGATCTCTTCTAATAAGTCAGCTGGGATCAAGGCGTAACTACTCCACGTCTCCTTCCTCTGGATTATAGAGCAATAATTGTCTAATATATTCTATAGTTACTGACCAGGGTCATCAGGACAAATAAAAATGGGGAAAAAAGAAAGTAAACCAGTGCTTTATTATTGAATGCATATTTTTGATGTTGAAATGATGTTTCAGCTGAAGCGTTTACAGAGAATATTTAATAAAATCTTTCATTAAGTATAAAAATAATGCATTTCGGTGCAAAGTAGAAATGAAAGATTTGTACTTTTGGATATCTGTACAGATTTATCATTAGAAATACAAAGGAATTAGATATGATTTTTAGATCTATCCATCTTTCTATTTGTCTGTTTATGTAGTAAGGATTATACACAATACTCTTCTTGGTATGATACATATTATAGGTGTCTCCTGTGGGTCTCCTCACCTCAGGGCATAATGTTCATGCCTTAAAGGAAAACTGTCATTGAATGTCATTTCATTTTCAATAAAAGTTTATATTCATTTTAGGTTTTGTTTTTTTTTCTCATATGCCTCTATATGTATTCAGCTACTCATACTGCAGCAAGCTTGGAATATTCATTCCTTGAGCAATGCCATTTTATATGATCCTTTTTTCAAAGTACTCCTTACCTTACCAAATATCACTCTTCTTGACTCTTCCTCATTCACAGTCTGAGTCATTGCAGTTGAAGTTGATTCAGATCACGGCAACTGCACAGTATTTAGCCCTCTGAGACCCTGTGAAAAAAACACAAATATTACATTGAATAAAAACTTCTGTTAGAAAACAAATACATTGATAGTGATTGTCAAGAAAGTAGCCTCGCCATGGGCTCTTGGTGGGGCCTACTGGCCAGCCTATGCCGAAAGACTATGGGCCCTTCAAAAACGTATGTGATTTATGTACTTGTGTACTCCAGAAAGAGAGACTGACCATTAGCCCTAATTCCCTGGAACTGTTTTGGGCATAGGACCATGTGCATGGTTGGTCAAAACTATGACTTCCATGGAAATCCCTAACCCTTGAACCGATCTGGGTGATTTTTGGATATGTTGTTTTGGATCGGGGCTATCAGGGATGTGGATTTTGTGGGGTTTCCATGTGTTTTGGGGTTACTTTTGGGATATTGTAAAATTAATTTTTTTTTTCTGTGCCTGGAGATAATTGAGTTTAGTACAGTTCCTCATTCAATTATCTCTCAGGCACAGGGGAGGGATTATCCTATTTTGTGTGGGAGTGTCCTGGACCTGAGAGCCAATGTCATTACAGTGTGTACTTTGTCATAGCCCCCTCTCATATCCAGTGGGGAATGCCCCTGGAATATGTATTAGGAAACCCCTTCATGGGGACCTGCATCTAAGGCCAGTTGTGGCTGCAATTAAACAGTTCAACTTCACCCTCAGCACAGAGCTTCATTTTGTGATTTTAGGGAACAGCTATACCAGCTATATCACTAGCTCTTGTAAGAGCTATCCTGCTATACTATCTGGAGTAAGAGACATCTACCCACTGGAAGCTGGATCCCTGACTTGGTTCCAGGATGGGTGGAGGACAGCGAGACTCCAGCTAAGCTGCGGCGGCTAAGGGTCTACAGTGCTGATGGTGTCTGGTGGAGTGCTTGGAAGTACTCAGAGGTACTAGGAAGCAGTGATTGGTGGAGGCACCCAGTTGGGGTACCAGGCGGTCCATCACAGTAATGTGTTTTCTTCAACATGTGTGCTGAATGATGAAATAAATCTTTGTAGGTTCCCATACTGATGCTTATAAGCAAAAACATCTCAAAGTTAAATTCAACTTTTAAAATACAAAAACTTAGCAACAGAAGATAAATGGGTGATTAATTTTGCTGAGCAAATAGCTTGGGGTAAAGAAAAAGAATTTAAGTTGTCTCTCTTAGACAACCAATGTGAGTGTCACTCCTTACTTGGAGAGTATAAGTTAGAATAGAATGAGTACAATCAATGAGGGGCACATTGAATGACACAATGTATATGCTTCTCTTCTTAATATCTCTAACCTAAAATACTATAAACACCAAATACTGAGAGGCTAAAAATAATTGGAGTCTGAAGACTTTTGATAAATCGAACATTGTATACTGTGTATTCTATGTATACTATGAAAAAGTGAATCCAGTAAATGCATCTTAACTCTAGGGTGATTTATTAAGTCAGTCTATATATTGGATAGTAAGACCTAATTTTACCTCAAGAGCATCCAAAATTATTCACAACATGGATTCAGCAAGATGCTAAATACAATAATTGGGAATATCAGTCTATAATGGCTGTATAATATCATATAGTTCCATTACATTTGTTTGAAATATCTCTTTAAAAATGATTAGACTACAGTCATAAATAGATACACAATCTGTAACATTGCTCAAGTATAGTCCAGTATTCAAATTATACTCATTTGGTATTTTGTCCTAAAAGCAAAGGTTTTGTATACATTCAATACACATATTTTTTGCTATTAATGAAGTAGCTCATTATGTATCATTCATTATAAACATCACATTTAAATGTAGGAAATCATGTTTTTTTTTTCTCAGAAATTATATGGAACAAAAACCCATTGTTAAACCTTCACACCATCTCTTTAAAGGTTAAAAAGATGTAACGTGAAATAAATTTGATACATCCGCAAATGTGTCATACAAGCAAATGCACATGCTACAAAATTACAGCAAATTACTTTGATATATTAGAGCAAAGAGCATCATTTCCATCCACAGCCTCTCACCCTCAATTTTGCTTTATATTTGCCAAGAATTATTCTCCCTGCAGAGTGAAGCTCTCTTGTTTTCTATCCCCTACTGCATGTACAGTACACATTCTGATTGAAAAGAAAAATCATCAGGTTATTAAAAGCTATATTGGATTCACACTGAATATGACATGTCAAACAAGGATTAAAGGTAAAATAAATACATTCTAATAAATTTCAACACATATATGTAGTACACATATTAGCCGTGAAATATCTATTTTGATTAGGATTCCAAATGACCTATTTCATGTTTAAAAATAATGCTAATTAAAGGGACAATATAAGCAACACAACAACTTTAGCTTTAACCCCTTAAGGAGCACATGACGATCTTCCATGATGCAGCACAAGGCTTTAATGCCCAGTGATGGCATTGATCTCGATCTAAGGGTATCAGTAGGGGTTAAATAATTGCTGGTACCAAGGAATCCCATGTATTTTTTTATAACTGAGGGTCCCCTCTGTCAGCTGGGGCAACAGTTAGTGACCCCACAATGACAGATTAGCTATGAGCAGAGCTCAATGTAATTTCAAAAGTGTTAAATTCAAAAGCGGTAATATTGGCAAATGTGTCGCTCCCCCCAGTTGGGCACTGCCCACTACTAGGGAGACCCAGGGGGTTAAAAGAGACCCTAGGGTCATTCCAAACCTTGGCAAACCTTTTTGAGCCCGAGTGCCCAAATCACAATACATGACAACTTTTCTTTCCTCAAAGTGCCAAAATGGCAACAATTAAATACTGAGGTTTATGTTTAGAAAAAAAAAAACGTGTACAATTGTCCGAACTAAGTAACATCTTTTGATTTAAAAGAAGAACACAACAACAGAGTTCAATGATACAAAGCTTAAATAATTATATACATAATAGATAAAATTAAGCTTATATTTATTAGTATCTCCAACAAATGCCATACATACAAGACATACACACAGACTGTGTATGTATTAAATAAAGTCACAGACTAATGAACATATTCCCACACTGACTACTGAATACATACGCACACCGACACACACACACACACACACAGACTGCTGAATACACACACAGACTGCTGAATACACACACAGACTGCTGAAAACACACACAGACTGCTGAAAACACACACAGACTTCTAAATAAACAGACAGACTGCTGAATACACATACACAGTCCGCTGAATACATACACAGACTGATGAATACATACAAACTGCTGAATACATACAAACTGCTGAATACACCCACTGCTGAATACACACACACAGACTGCTGAATACATACAGACTGCTGAATACATACAGACTGAATACATACAGACTGCTGAATGCACACACACACACACACACACACACAGAATGCCGAGTACACACAGACAGAATGCCGAGTACACACAGACTGCTGAATACATACACACAGTCTGCTGAATACATACACACAGTCTGCTGAATACACACACACAAAGACTGCTGAATACATACAGACTGCTGAATACACACACACACACGTACTGCATAAAGATAATGAGGGGGGAGGACCTACTGTCCTCCCCCCACCAGTCCCCACCCCTGCGCAGTGGGTGGGGGCCATAAATTACAATGGGGGGACCTACTGTCCTCCCCCCGGCCCCCACCCCTGTGCGGTGGGTGGGGGCCATAAATTACAATGGGGGGAACCTACTGACCTTCCCCCCCGGCCCCCACCCTTGAGCAGTGGGTCGGGCGATAAAGATAATGAGGGGGGCCATAAATTACAATGGGGGGAACCTACTGTCCTCCCCCCCTAGCCCCCACCCCTGGGCGGCGGGTGGGGCCCTAAGACAAATCCACCCCATCAAAGGTGACTAGGGGTCCCCAAGCCCCTAGTCACCCACCCCCGTACCCAAAAAAGTTACCCCCTACCTACCCCCCTCATCCTAAAAAATAGTGAGGGGGAATAAAATAACTAACCTGTAAAGAAAAATTCAACTTACCATTTGACGTCTTCTTTTTTTCTAAAATCATCATTTTTCAGCCCCCAAAAAGGAAAAATAAAAAACCATCATACCCGTCGAACTTAAAATAAAATAAAAAAAACCTGAGCGCAAAAAAAAACCTGACGAAAAAGAAAAAACCTGAGGGCTCCACGCAGACTGGGCTCTGCAAGGCGGGGAAGGCTTATAAAGTCTTGCCCCGCCCTGCATTAAGGTTAAGAACACTCTGATTGGTTGGTTTAAGCCAATCAGAGTTCTCTTTGTCATTTTACACAGCGTAGGAAAATTCCAAAGAACTTTCCCACGCTGTGTAAAATGACACAGAGCACTGTGACACAGGGCCTTCCCCTGCCCTGCAGAGCTCAGTCTGTGCGGAGCCCTCCATGGGTCAAGATGGATTATTTTTTGGGCGCTCTGGTTTTACTTTTTCATGTTTTTTTTTTGCGCTCGGGTTTTTTTATTTTATTTTAAGTTTGACGGGTATGATGGTTTTTTATTTGGCCTTTTTTGGGTCTGAAAAATGAAGATTTTAGAAAAAAAGACGACGTCAAATGGTAAGTTGAATTTTTCTTTACAGGTTAGTTATTTTATTCACTATTTTTAGGGTGAGGGGGTAGGTAGGGGGTAGTTTTATTTGGGTGGGGGGGTGACAAGGGGCTTGGGACCCCTAGTCACCTTGATTGGGGGGGTTAATTTTCATTTAGGGCCGATGGGGGACAGTAGGTCCCCCCTTATTGTTTTTTTAGGGCCCCCACCCACCGCTCAGGGGTGGGGGCCAGGGTGGGAAGACAGTAGGTCCCCCCCACCATTCTTATATAGGGCCCCCACCCACCGCTCAGGGGTGGGGGCCGGGGGGAGGACAGTAGTAAATTGTCATTTAGGGCCCCCACCCACCACGCAGGGGTGGGGGCAAGGGGGAGGACAGTAGGTCCCCACCTAATTGTTATTTAGGGAGCCCCCTACCTCCGCGCTATAGGGGGTTAGTAGTTTTTTTTTATAGTGAGCAGAGGCTGCTAACTGTTTACTAGACATGCCCCTACTTGCGGTATAGGGAGTAGGGGCATATATTATTTACTAATACTAAGTAATCTTTTATTAGTAAATGTGGCTGAAAGACCAATTGAGGTCTTTCAGCCTTTTAATAGATAGCTCCCTGATACCGTGGGAATTAGAGAGTTATCTACTATGATGCTGCAAGATGCAGCCGCGGCACAAATTGAATCGGCGTTTCATTCATTCGAATAAAATTCCAATACGAACAAAGTGCCGAATTGAGTTCTAAAACAAACGAACGTACTGTCACAGAGGAAAGGTAAGAATTATGGGAAAATTGCTCTGACAAGCGGAAATGAAGCACACTTTGCTCCTCCGCTGGTCAAAGCTGGTCAAGCGGAGGAAACCTCCATAAGGCAAAGAGTCCCTACTTTGTCTTATGATTTTAAAGAAAACTAAAGAAGAAAAGAAGAAACGGAAAACAGATCCTGAGAGAGGGGGAGAAGAGGAAGAGATTGAGGAAAGGTAAGTTCGGTATGACAGTGGCGCTTTAATGAAGTGGTCTGGGTGCCAGGTCCAGCTAGGTATAACCCTTTTTGCTGTAAACATATCAGTTTCAGAGAAACTGCTATGTTTACCTATGGGTTAATCCAGCCTCTTGTGGCTGTCTCATTGACAGCCGCTAGAGGCGCTTCCGCGCTTCTCACTGTGATTTTCACAGTGAGAAGATGCCAGCGTCCATAGGAAAGCATTGAGAATGCTTTTCTATGGACTGGCTGAATGCGCGCGCAGCTCTTGCCGCGCATGCGCATTCAGCCGATGACGGCGAAAAGTAGGAGGAGAGTTCCCCACGCCAAGGGAGCCAGGCGGGGGGAAAAGGTAAGGGATTAACCCCTTCCACCCCCAAGAGCCCGGCGGGAGGGGGACCCTGAGGGTGGGGGGGACCTAGAGACCCTGTAGTGCCAGGAATATTTGTATGTTTTCCTGGCACTATAGTGGTCCTTTAAGAGCCCATTGTGTCTGGTTCTGACAATTATAATGTGCCTTATTACAGAATCATATCGACAGAAAACACTAAAACAGTCATACCTCCTAAGCGTCATGTATCTGGTGGAGGTGGTGCTGGAGGGAATCTCACAGGCTATGAGAAAACACATACCTTATGCTAAATTTCTCACTTCAGGATTTCAGTGAGCGGGGTAAAAGGATGGGTCAGTGACAGAGGCATAACTAGAAACAACGGTGCTCCGGTGCAAAAATTGCCCTGCCCCACCCGCCCACACTTCTCACATATCGACACAAATGCTATCAAACAGATACACATGCAGACACACACACATAGAGAGGCACACACATACATACACACACATACAGACACACACATACAGACACACACATGACACATGCATAACAGACACACATACAGACAGACACACACACACATGCATACACACAAACAGACACACATACACACATTTTAAACAAATAATTAGATTTTGACCATCATCTACCTGGAGTCCTGTGTACCATTGGCTATCTCGCATTGGCAAGGGGACTACTAGCCCCCCCACATCATCAGGGCAGGCACCTCGTGAGTGCATTTATTAATAGTGCAAGATCTATTGTGCATACTGTATTACACTATTTTGTTTTTTTATATATGTTCTCTCTATAGATTATACAGCCGTATCCTGATTCTGTTTGTGTTTGTCTACACATACTTACAGACACACATTCACATACAGACATACAAACACACACACACACACATACATACAGACACACACACACACGTACAGAAATACATATACATACACACACAGACAGACACACACACACACATACATACACATACATACAGACACACACAAATACATACAGACACACACATACATACTGATACACACACATACAGACACACACCCACACACATACATACAGAGACACATACAGACATATAGACACATACATACAAACACACACACACACACACATATATACAGGCACATACATACAGACACATACAAACACACACATACATACAGACACACATACAGAGACATACATGCAGACACACATACACAAACACATACACATGCTAAATGTTTTAGTCACCCTCCTGTTTCCTACCTTTTAGGTGTAGGAGGGTGACTTTCCCTGGAGTCCAGTGGCTCAGGCTGACTCCCTCCTCCTTCTGGGCGGCTCTCTATGATAGCTGGGAGGAAGGGACCAGGGCAGTCACTTCCTCCCAGCACCTGACATCATCACAGGAGCAGAACTGCGGTGCTTTAACAGCGCAACTGGGCCCCCTGGAAATTCATTGCCATTGGGTGGCAAACAGCATGGGCCACCCGATGGGCCCCTTGATTGTGACCCCGGCGGTTCCCGGTTGTTCCGCCACTGGTCACTGATGTGAATCATGTAACCAGAACCACCCACAGAGACAAATATGCCCAAAAAGAGGGCATGTCGGCACAAATAATTAAATGGTCAGCCTGGCATGAATGCATGTCAGGCTGCCTGCCAATCATGCAGGATGATGAACCAAGGGCATACTGTGCAGACGGCACCTTGAGCTGGACAAAAATGCATCTAATGATGCACTAGCTCTATGCTTTCTATGGACTGTCCCCTAGCACTCGCTAGTCCACTCCTCTCCTAGCCTTCTTACGAGCAGGCAGAAGTTCATGTTATATAAAGTGTGTTGTGAGTGTAGCAGAAAGGGAACATGTCAGAGTCGTAGAGAGACTGAAGCAGCAAGAGTATTTGCATGATGCGCAAAGTCAGCTTTACCCTAACTAATTTCATTTCATTTCAAAAAAGAAAATATGTAAATTTTTGCACTTCTTTTCTATACACATATACATTATTTTAATGTTTTTGTTATATTTGTTATATTTGAGCAGCAATGTAATCTAATAAAAAGCAATTTTGTCTACATTTTATGTGTTAGTTTTGCGCATCTACTTTAAAATAAATATTCTTTTTTTTTTCAAAATTGATTTCATGAATTAAGTTAATATTTTTTTAAATGTTAAATGTTTGATTTATGTTTATGCTATATGAAACATGAAATGTGTACACAATCTAGTGTTACCTTTTAGTGGTGCTACTCATAACAGTTCCCACAGACTCTTCCGGTGGTAATGAATGTTGGTTATCCTACAAAAACAAAGTGAATAAATTAAAGTGGCGGAGATTCAAATCACATCAAGCATGGATTGTCTACAGTCCCCAAGCAATAGCAGGGCAGTAACTGTCCTATATTTATATTTGGGCATTGACCCATACATGCACGTGTTGTGCTTACAGCTATAAATTATCATTGCGATAAATATTCATAGAGTGCTAAGTTTCCACTACCTGCATAGCCTGTGGGCTAATTTTAGTCTCCAAGTTCTATAAACTTTATGGATTTGTAAGAATATCCATATCATATTTAGTCACATTTTTAGCTCCTATTGATGCAAAGTATACTTATTAAGATAAAACCATAAGACTGATTTGATATCTTTAAAAAATAGATTAGGAAAGGAGCCATTTTTAAAACCCAGTTACATATTTGGGAGCCATGTTTACCACTGTACATCAGTCGCATGATGGTAGTGTTTTTTCTAATTTTGGTGTACCATTAGTAATAGTAGAAGGTGCTATATAATGGGTCTAACAACATACCCAAGTATTTGGACTGTGGTCATGGGCGGACTGACCGGTCGGGCACTTCGGACATGGTCCGAGGGCCCGGCCGGGAGGGTGGCCCGCCGCCAGTGCCGCCATCAGGGGGCCCGGCGGCAGGGCCAGATTGCCCCACCGCGGCCGCGGCATCTGGGGACTGTGGTAGTTGCCACCGGGTGGCCGGTCCGGTGGCATACTGAGGGGGCCGGCTGTGGTACATGCTGGAGCCGCCGGGCTGGGTGGCAGCCTCGCCGGTCCGCCGGCACTCCTGTCCTGTCAGTAACACTGAGGACGGAAGGAGGGAGGAGCATGTCTCTCTCTCATGCTCCTTTGCGGTTCCCACATCCTGTGCTGGGAATTGTGGGAACCGCAGCATGTACCCCGGCCGGCCCCCCCTTGTCTTCTGTCGGTAAATGGGAGGGGGGGGAAATAAAATAGAGAGGGAAGAGTGAAGCAATAGACAATGGGAAAATAGAGAGACACAGGGGGAGGGGAAGGAAAGAGACAGAGGGGGTTGGGGAGAGAGTGACACAGGGAAAGGAGGGAGAAAGAGACGGGGAAGAGTGAGACACAGGGGGAGGAAGAGGGGGAATAGAGAGATGGTGGAGGGGGGAGAAAGAGACAGAGGGGAAGAGAGATGTGGGGTAGAGAGAGACACAGGGAAAGGGGGAGAAAGAGACAGAGGGGACGAGAGACACAGGGAGAAAGGAAAGACACACAAGGGGAGGGGGGAGAGATCGACACAGGGAAAGGAGGGAGAAAGAGACTGGGAAGAGTGAGACACAGGGGGAGAAAGAGGGGGAATAGAGAGATGGTGGAGGCGGGAGAAAGAGACAGGCGGAAGAGAGATGTGGGGTAGAGAGAGACACAGGGAAAGGGGGGAGAAAGAGACAGATGGGACGAGAGACACAGGGAGAAAGGAGAGACACACACAAGGGGAGGGAGAGAAAGAGGCAGAGGGGGAGAGAGTGACACAGGGAAAGGAGGGAGAAAGAGACGGGGGAAGAGTGAGACACAGGGGGAGAAAGAGGGGGAATAGAGAGATGGTGGAGGGGAGAGAAAGAGACAGAGGGGAAGAGAGATGTGGGGTAGAGAGAGACACAGGGAAAGGGGGAGAAAGAGACAGAGGGGACGAGAGACACAGGGAGAAAGGAGAGAAACACACACAAGGGGAGGGGGAGAAAGAGGCCGAGGGGGAATAGAGACTGGGAAGGAGAGGGGAGACATGGACACAGAGGAGCAGTGAGGGGGAGAAAGAAACATACAGAGGGACTGGGGGAGACAAAAAGGCACACAGAGGGGCTGTATATATCATTGGTGGATCCCCCCGGCCGATCTCTCTCCCCGGTCTGCAGACACCGTGCAGGCAGCCGGCAGGGGAGGGAGGAAGAGAGGACCTGGGAGCTTAGCCTGCAGCTCCTCTGGGTCCTTCTCACGCGAGCACAGAGCATTGCTGCAGTTACCACGGCAACGCTCTGACTCTCACGAGAGTGAACTCTAGCCCTGGAGCTACGGGCTAGAGTTCACGCTCAACACTGCGACCACCAGGGATTCCTGGTGGTCGCAGTAGTGAGAGTGAACTCTAGCCCCATACACACACACCATACACATTCACTCACTGCCCCCACACACACACCATACATATTCACACTGGCTGCCCCCCACACACACACTGCCCCCATACACGCCATACACATTTACACAAATTGCCTCACACACACACTGCCAACCCATACACACACAAACCCCCATACACAGCCCCCTATGCTAACATTGCCACACACACCCTACAAATTCACACACTACACCCCCCCACACACACACACACTGAACCTTTCACACACACTGCACCCCTCACACATTGCACCACTGCTCCTATACCCTACTACAGCCCCATATCCCAGCAGACCCCGGGTAAGTTTTCAAACTGTTCTTAAATGGTTTGACTACTTACTCTGGGAGGGGGTCCCGGCCCTCATGGCACCATAACCACTACACAGAGCAGCAGTAGTTATTGTGCATGGATTATTTCTTTAAATAATCTACACGTGCCCCCGTAGCCAGCCAGCCCACAGGCAGGCCAGCCAGCCAGCCCACAGGCCACCCAGGCCACCAGCCAGCCAGCCCACAGGCCACCAGCCAGCCCACAGGCCAGCCAGGCCTGTAGCCAGCCAGCACACAGGCCAGCCAGGCCAACAGCCAGCCACAGGCCAGTAGCCAGCCCACAGACCTACAGCAAGCCACAGGCTTACAGCCAGCAAGCCCACAGCCTGCCAGTCGTATCCAGCAAGCCACAGCCTGCCAGCCGCAGCCAGCAAGCCACAGCCTGCCAGCCGCAGCCAGCAAGCCACAGCCTGCTGGCAGTAGCCAGCAAGCCCACAGCCTGCCGGCAGTAGCCAGCAAGCCCACAGCCTGCCAGGAAGCCACAGCCTGCCAGCTGCAGCCAGCAAGCCCACAGCCTTCCAGCAAGCCCACAGACTGCCAGCCAGCAACAGTAATTAAGGCAAAAGGAGCCAACTTGGCCTAGGTATCAGCAAGCTATGTTGTGTTGCTATATTGTAAATAGGAACCAGAGTGTTGGAGAGAACCCCCTCCAGGCCCCCATTAGACTCCATTGTAGTCTATAATGGGGCCTGGAGTAGATTCTTTCTAACACTCTCTAAAGGACACCGAGATAGCATCTGCTATAAAGACCTCCCCTCCATGGCCCATTAGCCCTCAATTGTAGTCTCTACTGGGGCCTGGAGGCGACTGTTTCCAGCAGAGGCTATCTAATGGACGCAGAGATGGCCTCTGCTAGAAAGATCCCCTTCAAAGCCTATTAGACTCTATTGTAGTCTCTAATGGGGCCTGGAGGGGCCCCACACTCTCTAAAGGACACCGAGATAGCCTCTGCTAGAAAGACCCCCCTCCATGGCCCATTAGCCCTTAATTGTAGTCTCTACTGGGTCCTCGAGGGGATTATTGCACCTTTGTTCCTTGTGTCTAAAGATTGTGTAGGGTGTGGCTGGAGGCGGAACAAGGGTGGGGCTTGCTGCGGAGCATGGGTGGGCCCTGTAAGGGGGCCCTTGATTTATTTTGCCCGTGGGCCCTGAGGGTTCTCAGTCTGCCCCTGCCTGTGGTCATTGTGTTATTTGATTTTGGTTTGATACATAGATGGGTATTTTGTAATTTGTGTAATTTAGGTACTGTTCCAAAGATCATTGTGACAGTTTTGTCAGTGTTTAGGAAGAGTTTGTTTTTTGTGATCCAGTAGTTCACTATAGTGCTAGGAAAACATTATTTAATTTAAAGGGACACTCCACTGACCAAATACAAAAATAAATAAAAATCACTGTTTAACATATATACCCCAAATGAAAACATGCATGCATTTAACCCCTTAAGGACTGAGCCAAATGTACACGTTGTGATAAAAAAAAACGTAAACAAAAACTTGAAATTGCGCTATATGTCTGTTCAGGCGTAATTCACCTTGTTCATATTATGTGCACCTACACTTATTATATGCAATTTTATTCAGGGGAAACAGGGCTTTCATTTAACATCAAATATTTAGGTAAAAAAAACATAATTTAATATGAATAAAATATAACAAAATGGGAGAAAATAAGAATAAAAAAAAAAGTTTCGTTTTACGCGGCATTCTAACTGTTAATGTCATAATACTGTTTGCTTTTACTACAGTAAAATACACATATCTGTATTCAGCGATGTCTCACGTGTAAAACAGTACCCCCTATGTACAGGTTTTATGGTGTTTTGGGAAGTTACAGGGTCAAACATAGCATGTTAAATTTTTCATTTTTTTCACATTGAAATTCGCCAGATTGTTTACGTTGCCTTTGAGACCGTATGGTGGCCCAGGAATGAGAATTACCCCTATGATGGCATACCATTTGCAAAAGTAGACAACCCAAGGTATTGCAAATGGGGTATGTACAGTCTTTTTTAGTAGCCACTTGTTACAAACACTGGCCAAAGTTAGTGTTAATATTTGTTGGTGTGTGAAAAATGCTAAGTGGCTACTAAAAATGACTGGACATACCCATTTGCAATACCTTGGGTTGTCTACTTTTGCAAATAATATGCCATCATGGGGGTAATTCTCATACCTGGGCTGCCATATGGTCTCAAAGGCAACGTAACCAATCTGGCGAATTTCAATGTGAAAAAACTGAAATGCAAGCCATATCTTTGACTCTGTAACTTTTGAAAACACCATAAAACCTGTACATGATGGGTACTGTTATACTCAGGAGACTTCGCTGAACACAAATATTAGTGTTTCAAAACAGTAAAACTATCACAACAATTATATCGTCAGGGAAGGTGCCATTCGTGTGTGAAAAATGCAAAAAATTTCACTTTCACTGACGATATCATCATTGTGATACATTTTACTGTTTTGAAATACTAATATTTATTTTCAGCGAAGTCTTCCGAGTACAACAGTACCCCCCATGTACAGGTTTTATGGTGTCTTGGAAAGTTGGACAGGGTTAAATATAGTGCTAGCAAATTAAATTCCCTGGACTGTCGGCCTGGGTTGTCAGGCAGGTCCCGCAAATTGTAATTAATAAAATGAACTAATTATGTAAAGTTATTACATAAATATATACATAGATTTAATATACATGTGTGTGTGTATATATATATATATATATATATATATATATATATATATATATATATAAATGCAAAATCCTTGCACACAGGCTGTCCATATATAAATAGAAAAATAAATGCCGGGTGCACACCCTGGGACTTTAAGTATCCAAGTATAGGTAGAATAGGTAGCACTCACGGTCTTCAGGTTAAAAATCTTCTTTTATTGTGCAAGTTTAAAACATAATGCCAGGATCCTGGCATTATGTTTTAAACTTGCACAATAAAAGAAGATTTTTAACCTGAAGACTGTGAGTGCTACCTATTCTACATATATATATATATATATATATATATATATATATATATATATATATATATATATATATATATGTATATATATATATATATATGTATGTGTATATATATATATATGTATATATATATATATGTATGTGTATATATATGTATGTGTATATATATGTGTATAAAAATGTTTCAATTATTTTTATTTATAAATAGGTATATATATAGTGATATATACGTGTATATATATTTTTATATATATATATTATTTTGTTCTACGTGTATTTTGATAACAATATCAATATATTAATTATATATATATATATATATATATAGATATATACATTTTAAAATACAGTTAGAACGAAATTACACATATACATATTCTTTATTTTATTATTTTCTAATTTTATTTTTTAACGTATTTACATATACATGTATTTTATATTATATATAAATATATATATATATATATATATATATATAATGAGAAATATATATATATAGATTTAATCAATATCATGGTACGTGTACTTTGATATTAATATATATATATATATATATTAATATTAAAATACACTTAGACTATGTATGTGTATTTATGTGTATGTGTGCATATGTGTATATATATATATAGACATATGATCTAGGTATATATTATTTAATTTTACACTGTTTTAAACAGTTTTTTATTTTTTTTCAGGCAGCAGGGGGAGTACCTGTCATTACAGGCACTCCCCCTGCTGGCACTGACATGGACGGATATGCTATCCATGTGATCGCGAGGTCCTCGCAAGGGCCTCGCGATCACATGGCCCAGGGGGGCCAAAACAAATGGAGGGGGACTCCCTGGGCTTCCAGAGGAGTCCCCACACCGCGATCGCCGGCGTGGGATCGCCTGTGACCGGGTAAGTACATAGGACGGCGGGGACATGCTATGCCGCCCCCTGGCGTTTAGAGTCAGGTCCCTAAGGATGGCATAGCACGCCCGCCCGCTGTTCTTAACGGGTTAGATAAGAATTGTTTTCATTGGAGTTATATCTAAAAACAGCTTGCAAAAACTGCAGATCTCTTGTCTGCTGCCTTTGCAAGTCCTCCCCTTCTAACTCTGACAATTCTTTACGTGACTGTTCAATCACAGACTTCCCAATGCAGCTCAATGAAAATTTTTTACAAGGCAGGTGTTCTGGAAAATAGCTGCCTGTTGCGTTCAGTGCAAATAAGCTAACCAAACCAGGAAGTAACAGGTTGTCTGCTTGAAAAACCAGAGGGTAGTAACCTGTGTAATATATAAATGTGTCAATTTCTACTGAAATCTGCACTTTTTCCAAAATGAAAAAAGAGACCTCCATTCCTTCACACACGGATCTTTTTAGCAAGGTAAAGTGCTTTTGTGATCTGGAGTGTCCCTTTAAATAGAGTACCTGAGCTCTTCATATATGTTCTTATCTTATACGTTTCAAACTTTTAAGTTTGATCAGGTCTTAAGGAGTGGTGGCTTCAAACTATGTTTTAAAGTGAATGTGGCTTTGCATGTTGACTGGATGTGCAGATTGAATGAGAGATCATAGTCAAAGAGTACAACAAAGAAGTTAGCCAGAAGGGTAGAATTGATGGTAGCACAATTGTCATGAAAGAATACTGATAAAGGAGGATGAGTGCTTAAAACAGAAAAAAATGAAAAAGTTATGTTTTGAGAAACTGAGGAAAATGTGTCGCAGATTGATGTGTTTGTGCTTTTTGTTGTTCTTTACACTGTATAGCTAGTTTATTAATTCTGGCTTTTTTGACAATTTGATTTTTTTTTTGCTTTCTAAGTGTGATGTTTCATTTTGTACTCCTTTTTTTCAGCAGCTGAATAGGTTGATCAGTCTTTCTGTCATTCTTTTCTTTCATAAAAGTCTTAATTTTAGCATTATTTGTTTATACCACTTTACTTTTAGCATTTGGTGTGTACAATCTAGGGATGAATAATGGTGGATATTCTTTGGACACATCCTGTGCTGGTTAATGTCTGATTTGTTGTAAATTTTTTGTTTAAGTGTGGACAGTCTCATGTGAAAATTTTCATATTAAACCAAATTCACACATTACATCCGCCATTGAAATTGTGCTCATTAAAAAATGTCATTAACATTTTTTACACTAACAGAAAATACTAACAAGACCACCTCGCAGTAACAGGTTTACTGCACAAATGGGCCACAGGAAGCATAGTGAGCAAAGAATCAACCGGAAATAATATCAGAAAAAAACACAAATGTAGAAGTAATGATGCAAGGCAAGGGTGTACTTTAAGACAACAAAAAATTTAACTTTTAAATCACTTTTAGTACTCTCTAATAAACATGAACAGCGTATTGACCAAAAAAAGACACTTACAGATCACGTTAACCCCTTCTCTACCAAGTGGTTTGCAGAAAAACCACCCCCCATAATCCAAGTATTTTGGTTGCCCAGGAAAGTAATGTTTCAATGTATTTATTGTTATTCAGTATGCCTTGTAAGCACATTATTTAAGGCAATTAAAAATGGAAATTTTGTCTGAATAGGAAAAAAATTTTTACTAATCAATGAGGTTACATATGGAAAAAAAGAGCTGTAAATAAATAAAATTTCTCAATATATAACATAGACTTTTTTCCTTGCATAGGCTATTATCCTCTCCCTTATACATTGTCCAGCATGTTCTCAGTTGTGTGTGTACATATATATTTTTTTTTTTTGTTCACCCCTCCTAGATGGTACATTTGCTCCTCATTCACTCTACCAGAGGCTTGGGAGTCTGAGGGCTCTGCACAGTATCTTAGCTGTGCCTAGTACTGCACTCTTCTCAACAGTGATCTCAGATGTCCCACCTGAAATCTGTTGAAGCCACTCCCCCAACTTAGAAGTCACAAACTCGAGTGCACGTATCACAACTGGGACTACTATTGCCTTTACTTTCTATATCCTTTCTAGCTCTTATTTCAGTCTTTGGTATTTGTCCATCTTCTTATGTCCATTCTTTCTGATGTTATAGTCATTGGGTATTGCCACATCCACCACTACTGCAGTCTTCTGTTTTTTGTTTACCACCACAATGTCAGGTTGGTTGGCCAGTACTTGTTTGTCTGCCTGGATCCTGAAGTCCCAAAGATCTTAGCTCTGTCATTCTCAACTACCCTTGTGGTATTTCCTATCTGGACCTAGGCAGGTCCAGCCCATGAGCAGATGTTTCGGTACACAACTCCAGCAACTTGGAGTTTCTTTCAGTGTATGCTGTTCCTGCTAATATCTTGCAACTGGACACTAAGTTCATCTTGACAAAGACCCGATTCTGTGTTCAAACATTGCAGTGTTCCTCATGTTCAAATAAACATGCCTGAAGCTATCTTCTCTGTAAACTACTATGTGCTGAAATGTCTAAGAGGTCTCTTTGCACAGTGTGCACCATGGGTCTTGGGTCTTGCCTGGTGCACTTCTATTGATCTGGTACTGAGTGTCTATTTCTGTGCTGCTTGGATTATTGCTTTAGTACTGTCTTTCAGCCCTGCCTTTTGTCATGTAAGCCACATTCATTATCTGCCAGTGGTACATCCCATGGAGAGGTTTGTCTTGCCATGGGACCTACTCCAAAAATACCAGAGTATTGCAGTATGTAATGGTGCATTTTTTATTGGACTAACTAATACTTAAAACACAAGCTTTCAAGAGTTTTCCTCTCTTCCTTAGGTCTGAAGCAATGCTGATCAATATAATAGAGTTTAACCCTTAAAAACTGATGTTAGAGAAGGGGTGTCATAAATAGCAGATGATGTGCCTGAATGAGAAAGATGAAGATTGGTTGAGAATAGCCAAAACAAGTAAATAAACAGAGGAGAGCCAATAAGCTAATTAAAACAGCAGAGAAAGGCATACAAATATACATATATGTGTATATAAATTGCTCAAATTTAAGTAAAGTGGGAGTATTGTATAACGAATATATAAGACATTATGATGTGTTTTTATACAAAGTTTTGGTAGTGTCAGACAGCCAGAGTCTACATTAAGTCCTTCATTTATGGTGTTGAAATGTGTGATAATTTTCATCTCAAACATCTTTCATGTGTGAGAGTATTTAAAATTCCCTTTAATCTTTAATCCTGAGGTTTTGGATGGAGTGATCAGTCTGGAGTCAGTGATGCCCAATAGGGGTAAACTATTTGTTTTCCTTGTGGTCCTTGATTTAATATATGTGTAGGTTCATTCTAGATGTAACATAAGGTCAGTTTCTCCAATGAAGCAAGCTGTGTCACACCCAGGGCCGGACTGGGGATACAAAGCAGCCCTGGAAAAAAAATCTATGCCAGCCCCATAAGTCATTGTGCCATATATTGTCGCATGTAATATATAAGACAATGTCTTTCCACCCCAGATGATTGAGTAATTAATATATATATATGGGTGTAGAAACAATCGCACTCCTGGGACTTGGTTGAAGTAGTAAAATTTAGCTTTTATTTATTCCATATAAAATATCAACGTTTCAGCTCCAACATGGAGCTTTCATCAGGACAGGTAACAGTTGTATATAGCATACCATGCATTAAACTTACCCTATCACCGAGTGAACCCCATTCATCCGGCATACCCTGGCATCTGACACAGGGCATGTCGGATGAATGGGGTTCACTCGGTGATAGGGTAAGTTTAATGTATGGTATGCTATATATTTTTAATTTGTGCAGTGTTATGGCATCTTGATAAAGACCGCTTGACGGTCGAAATGTTGATTTGTATGCTTAATAATTACCGTATATACTCGAGTATAAGCCGAGTTTTTCAGCACATTTTTTGTGCTGAAAAACCCCAACTCGGCTTATACTCGAGTCAATTGTCTGTATTATGGCAATTTGCATTGCCATAATACAGACAGGGGCTGTGGGGGCTGCAGAGAGATGTTACTTACCTTTCCTGCAGCTCCTGTCAGCTCTCTCCTCCTCCGCCGGTCCGTTCAGCTCTTCTGTCAGCTCACAGTGTAAATCTCGCGAGAGCCGCGGCTCTCGCGAGATTTACACTGGGAGCTGACCGAGGTGCTGAACGGACCGGCGGAGGAGGAGAGAGCTGACAGGAGCTGCAGGAAAGGTAAGTAACATCTCTCTGCAGCCCCCACAGCCCCCTCCTACACAGTGCCCATCCACTGGACCACCAGGGAAGGAGAGCCCCCCTCCCTGGCCAGCTAGCAAGCAGGGAGGGGGGACGAAAAAAATTATATATATTAATAATAATAATAAAAAATAAAAATAATAAAATAAAAATAATAATAAAATAAAAAATAATAATAAAATAAAAAATAAAAATATAAAAATAATAAAAAAATGTAATGAAACAAAAAAAAATATTAAAATAATAATTAAAAAATAAAAATGCCCACCCCCAACCAAGGCTCTGCATCACACTCTGCATTACACACACACATACACACACTGCATTCATACACACACACACTGCATTCATGCACACACACTGCATTCATACACACACACTGCATTCATACACACAGCATTCTCATACACACACTGCACTCATACACACAGCATTCATACACACACACACACAGCATTCATACACACACACTGCACTCATACACACACACACTGCATTCATACACACACACTGCATTCATACACACACACTGCACTCATACACACAGCATTCTCATACACACACACTGCACTCATACACACAGCATTCATACACACACACAGCATTCATACACACACTGCACTCATAAACACACTGCACTCATACACAGCATTCTCATACACACACACTGCACTCACACACACTGCATTCATATACACACACTGCATTCATATACACACACTGCATTCATATAAACACTGCACTCATATACACACTGCACTCATACACACACACTGCATTCTCATACACACACTGCATTCATTATATACACACACTGTAAATAAATATTCAATTAATATAATTTTTTAAGGATCTAATTTTATTTAGAAATTTACCAACAGCTGCTGCATTTCCCACCCTAGTCTTATACTCGAGTCAATACGTTTTCCCAGTTTTTTGGGGTAAAATTAGGGGCCTCGGCTTATATTCGGGTCGGCTTATACTCGAGTATATACGGTAATACAAGATTTATTTAAAACCAGTGAGTGCTCTCATTTTCTGGATTATATATATATATATATATATATATATATATATATATATATATATATATATATGTTACAGTACCTTGCACTCTGGCTTCAAAATTTGATGGCCGTGTGCATTACCAGGGCTCCAGTATTCAAGTGGATGAAGTAGTTGGCTGCACTCTCGGATTTCCATAAAAAATAACTTTTATTGTAGCATTTAAAACAGGATCAACGTTTCAGTCCTCCTTTGGGACTTTCATAAGGATCATAATGAAAGTCCCCAAGGAGGACTGAAACATTGATCCTGTTTTAAATGCTACAATAAAAGTTATTTTTTATGGAAGTCCGAGAGTGCAGCCAACTACTTTAACCATATATGTATATATATCTTTTTCTAATATTAAATGTTGGTCCTTTCAGAGTAAAACGTTAAATTATACAGTAAGCATACTCACATGCAGACACAGACAATCTCACTGACACACACAAGCTCGTTGATACACAGCCTCATAGACAAACAATCTCACTGATATACATAAGCTCATTTGCATAAAAACACAAGCTCACTCACACACATGCAAGCAAGCTCACTCACTAGCAGGCACACACACACACACACACACACACAGCTTAATGTGGGGGTTCTGGTGTCTATAGCTTGTCCCTGCAGGCTTTTCAATGTAAACACTGACTTTTCATAGAAATGGCAGTGTTTACATTGCTTCCTAGTGACACCTTTAGTGACAATCACTCATACGGTCACTAGAGGTGCTTCCATTGTCAGTGCTGGACAGTGTACAGCAACTACAATTAGGGCCTCCACGCTCTAAATGTAGAGATACATTGATTCAGTCTATATCTATGAAGAGATGCTGATTGGTGTAGCGTTTTGCAGCTAATCCTATGGCAGAGCATTGGATTGGCTGAGATCATCAAACTTTATGATCTCAGCCATAGAGGCAGGGCCAGTCGAGCGGGGACCAGCACATCATGGGGAAAAAAAAGTGAGTAAAAACACTATTTTTAAACACACACAGACACACACAGACACCATGACAGACACAGACACACACATATACCATGACTGACACACACACACCCCATGACACACACATATACCACGACACACACATACCATGACAGACACCATAACACAGACACACACAGACCATGACATAGACACACACAGACCATGACACAGACACACACACCATGACCAGACACACACACCATGACAGACACACACACACACACACACACACACAAAATGACAGACAGACACACAGACCATGACACAGACAGACCATGACACAGACACACACACACACCATGACACAGACAGACCATGACACACACATCATGACACAGACATACACACACACCTTGACACAGACACACACACCATGACACAGACACACACCATGACACAGACAGACCATGAAACAGACACACACACACACCATGACACAGACAGACAGACAGACACACACACCATGACAGACAGACACACAAACACACATATACTCACATTGACAGAATTACACATATTACCTGTGGGCAACCGGCTAGGAGGTCGTGCAGGGCAGACAACTGGGTTTTCTGCGGCCGCAGGGGGAGCTGTGCTGGCGGCCACTGGGGAAACTGTGATGGCGGCCGCAGCGTGCAGCTTATTGAGACTTGGGCTGGAATATGCTTACACACATGGTTTAAAGCAAGCATGTCAAACCCACAATGAACTCCTTTGTGGCCCGGCAAGCCGTGAGTACATGCTTAGTGTTAGTGCAGAGTAGGTACCTTCTTTTTCCACATTGCATGTGCCTACTCTGCTACAATTTACCAGGCCAGGAGGAGAGGTCACTGGAGGAGCTCAGTCTTCCTGCACCTCACTGCTCAGGTGTGCTCACCGTTTGTAGTGGTGCCGGAATATGGCATCAAATTCCCGCACCCGGCATCGCTAGGGAGCAGTGAGGAGCAGGAAGGAAATCTCCAGATATTAGATCCGCACTGGACCCCATGGAATGATGTGAGTGTGTACAAGAATGTGTGTGTGTGTCAGTGAGTGAATGTGTGTCTGTCTGTTTTTGTGTGTTTGTCAGTGTGTGTGTGTGTATCTGTCAGTGTGTGTGTAGGTCAGTGTTGCGATGGATGCGGCTGGACAGTGGAGTACCTGAAGGTGCACGGAGGCACGCAATGCCACGTCACATTCCGACGTGATGTCGACGTGCTCCACTTTCAAAGGGTTTCAAGAAGTAGCGGGTGGATCTGCTTTGGCACAGGGATGGCGCCATTTGGGGTATGCCAGAGGCTGGACTCTGGCGTCGCATACGGTAATGTGACTGGGGTCTGCTTGTGAGGGGTGCTGGGATTTAGTAAAGTGGGTGGATTGGGGTTTAGTAGAGCTGGGTGCTGTTGTTTAATAGAGGGGGATGCTGGAGAGTTTTTTTACTGTACTTTTCAAAAGAAACCTACGTTTCTATCAAAATGTAACTTTGGATTTTTTTTTTTTTTTTACAGCACACATAAACTTAAACCTTGTTTATTTGGCCCATGCTAGATTTTGAGTTTGACATGCTTGGTTTAAAGCATGGCATACTACATGGAAAGCTACACATTGAGTAAACTCAAAAGAGCAATGCTATCAATTATCTCATAGATGGCCTTTGGCATCCAACCGCATATCTAAATTTGATCGGAGGGTGTGATGTATGTATTGTGTTGTTGTGTTTTGATTTTTTTATATATATATATATATCTTCTCTTCTTTTTTGCTTTACTATACATATACTTAATACCAACTTGTTCTGGATCTAATATCACTGCCCAATTGATGTTTTACATTATATTTTTATGAATAAAGATGTTAAAAAAATATTAATAAAGAGTTTTATAAAAAGCAATCATATGCTTTTAATAGTAACTAAAATAGTTGTATCTCTTCCATTACACATTGCAATGGTCACAGTTTCAGTGGCATAAAATATTATAAATCATTTATAAACACAAATATGTACAACAAAGCTCCATTAGTGTACACTATAAATATGCACGCCGTGTATTCTCCTAATTATATGTAACTTTTTCACATATGGCATCATTAATATTCATGATCAGTTGGGCCTCAAGGTACCTTGAGGCCCAAGTGACAGATGATTTTTACTAGACACCAAGTACATTTCACTGCATGATATAGCTGTTTACTGTTCATTTATCACAGAAGCATTAGAGCCAGAGAAATATTCACACTGTATGTAAGAACTACCATTTTCATTGGTTAGCGAATTTACCAATGTATGTTTGTTTGTGTCAATATTTAAATTTGGATCTGTAACTTTCCATAAACTGTAAAAAGGTATACCTGGATATCACCATTCTCTGTCTATGTTGTTAAATGTAAAATTCATCACTTTGCATATGTATATATATATATATATATATATATATATATATATATATGTGTGTGTTTGTGTATAAATGTGTGAAAAAAACATGTGAAACATAAATAAAAATAATTGTGGTTCATCTATAAGAGCACTTCAGAGAGCACCTCACCAAATAATTGTTGGACTAATAAAACAGAAAAAAATGCCTGTGGTAAAAAGTAAACTACGGACATTGTTTCCCTTGGGGAAGATTAATTTTGTAAATCCCTATTAAAAAAGATAACGCATTATACAGTACCACGGTGCTACAATTTTACCTCCATTTACCTCTACAGCACAGACTGACTCACTGATAATGAACGATGACTGTCTAAAGAAGTATAGCAGCTGGGCAGATGCAGAGCACTGATCATTTGTGAAACATGCCCAGTCTGAATGCAGACCTCAGACATGCTCAATGTACTCCTAGAGTTGATTTCTGAAGTGACAAATTTAGTTTGCAATGGAGGTATTATATATAATAGAAAAAAAATATCTTACAATTCAAGTATAATGTAGTATTGAAAAGCAGCCAGGAGGTAGACCATTAAACTTGTAAGGTAAAAGTTGTGTGTTCAATATTTTTTTAATTTTATTGGTACCTGTTATTTTGCACTCTTTTTACTTCTGGTCCATGTAAAAAAAAAATATTTCACATTTTTATTTCTGATTTAGCAAAAAAAAATAAAAAAAAAATTATATTATATATATATATATATTTTTATTTTTTTTTTGGGGGGGGGGGGGGGGGGGACGGCCTATACAGGATTTAAGCTCTGGTTGCCAGCACTGCCAGCACAGGGGTCACTAGGTGTGTCTGCTGACGTATAATCCAATGGCAGCACTGTTAGGTGTATTCATTAAAGTAAGAATTGTTAGAAATTCTAATTGAATTTAAAATTTAAGACCAAAGTAGCACAACCAGAAGCATAGTTCACTTGGAGAATGTTTCTAGTTCTGCTTTTTTGGTTTTAAAGTTGCATTCCCAACAAATCTCACTTCAGTGAATAACCCTGTGTGCCTTCTAGAAATGCTTCCCTCATCTCAGGACCATGTGTGTATGCTGAAACCTTATTGAACAAACCCCAGCACTGTGTACCTACTGTAAATAATTCCCCACATCCTCCATCGTGTATATTTGTTGACGCATGCTACGGACTATCCCAGGTTTTCATTTATTATACCATTATTGTCTTGTCTTGTATTCTCAAGTCATCCTTTTAAAAATGATTTTCTGTGTTGACATTGGTAATTTCATATATTACACATAATATACTGTATCAGACCAGAAAAAGTGTAACAATTTAGCCAAAGTAGTTTCTTGCTTACTGCACTCAAATGGTTAAACCATTGTTTCAAAAGTAACGTTTTTTTCTTTTCTTTTGACAGCTATTTTAATATTTCATAGAAGTTCAATAGATTAGGAGGTGTTAGTTACAGAGAAAGGGGGTAGATCCAAATGACATAGTTAGAATATGGTGCCCCACTATATCAAAATTAAAGTTAGGGTTTGGAGTTTAGGGTTAGGAATACATTTTAGGTTTAGAGGCTAAGGTTAAACATATAAAATTAAAAATATTCCTGAGATACTGCTTTGCATTTCTCTACAAAATGTAAAAATCCTGAAATCATTCACACACAAACCAAGGATTACTCTGAGACTGAAACATTTTAAAAACAATACCTAGAGATCTGAATAACTTAACAATGGAAAGTAAAATAGAATGTAAGCTCGTTTGAGCAGGGTCCTCTTCAACCTATTGTTCCTGTAAGTTTATTTGTAATTGTCCTATTTATAGTTAAATCCCCCTCTCATAATATTGTAAAGCGCTACGGAATCTGTTGGCGCTATATAAATGGCAATAATAATAAAAATAATAATAAAATTAACAAATGTCTTCAAATTATAAAAAAATGAAATATATACATCTAAATCATTTGCATCATGTTATTTTAGTTGTCTAGCAGTTTTAATAAAATTGACTTTCCATCAGGGTGTATTTCATTAATTTGTTTGCTATCAATCTGGAGTCCGTTTGATGAGAAATACAAGTCAATTCATGATGTGGATCTACGTCATTATTCTGTTATTTTATCTGTTCTTTGTCTACTACATGGATTGTTTATTCAATACTCTCCTGTTACTGGCCCAGATTGAGTTAAGGATAATTGTTTGACTTTTCCCTTTACCACCTACACAGCCTAATGTGCATCAAGTCCATTCTTCTAGCAAGTGATGGCCATATGTTTGGTCCTTGTTATACCATTAGCTACAACTATCATATCCTTCCTTGAACTTCCTGAATCTCTCCTGACAAATCTAACATACAAGATCCAGTACACACATTCACTAAACACCATTTCAAAATGTAATACAAGTATTTTTTATTTTGTTTAATTTTGTGAGCTTTGAAGGTGGTCTTTAGTGAGTGTACTGGATTGGCTTTGCACCCCTCCCTATTACAGGTGCCGTATTTCAGGGCCATATTTAACCTTGTACTGCAGAGTAAAATCCTTTTTTTTTGCATCCAAACCCAAAACAAAGCATATAATTGAGAATATGTATAAAGTACCACTTTTAAAGTAACTCAGTTTGCAAATTGCAAGCTAATGATAATTTTAAATACTGTTTGCCTGCTAGCTGTTCTAGCAGCAAGCAGTCAAAAAGCTTAAAAGCCTTTGGCAGCACAAGGACTAATCAGAGCTTTCTAGACAGCACTGTCATGCCATGGGTGGTTTATATCTACTAAACAGTGATAAAAACGTTTCCTGCCTTGGTGCTGATTCTGTGCAAAGCCCATGTGAGATGAAGTTGGAATTAACTTTTTTTGCATTAATATATATATATATATTTTTTTATTGGGAAGTTTGTAAATCAATCAGGTGTTTTTTTTTTTTTTTCAATAGTTGTGTCATGTAATTATGGACTTTTTTTTTTGTATTTGTATTTACTTTGTATCACACAGCCTCTTTACAATGCTGCCGCCCATCCCGTGTGTTCCCTATTAAGGGTTAATAAGTATATAGGGGTGCATATAAAAAATACCCCTCTCTGTCTCATTAGAGATATCTTTGCCAGAAGCTCAAGGAAGCAGGCTGAAGGGTCAGTGTTAGGACCTAGGGGAGTTTGCCTTGACATTGGCAGGCGGGCATTCCCTCCAATGGCCATTGGAGCAACTAAATGACCTCCATTTGTCTAAATATACATAGGGATTTAGGAGAGAGCGCAGGTAACTTTTTCTTTTCTTTGGTTTTTACTATATATTGGGGCTGATGTGTACTGTGGTCCTTGCTGATGGCCCAGTAGTGATGTGAGTGAGCGCAGGACTTTTCTTTTTGTCATATAATTATGTATTTTACTTTTTGGGGGCTGAAGAAAAGATTTATAGATATGTTTTATTTTACATGTATTAGTTTTATTGTCCCCCTCACTATTATTAGAGTGAAGGTATCAGTGACAATATGACCCTGGCAACTCTGGCACTGAAGGTGTTCCAGTTCAAGCACACTATTGTCCATGGGTTTTCTTTTACCTAACCTACACTACTAACTTCTCCACTAAATGCTAGGACTCGGCTTTGGTAGCATATCCACTGGCAATGCCGTATATACTGCACTGGTATCTGGCTACTACACGATATTCTATCTATCTTGTCCCAATACTCATTAGTAATTACTCTATAGAGGACAATGAATAGTAATATACATGTGAGACCTCAAGAAAGAGACAAACTTCATATTGACAACTCAAAATAACTCAGTTTGTTGTAGAGATAGTCAGCATATATAGATCACAGTGTCATGAATGCACCTTACTGCAAGAGTGCACATAACTTAGTTCTGGCCATAAAAGTATTAAAGTTCACTATCTGTCTGCACTAGACCATAAATAATGATAAAAATCCCCCTTAACATCACCCATACTTAATTATAATAATTATTACTATTTAAAGCTGCCACCTCCAAAACAATTTAGAAATGGGGTGCCTTCGTCCACCCCATCAAAATAAAAATAAAAACCCACTAAATACAATTTAGCACAATATCTGTGCAATTGCCAAACACTAATTAATTGGTCTCTCTTAATTTGTCTTTACCAGACAAAGGCAGACACTGAACAAAATTATAAATGCAACACTTTTGTGTTTGCACCCATTTTTCATGAGCTGAACTCAAAGATCTAAGACTCTTTCTATGTACATAAAATGCCCATTTCTCTCAAATATTGTTAACAAATCTGTCTTAATCTGTGTTAGTGAGCACTTCTCCTTTGCCAAGATAATCCATCCACCTCACAGGTGTGGCATATCAAGATGCTGATTTTACAGCATGATCATTGCACAGGATTGCTTTAGGATGGCCACAATAAAAATGTGCAGTTTTATCACACAGCACAATGTCACAGATGTCACAAGTTTTGAGGGAGCGTGCAATTGGCATGCTGACTGCAGGAATGTCTACCAGAGCTGTTACCCATGAATTGAATGTTCATTTCTATACCATAAGCCGCCTCTAAAGGCGTTTCAGAGAATTTGGCAGTACATCCAACCGGCCTCACAACCTCAGACCACGTGTAACCACACCAGCCCAGGACCTCCACACCCAGCACTTTCACCTCCAAGATTGTTTGAGACAAGCCACGTGGACAGCTGCTGCAACAATCCGTTTGCATAACCAAAGAATTTCTGCGCAAACTGTCAGAAACCGTCTCAAAGAAGCTCATCTGCATGCTTGTCGTCCTCCTCGGGGTCTCGACCTAACTGCAGTTCGTTGTCGTAACCGACTTGAGTGGGCAAATGCTCAAATTCAATGGCATCTGGCACTTTGGAGAGGTGTTCTCTTCAAGGATGAATCCCGGTTTTCACTGTACAGGGCAGATGGAGTCAGCGCTTATGGCGTCATGTTGGTGAGCGGTTTGCTGATGTCAATGCTGTGGAACGAGTGACCCATGGTGGTGGTGGTGTTATGGTATGGGCAGGCATATGTTATGGACAATGAGCACAGGTGCATTATTGATGGCATTTTGAATGCACAGAGATACCATGACATGATCCTGAGGCCCATTGTTATGCCATTCATTCACGACCATCACCTCATGTTGAAGCATGATAATGCATGGCCCCATTGTTGCAAGGATCTGTACGCAATTCCTGGAAGCTAAAAACATCCCAGTTCTTGCATGTCCAGCATACTCATCGGACATGTCATCCATTGAGCATGTTTGGGATGCTCTGGATTGACGTATACAACCAGGTCCTGCCAATATCCAGCAACTTCGCACAGCCACTTAAGAGGAGAGGACCAACATTCCACAGGCCACAATCAACAACCTTATCAACTCTATGCCACAATCAACAACCTTATCAACTCTATGCACTGTGTGAGGCAAATGGTGGTCACACCAGCTACTGACTGGTTTTCTGAGCCCCCCAGACCCTGCCAATACAGTAAAACTGTACATTTTAGAGTGTTTGTTTTATTGTGGCCAGCCTAAGGCACACCTATGCAATAATCATGCTGTCTAATCAGCATCTTGATATGCCACACCTTTCAGGTGGATGGATTATCTCGGCAAAGGAAAAGTGCTCACTAACACAGATTTAGAAAGATTTGTGAACAATATTTAAGATAAATAGGTCTTTTGTGTACATAGAAAGAGTCTTAGATCTATGAGTTCAGCTCATGAAAAATGGGGGCAAAAACAAAAGTGTTCCGTTCATAATTTTGTTCAGTGTAATAAAGAAATATTTATTATGAACAAAAAAAGGAAAAGTACATACAGAAAATAGATGACAAACAAATTAGTTACACCAACAACAGATAAAAACAAAAATGATAAATTACCAGAAGTCATAATTACTTACTCACTTTTTACTTACTCTGGATTCATTTCAAGTTTCCATGCTTGCCACAGAAGTGGAGATAAGGCATACCTATAAAAAAAAAAATAAGTCTCCACCCCCTTGTGATCCAGACCAACATCAATCCTAACATAAACATTTGGTTTTATTTTTTCTTCTGTGCTTGAGACAGAAATAATTATAGCATCTATGAATTTGTTACCATTTTTACAATCTATAGATAGGTCACACTTATTACTTGTGACCTAATATAGCGGACTTCGTTATTCCTTCCAAACTTAGAAGTATATATATTCAGTTGAGTGCAGCATTCTTGGTTTCATATATATATATATATATATATATATATATATATATATATATATATATATATATATATATATATATATATATATATATATATATATATATATATATATATATATATATATATATATATGTTTGGAAGTCTAGGCTAACTCCTCAGTTTTGCTCCTCTCCCTGTCACATGTGCCTCAATACAGGGTCCTATTTAACCTTGACCTGCAATGAGTCCCTGGAGGAATCATTTCCCAAGTAAGTGGCTTATTCAAAAATTAAAAGCAAGCATTAGGACTTGCCAACAATGGGGTACATTTATGTTGGGGCACGCTTATGCAATGTATAATCATATACTGCAACTAAACCCCCATTATTTTTGCATAGGTGAGGTGTTTTTAAATTACATTCTGTGAGACTTGAAATTGCTGTTTAGTTAATAAGTGAGTGCGTTGGGTCTTGTATGATATAATATATATAAAATAATAAGTAAATCAAATTTCAAATTATATACATGGGAGTACTTCACGAATAGAAAAAGGAGCATTTCAAAGCAGTAAAACATATCATGAAGATGATATCATCAGTAAAAGGGCAGTTTATTTGTGAAAAATGCAAAAAACAAGTATAAACGCTAACTTTGACCAGTATTTGAGACTAAATGGCTTCTATAAAAGACCGGACGTACCCCATTTTGAATACCCTAGGTTGTCTTTTTTTGCAAATGGTATGCCATGATGGAGTTAATTTTCATTCCTGGGCTGCCATACGATCTTAACATAACCAGTTTAGCAAATTTCAATGTGTAAAAAGAGAAAAGGAAAAGCTCTATATTTGACTCTGTAGGTTTCCAAAACCCCATAAAACCTGTACATGTGGGGTACTGTTGTACCTGTGAGACATCACTGCATACAAATATGTGTATTTTATTGCAGTAAAAGCTAACAGTATTATAACATTCACAGTTATGATGCAAAACAGAACTAAGAAAATAGCAACATTTCTTAATTTCATATGAAATTGTTTCATATATACCGTATTTTTCGCTCCATAAGACGCACTTTTTCCCCCTCAAAAGTGAGGGGAAATGTCTGTGCGTCTTATGGAGCGAATACTTACCTGTCTTGTCGCGTTGGCCGGCAGCACAGGGCGCACCGCGGTACTGGAACTTGAATTTCATGTTCCGGTTTCCGGCGGGACTGAAAGGAAGAGTGCACAAGCTGAGTGCGCACTTCCTTTCAGTCCCGCCGGAAACCGGAACATGAAATTCAAGTTCCACTACCGCAGTGCGCCCTGTGCTGCCGGCCAACGCTAGAAGACAGGTAAGTAATTATGGGACAAGGGGAGGGGGGCAGTATGGGAGAGAAGAATATGGGGAGGGGGGTGAAGTCTATGGGGAGGGGGGAGATGAAGTCTATGGGGAGGGGGGAGATGAAGTCTATGGGGAGGGGGGGAGATGAAGTCTATGGGGAGGGGGGGAGATGAAGTCTATGGGGAGGGGGGAGATGAAGTCTATGGGGGGGGGGGGATGAAGTCTATGGGGAGGGGGGAGATGAAGTCTATGGGGAGGGGGGGAGATGAAGTCTATGGGGAGGGGGGGAGATGAAGTCTATTGGGAGGGGGGTGGATGAAGTCTATGGGGAGGGGGGTGGATGAAGTCTATGGGGAGGGGGTGGATGAAGTCTATGGGGAGGGGGTGGATGAAGACTATGGGGAGGGGGGGAGATGAAGTCTATGGGGAGGGGGTGGATGAAGTCTATGGGGAGGGGATGGATGAAGTCTATGGGGAGGGGGTGGATGAAGTCTATGGGGAGGGGGTGGATGAAGACTATGGGGAGGGGGTGGATGAAAACTATGGGGATGGGGTGGATGAAGTCTATGGGGAGGGGGGTGGATGACGTCTATGGGGAGGGGGATGAATGAAGTCTATGGGGAGGGGGGAGATGAAGTCTATGGGGAGGGGGTGGATGAAGTCTATGGGGAGGGGGTGGATGAAGACTATGGGGAGGGGGTGGATGAAGACTATGGGGATGGGGTGGATGAAGTCTATGGGGAGGGGGTGAGTGAAGACTATGGGAGAGAGGAGAAGACTATGGGAGGGGGGGACACTATGGAACAGGGGAGAAAAAAAATATTCTGTACAAACTGTCCCATAGTAAGAAACACTATGAGACAGTTTGTTCAGAATATTTTTTTTCTGGGTTTCTTCCTCTAAAAACTAGGTGCGTCTTATGGTGAGGTGCGTCTTATGGAGCGAAAAATACGGTACATTTTTTATGTGAAATTAAAGCGCTGTTTTTCTTGAACAAAATGATATATAATAAGCGTGGGTGCACTTAATATGGAAAAGGAGAATTATGGTTGAACAGAAATATAGTAACATTTCAGGTTTTTGGTTTTGGTTTTGTTTTGATTAGAACAATTGCTTGCATCCTTAAGAGGTTAATGGTAGAAATCTACTATTTCAGTGACATGAAATTTAAGATGTGTAAGGTTACAACAGTGAAACAGAGGTGTTAACGAAAGTGAGAAATGGTTCCAATTCAAAGTGAATTTCAAATGTAAGGCCACAATGATCAACCTTAAAAACCCTCCAAGTTTCTGGATCCTTTCTAGATGCATATATGATGAAAATGTAAAGCAAGAACGTCAAACTCGAGGCCCCGCGGGCAACATGCTGCCTACAATGAACAATGACATTCCGACGCGATGTCAACGTGCTCCACCATCAAAGGTTTTCAAGGAGTAGCTGGAGGATCCTCTTTGGCACAGGGTGCAGATGGCGCCATTGGGGGCATACCAGAGGCTGGACTCCAAAGACGCATACTGGCAGTGGCAATGTGAGTGGAGTCTGCTTGTTGGCTAATATTATTATTATTATTATTTTTTTTTTTTAAATAAGGGCTTGGATTTCGTAGAGGGAGGGACTGGGATTTAGTATAGAGAGTGTGACTGGGAATTAGTACAGAGGGGGGGGACTGGAGTTTAGTAGAGGGGGGACCCGGGTTTAGTAGAGGATTATGCTGTTTTTTTTTATACTGTACTTTTCAAAACAAACAATTTCTATGAAAATTTAAGTTTTTTTTTATAGTTTTTTTGTGACCCACATAAACTTAAACCTTGTTTATGTAGCCGTGCTAGCCTTTGTGTTTGACATGCTTGATGTAAAGTAATAGAAAATGTATATCATATGCAATATATTTTGCTCTGCACGTGGATGCTTTGCCATATGCTGCATCCATAGAATGTTAAATGTAATCCACATATTTGTGTGCATATGATATAGAGATGGCAATGGTTTTATCAGGATAGTAATGGAGTAAAATGTCACTATTTTTTACTTAAATAGCTTTAGAAGTAGTTTAATAATATGTCTAGACATATTGTGTTTTAGTTTACATTATATGAGTATAAGTTATACTTGGCAGATTAAAAAAGTCAACTTTGAAAGAGGTCAGTACTGCTAACATTTCATTGCAGTCAGGCATGACGAAACATAACAAAATATTATTTTGATGTCTCCCATACAGATTCTGATTTTCCTACTGTCATGGAGGAGCATCGTGTATTTCTTACATCATTTGATCTCACTTCTGCTGAATAGCTGACACCAGTGGTCGAAGAGACTACACGTCTTCCTCCACAGAGGTCCAGAGAAATGGCCGAGCTGTAAAATTTCCTCAAAATTCATCAAGCCAAAAGGGAGATGTCTGTACAACAGGATAGAGACAAACAGAAAGGGTCACTAGAGATAAGGTAGCCCATGGGGTCACAAAAGGGCAATGTACTCCATAGATGTTAGATCTTCATCATCATCAACAATATAAACAAAGCTGTTCAATGGACTTTCTCTATTGATTCGTTTGTTTCTATCCTTCACATCAAAATATAGTCGTGCATTGTCCTCTAGCAGTTATTGGGCTCAAAGAACCACTGTGGCATTAGGAATATATATATCCGTATTCCTAACACTACAGTCCTGATGTCCCTATTTAGGTCAGGGTCACCAAGCAATGTCGTAACTACTATGGTTGCAGCTTTGACCCCTGCGACCAGACCCGTCACTAAAGGGGGCCCGGCAATAGCTGCAAGCCCTGTGACCATAGGTCACCAGAACTGCAGGGTCAGTGCATGGGCACACTGGCCCAAGGTCTGCGATTGTCGGGTGACTGGCAGAAGGGGAATGCTGTGCTGTGCTGCTCCCCTCCTGCTGCTGTGTGTAGCATGGCCGACTGGTTTGACAGGAAGTGCTCACTGAGAGAGCACTTCCTGTCAGACGGGAACCGCATTCTGTGTGAACAGGTAAAGGAAGGGAGGGGGGAGAGACACATGGAGGGGATGGGGAGGAGGAATGAGACACATTGAGGGACTGGGAGGGGGGCAGGAAATGAGACACATGGAGGAATGGGGAGGGGGGAGAGTATGAGACACATGGAGGTGCTGGGAGGGGGGTGAAGGAATGAGACACAAGGAAGCACTGAGAGAGAGGGAGGGAATGAGACACATGCAGGTACTGGGAGAAGTGTAGGGAATGAGACACATGGAGGGACTGGGAGGGATGGAGGGAATGGGAAACATGGAAGGGCTGGGAGGGGGAATGAGGCACATGGTGCGGGAGAATTAGACACAGGGAGGAGAACGAAACACATGGAGGGGCTGGGGGAATGAGACATCTGGTGGGGCTGTGGGGGGGAATGAGACACATGGAGGAGTGGGGTGGATGAGATACATGGAGGGGCTAGGGAAGAATGAGACACATGAAGAGGCTGAGGGGGGGAGCCCAGCGTGATTTTCGCCCAAGGGCGTAGTGATTTCTGGATATGCCTCTGCCCCCAAGGTATAATAAAATATAAAAATAAAACAAATTTCTAACCTTTTCTCCAACTCCAAGTCTCTCTCAGTATGGACACAACCTCCTCCTTGATTTATTTCATAGAGGAGCATTGAGGACATTAGGTGTCAGATCATTATGGCATTGCATATGTGTTGTGACGGTATGTTATTCTTTCAGAGCTGGGAAGTAACATTCCCAGCTCTCATACCCAGAGGGCTGGGAGTTGTGGCTTGAATCCACTCTTGCAAAACTTCTATTTAGCAAAATAAAGAGTTTAGGGGGTTTGGGCATGGAGGAAGAACTGAGAGCACTATATCAACTTGTGCACAGTGTTCCTCTCCTGCTGATCACTTTATGTAGTGTGGCTGAGCACCATGCTCGGAGTACTGAGCGACAGAAGAGATCAAGGTATCTCCCTGTCTGGCTCTAGTAGGCCGGCGCTTGTAGATCCATGGTCGCCCCGAGGAAGAATAAGGGAGTTCTCCCTCCTTTTGTCAGAGCGTTGCCATGCGTTACCACGGCAATGGTGTGATACTTTCCCAGCGACGACCGGAAGGAGCTGTCTGCACCCACTGCGGATGCAGACAAAGAAGCATGTCTCCCCCAGAACACGATTCCCCCCTCTCTGGCCAAAGGTAAGTCTCAGAAAGGGGGGAATACACTTTTACATTTTTTTTCCCAATCCCAGTCCCAATCCCACTCTTATTAGCCCTGTCACCACCATATCAGTCCTTACCACCCGCATGTCAGGCCCTGCTGCCCACATGCAAGCCCCCACCTCCCTCATGCCAGTCCATACCACTCCATGCCAGTCCCTACCACTCCCATGCCAGCCCCTCTCTCCCCATGTCTGCCCCTATCTTTCCCATCTCAGCACAACCTGCCCTATCTCCCCAATCACAGCCCCTATCTCCCCATAACCTCATCACAGCCTCTATCTCCCCCATAACCCACATCACAGCCCTTATCTTCCTTAAAACCCATCATAGCCCTGATCCCCCTCTTCACAGTCCCTATCCACATCACAACCTCTATCCCCCCCACATTACTGTCCCTATATCCCTTTTCACAGCCCCTATAACCTCATTGCAGCCATTATCCCCCATGACAGGCCCTATTTCCTCAAATAAGCATAACCCTCACACAATGCAACACTTATTCCTTGCCTATACTGCTGCTCAAATTATAAATAGGCAGAGCTGATGAATTCGAACAACAGATCAGAGCCAGACAGCATGCTTCCTAGAGACCTGCTTGTACAGGGCTAAGACGTGACACATCTTGTGCATGTATGGCTTTATGTATGTCTCTGTATGCCTATGTCTGTGTGTCTATGTATGACTGTATGTCTGTGTATGACTGTATGAGAGTGTACCTGCATGTATAGATTCTATGACTGTGTGCCTGTATGATTGGGTTTGTTTGATTGTGTGTCTGTATATCTTTGTGACTGTGTGCCTGAATAACTATGTATGTGTGCTGTATGGTTGTGTGTCTGTCTGTGTCTTTGTGCATGTATGCCTGTTTGATTGTGTGCCTTTTTTTGACTGTGTGTCTGTATGTATTTCTGACTGTGCCTGCATAACTATTTTTGTGTGCCTGTATGGTTGTGTGTCTGTATTACATAGTTACATAGTTACATAGCTGAAAAGAGACTTGCGTCCATCAAGTTCAGCCTTCCTCACATATGTTTTTTGCTGTTGATCCAAAAGAAGGCAAAAAAAAAACCCAGTTTGAAGCACTTCCAATTTTGCAACAAGCTAGGAAAAAAATTCCTTCTTGACCCCAGAATGGCAGTCAGATTTATCCTTGGATCAAGCAGTTATTACCCTACATTGAAAGATTATATCCTTGAATATTCTGTTTTTGCAAGTATGCATCTAGTAGCTGTTTGAACATCTGTATGGACTCTGATAAAACCACTTCTTCAGGCAGAGAATTCCACATCCTGATTGTTCTTACAATAAAAAAACCATTCCTTTGCCTTAGACGGAATCTTCTTTCTTCTAGTCTAAACGCATGACCTCGTGCCCTATGTAAAGTCTGGTTTGTGAATAGATTTCCACACAATGGTTTGTATTGGCCTCGAATATATTTGTATAATGTTATCATATCCCCTTTCAGGCGACGTTTTTCTAAACTAAATAGGTTTAAATTTGTTAACCTTTCTACATAGCTGATATGTTCCATTCCTTTTATTAATTTTGTAGCCCGCCTCTGCACTTTTTCTAGTGCCATAATATCCTTCTTTAGAACAGGTGCCCAAAATTGCACAGCATATTCAATGTGTGGTCTTACCAGTGATTTATAAAGAGGCAAAATGATATTCTCGTCCCGAGAATGAATGCCCTTTTTCATGCATGACAATACCCTACTGGCCTTGGCCACTGCTGATTGACATTGCACATTGTTGCATAGTTTGTTGTCTATAACAATTCCCAAGTCCTTTTCGTGTGTTGTTATCCCTAATTCGCTTCCATTAAGGGTATACGTTGCTTGTGTATTCTTTACGCCGAAGTGCATAACTTTGCATTTTTCAACATAAAATTTCATCTGCCATTTGAGTGCCCAGCCCTCCAGTCTATCTAAATCCCTCTGCAGCAAAGTAATATCTTGCCCACATTGTATTATTTTACAAAGTTTTGTGTCATCTGCAAACACTGAAACATGACTTTCAATGCTGTCTTCAAGATCATTTATAAACATTAGTGTTGTCGCGAACCCGAAATTTTCAGTTCGCGAACGGCGAACGCGAACTTCCGCAAATGTTCGCGAACCGGCGAACCGCCATTGACTTCAATGGGCAGGCGAATTTTAAAACCAACAGGGACTCTTTCTGGCCACAAAAGTGATGGAAAAGTTGTTTCAAGGGGACTAACACCTGGACTGTGGCATGCCGGAGGGGGATCCATGGCAAAACTCCCATGGAAAATTGCACAGTTGATGCAGAGTCTGCTTTTAATCCATAAAGGGCAGAAATCACCTAACATTGACACCTGTCCTCAAAGCCCTGCCCTGATACACACTGACACAGAGCAGAATAGAGACTGTTCCCCATCCTCAGAGACCATGATACACACTGACACAGAGCAGAATAGAGACTGTTACCCCTACATAGGGTCACTTGGCAGATACGGCGGGGTCGTGGGAGGGGGAGGATGACTTTCACCTCTTCCCTTGTTACATTCCCGTTGTGCTGTGACATCACCCTTATACGCTGTGTAAAGCATACTATTTAATTTGATCAGCATGGCCACTTGAGTTTTTATAGTTTTCACGCTGCTTGCAGTTTATATATGGTTCACAAAAATCAAACAAACGATAAAGTAAACATGTAAGGATTCAGAATATTCTTTCAAACCCTTACACATTGTGTGTACGTATTTTTTGTCTTAAGTTTGTGGCTTTAACCCCTTAAGGACACATGACGTGTGTGACACGTCATGATTCCATTTTATTCCAGAAGTTTGGTCCTTAAGGGGTTAAAGAGGTTTACGTTGTTTCTATGATGTGCATAACATGTTCTTGTAAATGTTTGTTAAATTTTTCCTGGAATTGTAATTTTTGAATCTGAATAAAGATAGTCAAATCCCTGATACACACTGACACAGAGCAGAATAGGGACTGTTCCCCCTAACTAGGGTCACTTGGCAGATATGGATTGACACCTATCCTAATGATCCCTGATACACACTGACACAGAGCAGAATAGAGACTGTTCCCCCTACATAGGGTCACTTGGCAGATATGGATTGACACCTGTCCTCAAAACCCCTGATACACACTGACACAGAGCAGAATAGGGACTGTTCCTCCTACATAGGGTCACTTGGCAGATATGGATTGACACCTGTCCTCAAAACCCCTGATACACACTGACACAGAGCAGAATAGGGACTGTTCCTCCTACATAGGGTCACTTGGCAGATATGGATTGACACCTGTCCTCAAAATCCCTGATACACACTGACACAGAGCAGAATAGAGACTGTTCCCTGTCCACAGAGACCATGATACACACTGACACAGAGCAGAATAGAGACTGTTCCCTGTCCACAGAGACCATGATACACACTGACACAGAGCAGAATAGAGACTGTTCACCGTCCACAGAGACCATGATACACACTGACACAGAGCAGAATAGAGACTGTCCCCCTACATAGGGTCACTTGGCAGGTATGGATTGACACCTGTCCTCAAAGCCCCTGATACACACTGACACAGAGCAGAATAGAGACTGTGCCCCTTCCACAGAGACCATGATACACACTGACACAGAGCAGAATAGAGACTGTTCACCGTCCACAGAGACCATGATACACACTGACACAGAGCAGAATAGAGACTGTTCCCCGTCCACAGAGACCATGATACACACTGACACAGAGCAGAATAGGGACTGTTCCCCCTACATAGGGTCACTTGGCAGGTATGGATTGACACCTGTCCTCAAAGCCCCTGATACACACTGACACAGAGCAGAATAGAGACTGTTCCCTGTCCACAGAGACCATGATACACACTGACACAGAGCAGAATAGAGACTGTTCACCGTCCACAGAGACCATGATACACACTGACACAGAGCAGAATAGAGACTGTTCCCCGTCCACAGAGACCATGATACACACTGACACAGAGCAGAATAGGGACTGTTCCCCCTACATAGGGTCACTTGGCAGGTATGGATTGACACCTGTCCTCAAAGCCCCTGATACACACTGACACAGAGCAGAATAGAGACTGTTCCCTGTCCACAGAGACCATGATACACACTGACACAGAGCAGAATAGAGACTGTTCCCCGTCCACAGAGACCATGATACACACTGACACAGAGCAGAATAGGGACTGTTCCTCCTACATAGGGTCACTTGGCAGATATGGATTGACACCTGTCCTCAAAACCCCTGATACACACTGACACAGAGCAGAATAGGGACTGTTCCCCCTACATAGGGTCACTTGGCAGATATTGATTGACACCTGTCCTCAAAACCCCTGATACACACTGACACAGAGCAGAATAGAGACTGTTCCCTGTCCACAGAGACCATGATACACACTGACACAGAGCAGAATAGAGATGGTCCCCCCTACATAGGGTCACTTGGCAGGTATGGATTGACACCTGTCCTCAAAGCCCCTCATACACACTGACACAGAGCAGAATAGAGACTGTTCCCTGTCCACAGAGACCATGATACACACTGACACAGAGCAGAATAGAGACTGTTCACCGTCCACAGAGACCATGATACACACTGACACAGAGCAGAATAGAGACTGTTCCCCGTCCACAGAGACTATGATACACACTGACACAGAGCAGAATAGGGACTGTTACCCCTACATAGGGTCACTTGGCAGGTATGGATTGACACCTGTCCTCAAAGCCCCTGATACACACTGACACAGAGCAGAATAGAGACTGTTCCCTGTCCACAGAGACCATGATACACACTGACACAGAGCAGAATAGAGACTGTTCACCGTCCACAGAGACCATGATACACACTGACACAGAGCAGAATAGAGACTGTTCCCCGTCCACAGAGACCATGATACACACTGACACAGAGCAGAATAGGGACTGTTACCCCTACATAGGGTCACTTGGCAGGTATGGATTGACACCTGTCCTCAAAGCCCCTGATACACACTGACACAGAGCAGAATAGAGACTGTTCCCTGTCCACAGAGACCATGATACACACTGACACAGAGCAGAATAGAGACTGTTCACCGTCCACAGAGACCATGATACACACTGACACAGAGCAGAATAGAGACTGTTCCCCGTCCACAGAGACCATGATACACACTGACACAGAGCAGAATAGGGACTGTTCCCCCTACATAGGGTCACTTGGCAGGTATGGATTGACACCTGTCCTCAAAGCCCCTGATACACACTGACACAGAGCAGAATAGAGACTGTTCCCCGTCCACAGAGACCATGATACACACTGACACAGAGCAGAATAGAGACTGTTTCCCGTCCACAGAGACCATGATACACACTGACACAGAGCAGAATAGAGACTGTTCCCCGTCCACAGAGACCATGATACACACTGACACAGAGCAGAATAGAGACTGTTTCCCGTCCACAGAGACCATGATACACACTGACACAGAGCAGAATAGAGACTGTTCCCCGTCCACAGAGACCATGATACACACTGACACAGAGCAGAATAGGGACTGTTCCCCCTACATAGGGTCACTTGGCAGGTATGGATTGACACCTGTCCTCAAAGCCCCTGATACACACTGACACAGAGCAGAATAGAGACTGTTCCCTGTCCACAGAGTCCATGATACACACTGACACAGAGCAGTATAGAGACTGTTCCCCGTCCACAGAGACCATGATACACACTGACACAGAGCAGAATAGAGACTGTTCCCTGTCCACAGAGTCCATGATACACACTGACACAGAGCAGAATAGAGACTGTTCCCCGTCCACAGAGACCATGATACACACTGACACAGAGCAGAATAGAGACTGTTCCCTGTCCACAGAGTCCATGATACACACTGACGCAGAGCAGAATAGAGACTGTTCCCCGTCCACAGAGACCATGATACACACTGACACAGAGCAGAATAGAGACTGTTCCCCGTCCACAGAGACCATGATACACACTGACACAGAGCAGAATAGGGACTGTTCCTCCTACATAGGGTCACTTGGCAGATATGGATTGACACCTGTCCTCAAAACCCCTGATACACACTGACACAGAGCAGAATAGGGACTGTTCCCCCTACATAGGGTCACTTGGCAGATATGGATTGACACCTGGCTCAAAACCCCTGATACACACTGACACAGAGCAGAATAGAGACTGTTCCCTGTCCACAGAGACCATGATACACACTGACACAGAGCAGAATAGAGATGGTCCCCCCTACATAGGGTCACTTGGCAGGTATGGATTGACACCTGTCCTCAAAGCCCCTGATACACACTGACACAGAGCAGAATAGAGACTGTTCCCTGTCCACAGAGACCATGATACACACTGACACAGAGCAGAATAGAGACTGTTCACCGTCCACAGAGACCATGATACACACTGACACAGAGCAGAATAGAGACTGTTCCACGTCCACAGAGACCATGATACACACTGACACAGAGCAGAATAGGGACTGTTAACCCTACATAGGGTCACTTGGCAGGTATGGATTGACACCTGTCCTCAAAGCCCCTGATACACACTGACACAGAGCAGAATAGAGACTGTTCCCTGTCCACAGAGACCATGATACACACTGACACAGAGCAGAATAGAGACTGTTCACCGTCCACAGAGACCATGATACACACTGACACAGAGCAGAATAGAGACTGTTCCCCGTCCACAGAGACCATGATACACACTGACACAGAGCAGAATAGGGACTGTTACCCCTACATAGGGTCACTTGGCAGGTATGGATTGACACCTGTCCTCAAAGCCCCTGATACACACTGACACAGAGCAGAATAGAGACTGTTCCCTGTCCACAGAGACCATGATACACACTGACACAGAGCAGAATAGAGACTGTTCACCGTCCACAGAGACCATGATACACACTGACACAGAGCAGAATAGAGACTGTTCCCCGTCCACAGAGACCATGATACACACTGACACAGAGCAGAATAGGGACTGTTACCCCTACATAGGGTCACTTGGCAGGTATGGATTGACACCTGTCCTCAAAGCCCCTGATACACACTGACACAGAGCAGAATAGAGACTGTTCCCTGTCCACAGAGTCCATGATACACACTGACACAGAGCAGAATAGAGACTGTTCCCCGTCCACAGAGACCATGATACACACTGACACAGAGCAGAATAGAGACTGTTCCCCGTCCACAGAGACCATGATACACACTGACACAGAGCAGAATAGGGACTGTTCCTCCTACATAGGGTCACTTGGCAGATATGGATTGACACCTGTCCTCAAAACCCCTGATACACACTGACACAGAGCAGAATAGGGACTGTTCCCCCTACATAGGGTCACTTGGCAGATATGGATTGACACCTGGCTCAAAACCCCTGATACACACTGACACAGAGCAGAATAGAGACTGTTCCCTGTCCACAGAGACCATGATACACACTGACACAGAGCAGAATAGAGATGGTCCCCCCTACATAGGGTCACTTGGCAGGTATGGATTGACACCTGTCCTCAAAGCCCCTGATACACACTGACACAGAGCAGAATAGAGACTGTTCCCTCTCCACAGAGACCATGATACACACTGACACAGAGCAGAATAGAGACTGTTCACCGTCCACAGAGACCATGATACACACTGACACAGAGCAGAATAGAGACTGTTCCACGTCCACAGAGACCATGATACACACTGACACAGAGCAGAATAGGGACTGTTACCCCTACATAGGGTCACTTGGCAGGTATGGATTGACACCTGTCCTCAAAGCCCCTGATACACACTGACACAGAGCAGAATAGAGACTGTTCCCTGTCCACAGAGACCATGATACACACTGACACAGAGCAGAATAGAGACTGTTCACCGTCCACAGAGACCATGATACACACTGACACAGAGCAGAATAGAGACTGTTCCCCGTCCACAGAGACCATGATACACACTGACACAGAGCAGAATAGGGACTGTTACCCCTACATAGGGTCACTTGGCAGGTATGGATTGACACCTGTCCTCAAAGCCCCTGATACACACTGACACAGAGCAGAATAGAGACTGTTCCCTGTCCACAGAGACCATGATACACACTGACACAGAGCAGAATAGAGACTGTTCACCGTCCACAGAGACCATGATACACACTGACACAGAGCAGAATAGAGACTGTTCCCCGTCCACAGAGACCATGATACACACTGACACAGAGCAGAATAGGGACTGTTACCCCTACATAGGGTCACTTGGCAGGTATGGATTGACACCTGTCCTCAAAGCCCATGGTACACACTGGGGGGAGCTACTGTCCTCCCCAACCCCTGCGCGGTGGGTGGGGGCCATAAATCACAATGGGGGGACCTACTGTCCTCCCCCCCTCGGCCCCCTCCCCTGCGCGGTGGGTGGGGGCCATAAATCACAATGGGGGGGCCTACTTTCCTCCCCCCCGGCCCCCATCCCTGCGCGGTGGGTGGGGGGCATAAATCACAATGGGACGGACCTACTGATAGGAGTGGAGTATTGTTCATATCAGTTTAATACCTTCCGCGTCTCCTATCAGTGGACGTGTATATGGCAACCATTTTAGGAACCGCACACCTGGGACCCGAGCAAGGTCACCTCGTTCAAGCTGCTCTGGTTCCTTGATGAGCCAGCTGCCCGTGAGTTAACATGTCCTGTGGAGAAGCACTCTGTCCTGTAAAGCCTCACCACAAAAAAATTAAATAAATAACAGCACTCGGAGTGGTGAGTTTAGTAAATGTTCATATCAGTTTAATACCTTCCGCGTCTCCTATCAGTGGACGTGTATATGGCAGCCATTTTAGGAACCGCACACCTGGGACCCGAGCAAGGTCACCTCTTTCAACAGGCGACATGATTTGGCCCTGTAAAACTATCCTGGATATTCTCTACAATTTCTATGGATATGGCATTGATTTATGTAACAGGGAGATGGAAGAAGATGCTTGGTCGGTCCTCTTACTTGAAATTTGGGGAACTGCGCGGGCAAGCTCATGTGCCACCAGATAGGAGTGGTGAGTTTAGTATTGTTCATATCAGTTTAATACCTTCCGCGTCTCCTATCAGAAGACATGTATATGGCAGCCATTTTAGGAACCGCACACCTGGGACCCGAGCAAGGTCACCTCTTTCAACAGGCGACATGATTTGGCCCTGTAAAACTATCCTGGATATTCTCTACAATTTCTATGGATATGGCATTGATTTATGTAACAGGGAGATGGAAGAAGATGCTTGGTCGGTCCTCTTACTTGAAATTTGGGGCACTGCGCGGGCAAGCTAATGTGCCACCAGATAGGAGTGGTGAGTTTAGTATTGTTCATATCAGTTTAATACCTTCCGCGTCTCCTATCAGTGGACGTGTAAATGGCAGAGATTTTTAATTGTTGAATCACCTCCCCTTTTTAGGCCAAGGTGGGAAGATGCTTAGACCACTGGTATATTGGTGCCATCTTGGAGGATTTTTTTTTGGTTTGGTTTTTGAAGCCACAGTGCTGCACCACTGGGCCTAAAAATTAGGCATGTACACATGCCTGAAAAATTTGGCATTGTTGCAGCCGCTGCTGTAGCAGCGGCCAGAAAAATTGATGTTTGTTTCACAGGCAGAAAGTGCCCTAAAACATGGTGGCTTGAACCCTAGTTGGTGGCGGATAAGTCACGCAAGTCAAACGTCATTCAGAGCTAAAATACAGCAGCGTGTGGACCATTTTTAGCCCAAGGCAGCTCATCTCATCAGGCCTTTTTTAATCGAATGTATCGCCCAGTGTCAGTCCCTTCGGGATCCATCCCTCATTCATCTTAATAAAGGTGAGGTAATCTAGACTTTTTTGACCTAGGCGACTTCTCTTCTCAGTGACAATACCTCCTGCTGCACTGAAGGTCCTTTCTGACAGGACACTTGAAGCGGGGCAGGCCAGAAGTTCTATCGCAAATTGGGATAGCTCAGGCCACAGGTCAAGCCTGCACACCCAGTAGTCAAGGGGTTCATCGCTCCTCAGAGTGTCGATATCTGCAGTTAAGGCGAGGTAGTCTGCTACCTGTCGGTCGAGTCGCTCTCTGAGGGTGGATCCCGAAGGGCTGTGGCGATGCATAGGACTTAAAAAGGTCCGCATGTCCTCCATCAACAACACGTCTTTAAAGCGTCCTGTCCTTGCCGGCGTGGTCGTGGGAGGAGGAGGAGGAGGATGACTTCCACCTCTCCCCCTGTTAGATTCCCGTTGTGCTGTGACATCACCCTTATACGCTGTGTAAAGCATACTTTTTAATTTATTTTGCAAATGCTGCATCCTTTCCGACTTGTTGTAATTCGGTAACATTTCCGCCACTTTCTGCTTATACCGGGGGTCTAGTAGCGTGGACACCCAGTACAGGTCGTTCTCCTTCAGCCTTTTTATACGAGGGTCCCTCAACAGGCAGGACAGCATGAAAGACCCCATTTGCACAAGGTTGGATGCCGAGCTACTCATTTCCCGTTCCTCCTCCTCACTGATGTCATTGAAGGTATGTTCTTCCCCCCAGCCACGTACAACACCACGGGTACCAGATAGGTGACAACAAGCACCCTGGGATGCCTGTTGTGTTTGGTCTTGCTCCTCCTCCTCCTCCTCAAAGCTACAATCCTCCTCTGACTCCTCTTCCTCACAATCCTCTTCCAGCATTGCCGCAGGTCCAGCAAGCGATGCTGATAAGGCTGTTTCTGGTGGTGATGGTGACCACAACTCTTCCTCTTCCTCTTCACGCTCATCTACAGCCTGATCCAGCACTCTTCGCAGGGCACGCTCCAGGAAGAAAACAAATGGTATGATGTCGCTGATGGTGCCTTCGTTGCGACTGACTAGGTTTGTCACCTCCTCAAAAGGACGCATGAGCCTACAGGCATTGCGCATGAGCGTCCAGTAACGTGGCAAAAAAATTACCAGCTCCCCAGAGGCTGTCCTAGCACCCCGGTCATACAAATATTCATTAACAGCTTTTTCTTGTTGGAGCAGGCGGTTGAACATTAGGAGTGTTGAATTCCAACGTGTAGGGCTGTCGCAAATCAAGCGCCTCACTGGCATGTTGTTTCGCCGCTGGATATCGGCAAAGTGAGCCATGGCCGTGTAGGAACGCTTGAAATGGCCACACACCTTCCTGGCCTGCTTCAGGACGTCCTGTAAGCCTGTGTACTTATGCACAAAGCGTTGTACGATCAGATTACACACATGTGCCATGCACGGCACATGTGTCAACTTGCCACACTTCAATGCCGCTATCAAATTTTTTCCGTTGTCACACACCACTTGGCCGATATCCAGTTGCTGCGGAGTCAGCCACTTTTCCACCTGTGCGTTCAGGGCGGACAGGAGTGCTTGTCCGGTGTGACTCTCTGCTTTCAAGCAAGTCAAAGCCAAGACGGCGTGACACTGCCATATCCGGGATGTGGAATAGTACCTGGGGAGCTGGGGGGGGTGCCGTTGATGTGGAGCAAGACGCAGCAGCACAAGAGGACTCAGCCGAGGAGGTTATGGAAGAGGATGGAGTAGGAGGAGTAGAGGAGGTTGCAGCAGGACTGCCTGCAATTTGTGGCGGTGTCACCAACTCCTCTGCAATGCCACGCATTCCTTGCTTGTCAGCCGTCAGCAGGCTTACCCAATGCGCAGTGCAGGTGATATACCTGCCCTGACCATGCTTTGCAGACCAGGTATCAGTGGTCAGATGGACTCTTGCCCCAACACTGTGTGCCAGACATGCCATGACTTCCTTTTGCACAATCGAGTACAAGTTGGGGATTGCCTTTTGTGAAAAGAAATTCCGGCCGGGTACCGTCCACTGCGGTGTCCCAATAGCTACACATTTTTTGAATGCATCAGACTCAACCAGATTGTATGGTAAAAGCTGGCAGGCTAATAGTTCGGACAAGCCAGCTGTCAGACGCTGGGCAAGGGGGTGACTTGGTGACATTGGCTTCTTACGCTCAAACATGTCCTTGGCAGACACATGACTGTGGGCAGATGAGCGGGAACTGCTCAAGGCGGGAGACGGAGTGGCGGATGGTTGAGAGGGGGCAAGAAGGACAGCAGTGGTTGACGTGGCTGAAGATGCTAGACCAGGAGGAGGATGGCGACTTAGAGTAGGCGTGCTGCTTGTACTCATGTGTTGATCCCATAGGCGTTTGTGATGTGAGATCATGTGCCTACGCAAAGCAGTTGTACCTAGGTGGGTGTTGGACCTCCCACGACTCAGTTTCCTTTGGCACAGGTTGCAAATGGCATCGCTGTTGTCCGAGGCAGACACACACAAAAAAATGCCACACTGCTGAGCTCTGCAATGACGGCATTCTGGTGGTGGACACAGCATGCGTTGATTGGCATGCTGTCGGGCTGACCCCGGGTGCCAATGCATGCTGTCTGACTGTGCCACTAGCTCCTTGCGACGACCCCCCCCCCCCCCCTGATTCCAACTCGTCTCCTCCTCCTCTCTGTCTCCCCATCTGAACTTTCGCCCTGTTCTTCTTCTTGCCGAGCGGGCACCCACGTGACATCCATGGACGCATCGTCATCATCAACCGCTTCGCTTGTATCTGACAACTCAGAAAAGGAAGCAGCAGTGGGTACAACATCATCATCATCACACCGTACCTCCATGTGTTTAATGCTGCCTGCCTGAGACATATCCCTGTTATCTACATCCTCTAGCAATAATGGTTGCGCATCACTCATTTCTTCAAACGGGTGTGTGAATAACTCCTCTGACATACCAAGTAAAGCGGCTGTGGTGCTAGTTTTGATGGTGGCGGCAGGCGGGTGAGTGGTATCTTGAGAGGTGCCTGAAGCTAAGCTGGAGGAGGATGGTGCGTCAAGGTTCCGAGCGGAGGCTGTACAAGATTGGGTGTCCTGTGTTAGCCAGTCAACTATGTCCTCAGAACTTTTCAAGTTCAGGGTACGTGGCTTCTGAAAACTGGGCATTATTCTAGGGCAAAAGGGAATCGCAGCACCACGACCACGACGGCCCCTGCGGGGTGGCCTGCCTCTGCCTGTCATTTTTTTGGGGATTAGTGGTACTATGCGTGCAAGCTACTGTGAGACCAGATATGATTGGCAATGTGAACTGTATCAGTTCTGCAGAGCACACACTGTAGGCCTGACACACCCGCTTGAAGACAAGTAACTGCTATTCAATCTATAACAGTGAAAAACAAATTTTCTTTGTAAAAGCACGCTATAGAGACACCAGCTTAGCTTACACTAGAAACCTTTTTTCTTTGTAAAAGCACGCTATAGAGACACCAGATATGATTGGCAATGTGCACTTGAACAGTTCTGCAGAGCACACACTGTAGGCCTGACACACCCGCTTGAAGACAAGTAACTGCTATTCAATCTATAACAGTGAAAAAAAAATTTTGGTTTTAAAAGCACGCTATAGAGACACCAGATATGATTGGCAATGTGCACTGGAACAGTTCTGGAGAGCACACGCTGAAGGAAGGACTGACAGAGCCGCTTGAAGGACACTGACTGGCTGCTATTAGCTTACACTAGAAACCTTTTTTCTTTGTAAATGCACGCTATAGAGACACCAGATATGATTGGCAACTGTCAAAGCACGCTGGCACAGGTCTGCAGAGCACACACTGAAGGAAGGACTGACAGAGCCGCTTGAAGGACACTGACTGGCTGCTATTAGCTTACACTAGAAACCTTTTTTCTTTGTAAAAGCACGCTATAGAGACACCAGATATGATTGGCAATGTGCACTTGAACAGTTCTGCAGAGCACACACTGTAGGCCTGACACACCCGCTTGAAGACAAGTAACTGCTATTCAATCTATAACAGTGGAAAAAAAATTTTGGTTTTAAAAGCACGCTATAGAGACACCAGATATGAATGGCAATGTGCACTTGAACAGTTCTGCAGAGCACACACTGTAGGCCTGACACACCCGCTTGAAGACAAGTAACTGCTATTCAATCTATAACAGTGAAAAAAAAAATTTGGTTTTAAAAGCACGCTATAGAGACACCAGATATGAGTGGCAACTGTCAAAGTACGCTGGCAGGGTTGTGCAGGGCACACGCTGAAGGAAGGCCTGACAGAGCCGCTTGAAGGACACTGACTGGCTGCTATTAGCTTACCCTAGAAACCTTTTTTCTTTGTAAAAGCACGCTATAGAGACACCAGATATGATTGGCAATGTGCACTTGAACAGTTCTGCAGAGCACACACTGTAGGCCTGACACACCCGCTTGAAGACAAGTAACTGCTATTCAATCTATAACAGTGGAAAAAAAATTTTGGTTTTAAAAGCACGCTATAGAGACACCAGATATGAATGGCAATGTGCACTTGAACAGTTCTGCAGAGCACACACTGTAGGCCTGACACACCCGCTTGAAGACAAGTAACTGCTATTCAATCTATAACAGTGAAAAAAAAATTTTGGTTTTAAAAGCACGCTATAGAGACACCAGATATGATTGGCAATGTGCACTGGAACAGTTCTGGAGAGCACACGCTGAAGGAAGGACTGACAGAGCCGCTTGAAGGACACTGACTGGCTGCTATTAGCTTACACTGGAAACTTTTTTCTTTGTAAAAGCACGCTATAGAGACACCAGATATGAGTGGCAACTGTCAAAGTACGCTGGCAGGGTTGTGCAGGGTACACGCTGAAGGAAGGCCTGACAGAGCCGCTTGAAGGACACTGACTGGCTGCTATTAGCTTACACTGGAAACCTTTTTTCTTTGTAAAAGCACGCTAAAGAGACACCAGATATGATTGGCAACTGTCAAAGCACGCTGGCACAGGTCTGCAGAGCACACGCTGAAGTAGGCCTGACACCCAGACGCTTGCAGACAACTAACTGCTCTTCTATTACAGTGAAAAAAAATTATTTCTTTTAAATCTAAAGCTTAACCTTTTGTAAAAACAGATATGAGTGGTGGCACTGACTGTGCAAATGGGCAAGGCATCCAACCTGACACAGAAGCTGGCAGGCAGGCAACTGCTCTTCTATTACAGTGAAAAAAAAATATTTCTTTTAAATGTAAAGCTTAACCTATTGTTAAAACAGATATGAGTGGTGGCACTGACTGTGCAAATGGGCAAGGCATCCAACCTGACACATAAGCTGACAGGCAGGCAACTGCTCTTCTATTACAGTGAAAAAAAATTATTTATTTTAAATGTAAAGCTTAACCTATTGTTAAAACAGATATGAGTGGTGGCACTGACTGTGCAAATGGGCAAGGCATTCAACGTGACACAGAAGCTGGCAGGCAGGCAACTGCTCTTCTATTACAGTGAAAAAAAAGTATTTCTTTTAAATGTAAAGCTTAACCTATTGTTAAAACAGATATGAGTGGTGGCACTGACTGTGCAAATGGGCAAGGCATCCAACCTGACACAGAAGCTGGCAGGCAGGCAACTGCTCTTCTATTACAGTGAAAAAAAATTATTTCTTTTAAATGTAAAGCTTAACCTATTGTAAAAACAGATATGAGTGGTGGCACTGGACAAGTAGGCACAGTATCCAATGTGAACCTCACACAGAAGCTGGCAGGCAGGCACCTGCAATTACATTACACAGGGAAAAAAAAAAAAGCAGCCTGATGTTATAGCCCTAAAAAGGGCTTTTTGGGGTGCTGTCCTTACAGCAGAGATCAGATGAGTCCTTCAGGATTGTAGTGGACACTGAATACCCTAGCCTAGCTATCAATTTTCCTATCTAATCAGCAGCAGCTAAACTTTCCCTCCTCTCACTAAGCATGCAGCTTCAGAATGAATCGAAAATGGATGCTGGGAGCGAGGTTCGAGGGTGTGGAAGGGAGGGAGTGTTGCTGATTGGCTGGAATGTGTCTGCTGACCGAGAGGCACAGGGTCAAAGTTTGCCCAATGATGATGAATAGGGGGCGGATCGAACTGCGCATGTGTCCGCCCGCCGCGGTGAACGCGAACACGCTAAGTTCGCCGGGAACTGTTCGTCGGCGGACAGTTCGGTACATCACTAATAAACATGTTAAATAGAAGGGGTCCCAGAACAGACCCCTGAGGGACACCACTTGCCACCTCTGTCCAGCTTGAAAATTTACCATTAACGACAACTCTTTGTACTCTGTTTTTAAGCCAATGTTCTACCCAAGAACAAGCATTTTCATCTAGACCGATTTCCTTGAGTTTGAACACTAATCTTCTGTGTGGAACTGTATCAAATGCCTTGGCAAAGTCCAAATAGATCACATCCACTGCAACACCCTGATCTATACTTCTACTTACTTCTTCGTAGAATGCAATCAAGTTAGTTTGACACGACCTGTGCTTCATAAAACCGTGCTGATTTTTGCTGATAACCATGTTCTTCTCAAGGAATTCTTGAATATAATCCCTTAATAACCTTTCAAATATTTTACCAGCCACAGAAGTTAAGCTCACAGGTCTATAATTTCCAGGCAAGGATTTTGAACCCTTTTTGAATATAGGAACCACATCTGCCTTCCTCCAATCCTCAGGAACACTTACTGAAAGAAAAGAATCTTGAAAGATTAAAAACAGAGGTTCACTTATTTCTACACTTAGTTCCTTAAAGCGGCACTGTCATGCCGAACTTACCTTTCCTCAATCTCTTCCTCTTCTCCCCCTCTCTCAGGATCTGTTATTCTTTTCTTCCTGTCTTCTTTAGTTTTCTTTAAAATCATAAGACAAAGTAGGGACTCTGTCTTATGGAGGATTCCTCCGCTTGACCAGCTCTGACCAGCGGAGGAGCAAAGTGTGCTTCATTTCCGCTGGTCAGAGCAATTTTCCCATGATCCCTAGCTTTCCTCCCAGTTCCCACAATGCTTCCTGTCAGTATTGCCGAACGTCCTGTCACTTAGACAGAACGCCGGCAAAACTGCCGAATTGCATCCTAACAGAATGAGCACTGTTTCTCCATTGGTGTTAGGATGCAATTCGGTACTTTGTTCGGATCGGAATTTCATTCTGATGAATGAAACTCCGATCCTATTCATTGCTGTGGCTGCATCTTGCAGCCGCTTAGTAGATAACTCCCTAATTCCCACGGTATCAGGGAGCTATCTACTAAAAGGCTGAAAGACCTAAACTGGTCTTTCAGCCAACTTTACTAATACTAAGTAAAAATGAAGAGTAAATAATATGCCCCTACTCGCTATACCGCGAGTAGGGGCATGTCTAGTAAGCAGTGAGCAGCCTGTGGCTGCTCACTGTAAAAAAAAAAAAAAATATTGCCCCCCACCCCTAAACGATGGGTGGGGGCTGTAAAGTAAAATAAGGGAGGGAGACCTATTGTCCCCCCCCCCGGCCCCCACCCCTGAGCGGTGGGTGGGGGCCATAAAGATAATGAGGGGGGGGGACCTACTGTCCTCCCCCCCCCCCGGCCCCCACCCCTGGGCGGCGGGTGGGGGCCATAATGGTAATAAGAGGGGGGGACCTACTGTCCTCCCCCCCCGGCCCCCACCCCTGGGCGGCGGGTGGGGGCCATAATAGTAGTAGGGGGGGACCTACTGTCCTCCCCCCCGGCCCCCACCCCTGGCCGGCGGGTGGGGGCCATAATGGTAATAAAAGGGGGGGGACCTACTGTCCTCCCCCCCCCGGCCCCCACCCCTGGGGGTCGGGTGGAGGCCATAACAGTAGTAGGGGGGGGGGACCTACTGTCCTACCCCCCCCGGCCCCCACCCCTGGGCGGCGGGTGGGGGCCATAATAGTAGTAGGGGGGGGGGGACCTACTGTCCTCCCCCCCGGCCCCCACCCCTGGCCGGCGGGTGGGGGCCATAATGGTAATAAGAGGGGGGGGGACCTACTGTCCTCCCCCCCCGGCCCCCACCCCTGGGCGGCGGGTGGGGGCCATAATAGTAATAAGGGGGGGGGACCTACTGTCCTCCAGCCCCCGGCCCCCACCCCTGGGCGGCGGGTGGGGGCCCTAATGGTAAAAGGGGGGGGACCTACTGTCCTCCCCCCCGGCCCCCACCCCTGGGCGGCGGGTGGGGGCCATCATAGTAATAAGGGGGGGCTACTGCCCCCCCCCCGCCCCCACCCCTGGGCGGCGGGTGGGGGCACTAAGTAAATTCCCCCCCCATCAAGGTGACTAGGGGTGCCCAAGCCCCTAGTCACCCACCCCCCACCCAAATAAAAAATGCCCCTACCTACCCCCCTCACCCTAAAAAATAGTGAGGGGGGAATAAAATTGCTAACCTGTAAAGTAAAATTAAACTTACCATTCGACGTCTTCTTTTTTCTAAAATCTTCATTTTTCAGCCCCAAAAAAGGCCAAATAAAAAACCATCAAAAGCCGTCGAACTAAAAATAAAATAAAAAACCCGAGCGCAAAAAAAAAAAACCCGACGAAAAAGAAAAAACCCGAGCGCACATAAAAATAATCCATCTTCACCCATGGAGGGCTCCGCGCAGACTGAGCTTATGAAGCCTTGCCCCGCCCTGCAATTAGCCTAAGAACACTCTGATTGGTGGGTTTAAGCCAATCAGAGTGCTCTTTGTAATTTTACAAGCGTGGGAAAGTTCTTTGGAATTTTCCCACGCTTGTAAAATGACACAGAGCACTGTGATTGGATGGATTTCAAGCCATCCAATCACAGTGCTCTGTGTCATTTTACAAGCGTGGGAAAGTTCTTTGGAATTTTCCCACGCTTGTAAAATGACACAGAGCACTGTGATTGGATGGCTTGAAATCCATCCAATCACAGTGCTCTGTGTCATTTTACAAGCGTGGGAAAGTTCTTTGGAATTTTCCCACGCTTGTAAAATGACACAGAGCACTGTGATTGGATGGCTTGAAATCCATCCAATCACAGTGCTCTGTGTCATTTTACAAGCGTGGGAAAATTCCAAAGAACTTTCCCACGCTTGTAAAATGACACAGAGCACTGTGATTGGATGGATTTCAAGCCATCCAATCACAGTGCTCTGTGTCATTTTACAAGCGTGGGAAAATTCCAAAGAACTTTCCCACGCTTGTAAAATGACACAGAGCACTGTGATTGGATGGATTTCAAGCCATCCAATCACAGTGCTCTGTGTCATTTTACAAGCGTGGGAAAATTCCAAAGAACTTTCCCACGCTTGTAAAATTACAAAGAGCACTCTGATTGGCTTAAACCCACCAATCAGAGTGTTCTTAGGCTAATTGCAGGGCGGGGCAAGGCTTTATAAGCCTTGCCCCGCCCTGCGGAGCTCAGTCTGCGCGGAGCCCTCCATGGGTGAAGATGGATTATTTTTATGTGCGCTCGGGTTTTTTCTTTTTCGTCGGGTTTTTTTTTTTTTGCGCTCGGGTTTTTTATTTTATTTTTAGTTCGACGGCTTTTGATGGTTTTTTATTTGGCCTTTTTTGGGGCTGAAAAATGAAGATTTTAGAAAAAAGAAGACGTCGAATGGTAAGTTTAATTTTACTTTTCAGGTTAGCAATTTTATTCCCCCCTCACTATTTTTTAGGGTGAGGGGGTTAGGTAGGGGCATTTTTTATTTGGGTGGGGGGTGGGTGACTAGGGGCTTGGGCACCCCTAGTCACCTTGATGGGGGGGGGGGGGAATTTACTTAGTGCCCCCACCCGCCGCCCAGGGGTGGGGGCGGGGGGAGGACAGTAGGTCCCCCCCATTATCGTTATGGCCCCCACCCGCCGCCCAGGGGTGGGGGCCGGGGGAGAGGACAGTAGGTCCCCCCCCCTTTTACCATTAGGGCCCCCACCCGCCGCCCAGGGGTGGGGGCCGGGGGCTGGAGGACAGTAGGTCCCCCCCCCTTTTACCATTAGGGCCCCCACCCGCCGCCCAGGGGTGGGGGCCGGGGGCTGGAGGACAGTAGGTCCCCCCCCCTTATTACTATTATGGCCCCCACCCGCCGCCCAGGGGTGGGGGCCGGGGGGGGAGGACAGTAGGTCCCCCCCCCTTATTACTATTATGGCCCCCACCCGCTGCCCAGGGGTGGGGGCCTGAGGGGAGGACAGTAGGTCCCCCCTCATTCCCATTATGGCCCCCACCCGCCGTCCAGGGGTGGGGGCCGGGGGCTGGAGGACAGTAGGTCCCCCCCTCTTATTACTATTATGGCCCCCACCCGCCGCCCAGGGGTGGGGGCCGGGGGGGGGAAGACAGTAGGTCCCCCCCCCCTTATTACTATTATGGCCCCCACCCGCCGCCCAGGGGTGGGGGCCGGGGGGGGGAGGACAGTAGGTCCCCCCCCCCCCTTATTACTATTATGGCCCCCACCCGCCGCCCAAGGGTGGGGGCCTGAGGGGAGGACAGTAGGTCCCCCCTCATTCCCATTATGGCCCCCACCCGCCGTCCAGGGGTGGGGGCCGGCGGGGGAGGACAGTAGGTCCCCCGTCCCCCCCTTATTACCCTTTTTTTTTTACTGTTTAGTGGACATGCCCCTACTCGCGGTATAGCGAGTAGGGGCATTGGGGAGATTTTAATCTCCCTTGTGCTATTATGGGGGTCATATTGACCCCCATAGAGTGAGGGGGGACCTGGGGGGCTTATGAAGTGGTGGGGAGCACTGCTCCCTGCCGCTTCTGTCTTTACATATTGCAAGGAGGGAGCTGCACGCCGGTAGCTCCCTCCTTGTAATAAACCGAACAAACACACGAACACTGATACACAGTGTTAGTTTGTTCGTCTGATTTTTTCTATTCATTCATTCGTCTGTCTGATGAATGAATGAATAGGTGAAATTCCCGTTCGCATGTCCAGATGTTTCACTGGGCATGTGCGGGAATCTCAGGGCTATCTAGTGTGGGTAGATGACGTGTCCCACAGGGACTTCACCTACCCACACAAAGATGGCGGCGCCCTGAATATAGATCGGGGCAGAAAATAAAGAATAAAAAATAGGTAATGTGGGGGGCATAGGGGCATTTGGGGGTGACTAGGGGGTCGATTGGATGTAGTTGAGGCGGGAGGGGGGTTAAAAAAAAAAACGGAATTCGGCATGACAGTGCCGCTTTAAGTACATGTGGATGGATACCGTCAGGCCCTGGAGCTTTGTTTATATTAACTTTCTTTAGTTGCTGCAGCACCTTGTCTTGAGTTAACCAATTACAATTATTCTGCAAGTTTTTAGTAGCAATCATTTGCACATCTATTGCCATGGGTTCTTCCTTAATATATACAGAGGAGAAATAGTTATTTAAAATTCCTGCCTTTTCCTGGTCTTCATTGACTAACACCCCCGTTTCAGTTTTTAGTGTAGCTAAGAGTTTATCTCTTTGTGCATGTATGTATTTTTGTATGTATATCTATGTCTATATGGAAGAGACACGGAAAGGGGCTGAGGGAAGTAAGTCACACACAAGGGGGGGTTTCAAGAGACACACAAGGGAATGTAAGACACACTAAAGGAGGTATAAAAAACACTAAAGGGGGCGTAGGACACAAAATGTGGTCCTACTTTCAAGAGAGGGAATATGAAACACTAAAGGGAGTAAGGAATTCAAAAGGTGTGGTACAATACACATAGGGGAAGAAGCATGTTTTTGTCTCAACCAACTGACCTTTTATACAGGAAGATGAAGAGAGTTTTGTAGATGGAGAAACATCACACTGCCCTTTAGAGTCCCACACTGCCAGATGCAGGCACTTTTATTTTTGCTCAGCAGCCCATGACTGATGGGGATTGTGTGTTATGGACCAGAAACCAGACAGAGACAGAATGTAAGATGCAAAACACCTCATTAATAATATTTTTTTTAAATTGTTTACAAGCAAAGTCCAGGAGGCGAGCCGAGTTCAGGAACCAAAGCAGGTAGTCAGGCGAGCTAGTATCAGGAGAATGGAGATCAACAAAGTCAGGAACAAGACCAGAGGTCAGAAACCAGAAGGGAAGTCAGCTGACCCAGGTAAACACAGGAATCACAGGAAATGCTCTTGGAAACCAGAAACAACACAAGGACAAGGAGGTACTGAGACTTGCTGCTTAAATAGCCTTTTCTGCAGTGAGTTTATGTGTATCAGAGAGCATCTATGTGTGTCAGTGAGCTTGTGTGTAGAGAGCTTGTGCGTGTCTGTGAGCTTTCCTGTAGTTTGCTTGTGTGTGTGTATCAGGACACTGTTTAGGAGACAAAGCCCAAGATGCAAAAAAGGCCGCAACTCAATCAGAATGCAGGACAAAAACGGTCAAAACGAAGAATGATCAGGAAAGCCAAAAGGTCAGGACAGGCGGCACAGGATCGTAGTCAGGAGTCAAGCAGGAATCAAATATCGGGGAATCAAAGAGGCGGTATCAACGCAACAAGTGCACAGTATAACTGAGCAAAGAGTCAAGGATTAGTGGAATTTATATAGGGAGATGGGGCATGTCCACTTAATGTAGTTCCTCCTTCATTTACACCTCCTTCTCTGATTTCCACCTTCTGTCTCTTTAAGAGACCTTGCTTCGGCGCGTGCACCATATGATTCCTTCGAAGCTCTGGAATCTGTGTAGTCGCATTCGTGGAGGTGGTAGTGTCTGCAGTGTCCATATGATCTTGTCTGCAGTGAGCTTGTGTGTGTTTGTCAGTGAACTTTTCTGTAGTGTGCTTGTATACGTGTGTGTCAATAAGCATAAAGTGAGTTTGTGTATGTTATTGTCTTGTCTGTAGTAAGTTTTTTCTGTCAGTAAGCTTGTCAATTTTGAGCTTGTGTGGGTCAGAGAGCTTCTGTATGTGTCAGAGAGTTTGTCTGTTTTGAGCTCTGTGTATGTCAGTGGGCTTGTCTGTGGTGAGTTTGTGTGGGTCACAGTGAGCTTGTCTGCAGTGAGTATGTGTGGCAGTGAGCTTGTCTGTAATAAGATTCTGTATGTTTGTGTCAGTGAGATTGTCTGTAGTGTGCGAGTGTGTGTCAGTGATCTTGTCTGTAGAATGCTTGTGTGTGTCAATGATCTTGTAGTGAGCTTGTGTGTCAGTGAGATTGGCTATAGTCAGCATGTTTGGGCCAGAGAGCTTCTGTGTGTCAGTGAGCTTGTTTTTATTCAGCTCTGTGTTTGTCAATGAGCTTGTGTGGGTCAGAGAGCTTCTGTATGTTTCAGTGGGCTTTTCTGTAGTGAGCTTGTGTGTGTCACTTAGCTTGTGTGTCCGTGAGTTTTTCTGTAGTGAGATTCTTTGTGTTTGTACACATGAATTTAAGATTAGACCCAGTCACATGGTGCTGAGCCAGTAAAGCAGGGTCAGTATCGGGCTCCAAATGGAAATTAGTAATAGTAAATAGTAATCACTGGTGGATAATTTCTTGATCCAATGCTGGTTATCCAGTAGATAAAGACCAGATGCCGCCTCCAACTCAAGTACTAACAAAAATAAATGAGAGAAAAGGAAAAAAAAACAAAAAACTTACTTTTATTTAATCAGGTCAAAAATAAAATACACTTAAAAGTCCACTACTCCACACTGACCGTACCCTATGTGACACAATGGATTATAGGGCTGGAATATTTTTTGTTTCCAGTGCTGCTTTCTGTTCCAAGTCAATCCCTGATAGTTACCCACCAGACTTGTTCTGTCATCAAAACCTGCATATAAGCAAATAACTGCTTGATGACCATACATGTAGCCTAGAGGAACCGTTTGTAATTATTTTCTGATGGGGTGCATAGATTCTTCCCAGGTGTCATCGGCCCAGGATAGCAGGGCTTCCAGCTTCCAACTCTCTTAAAGGGGTTGCTTGTGAAATTATAAGCATTAGAAAATGGTATGATTACTTACAATTGAGGTTGCTAGGGATGGTAGTGCTCCTGTAATGGTGCTTGAAGGAGTGCATTATCTTCATTCACTCTCAGGTTTTAAAAATAATGCATTTAAGAATATGCCAAGCTCCATAATGACTACAACATGGCTGAGTCCCATGTAGTTATACAGTGCCAGGAGAGGGCTCTGGGTTGGCACTAACTCCCAGTGTAAGTAGTTAAGCAGTTTAACAACATGCACAGAACATTAAATCCCCTGAGCTAGGCCCTGCAGTGCAGGCCATGGCCAATTCATTCATTGACAGTGTCACTTAATGAGTGATCTTTCTCAGCCAATAAGCTTGTTAAGTACTGTATTGACTTAGCTCAGTGTTGCAGCTTCTTTGCTTCAGAAGAGAAGGTAACCGGTGCCCAGGAGACCTCAGATGGGTTAAAAGAAAACTCCAAGCTAGCAACATAACCACTTTGGCATGCTGTAATGTTGATTAAGGTGCTAGGAGTACCATTCATGGTGACCCATGGTGACCCTTCAATAGAAGACAAGGAATGGTAAAATCAACCATGACTTCACATATATCAGTGCTTCAAAAAAATAAAATAAACCAAATTTATGGGATGGAATTCGGACAAACTGAACCAAAGGTTCAGCCAATGTCCTTTTAAAATTCAGACAAACGAGGCGGAGCCTGACCACGGAGGTGAACAGACGCACAGGCCGGGAGCTCCGTGCTCACAATAGTTAAAACGACTGAAACCCGGTGTAAATCCGCCTGAAACTCGCCCACAAATACCCACCAGGTCAGCCTGAATACCATGGGGCGCAAGACCAAACGATTTCCAGCAGACAAACCCGCACCGGGACTTACCATTGGGGACATGTGGAGACAGGCGCAGGGCGCCAACAGGCCCAAAATGGCCGCACTACCCGACGGTTACTCGGACTTCTCGGACGAGTTGTCCGGAGACGCCGAAGAGGACTATCCACCCGTCCCAGCACCGGCCCCCTTACAAAAGCCGAGATGCACCAAATCAGGGTCGGATAACTCACCTGTGACCATATCGGTCCTGAAAGAATTGCTGACAGACCTGCAAAGGAATCTCTCAGCAGACATCTCAGCAGTACGCAGTGATCTGCAGGGACTGGCAGGCCGCATTGGAGCCCTAGAGGGAGCATCCCAAACCAATACCCAACATATCACCCAGCTTCATCAAGCTGTACAAACCCTGCAGCAACAGAATCTACTACATGAACGCCGTTTTGCGGCCCTAGAGGACTCACGGCGAAGAAACAATCTTAAACTTAGAGGGGTCTCAGAAAGCATCCCAGATTCGGACCTACCACATTTCCTGCGACGCATGCTGGCGGCTATACTGCCACAGAGGCAGGGAAAAGCCATCACACTGGAAAAATTATTTCGAATCCCTAAACCCAACAAAGCACCCACCACAACCCCCAGGGACTTTATCATTACCTTCCACACCGGCAAGGACAAAGCAACGGTCCTCACGGCGTTACAAGACAAATCACCCCTTCATATTGAAAACATGGCGATCTCATTCTATGCCGACTTGTCCAGCGGCACGCTAGCCTGGAGACGAACACTGCGACCACTCACCTCCTTACTCCAACAACATGGAACCCGCTACCGATGGCACCAATCCCGCATCCTAAAGGTCCAACGAGACAACGAAACGTACCTCATCCAGGACCTCCAGAGCGCGACAACTCTATTACAAGACATGGGCCTGTCCAGGGACTCATTGATGCACCAGGGGCCCACCGCTGCAACCTCTCCGCCCCATACCTGGGATCCAGCAAGAACCGCCACCTTTATCCCACAGGGACGAACACCTGAATCCTACGCAGCGGTCACTACTTGAACAGAGACTCAAACAACCCACAGGACTGTTTAACAATTTCAAGGTTTTCTCCTCATTATATTAATTTGCTAAACTATTTCAGACCTGCCTTCCCTATGGAGTATCCAGGAGGTCCCTGGACCCGAAGGGGTTTAAAATGTTTATTCTTGAGCAAAGCCTTATTAACACATGTGCATGCTAGTAATACACCACACTAGGACACGAACCTGCAGGCGATACACTATGCCTACACGTATATACCTACCGATGTAACACTGTTAACCTGCCTAGCACGTCCTTTGAATGTTAACTTAGCTTAGAATATTGAAACACTAAAGCTCTCACCTCTAACCTTGAAGGAGTTATAATGTAAATTGTAAAATGTCCTGCTCTAGATGTTAGTGGCCTACCAGCTACTTACTATAATGTTAAACGTTTACCACACACAAGTGGAAGTTACCAGGTTAGCTTATTGAAACTCGCTTTCCGTTTAGCTAAACCACGACACGCACGGTACGACCCAACTCATCCCGTGGTTAGCGTAGCATGAAGGACTCCCTTAGCTGGGCCCGCTCACACTGTGACACCACGTACAGCACCTACCTTGCTCCTAGTGAATGCCTCCCAAGTCTGGGCATAGGGTAACTCCAACTGGGCAGCCTTACCACCGCTGGTACTACCTAGCAGATACTGGATACCGTCTCCCCCTCCACAGGCAATTGCGGACCATGTTATGCTATAACTAATGTTTCCAATATGTGCACTATCTTGCTACACTTAAATAATATGTTCCCTTTTGTAGTAGCATGACTTTGGCCTATGTGACCCATTATGGACGCTCTCCTACCTTGCCGTTCAGAGGGATTGGCTGACCCGGCTTTAATATGAAGTCACCGGCTACTGTTTAAATGCTACACAGTCTGCTTAATTATTGTTCCTTAAACTCTTATATTAATTGTGAATACTATGACCAGTGCAGCGTAACAGAAATAGTAGTTTCAGTGGTTAACATACAAGCTCCTTAAACTACTGTCTTATCCTCAGACCGACCGTTACCGACCTATTGTGTCTCTCAATTTATAATGTTTAATGATGTTTTCCACTTTTTGTTACACAGAGGCTTCATAATAGCTTAGACATGTCTCTCTATTCAACCCAGATTGCCTTACAAGTCTGATAGCGATAACACTCAGTGAGTTGTCCTCGCACTTCATAGCCTGTATTTAAAGTTGTCAAAGTTTTTTGACATGTTTGCCTTACATGAATCTCTCATACTATAAAACTGTGCTGATAGCCTGTCTTCTCTAACTCCTTGGAATGCGCTATTGTTCTGATAATGCTAACCCAAATAATATTATAAAAACTGTGCAGACTAATCTACATGCTACCTAATGGTTAAATGTTTGTTTATATGCTTATCAAGCTGTTGGGGCATGGTGAGCCCGCTTGTTATATTTTCATGCACGCAAAAATAAAGAATTAAAAAAAAAAAAAAAAAATTCAGACAAACGATTCGGACAAACTCAATGTTACACCCATGAAGAAGCCTAGAATGCACAGGTAACATTTATAACAGTTAACAAATATTCAGTTCCGTTCTAAGAATTATTCAGATACACAGCAAAAGCTGAGTACACCAAAAATATAACTGCTTATTCTGTTTTACTCTATAAAATTCCAGTAACAAGTATCTCCAAGCATGCTATAGATAAACACAAAATCAGGTGTTGATTATGGTTAGGAGCCATAGTTTTACCTAAATGTGTACATGTACATTTAAACATTACACTTCTGAGTTCTGATCAGCATTTGTAAAATAAAAATACTGTGAATATATGGGCAGCCAATTTGAAAGAATGAAACAGTTAACCTCAAGCTTTTTCTTTATATATAAAATAAGTCGAGAGGTTTAAATACAATAGTTCATAATCATAGTAGGTAGATAACACATATTTTAACAATAAAGTAAAAAAATAATAATAATATATTCTAAACAAGCACCCGTGCTTTTGTTCAATGTGTTTATTAAAATGTTAAAATTAGAAGAACTGTATAATCTATGTTGCTTCTTGCAATACATGCATGCTAAAAGTAATCCACTATTTTAGCAACAGATTTTACTCTGTGTAGAAAGCAAGTAACTTTAATATATATTATAAAGGGAAAAAGAACAAATGAAATTGTTTGTACTTACCATGCCAAAATATTTTCTTTGCCTAAGTTGTTATTTTTTTTTTATAAACATAGGGTTTACTAAATAATAATATTTTCCATCAACATAGATGTTCTCTAGATTCAGCCCAAAAAAAATCAGAACTAGTTCTCAATATGAATATAACTATAGGTGTTTTGGTTAAGATGATTTCTAGTGTCTTGATCTTTAACATTTCTCTTGTTTTCAGATATACCCCAGGAGAATATACAAATGAAATTTACATACACATGTGCGTAAGTAGAGGGTAACTGTGTATGGGCATAAACCTGACCCTTAATAAACCCAACCTTTGATTCCAATGAAAACACACCAGACTTGCTTTGGATTAAAATAGGCCACAGCTTTATTAAAATATAAGTATATAGGGGGGCGTGGCTAACTGCCGAGCTCAATGGTCGCTTGAACACGAGCTCTGGCTACCAAGGCCAACAATCCACATCAATCCGGACGTTTAGGATCTGCAAATCGCTAGAATAAAGGATGGCACAAACTAAAACAAAGAAGAACTCTGCAAAAAATGAAAAACTAAACTTTTTTGGCAGCAAACAACAACTAGATGCCACGGAGCAACTGCGGCCCTCACAAGATGGCGACGCCAGCCCGAATCCTCGAGACTCACAGCAAGATACAGGACTATCTATAATGACAGATCAACGCACCAAAAGCGACTTACAGATAGCGATTGACAATCTATCTCAGAAGCTCATTATGTCTTGGCAACACTCAATGGACTCGCTAAGACGAGACGTACAAGAGATCAGCAAACGAACAACACACGTCGAATCCAAAATGGATGACTTTGCCATGGCACATAATGAACTCGCATGAAATGAGCATCTGGAGCAAAAACTCACGATGACTGAAGTGAAACTAGCAGACCTTGAAGATCGCTCCAGGAGGAACAACCTGCGGCTGCGGGGAGTCCCTGAATCGGTCGAGCCGGAGGATCTACAGGCATATGTAAGAGGCCTTATCAAGGCCTATGCGCCTGACATACCGGGGGAGATGTTGCTCCTGAACCGGGTGCACAGGATCCCAAAACCAAGGTACCTGCCAGATGCCGTACCAAGAGATGTACTCACAAGAGTACACTACTTTCATATTAAAGAGCTAATACTACGCACGAGCAGGAATAAATCTACACCACATCCAGACTACCCTTCAGTAAAAATATTTTCCGACCTGTCCGCTACAACTTTGAAAAAACGAAAGGATCTCTCCCATATTGCGGACAGCTTGAGAGCAAATGGCATGTGATTTAGATGGGGGTACCCAACGAAAATGATTATTTGACGAGAAGGCAAGCTACATACAATCTCCTCACCTGATGAGGGAACGAAGCTCCTGAAAACCTGGGGTATAGCAGGCAATGCGGCGGAGAAAGCGGCAACATCTTCCCGTCGGTTACAGGTGGAATGGACTACAATACCTGCAAAACTAAACGATCACGACCATTGCTAAATGGAGCTAAAGACCCGAATAACAAATTACAGCACACTACACAGGCATACGATATGCCTCAAACCTCTGGAGAGATCCTCTAAAGCACCGAACATATAACACCCGAACCATGACAACGAACACAGCAAGCAGAGACAATTGCCCGCGAGACACGAGGGACATGGATATTAAGACCACTTCAAGAACATCAGCGGCTTCTGATGGACAGCACGGCGGTCTCTCCCATGAACACAGCAAACAAAAATGTGGAACGGACTAGAAATAGAAATGAGGACATTGGGAAACTCAGACTCAGAGACAATGCCTACTTAGAAGTTCAGGTACCGTACAAGCACACATATAGACATATGCATCTCAACCATTCTATCCCATTTATATATTATAAGTTAGCTAAATATCTCCCATCCCCACACGCATACTCTTATGAGGGAAAGCAGTATGATATATCACCCCAGAGAACATATTGTACCCACGTCAAGCACAACGCACAGGGAAAGAGTCCTCAGATGTAAAAATGAGGAATATAGATAAATGTACGGCACTTGCCGACTGCCAATAGATCGTCTCACCCACGTAGTTAGGATGATGCGACCAGGAAATATCTGATCATTGGGACAACAGTAACAAGCACACACATATCAACTATCACATAAAAAAAAAACAAAAAACCCTTATCTATATATACATATACATATATTACCCCCTACCTGTGTTCAAGTCAACAGAACATATGTTTAAACTTAGATACAGATTGCCTGAATCGTAGATGTATGGACTAAAGTGGGCAGATAACAGCTTTATGCATTCTCCTCATGATGTTAAATAGTAGGAATGTATTATTATGTACAGTTTTTCGGTGTCTTGGATCACAACATATCTACTAGCAGACGGTAAAGAGGATCTCCCCTAGGGGTCATACTATGACATACATGGGTCACCACTCACAAGACCAGATCCTAATCTATATAAATAGAACGTTAAGGCCACCCGAACAGATATCTTGATATCTACCCCCCATGGCTCCGCAGCTAGGTGCCATGACCCCAAACGGGGTAAGTTATAAAGAACCAAGTTATATCCCCCCCGTTCACCCGTTACTTTCCTACTCCTTCCATATTCCCGGTAAATATGATGCTACAAAAGCTGGAGCACTATGTAACAAACACCTAAGAACACCATATCTGATGCATCTGTGGGATAAAACAATACAGAAGAGGCAATCCAAGGGAAACACGGTAATAGGTTCTGAGCAACCTATACTGCCCGTATGCACTAATTTACCATTCACAAATGAGTGTGACCATACAATCCCATAATGTAAGGGGTCTTAACACCCCGCATAAAAGAAGAGTACTTTTAGAAGCAGTGAAACGTGACCACATTGATATCATATGCATACAGGAGACACACTTTAAGCACAACAATGTCTCAGATTATGGCACCAAAGATTTTCCCACGCAATTCCATGCGACCCACTCCTCCAAGTCCAGGGGATTATCCTTCCTTTTTCACAAATCTCTCACATTTGAACGGTTTCAACTTAAAAAAGACACACAAGGACGCTATCTCATAATTTATTGCAGTATTAATACTATTAAATATACATTAGTGGGGATTTATAGCCCAAATGTAAATCAGAGGAATTTTCTGCTTAAAGTCCTCAACAAAATTCCACTTACGCAAAAAACATCGATGATACTATGTGGAGACATGAATCATGTTTTACACCCGGTAGCAGACACCTCACTCAAGCAAGGTGCTCCCAGGACGAAACTCCTTACACAACAATGTAAAACACTAAATAAGGTAATCTTAGAACACAACCTATACGATATTTGGAGAATACACCACCCGACCGAAAGGGGATACACATACTTCTCCCACATCCACAAATCCCATTCTAGAATAGACATGATTCTCGTTACTGACGACATCCTACAAAGGGCGACGAATAGTGAGATTGGGGACATAATGTGGTCTGACCACGCCCCAGTGTCAGTAATGTTGCAAGCCAAATTTGACCATAGGGGAAAACCCATGGAGACTAAATTATGTCCTAACCAAGCATAAGGATTTCTGCACACAACTAAGCCACGACATCGATGAATACTTCCACAACAATACATTACCAGAATTAACGCCCACAACTACTTGGCAAGCTCACAAAGCAGTTGTTAGAGGGATTTTTATTAGTAGAGCATTTTATCTTAAAAAAACTAAGGAACAAGAATACCTTGACTCATTAAGAGATCTACAAAAAGCCCAATACTCAACTCCTACGATAGAACTGGCAAGGGAAATAGCTCAAATCACAAAACAAATAAATGAGCTATTATTAGATGAAACGGCACATATACTTCAGAACCTGAAAATACGCAATTACACACGGGGTAATAGAGCCGGAAAGGCTTTGGCATCGCTTTTAAGACAGAAACAAGCCCAATCAAAAATTCCATACCTGTATAATCGCACAGGGGGAAAAAATATATGACCCACGGGAAATTCTAGCATAAATGGCAAATTTTTATGACACATTATACAACATAAGACAGGACTCCCAGACACACCAACCGTCTACGCAGGAAATCCAAGGCTTCTTATCTAAAATTTCCCTGCCCAGCCTAACAGAGGACCAAAATAAAAAACTTAGCGACCCCATTACCTTGAGAAAACAATAACTATCCCTTACTGAGATAGTGAGTGATATACTAAAGTGCCTGAATAAAAGCAGCTCAACACAAAAAGTGGAATACCTTGATCCACAATAAAGTGCAAAATATAAGAATAAAAAGGTATAAACAATATACCAGCAAGTGGAGCGCTATAATGAATATTAATATAAATAATGAGGGGGTATACTCACCCCTCCAACATAGTGATACAATGTGTCCAAATGTACATACAAAGTAAAACAACAAAAAGAGAGAATATAGTGCAGATGGTTTACAAAAATAAAAAATGAATAATAGTAGCAATTGGTTGAAACCACTCACGTGGGTTGGAGCCTATAAGCTATTGGCTCCGTAAGTGACTCATTTTTGCTCTTGAGGCAGCAACACACCCCTTTATCCCAAACGATGTTCTCCCGTAGATATGGAACAAGCAGAGAGAGAGAACCTCATAGGTGGTATTGTACAGATAGTGTATACAAAATAGTGAGATAGTAATTGTTATGCTCACCTTAGACAGAGCCTTGAATTCCTGGCTCTGAGGTTTGTTGGCAATATGCTAATTTATTGGGATAGCATTCCCCACATAGTGTTCCTGGAGGCTAGAAAGGACTATATGGACTGATATAAAAAAATAACGATTTATTGTAGAGATAAAAAATAATAAAAACAATATTAAGACTTCTCAAAAGCATATAAGCTAAAAGGTAGAAAGTCCAAGTATAAAAGTCCAAAACTCCAGCTAACCCCATTACCCCAGACCCCATTACCTTGCCTGAAATCCTAAAAGTAATAAAATCGCTACCTCCTGGCAAATCGCCGGGCCCAGATGGTCTAACTAACTCTTACTATAAAACATTTAGCCACATCATAGGACCACATTTGGTGGATACATTTAACCATATAATATCCACAGGCAATATGCCACATGACATGCTGATGGCGCATATAGTTACACTGCCAAAGCCTGGCAAACCACCAAATAAACCTCAAAACCTACGACCCATATCCCTACTAAATACAGATACTAAAATTTTGGCCAAACTATATGCCACAAGAATTGCAGACATGATGCCCACAATAATCAAACAAGACCAAGTGGGTTTTGTGAAGGGCAGACAGGGGGCTGAAGGTACAAGAAAGTTATACAATCTACTATACGCAAAGCAACAACAAGGGGAACCTAGTGTATTCCTGTCGCTTGACGCTGAAAAAGCGTTTGACAGGTTGCATTGGGGCTTCCTATGAGAAACGCTACAGAAATTTAACTTTCCACAACAATTCCTACAATTAATAGCGGCACTGTATTCCAAACCCTTGGCTAGAGTGACAAATGGAGGCTTCGCATCACAGCCCTTCAACATCACTAATGGAACCAGACAGGGTTGCCCACTTTCATCACTCCTTTATATCCTAGCCTTGGAGCCACTGCTGCAAGCCATTAGGGATGAAACACAAATCACTGGCATCATGAGAGGGAGTAGGGAATACAAAGTAACAGCATTTGCCGACGATGCAATGTTAACGTTAACCAAACCGCAAATTTCCATCCCAACCTTCAATACTTTACTAAAGACGTACAGTGCTTGTTCATATTACAAGTTAAATGTGACACAAGACACAAGCAATGAGTCTATTTATAACACCTGAAACAACTAAAACACTACAACAAACTACCGCCTTTGAATGGAGACAAGACAACCTTACATTCCTGGGCATAAAATTCACTACTCATGCACACAAACTGCTCAAAGCCAACTATATCACACTTCTCCACTCTATCAAAACTCAACTCAATAGCTGGGAAAATAAATATATCTCGTGGACTGGAAGAGTGGCTGCTGTTAAGATGATGATCCTTCCCAAACTCCAATATTTATTTCGCACTTTACCCATACTATTACCTACGGCATACATTAAAGACGCACAGAAGACAATTAACTCCTTTATCTGGGCTAAAAAACGTCCTAGGGTTGCTGCAAATACACTTTACTTAACACAACAAATGGGAGGTATGGGACTACCAAACCTAGATTTGTACTATAAAGCGGCAATTGTAAGCACACTAGTGGCAGCGTTTCACTCTCACACCACGCCTCCGGCATGGGTACACCTGGAGGCGTCGCACACAGAGGGATATGAAATTACGACATTAGCAGGAATAAACAAAACCCATAGGAAGAACTTCAATGATATTCTCCCCGTAACGTCCTTAACCCTGAAAGAGTGGGATAAATACACAAAATTCCTCAATCTTGATACAGAGTTGCTCCCAACAATGTTACTACGCTCTTTTGAAATCTTGATCCCACAACTAAATATTCGAAAGTGGGCCTAGGAGACTAGGCTGGAAAACTTAAATGGAAAATACCGGGAATCTATGTTTCCCCTCCTCCCCCCCTCCCCACTCCCACCCACTACCCAGAAATCCCCCCCCCCCCCTTAGTTTTAAAAAAGGTTTTAAAAGTTTTCAAAAAGGTTTAAAAGCTTTATACATACAAGGTAAAACAGGTGCGGACACATAGACTAACATGAGCAAGATGGCTTATGCGCACCATCAATGCCCCAGACCAATATACAATGTAAGCACCACAGACAATGGATATAACGGAACACTATGTTCAATAAGGAAAGACCACTAACACTACGATTTATATACATATCACTTGACCCTATCTGACGGGAGATACGGCTCAGTATTACACTACAACAACTACTACAACTGGCAACAGCATGCTAATATGCTTATATCACCATGTACAGTAAAGATCACTTTGTACGATTTATGTACCTTGTGCATTTGGAAGATGTGTAAATTCTGGGACGTATGTAAATACTGGGAAGGCAAATTGATTGTCTGTATGATAAACGTAGTGGGCACTGGGATGTAAATTGATGATTGTATATGACAACAATGTATATCTACTGTCTGTACCTCATATATACTGCCACAAAACCTGCTGGTTTACCCCCTAAATCAGCAGAGCTCTCCAGATCCCACACCAGAACAGTGCCAAGATCGTTTTCCCCAGTAAAATGACATGAGCAGGCCGGATAAACTGACCACTTTGGGCAACAGTCAACAGCTGCTCCAACCATATCCCCCAGGTACCAAACCATCGCACTTCTGCCATCGCTTGTGACAGGCCTAATTGTAGTCCCTCAGGGCGAATTTGAGCCCACAGCTGCACCCAATGGATGTAAGAATGGCTGATGAACCATACTCGCTTTCCGGCACCTATAATGACAAAAGGGGAAACGGAATCAGTCCGGTTGGACGAACATATGATCGAAACCTCCCAGATTCCCATCTCCCAATCCTTTGGATAACCTTATCAGCCAACTCTAGGTGTGATGCCTCAGTAGCAGTCCCTATCTGAAAGGAGTGTCCACCAAACTCTGCACCAGGCAGCTCTTAAACCTCCAAGACCATGCGGAAAACCCTGATAAATTGAAAACTGACAAGAAACTGGCATCCATGTGGACCAACAAAGGATCCTCGCCCACCAGGCGAATCTCCCAGAAAGCATGAAGACATGCCACAGGACAAACCATACAGCCAATGATGCTCCGTAAAGTGACCCAAGTATTCCGTCCCAGAACATCGGTCTTAGACCTGCGAATCAGAAACCTCATGGCATCCGCTTCGCCAAAAACATCACCCCAGTAACAAACACCCAGGGACCGAAGTGGATGGGCTCACTAGTTCGCTCACCCGCATGGCCCCCGAAAAAGGTGAAGGAGAATGCCAACCGAAACAACACCACTTCGAATAGGGAGAAACAAACCTGCAGCAGAACCGAGAATATGCCTACCAGAAGAACGCCAGATATCGGCCTCGAGGATCAGAACACTTAGGCCCTTTCTTCCAGCCCCTCATAACCAATGAAACTAGGACATCCAAAGTAATGTCCGACACCCTGGTGAGTTTAAACCAAAAACTCAGCCCAGACAACTTCACATATACAGCCAAGGAAGAACAGCCCAAGACCTCCTAGAACCAAATTAGTTGTAATTAACCCTGCACTTGCTCACCATCCGACCAAAAAATACCGAGCTGCCTTTTGAACGCTAGCCACTCGCTACATGCCATACCATAACGCCGCCAAGTAGACTCGAAGACTGAACCCCAGATCCATGAAATCCATGAAACCCACGGCCCCACTGATCTGCTGAACATGGAAAACCCATCTCGTGCGCCTCGGGCCCCGCCGCCCTGAATTCCCGCCACTGAAAATGAGAAAGAGCATCCACTGTAACATTAAGCAAACTTGGGCACATGTACAGCCCTACAGTATGCATTCAGAAGCAAACAGCGCAGCACCAGGCGCCGCAGAAGACGAACCACAGGAGGGGATGAAGCAAACAAATTGTTGGTGGCCTGCACAACCCCCAAATTATCACAGTGGAAGACCACCCTACAATCCTCCCCCAGATCCCCACAGACACCAAAATAGGAAAAAGCTCCAAGAAAGCCAAGTTCTTAGTCAACCCCGCTGAATGCCAAGAATCCGGTCAAGGCTCGGACCCCAAAGATGGCCAAACCAGCGGGCCCTAAAGATGGCCCCAAAACCCACCCCCCCTGCGGCATCAGTGAACAAATGGAGCTCGGCATTGGACACCTCAGGCGCCTGCCAATATGACCATCTGTTAAATCCACCCAAGAAGACATAGCAAACCCTCAACTCCTCGTGCAGAGGGCGTGTGATCTGCACACAATGATGAGGGCGATCCACCCCCGAAGTAGCTGCTGCCAAGCGGCAATTAAACACCCTCCCCATAGAAATAACCCGGCACGCAAATTGCAGCTTACCCAAGAGCGACTGCAGGTGTCGCAGCTGAATTTACTTAAGAGACCTGGCAGTAGAGACCAAGCCGCACAGTTTCAGCACCTTATCCTCCAGCAAACGAAATTCCACAGCAACCGGATCAATCTCAATCCACAAGAAGCTCAAGAAGGTGGAAGGACCCACCGTCTTGTCAGAGGACCCCAAAGAACCGAGAGACTGATTCCAGGTTTCGGAGAAGGTGTGAACACATATTCGAACCAGCAGAACCCACACATATAAAGTTATCCAAATAATGAGGCAGCGAGTTACATGCCACCTCTTCCCTCACTACCCACTCCAGGAATGTACTGAAACATTCGAAATAGAAGCAGGAAATCGAACAACCCATGAACACAGGCAAACACAGGTCAACGTAGTAACTGCCCTGGAAGAAACAACCCAACAGGTGATGGCAGCCCAGGTGGACGGGAAGCAGCCGAAAGGCAGCCTCAATATCCGCTTTCACCAGCAGAGCCCAGGGCCCACCACCCAAACCATCCGAACAGCAGCGTCAAAGGATGCATACGACACCCTACACAGCTCCTCATCAATATCACTATTCACTGAACCCCCAAACAGGTAGGACAAACGGTGAATCAGCCAAAACTTACCCTGCTTCTTTTTGGGCAACACCACCAACTGGGAGACCCATAAGTGAAGCATTGGCGGGGTCGTAAATGGTCCTCAGGGTGATCTCTGACCGACTTGAGATTCTGACATACCCCAGTAAAAACCCGCACCCGGTTTGGAATCCAAAACCCATCCCAGAAACCCCCAAGGAGCTGCTCTTCTGCCCTTCGGTTCCTATAATGGCTTAGCCATTAAAGCCTTGCTCCGACGCCCACTGGTGTCCTCCGCTTTCAAGACCACAGTATTGTCAGGGCTTACCTTAGTTGGGAGTCCGGTAGCCAGAGATTTGTGCTCACTAATCACATTTCTTAGCTACTTAAAATCACATATCTCAGCAAATACACCAGGTGATTTTAAGTAGCCTTGTAAAATTTAAAACTGTGTTTTTTGTCTGTGCTGTTCATTTTTGTATTTTGTATAAATCTTGGATCTTATTGCAGCACTATTGCTGAGAAATGCATGTTCCGGTTGGGCCCCCAAATCCCATTTTTTCCATGCATGTTCACTGCTCAGACATGTGACATTTATCTATTATGATTTACAGCTAGACCTGGACTGGCAATCGGGCAAACCTGGCAAATTCCTGATGGGTCGCAATGTCAGTGTGCCAAGGCTGACAGGAGAGATCAAATAATCCCCCTGCTATCCTACGCAGGGCAGAACAAGCCTTACGAAGGAGCTATGTCCCTTCATGTGCCAGAGGGGAGATAAGGTTATCAAGGAAGTGAGCCAGGCTGCATGCAGGGCAACTTCTGTCTCTTCTTCTTGTGAGTGCTGTTCCCGGGTGCAGTTGTGACCCCTGTATGCACACCACTGTACATATACACACATACAAACACACATACATTCACATACATACAAACACACACAGAGACACATATATACAGACACACACATACATACAAACAAGCAAAAATACATACAATAACACATACATACAAGCACACATACATAGAGACACATACATACACACAGAGACACATATACACACACACATACATACATACAAGCACACATACACACACATACATAAAAACACACACACATATATACAGACACACACATACAAACACACACATGCACAGACAGACACACGCACGCACGCACAAACACACACATACACACAGATACATTTTCATACAGACACACAAACATACATACAAACAAACACATATACAAAATATTTTAGCCACTCTCCTGTTTACTACCTTTTAGATGCAGGAGGGTGACTTCCCTTGGGTTCCCACTCTGACTCCCTCCTCTCTTCCTCCTGGACAGCTCTGTCTGATAGCTGGGAGGAGTGACCGGGGCAGTCACTTCCTCCCAGCATCTGATGTCATCTCAGTCATGCTGTTAAAGCACCGCAGTGCTGAACAGGCCCCCTTGAAATCCAAAGCCATTGGGTGGGCCTAACAGCATAGGCCCCTTCACGTGCGGCCCCATCGGTTTTACCGCGCGGGCCGGGGCCGTAACACATGGTGGCAGGCACCCGGTTGCAGGGGTTTGCAGGATGGTCGTGCCCCCTAGAGTGATGGGCCCCTGAGACTCCTGCATATACGCCACTGAGGCCGCTATACATATACTACATCCCTTATGCACACACACTATAATCCCTGTAGAAACATGCACGAACTTGCACACTCAACCCTCTATACACGTTACTGCACCTATACTCACACGTGCACTACAACCCCAATACACATACACAAACTAAAGCTCCTAGATACATACGCAATCAGAGGCGTAACTAGAAACCACAGGGTCCCGGTGCAAAAATTGCCCTGGGCCCCCCCATACATTAAACCCCCCCACCACACCATCTATCGTCCCCCTCTCATATGTTACCCCCTCCCCCCCACACATGCAAACAGATACACATGTAGACACACACACACACACATACAGGCACATACACAAACACACAGATACACAAACACACACAGAGACACAAACATACAGACACAGACATACAAACAAACACACACATAATACAAATATACATGCATACAGACACACAGACATACACAGACATACACACACTCATACAGACACACAGGCAGACATACACACACATACAGACACACACACAGACATACACACAGACATATAGACACACAGACAGACAGACACACACATGCAGACACACACACACATTCAGACACACATACATACACACACTCACATACAGACACACATACAGACACACACACATACAGACACACACACACACACACAGACATACGCACACAGGAAAACAGACATACACACACTCACATACTGACACACACACAGACATACACACACAGACACACATACACACTGATATACACACACTCACATACAGACACACTGACAGACATACACACACAGACATACACACAGCAAGATACACATACAGACATACACTCACATACAAACACACATACCTTTCCCTGTGGTCCAGTGGTGACTCAGGCTGATGGGAGTCAGAGTTCCCACTCTGACTCCCTCTCCTTTCTCCTGCGCGGCTCCCAGTGCTTGCTTGGAGGAAGTGACCGGGGCAGTCACTTCCTCCGAGCCTCTGACATCATAAGAGGGCACACAACAATACAAAAGTGCAGGGTGCGCCAGGGAGTAAGGGGTGATGTGATGCTGGATAAAACAATGGAAATAAAACAGATAAAACGTGATCAACAAGATGGTATAAAATTTGTGGTATGTAAAAGCAAACAAGCCAACAAAGTCTATAAAAATTGCCTTAATCTCCAGGTGAGTATGTCTTCCAGATGATTGAGGTCCAGGTACATAAAAAAGAAGAAAAGAGCTCCAATAGTGCAATATGTTTTAAAAGTGTAAAAGGTAGGATAAAATATAATCCAAATGGCCTACTCACTACTCACATGGAATAGAGCTTAAAATTAACTCAAGTGTGAAGTACTTGCAGTGGTATTGTTCCCCCACTTCAGGGATATGACGGGAGGTATAGGCCAATGTATGTCAGCAGGGTATGTGAAAATGAAAACAGATAGTGCTCTCTGTATAAGATATATCCAGGGGAGGAAATAAATAAAAACTTACATTTACCTGACCAGATAACCTGCTCAGTATGATCAGCGTAGGTGGTATTATCCCCACCAGAGATGCTTTGTGAGTTTCCCACTGAGAAGATAAAAATGTGTGGTTTAAGGCACATTCAACACCATAACTACTACAGTGCACTATAGTGGGTCCTGCATTGTTTTAAGTGTACTCTGAATTAGAAGTAATTTATTTATTTACACTTTTGCTCTGTGTCCTGGATGGAAAGGTTTGCAGTTTTTCAGAAACACCACATTTGTAGTAAGGCCTCCAGTTGCCCTGCAGTGATGGTTCAGAGAGGGCCTGGTTCCGTTGTTAAAGCGCTGACTGGGGCCCCTGGAATTACATAGCATCAGGTGGCCCTAACAGCATGGGCCACCCGATGGGCCCCTTCAATGCAGCCCTGGCGGTTACACCGTGCGTGCCTGGGCCGCATTACTCAGCTGGCTGGACCTTTTGTCACAAGGGTCCGCAGGGTAGCTGGGCCCCCTGAAGTGACGGGCCCAGTCACAGCTGCGACCCCTGCCACTGCACGCAATGCAAGCCCCTGCAGCACCTAGATACACGCACAATATAACCCTTACATGCATACACAACATTCCCTTGGCCCACAGACCCTACAGGCCCTATAAACATGCACATAAATATACTTTACAGCCCAGAAACACTCACACACATTACAGCTTCTCTCCATAAATAGCACGCTGCGAGCGGACTACTTTACACACACTCTACAATACAGTCTCCTTTACGTATATGCAATACCACAAGCAACCTCCAAACACATACAACACCACAGGGAGCATGTTCCACTTCTGTTCTCTGATAACCCACTATAGAGGACACCATAGACAAGTCACTAGCAAATGCAGTCTATGCTTGCAAAAAAAACAGGAAATCGACTCCACACTGAATGCTATGGAGAGCCATCACACTATTTAGTGGGAGGTGCTTGACATTGATGACATAACGTGCCCTTTCTGTCCACACCCCTCATAGTGAGCTTTTGCTGCCAAGGCTGAATTTTTGTCCCTCTCTGACCCTCTGTTAGGCTAGATCTAAAAATGAAACATAATTATGGACATAACACGGCAGACAAACAAATTTCAAGACCCTTCTTACGACAAATACTTTTTAAAATTGGTTCTCCATGTTAGACTCTTCAGTCTATATCTCCCCTGCTAAACATGCTGAGCTGTACCAGCAGTGTTCTAGAGGAAGTTGGTTCACTCTAGTCTGCCATAGTCAATTTGTGTGATCTTGGCCAACACCTGTCCTCATATTATCCTCATCTGCCTTGTACCCCTAAAGTGTATTTGACCATGCTTCTAACTGTACATTGTATATTCTTCTGACAATTTACACAAAGGCAAAATTTTGCTACAAGTTTTGCACAGTGTGTTTTGGTCATTAGAAAAATCTCAACTTGCCAAGTCTGAATTTCTTGGGAGAAATCTCAGCACCCAACTCGGTATATGTTATCCAGCAAAAAAGACTGTTTCCTCTGATTCCTTTTGGATAAACATAACACATTGCTTAAAACTCAAATTAGGAGGATATATTTAATTAGTACCTAAGTCAAAGCATATTCTTCAGCAAATTAGACGTGATTATTGCTAGTGAGAAATCTAAAGCAAAGGAGACCTTCTGTCTTGGAAAAAAAGATACATTAGCACAATTATAATTTATACAGTTTGACATTTTAACTACTTTGCACACTATTTCTACAGTCACCGGCTTTAAAAAGATTGAAATCAACACTGTTTTCAGTGTTTGAAAACTCCAACTTTATGTGCTTTTTCCAAGTCATACTGGCTCGGTTCCCATTGCTCTACACAAGAGGAAATCTGCACTTGATTAAAGTAGAGTGCATTTTTCAAAGGATAATGATATTCTTATTTTCTAAACAATTTCTCTCTCAACAATGCAAAGAGAAACACTAGACTAGAACCTGATCTCAGTTACATGTATGTTTGATGCATCTTGATTTGCTTGAAGGAAAGGGTTGTATTTTCCTCAGGAAATAGATACCTTTATTTTTATTAGCAAGTAGAACAGTGTACCTTTTTAATGTTTCCTGTCACACAACAAACTGTATTCTGTCTCAGAGTATCTATTCCTTTTAGACACCTTTATTCAAAACACAATACTGAAAAGTTATGAGAACTTTTCTTCAGGCAATCACCAAATTATTAATTTTCTGCAGACAGTGAAAGTAATCAGAGTCACAAGTAACAGGGATAATCTATTTCACACAATGTTATTGCTCCGAGGCAATGAAGTTTAACATTCACCAAAAAAAAGATCTTCAAAGCACTGATTTTAGATGGTGTCATGCAGAAAGAAAGAAGGCAGAAATAGCATTTTCTGTAAATTCTGGGTTCTAAAGAGTATAGTAATTATGTTTATTCAAAACAACACTTCAACTGTCAGTGTAATAGCTTCATCGGATATATTATGGTAATGTGTTGATAGGCATTTTATTGCATTCACTGCTTACAACAGCGTATGTTTCATTTCTATCGAAGAGGTACTACAGGAACTCAAATATATTAGGTACAAGGTGAAGGTTTGGTAAGAGTTAAATATGTAGAGTTGTTTCTTTTTTTTTATTAAGTTTTTTCTTTGTTTTTTTTGTTTTTTTGTTTTTTTTGTAAGTATTGGGGCTGGTGAGTGCTGTGGTCGTTGCTGATGCCCAATAGCAGTGAGAGTTTGAGGGCAGGACTTATTTTTGTGTATAATGGTGATTGTGTGGTTATAATTTTATGCAGTTTAGCTGGCGTACGATACCAGAAAGAAAGTATTTTACAATTTGTTTCTTGGGATATAGTGCATACTGTACTATAGTGGTTAAGTCTCAGATCCATTGGCCACTGTTCTTCTGAGAATAATATAACTTCAAAAGATTAACCCCTTAAGGACACATGACATGTGTGACATGTCATGATTCCCTTTTATTCCAGAAGTTTGGTCCTTAAGGGGTTAATTGGCATTCTAGACATATAGGGAATTTTAACAATAAGCATTAATAAATTAATCAGAATGAATAAATTAATCTATTTTGAAATTATTTTCTTTAGTTGCATTTCAGTCAAAATCATTATAATCAAATTTGTGAAAAAGTTAGTTGTTTCTTTTTTTTTACTTTTTCTATTTGTTTTTTTTTTAAAATATCTGTTCTATTCTTTTTAAATTCCTGAAGGGATACTCCAAGCACCATGACTACCTCCAGCCACATATTTGGGGCATCATTAGCCAGCCTGGAACCAAAGTTCAGGGTTGCCAATGTGAATACTTTATCAATGGTGGCATGGCCTTGTGGACCGCGTTAGAGAATGTTCTTTACTTTCTATCCAGGATGTCACCTGGATATCGCACCCCCAGGCGTGTATGTCCTAAGGCATCATCCTGTACAGCAAGCATGTCAAAATCGTGGCCCATGGGCTGCATGCTGCCCACAATGGGCATCTTTGTGGCCCAGCGAGCCGCGAGTACATGCTTAGTGTTAGTGTCATCTGCAATGTTGGGAAAGCAGGTGCCTACTCTGCTAAAGGAGGAGGGCCAGCAAGGGAGCTCAGTGTTCCTGCTCCTCACTGCTCCCTCGTGCGCGCCGTCAGCAGTGAAGCCGGGCGCTGGAATATGACGTCTGTCAGTGAGTGTGTGTGTGTCTGTCAGTGAGTCAGTGTGTCTGTCAGTGACTGTGTGTGTGTCAGTGTGTGTGTTGGTCAGTATTGCATTGGCTGCGACTGGACAATAGAGTACCTGGAGGTGCATGGAGGCATGCAACGCCACATCACATTCTGACGTGACATCGACATGCTCCACCTTCACAGGGTTTCAAGAAGTAGTGGGAGGATCATATTTGGCACAGGGTGCGGATGGCGTCATTTGGGGTATACCAGAGGCCGGACTCCAGAGTCTCATACTGGCAGCAGCAGTGCGAGTGGAGTCTGCATGTTGGCTAGAGGGGGGTGCTGGGATTTAGTAGAGGGGGGACTGGGATTTAGTAGAGGGGGGTGCTGTGGTTTAGAAGAGGGGGGGGGGCTGGGATTAGGTAGAGGGGGTGCTGTGGTTTAGTAGAAGGGGATGCTATTTTTTTTTTATACTGTACTTTTCAAAATAAACCTACCCACATAAACTTAAACCTTGTTTATGTGGCCTGTGCTAGACTTTGAGTTTGACATGCTTGCTGTACAGGCTTATGAGGGTTGTCCCTGATGATAAATAACAGATACTGCTAAGGTAATGTGGCAACATATACCGCATATATGGAGTGCATATAGGATAATATTGTTATTTATTTATAATATTGTTTTATTAGCTTAATTATTTGGTATATGCTTTTTAAAATGTTTTCTTGTACAACCAGTTTTCTTTTCTTTGCATTAAATAATGTGCTAACTATGAATACTGGAATAAAAAATACAATTAAACATTACTTTCTGAAGCACCCAAAATGTTCAGATCTGGTGGTGTTCATTTTTGCAGACTGCTTGGTAGTAATTCATCTTTTTTATTGTTTTTAACCGCGTCCATTTAGGTTTGCCTGCTGATATCTTCCTGTTTCCCATACAGGTATGCAGGACTTAACTGACAAGACCTTTCAGTTTCCCATACAGTTATGCAGGTCGTCCAGCTATTAGAGGGAAAGAAGATTTGCTCCTGTGTCTGCTGTTCCAGCTTGCAGGAGATTCAACGGGGAAAGTCCTTGTAAGGACTAGAGCTAATTCCCCTTTCAGTTCCAGAGTTCCCAGGACTGAGTGTCATCCAGTGCCTGGAGGTGTCAGAGCAAATTTTCCCTTTGGATTCAGGAAGGAGGTGGCGGTTCCAGGGCTCCAATCAAGCTACGGCGACTGAGGGCAAGAGTGCTGCGGTTTGTCCCCTGTTCCAGCTATGAAGTGGTCCTTTGGGAGAGGTACCCAGTCGGGGTGCCAGGTGATCTGTTACAGTGCCTTAAGATACATCACAAATATTGAGAACCCCAGAGGTGAACACTAGTAAAAAATAAACACAATTTAAACCTGAGCATGAATGCAATGGCAACAAATTGAACTCCTGTAATACACATACTGATACTGTTATCTTGTGATCAGAAACAATTACACATAAGAATCAAAATCCAGCAAAAGGATATAGAAAATAAGAACACAGGTAATAAGGTCATGATGTAGCCAAACAGACTATCAACAATAAAAAATATCAGTTGACTTGAGTAATATATCACTGGAGGCCAAAAAATACAAACATATCAGATAAGATTACAAAACCTGAATAAAGTAAACAAGAAAACCACTTAGTATAAAACAGTGTCTGAAGTCATGCAATGGTAGAAAAAAAGCCCTTTAGCAAAGTGAAGCAATGAAAGGCTGAGGTTTGCAAACTACCATAACAAACTGGAGAAAGGTCATGTTCTCTGATGGGTCAAATTTTCAGCTTTGCCAAACAATTGGTAATCTGATGGTTAGACAAAGACCTGAGATGTGTACAAGTCATATTGCCTCACACCCACTGTGAAATATGGTGGAGGACCGATGAAAGCCTATAGTTGCCTTATCTAAGTTGTAATCAGGCATATTTGCCAACACCTGGTAATCTGATAGTTAGACAAAGACCTGAAATGTCTACAAGTCACAATGCCTCACACCCATTGTGAAATGGGTGTTGCTCAAAGTGTTGCTTTGGCCTCCAAATTCTTCAGATCTCAATCTAATTGTGCATCCTTGGCATGTGCTAAAACAACAAAATCGATCCATGGAGACACCACCTTGCAACTTGCTGGACTTAAATGATCTGCTACTAATGGTACCAGATACTACAGGACACATTCCGAGATCTTGTGGATTTCATGCCTTGACATATCATAGCTGTTTTGCCAGCACAAGGGGGACCTACAGGATATTGCCGCACAACAGTTATAATAATGCCCCTAAAAATGTGTATGTTTAATCATTCTAACTTAAAAATATATATCCATACATTTTTGGTCACAGGAGTTTTGTTGATAACAAAAATCTGATTATCCCCAAGAAAAGAGTTTCAATATTTTAACATTTTACTTTGTACCTCTCAAATGAGATATTGGTATACAATGTTTATTCAGCACATCTTTTTATTTCTACACTTTGTGGTAACTGTTAGCTAGGTAGTGATTTTGTGTTGTGCTTTCAAATCTGTGTAATAAGCAAATGTAGTATGTAAATAAGTAAGCCCTGCAAATTAAGCAGTCACATCAATTAGATGGAAATATATTATCACCTAGTTTAGTCAACATGACACATTAATAGTTTATTCTGTAGCACATATATAAACTGATTATAGAAACCTACATTAAAGAGATAAAGGATATTGAAATTGCAACAACAAGCACACTGGAAAATAAACTGGTTAAGTAGCTCAGTCTACAATATAAGTAATACAGTAATTTCTCTTAACATTCTTCAAGGAACTCCACTCATGTAATAGATTTGCTCCAAAATCCCAAAGGAAAACACAAGGCAAAACAAGGGAATTGAAATGGGATCATGGAACAAATATGTACACATAAAGTCACAGAGTAATTAACCAAAAATGGAATGTTGAAAATTTCAGGGTCAGTTAGAATGGTAAGTAAAGTTTGGTAAGTAGAGTTTATCACTCTATTTGAGATCTGCTAGAGACAGCTTATTGAAACATCAGACTAAAAAAAATTGAGAAAGAGACAGACTGGAATATTGATGATACAATAATGTGGGGAGAAGCAGGGCTGCCATCAGAAATTTTGGGGCCCGTGACACAGGGACCCAACCCCAAGTCCACCCACAGTGCAGGCCCTGAGTCTGCCCATAAGGATGCAGTGTATGTGTTTGAGTAGTGGATGCAGTGAGTGTAAAGTTGATGTGGTGTGTGTGTGTGTGTAGTACATGTGTAGTGAGTGTAGTGGATGCAGAGTATGTGTGTGTGTATGTATGTGCATGTAGTGGATGCAGCGTGTGTGAAATTGTTGTGGTATGTGTACGACCATCCTAACTTACTACTGCTTTTTGCCTCCAAGATCCATTAAAGAGTTGTGTATACAAGATTGACAGACTTCCTCGAATCCAATTCTCTGCTTGACCCGCTTCAATCTGGATTCCGCTCTCGTCACTGTTGTAACAGCCATGACTAAAGTATCCAATTATCTTATCACTGCAAAATCCCATGGTCACTACTCTATCCTAATTCTCCTCAAACTTTCTGCTACTTTTGATACTGTTGATCATCAACAGCTTCTTCCCATCCTCCGTAATCTCGATCTACGAGATACCGCTCTCTCCTGGTGCTCTTCCTACCTCTCCCAATGTTCTTTCAGTGTTTCTTTCTCTGGATCTGCCTCTTCTGCCCAATCCCTCTCTATTGGTGTTCCCCGAGGGTCTGTCTTTGGTTCCCTATTGTTCTTAATCGACACTGTCTCCCTTGGTAAACTCATCAGCTCCTTAGGCTTCCAGTATCATTTCTATGCGGATGACACACAAATGTATCTGTCCTCCCCTGATTTCTCACCACCCCTCTTGACTCGTGTCTCTGATTGCCTCTCTGCTTTTTACAACTGAATGGCTGCTTATTTCCTTAAATTTAACCTGTCTAAAACAAAACTTCTGGTCTTCCCTCCTTCAAGTGTTGATACTCCCTTGTCTGTTTCTCTCCAAGTCAATAGTGCTACTATCTGCTCTACCTGCCTAGGTGTTCTCTTTGACTCCGACCTCTCCTTCACCCCTCATGTCCAATCAATCGCTAAATCATGCCGCTTCCATCTCAAAAACATAGCATGCATCTGACCCTATTTAATGTCTGATATGGCTGAGATGCTTGTCCATGCTGCTGTCCTCTCTCCTTGACTTCTGTAATCCACTTCTCAGTGGTCTTATGTTTTCCAGCTTGCCCCGTTAAGTCTATAATGAATGCGGCGACGAGGCTCATCTTTCTGTCTACCCGCACCTGCCACGCCTTGCACCTCTGTCAGTCCCTACATTGGCTTGCTATAAGATATTGGACTCAATTTAATATCCTGATACTTGTTCAAAAACCTCTTGCTTACAATGCTGCTCCAATCTATTTATCCTCACTAGGCCCCTACACTCTGCCGTAGACCTATGTCTAACCCTTTGTTCATACTCCTACCTCTGATGCTTGCTATAAAGACTTCTCTAGGGCTGCACCATTCCTATGGAACACCCTTCCCCTCTCTGTTAGACTTTCACCCAGTCTGCACTCCTTCGGAAAATGTACTTCTTTAGGAAAGCATATCAATTAAACTGTGAACAGTTTACTCTCCCTGCACCCTGATGCGTCTCCTGCAACTGTCGTCAAAACAACACTAAGCCCTCATTGAATATTATCGTAGCAATGTATTTTAATACCCTGCCCATACCTTTTGTGTCACTATTCCCCACTCCCTCTAGCATATAAGCTTATTGAGCAAGACCCTCATCCCTCTGTTCCTGTGTGTCCAACTCGTCTGCTTACAAATATGTGTCTGTTAGTCCATCCATTGTACAGTGCTGTGGAACTTGTTGATGCTTTATAAATATTAATAATAATAACGATAATAACCATGTGTGTAGTACATGTGTAATGCATGTAGTGTGTCTAGTGGATGCAGTGTGTTTAGTGGCTGCAAAGTGTATGTGTATAGTCAATGAATTATGTATGTGTAGTGGATGATGTGTGTGGTGGCTGGGTGCTCGCAAGAATTGGAGAAAGCTTCTAAAGCTGAAGATCATGTGTGCTGGACCCCCTCTTCACTATACAGGCTGCCAGGGGACCCCAAGGGCAGTGCTAATTACCTTACTAAACCTTGTACTTCTATATATAATTAATTTCTCTGACTCCCATTTCAACACATTAAACCATTTTCTCCTCTTATGACTATGGTCTTACAATAAGACTACCATGCTCCAAACAGTCATTCTATTTTATATGTCTAACCTAACCACTTCCTATTGAATTGTAAGATTTTGCAATATGTCTCTAAAAACCTTGTGCATAACCTGTGTGTTCATTGTACCACCCTTTTTTAATTTACTGCAGTATTGTCAGTGTTTTAAACAAGTTTTTTTTATTTTATTTTTTAAAGTGTATTTAACATATAAACATAGGAAATATAAACATAAAATATGTTTAGCAAACATCTCAAAAATTGGCACTAACAGATTGTAGGTGTTGCATAGATGCCATGTGACGTTAATCTTCCTCCTCTTTCTACATTTACAGTACATGCTGTGGCAGTAAATAGAATTTAAATGGTTATGATGCTTGCAGCCTCTTTGCCTCAGCATGTTACTAGTGCCCATCTTTGGTAAGTCTTGGTAAGGCTAATGCAGAGTGTCTGTCTTAGCAATACCTCCAGCAAGGCCAGAGCCACAGGAGGGTAGGGATGCTCATTAAGAATTAAATTGTTTGCAAATGGTTTATCCCTGAGTAGCATGGCCACAGGTATCCACACACCATAAGCACTTCAGTGAAATGAAGTGGTAGGAGCCTACATTATTTCTTCATAATAATTGCAAATTTAATGGAAAGAATAAAAAAACTGAAAAATTGTTCATTTGGATATATATATATATATATATATATATATATATATATATATATATATATATAATTGTTTTTTTCAATTAAGCCCTCAAACTTTACAATTCTCTTGCTAGAGATTACGTAATAAATAAATTAATAAATAACCCCAAAATGGATATTTAAAAATAGTAATTAAATGTCTGTATTTGGAGATAAAAGGTTGCCATGGACAGCTTTAATTCTGCAACATAATTATACATATTTTAAGGTCAATGAGATAATGAAAGATTTAGTCACAAAATATCCCATGGTAAAATGTATTTTATATGTCAATCTTTTTTAAGATAATGTGAATAAAAGCACATATAAACCTGTATGGGGAAAAAAAAATCCCTATTTGCTACCATGCAGATTTTATAGAGGCATATTCAAGATAATGTAAAGGCAACCAATTGATTTCTTGCTTTGAATAAGAGCTTTTCTGGGTTTTGGCAGCTTGAGGAGTTCAAATCGAAAACATGCCAGGAGTGAAGTCCAATGCATTATCACACGCATCCCTGCTGCATAACTGTGCCTCATAATATGCCACAACATTGCCAAGCACAGCTCAGAGCTCTTTAAGAATGAGTGGAGCCTCATGAATAATGGTCGAATCACGAAAGTGATAATTAAATAAGACAACTGGATGCCAGTGGACTCCCCAGTGAAAAATACTCTTCAACAGAGAACATTTCTACCTTTCATTTTATTCAGCATTAGTACTGCCTCACAGTTCATTACTGAATATATCTTCTAAAGAAGCAGTCTCTGCTGAAATTTTGTAAGTCACAAAATACCCTTGATGGCGTTTTCAAAGAATACATTTTAATGTATTTCTGTTTTGCATTTTTGTTAGGAAGGAAGCACATTGAAATATTCTGTTACTTTTTCATCTTCAGCTCACCATTGATATTTTTCCTGTTTTACTATTCTATTGGAATATTGAACTTGGAATGGCCAAAGTGATCTTAATTCAGATGTCATTATGAAGTACTATATTAATGTGTACTTACAAATAGTTGTATGGAAATTCTCAGGGTAGCTTAAACTATAATGCATGAAATAAAATTACATTAGAATAAAATAGTGATTAAATGCTGCCTGTTCAGTTGATGTCATTCTAATTTACTCTACATATTTTATTTACTAAAAGTTAAACTATGGGGAGTTGAAAACCATATTGAAGGTTTTGTTTAGGTCAAAAATAAATAAACTGGAAAATATAATTTGGGGAATAGTTCCAGCTCAGTTAATAGGTCAAAATGTTGCTTTTTGCTTTTAAATTTACTACCCGCGGCCCGATTGTTAATCTATTTTGAAGATATTCAAAATACTTTCTTTACTTCAGAGACACACTATAAAATTGGGCTATATTTCAAAATATAAAACTAAGCATTTCAATGCTTCCATAATGTGTACACTGTTCATCCAAAACATTAAAACCATTGACAGGTGAAGTAAATGACAATGATTATAGCGTTAAACTGGCACCTGTCAATGGTTGAGATATTTTAGGAAGTGAACAGCTAATTCTTAAACTTCATGTGTTGAAAGCAGGAAAATTGGACAAGTGATAAGAAATTAGTGACTTTTACAAGGGCCAAAAAGTGATGGCTAGATCACTGGTTCCATGCAATTTCAAAACTGCATGCCCAGTGGGGTGTTCCATTGGTTAATATCTACAAAAAGTGGTACATGGAAGGACAACTGGTGAACTAGTGTCAGGGTTATGGATGCATGTGGGAGTAAAGGCTAGCTCGTCTTGTCCATTCACACAGAAAAGCTACTGTAACTCAAATTATTGAAAAATGTATTGCTGGCCATGATGGAAAGGTGTCAGAACACACAGTGCCCTGCAGTTTGCTGCTTATGGGGCTGAGTCGCCAAATACCAGTCAGATGACCCCTGTCAACTGCCAAAAGCACCTTCAATGGAGATGTGATGGTCAGAACTAAACTATGGAGCAAAAGAAGAAGGTTGCCTGGTCTGATGATTCGCATTATTTGTATGTATTTTTAAGCTTTTGGAGATTTTCAGAGGCATTTAAAAAACATTACATACACAACTGAAGTCTGAGCTGACATACATGAGTTAAAGCTACAAGTAAGATAATAAGTAAATCTCATTTTTAAAATAAATTATATAGATAAAATTATACAAAAACATCCAATAAAAAAAGATTTACAAATGCTAAATTTGCCAGACGTTATAAGTCCTCAAGTGAAAACTACCCAGAGAGGTTATAATCAGCCAATCCGAATGCTGCAATACTGAATATGGCAAGTAATGATGCTAATAAATATGTGCCTTCCAAGCAGAACTTTGTGAGAAAATAATGTTTTTTGTGAGTTCATTAAATATCAGCTTTCTGTGTATTAATTAAAACCAAGAGGAAACCTTGCTCTTCATCCTGATAACATGTAAAAACTGTGTGATCGCAAAGGTTGCATTATGGATCAAAACTATTTACCAAATTTGGGCCGAACTGCAGTTTGGCTGAAGTCTGTATCTCCCACACACTATTCAGATGGGAGAGAATGGAGAGAAAGCTGATTGTTTGGGGGGAGGGTGGGGAGATCAATAAGTAGCTTAGTTTTCCATGATGGACAAAAGGTCTGTCCAGTTATGTTGGCTACATGTTCATTCAATCAAGGGATGGAAAAAAAAAGATGGTTGATGGTTAGAGAACAGCAGCTAAATTATGATTTTATTCACAGTTCAAGTGAAAAATCACCAATAGTAGGGAAAAAAGGAGGAGCAGTAAAAGAAAAAAATCTATATATTTGCATGCAGAATTGTTTCACAAACTTCGATGGCGACTACTGACGAAGACAAACAAGCACACAGTTTTTGCCTGTCTTTACCTTTTGATGTACCTGTGTTGGAGTGGGGAATAGCCTGTGTCAATGATTCTAGTTGTGAAACGGATTAGGCTTTCCCAGCTTCTGACAGTGCGACTTACACCAATTTAATAGTAGGTGATAGCCTGAGATATTCATCATAGTACGCAACTGGTTAGATTGCTGCTGTGTGTCTAGCCCCTGCCAGTAGTACAGTGCCACTTACACAACTTGAGTTGGAGGAGATTGTTTTAAATCCTGTTTTAATAATAGTTGACGGGTCTTTTTTTGTTAACCTTTTGTAGAAGGAAAATCCTTTTTTTGAGGGAGTGGTGTTCTGAGCAGTATGTGCTGTGCAATTATGCAATCACAGTGACATTACTCTGTGTACTGTGTGCAGTGTGCAGTGTAACTTTTCTTAACAAGTATAACACAGGTTCTACAGACAATGTCATAAAAACATACATGGGTACAAGATAGAAGTTTGGCTAATGCTTGGGACTTCTTCAGGATTGCTGCATCAGATACAGTGAATCCAGGATCATAGCATGTCTTAAGGGATAGGCTTTCATTACATCTTCATTTTAAGCTGCTATGGGAGTGTGGAGTTTTTTTAAATGGATGAAAGAGAAGGGTGATCCATCTACACATTGGTGTGTATTTTTGGCACTTGAGGTGGGGTATATTTTCTATAAGTTTGATTATATTATAATGTTACTTAACATCAAAGACAATAACAATTGTACAGTAACTCCAACAATCAGCAACTCATTTTTCAACACAATCATCTATTTGGGCTTGTGTTACTTTACACAATACATGATATACATTCATAGTCCAATATATTTTAATAATAATAACAACAACAAACCCACTATCATCAAAGTTACATTCTAATCCCAACAACAAATTGAGGGAGGATAGTGCTCGTGTTCACCTATCCATAATCACCTTTTCTTATCAACTTACCACCACTGCCACCACCATACCTCTGCCATCACTGCCACCATCACCAATTTGAGTAATAATAAATCTCAGGATAGTTGGACTAGCATGTTATGACTGATTCACCACCAGATTGTTATTTTCACCACCAGGAAACATGTTTTCTCAAGTTTCCTTTTTTTACTGTATTTGGTGACTCAAAGTCTAAAGTAGCAGAAATATATGATACAAAGCAGACCATCAGCTCCACAATTGCGTCTGCTGCTAAATCCACTGGCACTGAAGCTCCTTCTACCATAGCTAGCTCAAGCATTATACCTTCTTGCAGCTTCCTCCTTAAAAAGCAACCAAGAAGAGCATCAGCAGAGCATATTTTGTGGGAGGAATATTGATCAATATTGCTGTTTCCTCCCACTAATGCAGACACAGGTTTTTTTTGCCCCTGGCACAGAAACTACTTGACTATGAACAAGAGGAATTAGAAATGTTTAATCTGGAAACATAAATTAGCAGCTCACTAATTTCACTGGCAGGTAGTGTGCACTCATCTGCTGCATGCTATCCACTATTTGTGTCTGCTTTAGAATCAACTCATCCAATGGAGACAGTTGTGACATCAGCTGTACCTGCTACCACTGGCACAAGCAGCTCATCTGCTGTGAATGCTACCATCACCACCACCAGAACTACCACCATCCATACCACCAACATGAACATCACAAGTACCACCACCATCAACATTTCTGTTACCTTAATCAATGAAGTGCTAACATGCACACTTGTATTGCAACATCTTCCACTGCTGCCGATGCAAATCCACAAATATCTTCAGCATCCCAAATGCGAATTGTTGAGGTTAATACATTGTGGTTAAGAAAATAATTTGAGTGCCTCCTTGAAGGCCCACATGAACAGTGTAAAATGTGAGGCAAGGACATCAGTAGAGGATGAATGAAATGTTATCTCACCAGTGCAGGTATGAACCAACAAATGGCAAGACACCAGTAGTCTCTATTACTGACTGAAGAACCAGAAAGAGAACATTTTAAGGCAGGCAGTAACTCCACAAGTACTGTTTTATGTGCAACCAACTACCACTAACAATACCTTCTCTCCTACTACTATTACTACTATTTGGCAGAGTAGGGGGGATGGCTAGGATAATGCCAGCCATAAACAAAGACTGGCTGACTTGCATAGTCTAACCCCTTTTTATCATCTAGTTAAAATTTTAGAACTAAAAAGAAAAAAATCCTCCTGCCTAGATGCTACCCTGCTACTGTCAGTGCCACTTACACTATGATCTGCTGTTTTTTTTATTTATAGTAAAAGAAAAATAGTAAGACATGGATTATTTTATATGTACTGTGTATCTGCTGGAGCTTTGCAAATGGCAAGCTTCCTTTTTCAGTAATATACAGTGCGTGGCGCTGAGGGTGGCAGTTTTTTTTTAACTATATATAGATTTAAAAAAATACAAAAATACGGTGGTTGTTGTGATATTTTCAAATGCCTTTTTTTGCAGTGGCTTGCTTTTGCCTTGCTTAGCTGAGTTTTGCAGTGTTACTATACCTGCTACCTTCACAGATGCAGTTGGAAGAAGTTAATAGGGTATTGTTTTTTTCCGACACTGAAGAACTCTGTAGACTGGATAAGTAGGAACACTTCTGTTCTTCTCATGGTGCGTGGGCTATCAATTGCCAAGAACTCACTGACTTTTTCTTAAATGTTTTTGAAAAAAATCCCCTTTTTTCAATTAAATTACTCCGTCTGCATCTGCACCATCTTTTTTTTTTAAATGCCTTTTATTGTAGTGGTTTTGCCCTGCCTCGTTGAGTTTTGTGCTTCCTTCTACCTCCATAGACACAGTTGGGAGAAGGTGATATGAAATTACTTTTCTTCAGGCCTATTTTCCCAACTGGATCTTTCAATGTCTGCATGCTCTCTTTCGTTCTATAAGTCTATGTGAGCCATTTCACCATGTTCAGTAATAATGCAATCAAATAACATCAGCATTGTATTCTTTCTCAATCAGGGTTGTACAATTAGCTCAAGTTGGGGATAAATATGGATAGACCTTTGACATTAGAATAGTTATGGTAAATGCTTGTAGCATTAACTCACCTCAAAAAAGGGGGATGATATTGGATTTTATTCAAAATGAACAGATACTTACATGTGCTTTGCAGGAGACGCATTGGAAGCAGGGAGATCCAATAAGAATTAAATCAAGGCAAAAAACACATATTTTACCTCATCCTTAACGGATAAAAAGAAAACAGGAGTTGCATAATTTTTTTTCTACTAAGATATCTCTTAATATCATACACCAGGAAAATGACCCAAAAGATAGATACTTAATAATAATCTGTGAGATAAATAATAAAATGTTCACTCTTGCTAATCTATACGTACCTAACCACACGCCAATCAAATTCATTTAAAAAAGTGTTGAGTAAAGTAGAGAGGATTAAACAGAGAGATAACATTTTACTGGGAGACTTGAATTGTTTAATGGACCCAGGTATAGATAGAAACCATATCCATAGGGGATAGGAAAATAGATAGAAATCTAGGAAATAATGCACGAAGACTGAGAGAACTGATTAAAAGTTATGCTTTGTTAGACACATAGAGAATATGTAATTCAAATATAAAAGATTATACCTGTTTCTCCAAATCATCTATGACATTCCAAAATAGATTACATAATGACAAATATTGCTGTAATTAAAAATATTTAAAAAGTAAAGATTATGAATACCCCATGGACCAATGGAACAAATAAATGATGAATTTGAAAATAAACAAACTACATGGAGATTAAATGATAATTTATTAAACAAACTTTAACATTTTGAATATCTAAAACAGATCACCAATTTTTACTTTAATGAAAATAACAATGAAGAAGCATTACCTTCTATAGTATGTTGCACTTATACAAGTGTTATACATGGTCATCTGATAAAAAATAGGGGAAAATGACTAGAAAAATAAACCATGGGGTCTACCTGAGTTATATTTACAATTAGATTATCTCAGTCTTTAAGATAAAGAGGCTCCTACTAGGGAAATTACACAAAGAATTATTGAAATTGAAAAATTCATTAATGAGGCATTAATATTAAGAGCAAATAAAAGGCTTAATAATAAAAAAAAGACTGGTATTATAAGGGTAAGAAACCTGACACATTATTATCTAATCAAATAAAAAAATAAAAATCAAATAAATGTACCGGTATATCTAGAATACAACACAAGGATCAAATTCTTATGATACCTGAAAAAATTGGACGGGTGTTCGAAGAATATTTTAAAAACCCAATATTACTTACCAATATCGTCTTCTAAAATAGACATCGAAGAATTCCTAAAGAAATATAAAATCTCTAAAATAACTCAAGAAAAACTGTCTTTTTTTATATACACAATTTAGGGAAGAAGAGATAAATAAAGCCACCGGGAATCTCAAAGTGGGGAAATCTATAGAATCTTAAGAGATCATTTTAAATTTCAACTTTTGAAACTCTTTAACAACTTTAGGATGGGTAATTCAATTCCAGTTAAAATGTTACAATCACATATAATTCCAATTTTGAAACCTAATAAAAGTAGCCTGGAGATTATAAAATTTTGACTAATTGCGCTTTAAAATGTTGATATCTAATTACATTCTTCAAAGATAGCAGCTCGATTGAACATAATTATTGAGGAAATAGTTCATCGGGACCAGGTGGGATTTGTCCAAGGAAGGTCATCAACATTTAGCATCCAAAAATTAATTGATATATTTGATCTGGCCCCCCCAAAAAAGATCCCCCTCACTAGACGCAGAAAAAGCTTTTGACAGGGTTTGATGGGGTCACCTACAATATTCATTAAGGGCATTTGGATTAGATGGATCCATTTTGGATGCAATTATGGCATTGTATGTTAACCCATCAGCAAAAGTCGTGGGCAACAGGTTCAGCTCTGGATGACTCACACTGGGGAATGGAACAAGACAGGGCTGCCCATTGTCCCCTCTATTATATATTTTGTCTTTAAAACCCATAGCAGTGGCCATAAAGGGGGAGGTGACAATTAAAGGATTTAAAATTGACCAGACTCAATCCAAGTTAAGTTTATATGCCGATGATGTTATTTAACACTCCAGGACCCAATTAATTCCATGGAAGCTGTAATGTATATATCGTACATGAATTTTCTAAGATATTGTACATCAATTTTGTAAGATATCGCGATATAAGTTGAATTTGGGAAAAATCAAACATGATAGGTAGCAACATTACAGATAGAGATACAAAATTGTTAAGTAGTAAATATGGATTTAAGTGGGAGTCAAATGCACTGAACTATCTTGGAATTCAAATTAGTGCCAATATTACAAACATTGTTAAATAAAAACTTTTTACCATTGTTAAAGCAAACCAATAAAAAATTAATCGATTGGAGAAAAATGCCAAGCTCATGGTGGGGTAGAGTAAATATTTTAAAATCTTATATTCTCCCCAAATGGATATATCTTTTTAGATTAATCACACTTAGTTTTCTAGCAGTTTGTAAAACAATGATACAGACAGGATTTAGGAAATTAGTTTGGCAGGAAAAATCCCCAATAATGAGTTCTAAGCTTTTAATGCTAAGACCTGTTCAAGGGGGTATGGGGATGCCCAATATAAATAAAGAGGGCAAGTAGATTAGCACATGCAATACAAACCCAGCAACAAGACAATAACATTGGAAATTGGTATAGAATAGAACAAAGCCTAACAAAAACTCAAAATCTAAATGTACTCCTGTGGACAATGCCACAAGTAGATAAAAAATATAAAGAAAATAGGAGTAAAGAAAGACGAACTTCGGTTCCCAAAATAATTTCAGATATATCTCAAAACTGGAATAATATCAAAATAAATATGGGTCTAAGAGATAAGGGTATTGCAGAAAACGATATTGAGATTTTAAAATATACCGTATATACTCGAGTATAAGCCGAGTGTAACGGTATGCGGTATAACCGTCCACGACATCCGTTGGTATCTTCAGGAAATCCACAGTCAGAGTAGAAAGCAAGGCAATATTCCCAATCCTCCCAATAACCGGACGAAACACAGTTTGGGAGTCAACTAACTCGGTTTATTCACAAGCAGCGTATTTATACAGTTCCCCATGCAAGGGGTTTCCACACAGATCATCCAGGGGATTTCTCCCAACATGCATTGTGACTTTCCCAACAGGCATTGCGACACGAGAGGGATACTCCCACTAAAATGGACGATTAAGTGGATTATCCCCTCGTGTAGCAAAACCGACAATTGACTCTAAAATCCATAATTCACATAATATTCGGTACTTTGGAATAATCGAACGTTCGGTAGATAGCTGGGGTCGGAGCGCACACTTTGTGAGAATACCGCTCTGATCCCAGCTGAATTGACCGAACGCCGCACATAATACATTTAAACATGAAAGTTGGTTTAAAAGTACCGAATAAATACGGGACATATAATGTACCGAACGCGGAACTCCCGAACGCTCTGGGAACCCAGCGGGGCTCGGATCATCGAGTAGCCGTTTTCAAGTCCAGGCTCTCGACGACCGAACACCGCTGCAGAGACAAAGGATCCAAGATGGCCGACCGCCGCATGGTCGGTATTGGATCGACGGCCACCTAGGAGAGCCCTTAATTACCGATTGCAACAATGTTGCAATCGGTTACTTGGTACCACACGACTTGGGAGTGTGTGGTCGACCTGGGGAGCCCGTATTCGTACGGCGAATGGCCAGGATAGCCGTATTTTCGTCGTATGAATGCTGGTACGCTGGCAGCGTACGGCTGCCAGCGTGCGAACGGCCATAGCACAATACATACACATTTAACGGAACACATCATACAGTCAGCCTACGGACAACCTATACTGCATATAGTCCAGAAGTGGCTAGATTTGCCACAATGCTCCCCCAGAACCAAGCCGGCATACACAGTCTGATCCCAACGGATCGGCTTGGGGATGTCCGGGAGAGTACTCACAGATCACTTTTCGAGTTCAGTCTGTCTGGATAACCCGTCAGCGTTACCGTTTTGTTTTCCGGGCCGATAGTGAATGGTAAAGTCAAAGGGCTGCAGCGCCAAACTCCAGCGCAGCAGCCGGGCATTGTCCCCAGATACACGGTTCAGCCACACCAACGGGTTGTGATCTGTGAGTAAGGAAAAAGGTTGTCCGTACAAATATGGCTGTAACTTTTTGAGGGCCCACACCACGGCCAGGCATTCTTTCTCGATGGCAGCGTAGCTCACTTCACGCGGTAGTAACTTGCGGCTTAGGTAAGCTACGGGGTGTTCTCCGCCATCGGCTCCCACTTGGCTCAGTACTGCTCCCAATCCAAACATTGAAGCGTCTGTGTGAACAAGAAATCTTTTAGTTGGATCAGGAGCAGTCAACACAGGAGCATTAGTTAGAGCCGTTTTGAGTTGCTGGAATGCCTGCTCACACTCTGGGGCCCAGACAACCTGTCGGGGAAGGTTCTTTTTAGTCAAGTCCGTCAGGGGTTTGGCCAGGGTGCTATAGTCTGGAACAAACTTCCGGTAGTAGCCGGCCGTCCCTAAAAACGCCAGCACCTGAGTCTTAGTCCTGGGGGTAGGCCACTTTGCTACGGCCTCAATCTTGGCTGGCTCGGGTCTCTGCTGCCCACACCCTACTCGGTGTCCCAGATACTGCACCTCAGCCATACCTATGTGGCACTTGCTAGGCTTTAACGTTAACCCAGCCTCCCCAATACGATCTAGGATCGCCCCTATGTGGTGTAGGTGATCCTCCCAGGTCTGGCTAAAGATGGCTATGTCATCTAGATAGGCACAGGCATACTCTTGGAACCCGTCCAGTAGCCGATCTACCATCCGCTGAAAGGTAGCCGGAGCGTTTTTCATTCCGAAGGGCATGACCTTGAAATGGTACAGGCCAAACGGAGTGACAAACGCCGACTTGGGGACGGCGTCATCGGCTAGTGGAATTTGCCAGTATCCCTTACACAAATCAATGGTAGTGAGATACTGGCCCCGGGCCATCTTATCTAACAGCTCGTCTATCCGGGGCATCGGGTAGGCATCAGACACCGTTTTGTCATTTAGCCTCCGGTAGTCGACACAGAACCGAGTGGTGCCATCCTTTTTCGGTACTAGGACTACCGGCGATGCCCAGGGGCTATCGGAGGGTTCGATAACCCCTAGCTGTAACATCTCATCTAGCTCGGCTTTCATATGGGTACGGACGGATTCCGGAACCCTATATGGAGCCTGTCTCATAGGTAGCTGTCCCAGGGTGTCTACTCGGTGAGTGGCTAGCGGAGTGTAACCAGGTAAATTGGAGAAGGTAGCCCCTTTGGCTTCGATCAGCGCTTGTACCTGGGCACGCTCATGGGCGCTTAGCCGCTCCCCCAGCTGAACTCCCTGGGAGGGCTCTATCGGTGCCTCGGGTTCTAGTAGGTCAGGTAAGGGTAGGTTCTCCTGATCCTCTAAGGAGGAGGCGCAGATGGCCGTCACATCCTCGATCCTCTCATGATAGGGTTTGAGCAGGTTCACGTGGAGCATGCGTCTCTTCCCTACCCCTGAGCAGGGGCCGATCACATAGGTAGTGTCGCATCGCTGCTCCACTACCTGGTATGGGCCTTGCCAGATGGCCTGCAGCTTGTCTGTGCGGACAGGTTTTAAAATTAAAACCTTCTGTCCCACCTGAAAGCTGCGGTCTCGGGCTCCTCTATCGTACCAGCGTCGCTGTCGTTGCTGGGCCGCCTGGAGGTTGGTGTGTACAGCCTGAGTGAGCGCCTCCAGACGGTCCCTGAATTCCAGGACGTATGATATGATAGGGGTCTCGTTGGTAGTACTCTCTCCCTCCCAATGTTCCCTAATTAAATTCAAGGGTCCCCGCACCCTCCTCCCAAATAGTAATTCAAACGGGGAGAATCCGGTCGACTCCTGGGGAACCTCTCTATAAGCAAAGAGTAGGTGAGGTAGAAACCTCTCCCAGTCTTTGTGGGTCTCCCCGAACGTCCGAAGCATCTGCTTCAGTGTCCCGTTGAACCTCTCACATAACCCATTGGACTGGGGGTGGTAGGCGGAATTAACTATTGGCTTAATGCCACATACCTTCCACATATGTTGAGTAACTTCGGCCGTAAACTGGGTACCTCGGTCCGAGATTATCTCTTGGGGGAACCCTACCCGGGAAAACACTTTCATTAATGCCTCCGCTACGGTCTCGGCATGTATATTAGTGAGGGCCACCGCTTCGGGGTACCTGGTGGCGTAATCCACTACAGTCAGAATGTACCTTTTGCCAGAGGGACTGGGTTTTGGCAGGGGCCCTACGATATCTACCGCTACGCGGCTGAAGGGCTCTGCGATAATGGGTAGGGGACATAGCTTGGCCTTGTGGCGATCCCCTCGTTTACCTACTCTCTGACATACGTCGCAAGAGGTGCAATACTGGCGCACATCCTGCGAGATGCCGGGCCAGAAGAAGGCATGCGTTAAGCGGTACCGGGTACGGGTCATCCCTAGGTGTCCTGACAAGGGAATGTCATGAGCAATTCTAAGCAGCTCCTGTCTATACTTTTGCGGTACCACTAGCTGCTTGTTAGTCAGGGTGACAGACCCCCCCACATCTTTAGTCGTGACACGGTATAACAACTCCTTCTCCCAGATGTACCGCTCCCCCTCTAGCCCGGTTTGGTCTGTTTGTGCCCGGTCCCTATATACTTGGAGGGTGGGATCGGTCTGGACTTCGGTCGCAAAGGTAGTCGGGGTATCCCAGGACATGGGGGTCGGTTGGGGAGCATGGTCTCTTACCTGAGCCTCAGAGTGCATCGGTGTAGCCGTGGTGCGAGCCTGTTGCCGGGTGGTTACGGGGTGTGCCTCCTGATAGGGAGTCTGGGGAATAAAAGCGGAAGTCATTTGGCCTAAGTCATTCCCCAGCACAACATCTGCAGGTAAATTTTGCATAAGCCCTACTTCCACAGTCCCCTCTCCCACACCCCAATCCAAGTGTACTTTGGCAGTCGGTAGCCGGTATACTGCTCCCCCGGCCACCCGTACTGCCACTGACCCGCCAGTGTGGGTTGCGCCCGGGACCAAATGTGGTGCAACCAAAGTCAAAGTGGCTCCCGAATCCCTGAGCCCTTGTACCTCCTTGCCCTCTAGGGTTACTAGCTGCCGATGATGTTGTCGGTTGTCGGTGGCTCGGACCGACATTACTTCGTGGAGCACCCCTAGCGGCTCCTCAACTTGAGCGCTCAGCAATTCTTGGGTGACGGGGGCTACCTGGTAATGGTGTGCAGCAGCCCTTGGTGCCAAATTTTGTCGCACCTGATTCCAAGCCTGCCGGCTCCGGTTTTGGGTGCACTCCCGAGAAATGTGTCCCCACTGCTTGCAGGAGTGACACTGAATGTTAGCCCGGCCGTTGTATCGGGAGGGGGGTGGTGGAGTATTCAGTGCTGGCCTGTGCAGGGGTACGGTGGGGCCGGTAGGAGTAAAATTATGGGGTGGCCCGGTAATCCGAGGGAGGGCCTTATTCTGTGATCCGTGATGCCTCCGGGCATCAAAATGCTGATCCGCCAATCTAGCGGCTTCGGGTAGGGTGAGGGGTTTACGGTCTCTCACCCATTCTTGTGCGTCTGGGGACAAGCCATTAAAAAACTGCTCCAGTAGCATAAGCTGTCGTAACTCCTCCATATTAGTGGCGTTGCTGGCCTGTATCCATCCTTGCGATGCTTGATCCAGCTTGTGTGCCCACTCTGCGTGAGAATCTTTCTCCGGTTTGCGCAAGCCCCTGAACTTGCGCCGGTATGCTTCTGGGGTAATAGCATACCTCTCCAAGATCGCCCTCTTTACTTTAGGGTAATCTTTGCTGTCCTCTCGAGGTACAGCACGGTAGGCTTCAGCTGCCCTACCTGATAATTTACCGGCCAGCAGCGGTACCCATACTGCGGGTTCCAGATCGTGCAAATCGCACAGCCGCTCAAAATCCTGTAAGTACCCATCGATTTCGTCCTTTTCTTCACAAAACGCTTTAAAGGCGTGATGTGGGACTTTGGGCTTTATTTGTCCATAGGTGGAGGCAGTAACAGACTCTGCCCTAGGTGGGGTTGCTGGTGGGTTGGTTGCCAGCAGATAGTCCTGTACATCCGATATCATCACGGTCAACATTTCCAACGATACTGGTTGCGGCAGAAACTCCAACCTGGTTCGTAGCTCTTTTTGGAATGGGGTCTCTTCCTTGGCTGGTGGAGGTGTAGTGCTGCGGGCTCTGTCTCCCTCCATTAGTTCAGCGATCAGCACAGCCTTAGATTTGTTGCTGGCTATCTTGCCCCTGGCTTCCAGTAGCTCTTTTAAAGTCTGTCGTTTCAGTATGGTGTAGTCAATCTCCATACGAATTGCCCTTGCTTTCCTTGTTCGGTAGTTCCAGTTTACACGAACGCTGCTTTTTCGGCTGTAAGATTCGGATCCCGTCGCTTGCCACCAATTGTAACGGTATGCGGTATAACCGTCCACGACATCCGTTGGTATCTTCAGGAAATCCACAGTCAGAGTAGAAAGCAAGGCAATATTCCCAATCCTCCCAATAACCGGACGAAACACAGTTTGGGAGTCAACTAACTCGGTTTATTCACAAGCAGCGTATTTATACAGTTCCCCATGCAAGGGGTTTCCACACAGATCATCCAGGGGATTTCTCCCAACATGCATTGTGACTTTCCCAACAGGCATTGCGACACGAGAGGGATACTCCCACTAAAATGGACGATTAAGTGGATTATCCCCTCGTGTAGCAAAACCGACAATTGACTCTAAAATCCATAATTCACATAATATTCGGTACTTTGGAATAATCGAACGTTCGGTAGATAGCTGGGGTCGGAGCGCACACTTTGTGAGAATACCGCTCTGATCCCAGCTGAATTGACCGAACGCCGCACATAATACATTTAAACATGAAAGTTGGTTTAAAAGTACCGAATAAATACGGGACATATAATGTACCGAACGCGGAACTCCCGAACGCTCTGGGAACCCAGCGGGGCTCGGATCATCGAGTAGCCGTTTTCAAGTCCAGGCTCTCGACGACCGAACACCGCTGCAGAGACAAAGGATCCAAGATGGCCGACCGCCGCATGGTCGGTATTGGATCGACGGCCACCTAGGAGAGCCCTTAATTACCGATTGCAACAATGTTGCAATCGGTTACTTGGTACCACACGACTTGGGAGTGTGTGGTCGACCTGGGGAGCCCGTATTCGTACGGCGAATGGCCAGGATAGCCGTATTTTCGTCGTATGAATGCTGGTACGCTGGCAGCGTACGGCTGCCAGCGTGCGAACGGCCATAGCACAATACATACACATTTAACGGAACACATCATACAGTCAGCCTACGGACAACCTATACTGCATATAGTCCAGAAGTGGCTAGATTTGCCACACCGAGTTTTTCAGCACATTTTTTGTGCTGAAAAACCCCAACTCGGCTTATACTCGAGTCAATAGTCTGTATTATGGCAATTTGCATTGCCATAATACAGACTGGGGCTGTGGGGGCTGCAGAAAGCGTTACTTACCTGTCCTGCAGCTCCTGTAAGCTCCCACCTCCTCCGCGCCGTCCGTTCAGCACCTCGGTCAGCTCCCAGTGTAAGTCTCACGAGAGCCGCGGCTCTCGCGAGACTTACACTGGGAGCTGACAGAGGGAGCTGCACGGACGGCGCGGAGGAGGAGAGAGCTGACAGGAGCTGCAGGACAGGTAAGTAACGCTCTCTGCAGCCCCCACAGCCCCCACTGAACCACCAATGCTGGACCACCAGGGAGTAAGAGCCCCCCTCCCTGGCCAGCTAGCAAGCAGGGAGGGGGGACGAAAAAAATAATAATAAAAAAAATAATAATAATATTTAAAAATAAAATAATAATGAATAAAATTAAAAATAGAACAATCAAAATGCCCACCCCCACCAACACATACACACACACACTGCACACACACTGCACTTATACACACACACACTGCACTCATACACACACACTGCACACACACTGCACTCATACACACACACACTGCACTCATACACACACACACTGCACTCATACACACTGCACTCATACACGCACTGCACTCATACACACTGCACTCATACGCACTGCACTCATACGCACACACTGCATTAATTATATACACACACTGTAAATAAATATTCAATTAATATATACACACACACAATGCACTCATACACACCCACTGCACTCACACTGCACTCATACACACACACTGCATTCATTATATACACACACTGTAAATAAATGTTCAATTAATATAATTTTTTTAGGATCTAATTTTATTTAGAAATTTACCAATACCTGCTGCATTTCCCACCCTAGTCCTTTACTCGAGTCAATACTTTTTCCCAGTTTTTTGGGGTAAAATTAGGGGCCTCGGCTTATATTCGGGTCGGCTTATACTCGAGTATATACGGTAATATCAAATATATACACTTAGAAAAATTGAAAGAAATGGGTATATATAAGATAAAAAACATTATAGCCCAAAATAACATACAGGGAGTGCAGAATTATTAGGCAAATGAGTATTTTGACCACATCATCCTCTTTATGCATGTTGTCTTACTCCAAGCTGTATAGGCTCGAAAGCCTACTACCAATTAAGCATATTAGGTGATGTGCATCTCTGTAATGAGAAGGGATGTGGTCTAATGACATCAACACCCTATATCAGGTGTGCATAATTATTAGGCAACTTCCTTTCCTTTGGCAAAATAGGTCAAAAGAAGGACTTGACAGGCTCAGAAAAGTCAAAAATAGTGAGATATCTTGCAGAGGGATGCAGCACTCTTAAAATTGCAAAGCTTCTGAAGCGTGATCATCGAACAATCAAGCGTTTCATTCAAAATAGTCAACAGGGTCGCAAGAAGCGTGTGGAGAAACCAAGGCGCAAAATAACTGCCCATGAACTGAGAAAAGTCAAGCGTGCAGCTGCCAAGATGCCACTTGCCACCAGTTTGGCCATATTTCAGAGCTGCAACATCACTGGAGTGCCCAAAAGCACAAGGTGTGCAATACTCAGAGACATGGCCAAGGTAAGAAAGGCTGAAAGACGACCACCACTGAACAAGACACACAAGCTGAAACGTCAAGACTGGGCCAAGAAATATCTCAAGACTGATTTTTCTAAGGTTTTATGGACTGATGAAATGAGAGTGAGTCTTGATGGGCCAGATGGATGGGCCCGTGGCTGGATTGGTAAAGGGCAGAGAGCTCCAGTCCGACTCAGACGCCAGCAAGGTGGAGGTGGAGTACTGGTTTGGGCTGGTATCATCAAAGATGAGCTTGTGGGGCCTTTTCGGGTTGAGGATGGAGTCAAGCTCAACTCCCAGTCCTACTGCCAGTTTCTGGAAGACACCTTCTTCAAGCAGTGGTACAGGAAGAAGTCTGCATCCTTCAAGAAAAACATGATTTTCATGCAGGACAATCCTCCATCACACGCGTCCAAGTACTCCACAGCGTGGCTGGCAAGAAAGGGTATAAAAGAAGAAAATCTAATGACATGGCCTCCTTGTTCACCTGATCTGAACCCCATTGAGAACCTGTGGTCCATCATCAAATGTGAGATTTACAAGGAGGGAAAACAGTACACCTCTCTGAACAGTGTCTGGGAGGCTGTGGTTGCTTCTGCACGCAATGTTGATGGTGAACAGATCAAAACACTGACAGTATCCATGGATGGCAGGCTTTTGAGTGTCCTAGCAAAGAAAGGTGGCTATATTGGTCACTGATTTGTTTTTGTTTTGTTTTTGAATGTCAGAAATGTATATTTGTGAATGTTGAGATGTGATATTGGTTTCACTGGTAAAAATAAATAATTGAAATGGGTATATATTTGTTTTTTGTTAAGTTGCCTAATAATTATGCACAGTAATAGTCACCTGCACACACAGATATCCCCCTAAAATAGCTAAAACTAAAAACAAACTAAAAACTACTTCCAAAAATATTCAGCTTTGATATTAATGAGTTTTTTGGGTTCATTGAGAACATGGTTGTTGTTCAATAATAAAATTAATCCTCAAAAATACAACTTGCCTAATAATTCTGCACTCCCTGTAGAGCCCTTTTGGCAACGGCAACAGGAATATAATCTTCCAAACTGTGAAATTATTTGAGAGTAAAAAGATATATTAAAAAACATTTATATATATATATAGGGGAATCAGACCATATAGATAGGCTATTTTTATTTTAAAAAGTAGTAGGTTAATAGAAAATATGGAGAAAATGGTTGAAACTAAGGATATTGACACATGGCAAAAGATTTTAAATTAATCATTAGAGAGGATTGGATGTATTCACTGAGTTATATTAATAAGGTAATACATAGTTTAAATATAGTGGAAAAATAATAAAAAATCAGTGGTACAGAGGCCCTGCATTTCTGGCCAAGTTATATCCAACACTACCAAATAACTGCTGGAGATGTGGATTAAACAAGGGTGACCACATGCATATCTGGTGGCTATGTCCAACTATACAGATATTTTGGGAAATGATAAGGACTAAAATTATACAGCTTGGTAGTAAGACCCTCACCTTGAGTCCAGAAATATTTATTTTACATTTGGGTTTGGGCAAATGGTCAAAATACAATCGTGATTTCGCCATACACATGCTGATGGCAGCGAAATAATTGCTAGACACTTGAGGACAACTGAATCCCCACTTTAGTGAGAAGTGGAGATTCAGTTGGTATACCAATTGAGGATGGAGAGGGGTCTGTGGATCCAGGAAAAAAAATCTACTCTGCTGGCTTCATACCTTGATAAGTTAGGCCACAACAGAGGATGATAAAAGTAATAAAACAAAAGGCAAACGCAAAGGTATAATAATGAGCAGCACTCCCCCGATTGACAACAGAGTAAGTGGGTGTGATCTTTATGTATTTATTTCTAATAAATATATCAAGTATTGAATGTATACTACAATTGTTGTATGTTTTAATTTGTAAAGTAACACAAAATGACTTTAAATGCATTAACATTGTATTAATATTGATAAAGAAAATAATAAAACTAATAAAAAAATAATAATAATAATTAATTTGTATTCTATGAAACAATACAAGAGAAGAACTGTTTGAACCAATATAAAATCAGCGGTGTAATTGGTGTTTCTCCTTTAGGAACCTTTCATTCAATGAGAAAAATACAATTCATTATTATGCGTTAATTCTCATTTCATGTATACTAGTTTACACGTATACCCATTTTCAGAAACGTACATTGAAACATGTGGGAAACAAATCCACACCATTTGGCATTATGCACTAAAAAACAACAAACCTACATTAATGCTTTAACCCCTTAACCCCTTAAGGACCAAACTTCTGGAATAAAAGGGAATCATGACGTGTCACACATGTCATGTGTCCTTAAGGGGTTAAGGACACATGACATGTATGACATGTCATGATTCCCTTTTATTCCAGAAGTTCGGTCCTTAAGGGGTTAAAGGAATAACATATGACTATCAAGTTCACAGCAGAACATTTCCTGAATGCTAACATATTTAAAGATAGGCACAAATTTCTGCTATTAATACATTGGATTAAAAATAAAACTTTACACAGTAGCAACTCAGGTTTATATGAACAGGTGTTATTTTTGTAAACATAACATGCAAAGTGCTCAATTACATAAATTCTTATTAAGCTATATGTGTTTTTTTTTATTAACGTTATCAATGTTGAAATGAGGGAGGCAAGTAGGTTTGCCATTTTTAAAGCGTGATTTAAGATTTTTGGTTAAATGTTTGAATTAAGAAACTGAAATGTTGGCCTGAGACCTGTCAAATATAGAAACAATTGTTAACAACTATGTAATATTCTTGAGACTACTACTAACAAACAATGCAAAAACTCACAGTATTATAACATTCACTCACTTTGTGATTATCTATAGAACCCACAAGTATTAAATACATTTTGTTCAAATAAAGTTCAAACAACAAATGGTAACTTTAAATGACTGCTTGCTAATGCAAGAAGTTTGTTTAAGAAAATGGGGGAGCTTGAGATATTGCCATCATGACTTTCCCACACTCACACCCTGTTTAGCTCTAGTTGTCTTGTGTTTGGCTTTGTGTTGTTTCTGTTTTGTCACAACTTGGCGATATCCTGGACAGCGCAAAGGAAAAGGTTAAGACGAAGCTGCTTTCATGTATAGAAAGGGTTATTGATTCATGTGATCTAAATACAATTGTGCCTCTTTAAAAATCAATGGTAAGACCCCATCTTAGAGGGACACTATAGTCACCCAGACCACTTCATTGAGCTGGGTGCCAGGTCCCTCAGGTTTTAACCCTTCACATGTAAACATAGCAGTTTCAGAGAAACTACTATGTTAACATAGCAAGGTTAATCTAACCTCTAGTGGCTGTCTTCTTAACAGCCGCTAGAGGCGCTTCTGCGACGTTAGATGCAAAATTCACATCCAACGTGCAGAACGTCCATAGGAAAGCATTGAGAAATGCTTTGATATGGACTGTTTGAATGCGCGAGCGGCTCTTGCTGCACATGCACATACCGCTCCACTCGGGAGCTGAAGTCGGCTGGGGAGGAGAGGTCACCAGCGCCGAGGGAGCCTGGCACTCGATTAAGGTAAGCTGCTGAAGGGGTTTTAACCCCTTCAGCCCAGCGGGAGGGGGACCCTGAGAGTGAGGGTCCCCCAAGGATGATATAGTGTCAGGAAAACAAGTTTTTTTCCTGACACTATAGTGATCCTTTAAATATGCAATACAATTTTTGGCTCCAGTTTTAAAGAAAGGATATTGCAGACCTAGAAAAAGTGCAAAGGCGAGCTACAAAATTAGTAAAGAAGTTCAAAAACATTACTTATGGGGAAAGGGTAGAAAAACTGAATTTGTTTTCTTTAGAAAAAATGTGCCTCAGAGGGGATATGATGGCACAAAACACATATAAACAGGGTCAGTACAAACCACCATGTGCTAACCTGTTCATTAGCAAGAATTTACAACAGACAAGAAGTCACCCATTTAAACTGTTGTATATAGGGAAGGGTTGTCACAACAAGGACAATAAAGATGAAGAATTATCTGCCTAAAGATGCTGTCTTACCAGATTCGATAGTTAATTGAAGAAAAAGGCATAGATGCTTTTTTTGCATAAACAGAATATTCAAAGATATAATTGATATGCATGTAAACAGTTTGTTGATACAAGGAGAAACAGGGTATTTTTGCATTCGTTTGGATCAACAGCATTAAAGAATGTACTTCAGGTTTGAACTTGATGTACCAAAAAAAAAAGACTAAAATGAAATCATGCCTTCCAAGTGTTCTTATTTAGGAAGGACAGCCCAATTGTGTGCCTAAATCCAAAGTCATTTTTCTATTCTCATGTCACTTTTTTCTATTAGCTCTATATTGTTGATGTGTCTGAGTATATAGAAGACCTCCACAGCAATAATACTCACAACAATGTGTCTTTAAACTACAATAAATGTGTTTTAGAAATAAATCTGTCTAAATAAAATACACTATTCTTGTTCTTAAATTAAATTTTAGTTGCATATATTATTATTAATTCACCCTGCCCCTCGTCTCATCCCACAAACATCCTTAAGATTAATGTGCATCTTTTCTGTACATGTAAAACTTTAGGAGGTATGCTAAACTCTATCTTTGATTTGAAAACACGCACTCACTCAACATTTTTGCAATTTATTCTATATCAGGCTGCTAATAACCTCTTCTGTATAACATAGCCACATTGGACATTAGGCTTTAGTGGATATATTATTTTTTCAACAAGTGCCTTAAAAATGGTAGCAAGTGTATATGAAACGAAAATATTTTATGATGTTATGTCGGTACGGTTTAAAGGGACACTATAGTCACCTGAACAACTTCAGCTTAATGAGGTTGTTTAGGTGAGTGCTACAGCTACCCGGAGCCTTTTTCTTGTAAGCACTGTATTTTCTGAGAAAATGCAGTGTTTACATTGGAAGCTTGGAACACCTCTTGTTGCAGTCAATCAGACGGCCACCAGAGGGACTTCCGAGTTCAGAGGCCCTAAAAAGGCCTCTCGTCCGATGCATTCTGGGTGAATGCATCAGACGGGCTATCAGCACACAAAGCACTGTGAACGCGCTTTGTGTGCTGACAGCCTATCAGCACTGCTGTGGGCGTGGCTTCAGCTAACAGCTGAAGCCCGAACCCACAGGGATGCTGTCTGGCCACAATAGTGGTTGAAGGGGGGGGGGGGGGGACCTACTCTCCTCCACCCCCCCCGGCCCCCACCCCTGAGCGGTGGGTGGGGGCCCTAAAAATAAGGGGGGCACATACTGCCCCCCGGCCCCCACCCCTGTGCGGCGGGTGGGGGCACTAAAATTATCAATAAGGGGGGACCTATTGTCCCCCCCCGGCCCCCACCCCTGTGCGGTGGGTGGGGGCCTTAAAATAAAAAATAAGGGGGGGACATACTGCCCAGCCCGGCCCCCACCCCTGTGCGGCGGGTGGGGGCCCTAAAATTATCAATAAGGGGGGACCTATTGTCCCCCCCCGGCCCCCACCCCTGTGCGGTGGGTGGGGGCCTTAAAATAAAAAATAAGGGGGGCACATACTGCCCCCCCCCGGCCCCCACCCCTGTGCGGCGGGTGGGGGCCCTAAAATTAAAAATAAGGGGGGCACATACTGCCCCCCCGGCCCCCACCCCTGTGCGGCGGGTGGGGGCCCTAAAATTATCAATAAGGGGGGAACCATTGTCCCCCCCGGCCCCCACCCCTGTGCGGCGGGTGGGGGCCCTAAAATAATAAATAAGGGGGGGGACATACTGCCCCCCCGGCCCCCACCCCTGTGCGGCGGGTGGGGGCCCTAAAATTATCAATAAGGGGGGACCTATTGTCCCCCCCGGCCCCCACCCCTGAGCGGTGGGTGGGGGGACCCTAGTTAACCCCCCCCCCCAAAAAAAAAACTTATCTCCCTACCTTCCCCCCTCACCCTAAAAATAATGAGGGGAGACCCTTTAACTAAAAACCTGTAAAGAAAAAAAAATAAGATAAAAACAACTTACCATTCGATGTTTTCTTTCTTCTAAAATCTTCTTTCTTCAGCCCCAAAAAAGGCCAAATAAAAAGCCATAATAACCGACGCAATAAAAAAAAAAAACCCGAGCGCAAAAAAAAAAAATCCATCTTCACCCATGGAGGGCTCCGCGCAGACTGAGCTCCGCAGGGCGGGGGAAGGCTTATAAAGCCTTGCCCCGCCCTGCAATTAGGCTAAGAACACTCTGATTGGTGGGTTTAAGCCAATCAGAGTGCTCTTTGTCATTTTACAAGCGTGGGAAAGTTCTTTGGAATTTTCCCACGCTTGTAAAATGACACAGAGCACTGTGATTGGATGGATTTCAAGCCATCCAATCACAGTGCTCTTTGTCATTTTACAAGCGTGGGAAAGTTCTTTGGAATTTTCCCACGCTTGTAAAATGACACAGAGCAATGTGATTGGATGGCTTGAAATCCATCCAATCACAGTGCTCTGTGTCATTTTACAAGCGTGGGAAAATTCCAAAGAACTTTCCCACGCTTGTAAAATGACAAAGAGCACTGTGATTGGATGGATTTCAAGCCATCCAATCACATTGCTCTTTGTCATTTTACAAGCGTGGGAAAGTTCTTTGGAATTTTCCCACGCTTGTAAAATGACAAAGAGCACTCTGATTGGCTTAAACCCGCCAATCAGAGTGTTCTTAGCCTAATTGCAGGGGGGGGCAAGGCTTTATAAGCCTTCCCCCGCCCTGCGGAGCTCAGTCTGCGCGGAGCCCTCCATGGGTGAAGATGGATTATTTTTTTTGCGCTCGGGGTTTTTTTTTTTTTTTTTTTTATTGCGTCGGTTATTATGGATTTTTATTTGGCCTTTTTTGGGGCTGAAGAAAGAAGATTTTAGAAGAAAGAAAACATTGAATGGTAAGTTGTTTTTATCTTATTTTTTTTCTTTACAGGTTTTTAGTTAAAGGGTCCCCACTCATTATTTTTAGGGTGAGGGGGGTAGGTAGGGAGATATTTTTTTTTTTTGGGGGGGGGGGAGAGGGTTAACTAGGGTCCCCACCCCCTTTGTATTTAGGGCCCCCACCCACCGCTCAGGGGTGGGGGCCGGGGGGGGACAATAGGTCCCCCCCTATTGATAATTTTAGGGCCCCCACCCACCGCTCAGGGGTGGGGGCCGGGGGGGGGCAGTAGTTCCCCCCCTTATTGTGAATTTTAGGGCCCCCACCCGCCGCACAGGGGTGGGGGCCGGGGGGGACAATAGGTCCCCCCCCTATTGATAATTTTAGGGCCCCAACCCACCGCTCAGGGGTGGGGGCCGGGGGGGGCAGTAGGTCCCCCCCTTATTGTGAATTTTAGGGCCCCCACCCGCCGCACAGGAGTGGGGGCCGGGGGGGGACAGTAGGTCCCCTCCCTATTGTGAATTTTAGGGCCCCCACCCACCGCTCAGGGGTGGGGGCTGGGGGGGGACAGTAGGTCCCCCGTTATTGATATAGTTTTAGAAAGCGAGCTGAGCTGTCAGTCAGACAGCTCAGCTCGCGAACGCGCATTCCGCGCACATGCGCGGTAAAGCGCTCAGGTTCTTCATAGGGCGGCTGTCAATGCCGCTCTATGAAGAACGCGATTGGTGCAGCGCGAAGCCGCGCATGCGCACCACATCGCCCTGTCGCTTCTCTCAGAGAAGCGTCCTATTGGGCCCCGCGATTTCGTCATTTTGACGAAAAAGGGGGCGCGGCCTGGCTGGGAGCTCGGCGCTGGAACGGAGGTAAGTTTTTAATATAAAAACACCTCAAATTTTTTTTTAATTAACTGTAAGTTCATATAAAAGCAAGAAGGAAGGCTGGGGGACCTGTTTTTCTCGCTTTTATATGTAGACTATAGAGTCCCTTTAAGTATATGTTCTTCCTCGAAGATGTACATATATGCATTCGCATACATAGGAGCCATTGGTGCGCCCATCGAAGTTCCGAATATCTGCATATACCATTTTTCTTCAAAACGGAAATAGTTGTTTATCAGTACCGTCTCTAATAACTCCAAAGTATATTCGATAGGCGGTCCCTTATAGACAGTTGAGGCACATAAAATCTGTCTCATAGCCTCTATACCACCATCATGAGGGATGATGGTATAGAGGCTACTCATATCCATCGTGATTAGGATCGGGTCTTGTACTTCAATGTGGAGCTGCTGTAAGCTTTCCAAAAGTGAAGGGTTGTCTTTAATGCACGTATGCAACTTTAACACGGTTTCCTTGAATTGTGCATCTAACCATTTTCCAATTGGTTCCAGGACTCCACCCACCACAGACACGAGATACTAACCATGGGATTGAGGGCTAATTATATTGATGAAAACCTGTTTGCATTTTTAACCCAGAAATTCCCGAGGACACCTATTATGTATACAATACCCAAAATACACAAAAATCAAGCTGAACCACCTGGGAGGCCTATCGTGTCAGCGGTGGGTGGAGTCCTGGAACCAATTGGAAAATGGTTAGATGCACAATTCATGGAAACCGTGTTAAAGTTGCATACGTGCATTAAAGACACCCCTTCACTTTTGGAAAGCTTACAGCAGCTCCACATTGAAGTACAAGACCCGATTGTGTTGTGTGGGTCAAAAAGATTCCCATACTACAATAAGAAAGGGTTGAATCATCCCTATGCCCCTATCTGCCATGTAGCAGGTGAAAGTATAGCAGCTAATATTAGACTGATGATCTCAGTCATTTGGCAATGGAGAAAAAGTAAATTTAAATACCTTTTTACTCCACTCTGAGGGGCTGGTCAATTAAATATTCCCCAGCACTATAGTTAAGAAAATATGATTGTATTTCTAACACTATAATGGTCCTTATATCTCTCATTTTTATAGGGACTCATATGCAGTAGAATACAGTATCTTATAAAAAATACTGTCAAAGAAAATGTTTGTTTTATTTCTTGTCAGGAAGTTTTGACTGGCGGCAATGTTTTGGTCATTTTAGCAAAGAAAAAAAAATCAGACAAATATTAAAACTGAGCTGACATTAATCAGTGTTCCTCTGGGCCTTCCATGGAAATCATGTGCATGTTGCTAGTTGGAGCCTGAGGGAGACTCCATCTCATTCCACTTCCCTTCAGGCTTTCCTCTTTTCCTATTGCATAAAACAATTCACTGTTGTCTGTCAAAGATCAACACAATATTGACAGATAGTTTGGTGGCGTAGTAAAAGGCTTGACTTTATAAATGCTGTATCTTGCCACCTCATAAACCACATTCGGAGTAAATATTTTTATCACTACAGCAAAGTTCATTTGCTGACGAGGTTTGAGCCACAGTGTGCAGAATCCGAAAAAAAGAATGCTAACTTAATCAGTAAAGCTGTTTATATTTTACATAGTTGTTTGAAAAAGGTTCATCCATTTTCAAACTATTTTTTTTTACCAATTTACATTACCATGACCCTCATGTACCATGTACCATTAACATGTACCATTTATTTCTGATTGGTGATAATTTTTTTACTTAAATATTTAATAAACTATGTATTTTAAAACAAATTCCTGAATTTGTATGCATCAATTGATTGTGGGGCAAAACAATAGAGGCTCGTCTGATGACAAGTAGCCATATTGCTATACTTTGGGTGTAAATTCAGCCTGCTTTTAGCAAAACCAAATCAAATTTGCTAAATTGGCTGCCATAAATATCTACATTGCATATTCTAAGCAAATGTGACTATCTGACCTGCATTTTGTGATTCACTTTCAAATTTGCATTTACAGGATTATTTATTGAAGTGAAAATTCAAAGACAATTTCAAATTTAGTAAATAACCGTGTTACTAATACATCTGTTGGGTTATTGTCACACACCAACTGCATTGCTCCGTCAACATGATTTCAACATTAGCTTATATTAAAATAGTGAAATCAAACCAATTTTAAACAATTACCACAATTCAGGTTCATGCTCTACACATGTTAAATAATACAGATTAAGGAACAGCACCCTCATAAGATACATATCTAAATTCTACTTAAAATACCCTGTCTTCGCAAACAAATATGGGGATTCAGTTCCACCATATGACTATATTGTGTTAACTAAATCCCCATATTTGTTTGCTGAGATAGGCGATTGTTAGTAGCCTTATAGAATTTAGAAATGTATTTTATGAGTGCGTAGTTCCTTAGTCTGTATTATGTAATTTTGGTCACTACGTCAGCACCATTACTGCAAGATGCATGTTCCGGGTGTGTCCCCAATTACCTTTTGTCTGTACATGTTAAATAATCACATTTCAGAAATGTTATCATTTGATATTTCATTTAATTTATGTGCAAGGTCTTAATTAATCATGTTTGTTAAAAAGCCTCTCCAGAATTTAGCTTTACACATACATTCTGCTGTTGGCTTAATAAATGCAATGAATGGTGGTTACAATTCACATTTTGGGGTGTTTAATTTAATAAAGCATGGATTCAGGTGTTCAGGTATATATGTACGATAGGCAATAATTTGCATAAATAACTTAGACCACAAAATAAACACAGACACAGTTTATTTTATTTCAATTGGCTTGGCTGTGGTGCTTATTAAAGCTTGAACAGGGGACATACCACCATACTTGATAACGGTAACATATTCACATAAACTTTTCACTTTACTTCCGAAACTTTTCACTTTCACCATCACTAAATTGCCAGTCAGTCATAGCTAATCTGACCGCCTTTTATATACAACCATTTAACAAATATCCTTCCTCAGAACTTGAACCTGAGGGAGGGTGGGGGTCCGTCGGTGCTTCTCCTGTACTGTAGAAAAAGCTGACAGGGATTGCCTAGCGCTGTCACCTTTTTATGCTTACCTGGGTTCCAGCTTTTTTGCTGGCTCACTGCCAGCAACCAATCCTCAGCCAGCTCTTGTCCCCAGCCACAGCTGTGTCACCTAATCTGCCCAGCTGGTGGCGTAGTAAAAGGCTTGACTTTATAAATGCTGTATCTTGCCACCTCATAAACCACATTCAGAGTAAATATTTTTATCACTACAGCAAAGTTCATTTGCTGACGAGGTTTGAGCCACAGTGTGCAGAATCCGAAAAAAAGAATGCTAACTTAATCAGTAAAGCTGTTTATATTTTACATAGTTGTTTGAAAAAGGTTCATCCATTTTCAAACTATTTTTTTTACCAATTTACATTACCATGACCCTCATGTACCATGTACCATTAACATGTACCATTTCTTTCTGATTGGTGATCATTTTTTTTACTTAAATATTTAATAAACCATGTAATTTAAAACAAATTCCTGAATTTGTATGCATCAATTGATTGTGGGGCAAAACAATAGAGGCTCGTCTGATGACAAGTAGCCATACTGCTATACTTTGGTTGTAAATTCAGCCTGCTTTTAGCAAAACCAAATCAAATTTGCTAAATTGGCTGCCATAAATATCTACACTGCATATTCTAAGCAAATGTGACTATCTGACCTGCATTTTGTGATTCAATTTCAAATTTGCATTTACAGGATTATTTATTGAAGTGAAAATTCAAAGACAATTTCGAATTTAGTAAATAACCGTGTTACTAATACATCTGTTGGGTTATTGTCACACACCAACTGCATTGCTCCGTCAACATGATTTCAACATTAGCTTATATTAAAATAGTGAAATCAAACCAATTTTAAACACCATTACTGCAAGATGCATGTTCCGGGTGTGTCCCCAATTACCTTTTGTCTGTACATGTTAAATAATCACATTTCAGAAATGTTATCATTTGATATTTCATTTAATTTATGTGCAAGGTCTTAATTAATCATGTTTGTTAAAAAGCCTCTCCAGAATTTAGCTTTACACATACATTCTGCTGTTGGCTTAATAAATGCAATGAATGGTGGTTACAATTCACATTTTGGGGTGTTTAATTTAATAAAGCATGGATTCAGGTGTTCAGGTATATATGTACGATAGGCAATAATTTGCATAAATAACTTAGACCACAAAATAAACACAGACACAGTTTATTTTATTTCAATGGGCTTGGCTGTGGTGCTTATTAAAGCTTGAACAGGGGACATACCACCATACTTGATAACGGTAACATATTCACATAAACTTTTCACTTTACTTCCGAAACTTTTCACTTTCACCATCACTAAATTGCCAGTCAGTCATAGCTAATCTGACCGCCTTTTATATACAACCATTTAACAAATATCCTTCCTCAGAACTTGAACCTGAGGGAGGGTGGGGGTCCGTCGGTGCTTCTCCTGTACTGTAGAAAAAGCTGACAGGGATTGCCTAGCACTGTCACCTTTTTATGCTTACCTGGGTTCCCGCTTTTTTGCTGGCTCACTGCCAGCAACCAATCCTCAGCCAGCTCTTGTCCCCAGCCACAGCTGTGTCACCTAATCTGCCCAGCTACTTGTCCCCACTCTGCCCAACAACCTGATCAGGGTCATGAACTTACACTGAATTTTTCCTATAGTATTAAGTGGACCTATTAACCCTCTATTGCCACCATACATATATGCCAAAGTGCTTAATGCCTGTGGCCTCTTTTATTGCTATAGAGCTCTGCTACACACTGAGACACATCAACAACATGGAACACCTATAAAAGAGGGACATTAGAATAGAAAAGAGAGATAGAGGGATTTGGGCCCAAAATAGGGACACTTGGGAGGTATGAGAATTTTCCAATCTCATGTTAGTACCATAACTACTACAGTCATTTTATGAATGCTATTATCCATTTAACAGATTGATTTTTTTTTTTACTAAGAAACATATTTTATAAAATATATGCTGCACCCTCCCTGTATTCATTATTTTTTTTCTATTTTTAAACATTATTTAGAATGTAATTGTTTAACTTTTCTATTCTATTAATAAACAATGCAGGTGTAACGGCAGTGTCACAAAACTCCTAGCAAGCCCCCACATATTAGGAATAGTGAGGGTTGCATCATTTCAGGCAGGTAGTTGAGTGCACAGCAACGTCAGCTGTTCCGGTATGCTATATTAGGTGAAGAGAAAGAGAGTTCATATAAGTAACTGTGCATCTTATATTCAATACACTGGCAGGCGAATATGCAGCAATATTTAAAGCGAAAATGATATGATTTGTAGTGACAAGTTTACTTTTAGTCAAATTAAAATGTCTGTACATCTACATTTTAGCAAGTACAAAGTAGTGATGGAAATTTGCCCTCTGTAAAGTGCACTCAACATCATTTTATGACAAGTGTACTTTAAGCTATCCATTTGGTCACCAAAATTGCTACGCAGAAGTTAACACTGTAAAATACAGAAAATCATACTTTTTTTCTCAGTTATCAAAATGTGACATTAACATTTAAGTATTTTCTGAACTTCTTGTCTGGTTAAAAATGTTGTGATAAATTAATATACACTTTCAAAATCGTGAAACTACAATTTTATGTATTATTTATTATTAGCTATGAAGTGTTCCACAATATTATCTTTTGTTGTACAAAGGATCTGTGAATCCATAATTAAATCACAAGTCTTTCAAAATAGCGAGAAATATTTTATGCATTTTCAAATGTCTCTGAATCTGTTCTAAAATTCTTTGTTCAAGTTTTCATAAAGAGACTTAATTTACTGTAAAAAAGCAACAGGCACATCATATTGAAAACAAAAGTAACAGAAGACCCAGTGGTGTCAGTATTATTTTTCTCAAACATGTGTCTTTGCATGAAAAAAAAATGGAAATAAATTTTTATTTTTGGCCTTTTAACACATGGATGTATTATAAAAATAGCAAAATACACATTTAAGTTTGCTGTTATCACTTTTCTACTTGTTCATGTGATGAAGTATATAGATACACTTTGTAGTGTGTTTTTTTAATTCCTTCAAAGCCCTCATTACCAAGTTATTGTTGTTTAAAATAGTAACATTTAATTGAAAACAGATACAGGGAATTTTAGGCTGATATAACAGTGTGCAGTGGCAGAACTAACGGGGCCCACATGTCTTGGGGGGCCCATCGGGTGAACCTTGTTTTAAGGGCTACCTGTTGGGTATTGCTGCTAAACCTTCCCAGGCAGGTGTTATTGGGGGCCCGTTCATGCTGCGACCCTTTGGCAGCGTGACGGGACACCTTTCATGTTTGCACAGAAAGCTGTGAGGAAGTGACTATCTGTTACTCCCAGCTTAGAGACCATGCAGCAGGACACAGGACACAACGAGCAGTCGGCTTCGGACTTCCATCAGCGGCAGCCAGCCCCAGGAAGTTACCTTCTGGCAACTAATAGGTATGGAAGCAAGGGGTGGTTAATAATATGTAATTTACAATTTGTGTATGCTTTGGTATGTCTGTGTCATTGTTCATTTCTGTGTGTGCCTGGGTATATCTGTGTATGTATCAGTGTGTATCTCTGTGTGTGCATCTGTGAGTGTCAGTGTGTGTATGTGTAGGCATATGTGTGTATCTGTGAGTAGGAATGTGTGTGTGTATCTGTGTGCGTGTATGGGTGTATCTTTGTGTGTGCCAGTGTGTATGTCTAGGTGTGTGTAGGTACGTGTATCATGTTTATCTGTGTGTGTCCATCTGTGAGTGTCAATGTGTATCTCTGTGTGTGCAAGTGTGTGTATCTGTGTGTATGTGTGTGTGCCAGTATGTGTGTATCTGTGTTTGTATACATGTGTGTGTATCTGTGTGTGCCAGTGTGTGTGTATCTGTGTGTGTCTTCCAGGGTATGTATATTTGTGTGTGTGCTAGTGTGTGTATATCTGTGTGTGCGATTTTGTGTGCCAGTGTGTTTATATCTGTGCGTGTTTATATCTCCCTCCCAGACCCTCCCACCTACTAGACAACATACAATTTAGATGAATTCTGAAGCTGCATTCTTTTTTTTGTGTGTGTTTGTGTTGTTTGTGTTTATTATACATTATCCTCCATAGCCAGTAACCTGAGTTTATTATACATTATCCCCCATAGCCAGTAACCTGTGTTTATTATACATTATCCCCCATAGCCAGTAACCTGTGTTTATTATACATTATCCCCCCATAGCCAGTAACCTGTGTTTATTATACATTATCCCCATAGCCAGTAACCTGTGTTTATTATACATTACCCCCATAGCCAGTAACATGTGTTTATTATACATTATCCTCCCCATAGCCAGTAACCTGTGTTTATTAAGTGTTCTTGCAAAGCAAGACCACTTAATGTTATCTCACATATATATTATTATTAAGTGTTCTTGCATAGCAAGACCACTTAATGTTATCTCACATATATATTATTAAGTGTTCTTGCATAGCAAGACCACTTACTGTTATCTCACATATATATTATTAAGTGTTCTTGCAAAGCAAGACCACTTACTGTTATCTCACATATATATTATTATTATTATTATAGCCAAATTTGCCACCCTAACTCCTCCCACAGTTTTTACACTACATAGACAAAAATATACCAAAACGTGCAGATTGTTCCCGATCGGATTGCTATTACTTTGTGGAACGTTTCGGCGAATGGTTCTCGGAATATCGTCGTTCTTGTGGAGAAATTTGTCCCATAGGAATGAATGGCAAAGCTAGAGTGGGAGCTGGCAAAAGCTGAAAAATCAGGACATGATTTCTAAACTGCCACCACTCCCTCATTTTCAGAACCACCTACACAAATCTTATATCAAAATGTTTAGCTATCCCTGCTGCCATTAAAAATGTCCACAGCTAAGCCATAGTCCTGATAGTTTTCCCAATATGACCATTTGTTTGCAACTCACGCCGTCCATTGACATTCATTGAAACTCCACTCTGCAAAGCTCACATTTGAAGGGCAATTTCTAAACTGCGACTGTGCCTTCATTGTTAATATCTCAGAGACATACTATACATCAAAATGTAGGTGTGGGTCTTGTGATTCTCACAATATAAAGCTCTTCACTGTAGGATTTATACTTTTTAAAATACGACCGTTTGAAGATGGCAACCGCCAAAATACTCTGACCTGTGCCAGGATGCAGCAGCAAGTGATGTCATAGACAAAGCCTATTCTACACCTGCTAATGTTTTTATAAATGTATGGTTTAATGTAACTGTGCAACAACATTGCAATTAAATGTGCTATATAAATGATAACAGTTACTGCGCCCACTCCATTTGTAGACTACTGGTGGAGGCAAGAACACTTCACACAATTTCCCCAGAAATTGTTGCTTTTCTAGTTATTCTTATTCTTATTATAGCCAAATTTGCCACCCTAACTCCTCCCAAATTTTTTACACTACATAGACAAAAATATACCAAAACGTGCAGATTGTTCCCGATCGGATTGCTATTACTTTGTGGAACGTTTCGCCGAATGGTTCTCGGAATATCGTCGTTCTTGTGGCAAAATTCGTCCCATAGGAATGAATGGCAAAGCTAGAGTGGGAGCTGGCAAAAGCTGAAAAATCAGGACATGATTTCTAAACTGCCACCACTCCCTCATTTTCAAGCCCACCTACACAAATCTTATATCAAAACGTTCAGCTATCCCTGCTGCCACTAGAAATGTTCATGGCTAAGCCATAGTCCTGATAGTTTTCACAATATGACCATTTGTTTGCAACTCACGCCTTCCATTGACATTCATTGAAACTTCACTCAAGCCAACTCAAACTTGAAGGGCAATTTCTAAACTATGCATCAAAATGTATGCATCAAAACTATGCATCAAAATGTAGGTCTGGGTCTTGTGATTCTCACAATATAAAGCTCTTCGCTGTAGGATGTATAGTTTTAAAAATACGACGGTTTGAAGATGGCAACCGCCAAAATACTCTGAAATGTGCCAGGCTGCAGCAGCAAGTGATGTCATAGACAAAGCCTTTTCTACACCTGCTAATGTTTTTATAAATGTATGGTTTAATGTAACTGTGCAACAACATTGCAATTAAATGTGCTATATAAATGATAACAGTTACTCCTCCCACTCCAGTTGTAGACTACTGGTGGAGGCAAGAACACTTCACACAATTTCCCCAGAAATTGTAGCTTTTCTAGTATTAAGTGTTCTTGCATAGCAAGACCACTTAATGTTATCTCACATATATATTATTAAGTGTTCTTGCATAGCAAGACCACTTAATGTTATCTCACATATATATTATTATTATTATTATTATAGCCAAATTTACCACCCTAACTCCTCCCACAGTTTTTACACTACATAGACAAAAATATACCAAAACGTGCGGATTGTTCCCGATCGGATTGCTATTACTTTGTGGAACGTTTCGCCGAATGGTTCACGGAATATCGTCGTTCTTGTGGCGAAATTTGTCCCATAGGAATGAATGGCAAAGCTAGAGTGGGAGCTGTCAAAAGCTGAAAAATCAGGACATGATTTCTAAACTGCCACCACTCCCTCATTTTCAGGCCTACCTACACAAATCTTATATCAAAACGTTCAGCTATCCCTGCTGCCACTAAAAATGTCCACAGCTAAGCCATAGTCCTGATAGTTTTCACAATATGACCATTTGTTTGCAACTCACGCCGTCCATTGGCATTCATTGAAACTCCACTCTGCAAAGCTCACATTTGAAGGGCAATTTCTAAACCGCGACTGTGCCTTCATTGTTAATATTGCAGAGACATACTATGCATCAAAATGTAGGTCTGGGTCTTGTGATTCTCACAATATAAAGCTCTTCACTGTAGGATTTACAGCTTTTAAAATACGACCGTTTGAAGATGGCAACCGCAAAAATATTCTGACCTGTGCCAGGCTGCAGCAGCAAGTGATGTCATAGACAGGGCCTTTTGCACCTGCTAATGTTTTTATAACTGTATGTTTTAATGTAACTGTGAAGCACTTTGGGCAACAACGTTGCAATTAAATGTGCTATATAAATAAATAATAACAGTTACTCCGCCCACTCCAGTTGTAGACTACTGGTGGAGGCAAGAACACTTCACACAATTTCCCCAGAAATTGTAGCTTTTCTAGTTCTTATTATTCTTATTATAGCCAAATTTACCACCCTAACTCCATCCACAGTTTTTACACTACATAGACATAAATATACCGAAACGTGCAGATTGTTCCCGATCAGATTGCTATTACTTTTTGGAACGTTTCGGCAAATGGTTCTCGGAATATCGTCGTTCTTGTGGCGAAATTTGTCCCATAGGAATGAATGGCAAAGCTAGAGTGGGAGCTGGCAAAAGCTTAAAAATCAGGACATGATTTCTAAACTTCCACCACTCCCTCATTTTCAGGCCCACCTACACAAATCTTATATCAAAACGTTCAGCTATCCCTGCTGCCACTAGAAATGTCCACGGCAAAGCCATAGTCCTGACAGTTTTCACAATATGACCATTTGTTTGCAACTCACGCCTTCCATTGCCATTCATTGAAACTCCACTCTGCAAAGCTCACATTTGAAGGGCAATTTCTAAACTGCGACTGTGCCTTCATTGTTAATATCTCAGAGACATACTATACATCAAAATGTAGGTCTGGGTCTTGTGATTCTCAGAATGTGAAGCTCTTCACTGTAGGATTTATGGTGTTTAAAATATGACCATTTGAAGATGGCAACTGCCAAAATACTCTGACTTGTACCAGGCTGCAGCAGCAAGTGATGTCATAGACAAAGCCTTTTCACACCTGCTAATGTTTTTATAAATGTGTGTTTTAATGTAACTGTGAAGCACTTTGGGCAACAACATTGCAATTAAATGTGCTATATAAATAAATAATAACAGTTACTCCGCCCACTCCAGTTGTAGACTACTGGTGGAGGCAAGAACACTTCACAATTTCCCCAGAAATTGTAGCTTTTCTAGTTATACATTATCCCCCCATAGCCAGTAACCTGTGTTTATTATACATTATCCTTCCCATAGCCAGTAACCTGTGTTTATTATACATTATCCTCCCATAGCCAGTAACCTGTGTTTATTATACATTATCCTCCTATAGCCAGTAACCTGTGTTTATTATACATTATCCCCCCTTAGCCAGTGACCTGTGTTTATTATACATTATCCCTCCATAGCCAGTAACCTGTGTTTATTATACATTATCCCTCCATAGCCAGTAACCTGTGTTTATTATACATTATCCCCCCATAGCCAGTAACCTGTGTTTATTATACATTATCTCTCCCATAGCCAGTAAACCTGTGTTTATTATACATTATCCTCCCATAGCCAGTAACCTGTGTTTATTATACATTATCATCCCATAGCCAGTAACCTGTGTTTATTATACATTATCCCCCCTTAGCCAGTGACCTGTGCTTATTATACATTATCTCCCCATAGCCAGTAACCTGTGTTTATTATACATTATCCCCCCACAACCAGTAACCTGTGTTTATTATACATTATCCTCCCCATAGCCAGTAACCTGTGTTTCTTATACATTATCCCCCCATAGCCAGTAACCTGTGTTTATTATACATTATCCCTCCATAGCCAGTAACCTGTGTTTATTATACATTATCCCCCCATAGCCAGTAACCTGTGTTTATTATACATTATCCCCCCACAGCCAGTAACCTTTGTTTATTATACATTATCCCCCCATAGCGAGTAACCTGTGTTTATTATACATTATCCTCGCCATAGCCAGTAACCTGTGTTTATTATTCATTATCCCCCCATAGCCAGTAACCTGTGTTTATTATACCAGCGGTTCCCAAAGTGTGGGTCGCGACCCACTGGTGGGTTGCAGGGCGATTCCCAGTGGGTCGCGCTGACCCACACATCCAGGGCCGCCGGCTAGTCAGGCAGACTGACACCAGGAGGGAGCCCGGCGGCTTGCCCAATATGCCGCCGGGCTCCTTCCAATCAGTCTGCCCAGCAGCTCCGGTCTGCAGCTCCGCCGGGTGCAGAGCTGCAGACCGTGTGATAGGAGTCTCGCGAGCTCCCAGAGCGTTACCATGGCAACACTGGAAGCTCGCGAGACTTTTATTACACGGTCTGCAGCTCTGCACCCGGCGGAGCTGCAGACCAGAGAGGTAACCCACCGGACCATCAGGGAGACACTGGACCACCAGGGAATTTATTACAGGTAGGACACAGCCCCCAGACATCCCCCTGCCCCCCCATGTAACCCCTTCACCCCCTGTCCTGCCCCAACTAACCCCTTCACTCCCTGCCCCCATGTAATCCCTTCACCCCCTGCCCCCCATGTAACCCCTTCACCCCCTGTCCTCCCCAAGTAACCCCTTCACCCCCTGTCCTCTCCCAAGTAACCCCTTCACCCCCTGCCCCCCCATGTAACCCCTTCACCCCCTGCCCCCCATGTATCCCCTTCACCCCCTGTCCTCCCCATGTAACCCCTTCACCCCCTGTCCTCCCCCAAGTAACCCCTTCACTCCCTGCCCCCATGTAACCCCTTCACCCCCTGTCCTCCCCCAAGTAACCCCTTTACTCCCTGCCCCCCATGTAACCCCTTCACCCCCTGCACCTATATAACCCCTTTACTCCCTGCCCCCCATGTAACCCCTTCACCCCCTGCCTCCCCATGTAACCCCTTCACCCCCTGCCCCCCATGTAACCTCTTCACCCCTGCCCCCCATGTAACCCCTTCACCCCCTACCCTCCCCCCATGTAACCCCTTCAGCCCCTGCCCTCCCCCATGTAACCCCATCACCCCCTGCCCTTCCCCTGCCCTTCCCCCCATGTAACCCCCTGCAACTCCTTCACTCCCTGCCCCCCATGTAACCCCTTCACCCCCTGCCCCCATGTAACCCCTTTACTCCCTGCCCCCATGTAACCCCTTCACTCCCTGCCCCCCATGTAACCCCTTCACCCCCTGCCCCCCATGTAACCCCTTCACCCCCTGCCCCGCCATGTAACCCCTTCACCCCCTGCCCTCCCCATGTATCCCCTTCACCCCCTGCAACCCCTACACTCCCTGCCCCCCCATGTAACCCCTTCACCCCCTGCAACCCCTTCACCCCCTGCCCCCATTTAACCCCTTCACCCCTTGTCCTCCCACAAGTAACCCCTTCACTCCCTGCTCCCCCATGTAACCCCTTCACTCCCTGCCCTCACCCCATGTAACCCCTTCACCCCCAGCAACCCCTTCACCTCCTGCCCACCCATGTAACCCCTTCACCCCCTGTCCTCCCCCAAGTAACCCCTTCACTCCCTGCCCTCCCCCATGTAACCCCTTCACTCCCTGCCCTCCCCATGTAACCCCTTCACCCCCTGCCCCCCCATGTAACCCCTTCAACCCCTGCCCCCTCTCCACAATGTAACCCCTTCACCCCCTGCCCTCCTCCCCATGTAACCCCTTCACCCCCTGCCCTCCCCCATGTAACTCCTTCACCCCCTGCCCTCCTCCCCATGTAACCCCTTCACCCCCTGCCCCCTCTCCCCCATGTAACCCCTTCACCCCCTGCCTCCCCATGTAACCCCTTCACCCCCTGCCCCCCATGTAACCCCTTCACCCCTGCCTCACATGTAACCCCTTCACCCCCTACCCTCCCCCCATGTAACCCCTTCACCCCCTGCCCTCCCCCATGTAACCCCATCACCCCCTGCCCTTCCCCCCATGTAACCCCCTGCAACTCCTTCACTCCCTGCCCCCCATGTAACCCCTTCACCCCCTGCCCCCATGTAACCCCTTTACTCCCTGCCCCCCATGTAACCCCTTCACTCCCTGCCCCCCATGTAACCCCTTCACCCCCTGCCCCCCCATGCCCCGCCATGTAACCCCTTCACCCCCTAACCTCCCCCATGTAACCCCTTCACCCCCTGCAACCCCTTCACTCCCTGCCCCCCCATGTAACCCCTTCACCCCCTGCAACCCCTTCACCCCCTGCCCCCATTTAACCCCTTCACCCCTTGTCCTCCCCCAAGTAACCCCTTCACTCCCTGCCCTCACCCCATGTAACCCCTTCACCCCCAGCAACCCCTTCACCTCCTGCCCACCCATGTAACCCCTTCACCCCCTGTCCTCCCCCAAGTAACCCCTTCACTCCCTGCCCTCCCCCATGTAACCCCTTCACTCCCTGCCCTCCCCATGTAACCCCTTCACCCCCTGCCCCCCCATGTAACCCCTTCACCCCCTGCCCCCTCTCCACAATGTAACCCCTTCACCCCCTGCCCTCCTCCCCATGTAACCCCTTCACCCCCTGCCCTCCCCCATGTAACCCCTTCACCCCCTGCCCTCCTCCCCATGTAACCCCTTCACCCCCTGCCCCCTCTCCCCCATGTAACCCCTTCACCCCCTGCCCCCCCATGTAACCCCTTCACCCCCTGCCCCCCATGTAACCCCTTCACCCCTGCCTCCCATGTAACCCCTTCACCCCCTACCCTCCCCCCATGTAACCCCTTCACCCCCTGCCCTCCCCCATGTAACCCCATCACCCCTTGCCCTTCCCCCCATGTAACCCCCTGCAACTCCTTCACCCCCTGCCCTCCTCCCCATGTAACCCCTTCACCCCCTGCCCCCTCTCCCCCATGTAACCCCTTCACCCCCTGCCTCCCCATGTAACCCCTTCACCCCCTGCCCCCCATGTAACCCCTTCACCCCTGCCTCACATGTAACCCCTTCACCCCCTACCCTCCCCCCATGTAACCCCTTCACCCCCTGCCCTCCCCCATGTAACCCCATCACCCCCTGCCCTTCCCCCCATGTAACCCCCTGCAACTCCTTCACTCCCTGCCCCCCATGTAACCCCTTCACCCCCTGCCCCCATGTAACCCCTTTACTCCCTGCCCCCCATGTAACCCCTTCACTCCCTGCCCCCCATGTAACCCCTTCACCCCCTGCCCCCCCATGCCCCGCCATGTAACCCCTTCACCCCCTAACCTCCCCCATGTAACCCCTTCACCCCCTGCAACCCCTTCACTCCCTGCCCCCCCATGTAACCCCTTCACCCCCTGCAACCCCTTCACCCCCTGCCCCCATTTAACCCCTTCACCCCTTGTCCTCCCCCAAGTAACCCCTTCACTCCCTGCCCTCACCCCATGTAACCCCTTCACCCCCAGCAACCCCTTCACCTCCTGCCCACCCATGTAACCCCTTCACCCCCTGTCCTCCCCCAAGTAACCCCTTCACTCCCTGCCCTCCCCCATGTAACCCCTTCACTCCCTGCCCTCCCCATGTAACCCCTTCACCCCCTGCCCCCCCATGTAACCCCTTCACCCCCTGCCCCCTCTCCACAATGTAACCCCTTCACCCCCTGCCCTCCTCCCCATGTAACCCCTTCACCCCCTGCCCTCCCCCATGTAACCCCTTCACCCCCTGCCCTCCTCCCCATGTAACCCCTTCACCCCCTGCCCCCTCTCCCCCATGTAACCCCTTCACCCCCTGCCCCCCCATGTAACCCCTTCACCCCCTGCCCCCCATGTAACCCCTTCACCCCTGCCTCCCATGTAACCCCTTCACCCCCTACCCTCCCCCCATGTAACCCCTTCACCCCCTGCCCTCCCCCATGTAACCCCATCACCCCTTGCCCTTCCCCCCATGTAACCCCCTGCAACTCCTTCACTCCCTGCCCCCCATGTAACCCCTTCACCCCCTGCCCCCATGTAACCCCTTTACTCCCTGCCCCCCATGTAACCCCTTCACTCCCTGCCCCCCATGTAACCCCTTCACCCCCTGCCCCCCCATGCCCCGCCATGTAACCCCTTCACCCCCTAACCTCCCCCATGTAACCCCTTCACCCCCTGCAACCCCTTCACTCCCTGCCCCCCCATGTAACCCCTTCACCCCCTGCAACCCCTTCACCCCCTGCCCCCATGTAACCCCTTCACCCCTTGTCCTCCCCCAAGTAACCCCTTCACTCCCTGCCCCCATGTAACCCCTTCACTCCCTGCCCTCCCCCATGTAACCCCTTCACCCCCGGCAACCCCTTCACCTCCTGCCCACCCATGTAACCCCTTCACCCCCTGTCCTCCCCCAAGTAACCCCTTCACTCCCTGCCCTCCCCATGTAACCCCTTCACTCCCTGCCCTCCCCATGTAACCCCTTCACCCCCTGCCCCCCATGTAACCCCTTCACCCCCTGCCCCCTCTCCACAATGTAACCCCTTCACCCCCTGCCCTCCTCCCCATGTAACCCCTTCACCCCCTGCCCTCCCCCATGTAACCCCTTCACCCCCTGCCCTCCTCCCCATGTAACCCCTTCACCCCCTGCCCTCCCCCCATGTAACCCCTTCACCCCCTGCCCTCCCCCCAATGTAACCCCTTCACTTCCTGCCCCCCCAATGTAACCCCTTCACTCCCTGCCCCTTCCCCACAATGTAACCTCTTCACCCCCTGCCCTCCTCCCTATGTAACCCCTTCACCCCCTGCCCTCCCCCCATGTAACCCCTTCACTCCCTGCCCTCCCCCATGTAACCCCTTCACTCCCTGCCCTCCCCCCAATGTAACCCCTTCACTCCCTGCCCCCTCCCCCAATGTAACCCCTTCACTCCCTGCCCTCCCCCCAATGTAACCCCTTCACTCCACGATTACCATGATGTGCCAAGTTTATGCACCTAAAGCTTATTGCCTTGCTGTGCCAAGTTTATGTATTTAAAGCTGCCATGATGTTCCAATTTTAAGCCTCTCAAACTGATTGCCACAATGTTCTGAATTTATGCCTCTAAAGCTGGTTGCCATGGTGTGCCAATTGTATGCACCTAAAGTTGCCATGATGTGCCAAGTTTATACATATAAAACTGATTGCCATGATGTACCAATTTTATGCATCTAAAGCTGATTGCCATGGTATACCAATTGTATGCATCTAGAGCGGATTGCTATAGTGTGCCAATTGTATGCATCTAAAGCTGACATAATGTTCCAATTGTATGCCTGTAAAGTGGTTTGCCATGGTGTGCCAGTTTTATGCCTCTAAAAGTAATTGTCATGGTGTGCCAATTGTGTGCATATAAAGCGGATTGCTATGGTGTGCCAATTGTGTGCCTCTAAAGCTGATTGCCATGGTGTTCACTTTTTAAAATATGCATTAAAAGCAAGTGGGTCTCGAAAAATTACCATTTTGAAAAGTGGGTCTCGGCCCATAAAAGTTTGGGAAGCCCTGTATTATACATTATCCACCCCATAGCCAGTAACCTGTGTTTATTATACATTATCCTCCCATAGCCAGTAACCTGTGTTTATTATACATTATCCTCCCATAGCCAGTAACCTGTGTTTATTATACATTATCCTCCCATAGCCAGTAACCTGTGTTTATTATACATTATCCCCCCTTAGCCAGTGACCTGTGCTTATTATACATTATCTCCCCCATAGCCAGTAACCTGTGTTTATTATACATTATCCCCCCATAGCCAGTAACCTGTGTTTATTATACATTATCCCCCCACAACCAGTAACCTGTGTGTATTATACATTATCCTCCCCATATCCAGTAACCTGTGTTTCTTATACATTATCCCCCCATAGCCAGTAACCTGTGTTTATTATACATTATCCCCCCATAGCCAGTAACCTGTGTTTATTATACATTATCCCCCCATAGCCAGTAACCTGTGTTTATTATACATTATCCCCCATAGCCAGTAACCTGTGTTTATTATACATTATCCCCCCATAGCCAGTAACCTGTGTTTATTATACATTATCCTCCCATAGCCAGTAACCTGTGATTATTATACATTATCCTCCCATAGCCAGTAACCTGTGTTTATTATACATTATCCCCCATAGCCAGTAACCTGTGTTTATTATACATTATCCCCCCATAGCCAGTAACCTGTGTTTATTATACATTATCCTCCCATAGCCAGTAACCTGTGTTTATTATACATTATCCTCCCATAGCCAGTAACCTGTGTTTATTATACATTATCCCCCCCCCTTAGCCAGTGGCCTGTGCTTATTATACATTATCTCCCCCATAGCCAGTAACCTGTGTTTATTATACATTATCCCCCCATAGCCAGTAACCTGTGTTTATTATACATTATCCCCCCACAACCAGTAACCTGTGTTTATTATACATTATCCTCCCCATAGCCAGTAACCTGTGTTTCTTATACATTATCCCCCCATAGCCAGTAACCTGTGTTTATTATACATTATCCCCCCATAGCCAGTAACCTGTGTTTATTATACATTATCCCCCCATAGCCAGTAACATGTGTTTATTATACATTATCCCCCATAGTCAGTAACCTGTGTTTATTATACATTATCCTTCCATAGCCAGTAACCTGTGTTTATTATACATTATCCCCCCATAGCCAGTAACCTGTGTTTATTATACATTATCCCCCCATAGCCAGTAACCTGTGTTTATTATACATTATCCTCCCCATAGCCAGTAACCTGTGTTTATTATACATTATCCTCCCATAGCCAGTAACCTGTGTTTATTATTCATTATCCTCCCATAGCCAGTAACCTGTGTTTATTATACATTATCCTCCCATAGCCAGTAACCTGTGTTTATTATACATTATCCTCCCATAGCCAGTAACCTGTGTTTATTATACATTACCCCCCATAGCCAGTAACCTGTGTTTATTATACATTATCCCCCCTTAGCCAGTGACCTGTGCTTATTATACATTATCTCCCCCATAGCCAGTAACCTGTGTTTATTATACATTATCCCCTCATAGCCAGTAACCTGTGTTTATTATACATTATCCCTCCATAGCCAGTAACCTGTGTTTATTATACATTATCCCCCCATAGCCAGTAACCTGTGTTTATTATACATTATCCTCCCATAGCCAGTAACCTGTGTTTATTATACATTATCCCCCCATAGCCAGTAACTTGTGTTTATTATACATTATCCCTCCATAGCCACCTGTGTTTATTATACATTATCCCTCCATAGCCACCTGTGTTTATTATACATTATCCCCCCATAGCCAGTAACCTGTGTTTATTATACATTATCCCCCCATAGCCAGTAACCTGTGTTTATTATACATTATCCTCCCATAGCCAGTAACCTGTGTTTATTATACATTATCCTCCCATAGCCAGTAACCTGTGTTTATTATACATTATCCCCCATAGCCAGTAACCTGTGTTTATTATACATTATCCCTCCATAGCCACCTGTGTTTATTATACATTATCCCCCCATAGCCAGTAACCTGTGTTTATTATACATTATCCCCCCATAGCCAGTAACCTGTGTTTATTATACATTATCCCCCCATAGCCAGTAACCTGTGCCTATTATACATTATCCCTCCATAGCCACCTGTGTTTATTATACATTATCCCCCCATAGCCAGTAACCTGTGTTTATTATACATTATCCTTCCATGGCCAGTAACCTGTGTTTATTATACATTATCCCCCCATAGCCAGTAACCTGTGCTTATTATACATTATCCCTCCCATAGCCAGTGACCTGTGTGTATTATACACCCCCCCCCCCCATAGCCAGTAGCCTGTGTTTATTATACATTATCCCCCATAGTCATTTATCGTTGGACCTAGGCAGCATGATGTCTTAGGCCAGCCCAGAGAGTGAGTGAATAATATAATATATATGTTCAGAAACATATTAGTAATATATGTAAATCGGGTTCATGCAAAGAGGGTGAAAAGGTAGTAAAGAAAAACACACTTATTGCATCAAATTTACAAAGCCAAACTTCTAAAAGCTTTCCTCATTTCTTTCTCGGGATGAGGAATATATCGGTTGTAGACTGAGGATTTCCATCTGCCCAATCTTTTAATCATATGCACTGGAGTGTCAGTATTGAAGGAGACCGAAGCTGCCCCTATTCTAAATGAAAGACCCGAGACATGGATACAACCCAATCTTAGGAGTAGTGTTCTGATGTAGAACATGAATTTAGCCATAGTCAGAGGGATTCAGTGAGAGTAGTGGTGAATGTGTGTGGCATGAGTGTGGGTAAGTAAGAGTCAAGTATTTTAACTGGGCACTAGTTCTAGGTGGGATAAAGTGTTTTAGCGGATTTATGAATAGTTTGGTTCGTTTTAGAGGTTTGTAGAGAAAGTATATAGTGATCATGATTTTTAGCGATATCCAATATTTTTAAGGTGGTCTCAAACAAACATAAAATGCTATATAAAATTTGTGGGAATATCGAATAGTCATGTACAGGAAATCGGAGAGGGCTCAGAATATCGAACCATTGATCGGTAACCTGGATGAAGTAGGGGGTCTATCTGTTTTATTAAATAAGCGGTAATATGCTTTTAATGGGATAGGACGTTAGGAAAGGTGTGTGATTGGGATAAGTGGTTGTGGCTGTATTTACCTTATCCTGGGACCGACCTGGCTCCTAAACTTGAGCCCCGCGTGGCTGGATCACACCTGCCTCCACACGAGCCGCATGCGGCTTGATCTCCTCTTCTGACTTAGCCGCGTGCACTGACCGCAGTGATCGGTCACGTGGCCCACATGGCACTAAGAGCACGGCTCGAGTCATGAGCTCGCTCTTAAAGGGGCAGTGGGAGCCAAAAGTTGATTCAGGCTCCCATTGGCCTACGTCATTCCAGCACCCCCACACACGAACATTTTGGGGGCGTAGGCATGACGTGGGCCAATCAAATGTTAAAGGATATTTAAACTTCCCTAGCCCTATCCACTTTGTCCTATCGTGGTTTCTGTGTCAGTACCCTTTAGTGCGTTCCTTGATCTTTTTTGTTTATTTTGGTATTGACCATGGCTTTGTTCTTGACTCTGAATTTATCTTTAACCCTTTCCTGTCTGGTTTGCCCGTGTGACTGATTACAATCTACCTGACTCTGGCTTGTTCTCGTTTTCGTAGTCTCTCTGTTTCCATGACCTCGTCTTGTTTTTGATTACGCTTTATCTCTGTCTGACGTTTAGTCTGGCCATTCTAAGTCCAGGTAATAAGTTATCCTAGTCTTGTCCCTTGCTATCCTAAACTCTGCGTGTTGGGGTATTACATCATGACATTATGATAGGACCATGGGCCCTGTAGGTTTAGGACAGCAAATGGCCTCCTATGAGGCAAGATTTTAAGAACAGGATCACCGTATGGACCAGATTGCCCAGGCCCATCAGACACTTTTGTCCAGAAATGCTTATTTGGCCCCTGAGACACTGGTATGCGTACCATCTCAACCCGTACCTCCCATTCCAGAGGCATCTATCCTGACTAGAGATGTCCCGAATAGTTCTCTGGCGAATAGTTCCTGGCGAACATAGCATGTTCGCGTTCGCCACGGATGGCGAACATATGCGATGTTCAGTCCGCCCCCTATTCATCATCATTGAGTAAACTTTGACCCTGTACCTCACAGTCAGCAGACGCATTCCAACCAATCAGCAGCAGACCCTCCCTCCCAGACCCTCCCACCTCCTGGACAGCATCTATTTTAGATTCATTCGGAAGCTGCATTCTTTTTTTTTTTTTTTTTTTTTTTTTTTTAGACAGAAGTGTGTTATATTTGAGCATGCTAGGCTGAACGTGCGTATATCATGGCTAGTTGCACTGAGGGTATGTGTATATAGCAGTAGATTGTTGTGAAAGATGGCTGTCATGTTTAGGGTGTAGCTTGCACGTTATCAACTGTGTATTTATATCAGCAGCTCCACCACTAGTAATAAATCAAGTGTGAGTCGCCCCATGAGATGAGACTAGTGAATAACATAATACATGAACGGTTAATGTAAAGGCATGTAAGGAACTACGACAATAAACTCTTTAGTAGGTGAAATAATGACATGTTTAAACGCTTGCTACTTTACGATTAGTTAATGTGCAGAGAGCAGTTCATGTGATCAAAGGCATGGTGTGGAGGATCGGCTATAGTGGGACATGCTTGGTAGGCTGCTGTTTACTGCTTGTGCTCATCCGATCCCTTCTGGGTGCCAGGTGCAGACCCTGGGAGTCCCTGATACCTGGAACAACAAAGGCAAGTCTCTGGCTGAGTGCAGGGTTCGCGGGTTGAGGTGGTGAAAGCTTGTTTTGTCGGGTGGTCGGATCTGTCCCGGTGGTGCTTCACGTCCGGTGCGGGATTGTGGTGGCTTAAGGTGGAGGCGAGTGCTTGACGTGGGGCAGGCTCTGCATTTCTGTTTGTGCCTCTGTTCCCATCTTCGACGCCTTTTGCGTTGGTCGATTTTAATGGGGACTGCTTCGCTTAGCTGTGGTGGAGCTTGCTGGGGCTGTGGTGGAGCTTGTTGGGGCTTCCTGCTTCTTATTTGCTTCCAAAATTGATTAAAGAGTCTGTCCAGCTTAGACTCAATATCCTGCCATGCTTTGCTGGTACCAGGAGGACACGCGGCTGCCGCCATATTGGGAGAGTCGCAGATGAGTATGTCAGCCTGGGCGGCTGTGCTCTGTGCGTCCATTAGCTCCAGACAGCCTCTCAGGGGTGGACCGGGATAACCCCCACCGGTCCGAGGGGGGGTAACGGAGCTCCTGCCGGGAAGTAGCTGCTCCTGGGCATCCCAGAATCAGGAGATCGGCCGCCTCTCCCGCCCGGTGAGCACCAGGCCACACTTGCCACGCGGAGGTAAGTAAGACTCTGTCGAGTTGCTGACCGCTATTAAGCATGTCGGGTCGGTCAGATAGGAGCAACATTGCTGGGTCATCCCCTTCTGGGGTGAAATTCGCTTGTTGATAGCTGCTTAAAGTGAGATATTGAGGGAGCTCACACGAAGTGCGTCTTTCCTCCATGACAGCTAGGCCCCGCCCCCTGGAAGCTGCATTCTTAGTGAGGGGAGGGACAGTGTAGCTGCTGCTGATTTCATAGGGAAATCGATAGCTAGGCAAGTGTATTCAGTGTCCACTACAGTCCTGAAGGACTCATCTGATCTCTGCTGTAAGGACAGCACCCCAAAAAGCCCTTTTTAGGGCTAGAACATCAGTCTGCTTTTTTTTTTTTCTGTGTAATCTAATTGCAGTTGCCTGCCTGCCAGCGTGTGTGTCAGGCTCACAGCGTATACTGTGCCCACTTGCCCAGTGCCACCACTCATATCTGGTGTCACAATAGCTTGCATTTAAAATAAATAAATTTTTAGACTGTAATATAATAGCAGTCAGTTTCCTTCACACGTGTGCGTTTCAGGGCCTGCCAGGGCACAGTGTAACACCAGTGCAACTCATATCTGGTGTAACAGTAGTGTACATTTAAAAAAAAAAATACAGTGGTCTTGTTGTCACCTTTCGGGGACCCTTGGTGTTTTACGTGGCTGGGTGGAGGAACAGACCTTCAATGACATCAGTGAGGACAAGGAATGGGACACGGCTAGCTTGGTATCCAACCTTGTGCAAATGGGGAGTTTGCGGTTGTGCAAATGGACTGTTTGCGGTTGTTTGCGGTGCGTTAAACGGGGAGTTTGGTCTGTCACTGTGAAGCGCGCGTAACCCTTACACTATCTGATCGATACAACATCATACCTGATGTTTTAAAGCATGTTATTCCAAACAATTTAGGAATGTTAGGTGATTTATGCCCTTTATGGATTAAAACCAGACTCTGCATCAACTATGTCATTTTCCATGGGAGTTTTGCCATGGATCCCCCTCCGACATGCCACAGTCCAGGCGTTAGTCCCCTTGAAACAACTTTTCCATCACTATTGTGGCCAGAAAGAGTCCCTGTGGGTTTTAAAATTTGCCTGCCTATTGAAGTCTATGGCAGTTCGCCCGGTTCGCCCGGTTCGCCTATTCGCGAACAATTGCGGAAGTTTGCGTTCGTCATTCGCGAACGGTAAATTTTATGTTCGTGACATCACTATGCAGAAACACTGCTCACAAATACAACTCTGCAATGATGGACAAATGGTAGGTCCCCAGCTGGCATAGCATCATGGGAGTTGTACAGCAGATGGGGATCTATCTTTTCGTCATTCTTTCACTAGCAATTGCTAAGGCAAGTAAGGTATTGTTATGCATAAAAAGAGGCATTCATTCTCGTGATGAAAATATATTTTTCCCTCCTTATAAATCACGGGAAAGACCACACCTTGAATATGCTGTGCAATTTTGGGCACCTGTTCTAAGGAATGATATTATGACACTAGAAAAAGTGCAGAGGTGGGCTACAAAACAAGGCTGTGTTACTGATCTAAATAGCTACTTTTTCATATTACAACATTGTTTTTGTTTTTGCTATAACTATTGGTTACACGTACACTTACCGTAGCTCTCTATTACTTCTATATAAGATATTGATTTATATCCAGGGACCTTGCTCTCACTTTACTGTGAGAACATTTTGTTCCCCCTGTTCTCCCATGGTGGGAAGCCAAATAACTAAAATGGTGGGGAACCAAAATAACTAAAATCCCCCGGCCTCACTTCTCCACCTGTAAAATAAATGTGGGGACCTAGTTTCCCCCAAGGTCCCCACCCATGACCATCAGGTGGTGACCTTAATTAAATAAATAATGGGGGGACCTAATGTCCCACCCAGGTTCCCACCCATGACCCGTGGGTGGGGACCTTAATTAAATATATAATATGGGCCCGCACGCTGATGGGGCCTATCGGATGGCCCATGCACTTAGGGCCACCCGATGGGCCCCATCAGCGTGCGGGCCCATATTATATATTTAATTAAGGTCCCCACCCACGGGTCATGGGTGGGAACCTGGGTGGGACATTAGGTGGTCACTTCCTCCCAGCTCACTCCGCGCGGGAGGAGCGCGCGCGCGGCAGTGAAGGAGAGCCGCGCCGACTACTCTTATCAGCCCCAGCCACCCTCCTGCTAAGAAAAGGTAAGAGACAGGAGGGTGGCTGGAAAATGAGCTGTGTGTGTGTGTGTATGTCTATGTATGTATGCGTGTCTGTATGCATGATGCATGTATATATGTCTGTATGCATGTATGTATGTCTGTATGTCTGTATGTATGTATGCCAGTATCAATGAATATCTGTATGTCATTATATATGCATGTATGTCTGTATGTATATATGAATGTATGTCTGTATGTATGTATGCATGTATATATGAATGTATGTATGTATGTACATATGAATGTATGTATGTATGAATATATGTCTGTATGTATGTATATATGAATGTGTCTGTATGTATGTATATATGAATGTATGTATGAATGTATGTCTGTATGTATGTATGAATGTATGTCTGTATGTATGTATATATGAATGTATGTCTGTATGTATGTATGCCAGTATCAATGTATGTCTGTATGTCATTATGTATGTCTGTATGTCAGTATGAATGTATGTCTGCATACCATTATGAATGTTTGTCTGTGTGTATGTGTGTATGGATGTCTGTATGCATGTATGTCAGTATGTATGTATGTATGTATGTATGTCAGTATGTCTGTATATATGCATGTATGTCAGTCTGAATGTATGTATGTATGTATGTCTGTATGCCATTATGAATGTAGGTATTTGTATGTCTGTATGCCATTATGAATGTATGTGTGTATGGATTTCAGTGTCTGTATGTCTGTCAGTATGTCTGTATGTATGAATGTATGTATGTCTGTATGTATGTTTGTATGTATGTCGGTGTCTGTATGTATGTCAGTGTGTATGTATGTGTCTTTATTTCCTCATGCATGTGTGTCTGTATGTATGTTAGTATGTGTCTGTCCGTCACTATGTCTGTTCCATTATGTGTGTCTGTTAGTATGTATCTGTGTCCTTTTGTATCAGTGTGTGTGTTTGTGTCTGTGTGTGTATTCCTGTGGGCGGTATTTAAAGGCGGGCCCCAGGGGGCCCAGACCCTGAGCTGAGTAAGGGGCCCCAAAATTTCTGGTGGCGGCCCTGCTGCTAGAATATAGCAACTGTAGTTCAAATCAGAGGTACTCCAACACAATGTGTAACAATCCTTTTAAACTATGCAGAGGGACAGAGTAAACCACCATGCAGAAATAAGTGAACACTAGCACTGAAGCAGACTGGAAGATTAACAAAATTGGTAAATTCCAATGTATTACAATTCAATGTAAAGCAAAATATAGTCCAGGATCCATGAAGTACTCTACTACCTATACCATACCACCTATACTACTATTATTTTAGCAATGTCTTGCACTAATACTGTCTCCTGTCAAGCATTTAAATGGACCTTGTTATGGGCCGTTCCAGCAGACAAGGGGTTAAAATCAGTTTAGGCGATATTCCCCTTTCTGAGAGACAGGCACAGCTACTGCAGAACACCAAACTTCCGAACTGGATACAAAATAGCACTCCAAACTGGAACCTCACGAATAGCCGCTAGCAGACGAACAGGAAAAGCATACATCAGCTTAAACTCCTGGCAATCAGTCTCCAACAGCATACAGTGAATCCCCTCAAGAACGAGACAAGGCTCCGTGTTGCGGGGTCAAGCAGTGGTCTGAGGTGCTGGCACACCCAGCCTGGTTTTTATTACAGTTGTTACAAAATACAGGTCCGCCCACAGGGAGGTATAAAACAACCACTCACACATCAGTTACATCCCACATATTCCCTCCCCTTATCCTGAGAGGAAACTCAATTATACATACATACATACATATGAAAGTTTTTACCCAACTTTCATAATTCTAAAACCATACATCACATTCACATAAAAATACATATCCACAATCAATCCATTCAGAGGAACAACATATTAAAAATGGCATGAATCAGACCAGGGGTTCAAAAGTTAGTAAAGTATCTTTTAAAAAACCCTGCCAGCATGGCTTTCCGGCTCAGACCGGTTTTACAGAGCCCTCTCTGCTGGAGACAATGGAGAAGTAATCCAATTACCTCCCAGGACAGAGACAGACTCCATTGAGCACATGGTTGCAAAAAGACATAAAATACAATAAAATACACAAGGTTACATTTACTACATAAAATAAAGACATGCAACATATCCCCAGATAGCTTAGGTCTGAGCGCACATTATCGAATGGTGCTCAGACCACACACATACAGTTCAATTGCCATGGAGCTAAAGTCTTTCCCATAGTCTTTATTATATGAATGGGCTCCATGGCATTGCTATCTGGGGTATCACCGCTCACACAGGGCAAGTACCGAATGACCCCACTGTATTTAAAGGGCCAGAATGAGTGACATACACTCTGGTATGGCCGAATACTGTTTTTAAAGGGTCCAATCTCCCAGGGCCATAGTCCAAAGGCAGCAGGCGGGCAACCAGGCTTCTCCAATGCAATGTGGCGAGATTGCTCTCGTCACATCTCTCCCCTTTTCCAAACAGACTAACAGGGTATCTGACCTCCTGCCGGTCAGTGCCCTTGTTTGTCCAGCAGCCCACCCACAAAACAGAAACAGCAGTACAGCCCACCCACAATAACTGGTTACTACACCTGAGTAAGGGAGAATCTTGTCCATGTCCAGGCGCCTCACTACGGCTGTGTGGGGACTGGTAGGCTGCCTTGGTGGGTTGCTGAGTGGGCAGAGACCAGCGGTACTCTGCCCTGATGCCAGTACTACCGCGGGAGTAGTCTGGTTGAAGCCTGGTTGCTGGAGACCGACTGTCTCCCCTTTAGTTACACCGCTCTGCTGCTGGAGACTGACCGTCTCCTCTTTTGTTGCACAGCTCTGCTGCCGGAGGGGGAGACTGACTGTCTCCCCTTTGGATACTCTAAGCTGTTGCTGGGGAGAGGGGGTAACAGGCTCCTCTCGAGATAGAACACTGTGCCACTGGGGAAAGGAGACTGGGCTCTCTATTCCCTGCACATTAATGATACGCCGCTGGGGAGAGGTGGTAGCAAGCTCCTCTCCCATACATACTTCCAGCCTCCGTGGAGGGAGACCGACTGTCTCTGCTCCCAATACAGTGCCCTGCTGCTGAGGAAAGGAGACTGGGCTCTCTATTCCCTGCTGGACACTCTGCCGCTAGGGAATGGAGACTGGGCTCCCACTTCCCAACAAATAACACTGCCGCTGGGGAATGGAGACTGGGCTCCCAATTCCCAAAAAATCACGCTGCTGCTGGGGGGCAGGAACAACTACCTCTGCCCCCTGTAACTCAGCCTGCCGCTGGGGAGGGAGGACGCTGCTCTCCTCTCCCTGCACTTCACACTGCCTTCCCGGCATATCACTCTGCTGCTGGGGGGCAGGAACAACTACCTCTGCCCCCTGTAACTCAGCCTGCGGCTGGGTAATGGAGACTGGGCTCCTAATTCCCTGCAATTCACACTGCCGCTGGGGATTGGAGACTGGGCTCCCAATTCCCAATAAATCACATGGCCGCTGGGGAATGGAGACTGGGCTCCGAATTCCCTGCATATCACACTGCCACTTGGGAATGGAGACTGGGCTCCCAATTCCCAATAAATCACATGGCTGCTGGGGAATGGAGACCTGGTCTGTCACCTTACTGTCCTGCTGAGCCTTTCCAATGGAGTGGAAGAGATCTCGGTAGTCCTGCACCAGTTCCCACTCCAGGGTTGCTAGGTGAGCCAGGTCTTGCTCTACCTCATGGGGGTCATCCCACTCATGCCTAGCCTCCCTCTCATAGAAAATGTCCTGAAGTCTGGTTTGCGCAGGGCTCCCAAAGCCAGGCTCTGCAAAGGACTCCCATAACAAGCCAGGACCATCAAACTCCTCTCCCTCTGGCTTGTCATGTTCGGCTGTCCAGGGTATATATACCACCAGAGCGCCTGGTAGGCATCCTCCAGCCATAGCTCCTGCCAAACCCGGTGCTCTAGTTCCTTCACCCATTCCTCCAGGGGCTGCTCTCCCAGGAAGGGCATCCGCAGGGCCATTTGCTTCTGCCACCGCTGCTCTTCACTGGGGAGACTCTCACCCCGCTGGTATTGTACATTATCCAGGGCCTGGAACCAGATGCCTTTCCTTAATGCATCATGGCCATCCAGGTCCTCCTCCTCGTATAACACTGCTGGTTCCATCCTGTTGCTTTTAGGGTCGCTGTACTGGGACATGCGTTGCCCCCAACTTGTAAAAATCCACAGAAATGGTGTCTCCTGTAGCTGTCCTTCTGGCTGTAGGAACGATCCCACCGCTTGCCACCAATTGTTATGGACCGTTTCAGCAGACAAGGGGTTAAAATCCGTTTAGGCGATATGCCCCTTTCTGAGAGACATGCACAGCTACTGCAGAACACCAAAACTCACAAATTGGATATAAGTGAATGCACCAAACTCCCGAACTGGAACCTCACGAATAGCTGCTAGCAGACGAACAGGAAAAGCTCCCAAGCGGCTTACACTGCTGGCAGTCAGTCCCTATCAGCATACAGTGAATCCCCCCAAGAACGAGACAAGGCTCAGTGTTGAGGGTCAAGCAGTGGTCTGAGGTTCTGGCACACGCAGCCTGGTTTTTATTACAGTTGTTACAAAATACAGGTCCACCCACATGGAGGTATAAAACAACCACTCACACATCAGTTACATCCCACATATTCCCTCCCCTTATCCTGAGAGGAAACTCAATTATACATACAGTTAAAACATACTTTTTACCCAACTTTCATAACTCTAAAACCATACATCACATTCACATAAAAATACATATCCACAATCGATCCATTCAGGGGAACAACATAATGAAAAATGGCATGAATCAGACCAGGGGTTCAAAAGTTAGTAAAGTATCTTTTAAACCCACTGCCAGCATGGCTTTCCGGCTCAGACCGGTTTTACAGAGCCCTCTCTCCTGGAGACAATGGAGAAGTAATCCAATTACCTCCCAGGACAGAGACAGACTCCATTGAGCACATGGTTGCAAAAAGACATAAAATACAATATAATACACAAGGTTACATTTACTACGTAAAATAAAGACATGCAACATATCCCCAGATAGCTTAGGTCTGAGCGCACATTATCGAATGGTGCTCAGACCACACACATACAGTTCAATTTCCATGGAGCTAAAGTCTTTCCCATAGTCTTTTATTATATGAATGGGCTCCATGGCATTGCTATCTGGGGTATCACCGCTCACACAGGGCAAGTACCGAATGACCCCACTGTATTTAAAGGGCCAGAATGAGTGACATACACTCTGGTATGGCCGAATACTGTTTTTAAAGGGCCCAATCTCCCAGGGCCATAGTCCAAAGGCAGCAGGCGGGCAACCAGGCTTCTCCAATGCAATGTGGCGAGATTGCTCTCGTCACAGACCTAATACAATCCATTGACGTCCACTTGTGAAAAATACTTGCTTTTATGTTGAATATGATTAACTGTATAAAAACCTGAAGCAAGCAAGACATATGACCACTAAAGCAAACTGCTAAATGTTACATTTGGAAGAATCAAACAATGTATTCTGATATTTGGCATCTAACTTTCAAAACCACAGTAACCGTGTAGGCTCACTATTATAAACAAACACAAACATTAGTTATTTGTCCTGTTTGTTAAAGTCTATTTAAAATGAATCCCCTGTCTTTACATATCTTAGTTGGTACACCAAGGATAAAGATCAATAAACCACTGAAAGTACCTATGGAAAAAATCTCAAACACTCCATAATGTTCATATTCATATTGGTAAAGCTAGAATTAAATGGTATAATAGACAACATTAAGACAAAATAGAAAAGCACAAACCACATGCTTGCTTCTTCTTTGCCAAAAGCTATGTCTGCCAAAATGTAAAGAGGTCATGAGGAGGGCTTGATACCATCTCATTCTCAGAAACAAGACTTCTACTTATTTCCTCTACCACTGCATTAAATTGTTAAGCTTTGCTAGTCTCAGTGTTAACCTCTGAAGGATGGACACAATTATCCAACTAGAATTTGTGTATGTTTCACTATGATTAAAGGGTTTCTCTTTCAGTGCCTCCAATTTATTTTATATACTGTTCTTAAAGGACACATGTTGTTGTTTTTTAATATCCTATATGTATACATATCAAACATTAAATGTTAAATAGGGGGGGGAGTGGGGGAGCACTTTTTACATTATGTGTATAATATCTCTTTACACATTATGTACAACTAAAGAAAAAAACTCATGATAGATTTATGAATCAGTCCTGATTGTTAAATGCCTAATTTGTCTAGGATCTAAAATCATTTTGGTACTTAATGCTAGCCATATTCCAACACATTAATGCTAAACCAACATTACCCTTAACCCTATGCTTACACTAACTCTAACAGCGTAATTACACTATTTTTACCCCTGACCTTAACCATACCGTATTCCTAACTCTAAACAGCATTAACTCTAGCCCAGTATTAACACTTACCTTACTATAACACTAACCCTACTCTAACCCTTCCCCACCCATACCTCTACCTGTATCCCTAACCCTATCCTTAACTATAGCCATAACCCTACTCCCAACCCCACCACTAACCCTAAATAATTACCTCTGCTAATTTCCATACAGGGATTTCTAAGCTAAAAGATTAGAGAGCAGTCAGTGACCATCATATACTGCAGGTGTGCCCAAAAGGTAGATACCCCGGTGGTTTAAAACTACAGCTTCCATGATGCATTGCCATTGTAAAAGCATTCTAAAGGCATGCAAAGCATCATGGGAGTTGTAGTTCTACAACATCTTGAGGATCTACCTTCTGGGCACCCCTGATATACTGGCTGTTTTCAATATGACATGCAGATCTCTGCTGATCACACTTTGACCAGTACTAGGCAGTTGCCAATGTCCAGCACTGATAACAGTTGGCAGGGGCATTGCCAGGTTTTTGCCAATCAATTGTGCACCATCTCTTTAAGTGTCAGGTGTTTGCCACATTTTCTTGTTCCACTTCGATGCTTGACTATGGTATCACCGTCTAGGTCTTACAAGGGGGGAATATTCTCTTTCCTTTTGTCAGTTCATTGTCCTTATCGTGCTGATTGTTTGGTGTTTCCTGTGTTCCCATTTTACCGACTTGACTCTGATTGTTATTCACCCTTCCTGCTCACCACTTTTCCTGACTTTGGCTTAACTACCAGCATGTATATTGATCCTGGCTTGGCTGACTACCAGATTTCTGGTGTTTTGACTTTGACTTGTCTACAGTTTTGTTTAGTTAGATTACACCTGTTGGTGTCTTTTTTATGGTAAGTCCAACAACCCAAATGCATGTTATACTTCTTTCTATAAAGCTGCATAAAGCTGCAGTTAGGGATCATATAGTCTCTTGTTCCAGAACTTTTGAAAATTGACAAGACAAACTGTCCAACACGGTTTTCATAGCTATAGGACAAGCTGTTGTCATATGTGAAAGCAGAATTACTGTCTTAGATCACAAACTAGATCAGTTAGATCAAGCAATGCACACCCTTTTAACCAGAACAGACACTGATAATCAGTCTCAGCAGGTCCCCCCTTATCCTGCTATGGCTAGACCCCCAGCAATTATGGATGCAGATTCTTTCTCTAAGTATTTTGGAGGTGATCTATCTAAATGTAGAGGGTTTCTGGTATGTAGTTTGAACTGCATCCTAATCTCATTCATTCTTACTGAAGTAAAGTTGTTTTGTTTTATGAACCACCTTACTGAAAAGGCATTAGAGTGGATGACAACACCATGGGAAAAATAAACCAGTTATCTATCATTATGATGGGTTTGTGGCAACTTTTAAAAAGACTGTTGGTCCTCCAGATAGGCAGAATTCTGTTTCTAATGCTTTAATGATCATAAAACAAGGTTTACAGCCTAAAAGAAAAAATCACCGTAGATTCCATTACCCTCACCACTGAAGTTAATTGGACAGAGGACGGGTTGATTGCTCACCTGCAATGTCAAGGCAAAACCTCTTAGGTGAGTACTAACAATTTATCTTACTTCATTAAGCTAGAAGGTAAAATCTTTAATGATACAGAGATGGGTGTTTTTTTCTGAACCCCTACACACTTATTAACCCTTAATAAGGAACGCATGTTGTAACATGGCTGTGTTACAGGAAAAGGGTTTTGCCTTGACGCGCCAGGTGAGCTTACACTTTAATGGCAATTGGAGCAATAATAAAAAACCTCCATCTATTTAAATGTGCATAGGTATTTGATATAGTGTGCAACTAACTTTTTTCTTTGTTTTCTTTTTTTTATTGAATTTAATCTATCATTTGAGTGCTCAGTCGACTAATCTATCTAAATCCATCTGCAGTAAAGTAATATACTCCTCACATAGTATTACCTAACTAGTTTTGTGTCATCTAAAACATAGACACTTTACTTTCAATACTGATTTCAAGATCATTTGTAAAAATGTTGAATATAAATGATCGTCAAACAGAACTCTCAGGGACACCCCTTGCCAATTTTGTCCATCTTGAAAATGTACCATTAATGATTACTCTTAAGCCAATGTTCAAACCAAGAACAATAATTTTCATCTAGACCAATGTATTTTAACTTGAACACCAACCCATCCTGTGGAATATATTTTAAACACCTTATCAAAATCCATGTAGACCACATCCATTGCTACACCCTGATCTATACCTCTACCTACTTCTTTGTAGAATGCAATTAAGTTAGTTTAACATGATCTGTGTTTCATAAAACAAAGCTGATTATTGTTAATAACAATGTTCTTTCCAATGAATTTCTGAATATTATGCAATAATATCCTTCAAATACTTTACCAGCCACAAATGTTAAGCTCACAGCTCTATAATTTCCATGCAAAAATTTGAACCCGTTTTAAATATGGGTACCACATCTTCCTTTCTCTAATCCTCCTGTACATTTCCTGAAAGAAAATAATTCAGAAAGATTAACCCCTTAACGCCGTTACGGCGTTCTATGCCGTCGCGGCTTTAAAGGGCTTTAAAGCCGTTGCGGCGGCATAGAACGCCGTAACGGCTTGCAGCCCAGGAGGTCCGGCGGTACTCACCTCCGCCGCGATCCTCTTCTGGGGGGCTGCCTCAGAGCCCAGGCAGCCCCCCCACGGCAAATCAGGCCCCCGGGGGCCATGTGATCGCTCTCAAAGAGCGATCACATGGCCCCCTATAGCTGGCTGTGGATCTGCCAGCAGGGGGGCTGTCTGAAATATCAGACAGTCCCCCTGCTGGTGGGAAGAATTAAAAAAAATAATTAGACATGTGTAAAATTTAAATAAGTGCATTTTTATATATATAATATATGTATATATATTATATATATAATATATATACATATTATATATATGTAACGTCATGCGTAATGTATTTTAATAGTAATATTAGTATATATATATTAGTATTAAAATACACTTAGAGTGACGTTACATATATATAATATATATATATATTATATATATAATAGATATATACACATATATTATATATATATACATATAATTACAATAATAAATAAATACAATTATTAAATAAATAAATAAAATATTGAAACAAAATTTAAAATAAATTATATATTCATATGTAATTTTATTCTAACTGTATTTTGTTATTAAAAAATATATATTGGTAACAAAATACACTTAGAATGACATTCTATATATATCTATCTATCTATATATAAAATACAAATAACCGCAAATATATATAGAGAGATAAATACATATAATTACATAATAGATTACATTAGTATACACGTAGAATTTAAATACCTATAAATGCATATATTTTAAAATTCTACGTGTATATTTAAGTAATCTTTTAACATAATTATGTCATTTGATTAATTAAAATTTGATTGACATGCCTGACAACACAGGGAGAAAGTGCAGAGAATTTAATTCACAAGCACTATATTTGACCCTGTAACTCTCCAAGACATCATAAAACCTGTACATAGGGGGTACTGTTTTACTCAGGAGACTTCGCTGAACTCAAATATTACTGTTTAAAACTGGTAAATTATATTACAACGATGATATTTTAAGTAAAAGTGAAGTTTTTTGCATTTTTTACAAACAAACGGCACTTTTATGGACTATATTATTGTTGTAATATGTTTTACTGTTTTAAAACACTAATATTTGTGTTTAGTGAAGTCTCCCGAGAATAACAGTACCCCCCATGTACAGGTTTTATGGTGTTTTGGAAAGTTAGAGAGTCACATATAAGGCTTGCATTTCATTTTTTTCACATTGAAATTTGCCAGATTAGTTATGTTGCCTTTGAGACCGTATGGTAGCCCAGGAATAAGAATTACCCCCATGATGGCATACCATTTGCAAAAGTAGACAACCCAAGGTATTGCAAATGGGGTATGTCCAGTCATTTTTAGAAGCCACTTAGTCACAAACACTGGCCAAATATTAGTTTTTTGCTTTTTTCACACAAAAACAAATATGAACGCTAACTTTAGCCAGTGTTTGTGACTAAGTGGCTACTAACAAAGACTAAACATACCCCACGTTCAATACCTTGGGTTGTCTACTTTTTCACATGGTATGCCATTATGGGGGTAATTCTCATTCCTGGGCTACCACACCGTCTCAAAGGTAACATTACTAATCTGGCAAATTTCAATTTAAAAATGGAACGTTCTATATTTGACCCTGTAACTTTCCAAAACACCATAAAACCTGTTAATGGGGGGTACTGTTGTACTCGTGAGACATCGCTGATTACAAATATGTGCATTTTTTTGCAGTAAAACCTAACAGTATTATGACATTTACAGCTAAAATGTGAGGCGGAACTACAATTTTTTAAAAAAAATTAACATTTCTCACATTTTTTTTAATTTTATTCATAATAAATTAGGTTTCATATATAAATATTTGATATGGAATGAAAGCCCTGTTTCTCCTGAAAAAAATGATATATAATAAGTGTGGGTGCATTTAATATGAAAGATGGGAACTACGGGTGAACAGACATATAGCGCAAATACCAGTTTTTGTTTACGTTTTGTTTTGATCAGAACGTGCACTATTGACTCCGTCCTGAAGGGGTTAAAAGCAAGTTTGCTAATTTTCTTAAGCCCTGGGACTTTGTTTATATTAAAGGAATACTACAGTGTAAGCAACACAAACATGTAAACACGATAGTGGTAAACTCACTGTTTACATTCCCAGCCTCCTTTTGAAAAGGTTATTTTACTAACCTTTTCTTCTATGTTGCGCCGATCTTCTTGCTGGCTCTGTCTTGCTCCACCTCCGTGTCTGGGATCATCAAACTTGATGATCCTAGCCAATCCAATGCTTTCTATTTGAGAGGCTATTGTGTCAATTTTGTTTCTCATACCCTACCATGCACTTGGGTTTTACTTTTTCTTTGTATTGTCTCAGTGTTACTCTTCCTGGTGGTAAAAACGTACCCATTTTTATACCTATGTGAAATGGCCTCCCCTTAGACAGTATGATTGCTTAATAGTCTTGCTGCCAGGTTTTATTCCTCTGGGAAGGACAGTTTATCATCTGTCTATTGCTGAAGTGACAGCTATGGTGAAATACATTGAACAGAAGGTCCACTTTTCCTGCTGAAGCCGGGTTCTTCTTTGTAGTTCAATTACAAATCTTATAGGGATCCTATAGTGCCAGGAAAACAAACCTTAGAACCCCTTCAGCCACTTACCTTAATCCAGTGCCAGACTCCCTTGGCGCTGGTGACCTCTCCTCCCCCACCGACGACAGCTCCCGAGTGGAGTCGAATGCGCATGCGCGACCAGAGGCAGGCGGGCGTGCATTCAAACCTGCCCATATCCTATGGGGATATTGTTTGATGCTGGACTCCGTGAGGGCATCCAGCATCATATAAGTGTGGAAGCGGCCTCTAGTGGCTGTCAGGGAGTGTGTGAATGTGTGCGAAAAAAAGTGTGTGAATGTGCTAAACATAAACTCACCTGACCACTGCCTTATAGACTCAAGAAGAGCTTTCCCTATTCTGTCCCTTAGGGTAAATAGGTAAATATATACATATGTTAACACTCAAGTCTATAGTAAAAACAGGGGTATATTGACTAAGGGATTAAACAGAACAAACAAAAAAAGGCCTTACTAAGGGAGGCTCAGCTTAAAATACAAGCATTCATAAATAGTGAGAGTAAAAATGGATGGACAAATCAGGTCCAACAAATGCATATATTCTTTGTACTTATAAAAGTATCAACTCTTAAGGGTGAATCTCAAATGCCTAGGCTAGGCAAATAGGTAGGATGGAATACCTATTTGCCTAGGTATTCCAATACAATAGCCTAACTAGTCTGAGTACCAATGACAACCTTGACACACACTAAGGAGTAGAGTACCTAGCTCAGGGATAGGCAACCGTTGGATCTCCAGATGTTGTGGACTACACCTCCCATGATGCTTTGCCAGCATTATGTGTGTAAGAGCATTATGGGGGATGTAGTCCACAACATCTGGAGAGCCGAAGGTTGCTTATCCCTGACGTAGCTGATAGAAATATAGAGGAATGCTACAAAGAGTGCTGAGAAGTGATAATAAGCATTAAGTGTTACCCATAGAAACTGATAGCCCTTTCTTTCTGCTTCACGCTATCACTTACTAAACATGTTCTCTCAAGGGAGGGGTGTGGGTGCCATGTCCGTTCAGTAAAAAACATTGCTCAAGATCAGTAAAACAGGAACACAGGAAATGCCAAACTCTAAACCAAACAATTAGCATAAAGAGGACAATGAACTGGCATAGGGCTAAAGGAGAGTCCTACTTAAAAAGCCTAGACTATGATTTCATATTCATGCACCGAAGTGGCACCAGAAATTGATGCAAGCATCTGACACTTAAAAAGATAGTGCCCAGTTTTAAACAATTATGCTAATCCTTCTAGATACCATGCCATATTTAACAATGATGTGAACATCTGACAGTACCCCCTCCTCAAATTGCCTCTAGGCAAGAACCACACAACTTGTGAGGATACTTGGAATGGAAAAGGTGTCATAAAGCAGGCACCTCTGACTCAGGACCTCTGACTTTGGGCAATAACCAGTACAATCAACCAGGTACTGCAGTACACCTCTGGAGATCCTATAATCAATTATAGTCTGGATTCATATTGCAATCATTACACACCTACTATCCCTTCTTCTGACACCATGTTTGTTGATGGTCAAGAGGAGGGATAGTAGATGTGTAATGATTGCAAACTACAGGTTTCACGTAAACAGTGATGTTAGAAATCTGTTGAGTATGCAAAGAGAACATGGTAAGTCAAAGGAGTGAGATATGGGGTTGATGCATCTAGTCATTTTGATGGGATTAATAAATCTGGAGCTAAGCACATAGGGGCAATAAGACCATCCCTAGTCACTGACCTTGACTTGTCTACTGCTTTGTATAGTTAGATTACATGTACTTATTTTTATTTATTTTGTTATTTTTATTTTTAGGAATCTACTCACTTGTCCCAGGGTCCTTCCTTGACGTCATATTCCGGCTCCGCCTTCCAGCCTCACTCTGCGGCTGGCGAGGGAGCTGAGCAGACAGCTCAGGGGAAGTGCTCCCTCGCCGGCCGCCAGGCAGTGCCGCCCGATCGCCCAGCAGCCCGCCGGCATGTCTGTTAGCCGCAAGGCTAACAAGACATTTGCCTTGGGCATTTGGGGGCGGCTTTTTTTGCCGCCCCCTGGAAAATGCCGCCCAAGGCAAATGCCTTGTTTGCCTCGCGGCTAATATGCCCCTGCTATAAACCCTGTACATGGGGGTACTGTTATACTCAAGAGACGTTGCTGAACACAAATATTAGTGTTTCAAAACAGTAAAACATATCACAACAATGATATCATCAGTGAAAGTGCCGTTTGTGCGTGAAAAGTGCAAAAAACGTATATGGACATATGAATATTTCATATTTTTATTTATTTATATAAACATAAATATATATATATATATATATATATATATATATATATATATGTATAAATATATATATATATATAATTTCATTCTAAGTGTATTTTGATATAACTATATACATATTAATATCATAATACAGTTAGAATAAAATTACATATATATATATTTTTTATTATTATTTATTTTTTATAATATATATAAATATATATATATATATATATATATATATATATACAATATATATAGTTATGATATATATTATATATATATATATATATATACATGTGTAATTTTACTGTGCAATGGTCTTTGTGAAAGGTTAAAGATGGAGATTACTTCCTGAAATCAGTTTTCCATGGGGTGCAGAGTTTCCCCTTATGTCCACGTCGCAGTCTACACCTTCTGTGACTTTTACATTGCTCTGTGTGATAGTCCCTGTTTTGGTTGCTCCTAAAAAAGGTGTAGATTATTTTTGGGTATCTGATGCGGACTCTCTGAGGTAACACCTATAGTGGATATTTTAGGGTGAACTATGCTCTTGCGTAGCTGTTTGAGTCTGCACATAGTGTCCCCTGTAAGCCACTTGTACACATGGTGGTAAAAAATAATCATGATGGACTCGTTCAAATTTTTTCTTATTGAATTTGATAAAAGACACAATATCACTAAACGACAATGACAATTAATTGACAATTTGGCCAAAGACTCATCAATAGTGATTCGACCGTCAGATGAAGGTCATTATGGATTATTGTAACTATTTACAAGAATTGAGACTACAACTTCAAGACCAGGATACTTACAGATTTTTAATGGAAGATCTTACTAAGAAAAATCGAAGATGTACTGTCCATGGGTTTACAAGCAGGTTACATTGACATGCAATTATATCAATACTTCACTCAAAAACATCCACATACACCAGTTATATACACCAGTTATATACACCATACCCAAGATCCACGAGAGCCCTACATGCTGACCCAGATGACCTATAGTATCAGCTATAGGAGGGTCTGTGACGGACCGCCTGGCACCCCGTCAGTCGATGCTCCTAGTGCTTACCGAGGGCTCCAAGCACTCCACCAGACACCATCAGCACTGTAGTCCCCACTTCCAGCGTTACAGCTTGGCTGGGAACACGCTGTCCTCCACCCACCCTGGACCCAAGACGAGGACCCAGCTTCCAGTGGGTGAACCTCTCTTACTCCAGAGAGCATAGCAGGAGCAGATCTTAAAAGAGCTAGTGATTATAATCCCAGGGGAGTATAGTGATATAGCAATCCCCTGGGTAGATACAGCCATTTCCCCCACACATGAGATTTGACTCTATGCTGAGGGTAAGCAGGAACTCAATTTTAATGGAAGCACACTGTCCTTTTATGCAAGTTTCCCAACAAGGGTGACACCCAGGTGGACCTTGTTGGGCACAGGGACACAAAGTGAATAAACCAATAAAAACAGAGTCATACAGTGAGACACTCCCATACACAGTGAAGAATATATCCAAAAATCACCCAGATCGGTTCAGGGGTTCAGGAATTTCAGAAAGTCATAGTTTTGACCGACCATGCACATGGTCCTATGCTGGAAACTGTTTCAGGGAAATCAGTGCTAACAGTCATTCAAGTTCGGTAGTCTTTTACAGGTTTCCCTGCAGGGCCCATAGTCTGTGGGCAGGAGGCTTGCAAGCAGATCCCTCCAAGTACAAGTGGCAAGGTTACTTTCGCCACAGGGTCAATAGCCAAATTGCTGGATTTTCGGTTTAACCCCTCAAGTACCAAACTTCTGGAATAAAAGGGAATCATGACATGTCACAAATGTCATGTGTCCTTAAGGGGTTAAATACACTGTAGAAAGAATCAACTAACGCTTATAGCCATAACGAACGCTTATAACCAAAATTACACAATTGTTTATATTATATTATTGGTTATATTATTGATATATAGATTATATAGATTGCACCTTTAAACTCATCATAGTGGCACTTTAACCATAGAATGGTTGTGACTATGTAGTGCATTATACTTAACATTGCATTTATTATCTTTTTATTCATGTATTTTATCCACATTCTACCATGTATTTTTGGTAATCTATGTATATTTTATTGGCACCAACATTATATTTCACTCTGCAACATTTTTCTGCACTCTCACTACACACTTGGTTTTCCTAGCAACTGAAGTTTATACACTATGACATATCGCTATGACAACATGTTGTGCATCGTCCCTGGATGTGGGGACGGAGCACAAATGCATGCACACTCGGCACGAGCAGACGCCGGCATGGACAAACTATCCTCTTGGTGGTAAGTTAATTGTTTAAAATTATTTCTAATTATACTTTACTTGGTGGCTATAAATATGCTCTTGTAATATGTTTGACCATGTATGATCCTGATGAAAGTCCCGAACGGACTGAAATGTTGATCCTGATTTTATTATTATTATTATTATTATTATTATGTTATTTATATAGCGCCATCAAATTCCGCAGCGCTTTACAATGGGTGGAAGAACAGACATGTAGTTGTAACCAGACAAGTTGGACACACAGGAACAGAGGGGTTGAGGACCCTGTTGAATGAGCTTACATGCTAGAGGGAGTGGGGTAAAATGACACAAAAAGGTAAGGATAGTAATCATTAGTAATCATTCTACAATAAACTTTGTAATAAAAACTTTGTATAATAAATCAGGTGGAATACTGTGTGAATAAAACAAAATCTGTAATAAGGCTTAACGTTTAATAAGTAATAAAGTGAACGTATGGCAAAACTGCCAAAAAGGTATTGCATCTCAAAATAATCTTGATCCTTAACGAATGAAATTGGATAAAAACAAATATTAGCGGATGGTATAGAGAGGATGGAAGACAGTGGTCAGTGTGGGAGGGAATGAGAGTAGATACAAGATCTGCCTGCAAAAGAGAAGCAGATAATGATTGTCTCCACAGTTTGGTTTCCTATTGTTGCGGTATTTTGATAAATGTAGATTTTTTTTAACTGCAAGAAATGGCATCACTGCATCTTTTGCATCTATGCTACAGCTTTTTTTTTTTTTTGCTTTTTTTAAAATAGGCTTCTTACCCAGAGAAATTCGAATTGTTTTGGAATCTCTAACCAATCATTGGGAACCATTACAAGAGAATGTGTTCAGATATTTTTCAAGTTCGACACATTTATGAAATCTATGGGCAGTGTTATTATAATATGTTCTCATTCCTTTGTAAAATTTGATTGGTATATAAGAAGATGTTTCATTCTCATAACTATTAAGTTAGCTGTTTTCTTCCCTTATGATAACTACTCAGCCAATAATCATGTTGTTTAATCTATTGATCTATTAATTAAAAAAATATAATCATTTTATTACCATGTACATCATTAATCAAGGGTGGTGGGGGTGTGTATAAAATGTTTTGACACTTACGTACAGTGCCTTGCAAAAGTATTCACCCCTTGACTTTTTACCTATTTTGTTTCGTTACAGCCTTAAGTTCAATGTTATATTAATCTGAATTTTATGTGATGGATCATAACACACTAGTCTAAGTTGGTGAAGTGAAATGAGAAAAATACATACATAAAACTATTTTTTAGAAATAGAAAACAGAAAATTGGCATGTGCGTATGTATTCACCCCCTTTGTTATGAAGCCCACAAAAAGCTCTGGTGCAACCAATTACCTTCAGAAGTCACATCATTTATGAAATGATGTCCACCTGTGTGCAATCTAAGTGTCACGTGATCTGTCATTACATATACACACCTTTTTGGAAAGGCATCAGAGACTGCAATACCTATGCAAGAGGCACCACTAACCAAACACTGCCATGAAGACCAAGGAACTCTCCAAACGAGTAAGGGACAATGTTGTTGAGAAGTACAAGTCAGGGTTAGGTTATAACAAAATATCCAAATCTTTGATGATCCCCAGAAGCTCCATCAAATCTATCATAACCAAATGGAAAGAACATGGCACAACAGGAAACCTGCCAAGAGACCGCCACCTACCAAAACTCACAGACCAGGCAAGGAGGGTATTAATCAGAGAGGCAGCACAGAGACCTAAGGTAACCCTGGAGGAGCTGCAGAGTTCCACAGCAAAGACTGGAGTATCTGTACATAGGACGACAATAAGTCATACGCTCCACAGAGTTGGACTTTATGGCAGAGTGGCCAGAAGAAAGCCATTACTTTCAGCAAAAAAACAAAATGGCACATTTTGAGTTTGAGAAAAGGCATGTGGGAGACTCCCAAAATGTATGGAGGAAGGTGCTCTGGTCTGATGAGACTAAAATTCGACTTTTTGGCCATCAAAGAAAATGCTATGTCTGGCGCAAACCCAACACATCACATCATCCACAGAACACCATCCCCACAGTGAATCATGGTGGTGGCAGCATCATGCTTGCATATGTTTTTCAGCAGCCGGGACTGGGAAACTGGTCAGAGTTGAGGGAGAAGATGGATGGTGCTAAATACAGGGATATTCTTGAGCATAACCTGTACCACTTGGTGCGTGATTTGAGGCTAGGACGGAGGTTCACCTTCCAGCAGAACAATGACCCCAAACACACTGCTAAAGCAACACCTGAGTGGTTTAAGGGGAAACATGTAAATGTGTTGGAATGGCCTAGTCAAAGCCCAGACCTCAATCCAATAGAAAATCTGTGGTCAGACTTAAAGATTGCTGTTCACAAGCACAAAGCACAATCATCCAACTTGAAGGAGCTGGAGCAGTTTTGCAAGGAGGAATGGGCAAAATCCCAGTGGTAAGATGTGGCAAGCTCATAGAGACTTATCCACAGCGACTTGGAGCTGTGATTGCCACAAAAGGTGGCTCTTCAAAGTATTCACTTTAGGGGTGTGAATAATTATGCACATTGACTTTTTCTGTTATTTTGTCCTATTTGCTTTTATTTATGTCATTTTATTTGAGTAAATACTTTTTTAAAAAGCTTCAATCTCTGGTCTGCCATCTATCTTTCCTGTGCCTGGAATTTAACAACAGTGTCTAGAGGAGGATCGTGGGGACAGTCTGAAAAGCTGGGAAAAGCTGATTTTCCACAGGCAATAAAGCTAGAGCCTGTTTTTTAAGGCTCTATATATTGTGAGTGACCCAATACCTTGCTTTTATTTGTTTATCCATTTACAGTTTTACACTATGTATGGACTTTTATATTTTGCAGATTAAGCCCAAGGAACGGCCATTATTAAAGGACCACTCTAGTGCCAGGAAAACATACTCGTTTTCCTGGCACTAGAGTGCCCTGAGGGTGCCTCCACCCTCAGGGACCCACTCCTGCTGGGTTCTGGGGAGAGGAAGGGGTTAAACTTACCTCTTTCACCAGCGCCGGGCGGGGAGCTTTCCTCCTCCTCTCCTTCTTCCTTGTGACGTCATCGGCTGAATGCGCATGCGCGGCAGGAGCCGCGCTCGTATTCAGCCGGTCGCATAGGAAAGCATTCATAATGCTTTCCTATGGACGCTTGCGTGCTCTCACTGTGATTTTCACAGTGAGAAGCACGCAAGCGCCTCTAGCGGCTGTCAATGAGACAGCCACTAGAGGCTCTGGAGGCTGGATCAACCCTCAGTATAAACATAGCAGTTTCTCTGAAACTGCTATGTTTATAAAAAAAAGGGTAAAAGCTAGCTGGACCTGGCACCCAGACCACTTCATTAAGCTGAAGTGGTCTGGGTGCCTAGAGTGGTCCTTTAAGTATATACTCTGCATTTTCTATTTCTATATTGCACCCCCCACTTTGTTATACTGTTATACCACTATTTGCTGTTTACTTCACAATAAAAAAAACAAAATCTTCAAAGTTGTGGGCATGCATGTTCTGTAAATTAAATGAAGTAAATCTTCAAACAATCAATGTTAATTCCAGGTTGTGAGCAAGGGGAGTGAATACTTTTGAGAGGCACTGTATGCCATATGCAAATCATTTATTTCTTAATTGTATTTTTTCCTCATTGTCTATCTCCTAAACTGCTAGAAATATTATGGATACTTCAATTCAATGTTTGGTGGGCATTTATCAACATTTCTTGTATTGATTCATGTCTAGCAGCAATTTTTCTACCTACTGCAGCAGTCTCTGATGATAGTGAGCCATACATTTTGCATTTGTTTCACTATTTTTGATTTATTTAAATCACTATCTCTTACTCAACAGTCTCTTCTATCTCTGAAATGTAGCAAATAAAATAAAATGTGTGATGTGGGAACGGAAGGCCTGGTTATTAAATAATTGATGGGTTACATTGTTTGATATTTCTGTGGGCTATGAGTCATGCTGTTTTGCTTGTTGTAGTGTCAAATATAGAAAGAAATGCAAATTGAAACTTTTACATTTCACACAGGTTTCTGTCACCTTTGACATGACAAGATCCCCTACCACTTCGGAACATAGATATGAAAGCTTCAAATGCATTATTAGAAAAAAAAACTAAATATTTTCAACATAAATTTTGTTTGTTTTGGCCTGAATATGTAATTGGATTTATATAATATAATTCATGCAACTGGTTGGTTAATGCACTAGTCCTAAGAGTCACAGAATATCCATCCCTACACCTTTCTGTGGTTGGTACCAATATGTCAAAGGAGAATATTAATATGTTCTACTTGTTAAAAAAAAAATCAGGAATATTATGTAAACTAGGAACTAACCAAGTAATAGCGCTGTTAACGTAAAAATATTTAAAGGGACACTAAAGGGTCACCAGAACAACTACAGTTTATTGCATTTGTTCTGGTGAGTGGAATCCTACCCTTCGGGCTTTTTGCTGTAAACACAGTCTTTTCAGAGAAAATGCAATGTTTACATTACAGCCTAGTGATAACTTCACTTGCCACTCCTCAGATGGCTGCTAGAGCTGCTTCCTATCTCAGTCTTGCCTAATGTGCATCACAACACATCAGTATCTCCTCCCTCTGCATGCAGACACTGAACTTTCCTCATAGAGATTCATTGATTCAATTAATCTCTATGAGGAGATGCTGTTTGGCCAGGGCTGTGTTTGACTTGCTGGCTCTGCCCCTGATATGCCTCATTCACTGTCTCAGTCAATCCTATGGGGAAGCATTGTGATTGACTCAGAACAACACTTATGATGATGTTAGCAGACAGCTTGCTATTCTGACAGGGGCAGAGCTAGCAGCTTCAGGCTTGAATACAAGTAAGAGTTTACTATATTTAGGGAGACAAGAGAGGGCCAGGGGTGCTAGATGGTGATTTTAACACAATAGGGTCAGAAATATATGTTTGTGTTCCTGACCCTACAGTGCTCCTTTAAACTAAAAATATCCTGCAATTTATTTTGCAATATATGTTTTGGCATAAAATAAAGTCAGTTCCCTGTTCAGTAAATAATCCTCAACTAATTCTGGTTTGTTGTTTTTTTTGTTGTTTTTTTTTACACACACTCTGATCCTTTTCATGATATTTAGGACCCTCTGGAAGAATGGTGTCTATTTTGATAAAGGCGGTATATCCTAAAAATGCATCATTCCAAAATTCTACAAGTCTAATACAAAAGGTTTCTTTTTAATCTGGACTTATGCAGCTGATATTTCAACTTTAATATTTATATAGAATATAACTGAATAACCATATTCCATCTATCTATCTATCTATCTATCTATCTATCTATCTATCATTATGTCTGTTTATCTAATCAATCAATCTCAATCTATCAATCTATCTACTCATACAAACACAAATCTTTATGTGCATGGAGACTTAGCACTACCCTATATTTGGACTAGGTAGAATGGTACTTAACAATATTGGACATATTTTCACATACTCAGCCTCAGCTGCAAAATTTAAGAGAACATTCAAATCTATAACTGGTTGTAATATACCACAGATTCGCACTGCATTTGTACTTTATCTGCTTCAGGCAGATGAGATTAAAAAATGATACAGACACAATTTGTGTCTTGACTATTTTATATTCAGTCATTTTTAATGAAGCAACTACTTTAAACATAACTTGGTTCAGCTTTAATGTAGTTATGATGAATACATATTACTTGATTAAAAATGATAAAGCAATGCAGTCTCAAAATAATTGCCATGTAAATTAAATGCTGTAAATGACATGACAGAGAGAATATTGGCCTTTTGACCTATGGTTCTTTCAAACACTTTGTTCCAAATGTACAAATATGAATCATGCAGATAGTAGCTTAGAGTTTTTTTTGAATTTTATATTTGTTTTTAGCTTTTTTTAATTAAAAGAAAACAATTATATATCGCAAAATGTATAAGATTACAAATAAGACTTATAAAAAAAAAAGATTTCATGACTTATAACATGAAATAATATTATCCACCTATTGGAGTGCCCATGTGGCCTCCAATATGTATGTATGACATCTAGAAATCTCAAAACTAGAATATCAGAACATTGCATTAATATTAAAAATGGATGAGAACCACACGGTTTCAAAACACATCACCAAATAAAAACATGTGGTCTAAAATTTACTGGTATAAAAAAATGTGCAATACCATGGCGAGGAGGAAATATTGAAAATTTTGGTGGGAGAACCGAGATGGAATGGGTTTTTAATTTAAAAACATTAGTACCAGAAGGTCTAAATGCAGATTCCGACCTTTTAAATTTTTTATAATAATTTTTTTATGTACTAACTACCATATATTATATATGTCAGTTTATTTTGTCCCATTGATATTTATGCTCTCATGTCTATTTGTGAGTGTTTCTAATTCCTGGTTATTTTGTTATTCTAAATCCATCCTTGTTTCAAAAAGTTTTTTGCTATATTTTACTATTCCATGTACATATTTCTGTTACAGGGCTCTGTCCCTTTATTTCCTCTTATTTAGTTCAGTTTTGCAATTATATATCACTAAAGCAAGTTTGTTTTTAAGCCATCTGTATTATTCAGCCGTCTGTATTATTCAGGACACTTTCCCCTTATAGCCCTTATAAGCCTTATCCAAGATGGCCGCCACGCTTATCCTGACGTCCTGTGATGCATTACCATTGCCCTAGCTCCCTCCTTATATCTGTACTTAATACATTTACCAAATTTTTCCTAAACACCTCATCTCAGACGAGATAAAAATGTTTGAGTTAATGGTCATGAAGGAAATAAGGATTATCAAGCCATTAACCCCTTAAGGACCAAACTTCTGGAATAAAAGGGGATCATGACGTGTCACACATGTCATGTGTCCTTAAGGGGTTAAATAAATATCAACAAAATATGTCAGTTAGGGAAAAAAAAGCAGTGAAGGAAATAAAATAAAATAAAAAACTAATTATTAAACCAGCAGATAAAAAGGGGGGGGGGGGGTGGGAGGGATAGTAGTCCTCCCTAGAGAAAACTATATACAGCAAGCAGAAAGAATCCTTTTAGACCAACACGATCTCAGCTAAATTATCTGAGTATTTGGAACATATTGCAACCAGAGGTAGTATGTAACCCAGCCTATTTAAACGATACAATCCATATTTTGAAAATTCTGGAGGAAACTACATGGAAAGAAGGGAATTTTTTTAGTAACATGTGATGTAACATCGCTTTATAGCATTATACCTCACGAAATAGGCCTAAAAGCAGCCTAGCATTTTTTTTAATAAAAGCCAATTTTTAAGAAGAACAAATCCAGTATATTTTAGAAGGAATACAATTGATCTTAACCAATAATTTTTTTTTGTTTCAGAATACTTTTTATCTACAAATCAGGGGAACGGCGATGGGCACCAAAAATTTGTTTATGGCTTATTGGGAGGAACTGTGTGTATTTCAGGGACACCCATGGAGAGTGAACTTGGTGTTTTATCGCTGTTTCATTGATGATATATTTTTTATTTGGACAGGTACAGACACAGATTTATAAACCTTTTAGTATAAAAAGGTATATACCAATGAATGGTACATTGTTTTATCTGCACAGAAGAGCACTGTAGAGATCAACTTTCTAGATTTGAACATTAGTATAAAAGAATCCTGCATCACCACTAGAAACCATTTTAAGGAGGTGGATGCCAATGGATACATCAGAAAAGAAAGTTGTCTTCATACACCTTGGCTGACGAACGCACCTAGAGGGCAGTTCCTATGAATTAGGCAAAATTGCTCATATGATCATGATTATCGAATACAGGCAGATAAAATGAAGGTACAACTTTTAGAGAAAGGATACGATGAGGGAAAACTACAAACAGTTTTAGAAGACGTCCTCACCATCCCAAAAACCTATTAACTTATAAACAAAAGAAGAATGAGAAATGAAATCCCATTTATTTGTAGTTTTAATGGGAATAATAGGAAAGTACATAAAATTATTACAAAATACTGGCACATACTGGATGATCCAGTCCTAAAAACTATTCTACCAGCCAAACCGAAAATAATACATAGAGGAGCGAGGAACCTTAAAAGCACTCTGGTACAGAGCAGTTTAAACAATATAACCCCTTCAAGCTATTTTTTAAGCCAAAGGAAAGGCTTTTATGTATGTGGTCTTTGCTTAGCTTGCAGAACAACAAAAAGTAAAAAAGACATATATTAGATATGGAACCACATATAAAACAAAAATTTACAATTAAAGATCACTTGACGTGTTATTCTAAAGGGGTGATATATCTGTTGAAATGTCCTTGCAATCTCTTGTATGTAGGTAGAACGATTCGGTGCCTGAATACAAGGATAGCGGAGCATGTAAGAAACATTAAAAAGGGGTTGGAGTCACATAGTGTGTCCAATCATTTTAAAATGATTCATAACCAAGACCCAGAAGGGTTATTCTTTTGTGCAATTAAGTTAGTTAAGAAGGATTGGAGAGGAGGAGATTATAACAAAAAAATTGGGATGGAAGAGATGAAACTTATTTTTAATTTTAACACCATGATCCAGCAAGGTTTAAATCAGGATTTTGAATTGTGCCATTTTATGAACTAAACTTCTACTTTTACATTTTTTTTTAAAATAATTTAGCAATGTAATAATTTTTTTAATAGGTATTCTCCAACCAATTTTAAAGGGAATCACATATATTTTTTAATACTGCCTTCTTAGTGCTTATATTCATATTATATATTCATTGTCTTAACAGCATTTTTTGCTTGAAAGGATATCACAAATGCATCCTGAACTATCAACACACATAGTTTGTAATTCATACATGATTGTAATTAGCAGAATCATTCGTACATTTTTTGTTCCTTCTAGTGGAGCACATAAAGGAAGCTAGAATATTTTGTGGATCAATATTAACCATTCTACTATAAGATTGCTATTTTTTCTTTATAAGATCATTCCACTTTAAGTCTGTTATCATTTTTAACAAATATCATCTTTTCTCTGAACCATAAGTGTTATCTTCTACACATCAGTCTTTCAATATGAATATGTATAAATGTGTATATGTATAGGATATTGAATATGCCTTATATGTTAACAGTTTTATTACGATTTGTATATCTATTGCTTTAAAGCCCATAAGTAATGAGCCAAATATCACGTATCAGTAAGTAGTCACGCCCACCCTCCCGATACCAGTAAAGTTTCTTCAAAGAGTTGAAAGAAAAAACATGCGGTCCAAACACATGACGGACCAGAACTGGAAACAAAATGCATGGACGCAAGGCGCTGGAATGCACATTGCATTCCAACGAACCGGAAGGGAAGAAACCGGAAGTATGCGGAAAGCGGGGAATTTAAAGAGAAGAGGACAACGGAGACAAACACAACCAACTGAGGATATACTATATATTTCAAAATTTTATTTTGTTAGTTTTTTATGAATAATGAATAAAGCACCTTTTCTGGTAACTTAATCTTGGATATCCTGTGTACACATGCCTGAAAATCGTGGATATTGGGCAACACTGACCATCCTAAGGGGTTAACAATCCATGTTCCAGGAAGTGAACCAGCAAAAAAAGGAATGAACATCCCAAAAGTGTCCACAGGTGATTACCATTTTGGTCATATGAGATTTATGGCTCTTGATTTGTGAGTGATATTCAATATATTTATATACTAGACTTTATTTGGTGCAACAATATTGCACTATTGTTTTGCATTCTTATGATAACAGATTTATATGAAACTTGAGAAGCTCAACCTTATTGTATGTTTTTTGTATTCTTAAAGACTAGCCCATTTAAAAGAAAGATTTTTTTCCAGGCCATCGTGATCTTGCGATCGACCATCTTAAACTACCTCTCCCACAATAATGTGCTCCTAGGTTAGAGCACACCTTATATCTTACTGTTCAAATGTTTATAATTTCATTGAGGTATTAAACAAGCATTATTTTAACCTTTTAATTAAAATTGATTTTAATTGTATAGAATTAAGTCATGTGATTGCGGTCACATGACGATGACATAATTTTTGGCGCCAGAATTCAAATTGCTGTAATCAGAAGCCTATATATGTGAAGCTGCCAGGTATGTGTTTTATTTTACTTGAAAAAGCCTCAATAGGGCAAAACACATTGTGTTTTAAAACTCTGTTAATAAAAGTAACTCTTTTGACTTCCTTAATATACTGGATAGTCTCTATACTTTTATTATTTTTATATTTTTTTACCTTGCATAGTTTTTATCATCTGAAGCACTAGATCTATCATCAAAAGAATCCAAGGTACCGATTGTTCCATCTACGCCTGGCACATAGAGTGGCTTATCAGCTCTTTGTATTGTAAGTATATTTCCTATTACAACTTGCACTTACCTGTATGGAGAGCACTATGGGCTTTCTCTTCTTTTATTACATATGACTTACACTGCAACCACCATCAGAGGGATATCCTGCAAGTGGGGAGTTTTATACCATTGCACGCTGTTTTACCTAGAGCTGGTCATAGCTCTCTGATATGTGAGTTGGCACTTCTAAACCTCAGTGTTGTCTGTAGCTGATTTTGCTTACCATATTGTACCATTGGATCCTTCTGTCTTTTGCTCTCTTTCATATGCTGTTGCTGATTTGAGCTGTATCCAAGACTTCATATGAACATTTGAAGACATATTGTGACTTTAGGACTTTTTTTTTTTTTTTTTTAATCTTTATTTATAAGTTCATGCATGTCTATTGGATATAACATACTTATAGGGTATATGCTTGTATGGTTATACAGAAAAATATTACTTGCCAGTGGTACAAATATACAATGATCAATGAAATGTTCCATACCAGGTTACACAAGACTGGTCTAGCCAAAGCAATTATGAACAGTAATGGGAGCTTATCCTTCAATATACATTAGTTCACTATCCTGTTTTTGTGAGGTAAGGACAATCGATCTCTCTCGAGGGTATGTCTTCGGCCTCTGTTCTATCTCAGATGCTAGTTGCTATCCACGTGTACACCTTTCTTTACCTCTGTGTATCAATATACTATATACATTTGCGGCCTGTGGCCTTGTATCTGTGTCTTATACACCCTATCAATACATGAACAATTTTATGATATGACCCGAGAGTGGGTCGGGGTGAAAAGTAGAGAAGTTTGGGAGGAGAAGAGAAGGTAGGGGAGAGGGGGGAGGGGGCAGTACAGGGTTGCGTCCGTGTGGAATGGGCATCCATGAGATCGGGGTGGCCGGCACCGGTGGCCATCTCCAAAACGTGTGTACCTGAAAATTCGTCACTGTGTCTATGTCATTCTCAACTATCAGCATAGTCCTCCCACGGCTCCCATGTCTTGATGAATTGAGGGCATGTGTCCCTTATTTGTGCTGTCAATTTATCCATAAGGTGTGCCTCTTTGATGTTGTGGATGACTTTTTCTATTTGTGGCATGTCAGTTTGTAGCCAGGTATGCGCCAAGGCTCGCCTTGCGGCCAGGGATATCTTATTGAACAATCTTTGTTCTTTGTTGGTCAGGCCGTCTACTGGTCTGGCTATCAGGAAGGACCATGGGTCCGGGGTCAGTGTTTTGTGTAGTACTTCTGTCATAAGGTGGGCTATTCCTTCCCAGTATGTCATTACCTTGGGACATGTCCACCACATGTGTAGGTACGTACCCTTCTCCCCGCACCCCCTCCAGCATGTGTCAATGGGTGTTTTACCCATGCGATACAATTTAACCGGTGTGGTGTACCACCGCATAAGAGTTTTATAGCATTGTTCTTGATGGAGTACACAGATGGATGTTTTTGCTGCTGCTTCCCAGATATCTTGCCACTCTCCCCCCTCTAGTGTTTGTTGTAGATCGGTTTCCCATTGTGTGACATAAGCGTGAGTGTATGTCTTTTCAGTTGGTGCGCTTAATTGGGTGTAGAGGAGGGTGATTAGGCCGGTACATGGCCCTTCGGATATGCACAATTTTTCAAAGAATGTTGGTCTGGTATGAGCAGCCTCCCTCACCTATGTCTTACCCGCAAAGTCCCTGAGCTGAATATATCTGAAGTGGTCCTTTGTGGTTAATGGGGCTAGGGTGGCGAGGTTTTCGAAGGTTCTGAGAGCACCTGCCTGGTATAGCTGGTGATATCTTTGGATTCCCGTGTTCTCTATTCCCCGAAAGTCTCTAGCTATCAGGCCAGGTGGAAAGGCGTTATTGCGTAGGTACGGTGTTAGGGGTGAGATGGGGTGTGTTAAGGCGTGTTTGTGTGCCGTGGCGTCCCATATCCTGATTGAGTTCAGGATCGCTGGGCATGTCGTGGATATCTCCGGTCTGTCCAGCTTGGGGACCCAGATCCAATATTGCGGTAGGTCCGTGTTCATGATCATCGTTTCTAGATCGACCCATCTGTGGGTGTCAGGTGGCGAGTGCCACTCTATTATTTGCGCTAATTGTGCAGATAGGTAGTAGGCGTGGAGATGGGGTAGCCCGAGACCGCCCCTGCTTTTGGGTGTATATAGGGTTTGTCTCGCTATCCTGTGCCTCTTCCCTGCCCATATGAAGTCGTCTATTGCTGTTTGAATCGGTTTTAGGTCTCCTTTAGTGACCCGTACCGGTAGGGCTTGGAAGAGGAACAGGAGGCGCGGCAAGATATTCATCTTGACGCTGTGTAGTCTGCCTATCCACGAAATGGGTTTTTCCTGCCATTTGGTAATGTCTTTTATTAGCGTGGTCATCAGTCTTTTATGGTTTTCCGCATACAGGTCTTTGGGGTCGGGGGGGAGTGCCACTCCTAGGTATTTAATTGGGCGGCTGCTAATGTTCAGTGGGTATGTGTTGGCCAGCCATGCGATGTCTGAGTCTGAAAGTCCAATGGGTATGCCCACCGATTTGTCAACATTTATCTTGTACCCTGAGACGCGGTTATACTCGTCGAGCAGATCAAGAAGGTTTGGCACTGAATCTTTCGGGTTGGTGAGGGTCAGCATGATGTCATCGGCGTAGGCCGAAACTTTAAACTCCTCTGACGCTACCCTGACACCTCTGATCCCCGGGTGTTCCCTAATGAGCCGCAAGAGCGGTTCCAGTACTAATATGAATAAGAGGGGGGACAGGGGGCATCCCTGTCGCGTGCCGTTTTTAAGGGCAAAGGGGCGTTGTGTTGTTCCAGGTACTAGTGTTTGTGCTCTGGGGTTCGCGTATAGGGCCTGGATTGCGTTGATAAATGTGTCTGGTAGGTGCATGTCGCGCAGTAATGTGAAAAGAAAGGGCCAGAGGACCCGATCAAACGCCTTCTCCGCATCCAGAGAGAGGATCAGAGAAGGCGTCTGTTTCCTGCCCGTCCTCCATATGAGGTCCACCGCTCTTCGTGTATTCTCATACAACTGTCGCGTGGGGACGAAGCCCACTTGGTCGGGGTGTATACATGCTGTGAGGAGCGGGTTCAGCCGGTTGGCTAGTAGTTTTGCGTAAGCTTTGAGGTCAAAGTTTATTAGGGATATGGGCCGGTAATTGGTGATGCTGGTGGTATCCTTATCAGGTTTGGGGATAAGGGTGATATCTGCTGTCGAAAGGTCTTGGTGTGGCATTTCGCCTTGTGTCCAGCATTTGTACATGTTGGTTAGGTATGGCATTAAGTTGTCCTTGAATGTCTTGTAGTATGTGCCGTCAAATCCATCAGGGCCTGGGGCTTTGTTCCCCTTAAGCCCTGTGACAGCCGCAACTACTTCGTCCATTTCTATTGCATTTCCCAGGGGCTCTGTCAGGTCTGTGGCAAGTTTCGGGAGTCGGGCCCTGGCTAGGAATGCCTGAAGCTCCGACATGTACTCGGTATTGGATTCTGTCAGGGTGGGGGAGTGGTTATATAGTTGTGCATAGAACTGTGTGAATTCATCGTTCACCTCACTGGGGTTGGTAAGGACCGTTCCTTGTGCGTTTTTGACGATGATTGTCGTGGTTTTATGTGCTCTAGGTCGTAGGGCTCTTGCGAGAAGGGTGTCCATTTTGTTGGACTTCTCGTAGAAGAGTCTTTTGGTGTGGCGCATGTCATTGCTGACCTCGTCCACCATCAGCTCTCTGATCATCCGTCTAAGTTCCTGTAAGTCTCTATATGTAGTGGGTGTAGCATTTTGTTTATGTTGCTGCTCTGTTCTGTGTAATTGTTTGAGTAGGTCCGTAAGCTTGTCGTATTTCTGCTTCTTGTGTTGTGTGGCTAGTTTAATAAGAAGGCCTCTGATAACGGGCTTATGGGCCGCCCACAGGGTTGTGGGCGATATGTCCGGGGTGTCGTTGGCTTGGAAATATTGTGTTAGTTCGCGTCTAACACTCTCTTGGACCTGCAGGTTCTTAAGAAGGGAGGGGTTCATTCTCCACTTCCAGGGTGTGCGTGTGCCAGCAGTTTTAAGGGTTATTTCTATATCTGCGTGGTCTGACCAGGAGATTAGGTTAATCGCAGTAGTCTTGACCCACTGCATGCCCAATTTGTTTGTGAGAAATAGGTCGATTCGCGAGTAGGTGGCATGGGAGGCAGAGTAGAACGTGTAATCACGTTTACTCGGGTGGTGGATACGCCAGGGATCTAGTAGTCCTGTGTTGAGTATGAAGTTGTTTAGGAGTTTGTCCTGTCCCCCTCTGTATTGTGATCGTGGGAGGTGTTGCCCGCCTCCCCGGTCCGTCGCTGGACAGGGTGTCGCATTAAGGTCCCCCCCTAGTATCACTATGCCCCTTGGGAGGGTGGAGATCCTTGTCTCGAGTTCTGCCCAGAACCCTGGTGTGGGAGTGTTCGGGGCATATACATTAACTAAATGATATGTGTTGGAGTGAATTGTGCCTGACAGAACCACGTACCGGCCCTCTGTATCAGTTTGTATGTTTGTGATCTGTATGGGGCATTTTTTATGGATGAGTATCTCTACTCCGTTTTTTTTCCATGGGGCTCGGGATGCGAATGCCCTTGTATATATGTGATCAGTTAAGGCTATATGGGAGCCGTTTGGTATGTGGGTTTCTTGTACGAATGTGACGTCTGCCCTCTGTCGTCGCACTTCTCTGAGAAGTAGTCTTCGTTTGTTGGGTATATTTAACCCATTCACGTTCAGTGAGGTTATCTTTAGGTCCATGTCTGTGTGTGGGATATGGTGCGTCTGCTTACCTGACCTAGGGCGAGATGTCAGTCTATCTCGTGCTCAGGCCGAAACCGGCGCCGTCCACCCCAGCAGTTGCGTCCTCAGGTGCCAATCTCCTCCAAGTCGCTTGTGTATGCGTGCGGAACGGGGAGAGGGGAGGGGGGAGAGATTGAAGTGGGTAGGTAGAAGGAGAAGGTTGTAGTGAAAATACAACCTACGAAGAAGCAAATGAATAATTAATTAAACAGTACAATATGCTGTGTGAACCAACCAAGTTCACAATGAGCGTAATATAGTGAAACAATAAATTAAATTTAAATTATCCGGGTCTTACCAGTCGCCAGGAGCTATAGGGGGTGGGTATCCACCGCGCTGAGGGTATCTCCTCTAACGGGGGGGAAACTCAGCCGATATGCACCCTGCCGAGGCTCGGCCAAAAAATAAACAACCTGCGTCTGCTGAGTATCTCGGGGGGGGGGGGGGGGGGGGGGGGGGGGGGGGGAGAGGGGTCGTCCACTCGTATATTCCTTGCCTGATCAAGCCTTTTGCACTCTACGTTACTATGCCTTATTTCGGTTTTCTGGTCTGGGGGGGGGATACCCCAGTCGAAGCGTGAAGTAAACCGCTTATGTATTATGGTGGAGGGGTGGCGTCAGGGAGTGTGCTGCCTTGTGCGGGTTCAGAGGTCCCCCGGGTTCTGGTTATGTACACCACCCATGGTTTTCCTGCTATGTTGTGGCTAACAGGGATCCTTATTCCTTCCCTCCGGGAGAGAGCGGTCGTGCAGTATGGGGGTGGGGAAGTGGCACCCTTGTATTATTTGGTAACGTCTATTCCTTTCTCCTAGCCCTACGTTCCTGTCTCCGATTTAGGCGGGAGCACCAGGTCACCTGACCCGAAATTCCCGCTCTTCGGACAGCGGTCGATTGCAGTTACTGGACACTGTCCTGCCTTCCCGCCCCATTATTCCCTGTAGGCTTGCATTTCCCTCCATCCCATAAATGCAGTTTGTTTTTATTTTATTTATTATTATTGTTTTTTTATTTTTTTTATTTTTTTATGTTTTTTTTCCCATTATTATTTTTTATTTTTTTTTCCTGTTGCTTCGTACCCCCCCTTCTTGTCCCAGTTATGACCTATCACAGTGTGTGGTAACGTAGTGCCTGGGGCCCCGTTGGTCGCCCCCTCCTCCCCATGTTTCTTTGGTCAGTGGACCCCACATGTCACCCTCCCACACACCCCCTGCTCCAGCCTCAACCCCTGAGGCCGAAATGTGACCTCAAAACCCCTTTAACATGCTCTAACCGTGAGCGATTATATTGCATTTAATAAAATGGCTGCTATGATGCGTGTGCAAGTCCAGAGTCAGTTAATACATTACTGGGTTGCTACAGTCCGATCACTCAGTCCAATTGGGAGTCGCGATCTTCCCAGCTAGCGGGCAATGGTGGCAGGTCCGTGGTGCCCGTCACCGGGAGTTGCAGATCCTCTGGGAGCAGTATATCCAGGTCTTTTAGAAAATCTCGGACGTTTGTAGAAGGTAGCAGTATGGATGGTGAGGGCCCATGGAAGACGATGATCTTGAATGGGTACCCCCAGGCGAATCTGATCCCCTTCTGGCGCAGTAGATCTGTAACTGGTTTCCATGCCCGCCTTCTGAGGAGGGTTGCAGGAGCGATGTCTTGGTACAGTTGCAGTTCGGCGTCTTCATGCTGGAACGGTTTTTCTCTGCTCTGTTTAAGTATGGCTTCCTTTGTCTGGAAATAATGCCATCTTACAATGACGTCCCTTGGCGGACTGGACTTCGGGCCTTTGGCCCTGAGGGCTCTATGTGTTCTGTCAATCAGCCAGAGGTGATCCGGTATGTTAGGCAGGTGCTGTTGGAAAGTTTGTAATAGTACCTGTTCTAGGTCTTCGTCCCTCACAGTTTCTGTTAGGCCTCTGACACGTAAATTATTGCGTCTTGACCGGTTAGATATGTCCTCCAATTTGATCTCTAGGTCAGTAATTTTTTGCTGGAGGGTGTTGGTGGCCTTAGCGGTGTCGTTCTGTGCAGTGACCATCTGGGCTACTCTGTGCTCCGTTTCGGTTGTGCGGGCCCCAATGGCGGCAATCTCTGCCTTCACTTCCGCCGCTGTGCGGCTAATTTCAGCTGCGAGATATCCTTTTACCTCCGCCAGCGATTTAAGGATGGCGCGGGAGGAGGCCTCTGGGGCTGTTAGTGCGGCGGTGGAGGCTGCTTCAGGCTGGTGCGTGTCACTGGGGCCCGTGTCGGTAGCAGTGCCACGTGGCGACGGTCTCTGGGCCGTGAACATCTCCGCCACTGATGGCGCTTCCTTGTGGCCCTTTTTGGCGGGTTTGCGGCTGGACAGCCGCGATCGGTGCGGGCTGGCAGCTTAGGGTTCGCTGGGGCTGAGTCTGGACGAGTTTGGATCAGGTTGATGCTGATTATAGTGCTAGTTTAAGAGCCTCTGGTGCGGAGCTCCGGCTTTAGGCGGCCATCTCTGTCGGCAGTCAGACCACGCCCCCGACTTTAGGACTTTTTATTACTTTATTACTTTTGGTATTTTTTGGATTTTTTATTGTATTTTTTACTGTTTTAATCTTTATCTGACCTATTACCTTTCTGGTGCAGCCTGTACTTTTTGTTCTTTCCTAAAGAGATACATAACAGGAAATTTGTATTAGAGAAAAATGTTACCTTGATGGAGTTCTACAGCAGCCCCCCCCCAACATCCTGATTTTAGTGGGACAGCCTCGATTTTAAGGTAGTGTGCAGTCACCCTGGCTTAGTTGCCTGCTGTCCCACTTGTGGGTTACACCCAACAAGCATAGCATGAGCTCATCATAATTTTCAGAGCACTAGGGCCCTGCAGAGAGCACTGAAACAATGCTGCCATCACTGGGCTGGAATGCCTGACTGCCAACAGCCTGACAGTAACACAGGTGGTACCACCCCCTTGCAGGGTGGATGCTCCCTCTTTGTGTCGAGCCAGTGATGTAATTGGTTCTTGGGATGCCAGAGTTGGGAAGTACAGTAGAGATTCTATCCTCTACCTAAGGTCTTGAGGTTGATTGTAATGTCTCTAGAGCCTTCTCAATGCCATTATATATATTTATGCCAAGGTGGACTAAATTTGCTGCAATGCCATAAGATTTTTTTTTAAATGATTTTTATGAAGGAAGTTTCTAAGCCATTATAATGAGAAATTATTTAGAAAGATACTTTTTTGTAAATGTATTTATTTATTTATTTATTTTTTACCAGAAAGCACAATAGGTAATTTCTTTCATTTTTTTGGTGCATCCTTGGTAAAAGAAATTAAGCCTTATTTAATATCAGATGTGGAATTCTAGCTAATTTTTTTTAAGAATTAGTGGTTCCTTTTAAAGAACATCTCAGAAGTAGTATGGAAAGTAGAAATTATACTGATCTTAGATCACTGCATGTATACTTTATTTGGCTGTTTTACCTTGTACTATAACATAGTTCTTTAACCCCTTAAGGACACATGACGTGTGTGACATGTCATGATTCCCTTTTATTCCAGAAGTTTGGTCCTTAAGGGGTTAAAAGGACTACTTTGCTTTAATTTGCATTGGGCTAATCTGGCAATTGAAAAATGGGCTGCTAAGCTAGTGTCATGCATTTAATTTAGGCCCCTTTTGAAAAAGGTTAGAAACTGCAGGGTTAATATAAATGTTCTGTAATCGTAGGCAACACCAATTGAAATATATTTAAAGAAAATATAACAATGCAAAATATCAGTCCATGATAAATTCAACATAAGCATGTTTTAGTAACTGCCTTGTTTGATACATTTATATATGTCTGTGTACTGGAACAATGTTATTAATGCTTTAAAATTAAGGACACATTCCTTAAAATAAGATTTCACTTACTTCATGGAAAGTTTCACTGTATTAAGCAAGACGTAACCTTGACTTGTGAAGGTAATGTCACCTACCATTTTCATTCCCCATCCCCATCTTTAGCTCAGTCCCCTGACACAAAATTCTATAGGAAATTTTATACAATAGCATTATGGTTTCAGGGCAAAATAATGTGGACTCAATGGATTGACCAAGGACAGAAGAAGCACAAAAATATAGGACGTTCTCCTTGAAAGTTTATTTAAAGTCACAGGATCTATAAAATACATCTAGAAATACAGATATTAATGATTACTTTTATCACTATGTAGTGTTATTTAAAAAAAAAACAATGGAATTCAAGTAGTGCTTTCTATCATTAAATTGTAATGTTAATTGCAATATAGTAAAAAGTGGTATAGTAAATTTATATACAGTACTTTGTTTCAAATATCTATTTATTGAGCTAGCTATATTATTAAGATATTCAAGTATTTTCTCAAGCAATAAACATACAATCAACATGATTCTAATTAGTGGGGTAATAGCTGCTTGATCCAATGAGACATCTGACTGCTATTTTGGGGTCAAGAAGGAATTTTTTCCTAGTTTTTTGCAAAATTGGAAGTGCTTCAGACTAGGTTTTTTGCCTTCTTTTGGATCAACAGCAAAAACATATGTGAGGAGGCTGAACTTGATGGGCACAAGTCTCTTTTCAGCTATGTAACTATGTAACTGTGTAATGAGCAATGCTCAATTTGTGAAATACAGTCAGGTCCATAAATATTGGGACATCGACACAATTCTAATCTTTTTGGCTCTATACACCACCACAATGGATTTGAAATGAAATGAACAAGATGTGCTTTAACTGCAGACTTTCAGCTTTAATTTGAGGGTATTTACATCCAAATCAGGTGAACGGTGTAGGAATTACAACAGTTTGTATATGTGCCTCCCACTTTTTAAGGGACCAAAAGTAATGGGACAGATTAACAGTCATAAATCAAACTTTCACTTGTTAATACTTGGTTGCAAATCCTTTGCAGTCAATTACAGCCTGAAGTCTCGAACGCATAGACATCACCAGATGCTGGGTTTCATCCCTGGTGATGCTCTGCCAGGCCTCTACTGCAACTGTCTTCAGTTCCTGCTTGTTCTTGGGGTATTTTCCCTTCAGTTTTCAGTTTTTTTTTCCCTTCAGTTTTTCCCTTCAGTTTTCCACTTCTTTCCCTTAAAAAACTCTTTGGTTGTTTTTGCAGTATGCTTTGGGTCATTATCCATCTGCACTGTGAAGCGCCGTCCAATGAGTTCTGAAGCATATGGCTTAATATGAGCAGATAATTTTGCCCGAAACACTTCAGAATTCATCCTGCTGCTTTAGTCAGCAGTCACATCATCAATAAATACAAGAGAACCAGTTCCATTGCCAGCCATTCATGCCCACGCCATAACACTACCACCACCATGCTTCACTGATGAGGTGGTATGCTTTGGATCATGAGCAGTTCCTTTCCTTCTCCATACTCTTCGCTTCCCATCACTCTGGTACAAGTTGATCTTGGTCTCATCTGTCCATAGGATGTTGTTCCAGAACTGTGAAGGCTTTTTTAGATGTTGTTTGCCAAACTCTAATCTGGCCTTCCTGTTTTTGAGGCTCACCAATGGTTTACATCTTGTGGTGAACCCTCTGTATTCACTCTGGTGAAGTCTTCTCTTGATTGTTGACTTTGACACACAGACACCTACCTCCTGGAGAGTGTTCTTGATCTGGCCAACTGTTGTGAAGGGTGTTTTCTTCATCAGGGAAAAAAATATTCGGTCATCCACCACAGTTGTTTTCTGTGGTCTTCCGGGTCTTTTGGTGTTGCTGAGCTCACCAGTAGATGAGTAGAAAAGAGGTTTATTGGTAACAATTTTTAAAATGGCAAATAAAATAAATGTTGGTCTTACACGTTTCGTCCTCTTATGGGACTTCCTCAGAGACCAATATTCAATAAAAAACATTATAACAATAATGCTCCCAAAAAGCAGCCTACTTCTACCCTCCCATCAGTCCCCTTAAATAGGGCTAGTCCCTTTAGTTCATTGGTGATTCCAGTGGGTGTCTTCCCTTTAATACATCATCAGATAGCCCCGATCTGGGTGACCAACATATCCGATTCAGGGGTTCGGAATTTTCATGGAAATCATAATTTCGACCGATCATGCACATGGTCCTATGACCAAAACAGTTCCAGGGAATCAGGGCTAACGGTCGGTCTATCTTTCTGGAGTACAACAGTACATGAATAAATCACATGAACAGAGCCTTTTAAAGTGCATTGGGCAGGGTATATTACAGGGCCCATAGTCCTGAGGCAGGAGGCTGGCAAGCCGGCTCCTCCAGGAACCTGTGGCGAGGTTCTATTCACCACAGAAAGGTTATGGGACTGAAAAACGTTTTTGTGTGCCTGCTCCTGACTTTAATTCTGGTGGCCTGGCTCGTTCATTCCACTCCAGGTTTACTCTCAAGCTTGGTCTTGCATTAAGTGGGGGGTACTTTCATGGCTCTCACGCTGGCGTGACCGCACATGATAAGTGCAGCCACGCCGAAATAGATCCACCTGTGCTCCAGTGCCCAGCCAGTGCGGCATTCTAAGAGACGTCAGCTGCTGCAGTTTCAGTTTAAATAAAATACATAATTCCGTCCATAACCAAGATGGCGCTGACGTGCATATGATGTCACGTCATTGACACGCACGCACGTTTTGGGGTCAGAGCTCACCATCTGGCCATTTAATGATTAGAGAGGCATATTGAAACCTTGAATAGCTTTTTATCAATGCCCTGTTGTGGTTTCCACTAGTTGGTTATCAGAGAGTTCATTCTTGTTCTTGATAATTTTTTGCTATTTGACTTTTGATTGCATTTTTTTTTTTACTATTTCTGGTATCCTTGACCTTTGGCAAAATTTCTCGATTTGTCTTTTTCTGTGTCCCTGACCTTGGCTTGTTTTTTGTCTATTCTTTTTTACGTTAAGTCCGGCCATTCTAAGGCCTGGTATATAATGTCCTTGTTCGTTCTCCTGTATTATTATGTTACATACCTCTGCGTGTTAAGTCATATAGTATTTGTGACACTATGGCTGTAACCACTAACCACTTGAGACTGTTGACAGATGTGTAAGTGAAAGGTGAAGGTACTCTTGCTTTTATTAACACATTTATAAGCTTTTGATTCATAAATAAGGACTATTGAGAGAAATGTAATAAGTCATTCTTTTCCTGATAATTAAGACTTTTAATAAACATACTTTGACCCTCCTCACACTAGTAAATGTAGATTTATTTAAAGACTGGTATTGGTAGGCAATGTAGTAAGTGAACTTTAGGAGAAAAGGAGATCCATATGTCTGTGAGTGTGATAAGTATTGAATGTATGTTTGTCCAATAGGGGTGGATAAGAGCACGTGTCCACTCCAGGTCTAGGATGCTTATTTGTCTGGTGTATTATCTTAGTGAGTGAGAATTTTGTAGCCAGATTTGTGATAATTGGTGCTTATTGATGACTTATGAATAAGTGTGAAAAGGTCCCACCATTAATCAAGAGTGTTCTATATCGTCTTCACATTTTTTTGTCAATTATAAGAGGGAGGTCTCCTACGCAGTAGTTTTTAGTATTATATACAGTAGCAATATGGCATGTGCTGGTGAACTCCATTTGGTGTAGAGAGATTTGATGGAGGAAAGTGGGCAAGAAAAATATGAAAGCTTTATTTTAAAAGAAGGGAAGTATGAGAGTTGATGGTAATGAAACCACAACATCAACAAAGGGAGTTAACAAATGTGAAGGTTCAATAGTGGAAGGAGAGAACATTTGCAGTATACATATACCAAATAAACAGTATAAGGAAATTAAAGGGAATCACCCTTTGCCTTAATAGGGCTTCAAGAAATGGAGAACAGTGTGTCTCTAAAAAGACAAATAGTAGGATATCTCTTTCATGTTTGGTATTGAAGTCATGGGAGAGCATGCAAAGGGAATATTTACTATCTCTACCCAAAGCTTACTCCTCCAAAGATGAACCACCTAGTGATGCATGGGCAGATCTTGCAGACCAAGCACATTATGGTGTTTGGGTCGGACAAGGAGGTTGTATCATAAGCATGCCCTATGGCATTCCCAGACATACTCCAAAAACACTTTGCAGAGTTGGCTGAAAAAGGACCATGGAATAAGCACTGGTAACATTTGCAGCAGATAAAGAAAGTGTGGTAGGATACTCATTTTAACAACACTAATTATGCCTAGCCAAGTAATGTATAGTAATGCCCATTTTATAATTTCCCATTTGACATGATAACGCAATAGGGTGAGATTAAGTTGGATGCATGGTACAGGCCTGCCAGAATCTGGGTGACAAGATATTTTATAGCTCTATTGCACCAATGGAAAGCAAAATCACACTGAAAACTAGAGACCATGGCAGGATTGCATGTCAAACTAATGATTTTAGACTTTGATTAGTTTTCAGACGCGGCAAGTAACCAAGGGTGTTGGGTTCTGAGATCACAAAAAGCAGGTCATCTGTGTATTCAGCGATCGTACAAATATCTATAAATATAGTTTGACCTAATAGTCTTGAGAAAGGGTCCAAAAAGGTACATTACAGTCACTTAAGCAACTTTAGCTTTAGCAAAGCAAGTTTAATGAATAGATCATGCCCCTGCAGTATCACTGCTCAATTCCCTGCCATTTAGGAGTACTTTTGTTTCTGTCCATGAAGGCCTAGCCACACCTCCCCTGGCTGTGAAGCAAAGAGCCTGCATTACAAAAACTTATTCAATTTCAATCAGATATTAACTTTAGAATATTTTATCTCCTGCTCTGTAAAGTGAAAATTAATCACATACAGGATGATCCTGCAAGGTCTAGGAAGCTGAAGAGAAATTCTAAATTAAACTTAAATTGCAATAAAGGCGGTGTAAACATTAAATCTTACATTACATAAAGTGTTTAGGAAAGCTATTATTAGAAGGGATATATGATGTGAATTGAGCTGTGAGACAGCAGGGGCATTATCTATACACTTAAACCACTTCATTTAGCACATTTTAGAGTGGCCTTTTATTGTGGCCAGTCTAGGGCACACCTTTACAATAATCATGCTGTCTAATCAACATCTTGATATGCCACACCTGAGAGGAGGATGGATTATCTTGGCAAAGGAGTAGTGCTCACTAACACAGATTTATACATATTTGTGAACAATATTTGAGAGAAATAGGCCTTTTGTGTACATAGAAAAAGTCTTAGATCTTTGAGTTCAGCTAATGAAAAGTGGCGGCAAAAACAAAAGTGTTGCGTTTATAATTTTGTTCAGTATATGCCTTATGTTATTTTATTACCTCTCCATCTGGACTCAAGCTTTTCCCAGGCTTAACCAATTTAAGAACAAGTGCTAGCTTTTACTGAAAAATAGGTTCTTCCAGGGTTCGTATTGTCTGTTCATCAATAGTCTATTGAATGGAATCAGATACACAAGTGGCACCCAGGGTAGAGGAGGTTGTGCCTTGTTCTTTGGGCCCATCAGTTGTTAAGTTGTATAGGGAGGCATAATACGCTACAGAATTTGCTGGTGCTATATAAATAATAAAATAATAATAATGCTGTTGGAAACCCTTTAAATGTTGGCAGAGGAAAGGGTAGAAGGGATATGTCCAACATGATTAATTTTGCTAAGTTACATGTTCTGGCTGTAAGCTCTTACCACTTTATGGGTTTTTCTCATAAAACATTTATGACCGTTGCTTCAAAAAGGGACTGGGAGACTCCAACCTAATTACTACTGGTACACGATCAGGCCAAGAAGCCAATCCAATTTTAGCTATATGTAAACTGTTGGGCTATCTGTGGAGTTTAAAACAGTTGTCTTTATATGAGTATGCATTGTGTTGAGCGGAGAAGAAAGTTAAGTCCTTACCAATTCGACTGAGTGTGCATCAGCAATTCACTTTTTGAAAGCCAAGCCATGAGATGATTGGTGCCAGAGGAGGTGTAAACTTGAAGCTGCAAAGGAAGATTAAAATCACCCACTGTGATAAGGAGGCCGTCACTAAACATATTCAGCAATCTGAGAGTAGAGGTAAGAAAAAAAAAGGCTTTTGTCCTATATTGGGTAAGTAAAGATTAACAAAAGTGTATTGTACCTCCCTAATAATTATGTTAAGAAGCAAGTATCTCTTCTCCATGTCCACCCGCTCGAGTCACGTCGAAATGGAGTCTCAGCTGAGTAATGTGTGGCTACTCCTTGGGTTTTATCATTAGAGTTGTTTGAAAAAAAATGCAACAGAGACACACTGTGCCTGCAACACTGATAACAACAATACCCATTACATGGACGAGTTTAAACCCTTTGCATTTAGAGTGAGGATAGTCAATTCTAAAATTGTTAAAGCCATTATGAGACTAAAAATACAGGAAGAAGGGGACAAGTAAAGGACTGAGAAAATGGGCAAGATGAAGGGATCATGTAAGGTGTGCAGTAAACAACTGGATGTAAACAACTGGATGTAAACTCCCAGATCCAAGTTACCATTATGGAAGGCAACTTGCCTGTGAGGGGGAGAGGGAGTGTTTGCGAGAAACAGAAATGCAAAGGAAAGTATGGGAAGAAAATGAAGTATACATAACAGATTACCATCTGCCAGAGTGAAAATTAAAGTTAGTCACAATGTAAATCAGACAAGAAGGAGTGCAGGCAAGAAGGAGGGATGCTCAACAGGAAAGGGACATAGGAGAGGAGGGACAGGTGAGAAAGGGAAGAAGGGACAGATCCGGAGTAGTATAGCAAGCATCATACTCAAACAAGGCTAAACATTAGGGTAACTGTCAATTATGTGAGGTAAAACAAAAAAAACTCAAATGAGAACCTATTTACTAGAGATAGGTATCAATAGAGTAAAAAGTTGCACTATAGTTCCTACCATAACTCATTATGAAATTGAACAGAGTCTCAGAGCTCAGTGGGTCTCAGTCACAGATGTGAGGTAAAAGAAGTGTAAATAAATTAAGTATGTTCAAAAATAAGAAGGCTAAGCTTTCCAAGTCTGCCCACCAATGAACAATCATACAATCTAAAATAATGGGCTATCTACCCATAACTTAAGTGCTCTGCAACTTTATATATGTACAGGTGGTACCCGGAAGAGAACCTTCTGTGTCAAGACAATAAAGCAAATGCAGGCATGGGGAGTATGCACAGTTGGACTGCTTCAGAAAGCATTATACAATTCCGGGAAGATAGATCATGCTGCAAAACATCTGAATGTTGAATTTTACAGAATTATGAGTAAAATTAACATATCCTGAGACAAAATCACTTCTCCTCATTAATTAGCACTCCTCTCATAACATAATAACATAATACATAACAGTCCAACTCCCACTCATTTACATCCAGCCTGCAGGTCCATCAGCCACCTTACACTTAACCTACACCTCCTTCACATATCCATTTACATGTACTCTCTTATATTACCCTATATACTCATACTCAATTACTCACATACTAGGTAACCTACAATCATCAACCTACACAGTGAAATACTACTATCAATACTACCATTGAACTTTGGCTTAACCCTGATTATACCTTTGTAAGTTCTTGATGGAATATATGATGACTTATATTATTCTTCTTCAGATACTTTATATAAAGTACTTGCTCTGTATTTAAGTATAAATATTACATAAATGTGGAAAAATTTAAGAATTTGTAAGAAACCAGTGCTGCTGAACATTAGGACCAATGCCTGTTATGAGGAATAAATTGAAGATTATATTAGCTTTAGTGTACTAATAAGTTTAATTTTAGTAATGACAGGAGGCGAATATTTGCATATCTTTCTTTACTCAAAACTCCAGCAGCATAGAAACAGTAACAACCAATCATAAAAAAGATATGCTGCCCATAAAAGGGCCTGTCTATGACATCACTTCTTCTTTCTTTGAGGCGGAAAAAATTATAAATAACAATCAAATTGCAAACAAGTCATATTAACCAAAAGACAACATAATAGAACAACGGAAGAAACTCTGGTATGTCCATGATGCAGTAGTAAGGACGACGAAACTTCATCCCATAGGTAAACGTTCACGCTGAAAGAAAAAGGAAAAAGGTGAAAGGACTCTGGCGTGGTAACCTGTCCGCATATCATCAACAAATAGAACCTGAAGTACCAATGACTATTATGATATCTTTAACCTGAGTATAAACCTCTGACTTCTAAGGTAGTAACAATTAACACAAATAAACATAACCTAAATGAGGAAAAACTTTTCAGATATACACTCTATACATAACCCGACCCGAATCTAGTAGTAAACTATAATACAAACCTGCATGCTTACCTGAGCTCTGAATGTAATATGGATAGCGTGAGGAAACCTGGGTGGGAAAAACCTATAGGGCGGGAAATATTCGCCTCCTGTCATTACTAAAATTAAGATTATTAGTACACTAAAGCTAATATAATCTTCAATTTTACCACATGACAGGAGGCTTCATATTTGCATTTTTAAAGCTTCGAATTGACTAGAGTGAAGGAAGCATGGGCTGATTGTCGAAAGTAGAAAGTCCTAAAGGTACTCTCTCGCGACCAATCCGCGCAGCGCATAATGTCGGCCAGGGAGGCACCGGCCGTTAAGGCTTGGGACGCCGCCGCCCCTCTGACTGAGTGTGCTCCGAAACAAGGTTCGACACCTGCTAAAGTATCCATCGAATCCATCTGGCCAGCGTTGTAGTGGACACTGGTCTGTGCGGTTTCACGTAGGAGATTAGGAGTTGGCCCCTCGGGCAAGTACACAGAGGGTTTGTGATCTCAGTGTATCTCATTAGAGCTCTGACTACACATAATTTTGGGTCCGATCCAAAATATGGGTATGACACCGATGTTGAGTCAGATTTGGTGCGTCTCGATATGTTGAAGGTAACCCCTTCCGGAGTGAGGGAGAAACCTTCCACATCGAACGCCCTGACATCTGCCACTCTTCTGAAAGAAACGAGGCATAATAGTAGGCCCAACTTCGCTGAGAGTTGCTTCAGTGATAGGTAGAGGTTGTCCGGCCATTCCCTAAGGAATTTTAACACCCCTTCCACCTGCCAGAGGCGTGAGTACTTGGGTGCTGGGGGTCTCAATAATTTGGTGCCCCGCAGCAACCGGCAAACCAGCGGGTCCTGTCCGACAGGTCTGCCTTGTACTGGAATGTGTGCTGCCAAAATGGCGGATCTGATCACAACGAGGGATCTATACGATCGTCCCTGCGTGAACAGATGTGATAGGTCGTTAAGGATCAGCGGGACAGGTGCTGTAAAGGGATCTGAATCCCTTTCCACGCACCAATCGTTCCAGGCTGTCCAAGCGGAAATATAGCATTTCCTGGTGCCGGGAGCCCATGAGTCCCAGAGAAGATCCTTAGCTGGTTGCGATAGGCCGTGGACTGTCCAGGAGCCCCTGAAACCATCCAGGCCACTAGTTCCAATAGTCCTTCCAGGATGAGGGGGTGAGGCTCTCCCCGAGGTCCCGTCAGGGTTAGTGGAGAGTTGGGGAGCAGAAGCGGGTTCCCGCACGACATTTCCAGAAGGTCTGGGAACCACGGTTGGCTCTGCCAGAGGGGTGCGATGAGCAGTAGTAATATCTTGCGAGTGCGTGTGTTTCGTAGCACTCGTGGAATCATGGAGAACGGTGGGAACGCATACGCCCCTTGAATGGGCCAATTCTGTAGGAACGCGTCCGTGGCTTCGCTTTCCGGGTCTGGGAGCCAGCTGTAGTACCTCGGTAACTGGTGGTTGGTCCTGGATGCGAACAGGTCTATCGTGAGTGGGTGTTTCCACCGTCGCAGTTCCTGGAATATCTCCCTGTTGAGCGTCCAATCGCTGGTGTCTCGCCAGTGGCGCGAGAACCAGTCTGCTGTCAGGTTGGAGACTCCCGGTAGATACTCCGCTTGTAGCGTGATGTTCCGTGAGATGCAGAACTTGTAAATGTCTTTCGTGGCTTCCGTCAGAGCTCGAGACCTGGCCCCGCCTAGGCGGTTGATGTACTGAACTGCCGACACATTGTCCATGCGGAGCAGGATGCAGCAGTTCGATTTGTCCTTGGCCAAACTGCGGATGGCGAAGGACCCCGCTATCAGTTCCAGGCAGTTTATGTGAAGTTCGGTCTCGTCCCCTCGCCACGGGCCCCCCGTGGAGGCGTCTGTGCAGTGTGCGCCCCATCCCCATAAGCTGGCATCCGACTCCACGACGAAGTCTGGGGAAGGGCCAAAGATCGCCTTGCCATTCCATGCTTGAATGTGTAGTAACCACCATCGGAGTTCCGTTCTCACCTCCGTCGACAGTGGGATCCAGCTGTCGTATGAGTGTCCGGTGCGTAAGTATTCCGCTTTTAACCTTTGCATGGCTCTGTAGTGTAAAGGGCCCGGGAATATTGCCTGAATAGATGAGGAGAGAAGTCCCACAATCCGGGCGAGCATCCTGAGTGATATGGTGTCCATTTTCAGTGTCCGTCTGATTTCCTTCCGTATCGAGGCCACTTTCGTCTGGGGTAATCGAAGCACGCATTCCTTCAAGTCGATATCGAACCCGAGGAATTGGACTGATTGTGAGGGGGAGAGAGCCGATTTTTGTCTATTCACCATGAAACCCAAAGATTCCAGCAAGCGAACGACAAATTTCGTCTGCAATCTCAGTCTGGTAGCCGATTCGCAGAAGATCAGCAAATCGTCCAGATATATCAGGCAGCGGACGCTCGAGGACCGAATGTGGGCCATCACCGGCTTCAGCAGCTTCGTGAAGCACCACGGTGCCGAGCTGAGGCCGAATGGCAGGCACGTGAACTGACAGAGATTTCCGCGCCACAGGAAACGTAGGAACCGGCGGCTGTGTATGTCCATGGGCACTGACAGGTACGCGTCTTTGAGGTCCAGGCGCGTGAACCAGTCGTTTTTGATGAGAAGATCTTGGAGGAGGTGGATTCCTTCCATTTTGAAGTGTCTGTATGTCACGTAGGCATTTAGTTGTCGGAGGTTGATAACTGGCCTGTACTCGCCAGTTTTCTTTTTGACCAGGAAGATGTTGCTTATGAAGCCCTCCCCTCCTGTCGCGTACTGAACCGCGCCTTTCTTGAAGAGTGATTGGATCTCTTTGTCTACCAGGCGCCTTTGTTCCGCCGACATGTGTATAGGAGGGGGAAAAGTGGTCTGAAAAGGTGTTGTTGAGAATTCTATGACGAACCCTCTCACCGTCTGGAGTACCCAGGCGTCTTTGGTAATAAGCTTCCAGTTCTGTAAGAAAAGAGACAGGTTGCCTGCAGCAAAATTGGAAACGTTCTGGTATGTGGGTGTACTCACCAGTAGAGAAACGGCCGCGGCCTCGGCCCCTGAAACCTCTCGCTCTTCCAGCCCCTCGGTACGAGGATGTTCTTTGTGTCGTGGAAGGGAAGAAGCTTGGGGCTTGCGTAAATGGTCTGTAACCTGACGTCCAGAAACGGCTGGTGGCTCGGTTCCTCTGCCAACCAGCCCTCCCAAAAACACCTCGTCCCGGTGTATTGAACACCTGTTTAAGCGAAGTCTGTGCTTTGTTTAGGGTAGTGAAGAGATTCACATGCTTTTTTAACTCTGAGATAAAGGCATCCCCAAACAAGAGCCCTTGTGCTTTCGGTCCAAATTCTTTGGCCCCTAGATCCAGGAGCTTACTATCGAATCAATGCCGACCGACGCCGTTCTGTGCATAGAGCAGCATTGGCGTTGCCTAGAAGGCAAACTGATCGTTGGGCCCATTCCCGTATAATATTCGGGTCCAGTTGAGACCCCTGGCTGAGTGCCAGGTCTGCAAAATACAAAATCTTTGCGATGGGGCAGAGAAGGTCGAGCACCTTTTCCTGCGCCGCCTTCAAGCCCTTCTCCACACCCTTACGCGGGTCACGTCCGGAACGAGACATGAAGACCACTACTGTATTATCGAACTCGGGTGTAAGGGCTACTTTGTCCGGTATTAGTGGTCTAGGACATTCCACTCTGAGGCGAGCCCGTACGTCCTTCTCTAGCGGCTTACGTAGCCAATAATGTATAAAGTCCGTCAGATGGTCCGGTAAAGTCCATTCGGAAGAGCGTGGGTGCCGAATGGTGCGTGGGTCGAACAGGGGGTTACCCTGGTCGTCCTTGAAACTTCCGTCTCCGATTTTACCGGCCCTCTTGCCGTAAGAATCATCTTCGTCCCGGCCATCTTCATCTAGGAACGTCTCCTTGACGAATCTGGAGGATGTGGGGGGTAAATCCTGCCACTCGTCTTCCTCAGATGGCGAGCCGTCTCCGTGCCATTCGTCCACTACGTCTAGAGTGTGTGGTACATAGGAATCCTCCTTGTCTGAGGAGTGTAGTGTCCGGGGTGCCGGCGGTCTCCTTTCCGTGCTCTTACTCCGCTTAGCGGGTAGATTGCCTTTGGATTTTGAGGACGGGGGTGAACCCTTCCTCTGCCTCTTCGGTTTGGAGGGATCGGATCCCGAGGCTTCCATCGGATCCGGGGGGCTTGCGCCACCTTGGCTCTGGGGTAGCGTCCTCAGTAGGGCCTTTTCAACCGAGGCCGCCACAGCGGCGTTAATCATTGCTTGAAAGTCTTGGCTGGACTGAGTGTCTTCCATGACTCTTAACCTTTCTCTCGTCCTGTAGGGCGAAAGGGAGAGTCAGTGGGGATAGTGTAATACTTATGTATAGTCACAGCCCTCTGGTACAACTGGGGCTGACGCCAGTCAGTAGAGAAGAGGGAAGATGTGAGCCTGAGGTGTAGCGGGTGAGAAAAAAGGTGTCTGGGTGTATCCAGATTCACCACAGTTGTATCAGAGTTCGGTGCACAACAACAGGCAAACGTTATGTGATTATGTCTGGGCCTCCGTGCTTGTAATCGGGGTGTACCCCGGGTGGTGTGCCGTGGAGGACCAGAGGACACCCACATCAATCATATAGGTCAGTGTTTGACTGAGCATGCATGTCTGGGGGGTCGCCCCAGGTGGTGTGCCGTGAAAAATACCCAGAGGACACCCACATACAATGTACGGCAATGTACAGTAATACAGTAAGCCCTGTGTAGGGTGTACAAGTAAAACTTCTCCCTGGGCAGGGAGAGTGATAGCAAAAAATCCCGTGAGGGATATGGCATATATGCTTAGACTCTGCAGGTCTGACAGTATATTCTTGAAGGGTATGGCAGTGTACCATATATTACCCCACGTAGGGTAAAAAACTGCCTCTATATAAAGCACGGAGCCTGTATGACCCTGTGGGTCTAGAGACAGGAAAATTGAAAAATTTGTGACTGTCTCTTTAAATGCATGCATGTGGTAACGTTGAGGCAGGGGTATAGCAACGCCGTGCGTAGGCAGGCCTGAGCTTTTAATCAGTGACACAATGTTCCTAAGGTTGAAAATAAAAATACCAAACAGTTTGATTTTTTAATCCTCTCCCAAAGTAACCTGCAGGGAGAGGATATAATGGAGAGCCCGGTGGTCGGGTGAGTAACCGATCCGCCGAGCGAGCGGGGAAGGCGGCCGTCCGGTATCTCGCGAGCCGCGAGATCCAAGATGGCCGCGCCCGCGTGTGGAAACATGAAATTCCGCGGACCGCGGCGAGCGGCGCGAAAAACTAGGAAAGCAAAAAACAATAAACTAAAGCAGACTCCTTCTACCCGTACCCCACTAGCCCCCCGAAGACAGAGATAGATGAGCCGGTCCGCGAGGTGCGTGCGATGTAGAAAATCGCCGCGATCGCGGGAACCGGCCGCAGGGGGAAAGTATAATAAACAAAACTAAAATTAGCAGGGCACAAAGGAACACAGAAGGGTGATAGGGAGTCAGATAGGAAAAAGAACAATCGAAAACATTAAATCCAAATCAAATACAGTAAAGTTTGCCAGAGAGGCAAAATACTCTGACCTGATGTTGGCTGGAGCAGCAAAGAAAGAGGAAGTGATGTCATAGACAGGCCCTTTTATGGGCAGCATATCTTTTTTATGATTGGTTGTTACTGTTTCTATGCTGCTGGAGTTTTGAGTAAAGAAAGATATGCAAATATGAAGCCTCCTGTCATGTGGTAAAATTGATATCCTGTAATAACTAAATATTTTTGTACAGTGGAAATACCTATTAACAATTTGGGATGTTAAACCTATAATGAAACCCTATCAGGAATTAAACAAATGTAAACATAAACATTCACTTACCGTCTATACTCGAGTATAAGCCGAGTTTTTCAGCACATTTTTTGTGCTGAAAAAAACCAACTCGGCTTATACTCGAGTCAGTGTCTGTATTATGGCAATTTACATTGCCATAATACAGACTGGGGGCTGGCAGTGAGCGCTTACCTCTCCTGTAGCTCCTGTCAGCTCCCTTCTCCTCCGCGCCGGTCCTTTCAGCACCTCTGTCAGCTCCCAGTGTAAGTCTCGCAAGAGCAGCGGGGTCATAGTGCGGCTCTCGCGAGACTTACACTGTGAGCTGACAAAGGAGCTGCACGGACCGGCGGGGAGGAAAAGGGAGCTGACAGGAGCTGCAGGAGAGGTAAGTGCTTCCGGCCAGCCCCCCTCCCCCACTGAACTGCCAATGCCACTGGACACTGCACTCATACACACACTGCACTCTTACACACACACTGCACTCATACACACACACACTGCATTCATACACACTGCACTCATACACACACTGCACTCTTACACACACACTGCACTCATACACACACTGCACTCATACACACACACTGCATTCATACACACACTGCACTCATACACACACTGCACTCATACACACACACTGCATTCATACACACACTGCACTCATACACACACACTGCATTCTCATACACACACACTGCACTCATACACACACACACTGTAAATAAATATTCAATTAATATAATTTTTTTAGGATCTAATTTTATTTAGAGATTTACCAGTAGCTGCTGCATTTCTCACCCTAGTCTTATACTCGAGTCAATAAGTTTTCCCAGTTTTTTGGGGTAAAATTAGGGGCCTCGGCTTATATTCGGGTCGGTTTATACTCGAGTATATACGGTAAGTCATCTCTGCCTGCCAATATGGACCAGCATAGTGGTTGATTAAAGTTTTAGAAAATCTCAAAAGACCATTACAAGTAGAAAGTATAGCAATGGTTAGAACTACAACTCCAGTGTTTTAAAATCTGTACGTCTGACAGCTTGATTAGAGTTGTTGTTCCGCAAAATATGGAAATGAACATCCTGGCCACCCCTGATTTAATGAATAGTCAATTGTCCTTTTTATGTATGATATATACATATTTTTCCTACTTTAATTATAGATATATGAAAGAAAGTACATGTAGTGGAGCGCTGATTAAAAATAAAGATAGATAAAAATAGGGTACAAAAATAGAAAACCTAACTACAAACTAATTAATAAACCCTTATATTCTAATAGGTCATAAGTCTATGACCATACTGACACACTAAAAATTGATATTAAAAATCAATTTATTTCTTAGTAAATTAAAAACATATATAAAAAACATATATAAAAAACTTTCTTATATAACAAATAATATGTCTATTGAGAATCCCAAATCAAGCCATAAAAAAGTCCAGACCTTATTGAAATACTCGGCGTCCTGAGTCAGCAAAATATAGTGCTGAAAAACCTCAAATAAAAGTCCTCTTTGTAGCAGAGATGATGGCTGATAGCATTGGGAGTCAGACCCCTCCAGACGCATTTCTCCACTTCGGCGGCTTTTTCAATAGATGCGGTCTGTCTCTTGATGTTCGCTTATAAAGCGTCTGCCGACTTATAAGCGGCAAATTACCAATCTCTAATGTATATTACAGAATCCTACTCTTATCTATGTAGCTAAACACCCATATTTTGTATAACTTAAGAACCCATATAATTAAATTATTATTTCGATAGATACATTGTATCATTTACTGCCATTACTATAGTAACACCCGATTGAGCGGATTTGAATGTAACTGACATTCTAATCTAATTAGACAGATAAAGAAAGTAGAGATTAATACAAAGGAAAGAAGGTTCTTTCTATCAATCTTATGCTATGGCTCATTTACAAATAAACAATTACCATATTATGGCTCAAGCCAGTAATTTATAGGGACAGTTTGAGAGTACTACTCTTAATATATATACTACTATTCTTTTATATTGGTGAATTTATCATCTTTAATTTATTTCATCTATCCAAAATGAATAGAGTTAAATTATGTACTACACTGTTAATACATCTTAAAGGGACCCTCCCTATATTACTTAAAGTGCAATGCAACTAAAAAGTTGCAATCCTAATACAATCAAACAAGGTATAATGACTTTTTAACTTTTAAAAGTCCAGACACAAAAAAAAACCACAAAGGATAAAAATCTTAAAAATATATTTCCACAATAATAAGAGGAATAAAAATCATCCCAAAAGTGACAAAGTTCAAAATCAGCATTTAATCCCTTAGGCTGCAGCGTATCCAATTTATATATCCATTGCATTTCGGTAATGCCCAGTTGTTCATTATGGTCTCCTCCTCTCCAATTTTTGTTCACTTTACATATCCCTTTAAAATCCAAAAGACTCATATCCGAGTTGTGTTGTTGTTTAAAATGGGCTGAAACCGAGTGCTGCATATACCCTTTCCTTATTTTCAGCATATGTTCTCTGATTCTCACATATAATTGCCTCTTGGTTCTTCCTACGTCCTGGAGCCCACATGGGCACTCCAGTACATAGATAACGTTAGTGCTATGACAGGTAATATGTTCTTTTATTTTAAAAGATTCCGTATCCTTCTCACAATTCTTTTTCATAACTTCAAATACTCCTTTTGTTTGTTTGTTCTTACTTGTGTTACATGCGATACAATCTAAACAGTAGAAGAAACCATTCTTTTTTATTTTAGTTGTATCATTCTTTCCTCTTAGATGTTTATTTGTTATTTTCCTTCTTAGATTGGGTGCATCCCTAAAAATAATTCTAGGTCTTTCCGGTAAGCTACCAGCAAGAATTTTATCTTTTTTCAATAAATGCCAATGCTTTGTGAGTATTCTTTTTAATTTTACATTTTCCTTGTTGTAATTTAGGATAATCGCTGGGAACTCTTCTCCTGATCTTATTGCTTGTGATTTATCCTTATTCTTTAAGAGATTCATATGGTCTTAATTCTCAACTCTACATAGTGCATCCTCTATTTCATTAGATTGGTAGTTTTTTGACAAGAACTTATTCTTCACTATTTCCGCCTGTTCCCTGTAGACTTCAAAGTCTGTACAGTTACGTCTCAGGCGCCTGAATTCATTATAAGGCACGTTTTTAAGCCATGCAGGTAGGTGACAACTCTCTTAAAGAATGAAGCTGTTCACATCTACTTCTTTAAAGTGTGTTTTTGTTTTAACTGTGCCGGAATCCATATAAATCATTAAATTGAGGAAGTCCACCTGTGTTTTGCTGTAAGTAGTATTTAGTTTAACTCCCCAAGTATTCTTATTCACATATTCTAGGAACTCTTGCAGGTCTGTCATCTCACCTTCCCATATGAAGAAAACATCATCGATGTATCTTTTGTATCTATGCATATTCATATTCCAGGGATGTGTATTCCAAATATGATTATCCTCCCAGTCCACCATGAACAGGTTAGCAAAACTAGGGGCAAATTTCATCCCCATAGCCATTCCTTTCTTCTGGAGGTAAAACTGATCTTCAAATAGGAAATAATTATTCTTCAGAATAAATGCAATCCCTTCTATTATAAATGAAATTTGTGTATCTTCCAGTTCCCCATATTTCTTTAATGAGTTCCTCACAGCATCACAGCCTTGTTGGGGATCAAAAATCGTATACAAGGAGGACACATCTGTAGATACTAAAATATAGTTATCTTGCCAGAGAATGGAGTCCAATTCTTTAATCATCTGTGTCGTGTCTTTAAGATGAGACATGACCTTAGACACATATGGTTGCAGGAATGTGTCGATGTATTGCGACAGATTTGACGTGATAGAATTGATCCCTGATATTATTGGTCGACCGGGAGGTGTTCTTATATCTTTATGGATTTTGGGTAAGAAGTAGAAGCTAGGGGTTCTTGGAAAGGGCATAGCAAGAAATCAGTATTCAGACTCTTTCGAAATCCCCATATCTCTAGCATTACCCAACATGACTTCAAGTTCTCTCTTTATTCCACTCAATGGATCAGTTGGTAATTTCCCATATGTTTCAGGTTCTTCCAATAATCTGGTTGCCTCTTTTAAATAGTATTCACTCAACATGATGACTATTCCTCCACCTTTGTCCGCTGGTTTGATACAGATCTTTTCATTCTTAATTAGATCCTCTATAGCTTCTCTCTCTTTCCTGGTTATGTTGTTCCTTAAATGATTATTCTTTTTCATTTTCCTTACATCATCGATTACTAATTCCTCATCTCCATCCCAGCAGAAACCTGATTTATGGGATAAAATGTAGAGATTGGTTTCAACTGACTATACATCTAATTCCTCATACATCTCCATCCCAGCAGAAACCTGATTTACGGGATAAAATGTAGAGGTGGTTTTCTGAAATCTGTTAAAAATGCTTTTTGATACTAAGTTTTCTTATAAACCTTTTTATATCAATGGTTGCCTCAAATTTGTTAACGTGCGCTGTGGGTGCAAATTTCAGTGCTGAAATATGATGATAATGATGATAATGGTATATCTGCAAGGTTGAATATTCCTACTGGTTGCTCTTCTTGTTCTTTTTCTTATTTGTGCCTTGTTCTTCTTCCTCCTCTATTTCTTCTAAATTGGGCCCCTTTATTTTCGCCCTTCTTGGTGTCATCGGATGAAACCATGTGGTTATTTCCCTGGTGTTCCTTCCTTAAAAAACCTCCTCTCATGTAGTATTGTGTACCTCTGCTTGAACTGTTAGAGTATTTCCTCCTACAGGAGTCTCTACACTTCTTGTCTTCTTCTTACAGATTTCCTTTCACTCTCCCTACCTTTGTGTATACCATATGTTTCCTTCCTCCTATCTCAGTTGGTATTTGGTAACATTCTTTGTGCTCGCTCTTCTGAGCCTTGTGATACTTTATGATTTTAACAATCTATATTCCTTCTAAAATTTGGCTCTGTTCTCCTTTGGCCAATTGCTGGATCTCTCCTTCTCACCAGGTGATCTTCTTCTATGTTGACCTTATGCCTTCTCCATTCTTCATTCATTCTTGTTCTTTCGTTCACTGGTATGAAATTAGGATTTTTTTCTTTCATGATGTATTCTTGACTGCTGATTCAATCTTCCATTCCATTCTTGATTTCTTCTCAGATGGGAATATTTATTCTGATTCTCATATTTGCTTCTTTTAAATTGTTGGTGTGTATTGTTCTCCTGATAATTCTTCTTCTCAAATTGTGAGTCATATCTTTTCTGGAAATTTCTGACTCTATAGTTTTTATAGTCATCCATGTCTCTTATGAATTTCTTCTTCTTAGTCCTCTTTATATCCTCCTCCAATCTATCGACACTCTCTGCTATTTTGGCGACCCTTTCCTTTGGGTTGTCCCCTCCTTCAATGGATTCTAGGATGTTTTGTATTCCTTTGATTTTTCTGATCTAATTCTACCAACTTCTTTTTTCTGCATTCAATAATGATGTCCATGAAGACGAATGAGCAGTCTTCCATTGCTTCATACCATCTCTCTTTAAGTTCAAGATACTCAATAGGGAACGCTGGGTCTTTAAATAGCCTTAATCCCCGAGGATTGTCAATAATATATTGCTGGAGCATTGCAACCTAATTATATATAGGCTGGCATCTAAGTGTTAAATAGAATGATTTTAGTTAAAAATGCAAAACTTGTATTAGCCTTCTTTATTAAAGTTGTACTTTTACAAATACTTGCCTTCTTCTTGGCACAATAAGTAATTTCTCTATGAGCAAAGCTGATAGATCTCTTGTTGAAACAATTCATGAAACTGCCGGATAGTGATAAAAGCTAGTTTAAAGTTCAAAATGGATTTGAACATGTTTGTGAATTATGAAAGATGTCCCCTTCACTTGCCTGTCAATGATCTATCAGATCATTTAAGATAGCTATTTCAGGAGTTTCATTATATTCTCTATCAAAGGTTTTATTATTTCAAGAGTCATTTCAGACAAAACCTTCAGGTGAGCCTTATCAATTTGGTAGAAAATAAGACATAGAACACCTTTTCTAAATCCAATCTTTGTACCATGTATTAAGCTATCTCAGTTTGTCAATGTATGGTCAGTTTAGTTAATTGCAAGTTTTCCAGCTGATCGGATCTCAGGTTTTCAACATCACAAATTATTCAGTAATTTATTCAATTTCCATAACTAATACAGTTTTCATTACTGGCTGTGATAATTAGTTACAGGGTCTAAACATACCAAACTCAAACCTTTTTTCACAATGGCAGAAGCATTTGTTTTTTTAGGGGGATAAGGGGGGTTTCTGGAATTGCACAAAGTCCAATTAAACTTCTGCATTCTGTTGGATATTTAGACTGTTACTTTAGCAGAGTAAAGTAATTTTTTGGAATTGGACTTAGTACACAATTAATCAGAAATCTTGGTATTTTGCTTGACAGTCACAAACTTAATTTATTCTTCCTTTGTAACAAATCATGTAAAAAACTGGAGGTTGTTAGTCCAGGTTAGTATACAAATCAAACATAGTTGCATGCGGAAGATGGAGAGTATTACATAGAAGTTTAGAAGACAGGGAAGCCTGCCATCACAGATAGAAGGACACTGTGGATAGAATGGTAATGAACAACATTGTTTCTATTACCCTTGGTTTCTAAAAACTGCAGCGTTGCTTTCTCAGAGATTAACAAATATCAGTTTGGTTGTAACCCCTTACCCTCCCTTCTTTCTTTTCTGTACCCCATTTATTACTTCTTGTATGACAAAATAAAAATTACAGTTATAAACAGTTCAAAATTAAAAATATCAGTTATAAACAGGGTAATTCACTAAAATGGCAAATTCTGACTATAATGCCAATTGTCATCTTTACTAAAGCCAAATCGGTCAGAATTTGGCCAACCCAAGCGAATCTGTAACAATCGCCAAGATGCATTCAGTGTCTGGATTAAAAGCAATGCTTTTTGCATCGGGTGGAGACTCTAATGACACTGGGGGGAGGGGGGGGAGGCAGTGGGGAGACCTTGTGTACCACCCTAGCCCCAAACATATGGGTTTTGGGTCAGAAATTGGATTGAGAGGAATATTCCCATTGCAAGTCTTAAGCAAAGTGAGAATTGACTGTCAGCGCACTCTAATTGGTTGGCTCACAAGTCAAACAATCAGTGCATTCTAATAAGAATTCAAAGCATTGGAAGACCTTAACAAAAATTGTTAAATTTAAGGAGGGTAAAGGAAGGTGTCCTGTTATCCCATCCACAATATTTAGTCTTGCCATGTCTTTTGACATTTTGAGCACCTTTTCCTAAGCCATTAAGACTGCTAACACCCTAACTACCGCTGTCCCACCCCTCCCCCCCACCACCACCACCACTGTTAGTTGTATTCAGCCTTAGGATAGTAGGATTAGCAGTATGTCTGTTATGTTCAATTCAACATACCGGAGGCACCACAGAGAAAAGGAACAACTTCCAATGCTACAGTTGCTTTTAGGTATATTTTTAGTTATATGGAACGAATAAGAAATCATCTGCAAATTATCGATATCAGGCACAGCTGCTTTTGGATGTGGTGTCTGAAGCCACACTGTGTCCAGCTAGAATGAAAAAACAAAACAAATTTTGCTCCTGTTTAAAAGAGATTCATCAAGCCTTTTTATTCAGTAGCACTGGCGTACATACCGCCCTGCTACCCGGTATGTACGCCTGTGTGGCCAGCCTCTTCTCCTGGGGGGGCCCAGGAGCGGGCCACCTCAGGGCCCCCCCCCCGAGGCTGGCCCTGGTGTCACCAGGCGGGCGCGCGAAGGAGCATTCTCCCCTGAGTGCTCTCTGCCCAGCTCCCTCGCGCGCACCGCACTGATGCCGGAGCCAGAATATGACGTCATTCCGGCTCCGGCATCACTGCTGTGCGCGCAAGGGAGCTGAACAAGGGGCGCTCAGGGGTGAGTGCTCCCTCGCGCGCCCACAGGACCTGTCGCCGGGCAGCACCACTGGACCCCAGGGAATCCCCTCAGCACTCCCAAAGGTAGGGAGGATGGGGGATCACATTTAAAAAAAAATGTGTGTGTGTTAGCATTAGAGTGTGTGTGTTAGTGTTAGTGATAGTTTTTGTGTCAGTGTGTGTGTTACTGTGTGTGTGTCTGCTAGTGAGTGTCAGTGAGTGTGTCAGTTTTTGTGTGTGTGTGTGTGTTACTGTGTGTTTATTACTGAGTGTGTTAGTTTGTGTGTGTCTGTTAGTGCGACCAGGTGCACGGCGCTATGTGTTGCGGCCCCGGCCCGCGCAGAGTAAGCGCAGGGGGGGGGCACGGATCAAAGATCACACCGGGGCCCCATGGGTTGTGTGTACACCACTGTTCCCGTCGTTTTCATGCTGCACCAACTTGTGCTTGCTTTTTCCACTGGCACTGCAGTTCCTTCTAACACAGCTAGTTCAAGTATTACAACTTCTTGAAGTGATTAAGTGAGAGTGCAAAGGAGTCTACTTTGTGAGGCTGTAGCAGAGCCACGCTTTAGTGAGAACTTAGCACAGACTACCAAAGCAGATTGCCCAATGTCTATTAGTAATGGTGATGATAAATTGAGAGATAAGAATTCTGTTTTCCACATCACTGCAGACATAACACTTTTACCTCTGGCTCAGGAGTATGATGGAAAGTGTGGACAGAACAGGCAGAAACTCAGTATTTACTTAGTGTGCTCTCACCTCCTCCATTTCCATCATCCAACATAGACAGTTTGCTTTGCAGGAATGCCTGATATTGCATAGCAACCATTAGGCCAGGCAATATTCTAGCCATGTTTGCATTAAACTTATAGGCACGTTTTCTTTCCTTCTATCTTCGTTTGTCAAAATTGTTTTCCCAAATCCTTTCCCTGGAAAAAAAAATTCTGAACTAACACTAAATCTTTTTCAGAAAAAATGATTAAAATTAACCTAATTATTTTGTAATGTAATTAGCAGCAGTTATACAGATATCTAAAGCATGGCATAGTTATAGGCATTAGGCACCATTTCTTTTAATGTTTTCTCCTCGCACAAGTCTATATACAGTATATACAGTCTGACTGTTGGTCATAATATTGCCACTATTTTTAATGCATTAAAGGGTCAAAAAGGTAAAAATATGTTAGTTCTGGTTTCCGATAGCTATTACAAATGAGTTGCAGTTGTAGGAAAACAGGAATTGAAGTTTGGATAATCAGTGCAGGTTCCCCATTTCTGGGAATCGCAGTTCCTTTAAAATGAATTCAATCATCATCCAGATTCTAGCACAAGTTGGGAAGGGAAAAGATCAAATGAACAGTTTAAAGACCATTTACCCAGAATATTTTCTCATAGCACCCTCCATATGCAATGAAGAAATATGAGATGATAAAGGATGAAAGGATGGAAGTAAACTGGTGTTATTACCAGATTTTAGAATATATTTTTTACATTTTAAAACAAATATGAAGGGAAAGGTGAGTGGACAATTGGATCTCCTCCAGCTAAATGATGGCTTAGTAGAACATTTATGAGTGTTGTGGATTCAGAATGTTACTTGCAAAGGAAAACACTTGCTAACTTTGGACAGTGTTCGGTGCAATGGCAATAGTTGCTGGGAAGCCAGACACAAAGCAGGCCGCACATTATTCTTATCATATCAGGATAAGAAGGTCAGAAGCAGGGCCGTCGCTTCCTATAGGCGACTTAGGTAGTCGCTTAGGGCGTAGCTTTGAAGAGGGTGTCCTGCGCTGCCAGCGCAGCCCCTCATGCTGCAGCCGCCTTCAGGCGGCACAGCCAGGACTGGTGCCCCCTGAGCCGGTGCACCCTGCACTGACTCTGGGGGCATAAGATACGAGTGACCCAGCAGAAGGGAAGCGCACAGTGCTCCCTCCTACCTGTCACTCAGTGTACCGTGGCCGAGCGGAGCACACCGTGGTACAGGAACTTCCTGTACCCGGCCGGACTTACATGAATTGCTCTCTCAGTGAGCACTTCCTATCAGTCTGGCCAGGTACAGGAAACAGAAGCTCCAGTACTGCGGTCCGGTCCGCCCAGCCTGCTACACAGGGAGGTAAGAGAGGCCACCAGGGTGGGGGGGAGAGGAAGAGACCACCAGGGGAGGGGGGGAGAGACCACCGGGGGTAGAGGGGCATACCACAGGGGAGGGGGTATAGAGAGATACCATGATGGGAGGGGAGGAGAGGGAGACACCACCAGGGGAGGGGGGGAGAGAGAGAGACAACCAAGGGAGAAAGGGGAGAGAGAGAGACCACCATTGGAGGGGGGTAGACAACCAGGGCAGGGGGAGAGAGGTCACCAGGGGGGGGAGTGATAGTGAGACCACCAAAGGAGGGGAGGAGAGGGGAGAGACCACCAGGGAAGGGGGGAAGGGAAAGAGAGACCTCCAAGAGAGGGAGGGGAGAGAGATCACCATGGGAGGGGAGGGAGACCACCAGGGGAGAGAGACAACCAGGGGAAAGGGGGGAGAGAGAGAGACCACAAGGGCAGGAGGGAAGAAGGGGGATAGAGAGACCTCCAGGGGAGGGGGGAGAGGGAAAGACCACCAGGGGTGGAGAGAGAGAGAGACTACCAGGGATGGGGGAGGGAGATACCACCAGGGGAGGGGGTGTGAGACCACCAGGAGAAGGAGGGGAGAGAGACAACCAGAGGAGAAGGGGGTGAGAAAACCAGGGAAATGGTGTGGGGAGAGAGATTACCAAGGGAAGTAGGGGGGAGAGGAGAGACCACTAAGGGATGGAGAGAGGATAGACCACTAAGGGACAGTGGAGGAGGGAGAACTCGAAGGGAAAGGGGGGCAGGGTAGAGCACTAAGGGAAATGGGGGCAGGGGAGATCACTAAAAAACAGGGAAGCAGAGGAGGGCACTAAGGGACAGGAGGGGAGGGGAATTTACTAAGTGACAGAAGAGAAGTAGAGAGGACTAAGGTACAGTGGGACAGGGGAAAGCACTAAGGGGCAGAGTAGAGCCCTCAGGTACAAGGGGGAAGGGGAGATCACTAAGGGACAAGGGGCTGGGGACTTTACTAATGGATTGGGAGAGCACTAAGAGACAGGAGGGGACTGGAAGGTATGGGAGAGCACTAAGGGACAGGAGGGGATGGGAGAACACTAAGGGACAGGAGGGGATGGGAGAGCACTCAGGGACAGGATGGAATGGGAGAACACTAAGGGACTGGATGGGAGACCACTAAGAGACAGAAGGAGAAGAGGAGACCACTAAGGGACAGGGGGAGGAGAGGAGACCACAAAGGGATGGGGGAGGAGTGAAAGAGATCATTAAGGGAAGAGTGTAATGCACACAGAGAGGCCATGGAAGGAGCAAAAGAAGAAGGGCTGAAGAAGAGAAAAAAATATACCAAAAAAAATTATATTACCAAAATAAATATAATAAAAATAAAGAGCTGTTATCCTCTCAGCCCCTATCCTGCCCCACAAAACCTCTCTTTCACACTACACACATACACAATGCATCCTTACACATACACAGAAGCACACAATGCATCTCTACACACACACATGCACAGAAACATACAGTGAATCATAGACACACACAGAAACACACCATACTTCCCTTTAACACACTCACCCATACATACAATGCATCCCTTACACACACGCACAATGCATCCCTCACACACACACACACACACACACAAACACACACAGACACACACACAATGCAGCCCTTGCACACACAAGGCATCCTTTACATACAAAAACATACAATGCTTTCCTTACGCACAGACACAAACACACTGCTTCTCTTACACACACACACAGAAACACAATGCATCTTACACACACTGAATGCACCCCTTACAGACACACACACTGCAGCCCTGACATACACAGAAACACACCTTGCATACCTTACGCATACAAACACAGATTCACACAATGCAGCCCTTACACACAAACACACACTGCTTTTTATCCCTTACACACAAACACAATGCATCAACTATACACACATACCACATCCTGTACACAAACTAGTATTCCTTTACACTACATTCCATAAGAACACGCACACATTACATCCTCTACAGTAACACATAAGATATCCCCTAAATTCCATCCCCCTTTTTTGGCACCATGGATCTTACTACAAATCATGAAACAAACACAACTGCTTTTTCAAGGTCCATTTTATTTGCATCATTATTCTTCCATATTATGTCACCATTCACCGAAAATATCTTACAGGTTACCAATCACCCAAAATATAACGAATCCTGACTCATATGAAACCGAATGCACAATACTACCAATTAATGAACATCACTTTTGACCAGTAAGGAGCACTTAGATATGAAATGAGTATGTGCATATATACACACCAATATATTATAAAGTATATATTTGGTATATTCTAAAAAGTGCAATTTTACATATTAGAAAATATGCATGCCATGAGTTTAAAGTGAGATAGAATGACAAAGAAATTAGCACATGGATCTCTGAATCATCTATTAGCTTAAAATACATTTCATGGCATTTACTTGCAATTACTTCCTCCTCTGGTAGCAACTTAGTCACTTCTTATTCCATGAGTACTCTTGCTTCACTGAGGTTTTTAAAAAGTAAATTATTGATTATTTCTCTTTGTTAGTTGTTGTTTTTATGTATAACCCACTCTGCACCCTTCTCCTTTTTACTTTCCTTTCCTATTTTATTAGTACCACTGACTATGATATCTTCACTGAGGGTTACATTCTCAAAATAAATTCACCTAAAACACGTATCTGCAGTAGTGAACACAAAAAAGCAACAAGAAAAGCCCATGAGAGTGCTTCATGTTAATGGCTTCCAAAAAGGGTCATAACTAGGATCCACTGGGCACCCATGCAAATGTAAAAACCCATCTGTCCCCCTAAGATATATGATAAGGTGAGGTGATACGTGTGATTTCTGATTAGAATCTTGGGGGGCTGTTATGTGTGATATCTATTTGTGGAGTTGATTGATTATGGTAGCGAGTATGGAGCTTGCTGAATGTGATTGTGTGTGAAGGCATACCTTTCTGCCATGATGGTTTATAATCCCAAGTGGTACAGTGGGGGTATGATCCCTGCTGACCACAACCCTGGTGGTCCCGTGTGGGAGCATGTGGTCTACACCTCTGGTAGGTGTAAACCATATAAATGCTCTTCGGTGAATAAGTCAAAGTGTTATTATGGTAACATGGCTGCATGGTAACCTGGCATGCACTAAGCATAGGGACCATGAGGGAATGCTTAGAGTCCTCCATGTAGTAATTTATAATTTAGTATCTAGCCAAAATGGCATTCTACTAAACAATAGTTATGCTGAGGGGAGCAACATCGACAGGGATCTTCAGTAGATAGTGGATATGGCTCATGTTGCGAAATCTTACCAATGATTAGAAAAAACAGGATGAGAGTCTGCACTGAGGTACTTATCCTAGAAGCACAGGAACAGGTGCTCAGCACCAGATCAATAGAAGTGAGGTTATATTACACCAAAAAGGTCCCAAGTTTCAGACTGTGCAAAGAGGCATCTGAGAAAATCCATCATATAGTTCAAGATGTTCAGCAAGGATAGCATGCACTCACAGGTGCAACCAAGTTGCTGCACATAATATTGTCTGAACTTCCCTAAATCCAGAAGGGAGGTGCCACAAAAGGGTAGTTGAGAATGAGAAACTAAGATGATGTGGGACTCCTAGATGTAGACAGAAAAGTAAGTACTAGCTAACCAACCCAACATTCTTGTGGTAGACAAGGAATACAATACTGCAGTGGTGATGAATATGGCAATATCCAGTGACCATAAAATAAAAAAGAAGGATCATGAGAAGGTGGACAAATTTTAAGAGAAAAAGGAGAGAAAGAGAAGCTAGAAAGGATGTAGAAAGAGAAGACAGTAATAGTACTAGCTTTGATTGGAGCACCAAACCCCAAGTTGGAAGAGTGACGTCAGCAGATTCTAAGTGAGACAATTGATATATCTGTCCAGAAGAGTGCCGTTCTAGACTGTGCAGAACCTTCAGACTCCTAGAGCTGCTGTTAGAGGACCTAAGAATGAGGAATAAACAATATACCACCTAGAGGCGTGTGAAATAATTTTTTTGTTATAATTTTATGTATATTTGCTCATTCTTTCAACAAGCAGCTCGTACTTCCCCAAATGAATAGATAATAACTCTAGGAACTCTAATCTGATACACATGATGTAGTCTGCCCAAAATTAGTTGGATATACACTCTTGAGCAGGAAACCACCACCATTTTAGCCCAATCCATAACTAGCCTAATCTGTGAAACTACCCACATCTTTATAGTTGGTGTTATGCAATCCAGTAGGTAGTGTTCTCCAGGAATCCACCACATGCATTTATTTTCCATCAGACTGTCAGATAGTAAAGTTTAATTAACCACAGCAGAGAACACATGAAATGTTCCAAAGTATGGTGGCTGCATGGTTTATACCATTTCAGCTGTTCCTTGTCATTCTGCTTGTTTATGTATAACTGCTCTGCCATAGAAACCCATTTCATGAAGGTCCTGATGTTCTTGTGCTGATGTTGCTTTCAGAAGTTGTTTGGGACTCTGCAGTGAGTACTACACCTTTGCTCTGTGAATATTCATGGTCTACCACTTCATGTCAGGGCTGTGGTTGCTCCTAGATGCTTTAACTTCACAATAATAGCACTTACAGTTGGCCAGAGCAGATTGAGTAGGGCAGAAAGTTCACACAATAACTTATGGAGTGACATTCTTCAGTATAACCATTGTGCTGCTAAAGTTTATTTATGGAGATTTTGTGGCTATGTGCTGGGTTTTATGCACTTGTTAGCCAATAATTAGTATGGGTGTTTACATACATTTGAACGTATAATGTATATGCAGTCTATATATATATAAGAAATGTAGGTTAACCCTTACCTGGTATGCTGTATTTAACTAAATAAGCAAGATATGCAAATTAATTTTCTGAGTTTTTCTTGATCATAGCTTAGCTGTATAGATTATAGAAACTGTGATTTTGTTTTTGCATAGGCCTGTATTAGTCTAGAAATGTGTAAAAGCAATTAAAAGTAATAGGCTAGACTCTGTCTAATTGCTGTGCCTCTCTAACCTTTTGCTTATATTGTAAGCATGCATGTGTTAGGTTTGTGTGTATTTTTCATTAACATTTCAATACAATCTCTAGAAGTATCGCTAATGAAACAATCACGTTTGTTTAAATTGCATGTAATTGTTAATTTCAGATTGCTGTGTGTGTGTATGTGTGTGTGTGTGGGTGTGTGTGTGGGGGGGGGGGGGTGTTTTGAGCTTGTACATTTACAAATATATTAGGCAACATCACAATTGATGTTATAAATAACACTGGTCACCACTTTTCTATGTCTACCATTCAAAGAATAATTAAACCATCCAATGGCATGCATCCAAAGTGATCTAAAACTGGACTCCTGCATTAAATAGACTTTACTTGTAATTCAATCTCTAGTCCTTCTTCCATTCTCTTATTTCCTCTGTCTTATCTTCTCTGCTTGTCTCAAGGTTCTGTTTCTTTGTGCTGACATTTTCTTTTCTTTCAACAAGTCTATTTCACTACTTCTCTTACACTTTAAAGGTGATATTTTTGTACCCTATACCAATTTTACTATACCAAGTTGTTTTACATTTACCTGTAAAAAAATACATTTTGTGATGCTGAATAAACCATTAATCTATACATATTTAATTATCTTGTGATAAGTGATAGGATATACTGCACAACAACATTTGTATGTGTAATTTCTAAAACGTAAATAAACTATAAATAAACATGTTCTACCCATTAAATGTGTCATATATCAATACCACATAGGCATGGCAAAAAGGGAAAAATAGTTTTGGAATCTTCAGAAATGTGCCCTTCATCATAATGGCAAATTATCTAGTAAACATTAAATACATATGTTCCTTTATTTTATTTTTAATTTCTTTATTTTTCACCATAAACAGTAGAAAATTATTTATTTTTCATCTCGATTAAAATACTTGATCTGACAAGAGACTTGAGCATTTCTACTTATACATTTGGAACATGTTCACAAAACTGAAAACAGAACACAGACCAATTGCAACATATCCAGTGAGAATATGAAACTTAAAAAAAAAAAAAAAAATACATCACAAAACAATGAGTTGTTGTAGTAAGTAGGGATGTTTGATGGTGAATACATTTTGGAAGAAAACATCCATTCACTCAAACTAATATCCCAAGTGAATGTATATTGTCATCTTCACAGAATGTGTTTTTTTAAATTGAATCCTATATTTTGTATACACAAACAATCCAAGACATTTAATGATATTAGCCAGGCCGGCATTAAAAGAGCACCAGAAGCGCCATTACCACTTTTGTTTTATTGTGAGCTGTAGTGGTTATGGTGATTGGAGAGCAACTTTCAATTATGATAGCCTGGGGTTTAGTACAATATCTTAAGGACCTTCAATGTAATTATTTTCCCACAATGCAAGCTTTGCCATTATTTATATGTATTCATCATAAACACACCCCGCTTGTCTCTTACTCCTCAACTGTAGCATTTCCCTTTTGCTCCAACAATGCATTCATTATACATTACATATACAACTATATTATGAACTAAACTGAGCTGTAATACAGCTGTCAGCTTTCTAAGAATAACAGGTTAGACTGCACTTAGCTTGTTTTATAGAAATTTGAATAAAGTTACCCGCTTAATTTCCTGTTTCGATAGCATGCCTAGTGGTTTTTGTTTTTATTGATCACTGATGCAAAATACAGTCTATACAAATATCATAAAAACATAATTGATGAACTACAAATACTATAGCACTCTTAGAAAAAGCTAAGGAAGCACTGATTTTGTCTGAGACCCTTCCAAAAATTTTGGAAGCTCTATGTAGAAGCTGAAAATCTTTCTAATGTGCAGAAAATAAAATTGTTTCAGAGGTGTTTTTTAACTTTTCTGAATTTCTTTTTACATAGGTTTTTTTTGTGCATTTTGTAATTAATGCATTAAATCAAGCAATATAGGCAACAAACACATGGCCAAATACATGTTAGTAAATTCACAATGCAAGAGAAAGGACATCTGTGAAAAGAAATCTATTAATAAAAATAATATATTTTTTTAAATCTTCTCACACATATATACTTTAAATGTTTTAGTGGTGTAATATTTTGTAAGCTGATGCAGAACAAGTTCCGCTGAGTTCCACTCTACAAAAATTTTACATATTGATATCTTTATTGTGTCAAAAACTAGCTTGAGTGACAGAAAGATGAAAAATGTCAGATAACTTAATTTTTAATAGATTAATACTTGAGTATTTTATGGATGTAGATTTCACAATATTAATGAAAGTAAAAAGTGGATCTGTGGGTTTAAATATATAAGTGACGGTGATATTCAATAAAGAAAAATGCAAAGTTAAGAACTTTAGAAACATGAAAATACAATCAATACATATATACTGATGTGAATCTGAAAATATGAAATTGCTATTTTTTGTTTAGTTATTGAGAAGGACAATGAAGACCTAGAGAGGCAGTATAATGATAGACAGACAGGTAGACATATAGATAGAGAGAGAGACAGACAGACAGACAGACAGACAGACAGACAGACAGACAGACAGACAGACAGACAGACAGACAGACAGACAGACAGACAGACAGACAGACAGACAGACAGACAGATAGATAGATAGATAGATAGATAGATAGATAGATAGATAGATAGATAGTGCAGAAGAAACAGTTTCCTGTGCTTTTTGCACGTTGAACAAATGTTTAAATAAAAGCAGAATGCTTGATATTTTTATCCTAACACTTATCATTATCAGTTATGTTCCTAAAAGAACCCATTATCACCCGTAATCAAGTCAGGAGCTGAACTCAGCAGGTACTCTTGTGATCTTGTATCTTGTAAAAGCAGCTGCCGAGTTGCCTGAAAATAAATAAATAAATCAATGTAAAAAAAAAAGGAAATCACAGTTAGGAGAAAATATAGTCTCCTGCCTAGCTATATATAGTAGTTAAGGTGCTAATTATTTATGTATATTAATTACATAATAATATTCTTGCTCCCCCTCTAGGGATACAGTTGATTCACAATAGTCAGTCCTGATGGAACACACTATAAAACATTTTGACATCATCAATATATGTTGCTAGATGTCTTGTCAGGTAAATAACAGACAGCCGAGAAGTGTTGCAAGCAAAAACAATATGTACCACAAAGATGACAGATATTGCAAGACAGAGAGCATGCTTTTTTCAGTGTCATCATATACGACATATTGGTGTAACTTCACTTTGCACCTATGCAAAAATAGCTTAATAACATCAATGCATTTAAAGCGTTTCTCTAAGCATTTTGCAATTTTATAGGAATAACACCCTACTGGCTTAATTCTGTAGGTTACCTTCAAACAAAACGCTCAAAGTACATCTTAAAATAATTCTTACTCACCTTAGTCCAGCATGCCCGTGTCTGACTTCATGGGAGCCACATCAAAGTCAATTTAAAGGCTTCTTATAAAGAAGTCTTTGATTAGAGGATTTAACGGGCAAGGGGAGAGGGTAAAAGAGATGCAGGAAGGGAAAAGAGGAGAAGGGAGGGTGGGATAAAAAAATTTTTAGCGGACCGGACGGGGAGGACGGAAGGCTACAATCAGTGTGGGAGGGAGGGATGGGAGACAAGAGCTCTGTATGCAAGGGAGAAGCTATTATGTATGTCAGCAGCATGCAGTGCACACTGACAGCAGATGTAAAATATGCACAGAATTGACATGAGGCTGTCCAGAGCATGGTTCTTGGCTGGCAATGTCACGTATGCCAGGGATGCAACTTGCCCCAGCACACAATTAAAATATATATTTGGAAGTGCAGTGTTTTACGCAAACTACTACCACTTTGACCACTTAAAAAAGCATAAGTGGCCATGGTGGTTGGAGTAACCTCTTAACCATGAATGCTAGTATATTTATAGTTATCAATTATATCCTAGGGTCTAGACATTTGTTTGAAAAGATCACCAGTCATAATTCTATCATCGGCCTCTCAGCCCATCACTGACCAGAAGAGGTGACAGGAGGCGAAAAGATGGGCACCCATGATACCACATGTCTATTCAAAACATCTGGGAATGTGAAAGATATTCCTGTCCCAGTTTATAGGGGCAGATGCAGACTGGACTGTTTATTTCAATCTTAGTAGTATTCGGGGATCTTTACTACCAAACTAATTTCCATTTCCTTACCAATACCTGTGATCACACATCATTAAATTTTAAAACTGATAATTCCCATCTCTGAGTTTTTTTTTCTCCAACTTTTTATCATATAATCTCCAGTACGTCATACCCAAAATATAACTTCAACAAATTAACAAATACAAAATATCCAATGCAATTTTTTTTTTTAATATTTTATATTTATTTCACCCTGTAAGTATCTACAATTTAATATACACTTTTAATGGCACATGGGATCTGTGTTCAAGTTTTTTTTAATGCTCAGTGGTGAAGAGGTTAATAGGAGAGAGGTTTATATGTATACTCATCATACTTCTGTAATTAACTGATAATTTTATAATTAAGCAACCGTATCGTGTTCTGCTTGTACAATTTTAACCACTCCATTACCTTTAATAGCAGGCCTTGTTTGCATTGGCATGTATTAATCAGATTATTTGTAACATGAATTATCATGGTATAAGAAGTGTTTTGCTCATGTTACACATATACATTGCCTCTGTCTATCATAGTATTGAAAATGTCTAACATGATAAGGAAATACTAGATGCCTAATCTGTGGTGTATCACAAGATTACACCCCAACCTACTGACAAGGATGAAAAAAGCTTGCTAAGCAAGCTTTCAAATGTTTGCTTCCGCTAAAATTGTGAGGAGTATATCAGCCTTTTAAAGGTTTAAGAAGCACACTTTTTCTGAATAAAATGGTAATTGAGTGATATATTTTATTTATCATCTGATTCTTTTTCATGTAAGCATTGATATTAAAGGGGCAGTCTGAGCAGTTAGATCATTGCCCATTAATGTAGTGGTTATGGTGTGATTTGGCTGCAGACACTGTCCCCCATTTCTGAGTTGAACTGTTTTTAAAAGCTGATGCATAGTCAATCAACTCCATAAAACTATGAATGAAATTGATATTGCTAAAGTGGTAATGGAAATAACTCCAAATTAGCAAAATGGTGAGGAGGCAAAGGGCCAACAAATGCCTCAGTAATACCCTCTGGTATATGGGTCAAACCATTTGAAAATGGTTTGACCCAGAACTGGTATACAGTGGACACAGTCTGCTAACAGTATAATGACTACAACGGCATGCAGTGTTTATGGTGTTTAGACTGCCTCCTTAACTAAGCAAAAACCAATACTTTACTAATCTGTGTCACACAAAGGGTGTGGGGAAAGGCACTGGGGACCATGGTCAAGTCATATAAACTGATAATAATAATAATAATAATAATAAACTTTAACGATTTGCAAAGTGTGCATGACTAATGTGGTATTAGCTGTTTAATTACAATATTCATTTTAGCATGCATTAAGACGTTTTTTTTTTTGTTACTTATGTATAATATGCATGTGAGCTGGCATGTAACACACATTACTTTAATTTTTCTAACAGTGTGAATCTCCCCGTGGTGAAATAATTCCCCTGAAATTAACTGGCTTTTATACAACAAAGCTGAACTACATATGTACCACTGAAAGCTGTACACATCCAGTGTCATGTATAATAAATATGCTTGTTTTATTTATGTTTAACCATTTGAGTGCCAGCAATGTGTTAGATACACTGTGTACAAGTGACCTGTTCTTCACTATTAACCCCTTAAAAACTAGGAGTTAGGCAGCTCTCTAGATAAGGACATGCATGGTATGCCATGGAACCCTATGGGATTAACACATTTCTATTGATGATGAAGTTCAAAAACAAGCAAAAACTAACATAATCATGTGTCATTATTTACCCATTGCATATAAAAAAAAAAAAAAAAATAGAGACACAGTATAATAGTATTGTCATCTCAAGCTGATTCTGATATTGCCATCCAACAAAAAGAATGGAAAAGGGGAGGAGCAACGAGGGCAATCCAGAGCTTGTTTGCATAGTGTGCTTGCAATGCTCCTGTCCCCACAACTTCTTAGTGGCTGTTACACCTCTTGTTAACTAACACAGCTGTCATGTGAAAACCCACATGCTCTGCGCTTCACACAGCCTCCCTTTCTTTCCTTGCTTCTTCATTTTCTTTCCTCTTTTTTTTTTTTCCTGGTTAGATTGTTGTGGCAGCTAGCTTGCTACCCATTGCATAATCCAGCCCCCCTCCTCACCCGTGCAAGTGATCAGAAAGAAATCTGGAGCGGTGTGTAACAGAAGAAGAAAGCTGTGCACAGCAAACAAGCTGAGTCTATACAGTACAGTGAGAAGCGAGCCCGAGAGAACCACAGAAAGAGACAGAGAAAGAGAGAGAGAGAGACTGCTAGCAAGCAAAGGGATGGTTTGTTCACTAGATGTGCTGCTTTCTGCCTCTATGAGAGGATTTGTCTGCTAACTGTCCATGCTGGGATCTTCATGATTGCGCTGAGAAAGAAGTCTTCTCCTCACCATCACCATGCGAGGTAAGGGACAGGAGGGGGTGCTGAAGATGGCTAAGATTCTAAAGTCTGCTTGATACAGAGTTCCCGTCATTATGTTGCTCATTAAACAGCTCCTGTATCTCTCTAAACCGGCGAGCTGCTAGGAGCATCTGCCTGTGTTTGAAGACCTTGTCATTTCTATTAGCTGTCAAGGTTCAAGTATAGAGACATTAAACAGTTGACTGACACTCTGAGTGATTAAGACATCCTTACCTTGGTCCTTGGTCTTTCACACAGTTGGAGAAAAGCTTTAATGGAGTTAGTTAAATGAGAAATACTAAAGGTACCTTGTGTTTGTTAAAAACAAGGTTTTGTGAATAAATTCTAGAAATGGTACAAAAGTGAATGGATACATTGTTAGCATCTTGGCACATGTGATAGCTGCATTATGGCCTTGGTCAGGTAATTGTTGGGTTGACAAGTCCAGAAACTGGATATTGTATTAAAAAAAAAAATCTTAACCACAGTTTTTTAATCAAGGATGCAGTCCTGTCACTGTACTTTTGTGGGGTATAGATATGCAGAAGATGTCAAGAACTGTGGGGTATTTCCTTCTGTGCATCCTGCTTGAACCTTACACCTTAGGTCTTGTCAACTGTATAGTTCATGGCTAAGACATCCAGAACTGTCTTTCTAAGGCTAGGGGTTCTGCTGGAGGTTTAGAAACCAATTAGTAGCAATTGTAAATAATGTGGAAATTGAGTGTGCTGCCAAAGGTCTACTTGTTTTTTCTCTTAGCAATTATTATACTTTTGTTAAGTATATATATTAGAGCCAATCAAGATATCACTGAACTAATAGAATGTGTTGACCAATCAAGATTTGAGTTTAGTCTGAGTGGTTAAGAGACTTTTTTTCTGGATACCACAGAAAAGACAATGGGTAATTTAGTAGAATGACTTGTTTCCACATGATCCATATATTTATGGTTTTATGGGCAATAGCTGTATGACATATATGCAAGTCTTGGTTTGTGGTGTGTCCTAAGAATGCCTGTTTCTCAAAGGTCTTCAAAATACAGTTGCACAGGTCAAAGGTATGATTGCTCAAAGTCATGTATGTATGCCAGAATCCTAGTAGAGTTTTATCTGTTTGAAACGAATTCCCATTTTTCTTCCTTGCTATAAAGTACATGTTAAATATTTTACTGAATACTTTATTACATAAGATAAGTATTTTGCCTAGAAAATTATTTTCTAACAATAAGCAATTGCAATTCACATTACTTAAACACTTAATTTAGATTAGATAGCTAGATAGACAGACAGACAGATCAACCTGTCAGACACCTGCTTAGAATATAGGCAAAGTATGCCGAATATGCACTTATCCATACCATTATATATAGTACGGTATACAGTATGTGGACTTAGCGACATTTTCATATGCATATTACTTTACCTTGCATATGGAGAGAACAAGTGAGGAAGTTCTGCTCATGCACATTGTAGTGCTAAGGATTGTCTAAGTATTGACCTTGATCAATAGAATTTAAAGTAAACTGTTGTAAGGTGAAAGGTCTTCCAAGATTTAGTAAGATACCATAATTGTAGGAAGTAAAAAAAGAAACCACTGCTGGAGCATATTGGAAATTAGAGGATTTCTATCAATCTAAATAATCTGTTGATTTATTATAATATTCTCCTTAGTAGTGCATGTTATGTAAAAGCATGTTTCAGTTTTGTCTGTCTATCTATCTGTCTGTCTATCTATCTTTCTATCTATCTATCTATCTATCTATCTATCTATCTATCTAGCTAGCTATCTATCTCTCTATCTTTCTGATCAATTGATCTATCTATTTCTTTCTATCTATCTATCTATCTATCTACATTCATACCGAGTAGATATAGGTATAAATAGGTCTATATAGGTATATATACAGAGCACACGATATGAATTATTAGTATATATAATATAATTTTAATGGTATGTTTTTGTTTTTAAATGTATTTGTTTTATTTTGTATCATGAGTCTTATACTATTGTTGTTATAATCTTTGACATTGACATCTTGATTGAAGTGCAATTTTGGAGTATTAGCATATCGTAAGTTACCTTTCGATCAGGAAGCAAAGTCTATCTTTCTCGTTGCTGTGCGCAATCGAATGGATTGTATCAAAGGCTTTGAACTCGCATTCATCCACATTTTGATCTAGGGCCAACATCAAGGATTTTTTTCCATAGCTAGTGGAGTTACAAATACTGAAGAAGGCAAAATGTGATACTGCTTGTTATTGTTCCTTGAATTGCATTTTGCCTAACATCAGTCATGACAGATTCTTTGGCATTAAAGCCAAGGGATTTTGTCTGAACTCCTGTGAATAGGGATGATGAGGGACATTTATGACACAAAGATATAGGTAGATACAGAGAGAAAATGTAATAAATTTACATTACTTCTGGGAGTATCTGGTCCAATCTCCTTGTAATTGTAGTTAAAATAACTTGGTATGAAAGAGCATAGATGCAAGAAGGAAGCCCTTTGAATATAGAATGTCAAGTTTATTTACGTAACAGTTCGTCATTGTAAATGAATAACCAAATAGTGAAATGTATAGAAACAATAAATATCCAACTAAGTTATGAACATTATCTTTTAAGGCCTGACTACTGAATTTTACTTCTGAATTTACCAAAGCACTGTATAACTACCCCCCCATCGCTGCCGCTATAATGTTTTTATAGGAGTTGTGCTTTCCTGGTTAAATCACTGACAAAACAGTAGCATTTCTCTTTTTTCATCCTTAGTTAATGCAAGTAAAGTGGCACTAGTCAATTCTATTGTCTAACTAAACCATGTGAATGCCACACTAATAATATATACTTTTATTCAAGTTAGATTTAGCTGTATTTGACAATGCTATCATTTAATGCAAAGTTGCAGTTGCACCCTTACATATAATCGTACCATTCAATCTTGGGAGATTATTTGGTGTTTGGCTTCTTTTGAATAAGAAACTTAAATAGGAGCCTCAACTTTACTGTCAGTGTGTGTGTTACATGCACATATGTTTGCAAACTGTGTACTGTGACTGTATACATCTTTCTCAACAATATTTATGGTACACAACTGATGTTTGTGCTATTCCATGTCTCTGTATGCGGTACTACCAGCTGCATTTCTATCATGTCCTTGCATCTCTGCACTGTTAATTTTTTTAATGTGGTTACATGTTTTGAACATATTAATTTCCTTGTATTTATACAACTCCTAAAGTTATTATTGGTTTTGTTTTTTTTCTATCTATCTATCTATCTATCTATCTATCTATCTATCTATCTATCTGTCTGTCTGTCTATCTATCTGTCTATCTATTTATCTATCTGTCTATCTGTCTGTCTGTCTATCTCTCTATGTATCTATCAAACACACAGAAAAACAGATTGGCAGACATATAGTGATCAATCAATTTATCTATCAATAGAGCGATCAATCTACATGTCTATTTATCATTTATCTATTACTTCTTTCTGTTCTGTCTTTCTTTGTTTTGATAAAGAAAGGGATGGTTAGATAGTGATCTCCACCATTTGCAGATAGATAGATAGGTAGGTAGATAGATGATAGATAGATAGATAGATAGATAGCTACATCGTTCAGTTGTTCACATACACATGGATAAGTAGATATAGACATCATATATACACGGTCTAGGAATACATGTGCATACATATCTTACATGTTACAAAAAAAGTATATATATATATGTGTGTGTGTGTGTATATATATATATATATATATATATATATATACATACATACATATATATTACATAATGTACCATATAAATATATAATTATTCAGATGTATGTCTATAAACATAGTTAATTATAATCTGAAGGGCTGCATGTTTTATAATATAGGCCTTTGCCTAGTTTTATTTTCATTACATCAGTTGTAGATATGTAATATTACATTAAATAATTATCAATGCTTCTAGACAGCACCAGCTAAAGTAATTCAGAAATATTTAACAAATTCAAGAAAAAGTGTAAAGATGTAGTTAAACTCTTTAGCACTATGTATGTATTCCATGCATTCACTTGCATTCACAGTAGTGCCCATATGTAATATCATTAAAACGCATACTCAATTAAATGTCATTGCCAAAAATATCTGTTTATTTCTTGCTGCTTCCATGTAAAACGCATGCATATGTTTCATTGTTTAGATAGTGGTTTGATTTCATAGTGATCCCTGCACAATGATGCTCTTATAAGCAATATTTGATTGTATTCTATATAGTCTTACAGCTTTAGTTAACTCAAACTGATTTTTTTTGTTTTTTGTTTTTAACAATAGCAATAAGGATAAACAAAAGTGAGCATAAAAGTACAATATGTCTCATGATAGAAAATCAAATCTCTTCTATTCAAATGTTAAATGATTTCCTCTTGATACTTATTATTTACTACTATTGCATGGTTTTCATTAGTTTGTTGGATGGGGTACCTATTAAAAAAAAAAAAAAGAAACAGAAATCATATAATTCATGAACATTTGGAGGAATTAATATTTTGATGAATGTCATATGGTAAGCTGATAAAAGAAAGAAAGGGTTGGTTGTTTTGTAGTCACTATGTATGTAAAGTAGTGTTCGTACCTTTTTGACCAATCACCATTAGTGTAATATTACACTATGTTCCTTAGTCTGTGAAAAGAAAATGGATGCTTTTATCAAAAGACCAGAGGATCATATTATGCGTATGTGTCGCCGCGATTTCTCTTACAGCAGCAAGCAATCACAAAACTTTAGCCATATAAATATGCAAAGTATACATTTTTTGAGTATATACAGTCCATTTTAACAAAGTATGTAAGCGCTTGGATATATGTGATACATTATAAGCACTGTTTAATGTACATATTAAAAAACATTATTGCAAAATTTAATGAGATACTTATACATATGAGAGCAATTCAGCTATTAACTTAGGTTGCTGTGTGAAATGTAATTACTTTGTAATTACTATTCTTCCTCTTCTTAGCTTTCTCATCCTTATTTACCTGTAAACTCTAAAAATAACTAACTCTTTTATATATACACACACACACACAGACACACATCTTTGTGTGTGTGTGTGTGTGTGTATGTGTGTGTGTTTTTTTTTCAACAAACCACACAGTACGTACGTATATACATGCTATCTGTGTGAATGTTGCAAAGAGAGAATTAATGTCGGTGTACATTCAACATTAATATATTCTTCATCTCCATCAATTAGTATAACACATCAAATATAAAATGACTTACTAGTTTGCCTTGTATAAATATGTATAAAGATATACAGTATACATGTATTCTTTTGATGTTATGAGTAGTATATAAAAAAAACCCTGGTCCCTACCAGCATATTCCATAATATACTGAGAAACGTACTTGGAAAACTGTACACAAAATGTCATTGAAGGCTGAAAGAGAAATCATTTCTGTATTTATATTAGATTTTACAAATATGCACTTTTGTATACTTTAGGGCCTATAAAGGGTCAAGGCAGTAAATTTCAGTTGATTCATTAAATTATTATCAGTACTTACACAAACATTGCTTTGCCCAGTAACAAAGTAACCTTTCTCCTGCAGTATACAATGAAATGCAGATGAGAGACAAAGATGACATGTCATTTTCCCCAATACATCAGTGCACAGTGACTGAGCCTTAATAAGCTATTGTACCGCGCTGCAGACTATGTTAGCTATGAATAAATAAATAATGCCGAAGGATAGTTAATACCAAACAATCAAGCTTCAGTATTTCGATTATGGATCACGCCTTTCTATTGTGCAGACCTTTAATACTAATTAAGGTGTTTGTCAGATTTATAAAGTCAAATTTTTTGAAAGATCTATTAGACCTTAAATAATCCTTTCATTTCTGGCATAGCCAAAAAACTCATATTTTTTTGAGGCGATATTTGGGATAAATCAAGAACAGCTAGAAAATTGTTCTTGCCCTTGTTAACTTGTCAATGGAGTATTATTAGGCTTGGATTGAGTTGCATATGTCAATTTTCACACGGAAAGCAGATAACGAACGGCGTAAATACATTTTATGTGCAACCAGCATAGTGAATTTATGAAGACTAAATATTTTTCGTGTATAACATAATATTATATGACATTACATATGTAATAAAAAAAATAGTTTTATTATTGTGAAAATATGTCTAGGTAAATACATTTTATATATGTCTATATGATGTGTAGTCTGAAAGGTTTTGCAAAATTACTTAAAATTGGTTTTAATTAAAATTGAGGACATCATTTAGTGTGTTGCTTTGCTTGTTTAATTTTACAAAAAAGTAAATGATGATTTAAAAAAAAAATTAATATGGTGGTGCTGAATAAGTTTCATAAAAGTGGACACATTTGTTATTTTTTTGGATGAACATCTCAACCTCGATTGATGAGCATTAAATGAAAGTGTTTTTTTTTTTATTTTTTTCACTGCCGAATAAATCAATTTGTTTCTTTCAAATGAAGCAGGGAATTCACTCTAGACAAGGTTTGTGCTCTCAAACTGAAGGATGTCTGCTTTGTAGCTAAAGACAAAAGAGAGCACACAGGAATACATATTGATTGAACTAATCATCTGATGAATAGGAATGAGTTTTACCAGTAATAATAATGGGCTGTGTTAACTAGCCCCCTTTTGTGGTCCATATGCTGCCCTTTCAACCCATGACCCCATCCATTCAGTCTGTATTGAGAGGAACCACAGGTGTTATAACGGCATTTTGGCTAAATGAAGCTAAATAAAACAGTTTGGTAAATAAAGGACAATAGAATGGTTACATTGAACTCCTTAGTAAAACAACATGATGAGCAGACAATGACAAGGACTTAGGGCTTGGTGATCAGACCATGACTGTGTGGCTTTTTTTTTTTTTTTGTTAAGAACAAGGACTTACCCATGAAATGAACACATCTAGACTAGCAAAGGACATTATGGGTACTACTAAAGAACTATTCTGGTGAATATTGTAAAGGTGGAGAATCCACCAATGGAATTTTTGAGCAACTTGCTGCATTTATTGAACTTATTCTGTAATTATTGTGTTCTGCAATTGTTCTCCTTTCTAACACTGTGCAAAATTAACTTATCTATATATATTTTTTTTTCTTAACACGTTTTAATAGTGGCAACTGGAACACTTATTGTGTATAAACAGTAGTGCAAACACCCCCAAATACCAAGAAATGTACTTGCATAGATTTATAATATTTGAATCTTAATATGTTAGAAATTGGCCCAAGCAGTATTTTTTAAATAACCGGCGTATGTTATGTAGAGTATGTGGGTAGCACTGACCCCTCTTTTTACTATGTTCCGAAAGTTATGTATATTAAATACAAATAGTGTACATATAGTGTGACTTTGTATGATAACACTAGAACATTAACATATTAACAGTCTGTACACTCATTTGTTTAGTAGTCTATTATTTACATATTTGTTATTATTTTTATAATGGAAATCATGTGTACATTCCTCAACTTTGGAATATATTAATACTTGTTTTTAATTTAATATTTATTGCTAATAATTCATGCTTAATTATGTAATAAGTATATAATTATTATAATAAAAGCATTTTGTTACAAAAAAACAATAATCACAAAATTAATTGTATACGGTTACCATGAAGTTTGTAGAGAATCAGAATAAAATACAATCTATATGCCCAAATCACTCTCTGTTTACAATGGGGAGAAATGTGAATATGATTATGTTTAATGTTAAAGATAAAACTATTTTTATTTGAAAATAATAGTACATATGTAATGTAGTTTGTTAAGACACTCATATAATCATAAACTATGATATAAGTAACAGGTGATGTTTAACTATTTGCACTTCTTGTGATTAGTTCAGGAAAAAAATATTACACTACTGACAAATGTATTTCATTTTTGATATTTTGAAAAACAAAAAAAAACAAAAAGATGACATGTTACAATAGTCAGTGACATTTCAGTAATAAAATACATTATGTAACAAACCACGTCTAACATATTTAGCTTCTGTGATGATGTGTTCATGATTGTTGCTTAAAGGTGAAGCAATAGTGAGTGGGAGTATGCTGTGAATGGATTGATAATTGATAAAGTGCAATGATGTTGAGATTAAAGGTCAAGCAAAGATGCTTGCTAGATGGACTCATCATTCCTGAAGGGCTAGTGGCATGAATAGTTTGATGTTAAAAAAATGTGTATACATTATTAAATGCAAATCTCTCTAAGAAACTAAAACGTAAAAAATTGACTAATAAATAAAACACAAAATGCAAAATCTTCAATTTTAGTCTTTTGAACATGTGTAATAGGTGTAAAATTACATTTGTTTATGTTTTGGCTTACTTAATAACAGTGAATCATTCAGCAAATAAATGTTATAGTAGTTAAAAAAACCAACACTTTTTTATAGTGTTAAAAAAATAGAAATATGTTTCATTTCTTGCATACATGATACTAGTAGAAATAGTAAACAAATGGTTATTTAACAATAATATACAATTGCATTGCAAAGCCATGTATCGTTGTAACTATATATTTTTTTTTAAAAAAAAATTAGTTTGGTGTCATTTATATTAATTACTTGACTTGCTTTGTTGTTTAATTGGAAAACATCTCCAGAAATGACTTTTTTCTAATTATGAATGAATCATGTCATGTAAGAATTATTACTAATTGCTGTTTAAAGAAAATATCCAAAACATTGGCTTAGTGTATTTCAGTTTAAATATGGTACCTTTCAATTGGTATTTTGCATGTTTATATGCAACAGCTAGGGGTATTAGACTATCTACAGAACAGTATGGAAATTTGCCAATGTGTTATGTCCAAAGAAATATTTATAGAATATTAATCTAAACTGAATAATTAATCTAAAATCTTCAAAAAATATACAAAGGGAAAGTTCAAGAATTCTACTGGCCAATACAGGATGTCAACACGTATACGCACAGACCTGATGCTTTGCACTCTTTGGAACAGGAAGAATATATATATATATATATATTATTATTAAGTCGATGAGTACACCACATGTTGCTATTTTGGCTAGATAGATAGATAGATAGATAGATAGATGCAGCAAGAGAGACAGACAGAGAGAGAGAGAGGGAGATAAACAAAAGAATAATAGGCTGTTCTCAAAGGACTTAAAAAAATAGGTTACATCAGAAATTACTAATCAACATTTTGACCCATTCTTGTTTTATCAAGCTCTTGTAACTTTATATTTGGAACTAATAAAACACAATTATTAAGTCTTTTAAGTGTACCCCATTTTGCTATTTTGGCTATACATATATTGCGTATTTGCACAAAGACATTAGAATATTTATTCCAATTTAGGAGAGTGCCAAGCATATTTTGATTTATAACAGAATCCATCGAAGTTTCTTTAAAACTAGGGTTATATCAAGCTTCATGAATGACATTCCGCTAGAAGCCATTTTTAGTTTTAATACTAATTTGAGTCTAGATGTCTGGACATGTCTAGAGTAACTTGTCTTCTTCTTTTGTAGCTATTCACTACACATCATTTGTAATAAGTGTAAGACTAATGAAGGCAGACATGGTAAGGGCATTAAGACTTAAATCCACAAGTTAAAATTCCTTGCCGCACAGAACCTGTACTCTCATTTGCGCGTGTAGAGGCTAAGGCTTTGCCTTGACTATATTAGCTCATAGCTGCAAAAAGTTACTGAGCTATCACTACCAGTATGGTGCTCTTCTCGTGCTCTTTCTATAACATGGCTGACTTCAACAGGTCAACACTAGCTTTCTGTATGAAAGATGACAACTTCAATCTCTAATTTGTGGAGTAGCATAAGGAAGTTAGAGCTAGAATATGTATATGCACATGAATATCCATGAATTGCTGATAAAACTGTAGTGTGCTTCTGTAGGCCAATTAGATATTCCGTAGATAAAGGTTCTATTCATTGGACATGTTTAAAGATGTTGTTTTACTCACTGATGGTTTTGTAGGCAGATTAGAGTGACCAGAGAGGCAGATTAGAGCTGTAGTTATCTAGTGAAGGTGTGCTGTGTGGATGCCAAACAGACTTACAGAACACGGCACAAATTGATAAATAGGCATCTACTCCATGAAGATCAATAAACTTGTAGAAGGGTGTGATTAGTACTGAGGAAACCACTAATTGCTAATTACACATCGGACAAAGCAATGCAATAATTAGGACGTTGGGTACATTGTGTTAGAGATATTATGAAAACAGCTTTCATGAATTTCGTAATTAAATCAGAATTAAATCACCTTTATTGACCTGTTTAAAATATATTTTTATGCAATAGGTCATCACAAAATAAAACTAAAAAATAACAGTCAGACAAATTAGTAAAAGAAAGAATATCTAGTAAACAAATTTGTTTAAAAAAATACAAAAAGTCTTTTTTTTTTATTGCATTTGGCAATAATATTTTATTTTTCATGAAGAACACAGGCCAGTTTTAATGAATTGGCCAAGTACTGTAAAAGTGACCTCATCCACATTTTGTTCTAACTTGTTAGTCAGCACTGGTTAGAGACAATTTCAAAAGTTAAGTGAATATACAACTCCCTAGACAGCCAATAAGCATGGCAATGTGTTAATAGAAAAAGCATGTTGAGTCATTTTGTAGACACCAGTTGTGAATTCAAAGCACATTAGAAAATGCCTATATGTCGAAGTGCATTAAATATCTAAACGCACTGAGATACAGTTCATCCTTGTCATTTAAGTCATTTGTTTTCTCTTAAATACGGAGTAGTGAATTTAGCATTATCTGTTAATTACAAGACAAGTGTAAAATTTCAAATTTTATTATGTTGACCTTTTTTATTTTACCTTTTTTCTAGATACAATGAGGTACATATAGATTTTTTAACAAATCACATTCATGATTATTTCCATTGCATTATGTTTCATTCCATCCTTTTTATTTAATCACAGATAGTCTCCTTCCAGTAGTGGAACTGTCACTGCACCAAGGCTCATATGCTTAGGGGGCCCGCTGGGTTGCCCATTCACTTAGGGCTACCCGATGGCAATGTGTCTTCAGGGAATCGGTCAGCACTGCAGCCCTTTAACAGCGTTACAGGGCCCCTTTAATAATGGTAGAACAATTCACATCCCTCCCAGTTAACAGACTGAGCTGCACAGGAGGAGAAAGCAGTGAGGAGGGGAGTGCAGACTGGGAAGGCATATGGCACTGGAAGGGAGGTAACTATATACACCAGGACCCTCTCTACTTTATTTCTACCACTGTCTTCCACTATGCACATATTTCTATTTCACAATAAAATGTCCTGCTAAACTTTGTAACAGTTTAAAATGGCAGGTACACTATGCTATGCCTAAGCCTAAGTCTTCGTTAAAGGACCACTATAGTGCCAGGAAAACATACTCGTTTTCCTGGCACTATAAGGTCTCTAGGTCCCCCCACCCTTAGGGTCCCCCTCCCGCCGGACTCTAGGGCGAGGAAGGGGTTAAACACTCACCTTTTCTCCACCGCCGGGCTCCCTCGGTGGTGGGGACTCTCCACCTCCTTTCCCCGTCATCCGCTGAATGCGCATGCGCGACAAGAGCCGCACGCACATTCAGCCAGTCCATAGGAAAGCATTCTCAATGCTTTCCTATGGACGCTGGCGTCTTCTCACTGTGAAAATCACAGTGAGAAGCGCGGAAGCGCCTCTAGCGGCTGTCAATGAGACAGCCGCTAGAGGCTGGATTAACCCATATGTAAACATAGCAGTTTCTCTGAATCTGCTATGTTCACCGCAGAAGGGGTTGATCCTAGGTGGACCTGGCACCCATACCACTATATTAACCTGAAGTGGTCTGGGTGCTTATAGTGGTCCTTTAAACAAAGAATTGTGATAATCATACAGAGATGTATCCAATATTATATATTATATTCAGGACTGAATAATATTGTCAATGGTAATAGTAATGTATAAAAAGAGGTAAATGTATGATTGTTAAGACTTACTGCATCTAAATGTAACTTATAAATGGTCAAATTTAATTTGGCTGCAGATACATTCTTTGAATGCTAGCCTCTTTGTTATTTTTATTTACAAATTGCCAACATATCCCGCTGTATAATCACAAGTGGGTATATATGTGAAGACTTCACTAGTACTTAGAGTCTGTTGGTTGTGGGGTGTTATTCACAGACAGCAGGTCTGCCTATAAAACAGTGGGCTTAACACAAGAGATATTAGAGAGATCTTGAGAATATACTGGTTTGTAGAATCATGAATTAGCAGTAAGATTAGCTTTTGGTAGCAGGATAGGCTTCAAGTTGTAATTCTAGCTGTGGAAGAGCTGTTATGTACATCAAAACAATTACACAGAATAGAAGAAGAAAAGGTGATGTCCTGCAGGTAGGGGTAGGAGGTAGTGATGACAATGGTACAGGTTATGGGAAAACCAGAGATGGTAATGCAGGCCTGTCGTCATTGATGATGGGTGGGACATTTCTTACAGTTGACTAAACAGTTCTAAACTGATCCTTCAGTCTGGATTGCAGTGAGAGAAGGTATATGATGGGAAAATAGAGTCGAAGCTAATTGCAGTAATTGAGGAAACTGAAGTGAGTGTTTTAGTATTTTGGTTGTATCTTCTGCGATCAATAGTGGGATTTAGGAGCTGTTGCCCAGGTGCCTTCAGCAGGATTAGTGAGAGAATGTACGAGAATGAGAAAGAGGGTGAAGGAGAGAGTGAAGCTAAATGTAACCTGGAGAATGAAGTGCAAACTAAATCTGATTTAATCAGTAAAGAAAATTTCTAGTTTTGGTCAGGATGAAGAAAAAGGGTATCATTAACAGAACCATAACTTCCATTGTGTGATAAAAAGACATATCAATTAAGCATTTTATTACAAACTGGAGTTTATTCACAAAATTGTGTTAAATAGAAAACTTAAATTACAAGACTAGCCACATTGACAAAATAGTTTACTATGACAAATTTTTCACCTCATCGTTTTTGGAAGAAATATTGCTCTTTTGTTTTCCGTTCACCCTAATTCTGTGTTTGGTGATTAAAGCCCATTGTGCATTTAATTGTATTTGAAAAATAATACATTCATAATAAATGGGTTATTATAACACGTTCATCAAAAGTAAAATAAGTCTAGTGGATAATAGATTTTGAGTCAGATTGTTTGTATGGTGATGACTTTCTTTGCGTTCATTACATTGTTTCAAACCCTAAGAGTCAGTTCCAGGTGGAAAACAGCTGGTTTATGGAAATGTTGTTGAGAGCAGAAGACAGTCAGTGTTTCAGATTCCAGGAGAGGAGATCTTTAACTAACAACATCTTACTGTACAAGAAAAAGAAAATATTTGGTTGACTGATGATGCTGTATATGACTTGGACTACAACACTATCTTGGTTAGCTGTAAATCTCTTATTCATATTCATGACATAATTGCAAAACATACTTAAAAAATACAAACTAGGTCTTGTCAGTTTTCAGAATATTATATGATGTCAAAGCCATTGGGTCATTTTGTTTAGGTAATAATATTGACTCAAAGTCCAAACATCATAAAGGTTCCATCGTAGAGGCAACCATTAACAAATATAACCATTACACTTTGGCTTGGTTCATATACCTCCTTATGAATGCCGGCCTAACACAATAAGCCACCTTGGGAATGCTAGAACTTAAATAAAAAGGCATATTGTAACGAGAATATACCCCTACACGCAGGATCCAGCTAAACAAAAGGCAGAACAGAGGAGAGATACGTCTACCGGACCTTAGAATGGCCGGACTCGACGTATATAGGAGAAGTACAGAGTCAGGAACAATCCGAGGTCAAGGGCACAAAGAGACAGCGTAAACGAGGACAAGCTGGGGTCTGGTACACAGGAAACAGCAAGCCGGCAAACAGAACAGACAAGGATAAAGTGAAAACGAAGTCAGAATACAAAGCCAAGGTCAAGTACGGAGGAACACAACTTAACACAACAAGCGCTAAAGGGAACTGTAGCAGAAACCACAATAGGGCAAGGAACTAAGGGAAAAGGGTAAGTATAAATAGGTTCAAAAGTAATGTGATTGGCTCCTGTCACTTCCACACCCCCAAAAGGTAAGTGTATGGGGTGTGTGGGATGACAGGGGCCAATGGGAGCCTTTTGGAAATTTAGGCTCCCACTGTCTCTTTAAGAGCGCGCCCGAGACTCGCGGCGCGCTCTTAGATTCAGGCGGGACATGTGACCGCATCTCGCGGTCACTGCCCGCCTTCCTGTCTAAAACGTCGGATGAGCGGATCTGGGTATGTAGTACCTGCTTAATTCATGATTACATTTTTGCTAAATTATTATTTTTTTCCTCTGGGAAGATTGTTCAGAAAAAGTGGTAAAAGTTAAGAATTTTTTTTTCACTTTCTGAATATTTGCACAATATGATATTTATTGCCTACATGTATGCACGATGAAAGGTAAAAAGTGTGCCAAAAACGTGCATCTGTTTTCATTTTTTAACATTCTTGTTGATAGTCAGATTGAATAAGCTAATACCAGGATGAACAGTTTATTTGTGTATTTGTTTGTTTGTGTGTTTGTGTGTTTGCTTAGAGTAATAATTATATGAGCTATCCCATATCAGGGATGCTTTATGGATTATATCAACAAAAATGTGAATTTGTATTTAATTAGGTACTTTTCTTTACTTCAAGGTGCATGTCTTTATCTCTGGGTAAGGATTTGGTTATGACAGTGATTCCCAAACTGTGTGCCAGGCGCCGCGAGGGGCACACAGGGGAGCCGCGAGTTATTTTTCCGGTGCTATGATGATAGCACCGGGAACTGTGCTCTCCCCTGCCTGCTCTGCAGGACCGGACAGGAGTTTAGAGATCTCCCTCTCTGGCCCGCTAGCACTTTGCTGGTAGCCGGCAGGGGAGGGAGGGAGAGAGGACCAGTGGGAGCTCTAACCTGCAACTCCACCGGGTTCTCCTCTCGCGAGCTTGAAACGTTGCCGTGGTTACCACAGCCATGCTCCGAATCTCACGAAAGTGAACTCTAGCAGCTCCTGAGGCTGCTGGAGTTCACTCTCACCACCAGGGCTTCCTCACCAGGACCACCAGGGATTGCAGGAAATATCCCCCCTCCCAGGCAAAAGTAAGCAGGGAGGGGGGACATCATTTTTATTTTTAATATGAAGTATATATTTATAAATTTTCCCTACACCCCCACAGACCCCACACCACACAATAGCTCTCCCATACACACGCACTGCCCCCCAATTTACACACAATTACCCCCATACACACACACTACCTTCCATACACACACTTCCCCCATAGCCCACCCATACACACTGCCCCCCATGCACACACACTGTGCCCCTCACACACACTGTACCCCTCACACACACTGCACCCCCACACACACTGCAGCCCCACACACACACACACTGTACCCATTACACACACACTGCACCCCACACACACTGTACCCCTCACAGAACCTGTTCCCCCCCACACACACACATTGTACCCCTCACACACACTGTACCCCTCATGCACAAACTGCCCCACACTCAAACTACATCCTTCACAAACACAATGCACGCCTGTACACAGACTGCATCCCTCACACACACACGCACACTGCACCCCTCACACGCACATATATTGCAACCCTCACACACACATATTGCACCCCTTACACACGCACACCCACCCACACACACTACAGCCCCTATCCCGGCAGACCCCAGGTAAGTTGTCAAACTGTTCTTAAACAGTTTGACTACTTACCCCGGAAGGGCACTACGACACTATTGGCCCCACAACCACTACAACGTAATGTAGTGGTTATTGTGCCTGGATTGTTTCTTTAAATAATCTACCAGTGCCACTCCCAAGAGTGACTTGGGGTGCCTTGGAAAAATATTGAAATATTAAGGGCCTTGAACCTAAAAAGTTTAAGAACCACTGGGTTATGACATTTATTTGATCCCAAAATGGGAACCAGAGATATTGGTCCTAAAAAGCCATGGATATAATTTTGGCCATACCTCATTGTTAGCGCTGAGTCCCTTGTAATACTGAGAAAGAAATAACATTTCCAAATACAAAATGTGTGACAGTGTCACCTTAATGTACCATATTTGAAATACATTTTACAGATACTATAAGATTTTAATGTAGTGGGGTGTAGAGTTAGACACCACAGCATGGCTTGAGGTTAATGCAGCTGGTGTGGAGTTTATAAATATGTGTTTATGTACAATTCTGAATTAATTGAAAGATTTGGTGTCACAATGTCATTTTTGGAACACAGGGATTAAAGTTGGATTTAGGGCATGGTATAGGACTGGTTTTAAGAGGGACTTCAGTCTGCATATGTAGGAGGAACTATACCCTTTACCCTTGGGCCAAAATCATTGGTCTGATAACTTTATGCTCACTTTTGTAATTACCCTGAGCATGATTACACAGGTGCCATCTACATTTGGAAAAACACTGCCTATGTTTTGAACCAGAGTGACTTTTTGTGCCTAGAAACACCACATTATTTTCCCTATAGAAAGCAGATGAAATAGCAAATAGAAACATTACTGATGTACCAATATTCTAAGTATGTAATGAAATAATTACGGACAATAGCAATATAACCTCACCCGGCAAAAAATAATTTACCTCTAACTAAAGCAATAACATTTTCAAACTGACCTATATCTGAAAGATATTAAAGAACTGACAAACTACAAGAACCCTATCCCACTTAGCCCTCAAATATAATGCTAACCACTTAATACATAAAAATCAATCACCAATGGACCCAGTAAATGCTTTGCTGTATGTGTCACCATTCATATCACAAAATCATAAGTGTATTTTATTCTGACCTGAGATCAATTATACTTGAGATGAAAAGAAAACAGTAACCTTAGTCTGGAAAGATATTGCCATTAGTCACTTTAACCTAACAGTTAAATGACAGTCTGTCCCTGATCACCATCCAGAAAAGTTGCTGAATTCAGCCAAAGAGATTAGATGGTCAAGAGATTGCATAACACTGGTGTAAATCCAATGGGAATTAACAGGACAAACCTAGTCAATCACATTGGCTACTTCAATGATAATTCTATAAAATATGTTATTATGTTCTAAATTCTGGCATTGACATAAAAACTATTGTAGTTCTACGTGTTTGTTATGACCCGTTTTTAAAATTAAGTTTTGATGTTTACTGTCTTTTTTTAAATTGTACCTAACTGTATGAGCTAGTGTGGGTAAGCTTTTGCTGAGACTTGGGGTAATAGGTACCTCCTTGGCACTACACATTCAAGGTGATATGGGCATTTTGAGTGGTATTCACATTTTAATAGGGAACCTCCAGCCCTTTGAAGAGTCTACCCTATTCCAAACTCCCACAAGGTTATTTACTTATTAACTTTTACTTTTGCTATGTATGGGATGGAGGGTGTCTGCTAGTTAATAGAATTTGGAATATTATTATTATTATTATTATTATTATTATTATAACTGGTAATTATATAGCGCCAGCATATTCCATAGCGCTTTACAATTTTATCAAAGGGGGAGATTTAACAATAAATTAAACAATTACAAAAACGTACAGGTTGAAGAGGGCCCGGCTCAAACAAGCTTACATTCTATAGGACGTTGGGCATAAAACCCAGCAGGACAGGAGGTAGCAATAAAACTAGGTGGAGTGAAGCAAAGCTGGAGGAGAGAATAGAGTGCTGCCCTTTAGGAGAGAGCAAGGGACAGGTATGTGAGGTAGAGGTTACTCTGGGAAATCATAAGCGTTCCTAAAGAGATGGGTTTTGAGGCACTTTTTAAATAATTGAAGACTGGTCGTAGGCAGGCTATTCCAAAGGAAAGGAGCCACCCACGAGAAGTCCTGCAAGTGTGAGTTGACTGTACGGGTATGAGCAGCGGACAGGAGAAGGTCATGGGCCATAGTCTTTGGGACGGCTGAGGAGTGGAGCTTTACACCTGGTCTCTCAGACATTAGTATTAGACCACATCTTACTACAAGTAGTGTATGATAGTAGTGAAACTTGTTCATAAGGTTCTTTATTGATAACAGATGGACCAGGAGACTAGGCTGCATCCAACGTTATGGTTAGCCACATGATTCCTATCTTATTTTTCTTTTAAATGTATTAATTTTCTTAACCGGTTGCACTTTTGAGAGCTCCAGAGATATTTTTAATTGGTGAATTGTTCATCAATTATTTTTATTTTAGATTGTTGAAAATCTGTATGTTTGGGAGTGACTCTTAGGTACTTAAGCTGCTTATTGTTATTTCTGGATTTTATTTTTAGTTACCCCCCTGGTAGGGCACACATGGATTTTTTCATACTGTTCATATTGGAGTATCAAGAGCATGCAGTGCTAAATCCCCAATATGAATAACCGAGCAAAGGTCAAATTCATGTTTAGCTAATCTGAACTTATCAGTGTAGACATTTTTTATGTATGTATTTGTTTTTATTCAATAGCCAGATGCCAAAAACAAAATAATATTCAAAATAACTGTAAAAAAACAGATCAAATAACTTTATTACATTTGAATACTCACTTTCCTGTCCAGCAGTTTTAAACCCATCATTTTCTTTTACCTCTCACTTGAATATGATAAGCCTCCAAAGATGTGCTGTGTTATTAGTTTTCCTTCTTACTAATGATTTGCAAAATCCTTTGAAGAGCAACATTTTTACTAACAACTGCAGGCTCTCCTGTTCTTCCTGCATGTTGAATTTCACAGCAAAGAAGAGCATTTTCTTTATCTGTTTACGTGTGTGTTACAAATTCAGTGCTGGAGACCTCTGAACTCTAATTTTGTTTAGACAGGTATTCCAACAGTTTGTTAATACATAAAAATCTTTATAGTTGTTTACTGGTAGGATCTGAACTGTGTTCTAAAGGTACCAGTTTTCTTTAAGGTTTAAAATTAAAGACACACTTATGTAATGTTGTAAATATAAGGCAGACTACATCCTCTTAATGATTTTACTAACCGAGAACAAAAAGAAAATATAAATGTTGTATTATATTATATTCCTTGGAGGCATGTCCCAGAAAACACATCTTTCAGTTCATTGGTTCTGTCCGCTTTCTGATTCTTTTTAAAAGGAAGTGAATCTTCAATTAAATAAAAAATTGAGGATGGCAAATTATGCTATACCATTTGCTTAATGTATAATCACCTACCTTTTCCTTTATATTTCCTTTATTGTATGACATTTTAGAAAATATAACTAGCTGAATTAAAATATCAAACAGTAACATTACTGAGTTAACATGAAAAGACAAATGTTCTGTCTCTTAGGACCAAAGATGACCGCTGTCATTAGTTATCTGGTTATTTAAGATCTTGCATTGTCCCCATTATTTACAGTTATGAGAGATAATAATATGGAATGCTAATTGTTTTTAAAGGATTAATTTGTTAAAAAGTGTAAATATAGTAAGGATTATTTGGGGGAGTTATGATTGTATCTTTACCTGATGGTTTAGTGAGAAGAGCAGAAGACTGGTGACCTTGGCAGCACATACGTGTCTCCGTGGTCATCCTCTGATGCACTCTAATATAGTCTGGAAATGACATCATATTTAAAAGATCCATAGGTATGCTCCTTCTTGGTCTCTCCGCTCTGCCCATGACCTTCTCCTGTCCGCTGCTCGCACCTGTACAGTCAACTCATGCTTGCAGGACTTCTCGTGGGTGGCTCCCTTTCTATGGAATAGCCTGCCTACCGCCATCAGACTCTCCCCTAGTCTTCAATCATTTAAGAAGTGCCTTAAAACTCATCTCTTTAGGAAAGCTTATGGCTTCCCAGAGTAACCTCTACCTTACATACCTGTCTGTTGCTCTATCCTAAAGGGCAGCTCTCTACTGTCCCATCTCTGCTTCACTCCCACCTTTGATTACTACTTCCAGTCCTAAATTGTTTTATATCCCACCTCCCATAGACTGTAAGCTTGTTTGAGCAGGGTCCTCTTCAACATATTGTTTATGTAAGTTTTCTTATAATTGTCCTATTTACAGTTAACCACCTCCTCGCCTCCCCCCATATTATAGTAAAGTGCTACAGAATCTGTTGGTGCTATATAAATGGCAATAATAAATAAATAAATAAATAAATAAATAAAAGATTTAAGATTCTAAAGGAAGATAGCGGAAGTGATAATCATGGATTTTATGTATTTTTTTCACTGCTCATCTGACTCTATGTTCAACTGATAGTCGCCACAACTGTGTTTGTCCACTCCAGATCAACTGTCCAAATATTCTTCAATCATACGTTCATCAAGGCAACCAACAAAGCAACAAATACACTGTAATGAGTGCATCGTTCGGCAAGGAAATGTATAGGAAATATGTCAAAGGATAGTGGTTCTGGGATTATTCACAGTTGAGAAGCAATATGAACATAGAACAGACATGGCATTATGAGCATAGGATAATGTAGTAAGAAGGGCTTGTTCTAAAAAAAGATTTCTACTTTCAGTCTCTTCTGGTTGTGAATTAAAAAAATAAATGACAAAAATTCCTAAATGTTAGTATGATATCATAGTTATAGAAAAGATTAAGCCTTCTGCATTTTCATTGACTATTTCACTGTCTGTAACAAATGCTATCCCTATACTGTTTCTGACATTTCTTTAGATCTTACTGAACCATGTCTCCAGTTATTGGGCTGAGCCTAAGACTCCTACAGTGACAGTATGTTACGATTTGCTATATGTATTCACATAATACAATATTTAAATGTTAAATGACCTGACATCGGATTAACTGTGGTGGTGTGTGTGTGTGTGTGTGTTCTTTTAAGAAATAATGTAGCCCATAGTAAGAGCCTGCACATTGTTTAAACTACCATGAAGATACAGTTCTGTTATTTTTAGTGAAAGATTCAATGCTACTCATTGTTAACATGCTGATGATGTTGGAAAGAGTTAAGTAGCAGCAATGTTACAGATGAATATTACTGTAGATCACAAGTTTGGCATGTTTAATTCATTTTTCGGACACATTTTACAGTCTTGCCATGCTTTTCACATAACTTTGGCCATTTTTTTCCTTTGAGGAAATACTTTTCCTTTGAGAAAACACCAATGTTGTACTGCTGATAAAAATAGAATAGAAAATTTGCAGAAAAAAAAAAATACCGAAACAAAATAAATATGTGTGGGAAACATTTTGTAAATATGATATTGTGGTATATATGAATTTTATTTCCAACAGAATACCATAAAAAAAAACAAAAAACCTTACTTTGTGATGAGAAGACATTTTGATTTTTTTTTCTAAAGGTAATATTATGAAAATCCTTGCCTACAGAATGCATTACCTTTATCTATAGAGTGCTAATTAATATAAGCTTTACCAAATATTGGCAGTAATAATACGATGTTTGTTGGCCTTCGCGCCACTGGCATTTTGGATTCTGGTGCACTTTCACCCTTATGTTATGGACAGTTGGGATTTAAAGCAACTTTCCACCCACCATCAATACAAAACCCTAGATTTCTCACCTCGTTGTGTCCTGGTTTACAAGGAATGTTTGCCAGGATCCTTCCTATGACCTTTTCAGGTAACAGCACTCACTATTTATTAGGGTCATTGTATACATCTGTACACTTTCAAGCACCATAAGAAAAATAAATTCATAGAATTAATCAAATTAATCGAAAGCATGAAAAATCTATTAAATCTTCTAATTTGTATCTACTAAACTGTATTTTTTTTTTCATTAGAGTTATTCTATAGGCAGACAATGTTCAAGAAAAATACAGTGGACCTTTCATTCCCATAATGAATGCTACAAACTGATTTTGGGATCCTGTCCCGGTTTAGTTCCCTGGTGTCCCCACATGTGGGGACACCAGGGAATGGCCCCCGGACAGCAAAGCATGAGACGCACTTACACTGTACAGCAGGTTCTAGGACCATGCAGGGAGTGCTTTAGCTTGTGGACCCACCCCATTTTCAGGCTGACAAGACAACCCCCTTCCTGAGTTGTTTTATTATTAAGTTCTATGAGTGCACTAATTCTTAGTGGATATATTATAGAACTGAAGATTGACAGCAGGGCAACAAAAAGTCAGAGGAGAAAGTTATTCACTAAGCACTACATTTTTGCAGAAAAATTCTAATTTTTAAATTTAGGCTAAACTTGCCAAGCTGTGACTAAAGCTCAGTTGGATAATCTATAATTGTCCAGCAGCTTGTTCAACCTCTGGAAAGCATTTACATAAAAACATATATATATATGATTTCCCTTTCACATAGCAATGCTTACAATGTTTTTTGTTAGTGCATTAGCATGGCTGAGCAGCTTTCAGAGGGTTTGTCTGCTTTGACTTCATCTGTATGGTTCTGGCCTGAGACAGTGCAAGCAAGTGACATTATTACATTATAAGATGACACTCGTCTGGTAATGAGGCATTAGAACAATTAACTGAGTGGTGCATTGAGGTGAATGTGTCATATAGAAGCAATAAAGGTCAATGTATGCCTGCGTGGGGGCCAGTTGGAGATTACATAGGGGTCTGTGGATGAAATGGGGGGGGGGGGCAGGAGGTGATGTGTTGAAGCAACTACAGAGAAAATGGGAGCTATAAGTAAAATTATGGGATCTATTGTGCATGAACTTAGTGATGAGACAGAGATGAAAGGATATGATATGGCTGAAAAGCTGACTTTTCAGATGCTGCAGAGGAATTATCAGCATGGAGAAAAGATGAAGGAGTTTAATATTAGTTAAGGGTCTAGAGTTTAAGTAAGGGAACGTGGAGATTAAATGAAGTGTCTGTATGTCTAGAAGAATAATATCTGTATGACTGACTGCCTGTGTTTGTAAAATAATGTGAACATGACTACCTGTTTGTGTGTGTGTATGTATGTATGGGTGAATGTGATTGTGAGTTCCTGTCTCTATGAGATAATGTGAGCATGAATATCTGTCTGTATATATGGGAAAATGTAATTATGAGAACTTGTTTGTGCCTTTTGATATGGACGTTTTTAGGTATAAGACGCATCTATGCCTCTACATGTATGTGTATGTACAGATTTTTAAGCAATTTTAGAAGAACTGAATATTTAAGGATATAACAGACATGTCAGAAAACAGTCTGTTGATCCAAATAGAAATCTGATTGTCACTTTGGAATCAAGAATGATTTTTTTTTTTTCAAATCTTTGACAAAATTGTAAATCTCTTCAAATATGTAGATAAGGTTATGTATCATTTGCAAAACATTCTTCACCCTCTAGTACTCCATTAATTTGTGCTTTTTTTATAAGAACTCTTTAAATCATGCATTTTACAACATCAAGTAGAAAAATTAACACATATAATGCCAGATGTTTGCTAATGCATTACAATAAAATATAAATATATTTTTCAAATTTGCAGATTTAATTTTATATTCTTTATCCTATACAAAAATCTAGCAAATTTTTCTCCCGCTATGAATGTATCTGGAATAATGTATACTGTATGTTAAACTGAACTACCTTATTTTTAGGGCTTCTGTTCCACTAGTTGATTGCAAGTAGCCTAAGGCCTAAAATCAACCAAGGTTGTTTAAAATTCTCAATTGTAATGGAAAAATATTAGCTTCTTCATCTCTTTAGGAAATATAAATACATAAAATAGTATTAAAATGGATCTATTGAAAAATGCATATGTATTTTACTAAATATACAAATGCTGAGAACCGTTAATAAATCAAGGTAAAAACAAATGTTATTCTGGGAGAAAGTGCAAACTGTAAAGAGGCAGTTTGGAATCCAAATTGAAGGCTCTTTATAGTTCTGTGGCCCATGCTTTATGAATATAGATTGATAGATTGATAAAGAGAGTCAGATAGACATAGTTTCTGACACTAAATCAGCTAACGAAATCTCAAAGGTACATAACGGCACACAATAAATGAAAATAACTGGGGTTTTGTCATAAAATAGGGTTATGATGTGTATTTCTTGTACTTGTGATCAGGAGGGGAAGCATGAAGGAACTTCAGCATGAGAGGGAGATATTCATTTCATGCTGCAGTCACATAGTGCAGAGTATACTCTGTATGCTTGGAAATCCCTCTGCTGATGACAGTACAAGGTTAGAGCTAGCTTTAGGGTTAGGGTTTGAACTAGTGTTAGTGTATATTTAGTGTTGGTGTAGGGTTAGGGTTAGTGTAAAGGAAAGGTTAGTGTTAGTGTAGGGTAATGGTTAATGTTGGGTTAGTGCTAATGTTGGATTAGATGTAGGGATAGTTTAGGCTTAAGGATAGGCTTAGTGTTAGAGGTAATCCTACTGTCTATTTAATACCAAAATAACGTCATAAATCCAACACAAATCTACAAATATGTCTAACATACAACATCAAGCACAGGACAGGTTTTATTTCAAGTAAAAATGCATAGATGCAGCTTTAAATTAGTTTTGTATCAACCATGTAACAAAATTAATAAACTGCATATTATAAGTCGAGCAGAATCCTTATATAGCACATTATTACTTATTTATATAGTACCAACAAATCCCGTGGGCTTAAATACATTGTGATTTATTTAAACACAGTACTATGGATGTCACCTTTCAGTTTGATTTAAAAATCTACTGTTTAATTCTTTATTCTTTATTTATAACACCGAATTACCTTTTTACCACTGGAAGAAAAACCCTCCAAAAACCACTTTGGTGTGATTACTTTCATTCATAGACTACATAAAAAGATATATTCTGCAATGCCATTTTTTTTTTTTTTTCAATTTAGGAAATAATATATTTTTTATATAATTCACAATGTCTGCATTTATGTAGTGCAACTGTTAAAAAAAAAAAATATTCTATTCAAATAACCAGCAAAGAAAGTGCAAGATCGAAATAAATACAAAACATAACAGAAACAGTCAGCGATTAAGACAACTCTACCATATGGCCTATAATCTACATTATGGTACACAGATCTGTAGTTAAAACCTTAAGAAATGTAATTACTTCTTATGCATAGGGAATTCCAACATTATTAACCAAAATCTTGTGCTAGACATTACAATAAAGCCTGCGGTATTATTTATTGCTTGGCACCTTAGTAAGTTAAATTAGTTTACTATCAATTTGAGGGCCCCATGAAAATTAAAAATGTATAACTTGTAAAAAATACATTTAACTTTTATTATTTTTTCTTCCTGCTGTTACTACGAACAACAGATATATATATATATATATATATATATATATATATATATATATATTATCAAACAATGATAACAATAATAATAATAATAATAATAATAAATTGCCCAAATGCATACATTTTAATAGAATTCCAGTTACAGCACACAAACAGTTGATGCTATAGATTATTGTTCATGTTATTTTAAGCGTAGAGGGTAGCAGACACCAAGAAGGATGTTAGTGATTTATGTCACTGAATAGTTGAGTCAGAATACTCTTTAGCCTATTCTTCAAACAATCTACCTCTATACCCTTAGTGCTTTTTATTTTGATTGGAACAAAAAAAGCAAAGTTCCGTGTTTAGTGGTTCTTTTCCTCAAGGGACCTAATTTAGCCATTGCACTATTGTAGGTTTTAAAAGAGAAGGACATAGAAATGGCAGAGGTTTGTTCAGTATTGATGCTTAAGAGGTTGAGTCTTCATAACCTTCTGTAAAAAAATTCTCAGAAAATGCTGATTCAGGGAGTCAAATAGAGAAGGTTTAACACCAATTGTTGAAGATTACACTTCATGGGCATCATATAATAGTGAAAAATGTTTCCATAGCAGGAGCCACAGAGGTCTGTTTATTAATACTACCTGACAAATGGGGTTAGGGGAATGGGAATATAATAGACTGCCCGGGATTGTGGAGAGAACAAAGCAATGTTATTTCTTTTACTGATTTGTTTTATTTATCTTTTTTTCTGTTTAGGCAAACAATGCGTCAGCCATTTCTAATCAGCTCTGCGTAGAGCACTGTTAAATGAGTCATTTTTTTTACATTTTATACTTTCATTTTAGCTTTTGTTTCTAGAATACAATATTACCAGGTAGGGTTATTTACTAAACTGTGAATTGCAACCATTGAATTTCACATATGAGAACAAAACAAGCTACATTTGAAAATATCTGGACGTCAGCTATGTTTCTAGTTAAGCTGTAGTGGTCTCAAATCTTCATTTCCCTACTGAATTACCAACAAGTCACTCTTTGGGGAATAACCACATTGTGTTGAAGCGTGAGCAGTGTGAAACTTGCATATATCTTGCTAAGACACAAAGGGGGGAGATTTATCAAGGCAAAAACATGTGCTATTCTGGGTGCAAAGGGCTGCATGTTGAGAGACGATGAAATTTATCAAGGACAAGACAGGTGTTATTCTGGTCACAAAGTGTTAAATACTGACAGACATTTAATTTATTATTTATCTCTTTGCCTCAAAATAGCACTTGTTTTTGCCTCTGTAAAACCCCCTCTTAAAGTTTCATATAAACAGCTACCTGATAATGACAGAATTAGCATATCTATCAGCCAATCAAATGTTTCAGTTATTTTCAATATACTTCTAAGTAAGTGTCTCTTGGCATGTAAGGCAGTCTGCCTGCTAAGCACAATGATATGTTACCATTTGCTTCTCTTATATAACTCTTATGGAAGCAAAGGCTTAACAAAATTAAGTGAATACTTTAATTGTGGTTGCTTGAAAATGAAATACAGTCTATATGTTTTGCTTAATAACGTACAGGAGGTGTATATGAGTGCAGGAATAGATGCTGAAAGTTGATCTTAAAGGAGCACTATAGCGTTAGGAGTACAAATCTGCATTCCTAATGATATAGTGTTCCTGTCCCTACTCTTATTCAGGTCCCCCTCATTAAAATGTAAAAAAAAAAAAAAAATGAAAGATTTACTTACCTTTTTCCAACTCTGAGGTTACCTTGATGCTGCTTACTTCTCCCCGCCTACCGCCATCTCAATGAGGATGGCCTCTGCCGCCAATATCTAATCCAATGCTCCTAGAGGAGAAATGAGGGACTCAATGAACATGCGCTGCGAGGGCCTTCAAACTTTCCCATAGGAAAGCATTGAATTAATGTTTTACTATGGGACATTCATATCACGTGCCAGTGTTTTACACGGTCAGTGCAGTGGAAGCGCATGCAGCGGCTGTCGTACTGATTACATTGCAGGGTTAAAAGGACAATGGCACTGCATGCAGACCACTTCATTAAAATCCCTGACTGCCTTATTCTAGAAATAAATTAATTTAAACAAAGATGTGATTTGTATGCATGCAGACGTAAAAATAAATGCAAATATTACTTCCAAGATCTCACAAACAAAAACTGATTCTGGTGGTCATAACTTGTACTTAACTTGGTATAAAAATGGTTAACCTTTGAGCTTAATTCATATTTTCCACCTCTTTCTTATTGCATATTTATTTTATACATTTATTTATTTTTTTTGGATATATTGAATATTTTGTAACTGCAGAAACTCAAAAACAGTTAAATATGTGCCAAAATGCGCAAACACATTTTCCACAGCAGTGCTAAATGATTTTTGTGCAATGTATGTGCAAAGTATAAAGACATTTTTTTTTAATTACACATTGATTATTGGATACCTTTTATAGATGACAAGTATATTTTAAAGTAAACTAAAAAGCAGTGTTTACAGTTCTAATTTTAAATGAGAGTACTGAACACTTCAAAACGATAGCATCAAAAGAAGTCAAGGAATTGCATGTATGTAAAAAGTGTTAACTAAATAAGAATGCTACACTTGAAATAAGAATAAATATCAGTTCAAAAAAGATTGTTGATTATGGTATGATGTGTTTGATTTTCAGGTAGACTTAAGAAGTATGAATGCTGCATTTTAGAGCAACATTTATCTTGTTTGCTTGATTTTATTTAAAGTGGTAGTTTGATAAGAGTATTTTATCTTGTCCTTTTCTGCATTAGCATCACAAAAGCTAGTAGTGAAATGTTGAACTGTGTAAGTAGGTATTTAAAGAGAAATCCTTACTTCTCTTATACCATTGAATAACACATTGAAAATAGCCTTTAACTTAATACAGGTTATTATGTGAGTTTAGCAATTGAAATCACCATCCAAACCAGTTCAATCCTGGCACAACCAGGGCACACATTGCAAATGAGGAGAAAAATAAACATTGTTTATGTTTCTTCCTTCTCTTTGCTTTCTCCCTGTTGACTGGCAAGCAGGGAAGCAAGATGGATTTTCTCTGTTCCAGGCTAACGAGTAAATACAGATTTCTGAATTTAATTTTATTTTTCATTCCTCGCAAACACATGTAATAAATAATGAGGGCATGCAGTCATTAAATTAAGATCCTGGGAAGTGGTGATTCCTCTATAATCTTATGATGACTGATTTCTATTCATCAGGCAGGTTTTAATCTGCTTATGTTCTACATTACCCACAGATAGACATATAGTAACCACATTTTTAGATAATGGTAGTGTACAAGTACCAACCCAATACACCTGACTATATAATAGAAATGTATATGTTGGTAGATAAATTGTAGAGGGTGATGGCCTAGAGACAGTATTTACTGTTCATTTATGTGAGATGGAGATAACATTTAGTGAGTTTCTGTGTGTAGAATAGAATGTTAAGTTGCATAGGTTTAGTAAACATGACAAGAGTGAGTTTATTCAATTTTAATTTTTTTATATTATTTTTTACATTTGCTTAGTTTTGTCTGCCACCAATGGCTCAGGCTGATACATTGTATATGGTAACAACTGACTTCAATTTTGATTTTAATTTGATCCAATATTCTAATCAGTTAGCAGAGACATGGACATGTGAACCTGATTGACCTGAATCTTACTTCAAACCATAGTGCTTTGCTTCTTTGATATCCAATACATCTTCTAGACCTATGTTAATATTGCAACTAAAATAAAAATAAGTTATAAGTGTACCCTTATGAACGCACCCGTCTATCACATGAGTTTCTGATCAACATTGTTTTTGTTCTATTCATGTTCATAGCTAAATCATATTAACATTACTGTGGATTAGCTGTATGTATATATGCTGCAACACCTCAATGACACTTGTCTCTTTAATAATTCTGTTTAATAGATGTTCCCAAAATAAAGGGGGCAGTTTACTCAATGCAGCATGGAATTGCAAGCAATTTGCACTCTATGTGAAACTTGCATGTTACCTAGGATTTGTACAGGCAACACTGCAAATAGTGTTACTGCAGTCTTTCCAAAATTAAAATATTTAGGATGGGAACATATTTCTTTAAATCACATTCACAAATGTAAAGAATCAATTAGGGTAAATGTCAGCATCTTATTTTTCAAAGGACGATCACAATCTCAATATTAATTGGTCACAGCTAATCTGCTTGCTCGGCATTTTGTAAATTTTAACTTAAAGTATATTTCTTTGTTCTTTTCCATTGTCTATCTCTCATTGACTCAGCTTGGTATGGATTATGATTTTGTTATTTTTCTTACAAATAATACAATTCTAGAGGCTAATAAATAATTTTCATTACATTTCTAAATACATTTTTGGAAGACTACATCTTACACAGACTATCCATGCACCAATAAAACGTAAAACAATTACAACATTTCACTTTTTATAAGGAAAATAAAATTTACTTTTTTATATACATGCTCTGCTAGGAAGTGTTCATACTATGGCAATAGACACTTGTTTCCACATGTAAGAGTTGAAAGTACATATCTCAGTCCATCTCTAAAAACATCTAGTCCCTTAAAGGGACACTAATTCTTATACAAACCAACTGATTGGTGGCATTCCCATGTATGTGCACTCTTCTGCCAATGCTTTCATATGGGAAAGCATTGCATTGGCTGAGATCATCACTCTTGATGATCTCAGCCATGGAGGCAGAACTGCAAGGCGGTGACCAATGCTACAAGTGAGCAAAGGTAAGAAAAACTGTTTTTTTTTCCCCTCGGACTGGTGGAGTGGTGGGCATTAAATTGGTATTCCAAATGCCATAGAGTTCCTTCAACCCTGGGTTAGGACCCATGTATTGGTCCCCAAACAATTTCAATGTGTCTCTTACTGATAATTAATATTGATTACTGAAGCAATATTGCCTTCCCCAATAAAGTAGAGATCCTTCAGAAATTAGAATAGTGTAATTAAGGTGTTTATTAAATAAATTACATTTTAATTATATTACACATGAGCATTAAGTCAATGAGTTAATTTGTTTGAATAATTGGTTGTCAAGGTAATGCCATGTGTATAATTTGGGCCTGTGTCAAAAAAGGTTAAGAACCATAATCTAGAGCGACAATCCGTTGAAAATTAACCTTGGCAGACAGCTTCAATGACCACTGTAGTTGTACAATGTTTGCAGTGAAATGAAAACTCACATGCAGCTAAATCTCTGCTCTTTTATGTCCTTGTACAAGTGGCAGACCCAGATAGTAAAAGCCTCCATCTTAAACACCATTCTGTGGGAAAACATTCATTTGAAAGGAATACAGAGACTCAGTAAAGCATATACTTCTATGATTACCATGGGGGAAAAAAAGAAAATTAAAGTAATGTGACTCTCAATAGATTATGCTTATTGGTTAATGGTGATTGCTTCTTTTTATTTATTTAACCAACTCATTCCTAAGCACTTTACAATATTATAAAAGGACATATTTAACAAGAATTGAGACAATTGCAAAATGTTGCAGGGACAATAGGTTGATGGGGACTTTGCTTACAATATAGCAGAGGTTAGTGTTTTGAATTAACTTCCAAAGGGTACAGGAAGCCAATGGAAGCATTGACATCATATATGTGACTGTTTTTTGTTGTTGTTTTTCTATTTGCCTTTTCAACTTTGACATGATATATGCTTTATTAAATGTATTTAACGGTTTGGTCTAACAAGTTAAGGGGACAGTATAGTCATCCAGACCACTTCAGCTCAATGAAGTGGTCTGGCTGAAAGGTCCCTCAGGTTTTAACCCTTCACATGTAAACATAACAGTTTTAGAGAAACTGCTATGTTTACATTTGGGGTTAATCCAGCCTCTAGTGGCTGTCTTCCGGACAGCCACTAGAGACGCATCTGCAACGCTGGAGGCGAATTCCACCTCCATCGCGCAGAGCGTCCATAGGAAAGCATTGAGAAATGCTTTCCTATGGACACTTTGAATGCGCGCGCAGCACTTGTGCATTCGGCTCCAGTGACGTCGGACGGGAGAGCTGATGTCGGACGTGGAGGAGAGGTAACCTGCACCGAGGGAGCCCGGCGCTGGATCAAGGTAAGTGGCTGAAAGGGTTTTAACCCTTTCAGTGCCACGGGAGGGGGACCCTGAGGGTTGGGGCACCCTCAGGGCACTATAGTGTCAGGAAAACCGCTTTGTTTTCTTGACACTATAGTGATCCTTTCAGTATGAGAGTACAACTTTGTAATCAGTATAAAAAGTATCCAATGTTTGCAGATCTTCATATGAATTATTATTGTGCCATTATTGTATATTACATTGCATCTGATATACAAGTGAATGGTAAATCACTTCAAGTACCACGACAGAATGAATGGATTCAATTTATAATCATTATAACGTTCCTAAATCATTTATTATAAACAGATGCCTACATATACAGTATGCTTTTAAGTATACATAGGCTTCTAACATCATAATTACAATATAAAATTAATAAAAGTAAAGGATTGATTGCATGATATGATTAAAATATATTTTTGAAATATAAATATTTCTTTGGAAAGCATAAATTGTAATGCAGTTTAATAATATAGTTCTCCTTTTTAAACATGAAACAAATTCTATACAATTCAATTTTTTTCCTATTAAAACAGTTGAATTTAATCTAGACTGCAGATGGAAAAGAAGGGTAATTAGATCTTTCCATCACACTTGCTTCGTTCAGAATGTGGTAGAAAGAATTTATTTCAGAAGAACCGTGTCATGCAACAAACGATAAGGGATAATTTACAGACTTCTATCATTGGTTCTTTGTAACTCTGGCCCAACAGCCTAGTCTTTGACCAGAAGCTCACTCATTGAAATAAGGATTTGTTTTATTTTCCACTGGGAAAATCACTTTCTGTCTATAAATATGTTAGGTCACAGAAAATGACACGTAAAACGTGAGTTTGGAAACTGAAAGTATTTTGTACACACTTTTGTTTTTCTACAGCAAGGATTAATTTTTATATATATATATATATATATATATATATATATATATATATATATATATAGTTAAAACATTGCTAAACACAAATACACACACCAGTCAAGCCATAAGACTTGCTTTTGCAGAAATATCAATCTTTTTCCCCACCACAACTCTGTTGGTATATATATATATATATATGTAACTCCTGCACTCCAACAAAAAGTAGTATAGTACCTGGTGCTCTGGTCGCTAGGAGATATATACAGAGAAATACCGGCACTTCAAGGTTTTCCAAATAAATCTTCTTTTATTCCAAAAACGTGTATATATATATATATATATATATATATATATTGTGGTGCTTGCACTCCTGTAGTATGGTTTCTATGCCCTGTGCTGGTCAGGCAAAAAATATAGAAAAACTGGAAATGACCGCACTCTAAGGACTTTTTAAGGCCTTAAAACGTCCTTAGAGTGCAATGATTTTTAGTTTATTTATATATATATATATAGCACAAAATGTATTTTAATATAGCAAAATAATTTGATGTTTCGGTCTTCCAATGGAAATTTATGATTTGAAAACCAAAATCTCTATTTCTTTTGCTATTAAAAAAAATTAAAAAATGGAAGAAAAGCCTAGTGAGTCCTCTTTCTTTATCTGTGGAACTATCAGTTTGGCTGGAGATTGCAGAGAGGCATCTATTAATTTGGGTTATCTGGAGTGCAAGGCTCTTTGGATATATATATATATATATATATATATATATATATATATATATATATATTTAGACATGATTTTTCTTAGAATTTGTATCACTGTTTGATGTCTGGGCTTTTTTTTATAATTCTTTATTTTTGTTGTGCACAATTAACAATACAAGCTTGCCTTGCCACGACAGCTTCAGCAATCATACATACAACATAGAGTGATAAACAGTAGTGTGGCATTCCAAGAAACAGCACAATTTTTATAAAAGTTTAAGATTTCCTTTCAGGTTTAACATGTCTGAGATATAGCACTATTTTTAAATTACAGGGATACAAGTCGCTTGTAGCAGAGAAGTTACCCCCCAAAGGCCCCATGTGAAATCAAATGTGTGAATATGTCATATAGGAGTAAACTGCGATATATATTATATTCTAATCTATATGAATACTAAAGGTAAATTAAGCCATAAAACAGAGCCTGTGCCCAATCGCTAGTTATGAGGCAGGGGGGGGAGAGGGAGTCAGCTCAGCCTATGCCTTGTAAGGGCCGTGTAGAGTCCCGCATCAGAAACTGCCCCAGCCGGGCATGATAACTCACGGGGAAGCCTGAGAAACTGCATGGCTTGTGGGCACAGCGCATGTAGGTGCGGCATCCGGGATCCAGAGGGGTTGTTCTCGGTGTACGCCAAGATGTGTCTCTCTGGGAGCTGGTGTACAGGACAGGTCTGATCAGAGAAGGGCTCCTCTTCTCCCAGTTCGTCTGGATGTGCAGGACTGTGAGACACGAGGTTCGGCTTGAGATCTGGAGCTGCCGTCCACATGAGAGCGGTCAGCTTCTCTAAGAAGGCGTCAAATAGCTCTGTCAGCCTGCTCTCCATGTCCCATCCCCCACCGCATGGATCAGGCGAGCATGGGGCAGCCGCCATTGTAGTGGTGGGGTCGGTGTGGCTTGTAAGTGTCGCTTGGGCACTGCGTAGTAGTGGAGCCTTTGGGGTGTGGACCGGGATCACCCCCACCGGTCCAGAGGGGGGAGACGGGGCTGTATTAGGAATCAGCGGCAGTCCGGTATCCGGCAAGCAGGGAGAGTGGCCTCCTCTCCCGCCCAGCAGCAACACAAGGCCTCACCACGTTGTCCTTAAAATTTAGGAGCAATCCAGAGTTTACATGCACTATGAGTATGATGGGATAGAGGTCAGTCTCTTGTAGCTGCAATGTAGAGTCCCAAGGGGCAGTAAACACAAGTAAATCAGTAGTTAGGCTGGGAGCTCTTTCAGCCTGCGTCTGACCGCCATGCAGGTCATGCCCTGCCCCTTGATGTCTGGGCTTTTTTAATGTTTTATAAAACCTTTATCACAAAGTGAAACATTTACAACTTACTGAATTATCATGTGCAATTCCATCTAAGAATGTATTCTATACATACATACATAAATATTTTTGAATAATTTTGTAATGCAACATAGCCTTATGTTTTCTACAAAACTTTCAATATTCAGATTATGAGCCTTTTAATTTTTATGTCTACATTACACAAATCAAAGTGCAGAAAAACCAACTTCATAATATTTGCATTACAATTACATGTTAGCAGGATAACGTAATTGAAGAAAAATGTCTTTTACATAAATGGATGTAAAGACGATGTGCAATAGCAGTGAAAATTGCTTTGTCTATTATATGGTGTAATAAAAGAAAATCCAACATTAGATAACAGATTATATGGACTCCTACTTACAGAAAAGGTAAGATTGTTCTATATTCACATCTCTTGGTTTGTGATTTACTGAGAAAAATCTGGTAAACTAATGTTACTTAACAATAAATTATAAAACTGCTATTAATCACATATGCTTTTATGAAAACCGATGTTCTTTCAAACAAATATGGTTATTATCTCTTAGAACTTGTATTGAAATTTTCTAATAAGACATTAAAACAAATATATGGAGTTGTTACTTATCTTAAATTTAAATTATATTAATAATTGTCTGTTTTCTTTTTCCAATCCAATTAGTCAAGTAACTTGAAGATTTACAGTTGAAAGATTACAAATAATTGTAACATTATTATTATTAATTTAGAAAAGTTCACATTTCACTATGCTCAGAAATCTGGTTTTACATTGCAACATCTTATCTAATTGAGAGATCTGCCCTAAGCATTTTTGATGAAGCTCACATCAGGTTGAATGAGGACATGGTCCATCACCTCTCCCAATTTAGTCCTCTGAGAGATTCGTTTTTTTCCTCTTTCAAGCTGAGTTTAGATTATCAGTGAATAAACAATGAGATACTAACTGAATAGTGAATTTGTTGTATCAGCAAATATAACTTGATTTACATGTTATGCTGTCCTTAGAAAAGATAAATGATCTATAGTTATTCAATGAAGTTTTATCCCAACATTGTGGATTACCCTAAAAAGTGAGGAGGAAATGTGTAATCCAAACTTCTAAAAATGTATCACCCTTTTAATTGTAGTATGTGTATTACTGTATAATCCGACTGTCATTTTAATGAGCAAATCCGATTTTAGAATCAACTACTGCGTGGATGGTGACATCGACCATGCAATTATTACCCATTAATGAATAGGGAAAATGCGTGGATCACCTATGTGCAATGGAGGGGCCTTAAGCTAGGGCAGAAACAGAAGATACATGTTCCTGTTTTGAGATTAGTGGGAGTTACACTCCCTAGTGATACTTGGTGCTAATGTAATGCTGGAAACTGGAATTGTTGTGTATCCTCTGCATATCTCAAGCTGGACTTTGGCAAATCCCCATTGGGCACCGAAAATTTGAGAAATCATGTTTTTGCAACTTTCGAAACCAAAAAGGCCTATACTTCCCACAAGAGGAATCAGTAGTTAGACCCTCACCAACTAAAAAAAAATAATACATCACACTTGATTCAAATGTGAATAATTGAATACCCCTAGTGAACCAGCTACCATGGACTTATAAAGTGTACAAAAGTCAATCATAAATGTATATATATAATCCAGAGGGTATCCAATCATCCCATATAATTGAATTGATAGACCAAGTATTAGAAAAGGTAATGCAGACTATATAGCAAGGAATAGATAGCAAAGGAATATGTTATTCTGCTCAAAAGTTCCAAGAGAGATAACCTTGTGAAAATTGTTGCTCAGTCAAGAAAGAACTGAGTCCTCATTACATAGATTAGGAATATGAGAATCTAACAATTCAGAAATAATAAGTGATATCTCACTGAATCGGGGATATATTGCATTTTCAAACATAAGGATACATTTTCGGTTTTTTTTGTTTTATATTAGAAATTCTCAGAGCATCACACTCGATAAAAATCATGATTATAGTAACTAGGAAGTCCCCTTCCCTTTTAATAAATTAAAACTGATAACTCACATTGGAAAATATGCCCTTATTCATAGGGCATAAGATTGAATAATATTATTAAAGGGGTTAATCCTATTCTGAGAAAAGATGTTTCTAAATCAAAAATTTATACTTGAAAAGAAAACTCACTTTAAGAGATATTCCCCTATTCAAAGAACATAGAATTGAGTAAGATTATTGTAGAGGTTTATCCTTTTAAGAAACAGAGTAATTATAACTATAAAGTAGAAAAATGGAATTTACACCATAACTGGTTAATAGGTTAATTCCACTAGATAGTAGTTTAGATACATAAAAAGTATGGAATTAAAGGAATAAACCAGTGTTCATTTTGTCAATTAACAATTTTAGTCAAATTTTAGTCAACTAATATTTTTGAGATTTTGTCGACTAAAACTAGATGAAAACTAAAACAATTCAGATGACTAAAATACGACTAAAACTAAAATGTCTTTTTAGTCAAGACTATGACTAAAACTAAATTGAAATTTGCCGCCAAAATTAACCCTGCACAGGGGGACAATGAAGGGGCAAACGAAACAGACCAGTGCTTGGGAGAGAGACACCTAGAGGGGCTGGGAGGACACAAAGAGACACATAGGGTTGGGGAGGGGCAAAAGAGACAGAAAGAGACTCTTTAACTAAACCCATTAGATTATACTTGCGTCGACTAAAATCTACTGGAGATTTAGTTGACTAAAACTAGACTAAAACTAAAACAATTCAGATAGCTTAAATATGACTAAAACTAATTTATTTTATTTTTTTAGTCAAAAGACTATGACTAAAACTAAATAGAAATTTGCAGCTATAATCTACCACTCTTTATACAAAGGGTCCACGCTCACCATACATTAACTGCAATGCCTTCAAAGTCTACCTAAATCCTTATATACACTGTTATAAGTGTCCTAGTGCATCACCAAAATATAAATAAAAAAGTGTCCAACATGTGTTTAAGTAAAACAAAAAAACTAAAACAAATAGATGGATAGTTGGCAGATAGATAGATAGATAGATTGATTGATCAGATAGATAGAGAATAGATAGATAGATAGATATATAGATAGATAGATTGATAGATTTATAAATGAATGATAAACGCTAGTTTTCTATATTATCACAATTACCATTTTACCAAAGTTAGTACTTTGGGTGGCCAAAGTCTTGCTCTATTACTAAAATGTTCATGAAACGGTTTCGGAATTTCTTGTTTTCTCAGCCGCATAGTGTTCTGCTATCAATGAGATTGATTAAAAAGACTCTTTAAGTACCAAAATAGCAAGCGTAATAAAATAGTTTGGGTGCCTAGATAGAACGTGCCTCTGTAGTCTTACTGCACACTTCTCTGTTATCATGGCATAAGTCAATTTATCCTTAGCCATACCCCTGGATATGACTTATGCAGCTTCCCTACATAGATCCTGACATAAGGTTTCATTTTCAAAACAATCTTTGAAAAGTATACTTTAGAGGTTCTTATACCCTAGTGCACAGCAGCCTTATGTGTAAGACTAGATAAAGTTAGATAAAGAAAGAAGAATCCAAAACTTCAAAGGAACCTGCAGACTCCTTTGCATCAGTGAAACTAATTTTATGACCTATTCTTGCTCTATGTGAGTATTTTATTCCTATAATGTATAAAAGATCCAATACATCATTATGTAATAATTTTACATACTTTTTTTTTTTTTTTTTTTAAACCTGTGCTCATATATATTTGTATAGGTATCAGATCTGCTCAATGTGTCCACAATGGTTTTTTATCAGATCAGGAAATAGGTCTGCACGAACAAAGCAGTTAGTGCTTGGCAAAAAGAGTGTGGATCAGTCATAGCTTTAAAAAGGTACGATTTTAGCGACTTAGGAAAATTAATTAAAAAAAAAAGGAATACTTATATTTTGATAACTGCTTTATTCAGGTGAAATAAAAAACATGTATTTCTTAACCTCAACTTTTCCTTTAAACCTTGGCCAAGTCCTTGGATAGTTCGTGCTAAGCCATGTACAAGAAGACACAATAATAAGCTTGAACAGAACAATGAACACACTATAAAAGTAATATAAAGTGGGATATAAGCCCAGATGAATGAGAAGCAGTCACAAAGCACTCACTCACAGAGGCTTGTTTAACTGACTGGAAACATATTTATGTTTGTGTTTTATAAACAGCAGTTATGGGGCAAGGTTCTCATAGAGGAACATTCAGTGGAAACCAATTGAGCTTTCCTGCTGATTGATCCACTTTTTACATTTTAGTGTAGTGTTGTCCTTAATAACTCCCAGTGAGGGAAAAGCAAAGTTATTCCTATCAGCAAGCAAACATGATTCCTAATAGTCTTTAGATGCTGTTGTGCGTATTTCAAACTATTACACACCTGGCCTTATATTTCTTAGAGGGCTTTAAATGAGAGCTATTTTCCCCTCAGCCCTAAATCTTTAATATTCTCCAGCATAGTGCTCAGATGTACGTTTCTTTTGCTACAATATGTGTTTGCATGATCAATCAGATGTCGTACTTGCTTTTAAAATGTGCATTCTTCTTTCCAACGCACATCATGTATGCAGCCTTGAGGCATATAATGTGAAATCTACTTTTTAAATCAGGTTTTCATGGCAGAGATACTGTCACAGCGCTACCATATGCTGTAAATGGATTTTGGTGCAGTAATTTAATTGATGAATTAGTCAGCTAGTGATCTTTAGTGAGCCTTCACTCGTATAATTTTCATATCTCTTTTTTTTTTTACGTAGATACCTGCAATTCTTGGTTGCTTCAGCAGTACCTTAACTGTTGACGTTGCTGCATAGCATACCGTTTGTACTAATATTTTCAGTTACATTTTTTTTATTTTAGAAATTACAAAGAAAATATGAAACTGTTATCCAAAAGCTTTTAGTCTTTAAAACATTGCCTATGTTATTACCCTTTCATTTAGCCTGTTTGTTTGTTTGTATGTTTGTTTGATTATGTGTTGCCTTTATACACACTTATGCTTAACCTTGAGGTCTATTTGTATGTGTTCTTTCGCTAACTGTGTGATCTGTTTTTTACTGACATGTATATGCACTTGTCTTCCTACAAGTATGCAAGGAAGATGATTTTGGAGAGTTTCCATAAAAACGTTAGTGGAAACTTATTATGACACAGCTAATTTCCCCTTCGCCAGCGATAGAAACATAATATTCTAAGAAAAGTAAAATGCAATTCAAACCATTCATTACGGCTTCACTCTTGTTAGTGCTAGTAACTGAGGATTTCTTAGAATGCAAGGTATATTGATTTCCTGTCGGCAGAGTATTAATGGGGAACTTTGGATGCTTTAGGGAAACAGGTTGTTCCTACAACCACCATGAATTTCTGTCTACTGAGGACAATATTCTTACTGCATTTCTCTCTTAATTGATTAGTCATACAAAAGAGTCTGTGAGTTGGTTAGAATCAGTGTTATTACTAATAATAGAAAAAAAGAATTCTGTTGCATGCCTATAGAAAGACATAACCTGCAACACAATATATTGGAAAATATAGATAACGATCTGTGCTCATCAAGTTGTAGTGAAAACTCTGCAATGTTACAAATAATATCTTCTACCCAAACAAAGAGTAAGACACTGTACTGTTGTGGAAGACAGACATTATAAATTATAGAATTACAGTGGTACCTCGGAACTTGAACTTTATCTGTTCCAGAAGGCTGTTTGAGTACCGAGTAGTTTGAAAACCGAATCAAAATTTTCCATAAGAATTAATGTAAATGAGTTGAATCCATTCCAGACCCCCAAAAGTACAGCATTTTAACACACATTTTACAGTTTAATAATACCTTAAATGCATAAAATCATACAGAAAACCAATAAACACAATGAAAATGAAATTAAAATGTAACTTCACTTTACCTGTCACCTCTGTTTGCTGACAGAATGGAGCTCTGTTCGCTTTGTCTAGGGCTAGGAGGTTGATGCATCATACCAAAGAGGTTCCAAAGTGGTACCATAGAAGTTAATGCTGTTTGATTTTGTTCTAATACCGACACATTTTTTTTCTTTTTGTTTGAATACCGAACTGTTTGAATACAAAAGCGTTCCAGAACCAAGGTCCCACTGTATTAAGTTATAGTTGTAACACTGACATCTTGTTAAATTAAATTATAGATTATATTTACAGAGTGTGATTTTTGTAGTTTATGGAGTTTTGTACATGTGTACCATGTTCTACCAGTTAATTTGTGCCATGTTAAAGGCACGGTAAACATTTCTTTGTGTGTTTGGTTGTAAGAATTACAACTTTAATGATAATGTTTTATGTTACCAAATGGCTACTCAAGTCAGCAAATGACAGATAACATATCTAGGCATAGTTTCTAAAACACACATAATCATCTTCTCCCTTAACTGCTCACTTAACATGTCATGGAATGCCTCAATAGAAGTTCATATCATTTGTAAGAAATTATTTAATTACTCACATTCTCTAGATAATTTTTAATGAAGGTTTTCAAAGATTTTGATCGCTGACACGATATTTGCTCACTCACATTGGTGTGGATAACCTTGACCTTATCTTGACATTAGGTTTATTGTTTTCTTCAAGTCTCCATGTTTCCTGTATGCTATAGGAGTCAATTCAAGGTACTAACTCACACCTAGAAAGCACTGAACAACTCTAGCACCTTATATCTCCTCACAGATCCATAGGTATGTCCCTTCTCGGTATCTCCGCTCTGCCCGTGACCACCTCCTGTCCGTTGTCCGGACTCGTATGGCCAACTCGCGCTTGCAGGACTTCTCACGGGCGGCTCCCTTCCTATGGAATAGCCTGCCTACCGCCATCAGACTCTCCCCTAATCTTGCATCTTTTAAGAAGTGCCTTAAAACCCATCTCTTTAGGAAAGCTTATGGCCTCCAAGACTAACCCCTACCTCACATACCTGTCTCTTGCCCTCTCCTAAAGGGCAGCCCACCTTATTTGATTGCAAATTACTGTCCTAATGTGTTTTACACCCCACCTCTTATAGAATGTAAGCTCGATTGAGCAGGGTCCTCTTCAACCTATTGTTCCTGTAAGTTTATTTGTAATTGTCCTATCTATAGTTAAATCCCCTCTCATGATATTGTAAAGCGCTACGGAATCTGTTGGCGCTATATAAATGGCAATAATAAAAAAATAAATACAATACATACAAACTCTTGTTCACCTCTCATCTCAGTTCACTGATCACTAAATCTACTTATGCAAATGCACAACTTCAGTTGTTTAATTAAAAGTTGATTAACTCACTTGACCCATCAGTTGGCCTATTCAACACATTGACTATGTAACTCTACCCCTCAACTATGTTAAATCTTCTCCAGTGCAAACTCATTTACTTGGTCTTGGTATAACTCAAAATCATTGTTGATAAATAGTAATATTAATTAAATATCAATGGTTGTTCATAAATAATCAGGATATTCCATGCTAAAATATGGTCTTTATGGTAACTTAGAATTTAACTTTGGAGACAATTAACCAGTAGATGGAGAAACTTTACAGTCACAATATGTCCTCTCTTTTTGTGAGTCAGTAGCATGTCTCAAGTTTGCAATTAGAATCCATAAAATAATGAACTTTATTAACTTTCTATAGTTGTGATTCCTTAATAAGACAGAAGATCTAAGAGACTGAAAAAAAAATACAGTGCTTTCTAACGCACTATTTTGTTTAAATTATATCAACAAAAACAATGGTTTAAAACAAAATTAAATTGTTGAAATTACACACAACTCACCGTCTAGCTGTTGTGTTTTAATGACTCTCTGATGTTCTGTCTGATTGTCCTGTCTGCGGTGGTTGCTCACTATTCCTTTTGTTTAAAGCAGTGTTGTTACACATCAGTATCATTCTTACGATAGGTCAAAACCCAGATGCTCAACATGAGCAACTCACTCTGGACAAAACTTAATAAATCAGTTCAAGATTCACTCTGGACAAAACACGGCCTACTTATTCAGTAACGTCATGTCACTTCATCATGGACTTTTAAATGCTTAAGTAGTCTACAGTACATATTCATGCAGGTCATTAGTAAGACAAAAGTTATTTAATAAATTGTATAATAGAAAGGTATCCATTGAGTCCTTTTCACTTTGTATGGGGTACCCATGTATTATAAAATGTATGTAAGACTTTTTTATGTCTTACTACAATTTCTAGATTCATGGTTCATGTACTGTAGACTTTTCAAACCTATATAGACTGTTAACCCATAAGAACTCCAGATAAAGTGATGTGAACTCTCAAAATAGGTATGGTAGCTTTTGACGTATGAGCCTTATTCTACTGAACCCCCAAGTTTTGGCCCATTTGAAGGGTCTGTAATTAGCATGTAACAACATTGCTTGAAATAGAAGGGGTGGCTTGGAATTGGAAGTGGATATGGTTCTCTTTTGTGTGACTTCTAACCCTTGCAAACCTGGGGTTTGATTTTTCTCCAACATAGGAGGCTGGTTATAGACTTCTACAGCCTACTTTGAATATGTGATGATTTTGTTGATTCACAATAATTCGATTTTTGTTACTTTTAGAGCTAAGTTGTTAACACTTTGTTGCCATTTTTAACTATCTGGTATATGATATGAATGTGATTGACAGCAACTAAAGTTTTTTTTGCTTTGGCAACTAGTGGTATCAGCATATAGCAACTGTTAAAATATTTTGGAAAATGTTACAGCAATTCCCAGCGAGCTGTCAGATTTCTGAAAAAAAAATACTTATATTTCATGGCTTCATTAATTTTTCAATGGTTGTTTCCTTTTTAAACTTCAACCGAGTCATATTGAGCTGATTTATTAATAAACAAAATATCCAACAACAAATAGTAATATACGTAGATTTATCAACAGAGATTTAAATTAGTAAAAGAAAAAGCTAGAACTCTTGTATGAATGTAAAACAGAGTCTTGTTTGATGCTTGTTTTAGGAAAGTCATGTCCCCAGGCCTTTATAGTTGCTGATGCTGAAGATCGCAGGTCAGATTGGTCTGTGCGAAAGCTTTTTGCCTTTTTTTCTGAGCTTGAAGAAATTGTTGTATGACATCATGTCAATCCAACTTAAAATCAAAATAAAGCGAGGTTGAATCTACTTCAGAAATTCTTTTTTGCCCAATTAATTTTATAGCTATGTTTCTGTGTATGTATATAGATATAGATATATACATATATAGATATATTTACTCAGTACACAGGCAGTTCATGTTTTAAAATACCATTAGAATCCCATCCGGCATGAATTGTGATATCAAGCCTGAAGATATTGATAATGCACAGATCTAGGCTGGAGGCCTTAAGCTTGATTGGTAGAATTTTAATTCTTGTGTCTGCCACCGTTTTAATGATGGAAGCCTAATTGACAGCTACTTAGGGATGTAACTCTAACTAATGGTATGCAGTACTGGGATATACATGTAAAATGATTTGCTTAACCCCTACTCTATCCTAACACGTTAAAGTACACATTACCTCTTTATTACCCTAACACACTACCTTAACACTTCACATTAACCTCTACACTACACTAACACTAAGCATTATTCACTACAATACCCATTAACCCACACACTGCATTAATACTTACACCAACATTAACTCCAACCTTACAATGGCATGTGATTTAAAAGATACATAACATTGAAATATGTATTATGGGGGGGGGGATGCCTTTTCAAGTTTATGGAGACATTTATAAACCGCTTGATCTTAAATTACAATGTCTCTAGAATCCCTCAATGGCATTATGTGGCAATAAATACACATGAATGATACACCATGACATATATACATATATATAAATCACACACATACATATATTGTGTATCCGTGTGTGTATACAGTGCCTTTGTCATTTCTATTTTTTATTTTATTTTTTAACACCTTGCCATGTATTTGTTTGTTTTTTCCCATCCATTGCCAACTTTGTATTTACTGAGCGAAGAAACTTGGCTGCTGTGAGTATCAGTTGCTTAAATTAAACTGAACAGCTGTAAATAATTAAAGATTTCCTACAGTCAGTAGCATTTATACCTGCTATACAAACTTGATATACAGGTGCATTTGGAGTCAGTGACGAACGAGTTTCATTTAATGACTTGTGGACTCAAATAGTGTAAAGTTATTCTGGCTTAGCAGTGCATTTCTCACTAAGCATGTATAGTGCTGTTATTGTACATAAACGATACACTGTCTCAGATTCACTAAACAGTGGTTGAACAGGGACATATAGAACAAGTGCTAAGCTTATAGCCTTTTGTCTGTATGCCCAATAATTTAGCTTATACAAGAATAGCTCTCATAAATGCATTCATTAGTATGGGGCTGATAGGATGAATTTTGTGAATCTTGATTGTGCACTAACAGTAGAATATGTATATGCAAAACACTGCCTATTAAATGACAACTATCTCAGAAAGCCTAGGGCATCCTTACTCATTTTCCTTTTCTATCTAGAAGTGTCATTAATATTCATGTACAATTATCTATTTATGTTATAATCCTATATATGGGTGTTTCGGGATAATGTGTTCAGTGACATTACTGAATAAACTGTCATAATGCTTGAATTTTTGATAGTTTTTATTTTATGAAATCTTCAGCATCCGTTAGTGTTCTTCCAATGTACAATTTTTCTCAAGACAAATAGATGTAACTAAAGAGTGCAGTTGTCATTAAGTACTGACAGTAGTAACTATATGCTATACAAGTTGAAATATGATTGGATACATCATAGAAATGTGTTGAATGAGAAAGTTAAATGTGTTGAATGAGAAAGTTAATCAAATTGACTCTCTAGAAAAATAAATTTAACATTTGCACTGTCATAGAGAGCATGATTGCCAAGCCCTAGAGCATCAGTCAGACATGTGTTGCTAAGCAATTTAAAATAGCTTTTCATTAGACTTAGAGATAAAATATTTATATCTGAAACACCCTTCTACTCTATTTTCCCCATCCCCTTCTAAATATAAACCACCCTCTTTAACTCCAAGCAGCTACACTTTCAATTGTCCCTAAAACTCTATCGCTGCTCTCTTTTTTCAACTTTTCTGTGTACATAATAGTACATATAAAGATGCATCAATGGTTTCTATGTGTGAAGAATAATTCTCACATTTTAAATATAAATAACACATATAGTACAGTGAGATTGTGATAGGGAGTAATTTTCTAAACATTTGTGGACAATGATTATGTCACAGTTTCACTATGTTTATTACTGTAGTTATTACATACACCAATTAGTGTATCTCGTGAATACTTTTGCCATTAGCAAAAAGCAAAAGTGGGGATGACCTACAGGGTAAACCACGGACAGTGTCCTACCAGGTAATGTAGCAGCTGCAGAGATGGAAGAAGCAGACCGCAGGTTAACTTTTGAGGGATGCTACATCTAATTGCAGCCATTGGAATGGTCACTTTGTTAATGCTCTACAGTGTTTTGTTTATGTGTCTCTTTAGTGTATGATGTAGCCAGATCCAATGCCCTATGCTTTTCTGAGTATGTACAATGCTTTATAGATTGACATACATCTTGTGGCTTTCATATCAGATTTTCATTGTGTGCATCCTAGGCTAACACTTACAGATTGAACATTGAGCAGAGAACGATGTATTTATGGGGCAAAGAAAACCTACTTTTTTTCAAGCTTTAAGTATTAGAACATGTATAGAGACTCACAGCATGAAGACTTTATTTTCATGGTTGTTGGTTAGATTTATTTGTGTTCAATCTTCTTTTGGAGACCATTCACAACGTTTACCGTCACAACATGCAGTGGTAACCAGATTCACTGGTTTATTGTACCCTGGATAAAGAGCATCACATTATTGTTATATGTTATTTGACAGTTTCAGCGGGTAACCTTGGTAGGTATATTATCCAAAGTAGGAAAACCATTATTGATTAGTGTCTTCAATTCAAGTAAATGTCTGTTTACAATGGAAAATAGCTTTTCCAGTTGAGCACAACACTTATTCTTCATGTGAAGTGGATTTGTGAATAGCGGTTTACTTTCCCAGTGGTATATAGTTTGGACAATTTTCTTTATATTGGGATTTTTATGTAAAAAGCATAGTGACTAAGTTCTACTGCTGTCTCTTATCAAGTTATACAAAATGATGACTGCGTTTTGTTTTATTTTATTTTTTTATTTTGTTTTATTCTCATATTATAGCACAATGATAATGCAATACTAGTATTAAATTATGCGGTAATTGTACATACATAAGAAGTTGTAGAATATGTCAGTTTATTTCATTTTCTGTACATCCAGAGCTTTAAATCCACACAAAAGTTTAACTCTACTCCATTTTTGCATAACTCATTTACATGCCTGCAAACAGTCCCCCATTTTGCTGGACAGTCCTGTTTTTGTGGTTCTGTCCCACCATCCTGCTTTTCTTTCTGGTGTTCCACCTCTGGGAACACCAGGAAACTGACCCCAGGCAGCATCATTAAACTCACTCGTGCTGTGCAGCGGGCACTAGGACAATGCAAGGAGCACTTCAGCAGCGGTCCCTGCATTTTCCTGATAGCTGGGTCTGGCCTGTCTGTTTCAAGCCTGGCTTATTTGAGGGTGCCAAAATTCACTGGCGATTCCACCTCAAGACTTCTTCCACCCATCCCGAGTTGGAAAGCCAGTATGTTGTGAGGTATGCATTATGTGTTACCATGCAAGCTGGATTTAATGGACAGCAAAGGCAAGAAAGATACAGGGTTAATGCAGGATTATTCATTAAAGTGAGAATTAAAAGTGATTTTATAGTGAATTCAAAGTGAATTACAAATTTGAAGCCAAATAAGCAAAACATTAAGCATTGCTGACTTTTCCAAATGAGCTATTTCAACCTTAAATTTGAAATTCACTTTGAATTCACTTGAATTCACTTCAGAAATAAAAGGGAATCATGACAGAATATTTCCGTCATGTGTCCTTAAGGGGTTAAATAAATTTACCTTTTGTCAATGACAGTCATTTTCTTGGTAGTCTTCTGCAAAAGCAAAGAACTATGGCATATACAAACCTTTAACAAAGTTATGCAGCTGTGTTCTGCTGTCTTCAATCATACACAAAACAGTGTACAGTGGAACCTCGGAACTCGAACTTAATCCTTTCCATAAGGCTGTTAGAGAACCGATTTGTTCGAAAACCAAATTCCATAAGAATTTATGTAAATTAGATTACTCCGTTCCAAACCCCCACAATTACAGCATTTTAAGACACATATGTACAGTTTAATAATACCTTACATGCATAATGTCATACAAAAACACAATAAAAACAATGTAAATTAAATTAACCCCTTAAGACCGCAGCCAAATGTACAAGTTGTGATCGAAACAAAATGTAAACAAAACCTGGCATTTGCGCTATATGTCTGTCTAACCGTAATTCACCTCTTTCATATTAAATGCACCCACACTTATTATATATTTTATTCAGGGGAAACAGGGCTTTCATTTAATATCAAATATTTAGCTATGAAACATAATTTAAGATGAAAAAAATGGGAGAAAATAAGATTTTGTTTTATTTGTTTAGTTCTACATGACATTTTAACTGTCAATGTCATAATACTGTTTGCTTTTAGTGCAATAAAATACACATATTTGTATTCAGCAAAGTCTCACGTGTAAAACAGTACCCCCTATGTACAGGTTTTATGGTGTTTTGGGAAGTTACAGGGTCAAATATAGCGTGTTACATTTCAAATTGAAATTCGCCAGATTGGTTACGTTGCCTTTGAGACTGTATAGTAGCCCAGGAAATAAATTTACATCCATAATGGCATACCATTTGCAATAGTAGACGACCCAAGGTATTGCAAATGGGGTATGTCCAGTCTTTTTTAGTAGCCATTTGGTCACAAACACTGGCCAAAGTTAGCGTTAGTATTTGTTTGTGTGTGAAAAATGCAAAAAACGCCAATTTTGGCCAGTGTTTGTGACTAAGTGGCTACTAGAAAAGACTGGACATACCCCATTTGCAATACCTTGGGTTGTCTACTATTGCAAATAGTATGCCATCATAGGGGTAATTTTCATTCTTGGGCTACCATAGGGTCATAAAGGCAACGTAAGCAATCTGGCGAATTTTAATGTGAAAAAAATGAAACACAAGCCTTATATTTGACGCTGTAATTTTTGAAAACAACATAAAACCTGTACATGAGGGGTACTGTTGTACTCAGGAGACTTCGCTGAACACAAATATTTGTGTTTCAAAACAGTAAAAAGTATTGCAGCAATAATATCGTCCATGTAAGTGCTGTTTGTGCGTGAAAAATGCAAAAACTTCACTTTTACTGGCGATATCATCGTTGTAATACATTTTACTGTTTTGAAACACTAATATTTGTATTCAGCGAAGTCTCCCGAGTAAAACAGTACCCCCCATGTACAGGTTTTATGGTGTCTTGGAAAGTTATAGGGTTAAATATAGTGCTAGCAAATTAAATTCCCTATACTTTCGGCATGGGTTGTCAGGCAGGTCCCGCTAATTGTAATTAATTAGGATACCTAATTATGTAAAATTATTACATAAATATATGTGTAGAATTAATATATGTATATATATATATATATATATATGTGTATATATACGTGTATATATATATAATTTTTTACAATATTTTTATTTATATATAGGTATATATATAGTGATATATACGTATATATTTATGTATATAGATATATATATTATTTCGTTCTACGTGTATTTTGATATAAATATATATATATTAATATTACAATACAGTTAGAACGAAATAAAACACATCTATATATTTTTTTATATTTTATTTTTAATTATTTTTTATTTTATTTTTTTACGTATTTACAGGTTTTTTTATATTATATATAAATATATATATATATAAAACAATAATTATATATATATTTAATCAGTATCAGTCTACGTGTAATTTGATATTAATATATATATATATATAATTATATATATATATATATTAATATTAAAATACACCTAGACAGTGTATGTGTGTGTGTGTATATGTGTATATATATATACTTAGATCATATATATAGAAAATATATATATGATCTAAGTATATATATATATATTTTTTACACTTATTTAACTTATTTTAATTTGATTTTCAGCCAGCACGGTGACTAACTGTCATTACAGTTAGTCCCCCTGCTGGCATTGCTGCAGCCAGCTATCCCGGCCATGTGATTGTGAGGTCTTCGCAAGGACCTCACTCTCACATGGCCGGGGGGGCTGAAGAGGGCAGACGTGCCGCGGGGGGTTCCCTGGGAGTCCCCACAACCGTGATCGCCGGCGTGGGATCGCCGGCGACCGGGTAAGTGAAAAAAAAAATGGAGGGCGTACTACTACGCCCTGCGGCATTTAGAGCCGCTTTAAAAAGGACGTAATAGTATGCCCTCCGGTCTTAAGGGGTTAAAAAATGGAACTTCACTTTAAATGTCAGCTCTGTTTGTTGACAGAATGGAGCTGTTTGCTGACAGAATGGAGCTCTGTTCGCTTTGTCTAGTGCTAGGAGGCCGTTGCGTCATTCCAACGAGGTTCTAAAGTGGTACAAGTGAGATTAATGCTGTGTTATTTTGTTCTAATACCGAGTTTTGTTCTAATACCAAGACATTTTTTTGCTTAAATATTTTGATTGAATACCGAATCGCTTCAGTAAGGGGGTGTTCCAGAACTGAGGTTTCACTGTACTATAGAAGACATCAGTACCTTTCATGAATTTTACATACTGAAGTTTGTTGTTAAACATTAAGGAGGTACTGCATATACTTATAGAATATAAAAAAGCTAGATATTAATAAATAAATAGGTTATTCACTAAAGTGTGAATAGTCAAGAATTTAAAGGGATTTTTAACATTTAGGTTAAAATCGCTGAATTGTAAAAATATCAAAGTCAACTGGTTTTATGTTGTTAAAAAGTTTTTTTTTACGTTACCTTATCATTGAAAAACAATTATGCTTTAATTTTCCAAAATAGCACATATAGTAAATGTTACATATTTTATTAATTGTAGGTGAAACTTACTCAAAACACAAGTAGAGCGTGACATATTCCGTATGCTAAAGATTGTTTTAGAAAAACAGTAATGTGACTGTGAAACAATTCTAAATCCTAATCAAATCTAAGAACTGAATTAAAAGCATGATCTAAATGGACTTTGGAAAGGATTACTTTACTAATTAGTGGAAGCAAATGAGCAGTTTTAAAATAATGCTTTCTATGCCAAAAACACATCACAAGAGGATGTCCGAGTGACATATACTGCAATATAGGGCATTTAAATGGTATTGTGGATTGTAGATCAGCGACCGCTATACAGTCTTATCTTTTGTTGGAAATTCCATGAAAAAGATTTTGGTTATACTTTGGTAGGATCTGCCTTCTGACAGGATTCCAAGAACTATAATTGTTTTTACAGAGGCAGTGCTTCATGCACAGCAGCAAGCACCACAAGGGATCTGCAATACAACTCCCACGGAGCTTCCCCCATGCCCCAGCTGCTAGAGCACTGACTCCTTGAGTTTGTGAATGCACGACAGAGCACACACATTGGACGGGAAGCACTCAGGGGTGCACAGATGGTATTATGTCCCCTCTTGTCAATATGCAGCTCTCAGGGTCCTAACATTGTCCTGGCTGTAATGCCTGGACATGAGCCCCATGTACAGTCTCTATTTTAGTGTATTTCCCAGTGCCAATCTGATGATTATCTGGGCACAATAACATCAGAATAATTGGACACAGTGATCAGATTTGTTAGGCATAATGACAGCAGTGATAATCAGATGTGAGAACAGTGCCAATCAGATGAACTGGGCAGTAAGATGAGCAGTGTCAAGAGTCCGGGGCAGCCCCGTGTGCATTTACAGAGGCCCAGGCCTTGAGCTGTGAATCAAAATATATCATGACAGCCCAAGGGTAGAATAATCCGAGTTTTGGTATCAGTGTGAGCCAAATGTAGTGTTACAATTACTTGGGAAGTACAACCAAAAGGCAGGAATGAGATAAGGGGAAAAAAAAATAAAAAAAATAATAATATATATATATATTCCCATGCTAATCAGTCCTGTCCAATGATTTACACAGTAATGGCTATTTATGGTTACTTGTTAATTAAAAATGGTAGCTACATGCTAATGAAAATTATAATATTAATAATAATGCATCTTCGCCCCCTTTTTAACTCTTGTTTTTGTATCAAAAATTGTACACTTTTTAAAGTGGAACTGTAGCCCTCTGAGGACTTTGCATAATTTGGTGGCTGGGAGGGGCAGCAAAAAGTGAGTTTGACTTACTTGTACCTGTCGCCATTTTCTTCTGGCCTCTCCTATTTTGCTGCTGGCGTTTCAGCTCTAGGATCTGATGTCACTGCTGTAGGTCTATAAGGTCTGTGGAGTATTCCACAAGACTGCTGGATCCTCCACAGACAGAACTGTCACTGGTATTGGCTGGGGGATTGACACTTTTAGGCAGAGGAAGCTCCTCCCAGTATCAAGAAATGTCTGGCTAAGGAAATAATCTAAGACAAAGTAGTCCCTACATTGTCTCAATATATTTTCGACTAGGTTGGAATTTCACTGAAATTCCAACACAGTCATTATGAGTATGTCATAAAGATTTTGCATGGGGTTGCTGCATTAAGGTTTTTTTCCTTTGACTGCATCTTGTCAGTAGAATGTTGCAAAATGTTTATGATTGGTGATTCCATTGTAAGGTGCTGCAGAAAAGATGTCATTTCTTGTTGACATCCTATACACATAAAATGCGTGGTTAGCTGTGAATTCTATGGAGAGCACATTTCATATAGTGTAGTAGCTGTGTACTCAATTAATCCTAGCCAAAGCGTATATATCTGTCTACATATACTATACACAGTTAAACTATTCATTTCTATTCAAATGAACACAGAGAGTACATTTTCAAGATCAAGGTTGGTTAATGCATCCTAACGCATTTTAAAAAAGCAACTATATTAAAGGCAGTAAGTACCATAGACAAAGAACAACACACGGATTTAAGAAGCTTAGTTTAATATTTTTGCATAGTACCGCAAAACAGCCATCTCAAGACATAGCTTATTTCAACTATATATTTCCTGAATTGCAATGGATTGGTTTTGTCAGCTGCTGAGACACCCTAATACAAAAGCAAATGAATCCTTAGAAATAACAGATCTATCACTATATGAGAGTGATCTTTTTGCTTATGCAAGCTGACAAATTCGTACATCTTTGTACAGATCAGCAGGATCTGCAACAGGTCAGTCATGCATATATTGTGGCAGCTCATCACACACTTGTCAACGTTCCATACAATAAGGTAAAGCAAGAAGTGTGCACTGAGGTTTATCCTCCTACAACAATAGATCTTAAACGGTCATAGGCAACTTGATATACCTGTTTTTTTCTTGGAAACAGCATATTAAGAAATATGTATGGAAATATTATAAAATCTGTCTTTTATACATTTTATTGCTGCTTGAAGATCTACATTGTAGAAAGAATGCAGGAAACTTACCTGCTTATTCTGATTGGCCTTTTCAATTTAAACTATGGTCAGTGACCAGCAAATACACAAATGAGGATAAAATAATGGCAGCCTTAGTATCTTACAGACATTTTTCCTAAGCCAATAAAAGAAAGAATAGGCATGCTTCGTGCCTTGTGCATATATTTTGCATGTAGTTATATGTTCTTTGTTCAATAAACGGAATAGCAAATGTGACCAGTTATTATTATCTGTAAGGGAACTGCAAAAAATAAATCACCCTAAATACGGAGGTTTAGTGTTTGTCCAGTATCATGTCCATCACAGGCAAAGTAACTTATCACAGTAAATAGAATCTCAAAAAGATTAATACTGTAATAGGTTATTAATGCCTGTGTCATATTTTGTATTGCTGTACAGAGGGTTCAGAAAGATAAATGAGTAGTGAGTACTTCTAAGTTGTGGGTTTCAGTTTTAGACCCAACATAACGTGAAAGGGAATTGTGTTAAATATGCAGATAACAATAACAAGATTGACTTGGTTAAGATGTGGCAATGCAGTGATTGTTCTTCAGTGAAATTGGTAAAATAGTGTGTACTGCTAAATAAATCAGGCCAAACACAATAGCTAGTAACACACTTCTTGGAAATTGTTATACTGGTACTAAACTCTTATGGGGCCATTGATTAAACAATAGTCTAAAGGGCTCTATTGCTAGAAAATACAGTATTTCAAAGGCTTACAATATAGGTGGTAAGCTGGTTTAAACAAACAAAAGCAATACAACAGATATTTTGTAGTTTTAAATTGGAGATACAAAGCAGAGAAAGTATGTATAAGATTATTTTTAGTCAATAGTGGAAGTAAAGTAAGGTGTAAACCTGATCTAAATGTTAGACAAACAATAACAATTGTTTTTTTATTACGTTAAATTAGTTAAAGAATGCATTTTATCTTTTAGTATGTTGTCTGTACAAATTATGTGTAAGAAAACATTTCCACTGTAAGTGAGATAAGTTGTGTGCTATTTCTATAATAAAATTATCAAGCATTTTTCTCACAATATTTTAAGTGCCGGAGGTAAACAAAAACTCATATCAGAAAAAATACCTAGCTTCATATAGAATAATGTGCCTTTTGCTTTTGGAGGCCATTTTGTGACACAAGACATAAAATGTCTTCTGAAATGCATTGTGTAGCAAGCATAATAATTTAAAAGCCTTAGTCACAAGGACTGAAAGGAATTACATAATAATAGCATTGTTAACAATAATCATGTAATGGGTTGTTTGGACAGTCAGGGTTATTCACTCATCACAAACTTTTAAAGAATTATATGCAAATGTTAATATACAAGTTAAAATAGCTAAGCTTTCACTATATCTGCGTTTGAGAACTCAGCTATTTTGGCTTCCCTTTTGCCATTACGACTTAATTTGATAAAATTTGGCATTTAGTAAATAACCCAAGCTGTCTTGTGGTTATCCTATTTAATGTACATATGATAAATTATAATAAGAGATGTAAGGTGCAGATAAGATAAGTTTTGGGCTATTTCTATAATTATTACACATGGTTTAGCTTTGTTGATATCAGGCTGACATATATTGTTGAGGCTCCGTGTAGTTTTGTAACATAAGGAAACATCAGAAACCAAATCAGTCACAAATGTTACTGAGCCCTTGGATATGATACAATTGCAAGCTTGTTAAAAACCAGAAGCCATACTGTTAGATGTATGCTGCAAACTCAGGCAAGTTAGTCTAACAAAGTGTTTATTTTTAGGAGTAACAGATTTAAAACAGATGCAGCACAGCAGTGAATTCACCTGGTTAGGTGACACATCAGATCTGAGAACTAGAACTGTGACCAGGTATGATGTGACATTGTTATAAAAGTACCAAAAATATATGTATTTCTTTCCTCTGCTAAAATTTCAATTCAAGAATGTGTAATGACACAAGAACCTAAGAGAGGTTTTTTTTTTGTTTTTTTTTAGAACAATTCTTTCTTTAGAAAGGATCGGTGCAATACAAGACAAATGGTCTGCAGTCAATGGTATAATCTGAGGGATACAGTAAAACAAGTTGCAATAGGATCACAGATTTTTTTTATATTGTAAACAAAGAGAAACAAAACAAACATTCAATTGTGTGTGTTTTTTTTATTGAATTTTTTAATTGACCTCTACTGGTTCCTTGACTTTAATTTATAAAAGCTTCACAGAAATCAAAGGAAAAATTGCTATGTAGATGTGTTCCCTTAGTTCTTGAGCCAAAAATCCCAAGAGTCCATTGAAGTTAGGAGAAGCATGGTTGACTACAGGAGACAACGTATCCATATGCATTACCCATTGAATCTTAGATTTAACTTGACAAAGAATAGGGAGAGTGTTTTGTATATAACTTGTGTGCATACTTACCTAGATGGTTACATATAGTTGTAACATGTATTCGAGGTACATTATTGGGTCAATAACTACATTTTATTAGCAAAAATTCCCCATTCACAAGAAACGTAAACCTTGCCAATTTACCTTGATATGTTGCTCAGGGATTTAATCACAAAGATAAGAAATCTGACTGGCAAAATTTAGGTTAAATTAACAAAGCTGTTATTATAGAAATATTTTTATAGATTCGCTATTCGCAATTAAATCCTGTAAGATAAGGTCAGTAAATGAGATTCTATTATCTGAAAAAATCACATGCAACAAATCAATAGTGAATAGAAAACTCACTATAAAGTTAACATTGTCATTGCTAATGCTCATTAATCTACTAGCCCTGATTCTCCTAACCTATTTTGTCACTGAAAGCACACATACAAATAGGCACTCGCATTTCATTTTTTTCTTAGTTGATTAACTTTTCTATAGTTTTAGCTGTGCTGTTATTTCTGTAATGGCTGGTTATACTTTCATAATAGGCATTTGGGCAGTAAGTAGTTAATGTATTGTGCATTTTTTCCCCTACCAGTTGTGTTCCATTCATGTTTTATGTACTTTGAAGTATATCAACATTTAGCTCAGCTTACGTGAATTTCAAGGTTAGATCTGAGGACATTTTCTATAAACCATTACAGAGTTTTTTGGGGTTTTTTTTATTACAAAAAGATTCTGAATGTCCACTTACAGGTAATGGGTTACATGTTAACTTGAGCATTGTCCTATTTCTATGTATTTTGTTAATAATGTAGTTACAATTACATAGAAATGATATTGTTGTATTAGGCTAATTGACACGTTTAGTTTATCTAAGTAGATGTTAAGGGATCAGGGATATCAAATATGGTTAAGACAACTGATTAACACATGGAGAGATATTGATATATTATAATACATTAGCACCTACTGGCTTATTTACCAGATATTTCAGCTTGGGTTCATGTTGTTTTTCAGGAATTCAAAGTGAATTAAATGATTTTATTCAAAACAGCTACACTGAAAACATAGACCATAATGGTCTAAAATTTGAAAACTCACTTTGATTTCCTAACAAATTACAATAGGACAGTCAGAATTCTTCTACAAGACATTGTTTGAGCAGGAAACAGGCATCAAATACATTCTGTCCTAGCTTAATTTTAGAATGTACCTGCAATACTATTTGATAATAATGTTGATGTGGCGAATACTTGTTGAAAAATGTGTGAAAGAAAAAAAAAAAAAAACAGTAGCATTGATGTAACAGGAAACAGGGTCATGGCCAGACAAGTGCTATTATGCCAAATACACCTTGTGGCAAATCACTTTACAAATAACATTGACTATCCTTTCTTTGACCCTTTCACCTTGAGACAAAAGTTAAATTTCTTGTATGTGTGCCAATGTGTTTATAATGTGTTTACCGGTAAGTCTATTTGGAAATATCGTTGATTTATACCTTATACTCACACTGGTTCAGATTTTGTACATAATTAAACTGTAAAATCTGTCCAGACATCTTTGATCTTCTTAATAGCAGTAATGTATAGAGAGTACTGTTTATGGATATATTTAAGCATTGAGAGTTTTATTTTATGAATTCTTTGATGCTATTATGATAAATGTCCTCAAGCTGTGTAGTAAGTACAATAAAATGTTGTAGAGTTATATAAAATAAATCCGCAGGAATGTAAAACATTAACAGTTAGTACAGTTATCTTTACATTTTAGATGCAAATAGGCAATAATATTTGATAATTCCTGGCATGTTATTCCAAGTTTTAAAATATATGTCACTTATGTATATGTAAGTGTATAGTTTTGTGTGTGTCTCCATGTGTTATTGATTTTTTTGTTTGTTTGTTTGTTTAAAGCTCTGATGTATATCTTTAAATAATTTAGAAATTAACTACAATGCAGGAGAATGCATTTCTTTTTTTTTCTAATTTAGGAAAATTAAATTAAAAAAGGTAACCCCCTTTACTAATGAAATTTAAGTTCTACAAATGTACAGTGAGTTAATGGTAGTGTGTTACGCTAGAGAGGGTATGCTTTTCAGGTAGTCTGGGAGGTTTCTAGAAAAGAGGTAATAAAATGAGAAGAAAATAGAATAGCATATCTATAGATAGCTAAGTAATAGCGTATTCCCATTGGAGAACAAATCACCATAGTGAATTACATAAAATGTTGGGATTACAGAGTTGGATTTGTAACAATTCTCATATATCACATTCACATTGATTTAGAAAGAAGATTTTGATTAGAATTAAACATTTGGTAACTGTATGTTGTTACAAGTTAGGTCAATGAACATACATGGAAATTTAGTGAATCCAACACTAACTAAACTTCAGTATAATCAATGTGTCTTTTGGGATTTATGTAAGTTGTTTTACACCTATTAACCCCTTAAGGATGGCGATATGTATATATCACTATATTTATACCTATATATAAATAAAAATAATTGTAAAAAAGTATATATATATATATATATATATATATATATATATATATATATATATATATATATATATATATATATATATATATTAATTCTACCTATATATTTATGTAATATTTTTACACAATTAAGTCATTTTATTAATTACAATTTCCAGGACCTGCCTGATAACCCAGGCAGAAAGTCCAGAGAATTTAATTTGCTAGCACTATATTTAAGCCTGTAACTTTTCAAGACACCATAAAGCCCGTACATGGGGGGTACTGTTTTACTCGGAAGACTTCGCTGAACACAAATATTAGTGTTTCAAATGTATTGCAATGATGATATCATCAGGGAAATTGAAGTTTTTTGCATTTTTCACACACAAACGGCACTTACACTGACGATATAATTCTTGTGATACGTTTTACGGTTTTGAAACACTAATATTTGTGTTCAGCGAAGTCTCCTGAGTATAACAGTACCCCTCATGTACATGGTTTATGGTGTTTTCAAAAGTTACAGAGTCAAATATAAGGCTTGAGTTTACGTTTTTTCACATAGAAATTCGCCAGATTGGTTACGCTGCCTTTGAGAGCGTATGGTAGCCCAGGAATGAAAATTACCCCCATGATGTCTAAGGTATTGCAAATGGGGTATGTCCAGTCTTTTAAGTAGCCACTTAGTTATAAACACTGGCCAAAATTGGAGTTCAAATTAGTTTTTTGCATTTTTCACACACAAACAAATATTAACGCTAACTTTGGCCAGTGTTTGTGACTAAGTGGCTCCTAAAAATACTGGACATACCCCATTTGCAATACCTTGGGTTTTCTACTATTGGAAATGGTATGCCATTATGGGGGTAATTCTCATACGGTCTCAAAGGCAATGTAACAAATCTGAAAAAGTTAACATGCTATATTTGGCCCTGTAACTTCCCAAAACACCATAAAAACTATACATAGGGGGTACTGTATTACACGTAACACATCGCTGAATACAATTATGTATATTTTATTGCATTAAAAGCAAACAGTATTATAACATTTACAGTTAAAATGTAATGCAGAACTAAAAAAATAACGTTTCTTAATTTCTCCCCCTTTTTTATATTTTATTCATAATAAATTTATGTTTCATAGCTAAAAATGTGATGTTAAATGAAAGCCCTGTTTCCCCTGAATAGAATGATATATAATAAGTGTGGGTGCATTTAATATGAAAGAGGTGAATTACGGTTGAACAGACATATAGCGCAAATTCAACGTTTTGTTTACGTTATTGGCCATCCCTATTTCTAGTTTTTTGTTATTGCTATTCCTTTTGTTACAAGTAAACAATATAAACATTTCCAAAGATACACTGTTTTTTTATAGTTTTATTGCAACATATAAACTATAAAAAAACAGGGTATTACATGCATATTGTTAAATGCTGTCATTCAAAACATCATTCTTTCTTGTTTACATAGTTAATTATATGAATATTTTTTGTTTGTTTTGCTTTTGATTAACATGTGACCTTGGGAAGCAGCAAGGGGAAAGATGAGTTATGTTTGTGTTGCATTGTCCCTCCCAGTTCAAAGCATTCAACATGTGATTTCATAATTAGTATATATTACCTCTATCCAATTTCTATTTATAATTTTACCAGTTCTTGTTTTTGTCTCACAGGTTTGGGTAGTTTATGTTTTACAAGATAGTAATATTCAGTTAATAAGAACATGGTATTAGAAGTAAATATTGAAGACAATACGTTCTAAAATAACTAAACCAATGCAGTAGTAAGTTGGTCTTGATAGATTCTGGCATTTAGTGAACCTGTATAAACACACAATTTAATTTGAGACAAAAGCTAAGGCATAGATGTGAATTTCTACAAAATTGAAAGTAGGCAAAATGTGACTAAATTAAGCATGTTTATCCAAATGTACATTATGCAACGTTCACATGTCATCTGCAGAGTTCCTAAAAAAAGTGACAATTACAATGATTTATAAAAATCCATCCTACTTTACATTTTGTAGTGCACTGAAATATTTTGGATGATGCAGAAATTTGCTATACAAAATATAAAATTTCAATATTGACATTAACGACACGTCTGTAGTGGTTATGGTGCCAGGAGTGCCGTGGCACTCTCCCAAAGTAATTTGGCAACCAGCTGCTCCTGGTTTAATGTTAATGGAATGATTCAAGCACAATAGCCATAACAACCTAATATAGTGGTTATGGTGCTAGGAGTTCCCTGGCACTCACCTGAGACCTGCCGGACACTCACAGAAGAACCCAGATGTCTTCATCTGAACCACGTCTGATACAAGTCAATGCTCATTGGCTGAAAGTGCTTATCCCCTGCTGTAGTGTGCATGGTTCTTAAAGCATTTGTTTAACCTAAGTTATGTAGTCACATTATTCTTTGCAATGAATGAGTGCTATACCAATATTGACCTAGTGGTCTGCAGGTAACATACAGGTATATGTAGTAAATACCCGAGTGTGATATCCATCTGTGATTTCATCTCAGCATTCAATGATATTCCATGTGTTGTCATTTCTTGACCAAGTGACATTTCTTTGTTATAGTAAATTAATAAATATTAAAGTGTGCTGCTCCTTCCTTTATAATTTCAGTGACAAAAACAACTCTTCACGATTCTCAGAGAATAAAAAAAAGACTTCACACTTAAATCAAAAGAAGCTTTGTAGTGTTCATCTGTTTTGTTGAAATGAATAAATAGGTGTTTATAAACAGTAACCAGAAAGTTAATGCAGAGAGTTTTCATTAAAACAAATTAACCTTGTTTTTATAAATAAATAAATAAATAAAACATTCATCAGTGCTTTGAAGACACCAAAACACAATATTGTAACATATAAGAGGAAACATGGCTTTAAATGACTGTTACTTGGAATATAATGTGGCTCATTACCTTTTTCCCAAACTTTTTCCACATACATGAAATGCATCCTACCATTACCTCTTGTGTCACTTTACTCCAATCCCCCTAGCATGTAAGCTCATTTGAGCAGGGCCAGCTCATCTTGTTGCAAATACTTGTCTGTTAGTCCACCTATTGTAGAGCACTGCAGAATTTGTGGGTGATGATAATAATAATAATAATAATAATAATAATAATAATAATAATAATAATAATGAAATCTACTAGAATTGTTCGTTATGTGAAAAGTTAGATTATTCTAATCATTTGTTTATTTTTTTCTGTTTTAGTTATAGTTAATTTTTTCAGTTATGAATTTTATTTTATTTTAATGTTAAATTGGTTGGTCAGTTGGAATTTAGAGGAGCACAATTAAGAAGACATTATCTTGAGTTGGTGGTGAGACTTAAGGTTATGGAAGACTTAGATTTATAGATAGGAAATACTTTTATTGGGTACAAGTTGAAGCAGCTTTAGACCAGGGGTAGGCAACCTACTGCACTTTAGATGTTGTGAACTACATCTTCTCTGATGCTTTGCCAGCATTATGGCTGTAAGAGCATTATGGGAGATGTAGTCTACAACATCTAAAGTGCCAAAGGTTGCCTACTCCTACTCTAGAGAATAATACCTGCTCTCAGAAAAGTGATAGGAGCTATAGTCCTATATTCACATCCTCAACAGTAACCTCTTATCCCAAAGTGGAGACAGTCAATGAGACTTAAAGGAATACTCCGGGCACTATAACCTCTCCCGCTCACCTGAGTAACTATGATCAGCAGTGCCTTGGCACCCACCTCCCACTGTAAAGAGTCAAAATGTTTTTGAACTGTTTGTCTTCTTACTTTGTGTTCTCTATGCGTCGCTCACCACCTTCCCTACCATGGCTGCAGTAATGGAAGCTGGAACATCTGTTTGCTCTTCTGAATAAGCATGGCCGTCTAGGGCTGCCTCCCATTTCTAGTGCCATGGTAGTGGACCCCAGGTAAGAAGTCAAATCATTCAAAAACAGTGTAAGTGCTTACAATGGTAGGGTGGGAGCCTAGACAGGATTTTTATCATTAAAACATGACTGTAGAACATTCTAAGGCCCAAGCTGTAGGGTTTATTGTCACTGATCCAAGAATGGTACAAGTTGTGTTAAAAAAAGGGTATTGCAAATGGTGCTTTGTTTGCACAACATGTCTAACAGCTCATCTGCAGCCATTATATTAAATTGTAGATTTCCTAAATGTTGATGTTAGGAACTATACAATGTTCAATTACAAACTGGAGTTACAATTCAGACTCACATAAAACAATTAAGATCAATTAAGATAAGAGCCCAATAATTCAGATTTTATTAAGCAGGTCATATAGTTAAGTGGTACTTGGGATAGTAAGTGCATTGCATTCAATGTTAGGGGTATAGTGTTAAGCTACACACCATGACAACATTGCATTATTAGAAATTTGAGAATGTGGAGTAAACCCTATGCCTACTCTCACTTCTGAAGGTGGTTTATAACTGCAGCACTTCATAAAAATCGCTACAGCTATTCGACGGGGTTGCTTAAAGACGGATTTGTCTCTGAGGCAAATAAATAAATAAAGATTTTAAATGCACGTTACTTGGAATACTATTTTTTTTATGTTCTGGTGTTAATTTTGTATTCATTTTTTTTATTTTTTTTTATTTAAATAAACCACAATATGTGTGGAAGTTAAAGATGTACCCGGTTTAAGTTCCTTCCTTTTTTACACTACCTTTTTTTTAATTCTTTCAGCATGCAAGTTCATACTCGAGAAGTTAGCAGATTTCTTTCTAAAGTAAAACACTTTTTCTCCTCTATTTTTTTTTCTGAATATACCAAGATTAGCAGAACAAACTCAACTACAAAGAGTTATTGGATTGAAAAGAAAACTGGTCTACAAGAACTGCTTAGCATTCAGTACACTTGCTAAGTTTCAGAACCACATGTTGCATTTACAAGTAGTGTTCAGGATAGGTATCTGTGACTCGAATTCTAAGATCAAAAGGACAGATTCTATTTTTTTAAGTTTGTCCTTCAACCTTGTAATATCACTGTTCAAGTATATCTGCTTGAAAAAGTGTATCTTGCTTCCAGGCAACACTAAAGCAAGGTAATGCATGCTCCCTTCACCTTAAAGAAGACGAAAGTTAATAGTAGGTTTTAATTTCCTATCTGTTAGAAATCTCCAGCTTCATGCATTATTAATGTACACTGCGGTATCGTGTCCTGAGCAATACAGTTGGTTTAAGTGTATCCCGATGAGCCATGTAAAGGGATAATTTCTTCCTGCTTTTACATGTTTCCTAAAGTACAATCTTATTTGCAAGTGATGAATGGTTGGCAATTGTTCCCTTCTATATCTGCTTCTTTGCAAAGTCTGTCCTGGTGGGGTGGGTGTTAATATATATATATATATATATATATATATATATATATATATATATATATATATATATATATATATATCCCAAACCACCAGGACAGAATTTGCAAAGAAGCATACATATATTATAAGCCAACATTTGCAATACTTTTTTAACACAACTTTTACCATCGTTGCACTATATATAAATATAAAGTGCATTTTACTGTGTTTGATAAGTTAAGCAGGTCGCCTCCTGTTCTTATCCACCATTTGACCATTTGATATAATTTACCTGTATGTATGTCTTGTCTTTGTTTAACATAGAAACATAGAATGTGACGGCAGATAAGAACCATTCGGCCCATCTAGTCTGCCCAGTTTTCTAAATACTTTCATTAGTCCCTGGCCTTATCTTATAGTTAGGATAGCCTTATGCCTATCCCACGCATGCTTACACTCCTTTACTGTGTTAACCTCTACCACTTCTGCTGGTTGGCTATTCCATGCATCCACTACCCTCTCAGTAAAGTAATACTTCCTGATATTATTTTTATTACCTTTGTCCCTCTAATTTAAGACTATGTCCTCTGGTTGTGGTAGTTTTTCTTCTTTTAAATATAGTCTCTTCCTTTACTGTGTTGATTCCCTTTATGTATTTAAATGTTTCTATCATATCCCCTATTGTTCATATGTGTGTGTTGCTAGAAATGTTGCTGCTTTAGAAATATTTCATTATAGTAAGTACTTTTAAACTGTATGGGTCTATTCATTAAAGCCCAAATGCCCCATATCAAATGGGACAAATCCATGGTTGTGTATAGTCCATTCAAACTTCAAAAGGGGAAAAAGCATGTCCCATTTCAGTTTGTATTTTAAAGCTCCCACACTTGAGAGAAAAATATATGTCCATCTGGTGTATCATTTATTTTGCTTCAAAAAAATTTCCTTGCCAAAGAGTACATTAGAGCATTTTGCAAAAAAAATCCAATTATTGTTGAATCAATGATACTGTGTTATTGTCACTGACATTGTAGTCACAGAAGAAAGAAAAGGGTCCAGGCATTTCAAGGCTTAGATAGGCAGGTTTATTGGAACTACAGTGTCCAGCAGTAACGTTTTGACCCAAAAAATATTTTCCAAGACCTATCTAAGCCTTGGAGTACCTGGACCTTTTTATTTCTTCTGTGACTACAATCTACCTCTTTGGCATTGGTTCTGGCCCCAGGTTTGGTTGCAGCCAGGTTTTTATCTATAGATTGAGTGCAGATCCTTGTTTGGCTTTCAAAATATTGTCACTGACATTGTCAAAGACAAAACCAATAAATACAACTAGATAAAGTTATGTAAAATTGTGAATAGAAATATATATTATAAAAAATCCTAGCATATTCCACAGTCCTGTACAATATTGGGTCAAAGAAATAAATACAGTGGCACCTCGATTTACGAATGTAATGCGTTCTCCGAAAAGTTCTTAAACTGAAACGTGGTTTCCCATAGGAATGCATTGAAAACCAATTAATCCGTTCCGGAGGTGAGAAAAAAAGTCAAAATGAGCTGGCATGGAAACCAACCCACAATGCACCAAAAAAGTTTTAAAAAGTCCCAAAACCGCTGCAAAAATGTTTCACAATGGCTCCAAAACTTGATGCTAAAAATGCTCCAACACCTCCACACTCTATGCCATGTGCTACCCACAGATGCCAGCATGCACGGGGGCAGTGCTATAAACCTCCCAGGCGCAATGCACCCTGGGGAAATATGCTTTGTATTGTTTACAAAAAATAGTAAACCAAGGCATTATATTCATAAGATTTTCATTTGTATACCGAAAATTATGTTAACCGAGGCATTTGTAAATGCAACTAGACAGGTTGGACATATAGGAGCAGAAGGTAGTGAGAGCCTTGCTCAAACAAGCTTGCATTCCACAGAGAGTGGGATAGTTAAAGGTAACAGTACAAAAAAAAATCTAAACAGTTAAAATGTGAAGATTAAATCAGTTTGTCAGAGTTCCAAAACAAAAATGTTGGTTCAGCCAACACATATTGCTGCCACCCTTTGTTTTAATTGGAAAAGATTTTAATATTTTGTTCACAAGTCTGCTTTATATAATTATTCACAGCAGAGCATTTAGATCTGTTTTATAAATAACAATCACACAAAATACATTTCCATATGTTTTGCATGCCTTTTAAAGGGTGTTGTTATAAGGGTGTTATGTCACGCAGTGCCTCATTGACCTTTACAAACCAAGTTTAGATCCCAAACTTATGGAAGTTTTCTGTGATAATTTTGATACAGCAGTATATCTGTATTAGTGATATTTTGGGTAAAATGACGTAGCAGATTTATAGTTAAAATATCTGCAGTTCAATGGAAATGTAAGAACCAATATTCTGTGTGACATGAACTAGTCAAAATTCCACAATGGAAAGCAGGATTGTCAAATGAAAGCAAAATTAACATATGTTTTTAAAATAAACTATTATAAGTAATTATAAGTTGATACCTCTTCCAGTCCCTCTCTTGTTTTTACATCTGCTCCGTGGAAGGATCCATCTATAAGTCATCTTTGGTTAGATGGGACTTGCCTGACCGAAGAACGTGTGTTTTGTTTTCCTTTTGCATATGGCACATTATATAAACGCTATAATGAAGCTTGCTCTATCAATGTTGGCATTTCAGGATCAACATCTAATCTCTTCCTCTCAACATTGTATCTATCTATAGAAATGTATTCCATACAATAGAAATAGCACTGATTTTAATCCTGGAACTGATTTTTTTCTTCTCCCGCGCCTCAGTTCAGCTGTTCTTTATCTCTACAGCAGGACTGAAAATTGTACCATCCTCTTTTTACACTACAGCAACCTTTGTGTGTTAAGAGATAAAGGGAGGTACTGTGCACACCGCAAGGATTATTTTGGAGTCTGCAAAAGCACTCTTAAAAGTTTCAACATTCACAAGGGAATTAAAAATCCAAGGTTAAATAACTTGGTGGAAACATTACTGAATTGGACAATATTTCCAGCATGGCCATTATCTGACCAATTCCTGGTTTAGTTACTAACCCTGTTTATCAATAATTGTCATGTATTAGCCATGAATGAGTTGCCAACTGTCTTTGTCCTTTCATTTTTGGATTAAAAAAAGAAGAAAGGAAACATATTATAATCAGCCATTCTATAACTTCTCTCACTTATTTTTAAAATATATTTTTAAATCCTGATATACAGGCTAATCTAATTTTGTTCATGTCATAATATTGTAGCTGTTTTTGCATGTCAGAACAATCACAGTCCTATTTCCTCTGCTGATCTAGTAGTCCGAATGGCTTTCGCTGAATATTATTCATGAATGAAATTTGGCCCAGACAAACAGCAACATGAACTAAATTCTGTTGACCCAAATTTTTTTTTCCTGCTGAAGCCTTTCAGAAGCATTACACTTTTTTGCCCTATAAAAGTCTACTAGTCACAGTATAAATAGGATAATCTATATATTAAAGGACAACTATAGGCACCCAGACCACTTCAGCTCAATGAAGTGGTCTGGGTGCCAGGTCCATCTAGGGTTAACCCTGCCTGCTGTAAATATAGCAGTTTCAGAGAGAAACTGCTATGTTTACATATGCGTTAATCCAGCTTCTAGTGGCTGTCTCATTGGCAGCCGCTAGAGGCGCTTCCGCGCTTCTCACTGTGATTTTCACAGTGTGAAGACTCCAGCATCCGTAGGAAAGCATTGAGAATGCTTTCCTATGTACTGACTGAATGCGTGCGCGGCTCTTGCCGCACATGCGCATTCGGTCGAAGAGGGAGGAGAGTCCCCAGCGCCGAGGGAGCCTGTCACTGGAAAGGGATTAACCCCTTCCTCCCCCTAGAGCCCGGCGGGAGTGGGACCCTGAGGGTGGGGGGTACCTAAAGACCATATAGTGCCAGGAAAACGAGTTTGTTTTCCTGGCACTATAGTGGTCCTTCAAATAATTGTAGAATATGTGGGAGGACATTCCATGTTACATATTCAGGAATATTAACTATATATAACATTAAGTTTTTTTCAGGAACTTTATTATTTGGTAGTTGAATTTTTTAGACGTCTCTTTGTCAAAAAAACAAATGTAATTTTTTTGTTTAAATTAAATAATGTGCAACCTATGCATACTGAAATAAAAAAATAACTGTTAACATTACTTTCCAGGACACCCAAAATAGATTCTGGGGGAGTTTCCCTTTTCCCCCCTCCCCCTCCCCTCCCCTCCCCTCAACCCCCCCTGCATAACTGCTTGGCAGTGAGGGGGTTAATGGAAAACACTTTGAAATTCAGGGGTTAAAGTAAATTTCTGTAAAACTGCAATTTGTGCACTTACTATAAGCTAAGTATTACGTTTAGGATAAGATGCTGCAGAGCTTTTATTCAAAATCTCTTGAATATTAATTGATACAAACATATTCATGAAAGACCATTACAAACATTTCTTATGATAATGATTCATGAAGGTTTTAATAGAGGTGTCAGCATTCAAATATTGCAATCTGCCATGACTCATTCATATGAGGTGCACTATAGTTCTTTTTAAGCAGGGTGTGATTAATATAAAAGAAAAAGTTATGATAGATATGGGATGTGACACTTTTGCATCAAATACTGTGTCTTGTCCTATTCTGACTATAATGAATAACTGCTTAATTAATGGGTTTTGAGCTTCTTACTGAGTGAGACTCAAAGGACATCACAAATTGAAAGTGGAGATGAATAGGACATAGTGTAGAATGCATGGCTTGTTAAAATGTATCTACATGAAATATAGTCTGTCAATACAGAAAGAATGAGTTCTCTCTATACTTTTTCATTCTGTGTGCTAAGGTGAGAGCAAACTGCAGTCACCCTACTAATTCACCCATCACCCCAATAAAGGGGTAAATTGTGTTGGTGGGCCCTGCAGCAGCCCCCCCCCCCCCAATTGCTATCCCATTAAATGACGTCCATCACAAAGGCCCACAAAACAGACATGTACAACAAGGATTCTCAGAGCCACTACATTACAATATAAACCTTCCCCTAAGTGTAATGTGTCTAGTGTTTGACTGACTCCTGATACTAATTGTCTTAGCACCATGAAACAATGGCTGCCAGGTAGGTGTCCAGTCAGGAGTACAAATAATGGCAATTTCCTGTAGTCTGCATTAATAGTGTGTATACTTTCTCCCTCTATAAAAGTTCACTGTCAGAGAACAAGTCTTCTTGGTACTATTTTTACCCATATATTCCCAAATTGATACTGTTTGAGGGGTAGGCTAATACTTATCCTCCCTCTCTCAAAGTGCAGCATCTGTGATGACCCGATCCTTGTAGCAATAATAACGTTTTAAAAGAGAAATGCCTTATTTATCGACCATGCTCGTAACTATTTGAAGACAGCAGGGAATCGTTTGCATCTAGAGTTTCATATTTTGGCAGATGTAGCACTAGTATTGTTACTAACAAGTTTAGATATATATACACGATCAAAAGGGTTGCACAAAAATAAGATGTTGATAGTTAAAATAGAAAATGTAGTTTTCTTTCATATCATACATGAAAAAAACAGATTTTCTTTTTCTTTTTTTAATGCAGCAATTAAGTTGTTATGGTGCACAACGACTATCCTCCCTGCAGGGGTTAAACCATTAGGGAATATTTAAACCCGAAAGTCTGCATGTTGACACCTGATTACTCTCTCTCTGCATTTCGGCTCAATGTCCGAGACTTCAATAAAGAAGCCTCCCAATTCAGAAAAGACAGTGAAAACAAATGATCGGCACGATCGGGTGCAGGCTTGCAGACTGTGTAGTTAAACCATTAATAACTGTTTAACCCATTCTGGTAAGATGAAGCCTGGGAACTCATTGCATCATAACAACTTCATTTTAATTAATTGTTATGGTGCCAATCGTAGTCATTTAACATCCAACTGGATGTAGGGATCTTCTGGCCTTCAAGAATAACTTTCTAGTATAAAGTAAGATTGACATAAGCACCACTTCCTTAACTTAGAGATCGATGCACTTGCAATCACTATGCAATCATAACAGTTTCCAGGAATGTGTATCTTGTATTTGTAACAAGAAAATGAAATATATATTTATTCTGGATTTAAAAGACAAAAAAAGTGCAAAGAAAAATTTGGGTTATTGACAAAGCAACACGGCTTGCTATGGACAATGTATGCTGTAGCACAAGCTGCACATCTGAAATTCTAAAAAAGGACATCTATATAAATTCATGACTGCAGACTAATGGACCAAGTCCCTGGAGTCGTTCTAAACATGTTGTGCTTCAGTAGGCTGGAACAAAGGACATTTGATTTAATACAATTTTACTAGCTCATTTCCCATGTGTTTTTATAGCTTAAAATTCCCAAATTTTCGATGATAAACATTATATAATTAAGATCTATGTTTATCCCTTTTATTGTCTTAATTTTGTGCTAACATCAGGCCTTTTTCAGGATTTTTTTGTATATTTTTATGTTGCTCTCTTTTCCAAATTCTGTTGGGAAAAACAAATCTTAGGTGAATGCTCATTAAACCCGACAATAACAGACATGTGTTACAATTATTTTATTGACAC